>NW_027071848.1:22126007-23587299 GCF_038088225.1 Cyrtonyx montezumae
TTGCTGTGCACTCCATACAGGAGGGATCTCCAAAAAGAGATCCTTCCCTGCGGCCACACCAGAGTTGAGTATAGGGGGATGATCACCTTCCTGCTCCTGCTGGCTACACTATTTCTAATACAGGCCAGGATGCCATTGGCCCTCTTGGCCAACTGGGCACACTGCCAGCACATCTTAAGCCGAGCATCAACCAACACCCCCAGGTCCTTTTCCTCTCTACATTCTTTAAGCCATTCGGCCCCAAGCCTATAGCATTGCATGTGGTTATTGTGGCCAAAATGCAGGACCTGGCACTTGGCCTTATTGAACCTCATCCCATTGAGCTCAGCCCAGCTGTTCAGCCTATCCAGATCCCTCTGAAGGGCCTCCCTACCCTCAGGCAGTTTGACACATCCTCCCAACTTGGTATCATCTGCAAACTTACTGAGAGTACACTCAACCCCCTCGTCTAGGTCATCAATAAAGATATTAAACAAGATGGGCCCCAATACCGACCCTTGGGGGACACCACTCGTAACAGGACGCCAGCTGGACTTAACTCCATTAACCACTACCCTCTGGACATGGCCCTCCAGCCAGTTCTTCACCCAGAAAAGACACTTTATGCTCCCGGGGCGGGAGACACCCAACCCCCAATTTCAACCATGTTTGGGTGACTGGAACAGTCTGTCCCCCAAACCCACCAATCATCACTCTATTACCCTTAAATTTTGTTGGGTCTCCATATATAATTGACGTTTCTGCGCCAGTATCCACTACAGCCATCACTTCCTGTACCTTTGTCTTGGATCAAAATATCGTTAGTTCTACATAGGGCCTCCGGTCACATCTGGAGGCCCTACAGAGACCGATGTTTCCCGTTCATAAATAAAGTTGGTTAGATCCAGATCTTTTGTCACAGGTGGCTCAGGCACTGTAGCCTGCGACACCTGCGGATGTTTTTTCCTTCTGTTTGGTATTATAAAGTCAGCCAGATTCCAGGTTGTTGGTGGTGTTTCTTGTATAATTCGTACTCCCGATTTTCTGGGAGCACTCTGAAATTTTTGATCATTCTTAAGCTGTTTCCACAGCTGTAACAAAACATGGTTGGGTTGCCCATCAATTTTGGTAAACGCAACCCCAGCCCGTATGAGGTCATTGAACATAGTCTTCCGGGATACCCGTACGGGGCCTGATCGGGGTATCCGTGGAGCAGGCTTTTTAGTTTTAATAGGGAAGGCCTCAGCGTCTTCCACTACACGAACATTGAGCCTGGTTCTTACGCACTCCGTCTCCCCTAAGTCTGCCACTAACTGGGCTGCCTGCTGTAAGATGGCTTCTGATGCCACCAACGGATTTAGTATGGAAACTAGCATCCTGTATAGGTTGGAGGGGGCCTGCTGCAGTATCAGATCTCTCATGCCCGCTGTAAATTTCTCTGTATCGGGGCTTTCAAAAGCATCTGCGTACATAGCCTCCCTCATACCTAGTTCTCTGATGTATGTCTGGAGGTCCTCCATAGAGGACCACAAAACAGTATTGAGAGGAATATCGGTTTTGTTAGGCCATGTTAAGCGGCACGCTGCCATCAACCAATCTATAATAGAATGGTTTTCATCATTGTAGTGGACGGCTGCATATAACCTTTGTCTCAAGGCCGGATTTATTGTTATGGGTGCTAATTTTGACATTACTGTCCCATTTACTAAAACACTTTCAGCTCCTGCATCCCATAACCTTAGGAGCCATGATGGTATGCTTTTCCTTGGTTTTTGATGGAACTACTGTACTAGGTCCATCAACTCATTAGCTGTACATGGACGAGCGGTCACACGGAGGCAGGTTTCAGCAGTGGGCCTTTGGTCAGGAGGCACCCCTGCTGGTCTATCCTGTACCTTTTTTTTTTTTTTTTGAGTTATAATAGGCTGAATCTCAAATGGATCCATCATAGATGAAGTTTCGAGATCTGCCTTAGAGATCTTTTTTCTTGTCATATCTGAGTCTTTCTCCTCTGATTTTTGGGTGTCTTCTACTGATATACTTTGTATTTGTCTTGTGGGGACATTTAGGCCAGGCTTTTTGGTTGTTAATGTACCTAGCTGTTGCTCAAGTTTCTCAATACGGTCTCTTAATAATTGATTTTCAGTCTCCATGTTAACATTTGCAGTATCTAATTTAAGTATGGCCATTACTAAAGGCCAGGCTACTGCAGAGGCGGCTAACCGCCGCTCCTTGGTAACGAATATGTCCTTATCTAATCCGAGAAAGTAGTCAGTCAAATAAGATGGGGATGGAGAGGAAGTCCCTGGAACCTGCATGGGTCCCCATTTCTCAATAATGGATGCCAACCCATAGTAGGGTGACCCCATGAACCCAGGAATTAGACCAGGGATTGTCTGTTCTAGGGGGGTAACATTCTCCCCCCTGGCCCATTTAAGCATATTCCAAATAAAGGACATGCTGAGTAAGTATGGATTATTATTACTAGAGCTGCCTGGCTCGCCAAGCATGGGGTAAATAACTCCCAAGGATGGTGCTCCACAAAGAGATAGTATAGGGGATGGTATATTTTAAGTAGTTCTATATAAACAGTATACAAATAATACAAAAGAGAAGACGACTCACCTTTAGGATGACAAGGCTTGCAGGGGACTCCATGTGGGAGGGATCTCCAAGAAGAGATCATTCCCTGGTGGTGGTCAGCCCTTAAATGGGGTTTGGGAGAGGTGGAACCAGGCTCCACCCCTTCCACTCACACAGGTATATCACCTCCACCTGTGCCCCCATGGCTGACTCAGTGCTCAACTCAGGTGACCAATCAGTGGTTCAGGCCGTGATTCAGCAGTTCCCATACACCATCTTGAGATGCATCCAGGCTTCCTGGACCCCTTTACCCCTCAGGAGAGAGTCCCAAGGGATCCTTGCAACAAGTGTCCTGAACAGGTCAAAGTCTGCCCTGGGAAGTCCAAGGTAGCAGTCTTGCTAGTCACCCTCTTGACATCACCAAGAATAGCAAACTCCACCGTTTCATGGTCACTCTGGCCAAGAAAATCCCCAACCTTCACATCTCCTACTAGTCCTTGCCTGTTCATGAAGAGCAGGTCTATCAAGGTACCTCCACTGGTAGGCTCTTGGACCAGCTGTGTCAGGAAGCAATCTTCCACACACTCTAGAAATCTCATGGACTGCTTCCTCTGCGCAGTATTATATTTCCAGCATATGTCAGGGAAGTTGAAGTCCCCCATGAGAACAAGTACTGGCCATCGTACAACATCTACTAGTTGCTTATAGAACACCTCATCTATTTCTTCATCCTGACTAGGTGGTCTATAACAGACCCCCACCATGATGTCACCCCTAAAGACCATCCCCCTGATCCTTATCCATAGACACTCTACTTTATCATTTCCAACCACTAGCTCTTCAACATCAAAACACTCTTTGATATAGAGAGCTATGCCACCACCCTTTTTTCCCCTATCTATCCCTTCTGAAGAGGTTGTAGCCATCAATCCCAGTACTCCAATTGTGGGGAAGGTCCCACCATGTTTCTGTAATAGCCACAAGGTCATAGTTAGCCTGCCTCACAATGGCTTCAAGCTCCTCTTGTTTATTGCCCATGCTGCGTGCATTGGTGTAGATGCACTTCAGCTGGGACATCTGCCTCACCCCTTTCTCCAGCACAGCCTCCTTAGGCTCTTTACTGGTGAGCCCTGTTTTATCCCCTTCCCCCGTCACAGCTAGTTTAAAGCTCTCTCAATGAGTCCAGCTAGCTCCTGTGCTGGAATTCATTTCCCCCTTTGAGATAGGTGCATTCCACCAACAGATAACCATGGTCAAAAAACCCATAGTGTCTGTCTCTACACCAACCTCTCAGCCAATTATTCATCACCTGTGTTTTCCTAGCCCATTCTGTGTCCTTCACTGATCCCAGAAGGTATGGAAGCAAACACCACTTCTGCTCCCACCCCTTGAACTAATCGCCCTAATCCCCTGAAATCTCTTTTCATAGTTCGCAGACTTCTCTGAAATATTTCATTGCAGTCTGCCTGAACTACGAGTAACGGATAGTAGTCGGTGGGGCGTATCAAATCCGGGAGTCTTCCTGCAATGTCCCTGATCCGGGCCCCAGGGAGACAGCACACTTCCCTGCGGTTTGGGTCTGGTCTGCAAATGGTGCCCTCAGTTCCCTTTAGAAGGGAGCCACCCACTACGATCACCTTTCTTTCTTCCTTGGCAGCAGCAGTCTCAATGCATGGAGTTGACTGCCTTGCCATTGGTGACCTCCTGCGGGAATCTTCCTGCACCTCCCCCCTTATCTCCTCTTCAACATCCAACGCTGCAAATCTATTCCTTAGGGGGACAGGGGACACGAGGTAGGCAGAGGGGGAGATTACCCACGGTACCGAGCAGGGACTCTCTGCCAGCCCTCCCCATCCCTCAGATATCCCCCTTCTGCCCTACGGGGACAGTTCAGGGAGTCCACCACCAATTGCAGGGGATCTCCCTGGCGCCTTTCTCTCTGGCGCTTGAGGGACCTACTCCACCAGTCAATCTACCGCTCACAGTCCCTGATGGCCCTCAGTCTCTCAACTTCCTGTTGAGAGAGTTCTGCCACCATTCTAAGCAGATCTTCCACCTGCTCACACCTTGCACAGGAGAACTGCTTGCCACCCTCATCCAGCAGTAGCAGGCTCTGGCCCCCCTTGCAACCAGAGACCTGTGTAGCCACGCTTCTAGGCAGACCTTCTGTCTGGGTTGCCACAGCCTTTTTAAGACAAGCCCTCTGTCTAGTAGAGACCATGGCACAAAATAAATAAATAAATAAATAAAAATTGTAAATGAATAAGTAAAAATAATAATATATATAGATACGAATGATAATGATAAAAAGGGGTGTTACTCACGTGTAGATCACTCCTCCCTGAGCCCTTTTCAGAACTGAGGGGTGTGGGTGAGGGCGCCGTTACCCTGGCAACACCCACGCCACATCAGCCTCTTGCAAGAGGAGCTGAAGGGACTGGCCGCTCTCACTCGGTTCCTTGAGACAGGAACCTCCTGAAAAACCCCCCTGTACCTCAAAATCAGCCACTGCAGTTCTGGCTGTGCTGATTCCAAAGCAGCTGATCTCGAGGACTGAGTGAGTCCGTGCACTCCATGAGCTCTTTGCTCATCCATATGAGCTCCTTGCTTATCCACAAGGCCATCTACCTCCCTTCCCCTATTTCCTGCTCTTAGGGATGCACTGATCCTGAACATGGAAGACAGGCAGTGTTTAAACACAGCCCATCTTCCATGGTCCTCCTTACCTTCTAGTACTCTTGCCTATGAGATACCTCAAAGCAGGCCCTGGAAAATGTCAAAGTTGGCTCTCCTAAAATCCAAGAAAAGTTTTGCCTTACTTCTTCCACTCAAAATCTTGAACTCTGCCATCTCAAGATTGCTTCATCCCGAGCCTCCCCAACCCAACAAGCCCATCCTTATTAGTCAGAACAAGGTCCAAAAGCACCCTTCACCTTGTTGGCTCCTCCATCATCTACATCAGAAAACTATTTTTATTGCACTGCAGGAACCATCTGGACCACATATACCTGGGAATGCTATTTACCTAACAGATGTCTGGACAATTAAAGTCCCCCATGAGAACCATTGCTTGGGATTGCAAGGCTACTTCCAGCTACTTGTACCTCATCAACTTCATTTTCCTGATCTGGGGACCTATACTACATCCCCACAACAAAGGCATATATTCCAGCCCACCCCTTAATTCTCACCCACAAGCTCTCCACTCATTCCTCACCCTCCCCCAGTGTAAGAGGTTAAGTTAACATAATGAATAATACCAAATGGTACTTATTAATCAACATATTTTATAGATAACATAATTTGAAAGATTATTAGAATAGAAAAGAGACAATCAGTATAAAATGAAATGCTCACCCATCTCCAAGGGTTGAGACACACAGAGGAAAACATCACAAAGGAGAGATCTCCAACAAGAGATCTTTCCCTAGTGTTGATCAGCCCTTAAAGGTGTGGGGGGAGGGGGGACGGTCTAGGAGGGGTGGAGTCAGGCTCCACCCCTTCTGGTCACACAGGTGAATTGTCTTCACCTGTCCTCCCACAGCTGACTTAGTGCTCACCTCAAGATATCAATCAGTGGTTCAGGCCGTGATTCAACAGTTCCCACACACTCAGGTGGGGCTTGATACGTTCTAGTTGCTCTCTCACATAAACAGGAACTCCACCACCTCACTTCCCTAGTCAGACTTTCCTAAGAAGGACATAGTACTCGATGACGGTGTGCCAGTCATGCAAGCTGCCCCACCACATCTCTGTGATTGCAGTGATATCATGGCCATCAGATTATGCTTTGCCCACACCACATCAGTACCATTGCACCCCAGGGGCTGTGCCCTCCTTTCCCATTGGCTCTTCTCAGGGCTGTTTTACATTTCTTTGAAGGCTGCCTTGATGCCTAATTCTGCTATGCAGCTGAGCTGCATGACGTCTACGCTAACAAGGTGTTTGTCAAAATTATAATCAAGTTGGGCACACCTGCACCCATGATACCTTTCACCTACCTCAGTCTCCACAGACTCAGGAGCTCCCCACAGTTGAAGGTTTGGGCAGCTTTCTTGCTCCTTGAGAGGTCCATTTAAGTGCACGTGTCTGTCCAGAAAGAATAAGGGCCTCTCATCTGTGTTTCTGCCCCAGCCTACTTGCCACACCGGATGGTCTCCTACATGTCATAGACTCATAGAATTATAGAATGAATTGGATGAGATCTGAAAGATCATTTAGTTCCAAACCCCCCGGCCATGGGCAGGGTCACCTCCCACTAGATCAGGTTGTTTAAAGCCCCATCCAACCTGGCCTTGAACACCTTTAGGGATGAGGCATCCACAGTTTCTCTGGGCACTCTGTGCCAGTGCCTCACCACCCTCACAGTGACAAATGTTTCCAAACGTCTAGTGTAAATCTCCTAATTACAATTACACCTTGTCCTGTTACTACACTCTCTCATAAGAGTCCTTCTTCAGCTCTCCTACAGGCCCCCACTGGGTACTGGAATCACAGAACGACAGAATCACAGAACTGTAGGGGTTGGAAGGGACATCTAGAGATCATTGAGTCCCTGCCAAAGCAGCTCCTTCATCCAGGTTGCACAGGTAGGTGTCCAGTCAGGTCTTGAACATCTCCAGAGAAGGAGATTCCATGACCTTTCTGGGCAGCCTGTTTCAGTGCTCCATCACCTGCACTGTGATGAAGTTCCCACACACATTTGTGCGGAACTTCCTGTGCTGAGGTCTCCATGAAGCCTTCTCTTCCCCAGACTGAACAAACCCAACTCTCTCAACCTGTCTTCACTGTGCTTCAGCCCTCTGTGCATCCTCATGGCCCTTCTCCCAGCTCTATCTAGCATGTACATGTCCTTCTTATGTTGGGTATCCCAGAGCTGAATTCAGTACTGCCAGTGGGGCCTCAAGAGAGTGGAATAGATTGGGTGCAGCCCAGGATATGGCTGGGACTCTGGACTGCCATCAGGCACTGACAATTCATGTTGAGTTTTTCATCAAACATTTCTTTGCATGGCTTCTCTCAATCCAATCATCACCCAGACTATATTGATGTTTGAGATAGACCTGACCCAGGTGCAGGACCACGCACTTGGCCTTGTTTAACTTCTTGAGTTTCACATGGAACACATGAAACTCTCAAGCCTTCAAGGTCACCCCTTCCCTCCAGTATGTCAACTGTGCCACACAGCTAGATGCCATCTACTACAAACATGGTGAAGGTGCTCCCAGTCCAACTGTCCTCGTCACTGACAGAGATGTTAAAAAGTTCTGGTACTTGTACCAACTCCTGAGGAATACCACCTGTTGCTGAGTTCCATCTGGACATCGAACCACTGACTGCAACTCTTCAGTGCAACCATTCAGACAATTCCTTACTCATCATCTGGTCCATCCATCATATCCATCTCTCCAATTTAGAGACAAGGATGCTGTGCAGGATGGTGTCAACTGCTTTATACTAATCTCCAGAAACCCAAGAAATTATCAAAGACATCTCAAAGAAAGCCCTATAGTAGTTTCACCTCACTAGACAGATGTGCTCCAGCATGGTGCTTTCCCACTCTTCCTCCTCAAAAGAAGAGAGGAAGAAAATATAATGAAAAATGGATCACGGACTGATATAACAAGAAGTTCAATTGCAGAAGAAAAAGGAGAAAACAATTCTTTTTGACTTCCTATCAGCAGTGATGAGCTCAGCCACTTCCCGGGACACAAGACCTCAATATGAGCAGCGGTTGTTCAAAAGGACAGACATTATGATGAAAAGACTCTCCCCACTTCTCCTTCTCCCACCACAGCTTTTATTGCTGAGTGTCATGTCATATGGTATGGAATATCCCTTTGGTCAGTTAGATCAGCTGTTCTTGCAGTCTCCCGTCCCCACCTCTCACAACCCAGCCTACTCACATTTGTTAGGGCTGGGAGTTGGAGAGTCAGCTTTGGTGCTGTGCTAGAACTGCTCAGTAATAGCCAAAATATTGGTGCCAACTTGTTCTAGCTGTAAGTGCAAAGCACAGCACTATATTGGGCAGCTGTGGGAAAAGTGAACTCGATCCCAGTCAGACCAAGTACATACTTCTGCACAAACTGCTGAATCTGTTGGCTGACTCATCTGACTGTGCTCTTCTCAGACTGTCAAACAGTGGATGCATTTGCCTTTAATAGTCCTATTTGGCCTGTAAAGGAACTTTCAGGGTACTGGTGTGGGAACATCAGTAACCAGCTTTGGAGATATATCTACCCCCACGGGGCTGCAGTTGCTCTGGGTAGTGTCACCCTGCTAGAGTGGCCAGATGCTGGACTTAGCACTCGGCTTGCTGTCAGCAACTCTGAAAATGCCTCCGTTGGCATCTATAGTGCTGTAGAGTCCCAAGGCCAGTCTTCCTTCTCCTGGGAAGGCCATTGGTATCGCCCTGGAGAGACGGGCACAGCCCCATGCCTTGTTGGAGGACTTAGGCTCAACCCTTGGAGGAGGGTAGCCTGTCTCCAAAAACATGGGCTGCTCCATTAGGCTGGTGATACTCTGCTGACTGCACCTAGTGAGCTGGAAGTCCGGAGGCATGTAGAAGTGTTGTGCACACTGTGAGAGAGAAAAACTGCAGAACTAACCCGTGGAAAGTACAACAATGCCATATTGTGAGATGGGCCTGATATATTTCCATGCTGGCACAACTAGATCTCCAGAAAATCAGTTCCTTTCAGGAAAAAGTAGCCCAAATAGGACTGTGAAATGGAATTCAAGTTAACATTAAGACATTAATTGGGCTCAGAAAGCCCCACCATCTGAACATATCACCTCTGAGAAGAGGCAATGTGCCTTGTTCTCAGATGAATCAGCCAAACATGTCAAGGGAAACAGGTGACAGAAGACCTTTAATCCAGCTGAGCATAGTGGGGGGAAGATAGCAGTCACTGTGCAGACCTAATGGCTGCGGTAATGCTTTGGATCAAATCTCCTATGTTGTACTTAAAATTGCATTTGTTTTATCTCATACCTCTTTGTGAAACTTCACGCTGCTGCTATCCATCACTCCATGCTGTATATCAACACACACTAAACGCCAGATGCCCTTCAGCTGCTCCAAAGCTCCTCATCTGCCGCATCACATGAGGAACTGGACTTTGTGTCAGAATTTGTTTCACCATTGTCTTACAGGAGATGGAGAGGAGGGTGGACTCTAATGGCCCACCTCTGATGGGCATAAACCTACTGTTGTTGCTATTCTACTGTTATTATCACAATCAGTGTTTGTATTATTTGTTTTTGTTCCTGTTTATTGTTATTTGCAGAACAACGTTGTATATGACAGTCTCTCTAGTAGGCAAACAGCTTACTAATACAATTTGTAACTTTTAAGAGAGGTCAAGTTTGTGTGGATCAAGGTATGGAATGTGGTGACTCTAACCAGAAAACCATTACACATCGAGGAGTCAGGGATCCATGTAACAGCAAACATGCATAGATCCAGGTCTGTGCTGTGCTATGCATATGACATTACTTCAGGCCTATGTCATTCTGAACACCTTCCTCAGCTGCAGGACAAAGACAGCTGACTGATGGTAACAGCAGACTACAGACTGAACTGCCTCAGAACTGGCTATTGTGCCATCTGCATGAACCTGCCTCCATCTTAAAGTGCCGCACCACGTTTTCATGCAAATATCTTTTCTGCTCCATGGTAGAAATGTGTAAAGGTGTTTTTTTTTTCTTTTTTTCCTAAGAAAATCCTGTAACAGCCCAAATAAGAAAAATGATGTAACCTTGTCTAGTGACAGTCTTTGTGTGGATGGGTGGCCATTCAGTGGTATACAACTGGGGATTTCCAGCATCTAGAAGGGCATAAGATTTGTATCATTACATCTTTCTGTCCAGTGCAAACTCTAATAAACAGCTGTTTAAATACTATGTTACAGAGTCTGAGTGCCTTTTTTACAGAGTCTGAGTTCCTTATTTTACAGAGCCCGAATGCCTGGGATCATAACAGACAAGAACCTTCTGGTGCAGAACATTCCACAGCATTCTCATTTTTCAATCTTTGATGATTTAACATTGACCTCTGAATATTGCAGTTAGGGAGCTAGGGAGTGTTGTCCACCGTGTATAGTCTCTGTGACTATTTTGTGTACCAGTTATTTCACTTTACTAAAGAAAGGGACTACTCAACCTTCCATCCTGGTAGTCAGCATACTCACAGTTCTTCTCTACATGCATTTGCTTGTGTTTTTATCAGCCACTTGTAGAAATGTGTAAGGGTCAATGTAAAGTAGCTCTTACATTAGTACTGTGAGTGTGTACTCACACACAGCTGTGCAGTCCTGGCTTTCAGGTTGTTACCTTGCCTTTCCCAGGATGCTGCTGCACATCCTAGAGTCCTGCACTGGCTAAATATTAAACTGACATCATCACTCTTTCCTGCCATTGAGGGATCCTTTCCACCTGCAGCAGGGAAGAAACTCAAATGAGCTTCCCTTTGGGTTTGTGGAAACAGGAAATCACATACCTAACAAATTTGTGTGTACAAGATGTGAGTGTGTTCAGCTGTTGAAGTTAATGGACATGATGCCTTGCAGTTTCCATGCATGGTCTTTTTCATTCATTGCTGACATCAAATTAGTCACACCATTAGAAGCAGAAGTTGAACCTTGGCTATCCACAGCCTTGGCCCTATGACTCGAGAGCCACAGGAGCTTGTCTCATTGCTTCCAGTTGCAGAAAAATATAGGTGTCTCCTTGACAGAAGAGATACATCCTCAGGATACTCCTTACAGCTGAAGGCTGAAGGAGGACTGGGTTACAGTCTGCAAAGAATAGCAGTTACTGAAGTCTGAAGAGCTGAAGACTGGCAAAATCCTGGGGGGAAGCTGCAATGCTCAAGTGATGTGGAGTGGGGAGAAAATGACAGAAGAAGAGGTAAGGATCTTCCACAGAAGTGGAACTAAGGCAGAACAGTACATGGGCTAAATGAAAGCAGTCTTGCGCATACTGGAGCAAACTTGCAGGCATAGGAAACACTTGAGAGAGAGTGCAAGAGTCAAACAGTAAAAGGTCACTGAACATCTGAAGTAAGGTGGGGAACAGCACTGTGTTTGATGATGATATGGCCATTCAGAAGGCTGTTCTGACCTTTTCCGGATGGTATTCAGATAGAAAATGACTCCTTATTCCCTTTCTGCTCACTTTGATTCAGCTTGCTTCATGTAGCCGTATCTTAGAAAGCAGAACAAAGAGAACCCCAAAGGCCATATCTGATCTTCTCTTATCTGTATTCTTTCCACAGAGAAAAGATGTAGAGAATCGAGAAAGACAAAAATTACTTGCTCCAAATAATTTTAATCTTTGGTTTTTCGTGGAAGAATTATAAAAAAAATAAAAAGACTGAAAAAAAAATCATGGAAAATAGTTGGTTCGCTGAATATAATTTCATAGAATGATCTGTTCACTTAGTCAGAAGTCTAGGTCTCTGCCAGCCAAGTCCACATTAAAACAGTTATTCATCCCTTAAAAGTAGGCCTGCCTCAAGTTCACTCCAGGAAGAAGCAAAAACAGAAGTAGAGCCAAGAATCAGCTGTAAATTTTTTTATTTCTGGCTTCCTTCCCTTCCAGGCCTCTCTCACAACCCTGGTTTTCTCAGTGGAGCATTTTGGGGGTGGGGATGCTCAGAGAGCCTGGGATCTGAACTGTCTGGAAGGAGCCAAGAGCCCCCCAGTGTAGCTCTCTGAATCCTGCAGTGGTTTATCTCATCCTCTGCTCCTTCCCTGCCTTTGGGTTACCAGTGGGATAGCTTTAGCATCCTGGTGTTGGGTCCAGAGACAACCTGCTAGCCTGCACTCTCTCCACCTGAACAGCAGCTGTTACCAATATCATCACCATTAATTTCCTGTGTCTTTGTGAACAGCACACTAAAAGTCATGAAAAGAAAAGAAAGGAAAATTCTAGTTAACATTTGAAAAGTCTCAAATTAATTCAGATATTTTCCAAAGCACTCAGGGAATCTGGGCTGATGCGGCTGCCATACTCCATTGCCTTAAACTGGTAATTCCTGCTGTGAATTTCAAATGTGCCATTTCATCCACAAATGTCTAGTATTGAGTGAGGGAAGTCATATACAGACATATAAGTTATTTAACACTGGTAGAACATTAGGCATTGTCTCTGTGTAGTAGGAAATGGCTTTCTCTTTCATCAATATTAAAAATTTCAACTGTTGTTTTAACATCTTTGTCAGTCCGACTATGTTATATCTTCTGTAAGAAACATTTGTAGGATAGATTTGACTTATAACCATTCTGTGTAGTTGGCAGGGAAGATATAACTCCGTTACGATGCTTCACAAAAACAATGAAAACATAATACATTCATAAATTACTTCTTACTGATGTAAAAATCCCATTCCTTTCCAGTCGAGCTCACCTGTGCTGTAAGATTTCAGAATGGCACACACATTTCCCTGGTGCAAGAGCAAAACATGCTGGCAATTAATCTGCTGAAGGGTTACTGTTTGACACATGATACTCATACTCATAGCATTTTAGTAAAAATATCAGTGATTAGAAGAAAAAAAGGACACTCAGTTACACTTATTTTGCAACTATTTGTTCTTTCATTCAGTTTGAGTTAAGAATACAGAAAAATGGAAATGCTGCATCACTGTGTTGCTTGCATGAGCTATTGCTGTTTGTTGATCCCTCCCTCAGGAAGACACAAAAGAGACCACTATTCTCATCACTTCTGCATCTATAAAAGAAGTCAGCTGTGTAAGCTAAAATGAGCCATATCAAAGCAACTTTGATCACTTTAGTAGCTGTCAAGCCCCTTTCAAAGCCAGCACTGTCTGCCATAATGGGTTGTATTACTTTCAAATGTCATATTTAATGTGTGTTGTTCCAGATCCCTGATATTATCTGAGGTGCTGATTGTGGAGTACAGCACTAACAGCCTTGCAGGTGGGTCTGCTAGTTTCAGCATATTCCTAGTTCTCAACAGCATGTGATTTAATTGTAGAATTGTTGAAGTAAGGGCATCGCGGGAGTCCATCTGCATTTTTCTGTGTGCACAACCACAAAGTCATCTTGCCGTGTAGGTTTGCATGAGTTATGTGACCGTAAAAAAATACTTCACTTCACAAGGCTATCAACTCTTTGTCACAAGACAAAAACACCTGCCTGAAGAGTTTTATTCTTGATAATCACAGCATAAATAGACATGAGACAAAGCCATCTTTTGAGGGGATATTTTCATGCAGCAGGCATGCTGTGGAGACTCTGAGGCACTGTGGTCTAAATTTAATTACTAATTAGACAAGCACTTTTCACTGATGTCATATATCACACAACAATCTGAGAACTGTCTCTTCTAAAAAGGGAATGTTATACGTATTAGTAACACAGCCACCACAGGATTTGACTTCTCCAATAGCTTGGCAATGGGTCGTCATGTAGGTAACTTCTTGGTTTTCGCTGATGAAATTATTTCTTAACTACCTTAGGCTAATAATGAAGTTTTGCACAGGGTAAGATATATCACTGAAGAAACTACAGAAATATGTAATAAACCAGCATTCTTCCATTTCTAGAGTTTTATAAAATTTCATCTCTTGTCTTTTAGGTTGTTAAGTTACAATCAGATTTGATTTCATGTTTTCTTCCAATAATACCTAATTTGGAAAGTTCATAAAAGCCAAAATCCTGAGGTACCTAAATGGTTCCCTGAGACAGGTCCTTGTGAAGTCATCATTTATAGCAAAAGCAAGATAGTAAAGTTGGCACCTAGAAATGATAGAGTTGGAATAAAATAGCACTGTGGGAACAGGATAAAAGTTACTGGTGGTGGGAAAATGGCTTTTTATGTCAAATAAGAAATCTTGACTTTTCAAGGAAAATAATATCTCAAATATTTCAGCTGAGAGAAAATCCATTGTTAAACATTACAGAGATTATTTATGTGAACGATGTCATTCTTTATTTATTTATTTATTTGTTTTGCTTTGAGCTAGGCAGTATTTCCCAGTTTCTCATTTTGAAGAGGAAAATGGTTCAAGAAGGATTTTATGGCCAAAGGCACATTTTGGGAAATGTAATGTGTACCTGGAAATGGAAAAGAATAAAGACACAAGGCATATGTTCTGTAGCACCACTAAGGAACAGCAGTAACTCGTACCCCAAAATACTGGATTCTTGGCCAACAATTCGTTCCATGCTTTCATTGTTAGGCTCTCAGATTTCCAAAGAACAATACGTATTTTGTGTGAGAAAACCCTCTCTTTCAATTAAAAAAAAAAAAAAGAAGAAGAAGAAAGGATATTAATTTCAAGTCTCGAAAGATTTTTTCAGCTAACCTTAGAAAATCTGAATTATACCTATCATCATAACCATGTCTCCTTCATTGCTCTTGTGGGATTTTTTTCATTGTTATTTTTCATTAATTTTTATTTTGGCTTTGGTTGTAAGCTAATTTCTATCAGTCTCCAGTATGTCACTGAATCATACTGCAGAAGGAACTTGCTGAGAATAGGATATGTTATATATTAAATGAAGGGTTTGTCTTCAGTGTAATGGCAAGGGGATATAGCTGTCAACCAAGTTGATCATATTTCTTAATGAGATGGAATATGTGAAGATTTAATATTTATTGATTTTTTAAAAGCTTTGGGACTTCGATTAGCATTGGTTTACTGACACTTAGGCTAAGTTGATTGCACAAGCTTCTCTCATAGTTAACAGAAAGGAACCTTATGAAGCAGATTTTCCCCACCTTCTCAGATCTCTATTTAAGATAACTGGGTCAAATAGGCTGTTTCAAGAGCCATTCAGGGCCATTTACTGTTGGGAAACTTTTTGTGTATGGAACACTTCAGTATTTCCTTCAGTCAAAAATTCTTCAGTGTTAATATTCTGTTCATAGGAAGTGGTGCATTTCTCCAGTATCAGATAATTACAGCTCTCTCTCTCGGGACACATCATATACAGGTAATTTCTGGGTATGTGATTAGCTATATCTGATATTTTAGGATTTTTTCAGTAAATATCCAGTTGAGCTGATAAACACAGCTACAATTTAAATAAGTACACCTGCATTTTATATTTTGGGTGATATCTATAGAAAGTGTTGTCCCTGGCTTATTTTTAGCAGCTTAAAAATAAAATTAATCCAGTGCAAATCTCCGTAATTGGCCTGGGGATTCTTTAAGATTGCTGAGAGGACCTTGGAAAGCTGAGGTATGCTGCTTCATCACCACTGCTCCTGTAGGTTCATCAGTGCTGTTTCTTTCCCCTGACTTAGAAGAGCATCTCACCAAGTATCAAGTGTTTGAGGCACAGTTTCAGGATCAGCAAATTCACTTTCATCAGTATTTTCTTGCTTGGTCAGTCACTTTTGTGAATATTCAGGCTTCCAAAGCTGTTCACAAATATACCACCTGAAAGCAAATCCAAGCTCACTCAAAGAGGATGAACTTTCTGCACTGAGAGGTGGCCAGTCTGCTCCTAACACTTTTCATTTCCATTACTGAGTTCAGTTTCTGAGATTCACAGCTCAGTTCTCCTGGGAGTGAAATTCATATCTACACTATATGCAAGAAGTAAAGAACAGAGAATGGCTTGTCTGCTAATATAAACACAGCTGCATATGCTAAGTGGCACATATGTCAACGGTTTACGGGCAGGTTCGGCCCGGTTCCGTGACGATTGGTGCGGGGGACCCACGGACCCACGCCCCAGGAAAAGGGAAGGGGGAAAGGGAAAAGGGAAAAGGGAGATGGGCCTAGGAACAAAACAGCGGCAACGATCTGAGGAGGAAAGCTTATTTACTAAGTAAGATATCAGAAAGCAAAATAACACAATATAATACAATATAATTGGAATTAAAGCTAATAAATCAAATAAAATGAGCAAGAGAGAGTGTCCGATAAACCGAAGGCCTTACGCTAACGCTGAAGGCGGACGGCAGCAAGCACCCACTGCTGAGTCGATCCCAAAGGAAAGAAAATGTCCCGTGACCGCAGACAGTTTTTATCTTTCCCTCTGAGCGTAAACACGTAAGAACGCAAAGCATCGCAAAGTCCTCTGGGGAATGGAGTTCTTCTTCTCTTCTGAGACAGGTATACCTGGAACTATTGATGATCCACGGAGCTGGAGCATTAACTCTTTAACTCTAAATGCACTACATGATGTTATGATGTGGAATACCAGTACCAAAAATCATAAAACCATGACATTCCACCCCTTATTCCACATCACTACATCATGTTTGATATATACGTATAGAAGAACAATGATTAACATGCATTAAATACACACAACATATATATATGTATATACATGGAATTAACGACCGCACTCCCCCAACATCAAATTCCCTTGTGGTACACATTGAACATCCCCATTCTTCTGCATCACCCACCAAGTGGACCCAGGTCCTTGAGCAAAAACAGTTCCACGGAGAGGTTTACCCTTTCCAGAAGCTGGAAGGACCCAAACTGTTTTTCCCAACATGTTCTTTACATGTACTACAGGGACCTTATCTCCCTCTACAGTAGGTAGAGATCTGGATTGGGCAGGACCATCGCGATTGATGGATCCTCGAGTGTTGACCAACCAGGTGGCTTCTGCCAAATGCTTCTCCCAGTGCTTAAATGTTCCGCCACCCATTGCTTTCAACATGGTTTTTAACAACCCATTGTACCTTTCAATTTTACCAGAAGCTGGTGCGTGATAGGGGATATGATAAATCCACTCAATGCCATGATCTTTTGCCCAAGTATTTACAGGAGAATTTTTGAAATGAGTCCCATTATCGGACTCAATTCTCTCTGGAGTGCCATGTCGCCAAAGGACTTGTTTGTCGAGCCCTAAGATGGTGTTTCGGGCGGTAGCATGGGGTACTGCATATGTCTCAAGCCACCCAGTGGTTGCTTCCACCATGGTGAGCACATAACGCTTACCATCGCGAGATCGTGGCAAGGTGATATAATCAACCTGCCACGCCTCCCCATATTTATACTTTTGCCATCGCCCTTCCCCCCAAAGAGGTTTCATTCTCTTAGCTTGTTTAATTGTGGCGCATGTATCACAGTCATGGATAACCTGTGCAATAGCATCCATAGTTAAGTCCACCCCTCGGTCTCTAGCCCATTTATATGTTGCATCTCTTCCTTGATGGCCAGAGGTCTCATGGGCCCATCGAGCTAAAAATAATTCACTCTTGTGTTGCCAGTCCAAGTCTGCTTGAGCCACCTTAACTTTGGCAGCTCGATCTACCTGATGGTTATTTTGTTGTTCCTCAGTTGCCTGGCTCTTAGGAACATGAGCATCTACATGGCGCACCTTTACAGCCATATTCTTTATTCGGGCAGCAATGTCTCTCCACAGTTCAGCAGCCCAAATAGGTTTACCCCTCCGTTGCCAACCATTTTGTTCCCATTGCTGTAACCACCCCCATAAAGCATTTGCCACCATCCATGAGTCAGTGTAAAGATAAAGCACTGGCCACCTCTCTCGTTCAGCAATATCTAAGGCCAGCTGGACAGCCTTTACCTCTGCAAATTGACTTGATTCTCCTTTTCCTTCAGTGGCCTCAGCAACTCGTCGTGTGGGGCTCCACACAGCAGATTTCCATCTGCGGTGCTTACCCACAATGCGACAGGATCCATCTGTGAACAGGGCGTATCTCTTTTCATTGTCTGGTAGTTCATTATATGGTGGGGCCTCTTTGGCACGTGATACCTCCTCTGCTGGTGTTGTTCCAAACTTTTTACCTTCAGGCCAGTCCATGATCACTTCTAGGATTCCTGGATGACTGAGGTTCCCCATCCGAGCTCGCTGTGTAATCAGCGCAATCCACTTGCTCCAAGTGGCATCAGTAGCATGATGGGTGGAGGGAACCTTTCCTTTGAACATCCAGTTCAGCACTGGCAATCGAGGTGCCAGAAGGAGCTGCGTTTCAGTACCGATTACTTCGGAAGCAGCTCGAACCCCCTCGTACGCGGCTAAGATCTCCTTCTCAGTTGGAGTGTAGCGCTCCTCAGACCCCCTGTACGCCCGACTCCAGAATCCAAGGGGTCGGCCTCGGGTCTCTCCAGGAGCTCTTTGCCACAAACTCCAAGTGGGACCTTCCTTTCCAGCAGCAGTGTAGAGGATGTTCTTTACATCCTGTCCCGTCCGCACTGGCCCCAGGGCCACGGCACGGGCTATCTCCTGCTTAATTTGCTCGAAAGCCTGCTGCTGCTCAGGGCCCCACACAAAATCATTCTTCTTCCGCGTCACCCGATAGAGAGGGCTCACAATGAGACTGTAGTTTGGAACATGCATTCTCCAAAAGCCCACTACACCCAAAAAAGCTTGGGTCTCTGTCTTACTTGTGGGTGGAGACATGGCAGTGATTTTGTTAATCACATCTGTTGGGATGTGACGACGTCCATCTTGCCACTTTATACCTAGGAACTGAATTTCCTGTGCAGGCCCTTTCACTTTGCTTCGCTTGATAGCAAAGCCAGCTCGCAGAAGGATCTGGATTATTCTCTCTCCTTTCTCAAAAACTTCTCCTGCTGTATTGCCCCCCACAATGATATCATCAATGTATTGTAAGTGCTCAGGAGCACCACCCTGTTCCAATGCAGTTTGGACCAATCCATGACAAATGGTTGGGCTGTGCTTCCACCCCTGGGGCAAACGGTTCCAGGTGTATTGAACGCCCCTCCAGGTGAAGGCAAACTGTGGCCTGCATTCTGTGGCCAAAGGAATTGAGAAGAAGGCATTAGCAATGTCAATGGTGGCATACCACTTGGCTGCTTTTGACTCCAGTTCGTACTGGAGTTGTAGCATGTCCGGCACAGCAGCACTCAGTGGGGGTGTGACTTCATTCAGGCCACGGTAATCTACCGTCAGCCTCCATTCTCCACTGGCTTTACGCACCGGCCATATGGGGCTGTTAAAAGGTGAGTGAGTTTTGCTGATCACTCCCTGGCTCTCTAGCTGACGAATCAGGTTATGAATGGGGAGCAAGGAATCCCTGTTGGTGCGGTACTGCCGTCTGTGCACTGTTTTTGTAGCAATCGGTACCTGTTGCTCCTCCACTTGGAGCAACCCCACAACAGACAGATCTTCTGATAGGCCAGGCAAAGCAGACAGCTGCTTAACATTGTCTGCGTCCACAGCAGCTATTCCAAAGGCCCATCGATACCCTTTGGGATCCTTAAAATATCCCCTTTTGAGGTAATCAATACCAAGTATACATGGAGCCCCTGGGCCAGTCACAATAGGATGTTTTTGCCAGTCTTTACCAGTGAGGCTTATTTCAGCCTCCAACATGGTTAACTCTTGGGAACCCCCAGTCACCCCAGAAATATAGATTAAGTCTGTCCCTTGGTGACTCGAGGGCATTAGAGTGCACTGTGCACCAGTGTCCACCAGGGCCTTATATTTTTGTGGTTCTGATGTGCCAGGCCATCGAATCCACACAGTCCAATACACTCTATTATCCCTTTCCCCCACCTGGCTGGGGGGCAGGGGCTATTGTGGCTGGTAGGTACCTCGCTCAGTTCTGAAGGAGTACCGTTCAGACAGGAGGGTGTCTCGCTCAAACTGGAGGGTGTCTCTTTCAGGTTGAAGGGCGCCTCTCTCGGTCTGGAGGGCTTCTTGTTGAGACTGGAGGGTGTCTTTCTCAGTCTGGAGGGCATCTCTCTCAGTCTGGAGGGTGTCTCTCTCGGCCTGGAGGGTGTCTCTCTCGGCCTGGAGGACTTCTTGTTGAAACTGGAGGGTGTCTTTCTCGGTCTGGAGGGTGTCTCGCTCGGATTGGAGGGCGTCTAGATTGGACTGGAGAGTCTGATTGTCAGTTAAAAGACTCTCTTTCTGGATCAGGATACTGTCCCTTTCGGCTCGGAGACTCTCTTGCTCTATTTCAGAAACTCTATGCCTCTCTGGGATAGTATTGAATAAGGCCCGGTAAGCATAAGCCAGACCCCAAATAATTTGGGCCTCCTCAGATCTGTTTGAGCCGCAACATCCCTGTCTCAAATATCTGCTTAAGTTCTCAGGATCTTGCAGGTGTTCAGGAGAAAAGTTCCATGACACCGGTGATGCCCATTTCTCTAAAGTCTCTCCTAAGTCCCTCCAAACTCCCTGCCAGTCAGTATTCTCTGGCTCTGGAGAGGGTTTTCTCAAAATATTATAAATACAAATACTGAGTAAAAGTACATTCAGGGAGACTGACACCACAATCATAACAAGCATTGGATGGGCATTCAGAAAACGCATAATGAATTCAAAGGAGAGGCCAGGAGTCTGTTTAAAAATCACAAGTTCCATAGAGTTAGCAACTTCATCTGGAGTTACTCCCTCTGGAACTGAATGCCACATCATATACAAAAGCCAGGTAGGTATTTCCATCAGTGTTTTTAGTTTATCATACAGAGACCAAGCTCCATGGATCAGACTGGCAAACTTAATTAAGTCCCAGTACGTTCTGAGCATTACAAGGGAAAAACCGATGAAATGCAGTCCCTTTAAGACCAGTTTAAAAAGAGAAAGCATTTTTTTTTTTTCTTCTAAAACTAGCTGGCAGTACCCAAAAAGTTTACAAATATCCCAGGACAACTGGCAGTACGCCCAGACTTCAAGGTCGTGTTTGGCCGTACAGCACCTGCAGTACAGATAAGCCTGCTAACGAGAGACAGAGATTCACTCTAAAAGTATGTCTCTGCTCGGCTAAGGCAGCTGGTTTTGCCCCATGTTGGGCGCCAAAAATGTCAACGGTTTACGGGCAGGTTCGGCCCGGTTCCGTGACGATTGGTGCGGGGGACCCACGGACCCACGCCCCAGGAAAAGGGAAGGGGGAAAGGGAAAAGGGAAAAGGGAGATGGGCCTAGGAACAAAACAGCGGCAACGATCTGAGGAGGAAAGCTTATTTACTAAGTAAGATATCAGAAAGCAAAATAACACAATATAATACAATATAATTGGAATTAAAGCTAATAAATCAAATAAAATGAGCAAGAGAGAGTGTCCGATAAACCGAAGGCCTTACGCTAACGCTGAAGGCGGACGGCAGCGAGCACCCACTGCTGAGTCGATCCCAAAGGAAAGAAAATGTCCCGTGACCGCAGACAGTTTTTATCTTTCCCTCTGAGCGTAAACACGTAAGAACGCAAAGCATCGCAAAGTCCTCTGGGGAATGGAGTTCTTCTTCTCTTCTGAGACAGGTATACCTGGAACTATTGATGATCCACGGAGCTGGAGCATTAACTCTTTAACTCTAAATGCACTACATGATGTTATGATGTGGAATACCAGTACCAAAAATCATAAAACCATGACACACATAACTGTTTATATCCACATCTGGACTATCATACAACAAACAAAATAAATAAATATCTCCAATCAAAAGAAAAGAACGTTGTTGTTTCTGTCATTTCCTTTTACCTAAAAGCATTCATGTAGATGAGTGGTTTGGGACCAGATAAGAAGAAATACTTTGAGTGCTTTTGCAGGAATATCATTTAATGTAGTTGAAGTCCTTCAGCAAGGCATGGGAGCATTGACTCATAGAATCATAGAATCATAGAATCACTCAGGTTGGAAAAGACCTTAAAGATCATTAAGTCCACTTGATGATCTTTAAATTAGTTCACTACCTAACCATACTACCCTAACTCTAAGAACCCTCCACAAAATCATGTCCCTGAGCACCACATCCAAACAGTTTTTAAACAAATCCAGGGATGATGAATCAACCACCTCCCTGTGGAGCCCATTCCAGTGCTTAACAACCCTTTCTGTAAAGAACTGCTTCCTGATATCCAACCTAAACTTACCCTGGCACATCTTAAGGCCATTTCCCCTCGTACTGTCACCTGTCCCCAGTGGGAAGATACCAACCTCACTCTCGCTGTAAGCACTTTTCAGATATAGGAAGAGAGCAATAGGATCTTCCCTCAGCCTCCTCTTCCCCAGACTAAACAGCCCCAGTTCCTTCAGTTGTTTTTCATAGGACATATTCTCCAAGCCCTTCACCAGCCTAGCTGCCCTTCTTTGGACCTGCTCTGGCACCTCAATGTCCTTTCTGTATTGAGCTGCCCCAAACTGAACACAGTATGTGAGGTGAGGCCTCACCAGTGCTGAGTACGGTCCTGCTCAACACACCATTCCTGATACAAGACAGGATGCCATTGGTCTTCTTGTCCATCTGGGCACACTGCTGGCTGATATTCATCAAACTGTCCATCAGCACACCAAGGTCCCTTTCCATTAGGCAGCTTTTCACCCACTCCTCCCCAAGCCTGTAGGGTTGTCTGGGGTTGTTGTGATCAAAATGCAGAACCCAATACTTGACTCCATTGAAACTCATGCTGTTTACCTTCACCCATCAATCCAATCTATCCAGGTCCCTCTGTAGTGCCCTTCTCACCTCAGACAGATCAACGCTCCCTCCCAACTTGGTGTCATCTGCAAACTTACCGAGGCTTCACTCAATCCTCTCATCAAGATCATTAATAAGGATGTTAAATAGAAGCAGCCCCAGTAATGAGCCCTGGGGGATACCAGGGATGGTACCAAGGTCCCTTTCCACCAGGCAGCTTTCCAATCACTCCTCCCCAAACATATAGGGTTGCTGGGCGTTGTTGTGACCATTGTGTTGAAGAACCTCTGAGAATCTGTGTAATGCCATAAATGTCAGAACAATCATCTTTCACCCTATTTTCCTTTCCTTTCTTTGAACATGGCTCGTGAGTTTATTACATGAGAATTTTAAACATAGCTTTTCCCAGAATTTCTTGTCTGCAATTAATTCTTGGTTTCTATACCCAGAATGCTAGCAAAAAAAAAAAAAAAAGAAAAAGTTTCCATTCCCAAGGGAGAAAAGGATTTTTATCATTCCTGTTTTTCAGAATGAGTACTTATTTATCAAAATGAGACAGCAGTATTCATTTGTCACAATAACGTATCAACAATGTCATATATATTTGAATAAATTCACTAGAGTACTGGAAGCAATATATCTTTGTTACTACTGAGTTGTATTAGATGAAGTAGACTAAATAACTGTACCCAGAATTAGCTTGGATATTTCATCATAACATATTGCTGTGACAATCAAACCTAGCCCATAGTTCATGTTCTGTGTGTGCAACCAGCAGCTTAATGCACTCTCTGTTGCAGCACCAAGAAGTATGCTTGCCAAAAGAGGTCTCCAAGCATGTTGTTATTTCTTGAAGAAAGCTCATGAAAAATATTTAATTTGAAGATTGAAAGAAGAAGCTTAAAATATCTTCCACTTTGTTTGGAACTCCTTGGCACCTGGAATTCCTTGGCAGAACTGTGAAATGCTGTGATACTGAGACTTGCAGTAGCCTCGTAGGATCCAGAGTCTCCTTCTGAAATTGAATTATAGAATCATAGAACCATAGAATCTTTAAGGTTGCAAAGACCAATAAGATCATCCAGTCCAATAGTCAGCCCATGCCTCTGACAGCTACAGACCATATTCCCTCAGTGTCATATCTGTATGTTTCTTGAACGCTTCCAGGGACAGTGACTCCACCACCTCCCTGGACGGTCTGTTCCAACACCTCACCACTTTTCCTGAGAAGAAAATTTTCCTCACAGGTATTTCCAGAGGCAACTATTCTTCCTATGAAAGCTATGAGGAAGTTTTGAGGCTGGAACTGCATAACAGTAACAGGAAACAAACAAACAAACAGAAAAGGGAAATAAAATGCATATTTAATATAGGTTCACTAACTCAGCTTAACAAATGTTGTTTTATACTTATGAAGAAGGTTAAGATTAAGGAATTTTGTTGAGAGTTAAAAGCTGTCACTGAGCCATCTACTGGGTAATATCATTAGACAAAGCAGCTGAACCAGACTAACATCTCTGCCAGCTAGAGGGACTGCCTTGCTCCCAGTTTTCCCTTCCACTTGCCTCTCTCCATATACGTACTCTTCTGTTGACGTGGCTCCCACACTCTTCTGCCCCTGTACTGAACTTATTCAACTTGAGAGGTAAGTTGTGCTTTTTTTTTTTTTTTTAAAGAACTCATTTTCTAATAGATCAGTGAGCTGAATTTGCTCAGTATGTAGTCAGATAAAAAGTAGAGCTAATACAAAGAACAGAACAGGTTAAACAGTCATAGTGAGCTGGAAAAAGAAGAGAGATGCAGCTTTGTCTAAATTTCGTTTCTGAGATAAAATAGGTATAGGTTTGCATTCTTAGTGATTTCCCTGAAGTAGGGTCAGTTGAGGTAGTGGTTAATATGTTATTCATGTCTTCATGTTCTCTATAAACTATTAAAGATGTAGGAGGAAAGATTTTTTGTACAAAGCCTCCAAGGTTCAGGGCAAGATATAAACAATTTTGCTTAACTCTGTTTATTAAGGAATGCAGAAAAAGAGAATAAACTATCCTACTGTCATAAATGTCTGTCCAAAAAAATGCTTTCACTAAAGATTTGGTGAATATGCTCTAGCATACACTTACAGTGTCTGGTCTCTTTCAAGTAACAAAGGCATCAGTTCTTAGGCAGCTCTGACTGTAATGGGAAAAATTGTGCAAGCAAATATACAGTGTATCTGCAGAAAAAGCACAGGAGTGGCAGAAAGCTGGGGAAACTTGGAAAAACACTGGTGGTGGATATATTAAAATGTTGAAGTCGTGGAGAAGGAAAAAAGCTTACATTTGACTTTAATACATATTACAGGGAGATGGAGACGCAGACCAATGGACACATCTGACTTGATCTGGTGTTGGCAACAGCCCTGCTGTGAAGAGGAATTTGGACTAGATAACCTCCAGGTGTCCTTTTAACCATCATTTTTGAGAGTCTTTGAATTCTTGAAGGGACAGGTAGGAACATGAAATCTTTTTATGTTTTTTTTTTCTTTATTGAAAAGTACCAATACGTTGCTCAAGTTTTCAAAGACCTTTCCTGATGGCTTTCATGCAGGGATCCTTCTTCTCACACAGAAGAAGGGCAGCTCACAGAGAAGGATATGAAGTCAAGAAATTACTCAGAAGGGCTCAATGCCCTTCCCTGGAATGTAGAGCTTTCTCCTCTTGCACCTGAGAGCAACTGAAAAGCAGCCAGGGCCCCTTTTTCTTTTTACTAAAGATATGGAAAGTTGCCAGAATTGACAAGAAAAGAAAAAGATCTGGCAGAAAAGGATGAGCAAGAACTGAATCCTGCCCAAGGCTGGTCTCTGTTGTTCATGCAGCTGTGAACAATAGCTGTTGCTCCTACACACCTTAACACACCTAACACGACTCGTAGGCACAGCCCACAGCAGCCACAAGACCCTCTCAGCCTCTGTTGCAAAAATTATCCTAATCATTATCATATCTACTCAGCTTACCATGATGGGCACTAAGTCTCCCTTCCAACACAGTCCCCACTAACCCAAATCAATCACAAATCATGGTTTTGGTATCACGGTGTTTCAGGCAGTGAAGAAGGCAGAAGCTAATGGATGGGAAAATGCAAATACACTGTCTCTTGCAGAAATCTCTTTGTACGTTGACTATGAATACAAATAAATGTGAAAGTTGAAGACTTTATTTCTAGAACAGGGGGAAGAATTGCCTAGCTCCTAGGTTTGATGTGTCTTAGTCATATTCCGATCATATTTTGGAACAAGAACATGGAATTTGATCTCTCTCCAAACCATACATGACCCTCTTTCCATGCAAAGGAAGCTCTGCAGCTGCAAGGAGGAATGTGACCCAAGGGTATACCATGGAATATTATAGTGGGTAATACCCATGTAGCATTTTAAGTAGGTTACTTGTTATAGTTGCTTATTTAGGCATTGAAACTTCTTTACCAACTGCCTGAAAGGGGCACTGTGGTCTAATACCAAGCTCTTTGGTTGCACACTTCCCTATTCTACCACTTCAAGATTCCACTAAAATAAGCAGCTATAGGCAGGGTGTCTGGAAAATAGCTCTGAGCATCTTCCATAATGTCCCAAATGCAAGTCTTAATCTTCCAAAGTTTCAAATGCAGGTCTCACATTTTTAGGGAAAAAATGGTTTTTGGACATCATAACTTAGCTTGTGGGTGTTTGGGTTAGGAGCTAGAGCACACCTCAGGAAACAACAGGCCTGAGTTCAATTTCTGTTCAAGCAGATTCAAATCCACAAACTGTCCTGCAGCCCATGTGATTTATTTTTCCAGGTTTCAAACTTAGCATTGTGCCAGCACTCCCTAAATATCTCCTTGGAGATGAATAATTGTGCCAAGAAGTATTCAAGAGAGAAGGAGTGCAAAACTGGTGCTGAAGCTTGGGACTTGGTTGAAGAGTGAGATTCTCATTTCTGCTCTACATTCTTACAGATGTTCCTGGATTTTATTCTCATAACTCTCTATTACAAAACTAACATACATATCAAAGCAAGGGCTTCTGAGGACTATGACAGAAGACAAAGCTGCAGAAATAAGTAACAGCATTATTTAAGAAACTTCCAAACCTCAAGCTCACCAAACAGATGAGATCAAACTGAAAACACGGGCCATACCCAAGAGCTATGTTGTGGTGGAAAACTGTACATGTATCTGCTTCTGTCTTAAAGGTACGTGTGTGTACAGTAAATAAATCCTTGAACAAATCTTTTCCTGGTTTGTTTGCCACAGTGTCCCTCAGAAGAGCTAATCAAGAAATTAGAAATATTGCAGTGGGGGGAAACTGCTAAAATGCAGAAGACTGAAGAGGATTTGTAGTGTTGGATCATTGTTTATAAAATGGTTGTGATAGGGAGTTTGACAAGTTTTGGAACCAATCTTTGGTAATGCTATTTGGTCTGTACATCCAGAACTGCTTCATGCTAATCTTGCCATGCCAGCAATTCCCATTATACAGTGGTGTCTTCGAATAGGGCAACTAGACCATTCTGAGACAACCACCTCTACCCATGTTAGCTGTCAAGATAGCTAGCAGATGTGGTAATCATCCACACTTCTGTTCTCCCTAACAAACAGCATCAGCCATATTTGAAAAGCAGATAATCTGCACGTTTCCACAGATGAGTGTCCTTAGCAGGATTGGGGAACAATGGCAAACCAGTACAGGAAAGCACTCTGAAAGCACTGTAGCATTCCAGGTACTTTTGTGTCAGTCAGAATGTGTCCGTGATGTGCTTTCACCTGGGTTTGAACAAAACCTCTGGGATGCCAGAGCAGCCTACTGAAGTTCGAAAGGAAAAGCTGGAAAGACCAAAGAGGCATTAAATGATTCTTGTTGGCATTGCCAGCCATGGCAATGGATTGGATTTCCATTGTTAACAATGAGAATGATGAATCTGAAATAAATAGACTCACTGTATTTCAGTGATATCAGAGTGGAGTAAAAACAAGGTTTTGATAGCTTCCATTCTAGCCAAAGTTGCCATGAAGTTTTTCTCTGGCTTGTCTGGAGTTTTAGCTCTTTCAAAATATACTATGCTATAGCCATGGTGCATTTAGTTCATCACTGGTGACTGAAAATGTAGTCACTGAAATTGAAACACAACTCAGCAGCCCAAAAAGGAGCTCTTTAATGATTTCAAAACACCTTAATGTTATCTATATTCCCCTTATAAAAAAACTGACTTGTTCCTTTGAACACAGAAAAGAAACTTGGACTTACTGAGTTCTTTAGGGAGAGTATTTCCATCTAAATATGTCTACAGTCATCTGAAGAATTCTGAATATACACAAGGGAAGATTTTATTCTTTGATCATCTTAGAATTTGACTATGTTGACAGCAAGTTTTGTCTAATCTCATTTACATCAGCGCATAAATCAGTTTGTTTCAAGTAGAGTTGGCTTGGATTATCATCTGTATATGTGTGAAGAGAATTTGACCTTGCTCTTCAGGCTTTCAGTTGCTCTCAAGTAATCTTTCTGCATGTTATTCAAATTTACTTCTTTGATGCTGAGTCCCTAACTGACAGCCAAATCACCTCAATCCCTCCCAGGTAAGGAAGATCAAAATTCCATCCTCATATTTGATTTTTCCTTTATCCACAACCCACTACCAAAGCTGAGGTGTTGTCTATTTATTTATTTATTTATTTTGTGTCAGGTTCTTTAGACTTATACTTCATACTGGAGAAACAAAAGAGCTTATCTGGGGACCTCTCACTTTCTTGAGGGAGGCAACCCTGCTCACAGCAGTAGGGTTGGAAATGGATGATCTTTAAGGTCCCTTCCAACATAAGCCATTCTATGATTCCATGAGAAAAGGCATCTGACTTCAGAGCTCCCCACCTGCTGCTCAGAAGTGAAATAACTATGTCCTCAGGGAAAGTAAGCCATGGTTGTGCCCCTGCTACTTCAGGAGGATGTCAAACTGGATATCTTTCTGGACAATAATTGACCAATATCCTTCAGTGTAAAACCACGTTTCCCTCTGCACTGGTGCTATGGGCCCTTCATATCACCCTGAAATCGACCAGGACAAGAGCCACACCTGCCACAACAGGCAGTTCTTCACACAGAGTAGCCTGCTGTGGGGTCTTTCCTAACCTCTCTGTGGATATTTCTCACACAGGACAATCTGCATTGGATACAAGCAATATGCCACTGAATCTCTGGTTTAATTGCTGCTCTTCTGGAGAGGAGTTTCTCTAATTTTCCCTTCTTAACGATAATTTTTAATTACTTGTGTTCTTAAAAACAATCTATATTTGTCACCTTCTCCCCAGTTTACTTTGTTTTAGACCCAGAAGTTTGACACTTTCGGTGCAAGCTACTCCATACTCTTGCCACCTGTTGAGATTTCAGCCAAGTTTCTCTGTGATCTGGGGAGACATCAGGGTGCTGGAGACCACAGCAATGACTCTGAGATGCACCTTGCTCACATGTGCCATCATTCAGCCAGCTCCACACCTTGCATTCACTGGATGCAGAAACCTGGTAGCAGGGATGAGAACCAGACCAGCAAAATCTGCAGTCTGCTTTTGAGCATCTGTGTTGCCAAACACACCATGTGTTTGTGGCTGGGATGCCCTGATCTCCTCTGTTACAGATTTGCTAGTCATCTCAGAATGTTTTCTCTAAAGCTACAGCCAGAGTTTACAAAGAATCCTCAGAGATGTGTAATTGCAATCTCAAAGCTAAGGAGCTGGAGACTGGCTTGGACACACCCCATTCTTGAAGAAGAAGGCAGTAATAAGGGGAATCACATGTTGGGAAAGGAGATGGGATATCAACAGTAGTCAGTAAGCTGAGAGAGTGGAATGGTGATCAAACAGCTACCACCAGCTGCAGCCCTCAGTGACACTGGAGGAAGAGCAGCAGTCAGTGTCTCTCCCATACCCTGTCAACCACCAACAGTAGCCATAAGTGTTTTCTCTCCACCAGTAGGCTGCTGTTCTCCGAAGCTAACTGTGCTTTGCCTGCTCATAGAGGAGCTCTGGCTTAGGTGATGATGCTAAATTGGACCACGTTTTGCTCCTAATATATTTTTGATATACAGGAGAGCTGTAAAAATTCCTTCCCAAAACTATATGAATAAATTCATGGGACAAGTTAAAAAATATATGTGGCCTTTAATGGCAGGTTTATAAGCTTTGCTGTAAGACATTGGAACCTCATGGAGTAATGAACACTCTTGTGTAATCTTTCCCCTTTACCAAAACACAACTTAGTGCAGGAGCAAATGTGGCCTTATTTCATAAATCTGCCTGTTGAAAAGTACAGGTTTTTGAAAGGAAGAAGATAAAAAGTAAATGTTTCTGTCACTGAAAAGTTCTTGTTCTTTATGGACAAGCCTGAGCAATGAACTTTCAAAGCACCACACCCCAATCTGCACTATAAATCAGATGAGATCCCTCAAGTCAGTGAATCTGTCAAAGAAATATACCTCTGAGTCATAAGCTGCTGTTGCAGGGGCTGTGCACCAGAGAACACCCTGTTTTCTCTGCCCAGGAGCATCCAGGTCAAGTGTAGTTGCTCTCCCTCGGTAGTCAATGGACCAGGGTTCTTCCAGTGATCTAGAGAAAAAGTCCAATTAAGATGTTATAGGTCATGCTCTGACAAAGATCCTCCTACCCACTGACTGTAAGAAAAACTTATGGAGACATCTGAAACAAGCCAGTGAGTCCTAAAACATGCCCTTTCTCTTGACTGTCAAGGCTCCTAAGATTGGCCCCTAAGTTTGGTGGCTGAAGTTAGGTGGAATGAATAATACCTTTTTTTCACCTGGGTATTTCTACTTGAGGAACTCTTCTTATACTATTGACTTGGTACAGCAATAGGAAGCCAGCTCTACAGAAAGCCTGAGGAAAAAACTGGCTGCGAGGGAGGTAATTGATCACTGTTACACTTATTATTCATGTTACTGAAAGTAAATCTACCAAGAAATTCTTTTAAGGTCTTGGAAATAGCACCAAAAAAAAGCTCTTTTTTTTTTTTTTTTTTTTTTTTTTTTTAATTCTCCATATCAAGTACTGTCAGAAGCATGTGTAGTTACTGGCCTCATTGTGTGGTGTCATTCTGATTCAGAAAGATTCACGTGCTGACATTCTGCTTGCTCTCAGCAATCCCTGTCTCAGAGAAAAGGCAGAAAGAATGCTAATGCTTAATGCAGATGATAAAAAGCTATAAACTTTTAATATGCTTACAAATAGGAGACAATCAATTCTGTAAACATTCTTATCTGTTGCTAACTGTACTTCTTCTCTGTCTCTTCAGTCTGTATGTGGGCACAAATAGAGATGAACAAATGGAGATGACCAGTGAATCAATGATAAAACACAGAGAAGGTCAAAGCAGTAACATTTACTGCCATCATCTCTCAGAGAATATACGAGGCATTAAAATTCTGATACTGTACCATATTCTAGTCACAAAGATTGTAACGAGCACAAGTAATGGCATCAAATTAATCTAATCTAGTGACACTAGCAATAATGAGAGCAAGAAAAGGTACAAGCACAATCACTTATACTATGATCTTAAATAGATGTTTTTTAGTCCATCTCAGAAGGTGGAGGCTGTGACATCATATTCAGGAATGTACAACACATCCAATTTGATTAGTCATCAGTCGTTGCACAACAACAGCTACTGTTGCTTTCCACTATGACATATCTGATGTATTGCTATCCTAGGCTATGACATTTTCTCCCTCACGATGGTCATGAAATTTCTGTTGACAGGTAGTTAAGGCTGCCATAGATAATACAAGGGAAGCTACATGTAAATCTCAACTGTGAATCTGTAGTGACTCTAGGAAAACAGGGTAAACAATGCAGCTGACAGGGCTTATATCTGTCAGCTCTTCTTTAATGATATAATAATTTTATGTAGTACACAGTTGCAGCTCAAAAGCATACTGGGGCTACAGACTCATCAATCTACAGGCAACAAACCAAAGATGGGATAAATAATTCCAATTTTATAGAATCAAGAACACCCTAGGCAATTTTGTGCAGAGTGGACTGGCAGAAGTATGGAATTCCTCTTAGCAGACTACACTGGAGCTTCTAGAAAATGGGACAGTGCTCAGTCACATGAATGTGGTGCTGCGAATTTAATTGCTCTGCTCTGGCAGAAACAGCAATAATTGCAAAAGAAGGTAAGAATGTGTTGGAGATTTCATCTCCTTGCTACAACTGAACCAAGTAGCATTTTCATCAACAGCAAGTAATCAAAATGCAGGTTATTTCACTACAAAACCTGTTCTGACTTGGTTGGGATGTTATTGCATTTCTGGACAGATAAGTAAACCACCTGTACTCAACCAAGGGTTTGCAAATCTTATTTTTTCCTTCTTAAAAATCAGACCAAACAATTGCTTACAGCCCTAGGTGAGTCAGTTTTAAATTGCCATGTACTGAAGTCTAGCCCTTAGCTGGAAAAACTTGGAAGTCTCATTTGCCTTTCCATCTGCCATCCTGGTAGTAGGAACCACTGAACACAGAAGCTCCCTAGGACAGCAGGCTCTGAGATACAGCAAGCACCCATGGCCACATTGGTAACTTGGCCTATGGGCTTGTGCTGCTCATGAAAGATAGGTCCCCAAGGGCACCAGGGGCAAGAGCTGTTGTTATTATTGGAGAAAACAGCTCCTTCTTGCTGACCTCCTTGCCAGGATTTGCACCAAAGATGGCATGGCAATCCAAGCATCAACAGAAACGCATTGTGAGTTAATGCACATCTTTCCTCCAGTCCCCTCCTCTGTTAATTTTTTCTACTATGTATTTGGAGCAACTTAAGGCGCTGGCTTGTGGTGTTCAGGCCTCAAAGCACTGCAGATGCCAATAGCAGAAAGAGAAACGTTTCTATCTCAGTGCTTTATGCTACAGCAGCTCTGCTGGCATCTACTGGGTGCAATCATGCAATATAATCTACTTTGGTCACCCTGTATGCTAAGTAGGAAATCCCCTGTCCAAGCCTGGCCTGATCAAACTCTTTTTTTGCCTACAAAGTTTTCCTAATCTATCACTACCTGGAGTATGATATTAGAGTTGCTTTTACATGTAGTGCTGAGATTGTCTAGGATACTTAGTTTTGCACTAACATGCTTGCATTTTCTATTCATACTGTATCTGTTATATCAAACCATATATTTCTCCAATCTGAACCTCTGCTATGTTTATAGTCATCATTCTGCTTTGAGATCTTTAAGGTCTCTTCCAACCCATACAATTCTATGATCATGGAAACAAGCACATTCTATAAATGTAATGATCCTAAATCAGTATCTTTTGTTAGGTTAGGAAGACATCCTGCCATGCAGGAGCTCTTGAGTTTTGACCCTGCTTTCGCTAGTGGCATCTACTCCTACTTGACAAGTTATTTAATATCCTTGCTTTGTACATATTAAGGAATCTAAGGCCACGAGTTAACAGATATCCAGCCAGTAGGGACCAAATCTGTGACCTTTGTCTTTAATCCATGAGCTCCTATTATTTGAGAAATTCAAGTAAGCCATTCACAGATGAAGCAAATTTATCTTTCTCTATCTAAAGAAATACTAGGAGTAGTTGTGAATCAAGGGAAAGTGTTGCTTTTTATATCCTTTCAAAATCCAATGGGGAACTTATCGGGCTGTTGTCTACAAATCATTTTGGAAGTGCTATATATAATACCAGCCTTATAAAAGTCCACGTTTAACTTCATTTGTGGTGTCTGAGAAACTACACTACATTTTCTGAAATGGGAATGCTGGACTATCTTAGTGCTATAGGCTGACACTGATGATTTCATGTCCACCAGTAAAAAGCTGGGACTAAAGCACTAAACATTACCTTCAGTAACAACTCACTGTGTCGATTCATGATGACAATGGTATCATTATTCTTCCTCCCTGGGAGTCAGTGAAAAACTACTTACTGAAGGAGCTGGAGCTGCTAGAGGCCCCTTCTGACACCAGCCGCTGCCAGCTTCCTGTGTTCAGGATGGACATGGTGTTTCAGATGGTGAACCTTGTCTGCAAACACAGTTGCAGGCACAGGCAACAACTGTTTTCATGCTCACTTTTGGCAAGAAGAGTGATTTCAGCCACCCTAGTTTACCCTTGTATTCCACAGGAGAAACGGATCATGAGCTTCTCCTGCAAGCTTTTCTGTTGCCTCTAGCACAGACAAGTCCCCAGCATACTGCAAGTACGTAGAAATGCAGGAGGCTTTGCTGTCTGCTGATATTGCTTGTATAGTTTTTATCTGACCCATGGCAGGAGTGTGAGCTCCCTTGTAGTATCAGAATTGAATCCTGATGAAATAAAGCTGGGATCCTTCACAGGACTTTTATGCGTCGCTGTTCTTGTGTTGGATTCCTAATCAGAGCTGGTTCTGATCTTGATGCAAGTTAGGTGCTAAACCACTGGTTCCCAGACTTCTCAGATAGTCTCAGCCTGGGGAAATTTGTGAGTTTAAAATCTATTAGTGTGTGCTATCATTTCACAGCCCAGCTGGTAACTCCTCTGAAGATTCAGGTGATAGGACAACACTGAGCCCACACTTCTGAAGTTGAGGCTACAGCTGATCTGTGGTGTTACGGACAGATACTGATGATGGATGCTCAAATTCTTCCCTTAATTAGCAGGCATGGAGTCACAGACGTTGTTAGGACGTTGTTAGGTTGGAGATTGTCTTGGCCAGAGTGACCATGAAATGGTGGAGTTTGCTATTCTGGGTGCCGTCAAGAGGGTGACTAGCAAAACTATTACCTTGGACTTCCGGAGGGCAGACTTTGACCTGTTCAGGACACTTGTTGCAAGGGTCCCTTGGGACTTGCTCCTGAAGGGTAAAGGGGTCCAGGAAGCCTGGATGCTCTTCAAGATGGAAATCTTAAAGGCACAGGAGCAGGCAGTCCCGGAGTCCTGTAAGTCAAGCCAGAGGAGCAAAAGACCAGTGTGGATGAACCGGGATCTTTTGTTGAGACTCCGAGAGAAAAGGAGAGTCTATGTCCTCTGGAAGATGGGTCAGGCTACTTGGGGTGACTACAGAGAACTGGCCAAGATCTGCAGGCAGAAAATTAGAAATGCTAAAGGCCAGCTTGAAATTAGGCTGGCTACTGCTGTAAAGGAGAACAGGAAACCCTTTTACAAATATATTAACAGCAGGAGAAAAACTAAGGAAAATTTCCCTCCTTTACTCAACGAGGCAGGCAATATAACCACAGATGATAAGGAAAAGGCTGAGGTTCTCAATGCCTTCTTCACATCTGTCTTTAATAGACAGGACAGTTATCCAAATGGTACTTGCCCTGACCTGGAAGTCCGGGACGGGGTGCATAATGCACCCCCTGTGATTCAAGCAGAGACGGTCAGAGATCTACTCCTCCATCTGAACTGCCACAAGTCCATGGGGCCAGATGGGATCCACCCAAGGGTGCTGAGGGAGCTAGCAGAGGTGATTGCCGAGCCACTTTCTGCCATCTATCAGCATTCCTGGTTATCTGGAGAGGTCCCACAAGATTGGAGGCTTGCCGATGTGACTCCCATCTTCAAGAAAGGCCGTAAGGAAGACCCGGGGAACTACAGGCCTGTCAGCCTGACCTCGGTATCAGGGAAAGTTATGGAACAGATGATATTGAGGGAGATCACACGACACGTGCATGGCAATAAAGGGATCAGACCCAGCCAGCACGGGTTCACCAGGGGCAGGTCGTGCTTGTCCAACCTCATCTCCTTCTATGACTGGGTGACCAGACAGGTAGATGAGGGAAAGGCTGTTGATGTAGTCTACCTGGACTTCAGCAAGGCCTTTGACACGGTCTCCCACAGTATTCTCCTAAGGAAACTGGCAGCCCGTGGTGTGGACAGGTTCACTCTTCTCTGGGTGGAGAACTGGCTGGAGGGCCGTGCCCAGAGGGTAGTGGTTAATGGAGTTAAGTCCAGCTGGCGTCCTGTAACGAGTGGTGTCCCCCAAGGGTCAGTTTTGGGGCCCATCTTGTTTAATATCTTTATTGATGACCTAGATGAGGGAATTGAGTGTACCCTCAGTAAGTTTGCAGATGACACAAAGTTGGGAGGATGTGTCAAACTGCCTGAGGGTAGGGAGGCCCTTCAGAGGGATTTGGATAGGCTGAACAGCTGGGCTGAGCAAAATGGGATGAGGTTCAATAAGACCAAGTGCCGGGTCCTGCACTTTGGCCACAATAACCCCATGCAATGCTATAGGCTTGGGGCAGAATGGCTTGAAGAATGTAGAGAGGAAAAGGACCTGGGGGTGTTGGTTGATGCTCGGCTCAACATGAGCCGGCAGTGTGCACAGGTGGCCAAGAAGGCCAACAGCATCCTGGCCTGTATTAGAAATAGTGTAGCCAGCAGGAGCAGGGAGGTGATCATCCCCCTGTACTCAGCTCTGGTGCGGCCCCACCTCGAGTACTGTGTTCAGTTTTGGGCCCCTCACTACAAGAAGGACATTGAGGCCCTGGAGCATGTTCAGAGAAGGGCAACAAAACTGGTGAGGGGCCTGGAGCACAAGTCTTATGAGGAGCGGCTGAGGGAGCTGGGATTGTTTAGTCTGGAGAAGAGGAGGCTCAGAGGAGACCTTATAGCACTCTACCACTTCCTGAAGGGGGGTTGTGGTGAGGAGGGGGTGGGCCTCTTCTCCCTGATAAATAATGACAGGACGAGAGGGAATGGCCACAAGTTGCGCCAGGGAAGATTTAGATTAGACCTCAGGAAGCATTTCTTTTCTGAAAGAGTGGTCAGGCACTGGAATGGCCTGCCTAGGGAGGTGGTTGAGGCACCATCCCTAGCGCTGTTCAAGAAGCGTTTAGATGAGGTGCTAAAGGACTTAATTTAGTAGTTGGGTAGAGATAGTGATAGGAGGATGGTTGGACTAGATGATCTTATAGGTCCTTTCCAACCTTATGAACTTATGAACTTATGAACTTATGACGGTTCCAGGCCGTAGGCCTTCATCGAATCTCTGCAGCAACTTTGATAGAGCTTTCTGAAGACACACTCAAGACTGATCTCTGTTAAAAAAATGCTAAAGTAATACGGTTATTCAGGTATTACCAGGATATGGATAACAATGGGAATGATAGTAAACTTCCAAAGGTGAGTAGCTGCCTGAGGTAAGGCTATGGAGTTTAATGGGCACAGCCACAATGTAGCTAATGTGATGATGTTCCAGGGTAGGTACTAAAAGCCTTGTTCCCTTGAGTTGCTTTGCACAACCCTGAAGGCATAAAGGGAGCAGACAGCTACTGAGTAGTATTTTCTTTGGAGCAATAAATTCTCCATATAGAGGAGATAGAGGTTGCTGTGAGGAAAGGTCATTTAACCTCATGATACAGAAATTAGAAAAATGCTAGCAGTGTCAAGGCTCACAGAGATCCTTCCTCCAATTTATGACAACTCCGAAGATGCTCTAGTTTAGGTAAAGGTTCTCCATAACTAGCTAGCCATGGAATTTGAAGGTCACTGGCCTGCTGTAGTTTTCCCCTTGTCTACAAAGGGCACCTGGATAATTTATGCCTTTAATTTGACTGCATCAGCCCTGTTGTTATTATTATTATTTGTCTAGTCCTAGATTGATTAGAGCTGGCAAATATCTGATCAAAACTTCCGAGGCAATGAGAACAGCATGTAAAATTTTAAGACTGCACACCACTCTGCCTTCCACCTTTCGGTGGTTCTATTACATACATTTATTGAAATTCAATTTGTAGTTAGGAAAAGAGAGGACTTTTTGAGGCAGTTTATGGCTGTAGGTAATAGAAAAGGCATAAACATGCAACTGCTGAAGTTTCTGGTCAGTGAGACTCTAAGCAGTTGTTACTGGGAGTGTTTCACCAACCATGGGAAATCTCAAACAAATGCCATTAACCTTTTTTTTCGTGGAGACTCTGAGCCACTGATAAAGAGAGAAAAGTTAAATCCCCATATACTTCTTTGTGCTTGTTGTCTTTCACAAGTTTTCCCATTTGCCACCAGAAACGCTTGGGAAAGTCACAGAAACACATCTTAGAGGGCACCATTTGATACAGATGGAAGATTTTGGAGATATTTTTGGAGAATTTTTACTTGTGGTGAAAAGTTTCTCAACAGATATTTGCCTGCAAATAGCCCAGGGCTGTAAGAAATAGAATTTCCCTGCTGTAAAAGAGTTGTTTCTGAACTGAGGACAATGGTGCAGATTCCATATGCAACTGTAGTTTTTTGCTGCTAACAAGAAACACGATATTGCTTCCCAGGTTGCTGGCAGTGGTTCTCCTCTACCCAAAGTAACACAGAAAAGGTTCATTCTTCTTTAAACTGATGAGACCTTCTGCTGCTTTTCTTCCTCATCACATGGGATGATGGCCCCCAACATGCACTAGGCACGGAGGTGCAAGGCCACCACTGACCTGGAGCTGCAGAAAAGAGAGTCCTCAGTCTAACATGGTGGTCAGGATAAGGTGAGGCAGGATGCAAGTACATGACCAAGGAAGCAGGAGTCTGTGCCTAACAGAGGGCAACCTTGAACTTATTTTGGCCTTAAAGATGTCCCTCTTCTGCCTACAGGGGGGAATCTTCTGATTTGTTGGATATTTGAGAAATGTACCCATGTCTACTTGTTGCATCTCATCCCTAGTTAGCTTGTCAGATCTTTAAGATGAGGCTAATCTCTCTGAAATATTGTACTTAGTGAGACAGAAGCTTGAGAACCTCTTGGCTCTCCTGTAATGAGTGTAATATATAATAATAACAAGGTGTCATTTTAAAAATGAGCCTGGTACTGTGTAGAGTAGCTGAGAATAATGTTAGTTTTTAATAGGGATGCTATTTTTTTGCTCAAAGATATATACATTTTGTCAGAAATAACAGTTATGAAACATTCGGATTTCTGATTTTCCCTCTTCATTTTTCTTACTATTTCTTTTCTTTTTTCCTACGTTTTCACCCTGATAAAAAATAAACATAAAATTAAAAAAAAAAAAAAAAAGAAATACAATTCAAATTCGGAGATAGATTTGGGGCTTAGATCTCATTAAAAAAAAAAAAAAAAGGAAAATACTAAAATTCCATTTTTTCCCCTAAACATTAGCAGCTCTTCTCCCACTCTATTTCTCTGCAATTTCTTCTCACTCTTACATTCACATGTACACTCACTGACATTATTGAGCAGTGCCTTTTTATGCACAGCAGATAGAGGAGCAGAGCCCTGATTGTACGTCCCCGTGTGTTCTCCAGGCTCTCGTCCTGCCTCTGAGAAGCTCACAGCTACACAAAAGCCTATGGGAATATAAACACACTTTTTCACTTCTTTGGTATCTCCTCCAGAAAAAGGAAAAACAATCCTCGCTCTCTGCTTTGTCAGAGGTAACAAAGGAGCTATTGTCTTCATCTCTTGCTTGGCGAGTTTCAGAAGGTGGGAAAGATAGGGAAAACCCCCACCTACAAAAATAAGAGTATAAATATTTTTGTATATTCCAATTTATTACAGTGAGACTGCACCATGGAGGCCCTCTGTGCTGCTTGGGGCCCTTTTGTGCTGGGTCGCTGCACAAAAGCACTCTGATTCACAGAGCTTCTTTCTTCTGAGGCATTTCTAACACTGATTGGATGCTGATGAAAAGTACTGGCTTGGCAGCCAGTTTATACTCAGAAAGCACAGGTTCCCTTTCCTTCTCTCCTGCTGGCCATCAGCTGCAGATGTGAGGGCTCATCACAGGTCTCCATGTCATGGGTGAGGCCACAGCTGCAGGTTCACAAGCCATACAGTTGCTCCTCACATCTCTGTCACCTTAGAGTGTGTAGAGACTTTGCAGGAAAGCTGAAGTAATTCTTTCCCACAGCCCTGTTTGGGATTCACACTGGTAGCTCTCTCACTGCAGCAGGACCTAGTGTGATGTGGAGCACAGAGCAGTGGTGGCATTATCATGTAGAGGGACAGCTTAAAACTTCAGTGAAACTTACATTCATGAGAAACAAAGAACCATGCAGGGGAACTGAGACATGACATTCTCTTTCTGCAGAGAAGGCTCCAGGGAGACCTCATTGTGGCCTTCCAGTACTCAAAGGGAGTGTGTAAACAGGAGGGGGAGCATCTTTTTACATGATCTCATAGTGATAGGGGAGGAGGGAATTGTTTTAAACTAAAAGAGGGGAGATTTAGCTCAGATGTTCAGAAGAAATTATTTACTCAGAAGGTGGTGAGGCCATGGCACAGCTGCCCAGAGAAACTGTGGGTGCCCCATCCCTGGAAGCATTCAAGGCCAGGTTGGATGGAGGTGGCACTGCCCATGGCACAGGGTTGGAACATGGTGGACTTTAAGGTCTCTTCCAACCTAGGCCACTCTATGACTATATGATTGCATGACATATTTTTTCTCTACCCTTTCTTACTCTTAATCATGCAGTGCCCAAAGCATCTCTTGTTTATATTCCTCTGCTTTGGGTATCCCAAACTAGCTTTTGGTTACACTAAGTGGTTTTTAAGTGGAAAACGGGAGCTCAAATCCAGTATCTGCTCATTAATTTCAAAGAAATGCAAGGTATTTTCTAACATATGGTGTAATTTTTTAGTGGTGCACTGTTAGGAAATGAAAGTGTTAAACAAATTAGAAGGTCCAGTGAATCTTTTCCAAGAAGTGTGCTGCTGGGAATTTGGACCTGGTCCATTGCATTTCTTTGAAGCTCATACTGCTTTTATATTTTGTTTTCTCTAATAGCCTGGCCAACAAAATGCACATTCCTCTCAGAGCCTCTCATCAGCTCTGCCTTTCACTTGATTTCTATTTGATTTTTGGACTATTCCTAATTGATTTCCACTAATAAGGTGCAAACATGGGGTTGTTTTTTTTATTTTGCTTTTTGGTTTTGGTTTTGTTTTTCCTGTTGTAAAAAGGAACAAGTAATATGAAACATAAAGTTTACTTGGATGTTATCCAAACAGTTAGCTCCCTTTAGTTTATCTTCAGATGAGCTTCCTTCTATGTCTGCATGTCCTCAATTAAAACTTTGACTGCAGAGTGACCTTGTTAGTCTTTCATGATAAAGAGTACCACACTGACTTTGATAACACTCTGGAGTAATATAGTGAACGGAAATGATGCTACATTTTGATTTCTGACCACATTTTCTCATTCCTGTAAATGCATGTATTTATTTGAAACTTAGTCCTTGCTTATTTCCTGCTATTTGCATAGCCACAAAAACTTATTCTATTTTACTTGTTACCATATCATCTTTCATTTTTCACAGACTAGAGGGGAAACCAATATGATCAAAAGCATTGTTTCTCAACAGAACTCAATTAGAGCAAAGCTTGAAGCATGATGCTATAAATAAATGATGGCAAACATGGTGAACCATTACTTACTATAGATTTTTAAGTCCACTGTAAAGCTTCAAGATCACTGAAAAGCTTTAAAAATTATTTTAGACATAAACACTTGTGCCCTGGAACCTTGTATTAGCCCCAACAACATATATATTCACTTCAGTATTCTTCTTGCTTTCCTCAGGGCCTGCTAGAGAAGGTTGACTTAGAGAAAAGTATGTTTAGATAAAATCTAAGCAGAAATATTTGCTTACCAACTCATGGTGACATTAAGGTGAGAAAGACTGTGCCAAGAGCCTTCAGTAACCTTGGGCATACTGTTTGTTTCCTTGGGGCTGCCCTGAATAACACACATGGCGTGCACACCAGTGTGCGTGCACTGCCGCCCATCATGGCGGTAATAGAGCCAGCCCTGCTGGGTCTGCAGGATGCTCTCAGCAGGCTCTGGGATGCAGCCATTCCTTCTTTCCAGCAGCACCTGCTGCTTCCCTCCTGACTGTCAAAACAATTATTCTCTACTTCGTTTTCTTTTGTTTTTCTGTTTTTTGTTTGTTTTTTTAATCTGCTGATAACTGCATTTTTGCTTCCATCGCCTTTGTGAGGTGTCATTTCACTGTGACCTTGCAGCAAGGCAATGCATGCTCTCCCCCAGTGTGAGAAAAAGAAGAGAAAGAAAACGGGATTTGTGGATAGTGGTCTTCCCCACTTGCTGTAGGGAATCATTTCCCCATGGGTCATTAATGTTCACTGTAGCATAACTCAGTAACAGTGTGGAAGAAGAGCCACGTGTTTGTGGGCTGTGTGAGGTGAAGCCATAAGCCATGTCTGAACCTCTGAGTCATTTCTGCCTCTCCACGCATCTGAGTGTCAGACAGATACATGTTGTGCTTTGGAGATTCACAGAGGCCAGGTTCATGAACGAATGGTGCGTGGACTGAGTAAATAATGTTATCATTTTAGAAATTGATCTTGTCTTTAGCACCTTGTTGCAAAATGCAACTCCACAAAATTCATGCTCGAGTGCTACCATCATTTGTCTGTAGAGCACTACCTGAAAGAAACAGAACTCATAGGGAACAAAGAAACAACATTGCTCTTGCAAAGAAATAAAGGTTTAATTTAAGATAGAAAACAAAACAGACACTATATTTGACTCACTGTGTTTTTAGGGGATCAGTTTCTGATCTACAAAATGTACATGTTGGATATATGGAAAAAATACAGAAGTTTTCAACAGCTTGGAGCCCAGCAACGTAACCAGTGTTGAGTCATTTGCACTGTGCCATTAGCCAGGCTGATAGCCTCCATGCATGGACTCATGGGCACAAATCCTTCCACAGCTGACTACATAAATAGCAGATCTAATTATTTGCCACTGTAAGCAAAACTATTCTTCTGCTTAATGGATAGGTGTGAACATCCAATAAAATCAGGGGAATAATGAGATTTCTTTGCCTACAAGAGCAGTTAAGAGATTTCTGCTTTGTGGTTGCCAAAAGATAGCAAATGCTGGGAAAACAACAACAACAAAAAGCAACAGCTGAATACATGGGAGAAGAACATACTGGGGTGACTCCATGCAAAGTCACCACTTTCAGACCAGAAAGCCTCACTTCCACAGTCCTCAGCAGGCATCCTGAAGAACTACATTGTTCTGTTTCTTCCTTGTCCATTGCCATCAGCAGCTGATGGAGAACAGATACTGGTCCAGATGAAACCACTGCCTGACAGCGGGCTGTTCTTATCTAGCCATGAGGCATTTGGGGACCCATGGAACATCTGACACACCTAGGGGATAGGAATAACAGTGGGAGAGAAGGGTTGACGCGGGCAGCTGCAATAGGAAAGAGGCTCCAATATGTTGTCAGAAAGCCAAGCTCAAGGGCAGTAGCAGGACACCAAAGAAATCTCCTATTTTTGGCCCAAGTTTTATACAATAACAGCACTAAAGTCAAAAAGAGATCTAATTTTAGATCAGTGAGGGCAATACTGAATACAACTACATAAAAATTCCTTTTACCAAGCAACTTCTTTGTTAAATATTCTTATGCTGGGTATGGAATTCAGCAGCTACATCCATCCCAGATCTGTTAAATAACTAGAAATTATTCATTTGTGATAACTAATGAAGAAAACAAGATAATTAATTACAGTATTTTCTTGCAACAAGAAAGCTGTAGAGCAAAACGTTCCAAACAAAATATCCATACAGTGTTGCAAACTAGGTGTCAGGAACAGTGTCAGTAACTTATATGTGTGCTTCATTCACATTCGTAACCATGAATAAAAGGGAGAAATTGAATGAGAATCTTTGTCTGTATAATTCTTCTTAATGAGTATGTTCTGGAGTCCCAGAATAATGATGTAAGTTTATGAAAGAGATCTGTCTTCCCCTAATAAGAAATAAGGAAATGAATCTGTAATATTTGTTGATTGAATATAGCCTTTCCCTGTGAATTAAAGGTCTTTGCAAACTTAGAGAAGTAGAAAGGTGAATTACGTAGCAGTTTACATGCTATCAGAAAAATGAGGGCTAGGGGAAGGAGTTTCCTAGGGGAAGTGAGGGGAAAATAAACAAGGTGAAAAATAACAGTGATAACAGTGGTAGTAAGAATGTGTCGTGCAAGAATTATGAAAGTAACAGGACTAATTACCTTCTAAAAGTAAACAAGAAGTACTTTGCTGGGCTGGAGCAAAGTGCTCTGAACTGGTATAATCTAGCCCATGGTCAACAGAGATGGGAGAATTCAAGCCAATGAAACTCCTCCTAAACTGTTTGTACAGAGAGGAGAACAAGTATGCTTGGAAGCTGAAAGCTAAATTGTTAGATCTCAGTGATACTTTCTACTCCAGTTCATACAGCAGTAAGAAACTGCCACGGCTCTTCAGCCACTGCTGAACTGCAGACATGCAATTGCACTGACTTCACTCTTTGCTATCAGCATCTCTGTTTTCCCACCTACAGATCCTTACACGAAGTGCACTGCAGCACATTCCTGTGCTGCCTCTGGGCTTATAAGAGACTGTAAATGGCAAACTTCCGCTATCTCCTTCAGATATGTGCTATGGTGTTTCAGGGACAGAGAGTTAATGTTAGGGACAGAATGTTAATCTATTGAGTTAGCTTCTAGGATGCATTGTTTACTTGTTCTCAACCCTTTGTCTCCTCATGCACTTGGCTGCGAGTTCTCCAGGAGAGGGCTGCTACAGAGGGCTGCTACAGAACAATGCCCAGCAATGACTAGAGCTCCTTGATGCTTTTGCAGATGATTGGGTGCCTTGTTCAGCTTGGGCCTGTGACTGTACCAGGCAAATCAGTGCAGAATTGTGGTCAGTCTGTTCTCGGGCTTTAAAGTAAGGAAATATCTAAATGCCTTGTTAAGAATTCAGCAGATAGGATAGCAGAGGTGTATGTACAACTTAGGGAAAGGAGAAAGTTTCTCCCATCCTTCCCTTAGACATACAATCCTCTCACAGATAGATGTCCTAGATACACATCTGGAGTTGCTATTTCTATGATCTGCTAGCAGCAAAATCAACAGATTAATTGTGGAGTAGCTTTGCTGTGGCCTTAATACTCATGGGACTGTGGGCACACCTGAGAGTGCCTTGTCTGCAGTGGGATCTGGGATGCCCAGCTTACACACCATCACCGCCTGTGCTCACCCAACTACAGCCACACAATAATGACACATCCACCCCTACAACACCTTGGCTTGCTGGACCAGTCCAATGCAACTTTCACTGAAACAATTTTCACAGGTGCTGGAAGTAAAGCTTTTTCATCTAGAGAGATGAATGAAGTAGAGAATTTCAATACCAGAATGAATTTTTCAAATCCTCTTCTGCATAGGCTATGGGCTTAATTATCTCTTCTGAAGTCAGTGGAGTTTTGCCATTTTCTTTACTGGGACCAGAACATCCCACAGTGCATTCCCTTTGCAGCCAATACTTTAAAGGAGCCTGGGAACATAATATGAGAAAGTGAAAAGGAAAAAAGAGCATTTTCAAACTCTGTTCGTATGGCTCTGGAGAAGTCACCTCTCTTCCACTACCTGGCATTCTCTATGTGTTGTTTTTAATTTTTTTGTGACTCCAGAACATAACATTTCAGTGGGAATTAAGTGAAAATAGAACAAAAGGAAATAATTACCAAGCACAAGGGCATACTTAGACGTATATTCTCTTGACATTTTCTGCTACAGCAATAAAAGACTAATTGCAGCCTAACTCAGACAAACTGAGTCAACTTTCAGATATTCGATAAATATGGATACCACTGCACCACTACAAGAGAAAAGAACCAAGGCTGGGTGTTTGACTAATGAGCAATACCCAGTCTCTCATCCCCTAGTTTCTGCTTCTCCATCATTGCTGGTTTATTGCTTCTTACAGATGATGTGACTGCTGTCAGCAGCTCATGTGCCTAGTGGCCATCAGACAAAGGATGTTAGGGAGGGTCCTTGGGAAGGCCTCTCTGAAGGTCAGTGTGCTATTTGCATTTTCACTTCAGTGCTGTGATGGCTCTAAACCTCACAGCTGGTTTCAATCTCTGGCACTGAGCCTGGCTAAAGAGACAACTCCTAGCTCAGTCTCTCCTTCCATGCAACGCACTGTCCCTTGCTTGAGGCAGTGCTTGTCAAGCTACTGTTCCACCCCTGAACAGATTAAAGCTACTGCTGACAGGTATCATTTGTATAACTTAGAAATCTGCATCATAATTCAGACAAAAGTTTTGGAGCACATTTTTTGAGGAAGGCTGGGAGAAAAAAAAAGGGGTTTTCTTTATTGCTGACCTCCTGGCTTAGAATTGCTTCCAGAAGGGCAGGGTGTTCTTTAGATTGCTTTGTAGGAGCAGCAATATATTTTGTTAAGGTCTGAGCTGGCTCCCTGCAGCTTTGGACCATTACTGAGTTCGAGCCAATAAGGAATGTGCCCTCCTTTCTTTGCCTGCAAGTCAAATCCTGATGTTGCTCAGTAGGGCATCCAAGTAATCCCTGATTAAATTAGATTTCTCTGAGCAGAACATTCAGGACATAGCTGATGACACAAGCCCATGGAGTGAGCAGTCAAATATTGTAAAATATAAGCAGCAAACAAAGGACTGTCACAAAGACTTCAGAGGTAAAAGGTTCTGTTAACAGTTTTCACTAATAAATGCTCCATTAATAACTAGGGGAAATGGATATCAGGAGAAAACCAGTGCAATTTCATAGAATCATAGAATTGTTTGAGTTCAAAGGGACCCTTAAAGGTCATCTGGTCCATCTCCCCTGCAATGAACAGGGACACCTACATCTCCATCAGGTTCTCAGAGCCCTGTCCAGCCTGACCATGAGTGCCTCCAGGGATGGAACATCCACGGCTTCTCTGAGCAGTCTGTGCCAGTGTCTCATCATCCTCTGAGTAAAAAAATCTTTGTATGAGAAGTGCACTCAATGAACCCCTCTTTCCCACCAGCCTCCTGTGTGCCATGGGGATGGCTGACAGCAGCACCCAGCCAGCTTGCTGCAGCTTGCTGTGCTCATAGGCAGCAGTCGCTTGTGTTTATGTTCCACATTCTTCCATTGCTCAGTATCCAAATATTTCACAATGTAGATCCAGTTTCAAAAGTTCATTTAAAAGAGAATTCTTGTTCCAAGCTGAGTTTCCTGTTTCAGCCTGAATCCCAAAGCGGGTCATACACAGCAGTTGGCTCATGACTCTCTGGAGATACTGCACTGTGATTTTATAAGCAACATATAGTTGGAAATGATTGAATATGTTTCTGATTCAAATAAATTAAATCTAGCTGGTGCAATTCACTCCAACAAGAATACTCATTGCTCACGGTTTCCAGAGCACGTTGTGCAATTCTTTCTGGAGAAACCCAAGGACAAATCTGTCTCTGCACAAATGGAACTTCCCTGCACGTCTGTTGGAGTGATGCCAACCAGAGACACACGTTTGATCCTGGAGTCTGATTCCCTGTAGATGAGAATGTGAACTCTGAGTAGAATAACAGAAAGCAGCCTTCAGTTTCAGCAGCCTCCGCACTGCCTGCCTTACCTCCCACTGCACGCTTGGAGCCTCTGGTGCAGTAAAAATATAGCACTTAGTGCTGACTGAACTTCTGCCTGGCTTGTCTTGTTTGCAAGAGTCAGGTGAGTATGACATAGCTAGTGATAGGACAGGGGAAGCATGGGGGAGCTGGGATTGTTCAGTCTGGAGAAGAGGAGGCTGAAGGGTGACCTCATCACTCTCTACAACTGCCTGAAGGGAGGTTGTAGCAAAGTGGGAGTCAGTGTTCCTCTCAGTTAACTAGTGATAGGAGAGGAGGGAATGGCCTCAAGTTGCACCAGGGGAGATTCAGGTTGGATGTTAGGAAATACTTCTTCTCTGAGGGAGTGGTCACGTGCTAGAACAGTCTGCCCAGAAAGGTGGTAGAGTCACTGTCTCTAGTGGTGTTAAAGAAACATTTAGATGTTGTACTGAGGGACATGGTTTAGTGGTAAATAATGATGATAGGTAGATGGTTGGACTGGATGATCTTAGAGGTCTTTTCCAATCTTGGTGATCCTATGATTCTCATGAGAAGGCAGAGTGTATCCCTGCTTGGCCTCCAATATGAAAATCCTTGTGTGAGGCAGTGGGTTATGCATGGACCAGCATTATCTATGTGTTTTGTCAGATCCAGTTTTCAGCATGGCATTGAGCTTCAAGTTATGGAGATGCTCAAGTCCACAGGGAAGGTCTCAAAGGCTCAGTAAGATATATTTTCTTTCTAGACCAGAGGATGAGTATATCACAGTTGAAAGGGCTGTAGTCAAAAGCCTCATATGAGACATGAGCTCATTAAAGATTAATTCACATTTCCTTCTGTCTAGTACTACCTCATTGCCAGCGGTGACTTAGTGTGGGTGTGTGTGATGCATTTTGAAAGAACATGGTCACTCTTTGCTTCTGCAGGATTCTTCTGTTTGCTTGAAGTGGAACAGAATGGAGATTTTTTTCATCATTACTTGGTTAGACAAAAAATAGAATTGTTGTGTTATAGGCCTGGTTCTCCAGTCGTGCACAGTATCCCCTTTGTCCACCCTTCTCTGGCCATATGATTTCAAGAGAGCAACATGTTCTCCCCATCAGTGTGTCTCCTTGCTTACCAGTCTGAACATTTTTCCAGAGTGAGAAATCCCCTTAGTCAGTGATCAGTCCTACTTACAAGCCTCCTACATCCATGGTGAATGTACCAGCAAGAAGACACGGATGGCACCACAGTGCCATGTCAATGAGGTGCTTTGGGCCAAGACTAGAGGCAGATGCTTCTCCATCCACTTATTTGCTTTTATTTTAATTTCCTGCTATTAGTTTTCTTCATCCTCAAAAAAATTCTGCCTCAAAAGAGGTGTTTGATTCCTTATATAGTCAATGGAGAGATGCACACTTTTCGACAGCTTCTTTGTAATGGTCTTTGGAGATTTTCAGCTGGGGAGGTAGCTTGTGATGCTACCAAACTTGAATTTAACATTAAAATTGCCATCTAGTATTAAAAAAAATCCCCAGCTGAAACTCAAATATGAGTGTGCTGTGGTTAACCACAATCTGCATTGCTGAGGAACTTGGATGAGCATGCCAGTGCTGAAAACCCAGTGACTATGGGAGAGCTTCCCCTAGAACAGGTGGCTGTAAGAATCAAAATGACTGTGAAGTTCTGCAGCAGCCTTGTGCCAGCCCCAAATGGAGTGTTGCTTCTGCCTTTCTCCCGTGACCTTTTCAAGACTGGTTGTACACATCTGACAGCTTCAGCTTACCAAGGAATGGAATAGCAATAACAATAGCTCCTACAGCTTTCTTCTTGCTATTGTTCTGTTTTAAAATCACTAAAACAACATTTGGTGTGCATGTTGTGGGGGATGTTCAAGCCATACAGTTTGTGGATGCACATGACTGACCTTACATCTCATGATGCATCCATTCACCCCTGCAAACCCAGTGTCTCTCTTACTTCCATGAATGCAAATTCAAAGCAGCCCCCCCATACACTGTGACTTCAAATGAGATGCAAAAAGTTGAACTGGGAAAACCAGGCCCAGTCTGAAATAGAATAATTCTTTAATTTAATGTCAGCTTTTGCCCTTTGAGCACTGCAGTTGTACAAACACACCGCTTCCTCTGGGAAATCCAACCTGCAGAAGTTTTGCACTGTTTCCCAATATAATTTTTTCAGGCACTGAATGCTGGAGACTTAGGAAGTGAAATAAAGACAGCAGAGCATTGCATTTAACACACACCATTGCCTTCTGGGGCTAAATAAAGCTTCTGCCTACAGTGAGTGGTGGCTTGCTGCCAACATTACCGTGACCTTTTGACTCACAAGCCTATGAAAATCTGCTTCTGCCTTTCCCAAGAGGTGTCACAATGAAGCATGGCTTTGCTGCCATACAGCTCTCAAGCATATGAGGGCTGGCTTATGGCTGGCTGCAAGGGATCTGGCATGTCATTTTCCCCAGCTTTCTGATGTGCAAAGAACAGGGGCATGACTGAGAGTCAAGAAGTTCTAAATATTTATCTTGTATCTAGGCTTGCAGGGCTTTCCAATTCAGTTGGGTTTCTCTCAATTCAGCAGCCTACAGAAGATCTCTCATTAAGAGAAACGGGAAAGCCTGCTCAGTGTCTGAGACAGCACACGGGTCCCACAGAGGGCAATGCACATGCTTCACATGTACTTCAGCTGCCTGCTTGCTTCCCCGTTCCTCCTACTAACCTTCTGCTTTTCGATTGCCCGTGTTTCTCTGGAAACTTGGCGGACAACACACTGCTTCATTCCACATGCCAACAAACAGTGAAAAGAGGCCATGGCCGTGGCTGAGATCCCAACCATCCATCGCTCAGCAATAGGAGTTTTCTTGCCACCAGATCTGTGCCCCTTCAGTGCTGAGCAAGGGAGCTGCTTTCCTGCACACAAAAGAACAAAGATCTGACTCTCTGCTTCCTTTTTGCTTCCTATGAGCCCTCTGTGGGAAAATGCTGTTTTATTTGAATACACCATTGTTTATTTATAATTTCACTCTAGAAGTGTGACAGATTCAGCATGTGTCACCCAGCAGGGAAACAGCAGTGGGCTGGAGAGTTAACAAATACACCGCCGTGCAGGCAGATGGCCTGCTTTCAGAAGGAGCCTCAGAATGACTCTCCGTTGCGTGGATTTTCTTTTTCATTTGGTGCCCACGATTGACAAAAATATTGTTGGGCATATTGACTCCCCTGCCAAAGTATTACAGGTCTGTGCTTTGCTCTGTATTTCCTTCCAGTACTTGAGGAGAGCTTATAATCTGGAAGGGGAGCAAATTTTTGCATGATATAATAGTGATAGGACAAGGGGAATGGATTTAAACTGAAAGATTTAGGTTAGATGATTGGAAGAAATTCTTTACCCAGAGGGCAGTGAGGCACTAGCATAGAGAAGCCGCAGGTACCCCATCCCTATAGGCACTCGAGGCCAGGTTGGATGGGGCCCTGGGCAGCCTGAGCTGCTGGGTGGCACTGCCCATGGCACAGGGTTGGGACTGGATGACCTTTAAGGTCCCTTCCAACCCAAACTATTCTATGACTCTATGATCGCATCACTCATTGTGATCAGAAAACAATGTGAACTGAGGCTCTGTATCAGCCCAACATGCTTTGACCAGAAGTGGAATCTCAGTGTAAGCGCAGGAGGGGTTCTGCGCGGAGAGCCCTGCTGATGTTCCCCTGGAGCACCTGGAGCTGTGACAGGACTCCCTTCATATTGTAGAGCTCAGCTCAGTGCCTGGTTCTCATTCTTGAGAGATTGAAGCAACTGACTTGAAAGCAATTTCAAAATGTGTACTAATAAAAAAGATATTTCCTGAAGGATCGTGTAGCTGTGCTTTCATTTTTCCCAAAGGACCCTACCCCTGAGGAGACAGAATTTTTCCTTTTCTTTTTTTTCTTCTTCATATTTCACCTCATTCCTTATTTTCTCATCTCTGCCTTTTCCTGGTTCCCAGCTGATATGCTTTCTGGTTTCAGAGTTGTATGCATTTTCCTTTAGAAACTGGTAGTACCAATTTCAAGCCCTTGCCAGAGGAGATGAACTGAAAGAGATGGAGAAAAGACCTGCTTTCACAAATGGTTTTCAAGTTCACGAAGAAAGGAGCAAGATAGGATTTGTCTAAGATTTTGCAGTATCAGTACATGAGAAGGTTGAGTGCTTGGAAAAGAGGCAAACTGCTGTTAATACATATTGTGGTCAGGTAGGAAATGTTGGTGTTGTTGAACAGGAGTGACAATAGAGACAGCTTGATTTCTTTGCTCACCTACGAATAGGCAGTTTGAATTCATAGGGTTAAATAAAATGAGGATGTAAGAGGCTCTTTAAAAAAATTAAGCAGCTAAGGACAAGTGATTTATCTTACAGATATGGCAGCAGTAGTCATATAGGTTTTCATCTTTTCTTACCGGCTTCTATGTGAGAGAAGAAGCCATCCACCCACTAGTCAGCCTCAGCCAGCCCACCCTCCTCCCTAGGCTGGGCATAAGTAGTTAAAACTAAAGTTACCATGGGAAGGATGATGTTCAGGGTGTACCAAGAGGGGCTGTGCAGCCACATGGAAGAGAGTGTACTGGTGTAATGCCATCTTAGGGCCTTGTAGGACATAACACTGCAGTGCAAAGGCACTATGACTGGCTCTACAAGCTACTTGTCAAGAGCTTAGCTTATGGAGGCCTGGAGCAGAGTAAGCAAATCAAAGTGTTGTTGGTTTGTTATTGATTTTGCACTTCACTTTAACTGCTTTGAGGAGAGAATAAGTAATGTGTTGTTTTGAAGACAGGGTCTCTGTGTTGGCACAAACAGGCTCTCAGAGTTATTTGAAGGAAAGCTCTCTGAAGGAAAAGACTGAAAATTAGTGATTCCTTTCCTTGGTTTCCTTTTTTCTTTTTCTTTTTTTTTTAGATTTGACAACTGAACTGAATAATATTTGTATATGTGTATGTATGTATACATAGGTTGCTTTGAAAGTAATGCCTCTTCTTTATTTTCATGGAAAATACAAAAGATACAAAGAATACAATAACATTTTCTGATAGGGCAAATTCTCAGCTACACAATACTATTTTTTCAACATAGTCACTGCTGTTAGCTATGCATTTTCACCATCAATGAACAAGAACCTGTATGCCATGCTCAGAACTGTACCAGCAGTGACCACTGTTTCACAGCTGCTATGATATCAGTGCTAAGAAAATGTTGCCCATGCAGTACATTTTTCACTGACCTGAGCAGATGGAATTCACATTTTGCCACTTCATAGATCACTATTTTGACTCTGGCTCATAGTGGTGATGTTACACCTTGTTACTGGTAATGATGTGATCCAGGAAACTGTTATCTTCAGCCTCATATTAATTCAGTAGGTCCTGAAATATGTGGATACTGTGTTCTTTCTGTTCTTGTGCGAGAATTTGTGGGACCCATCTGGTGCAACAGTATTCCAACATTGCCACCATAATTTCCAATGCATTTAAGCTGATATTCAGTTCTGTACAGTTACCTGGCTGTAATTAAATGATTTATGTGGATGAGCTGATAGAGATGCTCTTCATTTCATGGTGTGACAGCAGTACATGGCCATCTGGAACATGGCTTGTCTTTCACATTGCTGTCACCACTGCTGATACACACCACTCTGCATCTCACTGTGCTCACATCTACTGTTTGGTCTCTATAAACATTCAGCAAACGTCAGTGAATGTCAAAGGGTGTCTTTTTTTCCATATTCAATGACACATCTTTGCTTCACATGCACTTCATTGTTGGACGTCATTCTGTTAGACTGCCACTCTGCTGCCATCTTTCCCGTGGCAACAAAATGTGATGAAGTATTGGTGGGAAGGTTTAACCTCTACTGACATGTCACCAACATTGGCCACTGATGTCATGAGGTGACGTAGTAACATAGGAAGAATTACTTTTGGAGCAGCTTTTGTATATTTATAAAATCTAAATCTGAAATACTTGACCAAACCAAGTTTGGGAGTATACTTGAAAACTGAAGGTATTTACAGGAAGTTTGCTGTAGTTTATTTTCAACTTTTAAGTATAAAAGCAAAAGATTATGTTCAAAGGGAATTGAGCTATTTATTTAGCTGTCATGCAGAAAACAAGTAAAAGGTCACAGTGGCTGTCAGTAGTAGTGAAGAGAAAAAAGCACAAAAAGATCTTTATCATAAAAGTCTAGTGGCAACAACTGGTTTCAGTACAAACCATTAGGGTTAACCCTTTGTCTTGGAGAGAAATCATTAGGGATATTCAAAAGAGACTGAAGGAGTAAGAAAACAGTTAAGAACTACAAATGATGGATTCTGGCTCTTTCCTTGGTCTTAATTTATTTGGCAGCATAGATGTGGATAACACTGTTACTTCTCTCTCATTTGAAGGCTTATATTTAATACATTTACCTGAGCTACATTTATGGTTTTTTGCTCATTGCTTGAGAGCCAAGTTTAGTCTCACGTGCAAAAAAGAATTGTGCTTGCATATTTAGGCAAATATCTCAGGCCTGGAAAGAGCCAAACAAGTCTTCTAACCATATCAGCGTGTATAATTTTCAGATTGATCTAAATTATTTTGTTTCTGTAGTTAAATTACTCAGTTTCCTCTTCTTCTAAAGGAGGGCTATAAGAAGGAAGGGATCAGACTCTTTAGCAGGGCCTGGTGTGATGGGACAAGGGGAAGTAGTTTCAAACTAAGAGAAGGGAGATTTATATTGGATATGAGAAAAAAGTTTTTTACAATAAGGGTGGTGAGGCACTGAAGCAAGTTGCCCAGAGAGATGGTAGCTGCCCCATCCCTGCAGACATTCAATGTCAGACTGGCTGCAGCTCTGAGCACCTGATTGAGCTGTAGGTATCCCTGTTCATTGCAGGGTAAGTGGACTAGATGAACTTTAAGGGTCCCTTCCAACTCAAATGAATCTATGATTCTATGACTCCTTGTTCAGACCTATTGGAAGAATCAGAGCTTTACTTGTCAGTGTGGTTTTCCAATTTAAAATACAGGGATGAGGATTTAACCAAGCTAAGTAGAGAATATGTGATTTCTCTGTAAGATATGGAAGCTTCTAGGGAAAAGGGAACATCCTACATTAACATGCATGGGAGCAGCTGTTCCAGAAACAATATATTCCAGTAACTGCAGGTATGGATCTGTTCGATATGGTTACAAAATCATAGCAGTAGAAAGCACTTCTAGAGGCTGTGAGATTCTTTCCTCACTTGAATGTGATGTCATCCACAGGTGCTGTTTGTGACAAAGTTTATGTAGCTCTCTACTTCCACTAGCATCGGTGATTCTTCAAGCTATTCACACTGTGCTGTCTTATCTTCTTTCAACTTAAAGGCTTGATTCACCCCAGTGGTCTTTACTTGTATATCTCCTTTTCTAGTCCTCTGATTATTCCTAGTGTTCTCATGCTGTCAGTCTTCTTTTGGATCCTCACTCTCATGACCTTGGGCACCATGCACCTTGTCAGGGATAATGTGAGTATGAGAAATCCAGGCAGCATCCTGCAGCCTGCTCCCTGTTTCTGCTTCCTGGTGTGGGTTTGCCATCTCTGCACGACTCTAGTGGCCAGCGTTCAAAGCCCTCTGTAAACTTAAGGATAGCACCTGCAGCACAATTTCAAACAGCAAATGATTAAGCTTTGAAAAGCTACATGTTGATGTGGTCTTTGAAGCATATACCTCCCTTAGAGGGAGAATTCTATGATTCTAATTGCAAAAGAAGTTTTTTTGTTTATTACAGAGATAGACAGAAACTTCTCCAGCTACAGTATATGCAATCAGAAAAGAAGTAAATGTGTGGCAGATACGCTGATATGGTAGATCATCAGGGTATTGTAGGAGCTGCTGGAATGTTTCTGAAGTATTTCAGGCACTAAATAACTTTAGACTAATTCATCCATGTACTTCTGAGTGTAACTGGGTATAGCAGCTTTGAGATTATAACAAAATATCTTATGTAATAGGAAATCTGAAGTACATACTGTTCAGACTGCTGAACTGGTTTAGTTGCAGGACTTCTGCAGGTTATTACAGATTATCACAGTCAGACAGCTCTCTGCAGAAAGAAAGCAGTCTTTGGACTGTCATGCTTTATTCATTTTATATATTGATACCTACCCTTGAGGAAAAAAAAGTAGTTTCTGATTACTTCTGTTCTGTATCAACTATGCTGTTCCTCTCGTACTTTCCAGGACGCAGGGTAAAACAGCGGCAACGGGTTCTATCTGCTCTTGAATTTCTCCTTGTTTCTCATGGTTTTACAGCAGCAGAGGCTCACAGCTTTACTCATCATGATGCAGTACACACAGTAGCAGAACTCTGAATGATCCACTGCACTGCAGGCCCAGATGCCCATGTCTGAAATGTGTGCAAAGAGAGAGCACCCAAAAGCTGACAGCCCACTCTTCTTCATGGAGACAAGCCTATCCATTCCACCCCTGGGAATGAATTATGTTGCCTTCCTTCCTTCTTTCTTTTGAAGTGGAGATTCTGCAGAAAGTTGAGCCAAGTAAGGGTTGGGCTAAGTCTGGTACTGCATTTGAAATGCAAAGAGAGAGAGAGCTTTTATTAGTAAGTTAGGAAATCAATTCAGTGCCTAAGTTGGCATGTATCTATCCATAGTAGATGCTTAAACACAGCTACAGCTGTTACCCATCAGGGAATATGTACCTTTTGCTTTGTCCTGAAAATCCCCTGGGAAACGAGAGATTTGGATACACGAGGATAACGTCTCTCCAATACATCTGTTGTTACCAGCTTCTCTGCTTGTAAAGACACCCTGATCTCTGTAACGAGGTCTGGTTCTGCACTGCTTACAAGACATTATTGTGCTCTCTCTTTTTTTTTTTCTGCCTTATTTTTTGGAAAGTGTTGTTTTCTCAAAACAAATAGAAAATAGGGGGTTTAGAATGAAGTCTACTGCTTCCCACTTTAAGCTTTTTTTTATCATTCTTGGGACAACTTCCTTAATTGCTTCAGGGCCCTACTGTTCTCTTGCTACTGTGGACCTCACAACTTCCTTTTCACCTCTGCAGGATCCCAGAAGGTGTGTGAGTACAATAACCACGGTCTTGATTATAACCAGTTAAAAGCAGATATCAAGTAGTTACTCACTGCAGGGAGTACAACTACCAGCCTGGAAATTCTTAAGTCAGGATGTGCCTTTCTGCTTCATTACTTTCCCACCTGTTCCTTGAGCCTGGAGAGCATATACACAGTACTATACACAGTAAAATTTGGATTTCAAGTCTAAATGCCATAAGGATATTTCTTAACAACATATATTTTTTATTTTCCGTTTCCTTTACTCCCTGAAGTTAGCACAGAATTGTGTTGTAGGATCAGCCTACATCTCAACCAGGCTGATGTATGAAGCCTGTGTATGATGTTTCAGCAGATGGTACAAGATATCTTGACAGCAGATAACTGGAGAATGGCTGACCTAGGCTGTTTAGCCTTTACCTTCCTTAGCTGGTTTGTGTACTTACAGAGATTTGCAACTAAAAGCAGAATTTGGTAGTGTTGCTCAATCCAAAAGAGATGATGCCATTTAAAGGAGGACGTAGTCATTAAGGAACAGCTTCCTGCTGTCTCATTGCTTTCCCATTCCTATATTTAAGCCGATCGGTTTCCACCTACCATAAAATCCAGATTAGATACTACACCAAGATAGTAGAACTCCCTATTTCTACTAGAATTTGGCAGCAGTCCTTGACTTCATACAGCCAACACTAATTCATGAAAAATGTCTTTTTTTAAATTATATCTTTTCTAACTGTAGAACTGTCAAAATATAGCCAGATACAGACTAGGAACAGCCAGAAATTATTTGATAAAATAGTTCCTCTTCAGAAAGAGCCATCAGTTTCTGATGTACATTTTTTTCTCTCCTGGAGCCGTACCAGTTTTGTAAATAAAGAATAATATTAACTAGGTTAAAAAGCAGCTGTCTCTAGAACCTATAGGTTGGGGCACACATATGGATTGAGGAAAATGTCCCTGTGTCACTAAGTATTAAATTGGTCATGCAAAGCGAAATGAGTCTAAAGCACATCAGGAGTCCCTCGGCAGGATGGGAGAAAATCCAAAACAGGAAAATATTAATGAGGTACGGTCTGTTTTCTACATTCCTTGCAGTATGGCTGCTCTCTAATGGCTTTTGAAGATCACAGATGCTTATAAAAATAGCCACATTCTGAATTTGGAACCTGAAAAAAATCTTACTCTAAGATGTAAAGGTTGCTTCAGAAGTGGTAAGTTACACATATGCTGAAAGGATATATGGTAATGTACATTTTTTTATTTCTCACTCTTAACTTTGTATGCTGAAATAAAAGGTAAACGTGACCACTTGAATGGCTGGAAATGCTGCAGCTTGTTTCAAGCTTCTCCACTCCATCATAGTCTACAGTATTACTGCCATCTTTATGTGAATACAATGACAAGATGATGGTATCATAAGCCATTTCCTGCTCACTTTGCATGTATGAACCACAGCAAGCAGTGTCAGGACAGCAGTGCACAGCCTGAGACTGCAAGTCTGGAGCTTCGAGCAGAACAGCTGCAGGACTGCCCAGTGCTATACTGAGAATGGGAGGACAAAGTCACTGATGAACTTTTCTGAACAAACCATCTGCCATTGGCCTTGATGGTACTTGGTGATGGAGATGCTTTACTCTTGAAAGAAAGCATAATATGGTGTGCTACTCTTCTGAGCAAAATGATGCTCCTCCTCAGACTATTCAAGATACAAAAAAAGCTTTCTGCTCTAAATGGCATATTTGTTTGTTGTGTTTTTTGCTTGTTTGCTTGTTTGAGCACTGTGGCAGTCTGGAGTCGTGGTATCTCTGGCTGCCAGGTTTAGTCTAGGCACATGGTGTTGCTACAAGATTTTACAAACTGTTAGCCCTGTAATGCAGCATGAAGGCTTCCGTCAGGCTGGATTCCTTCCCACTTGTACCTAATCGCCCATAGCAGACTCTGCAGGGAGCTCTCCTACATGTCTGAGAAACCAGGACTCTCTTGTAGCAAGGTAAAGCCAAAAAAACCAACCAAACAAACAAACAACAAAGCATACAACTAAACCCCGAACAGTACTTGTGTCTTTAATCACCACCCAAAAAAGTTTTCATCCATGTACTGCTGGCAAATGATGCTGTGTCCTGGTTGGCATATAATCAAGATACTTAAGAGACCTATAATTCTGAGTACCTGGGTAAGAAATTCATTTTCTGCATTATCAAAGAAGAGTGATAGGTTTTTCCAGAGGGCAATTCAGAGACTTGTATTCCACAACTTTATCTGTAGAATCACAGGCTAGCAGCCTCCTAGGCACTAGAGTTAAGCACTTAAAATTAGAGACTGAGGAAATATTTTCCCCAGTGGAAAATGGGACAACGCTCCCTAAAAGTAACTGAGGTTTTACCATAGAATGCAAATATATAGACACTGCAGAGATAGACTGGTCCTGACTTTACAGAGTGTCTCTGATTTACTGAGGGCCAAGTCCTCTGTAAATAGCTATTTCTCTGCATCGCTTGGAAAAATACATCTTGGATGCACAACTTTTCCACAGCTGCACTGAGATGAGATGAATCTCTGTAAAAGACAACTCTGTTATGCAATTCAAATTAGGTTAGCAGATAGCTGAATTTTCAGGATGTTATGTTCCATTTAGATTGAAAGATGTATTTTCTCTACAGGAATCCCTATCTTAGAATCATAAGATCACCAAGGAAAAGACCTACAAGCTCATCCACCTTCTTCATCACTATCACTATGGAAGTGTTGGTATTGTGTATGTTTACCAGAAGAACTGTTATGCACTGGACTTACAGTGATGCATACATTAGGTGGAGAGAACCACAGTCTCTCTGAAGAGAAGCTGCACAACAGGCATTCCTTCATAACTGGGAAAATAAGGACAGGCTGTGTCTTTGAGGACATGCTGGAATCCAGTATGGAAGTAACAGCGGTGTGCTTAGGTTCGAGGACCAGAATGGGAATCAAAGAAAGGGACAGAACCAAGATGTGGACTTCTAGAGTTTGCTTGCAAAGGTGACATTCATCATGCTACTACAGACAACACACAAGACATATCTCTGAAGGATTCTCTCTGGACATCTCAGACTGAGGAAGGGGTGGGCTCTGTGGATGACAAATACCAGTCTCCAGAATGAAAGAAAAACAAGAGGAATGCAGACCTTCAATGAAAAACTTAAGGATTGGTCAGTAAGAACAGTAAAACAATTTTATCTCTGTATAGGAGTCTTAAACTATGGCTTTCTTTATCTTTGTGTTCATTCTAAATCCAGATTTCTCCACATAACTGTGTAACTGCGCCTACTGAGTGTCTTACACTCAGTGTTCAAGACCTCTGATAGGACATTAGTTCCCCTCATCCATGTTATGGAGAACAGCTTGGGAAGTAATCTCCAAGTAACACTATATTCTTGATAAGCTGCCATACTTAGCCCAAGGATGAGAAGCTGTACAGACATTTGCATATCAATTTTCTACTGCTGGGTTTTACAATGGGAGCTACAATTGGGCAGCCACAGCATATATTTATAAAGCTTACAGCTGTGTTCAGTGATAAGATAAGAGGTTCTTTTGTAGAGACCACAGCAAAAGCTTTGTCAGTGCCTGAAATGACACTTTTATCTCATCGTGAAAGATGCTCCTTCCACTGGAAGTCTAGCTGGCATGACGTTATCATTTGAATTGCTTTTTTTCATAAATGAGAGGAAAGAACCTTGCTGATTTATTAAGTAGTTTGTCCTTTTTTATTATTACTTGTAAGGTTAAGAGAAAATTAACTGCAGCAGAAAGATTTTATATTTATCTATAAAATTGATTATCAGCATCACAGTATCAGCTAAGAAATAAATAAAATAAATAACTCAAAATCTAGAAATGGAATATTTAATATCACTGTGTCACATCGGAGATGCTCGGTTATGGGTGTGCAGAAACTTGGATTGTAGAGCTACTTCTTCTGATTATTTTGATTGCTGTAATTTTCCGCAGCAAAACATTTCTGGGCTTCTTCAAAACCCAGGGGCATATTTGGTTGTTAATTTTCTTAAAAGTCTGTGAGTTCTTTCTCAATTACTAGATAGCAAAGCACCATGAGAAGCAAGCCCATTTTTGTAAGTCAAACATTAAACAATGATTTGAGGCTTCTGATATGTCATATAAATTCACTATTACCTTAGATTTAATCGTCTATAAGTTAGGCATCTAGTTTAAGGTCATTATGTAGCTTTGCCACTAGTGAGCGTTAGACAGAAACTCTAAGGGGACAACTCATTATACCTGTGCTGACATCTATTTTCCTTCCACTGAAATCTTGATGTCTAGCTTCGATGAGCTGACAATTTAATAGAAATCTTAACTTAAAAGAGACTAATTCCACCAATAACTTAAACGGTGACTTAGGTTTCAGTTTGTAGAGTTAAGGCTTCAGGATTTCAGCCTACACCATCAATTGAAAATAAGGCAAACAGTGATCCAGTCATAGTTCTTACAGGACCTTATGGGATATAACCTCTGGTTATAGGAAGGATGAAGCTGAGGTACAGTGTTTTAATTGTGAATATTTAAAGAAGAGAATGACTTTTGTTAAGCACTGGAATAAGCTCCCCAGGGAGGTGGTTGAGTCACCATCCTTGAATGTGCTTAAAATCCATTTGGATGTGATGCTCAGGGACATGATTTAGCGGTGGGTTGTTAGGGTAGTATGGTTTGATTGTGGTTGGACTTGATGATCTTGGAAGGTTTTTTCCAACCTGAGCAATCCTATGATTCTATGATTTTATGACTTATCAAGGGTGGGAGTCAGTTCATTAGTACTGGCTTATAAATTGAATCCTAGGTGATTTGTTTGTTTTTGGTTGTTGTTGTTGTTTTGTTTTGTGTGTTTGTTTTTTCTGAAGCAACAATTATCTGCAGGGATTCCAATGGTCTGTTATTACAATCTTGGCTCCATGTTATATCAACTCAACAGATTTTGTATTAAGTCAGGTTTGTCTCTCAGCTGTAGCTTCAGCACTAGGCATCTGTGTTGTCTGTAGTCAAGTGAGAGAAATATGTATTCCAGATAAACATTATGCATAACATCCTGGATATACAAAACAGAGCTACTCTTGAATGCAGGTTATCTGGCTGATCTTCACAGATCTCTGTGAAAACAGTAATTCACATGCTTGAGCTTCAGTAATGATGGGGACCCTAAGGAAAGCGTACAAATTTATAGCCATGGAAAGCGCTGAGAGCCATTCCCAGGGTGCTTGTATGTACTGCAAACCAGCTGGGCCCCTCTTCTGTGCTGCTCTCAAAGTGTGTTTTTCCAGCATGTTTATAAAATTCTACATATGATTAAAGAAAAAAATCACCTGTGGTACCGTAAGGCAAATCATGACAAACTTGGTAAAGCACTACTACTTGAATTCAGGAAAAACTTCTGCTGAAATTCACTTGAGGAATGACTTTGTAAGGGCCATGTGAGAAATGTAGTAGATTCTCCTGATACACAAACCATAGATTTGGGTTTTGTTGTTCATGTTAATTTATATTCCTTGCAGAAACTGAACTCCTGAGGCCTTTAGTGAGGTATAAAGGCAGAGCTGACAGGAACCGTGTGACTTTTGGTTATTTTAATCAAGTTACAAGTATTATTCACCTCCAAGTAATTAAATATACTTTACCTGAGTAAAATTCTAATATTGTAGGCTATGGTGCTAACTATTGTTTAACAGAAATGACGAATGAAAGCATTCCTCATTATTACACTCCTACATTCAGCAACAAGGAGAGCTGTGCTGTTCTGCTCTGGTCCTCATACTTTCATTAATCTAAACACCGGAGATGAGATGAAACCTCTCATCTTCAATTCTGAAATCTCAGAGTTCTGTTCAGGTAACAAATACCTTAGTGGGCCAACTACTAAAATTTCAGTCATAGGTATATGGGTGGAAAAAAAACCATCTATCCAAAAACATTGATCCGTAGAACAAGGATTGGACCTCCTTCATTCTACCAGTAGACAGAATCATTCTTCCTAAAATAAGAGGTGATTTAGAGGTTATTTAGCCCTAGAGTTCACACTTCTGATGGAACTTACTGCTTCAGACAGCCATCTAGTAGAAGTTTCAAGACTTTCTCTACTCTCAGGGTGAGTATGTCATCAACAAATGTTGGTTCAGCACAGCTTATCGGTGTGATTTTGCATTATGTATTTATCTGTTCTCACAGCCAAACTCTCAGTTCCTTCAGCAAAATTCACAGCTTCCCCAAACTCCTGTCATGCTAGGGTAAGGACAGTGGGGTTGGTGAGCATTTGCACTGCACAGCAGACACTGAACTAGAGCGGAACAAAAACCGGAATTCCTTTTCCACCAGCTCTGACAATTTCTTTCCTTTTGAATAAGGTCAAAAAGCTGGAAGAGCAGAACAAGCTCTGAAAATAGATTTGAAAGCTCTCTGAAGTATTCTTTCTAATACACAGAAATAAAAGGTTCTGCTGTTTCCCAGTTGAAAGGTTTTATTTTAAATTAAGGTGACATTGGAGTGCATCTGCCCAAGGAGCTGTGGTGCACAATGCACATTGCCATTGCAATGCCTGGGATCCTCCTTCTTCCCTTGGATGAAGCTATGGGAAAGCCCAGTGCACTACATGGAGAAACAGAGGCTGTTAAAAAGCAGATTCCCACTGTTTTAACTTCAAACTGCTCACATCAAAATATTCCACTGGAACACTCTTTTATTTTTTCAGCAAAGCCAATTTGGACTAAATCCAATACATGAGGGATGTACTTCTTCAGAAGAATATTAGGAAGGCAGGAGGTGTAACAAGGAAAGCCTGACTTCCTCAGAAAATCATTTATTTTACCAAAACTGCATTACATCTAGAGAAATCATTTCCATGGAAAACTCAAAATATTCAGAACATAAAAAGATCTGATACTCTCTTTCCACAAAGACATGAGAGATGAGTTCAGTCCCAAGGGAACTAAAGGGATTTGCTGTTTGTTTTGTTTTTAAAGGGGGATATGTATGCAGTCCCACTGGAATCAAAGGAACGTCTCAGACCAGAATAAAGATGCATTCCAAGAGATGTCAAGGGGAAAGCTTTTGCAGAGCCAACCTTTTCAAGATCTTATTGCAGTCAGTGCTTTCAACCAATTGCAGCTTTAATAAGAGCTGAATTTATGCACAAACATTTAGAAAGCAAATAAATAAATAAGGGAGAGAACAAAACTTCTTAGCATTCAGTGTAATATTATGAGCACAGCGTTGGGAGAAGCCATGCATCTGTTTTATAGTTGGTTTATATTCTTCTCATGTGTGCATTTTATGCACATAAAAATTAACAACCTTTGACTATCCATTTGTATTTATAACATCTGCAGTACCGATGGGTGCAGTTCTCACTTCTCCATCCTAGGCCTGCTAAGCATCCTAATTTGGAAAGAAAATGCCAGATAACTCTCTAGGGAAACATTCACAATGTCAATGTCTCTTGATTCCTAGACCTCCTAATGCCACTATTGGGAAGGCTAAAATGAAGGAAATCCCAGTGGCAGAGAATCAGGATACAGGCAGAAATGCTAGGATTTGCTTTTTTTTTTTTAATTAGTTGAGGTATAACTAGCTGCAGCCTGGGATGGGAGTGGTCTTTCTGCTTTTAGGGTAAATGTTATCCTCTAGACTATGTAAATGGAAAAGGCTGTTAAACAAGATCCGCTCAGAAACCAATATTCACAGTATGACTGCTCCTTCAGTGACCTTAATCAGTGTTATGCAAGGAAAACAGCCCTGTCCACGAGTGTCTGGACTTGGGAGTTCTCTTTGCCACTGATTCTTCTCTGGAGGTGCTGGAGTTCACCACTTACAGAAGAAAATAACACATCAGAAAAATAAGGCCTCCAGAGAACCACCAGCACACATCTCTGGATCCAACAAATTGGACTATTACTGTGATATTTTTAAGAGAGATTGGAAAAAGAGGAGAATTTTCTCCTTTGCTCCAAATTACTGCAGTAAAATTGTTCCAGGTGGCATGCAGCTGGTTCAGTTCCACTACAGCCATCTGCAGAGAGGCTCTCTAACTGTGAGGAATTCACTGGTTATTTTATTGATAAATTCAAGCTTTTTTTCCAAGTGTGCTCTGCCTTGGGGTAGTAGAGAAATGTCTCCAGAGGGAAAATGAGAAGTTTCTGATGTTCTACATCGAGTAATACAGTGCAACTGCATCTGCCTGAGTTTGCTCTCGTGCATGGTGGATGTTAGCCCTGCCTCACTGGGAGTAGGCAGAAGGGAGACAGTAGATTATGATGGGAAGCTGCTTCTAAAGTATTGGTGAGCTCAAAGTATTTGGCCAGATCAAAAACATCAGCTGAACACTGAGTCAGCTGAGCTGGGAAATCCTCTTCCTAATCTAGGGGGAAAAGTCTCATATACCCCAAAAAAACGTTGTAGCTACTAGAGTATCTGATGTCTATGGAACAAAAAATGTGAATTTGGGCAGAATTCAGAATCATAGACTCCTATATAGTCATAGAATGGCTTGGATTGGAATGGAGCTCAAAGATCATCCAGTTCCAATCCCCTGCCATGGGCAGTGCCACCCAGCAGCTCAGGCTGCCCAGGGCCCCATCCCTTGAGTGCCTCCAGGGATGGGGCACCCACAGTTCCTCTGGGTATCTGTGCCACGGCCTCATCACCCTCTCTAAGAAAATAGAGATGTCAGTTTGACATCTGACCCAAATCACTACTTCCTTAATTTAAAGTCATTCCCCCTTATACTATCACTGTCTACTCATGTAAAAAGTTGGTTTCCCTCCTGTTAATAATCTCTCTTTAAATTTCCTTCGCATTAATCCTTGCAGATCTACTTAGTTCTTACATCAACTCACTTTCACAACACCAATGGTTCCTTTGCAGCTTATGCATTAGAGCTTTTGCATTTCACCTTGAGGATGTGTTTTGCTAAGCAGGGTTTGCTGTGTGTTTATATGTTTGTTTCAGCAAGACAAATAGCACTCGGCTTAAAAAAAAGGCCAAAAGCTTTGCATATTTATTTTGATCATGTTCACAGTGCTGCTGGGCAAGCATGCCTTGGCTAATACAAGCTCGCAGGAAATGAAATAAAAACTGTGTGGAGATGAATAGCCTCAAAATGAGCAAAGCATTTGAGATTGCTCACAGCCCTCATTGCTGACTGTGTGTGGCAGCAGGAAGGAGCAGGCCCTCAGCATACTGGGTAGCTTCTTGCCTTACTCTGACGTAAGGTTAAAGAGTCATGAGTAAAAACAAGTACTAAAGGAAAAAAGGAAAGATAGGGCATTAGGAAGAATGAAAATGGCTTAATGATTAAATATGACCTATTATTAAAAAAAAACCAAAAAACAAACAAAAAAAGAACAACCTGTTGATTTTAAGCTGGAGATGGTCATTCCACTTTGTGTGCTGTGTCCATGCTCAGACTGGTACTGTTGGAGGAGCTGCAGGGCTGGCTGCGAGCAGCAAGGTGCTTGTGAAGGCAACAAGTTGCTTTGAGGGCAGCTGGGCATGTCTGGAATATCTTAATGTGTTTGCAAAGCACAGAGTTATTTCAAGTCTTTCAGGCTTTGACTCTAGCTCATCATTAACCCATGTTCCCTTCCACAGCCTCCTTTGTAGCATCAGAAAATTATCTGGGGCAGTTTATCCAATAACTGAAATGTAGATAAACATTTTTATCAATACCAGAGAGTTCAGGTTTTTTGTTATAATATGGTTCTCCATAACGCAGAGAATTTAATGTATAGGAACATTATTTTCTTGGAGAACAGTAAACTTGTTATTTTGCAGTAATCTTAAACAAGAAAGGAACTTTCTATGACAGTGCTTAATTTTATAGTGAGCTTAGCAGCTAGTAAAATGTATATATTTATCTAATTATGAATTAGTTATTAAGAAGAGCAATTACCAGAAAGATTCCTCTCTGTGCTACAAAACTGGCTGTTCAGATTTGGAGGCTGCTATTTAAATAACCAGAGAAAAATTCCATGCTCATTTTTCTATTGAAGTAAATGAGGTCAAACTGTACCTGTACCTTCAATACCAGCTTGATTTGTGCTGCAGAATTCTGGGAGTCCTCTTGAGAATACTTTTCCAACTCAACAAAGTATTACACATGATTACACAGCATAACAGCTCTGCATTTGTGCTTACTGCATTTCTGAAACCTGCTGTCATGAAGTGCAAATCTATATTCACTAACCAGCAAGTTCTGATACATGCACACAGCTATTCTGTCTTTATTTTATTCTGTTGTATTAAAGATGTCTTCTCTAAATCATAAGATCTGGGGCTATGGTCACCAGCCCATCCAGAAAAACAAAGCCTGCTTTAGGTTCCAAACTGGAAATGACTGAACTCCTTTTTTATCATTTTGATACCAGCTTTGTTTCCTGACAACAAATTTCAAATGACTAAAATATGTTGTTGTCTTTCAGAGACCTCTCTGACCTTTTACAGTGTGCCCTTTGCATAAGCCAGGATCTGGGGGCTTTGGTCAGAAAAACATGGAAGCATTTGCATGCATGGCAATGCAGTGACATTGAAACCTGCCTTTAGACTTCAGGGTGTATTGGAAATGATTTCCCAATCATACACAACACAATATGGAAATCAGGTAGCTCTGTATTACTCGTTTATATTCCAATATTCTGACTTAACTTGACATCAAAAATGCTTCCCTGTGATGAATACTAAAACCAATAAAAAGAAGTTCCTGGAGGCAGAATCCAGCAAATTGTTAAAGGAATTACCAGTATACAAACTTCAGAAGTTTATTTTTTGAAAACAAGAATAACTTATATGCAGTCAGATCTTCTCACTTCAGTGTGGAGCTACCTAACTTTGCCAGGCTGGAGCTGGAAACTCCAGCAACTTTCTCCATCAAATGAAGCCAGGAAATGCAAAAGCCAAGGAATTATTTCCCCTTTAAAGTATGTTTCTGACAGTTCACATATGTGGTATTCAAGATATGGGCGAAAGTCTGCTTTGCTTAGCTGAATACCAGAACTGGGCCTACTGCCATCCACATCCTCATAAACAGGTTTGGCTCATACTTCAGCATTCTGTGAAATAGAGGAAAACAAACCCATTTTTTAGGCTTGTGAATTATTACTTGTCTAAACTATCCTAGGCCACATCCTACTTCAATCATAAAGGAAGGTTATTAAGGAATTTCCATTCCTTGATTGTAATTCTAACAAAGCATATTTCACTTCAGTTAGAGCCAGGAAGAAGGTCTGGTAAAGGTCTTAAAAATCATGGTTTTGCCAGTTTTACCACATACTTCTCACATTCTCAGTGACTGTACCATGCATGTGTTGGAAATAACCACAAGGAATATGAATACCTCAGGAAATACAAGATGAGTTTTCAAGTAGGCCTATAGTAGCTTTTGGAACAGAACCATGCTTCTACCTCTATGTTAGCATAGATTAATCACCTCTCTCCCAAACATGGATCTTAATTGCACCACACTGGAGCAGATCCTACTAAAGCCCTTTCAGAAGACACAACATCCACGCTTTAAAGAACATGAAGTTTAGTCCATTAACTAGTTTAGTCCAGATCGTGAAGTTTTACTAGCACTTCTGCCTAGTGTGCCCTGGGTCATGGTTCCACATAACTTGAAAGAAACTTCTGATGCAATGTTTCAAAGGACTCTGTTCTGACAGTACAACCAAGTATAGAGGCCTTTAAAATGAGTAAGCAGTTCTGTACATGGTCTGCAACGGTGAGATTCCTGTACCATTAGTTTCTTTGATAACAAACAAAAAGTTTGAAAGCAGCCATTGAAAGTGTACGTAATCTATTTCAGTTCCTGACTTGGAAAGAGGAAATAAAACCACAATTTTTAAAAAGGAAAAAAAGGAAGACCCAGGTAACTACAGGCCAGTCAGTTTCATCTCTATTCTCAACAAGATCATGGAGCAGATCCTGCTGAAAACTATGCTAAGGCACGTGGAAAACTGCCAAAACAGCTTCAGTAAGTGCAGATCATGCCTGACAGATTTAGTTTCCTTTTATAATGAAGTTACAGCATTTACAGACAAGGGAAGAGCAACTGACATCACTTCCCTGTGCTTGGGCAAAGCATGTGACATTGTCTCAAACAACATCCCTGTCAGAGACATAGATTTGATAGGTGGGTAAAAAATTGGCTGGATGATCATGTCGGGGCCAACAGCTCAATATCCAGGTGAAGTGCAATGACAAATGGTATTCTTCAGGGGTAGTGGGAGTAGTGGGAGTGACATCTTCGTCAGCAACATGGACAGTGAGATTAAGGACACCATCAGCTTGCAGATGATAGCCAGCTGGATGGTACAGTTGATATGCTGAAGGGAAGGGATGTCATCCAGAGGGACTTTGACAGGCTCAAGCAGTCGATATGTGTTAACCTCATAAAGGTCAATGAGGACAAGTGCAAGATCCTGCACTAGGGTCTGGTGATCCCAAGCATGCATACATACTGAGTGATGAGTGTTTTGAAAGCAGCTCTAAGGAGAAAGACTTGGGGGTATTGGTTGATGAGAAGCTCAGGGTGAGCCAGCAATACAGATGGAGCTCAGAAAGCAATTCACATCCTGGGCGGCATAAAAGAATTATGACTAGCATGGCAATAGAGGTGATTTTTCCTTTCTGTTCTGCACTCAGGAGGCTCTACCTGCAGTACTGCATTCAGGTCTGGAATAGCATAAGACCAACAAGCTGTTACAAGGAGTCAAAAGGAAGCTATGGGGATGACCAAGACACCCTTCCTATGAAGACAGGCCAGAAGAGTAGGGGTTGTTCTTTCTGGAGAAGAGAAAGATGTGGAAAGATCTTATTGCAGCCTTCATATACCTAAAAGTGTCCTAGAGGAAAGCTAGAGGGAGGCTTTTCATCAATAAGTGTAGCGATAGACAAGTAGTAATGGCTTTAAACTAAAAGAGAGGATATTTAAATAAGACATTAGGAAGAAATTCTTCACCATGTGGGTTTAAAGCATTGGAACAAGTTGCCCAGAGAAGCTATGGATGTCCCATCCCTGTAAGCTTTCAAGGCCAGGTTGGATGGAGCTTTGAGCAGCCTATTCTAGTACGAGATGTCCCTGCCTGTGGCAGGAAGGTAGGAACTGGATGATCCTTAAGGACTCTTCCATCTCAACCTACTCTATGATTAATATGATACAACTCGTTTCAGAAAAACTTTCAGGCAAACCATCTTTTTCTGAAGGAATGAAAAAGAAACAGTAAAAAGTTTGGGGGCAGAAAAATAAATAAAAAATAGATAGATAGATAGATAGATAGATAGACAGACAGACAGACAGACAGATAGATAGATACAAGGATGAGGGAAGGAGTGAGCTAGAGTAACAGGGCACATGTAACACAAGCAGGTATCTCAGCCTGAGGGCTGCTCTTACATTTACCAAGCAGATCCAAATCTATGCTTCCCTCACACTGGGCCCATGGAGATTAAACTTTCCTAAATATGATCCTGGCTGTACTTCCACTTCTAACCCTTCAGAAATGTGGTTAGTATCTCTACTCAAAGAAAAATCACCATTATGAGTTAGATTCATGTGTGCTTACTTCACATCTCTCCTCCTGGCCTTTCTCTGCTTTGGAGTTTCTAGATTCATGCTTGCTTCTTTGTAATAGCCACCACGTTGTTGATTCAGCTCCAGCTTCATTACTCTAGCCTTCTGTGATATTCCTGTAATGACAATTGTCTGTTGATCCTGTTGCAGAATTTGTACTTTTAATTGCCTGAGTGAAGCTGTTGCAATCCATCCATTCTGTTTATTTTAGCTCATCGAACCAATTTGTCAAGACTTTTTTGAAAGTTAATCTTCTCCTCCAAAAATTTTGCAGCCCTTCCCAGGTCAACATCATTTATAAATTGTCATAGTCTTGTTTTCTAGTCCTACACAGGTCTGAAAATTTTGAACAGATCCTGAGATGGATCACTTCTGAGCCATAAACATCTTACCTTTCTGACAATGAATCATTAAAAAATATTGCCTATATTTCATCATACAGTTTTGTACCCAACCTGTAGTAAGACCATCCATGCCATGTTGATTAACTTCTCAAGTTGAGAACAGGAAGGTCTGATTTCTTTTCATTTATTTATTTATTTTTTGACTGTGTGACCATGGTAAAGCCTTTACCTTTATCTGTTTTACTCACTGTCAGACAAATGTGAGTAATGCAATTTACTCAAATGCCTCACAGTTGTTCTGCAGGACTTCATTACCTTCTGCAGTAAGTGTTTTGGATTGATATAAGCCTTTGTAGAGAGCATCCATCAATACAAATGGAAAAGTCATGGTTTGCCTCTTGTCTCTTGTGAAACCTGAACTGTTAAATTTTATTATTTCAAGAATATCAGCAACAAAAACCATTGTAAAGAAATTCTTAAATCAAGGCAATATTAATGCCTTGCATGTCAGCCATAACTCAGTTCAATTGTCAAGTTTGCATAAACTGTAAGTGATCTCTTTTGCCTCAAAACACCACTTCTTTTTACATTTTCTCTCTCCAAATTGTAAGGTACTCCTCTCAGTGCACTTGCAAACACCTCACGCTGGTCTCCTCTGCTATCCTCTCTCTCTGACCTCTCATTGTTTCCTGTGTGGGCTGTTCTCAGCTGGTTTGTTCAGCACAGCTCTGGTCTTTATTACATAGTGTTTCATCTTTATAGCTGTTATCAGACATTTATATAACTTTCCTCATGTGCTAGGTACTATTAGCAGAGTATCCACTGTGCAATGTATCAAACATATACTGGAAAATTGTCTTTGGCAATGATTCTGGATTTTTTGCTGTTTGTTTCAGCAATCAGGTGGCACACATGATTTGTTCTTGCTGTTTTACATGGGTTTAGGATTCCAAATGTGGAAAGAAAGCCATGGTTTTCAAACTTAAATCTGGAACTCCTCCTCAACACTCCAGTCTTAGACTGGTATAACTCAGAATGGGATCTTATGTATCTTATCAAAATCTGATACACCTAAAATATTTGCTGTATAGGTTACAGTTTCCATGTACATAAGGAAATATTACTTAAATATAGATCCTCCTCCTCCTGAAATTAAGAAGAAAAACACAAAATATACCAGCTCCTGTGGCATAGCTGTCACCCACAAAAAAAGCAGTTTACAATCTCAACTTTTCAGACTTTGTCTGCTCCCTTGCCCCATTGAAGATGAGGAGGACATGTTGTACACAATACCACCCTGAATATCATGACTATTTTAGAACACTCTTCCACTCTTTCCTCTGACACACAATTGTTCTCACCTCGGCGGCAGAAAACCTTACCAGAGCCTTAGACTCCATCCAATCCAAAGGTTGGGGAGAACCTCAAAGATGATGTGGCTAATGCCTCTAAATAAGGTGTGGAATGTTCCTCTAATTCCCCCCAATTTGAAGTTCATCACACGGTCTGACTGAGGCTTATCCTAAACCAAAACACCGTCGAGGAAGTCAAAGGCAAGTCTCCAAGTCTCCCTGTGTTAATCACCTTTGCTGCCGAAGATTCATGCTTTATTCCTAACTTGAATTTGATTGACATTAACAAGCATACAATGGCTTTATCATGTCTTTCTTTGTCAGGATAAGAATAACTTGATTATTTTCATGTTATATTAGAATGTAGGTTGCCTCTTAGTGTTGTGTAAAGAGAAGTCCTTGCATCTCTCATTATAAGGCACTTTTCTATTCCACAACAATTTTTGTTGCTGTTTTATGCATTGTTTCCAAGTTTTCAGAGCTTCTTTAAGGTGTAAGCAACAGATTCAGCTATTTGGCTTTGAGAAGTACTATTTGCAGTTCCAACATTGCTTCACCACTCTCAGTGAAGATTATACTATTAATGAGTAGGTCATAAATTTAAATACTTTGGAGGCATTGTGCATCTAAGCTTCATGGCCTACCTGGAACCGTTAGGAGGAATAAGAATGTCCTTTCATAGGTCCCTATCATCTTTCTGTTCACACCAGCCCGGCACATAGGAAAAAGTGGGCCAGTGGCACATCCCCCACCCTCTGCCCTTTCCCCCTAGGTAAAGAGCTTTGACTACCTACTCCATCTGGGAAGGAAACTAGATGCCATGCCTAAAGGGCAGAGAGTCACAAACTACTATCAGAAAAGACCAGTACCCACGTGGACCAAGACATTACAGGCAGTCATGCTGTTTTTCAGATATAGCCCTCTGCAAAAGGTAGATTATATCAGCACAATTCAGCTTCACACAATAGACTGAAAAGGAGAATAAAGGTAAAATATTCTAAGTGGTATCTCAAGCTGCTCACTATTTTTCCATGCCTTTTTTCTACTTCTGTTACTTTGCCTACTCCAAATTCTGTTTGTGAAGACTTCAGGAAAGGGATTTTTTATGTCTCTGTACAGTAACTGGCACGATAGACCTGTGTGATCTAAACAAGTTCTTTGAGTGATACTGCAAGGCTCATGAATAGTGATTATTGCTCCAAATCTCTAGAGAACTCAGCAGCTTTTTCAGAGAAGCTGACCTATTTAAACTGTACATCCAAATAGTGCTTACAGTGCTCTATTAATTTGCTGTAGCAAACAGAGAGAGAAATGTGGAGGATATCCTGCTATCCTGCAGGCCAAGTTGTATACCATGAAATAAGTCCTTGCAATTACAGAGTCAGTTCTGTACAGAGACACACTACTAAGAACTTGAGACTGTCCTTATGGGAGTTGAAGGATCAAATGTGAAGTGCTAACACTGGATCTTGTGTCCCAGACACCGACTGTTTTGATGGACTAAAATAGCTGGGAAATCAACTCAACAGAACATGTCTAGCTTGTCAAACATTGTTAGAGTGAGCCAGATCTAGCATAGACCCACATAGTTTGACAAGAATTTGGCTTCAGCGCAGTGTTTCTATGACCCTGTCATTCATTTCAAGGATTTCAGACTCAGTTCATCTCCATGCCTTGAAATGAGCTTTGGGAAAAATTATACCTTGATCCAGGTCTAGGGTTTTAAAATGCTGATAGACAGCAAACTTACGTACCATTTTTCAACCTGGTTTTCTATTCCTGAATTGTGCCAGGAGATGGGGAGGAAAGGATAAATAGCAACCAATGAAAAGTGAGATTCCAAAGAACTCCCTTCTATGAAAGACACAATTTTTGGCAGAGTTGAAGTTACACATAATTAAATAAAAGAATGGTCAAATGCTTTCCCACAAAACACACAATACAAATTAATCATTTGGGTGTGTGTATGTAAAAATACAAAAGAAAAAAGACAGATGTCACACTGAAAAATAAACTGACAGGGTGCTTATCAAAAGTGACAGTACTCCCACAGAAAAATACTGCAGTTCTGTTGCAATAGACATTAGATAGTGTTACATAAGCAAAAATAATAGTCTTGTTATTTAACATCAACAATTTAGCACCTCCTACAGAGACGTCAGTAAATAACAACCTAATCCAAAACACTTTACATACTAACAAAAAGCTTCGTTAGGAAAAGAACTATTTAGCCAGATTAAATGTAAGGGATCAAACAATGAGTTAGAAAGGAGAATTGTCTAATGTTTGAGCTAAGGAAATGTATTTACACCTACAGATCGAGCGCAGACTACATCTGTGCTAGTAAATAAAACAGGATAGGTTGTATACTCTGATCACGAGGACAAATGAGATGATGCACTTAGCATTCGCATGATTAGAATCTCTTACACTCCCAAAAAGAATATCTCATCTACTCTGCCTATTGGGAACAATCCTTGGTTTTTGCTTTTCCTGAGATGTACCTCAACACTGCTTATGAGAGTGTGAGTTGGTATGGCCAAAGCTGGCCCAGGGACTGTGAGATCTGTTAATAGCTCAGGTGTCCACGAGCAGCCATTGCCATCCTGTGAAACCTAATATTCAAGCCAGACTCAGAGCCAAGGTGGCCAAAGTAGTCTGCATTGCTATCCAGTCATAACTGTGCATGCAAAAGACCAGCAAAAGTAGAATTGAGGAGAAGGTGATGTTTGAGATCTGTCTCACCAAACTGCAGAGGTATTATACAAGATTCCTACCTCTGTTCTTTGGGTCCTTTGGGGTTCTTTTCATGGTCAAAGAAGATGATCAGACATGCCAAGGCCAGGTGGTCAGAAGACTTACAGCCTTGTACCCACTTCTCTCTACAGATTATACAGTGCCTCTGGACTAGTCCAGATGTGTGCGTGTGTATCTGAAGGTAGGAAATTTGACTCCCACCTCAAAAGAACAAAAACAAGAAAATTAGAAAGAAAAATAAGAAAATTAGATATTTCTGATTGGCTGTTGCCAAAATATAGAAAAATCAAGATTAAGGAAAAAATGTCACTTCAGAGCTTTAATCTATAGTAAGTATATATTTCATCCAAGCAAGAATACACACATGATGTTAAGCAAGCTTATTCTAAAATAACCTATTTTCCCAAAATATTGCACCTCCTCCTTGCAAGAAGTAGAGCCATGGAAATCATGACCTCTTTGAGAGTAAGTTTTTCACAAAATTGTGACAATATTCTAAGTCTTGAAGATTAAAAGAACCACAACAACATGTACACATCACTGATATGGAGCACAAATTTATGTGGTTCACACTTCTGTCCATGGAGTATCTGCAGACACAGTAGCATCTGGTGGTAACGGGTTGTGGGTAAAAATGACATGGTACCACATGGTACTAAATGCTCAGCTACAGATATGAGTACATGCTGCTAATAAAAAGAGGAAAAGCAGGACTACAAGAAATCAGGTCAGGTGTTGGCAGTATTGATTTTGATAACCTTGCTTTTTAATGTCTGATGTTTAGTTTCATAGAGGTAGGAATTTTGAGGAGTTTTTCGTAATTAGCAAAAATCTGAGAGATGAAACATGAAAAAAGTCAATGCTTGATCTTGAAAATCTTACTGCATAGCTATAGGAGAGAAGCATCTCTGTGTAAGAGGGCCATTGTATTTCTGTTGAGTGATAAAAGGCAAGAGCTATCATTTGACAAAAAATGATTTAGCTACATTATATATGTGGTGATATATCCTAGTGTTTTTGTTTCTTGGGTTCTTTTTTGGCCCTGCTTTGTTTTTGTTGTAGAAAAATGTAAAACCATTATCTACAGGAAGAGATGGAAAACAGTAATGTCAGCAGGAGTACAAGCTCAGCAGAAGGGGAAATATCTATCTCCTATGCAGCTAGCATTAATCACAGAGCTACACAACCATCAGACGAGATCCAAGGATGGAATATGTATTGTTTTAGCCAATAGAGGACTCTGCATTTACCCTAGCCACGAGTGCTACAAAAAGATGCTGAGGATGGCTCCAAGAGCATTGAGAGCAACATGCTATAATAAATTTAATACATAAACACAAATATCCTCAACACACACCACTTCTTAACAGTAAATTCTATGTCTTGCTTTCAAAAACAGTAATTACAGTATTTAATTACATGCAGAACAGTCATATAAAAATGATTAACCACTGGGAACACAGTGATCTTTTTGCACACAAACAATACAATATATGGGAAATTTCCAGTAAAACTGTAGCTTTCAGTGGAATTTGAATCACCTTTGACTACGAACAACTTAAGCACTGTTACTGGATGGTGATACTCTGCTCTTCTTTTAAGGAAATCTTTAAGAATAATTGTAAATGCTTTGGATTTGCCCCAGATTAAACTAAAGCAAGATATGGCCCATGAAGTTCATTGTGGTCATTTATATTACTTAAAATTAAAATCTTAAAGATCTCTGCATTTTCTTATATTTGATTATAAAATTATTTGAGAAAAAAAAATAGTCCTGTTTTCATTAGGGAGTATAGATCTTAAGACAAAGCCTGTTCGCTTGCATATTTTAGAATGCCATATACAACTCAAATTGATTTCAATTTAATTTTAATTGGTTTTAAATTCTATTAAGCAAGCAAAACCAATATTGGCCTAATACATCTCCAGGCTTATTCTTCTACTCAAGGGAATACACATTGTCCTCCAGAGAAGAGACTGAGGTAGAAAGTCAAACTTGTTTCTCCACAGCCCCAGAATTTCTCAGCCTGGAGCTTCTGATTAAACCCTTCCAGACTCTATTAGGCCTTACTTGAGGGAGCTGAAGGATATAAAGCTGCTTACAGACAGACAACGACTTCCCTAAGTTCTTGTTTCTGCTTCTGTCCAGGGAGGGGCTTGAACAAGCCCTAACTTAGGAGCAGACTTTGGAAAAATAGAAATTTATAGGATCACGGAATCATAGCATGTTTTATGTTGGAAGGGATCTCTGCAGCCATCTGATCCAGCCCCTGCCTCAGCAGATATACCCAGAGCATGGTACCCAGGACCACATCCAGGCTGCTCTGGGAGATCCCCAAGGAGGAGACCACACAGCCTCTGTGCAGCCTGTGCCACTGCTCCATCATCGCACAGCACAGAAGTACTCATGGTGCTCAGAGGGAACCTCCTGTGCTCCAATTTGTTCCCATGGCCTCTGGTCCTGGCACCAGGCACCACTGACAGAGCCTGGCTCCGCCCTCTTGGCACCCTCCCTACAGGGATTTATGGACATTGATGAGATCCCCCTGAGCTTCCTCTTCTCCAGCTCAGAAGTCCCAGATCTCTAAGCCTCTTCTCAAAGGAGAGCTGCTCCAGTTCCTGGCCATCTTGGTGGCCTTCCATTCAATTCTTTGCAGTATACCCAAGTCTCTCTTGCTGTGACCTCATCAATGCTGAGCAGAGGGGAAGGATCATGTGTCTTGACCTGCTGGCTGTACTTTGCTGGCCATACTTACTGACTAATGGCATCCCAGGATACCATTAGCCTTCTTAGCAGCAAAGGCACACCACTGGTACATGTTCCGCTCAGTTTCCACCATAATCCCCATGTTCTTCCTTGCAGAGCTGCTTTCTAACTGCTTGGCCCCTGACATGTCTTGGTACCTAGGGCTGTTTCTCACCATTTGCAGGACTCTGCATTTCTCCTTGTTGAATTTCACAAGACTTCTCTCAGCCTATCTCTCCAGCCTGTCAAAGTCCCTCTGGATAGCAGCACAGCCCTCATATGAGTGAGGATGCATTCTTGAATTATGAAAAGTTTACTCCTCTGACATGAACACCACTCTCTACTTATTCGTGATGTCTCACCCAGACCTGGAGGGCAACAGGGAGAGATGGACAAGAGGGACAGACAGATAGAAGGATCCTGCCAGGACTCTGATCCAGTTGCATCAGCTAAGGATAATTGTTTTGCACATCCAGTCAACCTTGGCATCCATCCTAGGAACTGCGTACTGGAGTGTTAAGAGAAAATTTAGAGACAAACATTTAAAATATATTGATCAGATTTGGCTCTAAAACTCTTTTGAAATGGATCTGGATGGCAATGTGATGTGACACCATCTGGGTTTTTCTCCTGTTTGGACATAGAGTGGGTGGATGCTTTGGCACTGACAAAATAAGAATCTTATCAGAGCAGTCCATGTTGACTCTTCTACAGTGAAGTCAGTGCCAAATCTCTTTGGGTGAAATCCTGTCCCTCTTGACACCAACAGGAACTCTGCCATGAACTTCAGGATGACACACATTCTCTTTCTATCTTGAGTTAGCATAAGCTCAAGCCTCATGACTGGAATAACCTCAGAGGAAAGAAGCTATGAAGAATATTTTTATGTGGGCTTCTGGTGCAGATAAGGCAGCAAGAAGAACTGTTCTCTAAAATATACAGGTCTAAAACACTTATTTAAAGTAAACTAATTGCTTAGCTTTCCTTACAAGCAGTTCACTGTGTGCATTAGTCTGAAAACAATTGAAAATGGCCATAGATACCTGAAATGTAAATATTTGGTTTAAAGCCCTTCTTAACATTAGGACTGGTAAATGAACAAAACATAAGAAAAGAACAAAATGCCCTCACTTGGCATGATTACTGGCAGAGTAATCTCTCCAAGAAGAAAAAACAACAAATATTACAATGTGTTTTATTTCTCCAGTTATGATTCTGTTTATTTTGGCTATAGTCATTTAGAACCAATGCAGCTCTGACAGACAAACAGTGATGACTGATGGATGCTATGACAGGTGGCAGACATTTGACACCAGGCAATAGCACAGAGCTGTGGACAATACGCTAAAGAGAGGAAAATTTGAAAGGTTTAGACGTTTTTTTATTAGGACAAAACAAAACACACACACACACGCTCACAAAAAAAGAACAAACAAACAAACAATAATAAAAAACCCACCCCAAAATGAAGATTCATGTCGCTTTCACACTGGTAATAAAGCTGCAGATGTGAACCCTGAATGCCTCAACGGCTGATTAGTAACATCACAGCAGTGCAAATCATGTGCTGCAAAGTAATGAATGAGAAATCTCTTGCTGTATCATGTGAGTCATTAAAAGTACGTATTGCTTGAAAAGAGAATACTAGATTTGTGTTCCTTAGTGACTCCTATTGTCATTTAGAATGCACCATTAATGCAGGCACAAAAGCAAGGAAAAAAGGTTTTAAGATCTTAAGGACAGCATGTTCTCACCGTATTAAACCTTGTGAAAATTGTTTTACATACCACACTTCACTTTACATAGCACTTTTCATCCTGGAGGACACAAAGTGCTTCCTATAGGAAGGTTAGGCTGCTACAAAGTATAACACAAATCTTCAAAAAGGTTCAAATGCCGTTCCAATAAGGACAGTAAACGGAAGCATAAGTTGCAGTGTGACATCCAAGATGGCATTCAGAGAAAAAACAGACTCTTAGAGCAAAGAGGCAACATCAATAGAAGACTAATTAAGTACAAGTGAAATTTAGGAAATGTAGAATGCAGAAACAGTGAGAGCCGTGGTTGGGAAGGAGAATGATTAAAAGTGGGATTAAATGGAGATTGATGAGAATGAGGATAGTTCTCTGAAACAGATTTAACCGCAGAGTGGGGAGTGGCTCCCTGCCTCTCCTCCCCGATAAACACCAGGAGGTACTTAGGGAGATGACAGAAGAACAGGAGCTGGACTAAAGTCGATACTCACACGGCACTGAACACCAAGTCCAGATGATTTACCCCTCCGGTGTCTTCTACATATGTACACCCATGAAGCAGCTGAGCTGAAAGCTGCATTTGTTACAAAAAGCATCAAAATTCCAGAGAACTTGGAAGTAGTAGACAATGTATTCATTTTAAATTTGATTCTAGAAGTGATCCAAGGAACTACAGATCTCAAAGTTACTGAATTAAATGTGAGAGTTTGGTTTAACTGATCAGAAAACACAGGAGGGAATAAGTACATGGATTTGGCACACAATCCCTCAGTGACAGTGCAAAAGGCTTGCAACTTTTGTTGACATCAAAATGATGTCCCAGTACAGGATAGAAAAGGTGTAATTTAATGAATGACACTGTTCCAGAGATGTTTTTCCTACCTTCTCACAGTCCAAGGATGAGCAGGTTAAGAAAAACAAAAGGTGAGATATTCAAATATGTTTCTTTCTTTTTCATGGAAAAAAAACTGTCCTGTGAGTTTAGTGAGAAGATTCAGCATACCTGGAGAGTAGGAATTGCTAGAGCCGTCCAAATTCATTGCACTGTACCACTTGTAGCGGAGTCATACTTCAGAACAGAAACTGATGGCTGATCTTAAGAGATGATACAATATCTTTTTGCCTCTTTCAAGGATTAATGCCATCTGTTGAAGGCAGTGATTTGTTGTCATGCTGAAAACAGGGTTTAAAGGCTGACCTAGGCTGAGCAATGGTCAGATCCACTGAGATATCACATCTGTGTGCCATAAATACTCAAGCACAGCAGTGGGAGGCCATCTGGCAGAACCTGCACTCCACATCACTCACATGAAGAAGTGGTTAGGGAAGGCCACTAGGCCACCATTTATCTCAGTCAAGCACATGGCATAATCTGAAAGACCCCCACACAAAAGCCTGTGAATGAAGAACTAGTACAATTTTATCTACACTTTCAAGAAATTAAATAACACTGAAAACCACATTTAGGCCCATAAACAGAAGTGGCCAGAGCCGCATCTGATCCCTGAGACCAAGTGGTTTGGTATGCTTATGACCATACGTATAACTGTCTTTGCTTCACTTAGCTTCTCTTAGCACCAGTTCAATATCTCCAGCTGGAACGATCCTTTGCCCGTGTTTGTACCAGAGATGTGGATGGATAAAGTCTATGGGACTGCAAGTATCAAAGCTTGCAATTTCTAGATTTGGCTCCAGGGCAGATAATGCCTATCACTGTGCATCCCTTCCTCAATTTACCCACCTGCAATAACAGTCAAGATCAACTACAACCTTTGGTAGCATTGAACCATAATAAAGACTAGTTAGTGCATGCTGCCAGCAACAGTTTCACAGAGCAAAAGGGTTATTAATCAATCTTGATACTTAAACCAAGTTTCTCCATTGTGCTTTAACTATGGCAAAGCACACATCAAGCAACAAAGGAAGTAAGGGAGTTGCATATACACCATCAGCAACTTCCAGTTCATTTGTTCCCCATGCCATGGCAACCACATTATTGTGGCCACCTCTACTTCTAATACATGCTGTTTTTTCAGAGAGTTACATTGTCATGAGTATTAGATACGCAAGCTTCAGACTTCTGCCTCTAAGTGAAGGCATCCATTCTTTTTAACTTGACTATGCCCATCCAAATACTTGTTGGCTGTTCCTAATGAACCCATCCATCTTTGCTCAGAGGCAATTCAAACATGTCAGTCCTTTGAATGGAAGAAAAGATCTTTAAAACATTTCGAAGTGATTTCAAAGCAATAAGACCTATTGGCTGAGCTAATAAATATCCAGCAAATTTTACAAAAGAGCTGAAGGAAAAGAAAAATGTGTATATGCAGATAAAGGTACATCCAAATCTTGACATCCTTGGATATAACTTTTTTGTCTGTTTGTTTTTTATATCTTCTTTTAGCTCCAAACAGAAATGATTCCAAAGCATGCCTGGGAATTGGAAAATGTGAGTAATCCTTGAGATAAACTTATGGAATATATTTTTTGGGGGGGAAGGTAGGAAAACAGCTTTTGATCGCATGTGGTCATGAAAAAGTGTCAACAGTTGGGAAGAGTGGTGAAGGCATTGCATTTTTCAAGTCCTCTGGAAAGATCCGGTTGCTATTCACAGAATACTGTTGCTCATCCCATCAGGATTTGCCTTCCTCTTTAGAAAGGAGCCAGAAACTTCTCTGCCAGAAAGCAGAGAAGAAATGGGCCTGAATAGAAATTTTGAAAATGCTTCACTGGAAAAAGACAGTTTAAAGACAGACAGCTGCTGCTTCAGAGGCAATAAAGAAGAACATTGTACATGAAATAATTTGCAAGTTTTTTAGCAGAACTGCATTAAGAATTTGGATAAACAAGATTCAGCGTTTTATTTTGAGCATGGATCAGTTAGACACAGCTCTCCAGGAGACTCAGCTTGTCCAGAAGAAGGAAATTCCTAAATTTAGTCATCACAATATGGATATGTGCTCTCATAGGTTGCTTACTTTGCCAGGGAAACTTTCGTGCCAAGAATTTCCTCCTAAGAGAACTCTAATATGTTGCATTATTAAAAAGAAATGTTTTCCTCTGTAGGATGGAATGTTAATGTACAGAACCATCAGCAAAATGAAAAACACAAATCTAATTACATCTTTTCATTTAAAATCCATCAGATGTCTCAGATGAAAATGTGATTTTTCTGTATCTTAAATACGGTAAAACTCTATGAACCTTACTCGTATTTCTGAAGCCATAAAGAATAAAGACAGTACTGCATTAAATAATGTGAAAACTAAAAATGCATTTTTTATCAAGTACTTGTAGAGAGACCTTAATGGATTATTTTATCAATCCATTATTGTTACTGCTGTTGTTGTTTTTATTGCTACGACTGCTGTCTTATTATTCTTGTGTTTATTTTAAGCCACAGTCAGGTTTTGTGGTAATTTGTATGTGATCCACAAAATCTACATAATAGATTGGTGTTACAGCAATACATTAGAACACTAAGGGGGAGGCTTTATGGAGTGAATGTTTTCTCAAAGGACTATGAAAGAGGTCTCAGGAATAAGCTGTGAGCAAGCCTCCCATGTGGTTGCACAGTGGCCACTTGGGCCAGCTTTTCTGGCAAAACTTTATCTCCAAGCTTTTTAGTCTGTAGACTAAAAGACTGTACACTTGTACTGAAGTGTAGAATAAAAACCTCACTGTCTGCCTGAATACACAATGAGATATTAGTGGTCTGGTTTTCAGTAAGAGCAGGTTCTTCTCAAGGGCTTAGCTCAGTTGTGCAATCCCCGTTCATCGAGGTACATCTTTCAACACAGGATGCTGCAAGATCTGAGTCCTGCTTGGAAGCTAACATACACTGGGACAGGAGAAGGGAGGAGTGTACACATCCTTCCACCACTATGGGGTGACGACACAGCCAACACAGAGATGTGGAAGAAAAAGCATCCCCAGATACTGCAGTCTGGGCAGCCATTTCAGTGCAAGTTACTCACCAAAAGCATTAAGACAAGGGACTTACTCCATGATTCCATTTCTCTCTGTGTTAAGTCAGACCAGAACAAACCTGTGCAAAACATCTGACCCCGCCATCTGCCTCTAATGTCCATGTCCTGGGTGTCTTGTACTATCCCATGGGTGTCTGAAGAACAACCAAACTCTTTTGGCTCAGGAGCAGACCAGGGCTACAGTGCTGTTATGGTCACTCAGTTTCCACATAAAAAAAAAAAAAAGAAGAAGAAGCAGGGAAAAGAAGCTCAGTTTCAAAATATCTGATGCAAATATTTCAAATGGGAACATATAAAACCATGACAGTAAAGCCAGATTTATTTTACATACCACTCGTCCTTAAGTCATATATAAGCCTTACACCTTACTCCAAATTCCTGTCAGTCCTCATGGATTAACATATCTGCATGGATGGATGAAGGCCTCTGTGGCACTCCTGCACCTACCTGCACCCTCAAGACCTCTCTGCCCTCTGTGTGCATTGAAAGGCTGACAGAAAACCCTGAGACATAAAGAGTCTGGCTGACTCCCAGGGCTGGAGCCCAGCCTGTCCTGCTGAGGATGCCACCTGTGGCTGTAGAGATGTCAGCAGAGACAGGACACACTGCTGTGCCCACACTGCTGTGAGCTTGTCTGGCTCTAAAGCAAGAAGGAGAGCATGAGGACCCCCTGAACACAAACCCACACACTGTCACTGTCTGAATTACTGCTTGTGTCCTATTGTAAAAGGCATTTCACTTTTCAGTCCCCCAGTTACTAACATGGAGCAGAAACCCAGAGAGTTCTGTCAGTGAGCTACCTTCCTACATCAGGGTTCATAGGTTCATAGGTACATTAGGTTGGAAAGGACCTACAAGATCATCTAGTCCAACCATCCTCCTATCACCATCCCTACCTACTGAACTACTAAATCAAATCCCTTAGCATCCCAAATCCCTTGGGATCCCTTAGGGTCCCCAGCTCACCTCTTTGTTCCTCTGTCCTTATCAGTCCTCCTTCATTATCTTTTGCTCTTGAGTATCCACACAGTTTCTAAAATGGAAGAAACAGGTCCAGAGGAGGGCCAAGAAGATGATCAGAAGAAACACTTCTACAAAGACAGACTGAGAGAGCTGGGCTTGTTCATCCTGGAGACCTCACTGTGGCCTTCTAGTACTTAAAAGAAGTTTATAAACAGGAGGGAAATAAACTTTTTACATGGGTATATAGAGACAGGACAAGGAGGAACAGTTTTAAACTAAAAGAGGAGAGATTTAGATAAGAAACTTTTTACTGAGAGGACAGTGAGGCCCTGGCACAGTTGCCCAGAGAAGCTGTGGATGATGCATATGTGGAGACATGCAGTGCCAAGCTGGATGGGCACCTGGACAGCCTGAGCTGGTGCGTGAAACCCTGCCCACAGCACAGGGTTAGAACTGGATGAGCTTTAAGGTCCTTTCTAATCCAATCCATTCTCTGATATGTTTCAATGATAAGATTCTATGGTACAAATGCCAGGAGATCTCACCGGTTGATGCCTCTCTGATCTGGAAGCAACCACCTCAACAAGCAGCACAGAAAGTATTCAGAAAAATGCTGGAGTCCATTGCAGGTAATCTGGGTCCCACTCTTACAAGGATGGTATGTGGGCTCCGATCCTTACCAGACCCAGAGGCAAAGAAAAATGATCAACAGTGATGACACAGAGTTAATTAAACATATCAGATCAGAAGGACATGTCTTCACTTGGGAGCCAGTCGCAGGAGCCAGAACTCCATGGGCTTGTCCTCCTCCTTCTCCTCTCATGTGAGTATAACAAATTTATAGCATTCAGGAATAAAACTGCTCTTTTTTAAACAGGCGTAAGACATACTTGCCAATTACACCTGAATTACAGGGAATTCTAAGTAAAAATAAGACCCAAGAAAGAGCTGACAATAGACTGAGAAGAATATCAATCCATGCATTCACTCACAGCTGAAAAGGCAGCAGGCAACTCCATGAAACGTCTTTCCCCCTCTGGGGCTGACACAGTACTGCTTGATCCAAAGGGCAGAAATAGTGGATTGCAGTCTGACATGCCACAGCAGCCCTTGCCCAGCAGGGAAATGTGCTGTCAGGATCTTATAGCCTTGGAGTACAATTACCAAAAACTCTGGCATCTGCCATGCTTGATTTATGTTTAGGCAGTGTTGATGGGCTGGTACCCAACGGGCAGCCAGCCAGAGGCAGAGAGTAGGGTAAGCATCCTGCCTCACACAGGGCAGATATTGTTGGCATTGGAATGCAGGCACAGGGGCTACAGAGTGGGCAGAGGAAGCAGTAGGCTGCGTTTGGCCTCAGTAACTGCTAAGCCTCACCAACTGCATGCAGGGCTGGGACAGAGCTCTTTAATGGGGAAGCACAGAAGGGGATCACAAGGGTCCTCTGAGTGCTGTGGAGGTGTCCCACCGGTGTGTGGCTTGTTAAAATGCTTCTACTCCAAACTGGTCAGCTGCAGGTCATCCATTAAAGAAGTCCTATCACCTACCTTACCCTGCTGTTGTAACCTCCCTCCCCCCTTCCCCAGAAGAATTGCAGACAATGCAGTTTACTTAGCTGTTAGCTACAATAAGCCTTGTCCTTCATTTTCATCCTTCATGGAGGCCTCAGGGTAGGACTAAATCCATTCTGTGCTCCCTTCCTCAGCTCCACTGAGCACAATTCTCAGTACCTGTAAAGCACTCAGCAAATAAAATGTCATAATATATATTTTAATTTGAGGGTCTGGAAATTTCACTTAAAATTAAAATGAAAAAATCATGTAGTTCAGTGTCCTTCTTCATGAAGAGACTTTTCTCTGCAGTCTATGCACAGGAACAGCTGAAGATCTTTTTTTTAGATCTCCTTTACTGAAAAAAATCCTGTGCTGATGAGTGATGTTACTAAATATACGAGCAGTTCTCTATAGTGGCCACATTAACAGACTGCTAAGTATCATGAGGCAAAAATGACTGTGCAGGGCTGCAAGGTGAGGAGGATATTGCAACCTTTGGATTCAGTTACACGTGACCAGTAGGACCATGAATCAGTAGGTACAGTCCATGGTGCCAGAGCCAGCACAATCTGGACAAAACAAAACAAACACTGCAGTATTTTTGGAAGGAGAATGTTGGCAAGCGTAGGTTTACCTGGACAAGATGCAGTGTAGCAGATGGGAAGGTCCTGAGGGGGAGAGAAACTCAAAGGTGGGAAATTAAGCCTCATGGTCTCTGGCATTCAACCAGGAAGTTGAGAAAACAATTGGAAACATATAACAACAACAATGGCTTGTCCCACACATGCACACCCCTAAGTCATGCCCTGAGCCACTGCAGTGGTGTGCAGTCACAAGGCACTGGTTTCAATGGACCAATAACTGCAAGTTGCTCACAACTTGCTTGCAGCCATGGCAAGCAGCAATCCTGCTCCTCCTCAGAAGGCTTCTTCTGAGGAGCTCTATTTGCTGTGTCACAATGAGGAATTCAGAGTCCAAAAGCAATGAAGTCCTGGGAGAGACTTTTATTTTTGCCAAGACCTTCCACCCAACTTGGCAGGAGGTAGGCAGAGAGTTGCTTGCTCAGCTGACTCTGGTTGCTTGCAGGATAAGGCTGCTGGTTTTAGAGGAGCCACTTATGGCTTATAGGAGGGCTACAAGTGAATGGCAATTTCTGCTGTTGGACATCATCCCAACTAGCTTGTTCAGTAAAGACAGTATGACATCTACCCTGGAAAAGTAATCTCTGTTGTGAAAAAGAGAGGACCTGTAGAACTCTGCAGGCCATTAGAATTCAGAGATGAAGAGAAAAAAGAAAAGAGCAAGGAAAGCTCAGCTCCTGAGTCAAATCTCCAAAACCAGAAACCTGAGAAGGGAAGATTAGCAGAAAAGTGTACACTGCACCTTGGAAGCTATCCAAAGCATCCAAGATAGCTATGCACAGCATAGCGTTCAGCTTTGCCAGAGTTCTGGCATTCTCTAGAGATAAAAGGAGGGACTCCTACTCCCTTGCACCAAGCATCCTCCTCTTACTGTGGGGGGATGAGAAATTCCATCAAAATTTCCATGGAGGAGGGTTCCCAGAATGAGAAAACTGAGAGAAAGTTGGGAGTAAACTGACTCTGGGGGTTGTTATTAACATGATAATCAATATAGATACATAAGGACCAAGTAGGAGTCTGAGTTTAATTCACTTAAGAGAGTGGAGATACAAGGACCACATCTGACAAGATGTTCAGCAGAGATAGTGCCTATGTGAACATTATGTGTGTCTGTGTGCTTCAAAATGGCAGTAGGGGACAGTGAGATATAACGTAACATTTGCTAACATGAATTTTGCTAATACTTCTTAGTGCCCACTGGTGCAAACGCATGCACTCTAACATCCATCCAGCACCCCAGTTCACACCATCAGAGTGGTATCCAGCAGATTTATTAGGAGGAAGGTTTATTATAACTACTTCCAGTTAAGAGCACTTAAGCTACATTTATTTGCCAAGTAGTGTTGACTTTCTGATTTTTATGGGGAAGTGCTTTGTTTCAAAGGCAAGCCATAAAAATAAATTCCCCAGTCTCTTTTCTCAGCAGCTGTAGCAATGCGACACTCAAAATCTGTCTTAGACTGAGTTAGGGAATTATTTTTTTGAAAACCTGTTCTGAAAATATTGGCAGCACAAGGCTGCTGATTCAAAACAAAAGGAGACAGAGACACAAGGAAATTAAATGACTAAAAACAGGAGTGTATTTTGATTTCCCGGGGAATACAAAGATAGGCAAGAGTTGTGTTTGCAAAGGATTGGGTGGATGAGGATTTGCTGAACTGGGAACAGCTGTCATAGCAACCACATCCAGGCAGAGAAATGGTGTCAAGTAACCTAGAAGGAAATCTTTCCACTCAGAGGAACACTGTTCTAGAAGGAAAACTTTGGAAGCTGTTGGCTGAGGCACCTTCACAAAACTGAGTGGATGCTGATGAAGAGTCCCTACCAGGCAGTGATGCTACTTTGTGGGAAGGGCAATGGTTTGAGATAGAGTCTTGGTTGTCAGGCTTGGTTTTGCCCTTAGCTTGCTTCCCAGAAACAAAAGCATTCCCCAAGCTGAGACATGTAGTATCTCACTTATATGCATATTGCCCTGAATGGGCTTGTATTGCTGTGTAGTGCTGTGTAGTGCTGTGTAGATCCTGACACTGCTGTGTGCTCTATCACAGATTCAATTTCAATTGCACATGCTCTGGTCTTATTGCAGTACCAAATGAAAAATACAGATTTTTGATTAAAAACTCCAGCTCGCTGACAGAGTCACAAGCTAAATGGGGACAGCTAGAAGGACCTTGGTCATGACTGTATGGCAAAAATAGCTCATGAGGTAATGTAGCTGTATCAGAATGGTCCTTTGCCCAAACTAGTTTATCCCTTTTCTCAGAGTACTCATGTCAAGTTGCCCTGAGTCACTGTTTAGGGCTGATTCAACATTCTTCTTTTAGTGCCTTTACTTTGTGCTAGTGTAGATAAACATATAAGTTACACTCTGATTGCTTCTATTTAAGTCCAGCCCTCCCCTCTCTCATTGAGAACAAAAATTGTTGCCATTGTGCTGAACTGTAGGATGTTAAGAATAAGTGGGTACTTTGTCACCAGCAGTAACACTACAGAAAGCAGTCCAATTTTCTTGCCTCCTTCAGGTTACTCCTCCATTGCAAAAGCTCCCCAGTGTGTCCCTTCATCATGTTCAGCTATTTTTGGATGCCACTTCTCCACAGGCAGTTGATCCACAAATCAAAAACAGGTATGGAGTCTCCCAGTGTTATGGAGATTTTCAGAGGTTTAGTCCTGAGCTGAGATCAGATGACAGCTGAGAATTCCTTGACTTCTTTTCATTAGGCATGACTCACAAGAGGGATCCCATGCTGTGCCCATAATCCAAAGCCTCCTTAAAAAACCTCAAGTTCTGCCAGGTTCCAGAAAAGAACCAACATCAGGGATAAGGAAGAATAATGCAACAGAACTATCTTCCTAAAGCCAGTTCTCATATTCTGTGCAAACGATACAGGCTTCACTATGTCTTTTGCACAGAATATAAGTCAATACCTACATCCTTGAAACTCACAGTACATCTAACACGTTTGCAGCAAGTTTTTCTTTTCTCTGCATTAATATAGCAGTGTATTAAAAAGAAGCCAAGCCATACGATGAAATGCTGACAGTGTGGGACAGCCATTATTATATCCTTCAGGTACTTGAGGTGACATTGTTTTCTCACAAAACAAATTGCTTATCACAGACTCCATTACTCAGGAGACAGTAAACACTTTCCATGATGCATGCCTCATAGGCACTAAAAGGATCGTCAGGACATAACTCCCTTGATTTTTTGTGTGAATTTTATACAAACTAGTCTATTTTTATGAAATAATGCTGATAAACTTAGATGTGTTTCATCTTTCTTTTTTAATCCATTAAGAAAACAAAGATGGCTACAGATACTAGACAACTGAGAAAATAAGGAGATTGGTGAGGGGTAAACAGTTGCAAACAGTTGTATGTAAGTAGACCAGAAAAAGTAGTGATAATATGGGGAACATCTAGAAATGGCCTTCGCTATAGGATGCTCATAAGACTGGAAGAAGCAGGAAAGATGGTTGGTGTTGCAGTCTGGGGCCTCTTTTTAGGAAACATTCCTGCTCAATACTCGAAGCCCTTTTTAGCTTCCGTGGTGCTCAGGATTTTGACACTGAGCAATCAGGTCAGTCAGAACACAAGCAATTGATTTCAGCTTTGAATAAGCTAGAGACATCTTGTGTGTGGACAAGATGTATTATATCAGCCCTGCAGGTGAGTTGAGTTGTCATTTTGGACAAGCCTATTGAGGCCATAAGACATGCTGGTGTTTCATATCTTCATAGAGCTGTTACCTCCTCATCCCAGCTAAAAGGCTGCAAGCAGCACAAATCCCATAGACAGATTCCTGCTCTAAACAAAAAGTTACCTAAGGGTTGATTTAAAAAGAGATGAAAATATTGACTTTATTTGGAGGATGACCTCTTTTTTGACGTGTGTGGAGACTGGCTGGCATTCAGGGAGTTAGAGCAGCCATCAGAGTCTATCTTCCTCCCAGAAGCTGGATTGTGAATTGCAGTATTTCTTGAGCACTGCGTTTAAAGACTGTCAGCACCTTCACTCTGCATTGCTATAAAAGGAAATAAACGTTCAGATTGACTGAAAAGGCTCCAAGCAGCTCGAACCATTTTATAATTGTGCTGAAGGCAGATCTGAATGGTCCCACTGTCTTAGAAGCAATGAAAAAGGAAGAACATGATTCACTGCTAAGTACTTTTACTTCTCGACTGTTGAAATCATCTGTCTGAATGAGGTTCCGTCAGCAATGTTTCCTAATTACGAAAGCGGGTGAAGTGCCCTGCACTGAGTGCTGCATTCATTGGAGTTTTACTGTAGCTCCCAAAGGAAACTGTGTATGAACTAGGCTTCCAAATCTTTTGTGTAAAGCATTTGTCTATTTAAATAAATAAACCCCTGAACGGTCCATACAGGGAGTGAGAGTATTCATACCAGCGATTACAATGGCTTACACTGAGAAGAATAACATCTTGAAGCAGAAGTGTGAGAGAAGGAGAGAAGAGCAGGGCTAAACAAACATCTAATCAGACCCTAATCTTGCTAATATTAGATGAGCTGGAGACAAACTAACTAGAATGTATTGAAAAAATGGGAAGCAACCACTGTATGTATACTAAGACTCCTGATGTAGCACTAGGAATATCAGTACCAAGGATTTTCATTTAAGTGTATTATCAATACCACTTAAAAGTTTTCAGTTTATCTTATTTGTAGATCCTTAGCATTTTTCAGCAGTTTGTTTCCAGTCTTCTGTTAGGTCTTTTTGATTGCTTTGATAGCTGCAAGTTAAGCACAGCTACACTGCAGTCCTCAAGTCACACAGAATCACCTTCTGAAAAGAGGTGATCCTTGGTGATCTGACACTGTTAACTAAAAGCTCTTTCAAATTTCCCTTGAGAGATAGAAAGCTGCCCAACAGTTCACAGTACTCCCTGTTGACAGTATGTGCAAGCGTAACAACAGTCGCTCTTCAGAGAGAGGTAAAATGCCACTTCTACACATTGACAGGGAAATTAGATCGCTTAATATTTCATTTCCTCTTAGAAATGTCACTGCATGTCTGGCCATGGCTGGCTTTAATTTCTGCATGCTGCTGCCTTGTTAAAAGGTGACTTTTTTCTTTTTACCATAGATGGGTCTGTTGCTTGTGGTGTGACTTTTCCTCGTACAAGCTTCCACCCAGGACCTAAAAAAAAAATTAAGAAGTATTTTATATTTCTATATTGACATTTTTGAATAGTCTTGTAAGAGACTGGAATATAACAACTCAGGAACTGAATCACTTAACTTACAGCAGTATACTGTGGAGTCCCTAGCTAATGGATTATCATAATCCTGAAACTAAGTACTCTGATCAGGGAGTGAGAAACAGTTTGAAACCTTCCAGAAATGTTCCGCTGTTCTCTGCAGCAGCAACATGCAGTAAAGGACTGGAAAGCTTTATGTGGAGAATGGCAACAAATGCCCCCTTCATAGCAAGTTTTGGAGATGAGATAGGGTCAGGTTCCTGCAAGGTGGAGACAGACTTGTTGAAGTTAACACACAGGAGCATGGTGGAAGAGCTGTTCTGAAAGAGGAGCTCTGATTTTAACCAGAGAGGTGGGTGCACCATAATTAAGCATTTCCTTGAAGTGTAAAAAACAAACAATACACTGACAGCTATTTGGAAACTTTTGCTGACTGTATCTTACTCATAATTCTTAACATGGCCACTGAGCTCTAGGGAAGAAATATTTTAGTGTTTAAAATATATTGTCCTAATTATAGCTTGGTTTTCAATTGAGATTTCCTTTTGGTGTTTCCCTACCAACAGATATAAGCATTCAGTAAAAGGAAATTCATTCCTAACCTTTAGTCCTGCTGGAAAGTGGGAGTTATTTTACTTTAAGATAAAAACCAGAAGCAATATTGATAGATTTGGAAATTTTTCTCCTGGATGCTATACAAACAGAAAGCTTACTGTTATTTTCAGAGGAGAATAACCCTAGTGCTTCAAATGGAGAACTCCTGAACCACAATGTGTTACAGAAGCATATATCACTGCTCTGGAGCAGGGTCCTCAGTAAACATCCAGTATATGGCTAACTTTGTACTTTGTGTTCTTTGTCCTTTCCATTTGTCAATAGAGAGTCCCTTCAGACCTAACCAGACTGGTAATATCAGCTAAGCTCCACAGTCTTACACCACATAACAGATTTTACTTAATATTCTTTCAAATATTCATTATGTTCATTAATTCACTTTTCATTTTCTTCCTCTGGAATGGGCAAGATAAGGACACACAGCTGGCTTGCTTCCAAAAAAAAAAAAAAAGGTGCTTTATTATCCAAATTAGGCCTGTTGTTTAGCCTGTAATACCAATTAAAAGTTTTTTTTTCTTTTAAGTTTCTGATTTGTTAAGATGTAACTCATAAATAAAGACTAATTATTAATATTACATTCCATGAATTTTGCATTTGTATGACACTGGTTTAGTTAATTCTAAGATGATAAGAGATATTTATGTAAGTGAAAAAATATGTAAGATACAGGTATATTTTTGTTTATAAAATGCATATATATATATTTACATACATATGTGTGTGTGCTTTCTTCATAGGAAACAAAGCTGCATAGTTAATCAGAATAAAACACAAAGCCAGATATAGAATTTTCATGATATTTTTCCCATTGAATCTGTGCCTGAGTTAAACCAGCAGGCTTTTTGCCATTGGCTCCTATGAGTTTTGGATCAGGGTCACAGAGTTCAGTCCCAGCCCATGGAAGTGACTGTGATACTTAGCAGAAAACAAAGTATTGAACAGTTTGCTTTCCATGCAGCTACTGTGCTTTTAAAAGCCCTAGTTCCTGAAAAGTGACTTAGGAAACAGGATAAAATTATTGGGTTTAGCAGCAGAGGGATGTGAAGAAAATCACCTGCTCAGGAGTTCTGTGCAGCACATTGCCATCCATTTCATGATGAAGCACTCAGTTCTCTGGTGATAAGCTGGAACAAAAGTGTTTTTGCCACATGACTGTCAGCACAGCCCAACAGCATAACAGTGTCAAATGTACTTACTTATGTATTGATTTTGCTGGACACTGTGAAGAAGGCTGGTTACCCATTGCTCCTGGGAAATGAAAAAAGTGAAGACATTCATTCACTTGTACAGTGAAGGACTGTGTGCAGTTTTCAAAAGCTCTTGTAGCACGCAAGCACCAAGGCCACTGCCATTTCTGGATTTCTAGTGTAACTGTTCAGGCTTGCCACAGGGGTTCCATGCAGAAAAACGCTGCAAGGTCTGTGCGTGAGCATTTCTCTCTTCCAAATATGGGACTGCCTCTGAGTGGAGCAGGGAAGATGGGATTGTTCTCTGTCTTTAGTTTGTCATCCTGGAAGATGAGGCAGTGGCCTCTGCAAGTTTTTTGTAAGGACAAGGTTTGAGAAATGACCTGAGAGGTTACAGGATCACAGGCTTCTTGGGCAGTTAACTCTTGATGCAGACAGGAGCTGGTAACTGCTTCCCATGATGGCACCAAACTCTCATCCCTATGGATAGTATGATGCAGAAGCTTTCTCCTTGCTAACACAGACCCACGTTTCAGCTTCAGTGGGAGATGGATTTTCTCTGCTTTAGCATGGTTTTATCACATGCACTCTGACATACCCAACTGATTACTGATTTATATCCACTCTGGTGGAAGTCATGCTTGACACATGTTTGGAGATGAACATACTCTAGTGATGCTCGGTATGATGCACAGTGCCCTTTGAGAAGGCATTTAAGGGCCACAAGATGTCCCTGTGTGATGGAGGATGACACACAGTTTCTCTGTAATCATGGCAAGAAGACAGCAGTACTATGGGCCCTGATGATGCAGACATACATTAAAAAAGTTATTCCATATGTTCCTTCCAAATTAACATTTTCCTCATGATTTCCTCATTTCCTATGCTCGTCCTAACACTGCATATCCCTAACATACTCACACTCTTAGCAGATACTTCCAGCAGATCAAAGTGCCATGAAGTTGTCCATGTAAAGGAATCTTTCCTCCCTCAACAATTCAGTGAACATTTTGTCCCTTGGTGAGGAACATGAGAAAGAACTGAGTTAAGTTGAATCATCCTTCCTGACACTGACAAGGCTGAGCTTGAAACGGTGCTCCAAATTTTTCATCGTCTTCTCTGATCCGTCATTATTTAAATAACAATAATAAAAACATTGAATACTTACTAGAAGGCATATATTTTAAACTCTGTCTGCTTCGGGTATTACACTAAAATGTCACTTCTAAAAAAAGGCACATCTAATTTCTTCATTGTCTCTCTGAAAGGTTAGGTGTGTAGAATAGAATTAACGCTTATTTTGATGAATAGATAATCTGTCCTGTCATTCAGTTTGATATTTTTCATAGACTATTTCAAACTCTAGAATGACAGATAAATTGCAGTTGCAACTGATTTATGAATTTTCTATCAAGGAAAAGGAAATAGAGGAGTTAAGCCACCTCAGGAGCCAGCGAACTTCCATTTCAGAGTCAAAACATTTTTAAAATTTGGATTTGTTTTTTTCCCAACAAACAGATTTGTATTTTTGGGAGGGAATAAACTTAGTGAAAAACTGAGTCTTTTAGGGGGTGGGACTAGATGATCTCTATAGGTCCCTTCCAACCCTTACAGTTTTGTGATTCTGTGATTCTTAACATGCAATTTTGAAAAATAATGGCTTATTTTACATTAAAAACAAACAAACAAAACAAACAAACAAACAAAAAGCCCTCTCAAAAGCCCTCCAGACAAGGCCTTCTCATACCTCGTATTTACGCAGAAAACCTTCCCTCAGACTTCATATCTGAATGACGGGATTTGCACTTTCAGGGAATACTGCATTAGTCCTCAGCAGAAGAAGCTTGGGACTGCACACCATGCTGTTTGAGTGACAAAAGTCCCCAGCTTTCCAGGGTTCAAGCAGGAGGACTTCCTACTCAAACTATGTCCTCCTGAAGCCATTTCCAAAGACTTCACTTACGTAAATAAACTATTGCACCGAGTTCCTTCACTTGCCTCATTCAAACTTGTATATACATTCCCTACAATAGCTCATTTTTTTTTCAACCTTGCATAATTGGAGATTAGTTGATGACCATTTTTCTATAATTAGCTATGCAAAGCAAAAGCTAAATGCAGAAAGGCAGCTGGGACCCGATGTTTTTTTTTTCATTTGTTTTGCTAACTTGAAGCACACATTTATCAAGAATAAATTCTACATGAGATGCATGGCGATTTTATATGATAAAATCACAGAATTTGCAACTGAGAGAAGAGCAGCAGTAGATTGAATTTGCATGGATTTTAGCAAGGTTTTTGACACAGATTCTGTACCAAGATTGAGACACTGTAGTCAAGATGGGTGGAAAACCAGACAGAGAGAAGCCTAGTTGTATGGTGAGGCTTGGAGAGTCTTAGTTACTGGTTGTACTTTACATGGATGTCTGTGACAAGTGGGCTGTCACAGGTCTGTCTTGTGACCTGTCCATTTTAATGGCCTTAGGAGTGATTTGGAGGAGGTTAAGTGCTCTCATCAAATTTGAAGATGACATCAAGGTGGGGAGACCAGTTAATAATACTCCCAAGTCCAGGGCTGTCACTCAAAAGGACTGAGGCAGACTGAGGTCAAAGAATGACAGGAGTCTTATGAAATTCAGCAAGGGCAAATACCAAGTTGTGTACCTGGGAAGGAAAAAGCCCCTGCAGACATGCAGTTTGGGGCTGCCTGGCCAGGGAGCTGCTCTGCAGAAAAGACCTGGGAGCCTGGGGACAGTGAGTAGCACAGGAGCCAGCAGCATGTCCTGGCATCAACAATGGGCAGCAGCCTCCTGGACTGAATGAAGAGGAGTAGGGCCAGCATCTGGAGGCAAGTGATTGTCCACCTCTAATCAGCACATGTAGATATTGCATTCAATTTTGCCCACCCTGGTAGGAGTAAGACGTCAGCAAACTGGAGTAGGTCCAACAGAAGCAGCCATGTTTGGTGTATTTTTGGTTTGGTGAATGGACAACTTGGGGGCTGAGTGGGGATCATGACCCAGCATTAGTCCCTCACTATGTGTAGGGAGATGACAGAAAGGATGGAGCTCTTCTCACTGATGCTTGGTGAGAGAATGAGAGACATTTGTTGTTAGTTGAAACAAGAGATGTTCAGAGTAGTTTCAAGGAAAACTTCTTCCCCATGAAAACAGGGAGCAGCACAGGCCAAGAGATGTGCATCAGCAATCTTTTAAGGGCTTTCATGGTCAGATGAGATAAAACCCTGAGACACTTGTCCATGCCTTAAGGAAGATGTTGGACTACAGATCTCCGCAAGGTCTTCTCACCTCATTTGTCCTGTGGTAGCTGTTCTGTGACTTAGATCCTAAGGTAGCTTCTGATACTGAACAGTAGTCTGTAACCAAATGACTTTTTTCCACATAGCTTCTGTCTTAGGAGTGATGGGGAAAAGCTGCTGCTTGTATTTCTTGGAAGCATCCTGTCACCGCTGCCATCCATGTTGAGAATGAGCCCCAGAATAAAGGGTGTTCCAGAACTTAGAAAGCATCAAATCACACTGAGAGTGAGACTTTGAAATAATAATATAGATGCAGAGGGAAAGCTGTTCAAACAGTTTTAAAACAGAGCTAATTCTAAGCAGGATTACATGATACAATCGCCAATAATGGCAGGGATAGAATTCAATAGCCTAGGAGCTTGCCTATGTTTACATGATTGTTTTGACAAATGAAAGACCAAGTTCCTCATCTTCAAGAATAAGTAAATGGAAATTAAATATAGTAAATGTTGTAAATATTTAATTGACAATATTGTGAAATTGAAAGCAATCTTTTGTCTGGTTCAAAGTTATTAGAATTTTTAGCTATGATGCCTGATAGCCATGATAGTACATGGTATTCATATTCTAGTGCAAAATGACTATCAGAACCAAAATGCACAAATATGGACAAAGTTAATTAAGCTGTGATTCATATCACAGCAGATGAAGGTTATATGATAACCAGCTACAGAGCAAGTGCAGCATATATCATTGGTTTGATCATTCAAAATTGGTATTTTAGTCAATTCCACATTAAAAAGGTGATTGTATACAGATTCAAAGAAAGTCAATCCTGATGTATTGCATGGCATGGTAACAAAACAAAACAAAAGTAATTTTCTTCATGAAATAATGGCAGATTCACGTTATAAATCAAACCAGAATCTGACCACAGGAAGATCTAAAACAAGATAATATGTTCTAGGGAGGGTCAACATTAGAGTAATAACATACATTTTTATAGCGATTATACTTAAAGAGAAAGACATCTTTCTGCAGTTGCACACCATGAAAAGGCAGCAAGAGAAATTTGCCTAAGATCCAACTCAAGACAGGGGAACCACAGCCAACATTGTGTTTATACCATTCATGGCTTTAATAAAGCATCAATCCACAACTCTTTGAGGCAAATTCACACTCACTGTGACGGTACATGGAGTGTCACTGATTCCCACCTGCAGGTTTTGCAACAGTTTCTTGAGAAGGGATGAGCCCAGAACACCTGGAAACAGGAGGGAAGAGTACAGTGCTCTGCATCATACTGCTGCTGGTGCCACAAGAAGAGTTTGCAGAGAGACAAGCCCACTTGCTGCCCCATTCCTCCATGGCATGGTTGGTGTGGTTCTCACCTGAAGTGCAGCTGGATATGATGTGGCTATTATAGGCTAATCTGGGAAGGATAAGGTACGATTTTATATTCACCACACAACACTATTAAGTGAAAAATAGCATTTAGCCTATAATCAACTTGATAAAATCCAGGTCAGCACTATAAGGATTGATCACCGTAACTGACACTGCTATTTCTAGTACTTCTGAAAAGCTGCACAGTGCAATGTATGCAGCAACTGCACAGTTTCAGAGTTACAACAGCACATATGCTATTAACCAGCAGAACCACAACTAGTACACACGATAGCTTTGAAACAGGCAAAGACAGAAGTATCCTTGTGGGAAAACAGCAGAAAAACACATCTGAATGGCAGCAACAACAGTCAGTGCTGTGATGGAAAACCCCTTACAAAATTCCCATATCTCAAACTCATATTATTTTTCTTAATGATAATAAAAGATCATTCTTTTAGTTTTTTTAAATACAGCGCCAGTGCCTCATGGAAGGACTACCTCCCTGGTAGGCATTTTAGTCAGTGTGGCTGCTATTAAAATAGTAAGGTTTTGTTTTGGATACTGATACTGTGTGAAATGCTGTGTCCAGGCCAGAATGGGGAAGCTCTCTCTGATGTCCTGCACCACACCTAATGGCATCAGGCAAAAATGTTGAACATGCTGTCTGGTCTTAAGTACTAGCAGACACCTATCCTCAGGCTATGCAGATGAATCCTAAATGCATGTATTTTACAAGGTTGGTAGGTTTTTTACAAGGTATTTTACAGCATGGTTTAAATTCTATGATTATTTCCAAGACATTTTTTTTAAATGGGGATCTAGGAAGGGAATTATTTCATCTCATGACATAACCACAGATTGCAAGTATTGATCAAGGAAAAATTTATTTACAGAGATTTTTCAAATACAAACATAAAATAGCACATTTATATATAATTTTTTTTTTTACAAAAATGAATATTGAAATAATAAACATGGTACGGCACGATACGACATCAATGAGCTAAACATAACAGCGACAAAAATCTATGTCCGTAGTAAGTTCCCTGTCAGTCTAGCAAAACCAACAGAGTTCTACAGTACCGTAAGTGGAATTTTCAATGGACAGAAAAATGTCCATTTACTGCACTTCATAAAAGTACTATAGGCAACGGCTATATGTGCCAAGTTATTATGCTGCATTTTTGTAATAATGCTGAAGACACAGAGGCTTAATAAAAGATCTATAAGGATGAATAAGCAGTGGTTAAATGTTTGAGGAAGAGAAATGTGCAGAGAATATACAAAATACTGATAAAGTGGCTTATTGGTCCTCTTATTAGGTGTAATGTATAGATTAAAAAGTGTTGTAACACTGAATTTTAAACCACCAAAAAGAAGGTTTTTTTTTAAAAAAAAAAAAAAAAGAATGAAAGAAAGAAGAATCGCACCAAAAAGTTTTCCTCTCTATTCATTTTGTGCCATGGTCTACATCTGTGTTTGTGTGCTTTCAGGAACACCGCATTGCAGGGGCACTACCCCAGCCCCCTAGCAACATCTTTTCTTCCCTAATCCCTCCATTAATCGGTGCACGCAGAATGTCACAATTTGCCAAAGTGTTGTTTTCCTTGTTTACGTGGTAATATTTTCGTGGAGTGAGCCACAGGCAGATTCTGGTGAGGAAGCCCTTCCCCATCCTGCCTGCTTGGGTAGCTTTGGTCCATGGTTCACCTCCTCCCCCAGGGCTCCCAGTGCCACCCACCACCTCACACTGCTGAGTTTCACAATGAAAGCACGTTTTGTTCTTTTTTGTTGTCATCAGGGTCCAGAAGATGCCTGCAGGCCCCTGGTGCTGCTGGCAGCCTGCATCCAGAGCCACTCAGTAGGGGTACTGCTTCTGCTTCTTGCCTGAGAAGCAGGCCAGCCAGGTGCACACCAGCATGGCTGCCACCGCTCCGCCACCTGTGCAGTAGTAAGCCCAGCCGATTTCACAGGTTCCTGCAAGGGAAACAGAGCGAGACATGATAGGAAGGGCAGAGGGTGTTGGCTCCAAACACATCAGCAGTACAGCTGGCACCTCTCGGCCTGCCAACCCCAAGAGCCTGTGGTACCATTGACTGCTTCAGCCCTGAAGCAAAAACTTCGAGGAAGGCAGATTGGAGAACTATATAAAAAGCGTTTTCTCTCCCTGAATCTCTGCTCCAGCAGTATGCATTTACTGACCAAGTAAACAAGCTCCCACATATCTAAGTGTATTTTCAGGACTTGTGGATTTCCAATAGGACTGAAGCAGCGCAGTCACACCAGATCTACAATCTCATGTAATGGCAGATGTCTCCATCTAGGAGAGCAGGACAGGCAGGCCAGGACAGTAAGCTTTCAAGAGGAGAAACAGAGGCTCTCTGGGCCAAAAGAGCATGATATATGGGAACAAATTGCACAGAGGCTTCTATGGGAGCAGAGTCCACAAATCATACCTCTTACCTACCGTGCTAGTAGGGTCAGCAAGCATTGCTAACACAGAGAAGTGATGGGCAACACACTGGCATGACAGTGACATAACAGTATAGGAATAATAATAGCATCAGAAGAGTTGTCTGCTGGTGTAGTGGAAATAAAAGATACCAGTGGATCCCAGTATTTTCACAAGTTGCCACCGCAAGCAAAAAACCTCAAGGACAGATCCTTAATTCACACTAAGATCAGATTGTCAGTGAATATTACATTTAATTAAAATAAAAAAGGAGAGAGACTTCCCTATCCCCACCCAATGTCTTCACTCATTACTTAAAAGTTGATGGATATTTAATCTAGTGTGTTTTAATAGTGTCATAATATGGCTTTCAATACTTTTAAAGGCCTCAGTATCCTTATATAGCCAAACTCATCAATAACAAATGATGCTGAGGAATCCCACAGTAAACCATAAAATGATTGCTCCCCTACCACTATGCCTGTAGTGGGAGAAGTGATAAAAACAACTACTGAAGGGACTAAACTTCCCTGGAAAGCTCTCAGAAAATAAGGAAATGACTGCTATTACTGCCTAGGTGGCCAAGAAGGCCAATGGCATCCTAGCTTGAATCAGAAAAAGTGATGCCAGCGGGAGCAGGAAGGATGATCGTTCCTCTGTACTCAGCAAGGATGAAGCTCCAGATCAAGTACTGCTTTCAGTTTTTGGCCCCTCACTGCAAGAAAAACATTGAGGCTCTGGAGCACGTCCAGAGAAGGGCAATGAAACTGGTGAGGGGTCTGGAGCACAAGTGGCTGAGGGAGCTGGGATTGTTCAGTTTGGAGAAGAGATGTCTCAGGGGAGACCTTATCGCTCTCTACAACTGCCTGAAGGGAGGTTGTGGTGAGGTGGGGGTCAGCCTCTTCTCTCATGTAACTAGCAATAGGCCTAAAGTTGGATGTCAGGAAAAATTTTGTCTACAAAAGAATGGGTAAGAGCTGGAATGGGCTTACCAGGATTCAAGAAACAGTTAGATGTGGTAATGAGGGACACGGTTTAGTGGGACATACTGGTGACTGGTGGATGGTTGGACCAGATTATCTTGGAGTTCTTTTCCAACTTTGGTGATTTTATGATTCTACTCCTCAGGACTTCAACCAGTCTTAAAAGTCATTGTCACTTTGGCTTCATCATGTTGGTCATCTTGATTTTAACTGTTCTCCTTCTCCTACTGAAGGGTCATCTCTCTGCTTTGAATAGTGTGCACTCTCAGTAATACTACACCTCTTTCCCACCTGCTGGAAATCATTCCTTCCTCCAGAGAAGAGAAGGTAACAATTTACACCTAGAAAGAGCTGAAACAGGAGGCATATCCATACTCTGTCTTAATGGTGTTCTTGAGGGCTGGACAGTTATCAGGACTGCTAATCCTGCCTTAGGCACATGATGCACAGGATGTCTGTACATCTCAATGTGCCGAAAGCATTAGCATGTCTGAAGGCAAACAGCATGTCCATCAGCTGTCTGCAGGATAGTGGCAGACCAGTCTTATAACAAGATATGAGTGGGAGGCAACACTTAGCCTCATGGCCACTCTGCAGACCTCAGGACAATGCCAGAGCATGAAGCATACTACTTGTTTCATCACTTTCTTCATAATACTCAATTTCCTTTTATTAATATAAAAGGCCCAGTGAAACAAAGATACTGCCATGACTAGTGAATTTCAGGAGCTGAGGCCTCGGTTTGGGCTCAGTATTCTCTTTTCTGAATGCACTGCAGTAGAGAGAGATATTTGTTTTTGTAATCTTGATGTATTTGTAGATTGAAACAATTCTTGGCTCCCTTACAAAAAGACCACGCAGAGAATCTGACTTGCAACACAGAAAACCATCAGAAATCATGGAGAGCTGCCAGGTGCCTGGCAGTGTCCTTGGCATTGATCCCTGCCTGACTGTACAACAGTCCCTGGATAGGACAGACCTATCTCTGGACAATTCCTTTACCTGTACACACATGTCTGTGGTTTCTGCTGGGATTTTTAAAACCAGAATTAAGCACATACCATATGTCTAAATCCATTGGATTGCTTTGAAAATGATTGTGTTTATAGCAGAGTTGAAGCTGATGGACTACATCTGATGTCTTTTGAACTGCTAAGTATTTCTAAAACTACTAAAGAATTGTAATGGCAGCCTCAAAACTTAAAACTTTCTCACTGTGATGCTTCCAAGTAGAGAAACTAAACATTTAAAAACTACTTTAAAAATTGTTTAAAGATTTGCCCAAAGTTGTGATCTACATGGAAAAGAATGAACTAAATTTGACCTTTGAATGGTGTGTTTTCAACTTCTGTGCATTGGTCATGGGAGAGGGGAACAGTGCACCTAATAAATATTATGACGAACTGTTAAATTAATGTGAGAGATGTGCCCAGCAAATATACCATACACATTTAGTCTTGGATGAGGAAATAGTTTCTATTTCTCCATACCCTGCTCCATTTATGCTAAGGATCACTGTCCCACTTAGTGCTCTGAGACATGGAAGGCAGTCCCTTAATCTAACAAATGCAGCATAGTTTGCAAGTGTGAGCTGGATCAAGATGAACAAATATAAGAATGGGAGAGTGTAGGACAATGGATGAAGCGCAGGAAGCCTGACCTTTGAGCAAGAATAACAAAGCAATAAACCTGGCTGTTATTTCCAGCCTGTGTCAGGAGCAATGGGAGGCCACAGACAAAACAGCTTGATCTGTACTTGGATGGTGCTAAGCAGAACAGCATTTCAAGCTATTTCAAGTGCAGAAGAAGAGCCTGCAGCAGGGAAGGTGTCTGAGGGCACAGAACTTAGCCATACTTTTCATTTAAAGTAGAGGTAAGTCCCAAGTTCATAGATAAATATAGCTATAAGGCCAGAGAGGATCCATTTTAAAAGTACTTGTTGAAATGAACAATTGCCTAAACTCCACAGCCACATGTCAACTGAAAATATGCTACCTTTACTGTATAAGGTAAAAAAAAGAAAAGTTTCTGCTTTAATGTTTTCATTTTACTGTGTGTATTTGCTATTTTAATCTGCTGCACTCTAAAGAAAAGGTATTTGCTGCCAATAAATGGGCAATTTAACTGCATTTTAAACTGCAGAGGTGCTTCGCTTTGATATGAAACTATCAATTTATAAGAAATATGAAACTTTATAAAAAGTAGGGTTGATGAGTAATTAAACTTAGCCCAAATATGAAAAGAGATACACCCATCAAAATGCTTTGTCATAGTCAAAATAGACTTTACTTTCTAGCATTATATTTTTATATCAATTTTATATCAATCAATTACTATTACACATTAATTAGTTACAATTAATTATTAATTTTTACAAATATTGTAATAACAGATGCTGCAGAAGAATCCTTTCTCATGTACAACATTTATTGTACTGATATCAATGTGACTAACTGTGTATTCAGAAGAAAGCAAATGGTTAAGGGCTCTACAGAATTAGGTTTGAACTTGATCATGAAGAAGGGCACTCTGCCTTCACAGAGCCCATTGTATCAAGCATCAGAATTGTTGCACTGCAGTTTCCCGTTTTTGTAATTAATGTCAGATCTCTACAATGAAAAGCAATGCTACCTAATTACGTGATAGAATTAAAATAAATAAGTGGAATTTTGTAAATTTTCACATTCACAAAAAAAAAAAAAAAAAGAAAGAAAGAAAGAAAAAAGGTGTTGTTTTCCTCAATAGAGGACAGAAATGCACATGTGTAGAAATGTCCCAATCCACTGGGTGTGTGGAGATGCATGCAAGAATGTGTACATGTTCTTGCGCATAAGATGGGCTGGATCTTGTTTCATGCCAAAGTAAACTCCCCACCAACTGAAGTGCTCTTCTGGCTGATACAGATGATACCCACGGCAACACCCTTCTCTGCACAGAAGTGGTGATGCTCTTTACTAACCAGTTTTTACCTAAACAGATCAGTATGAAGGAGAAAATGTGAGCTGGGGTTTCGTTCTTTTATTAATTCTGGAAGGGAGAGCATAACTAGTTGGAGTTCTTGTCTTCTGGTGGCTCAGTGAAGCAGAATCTTCCAAGTCAGCTCTGGTAAAACTGGCATTATGAACTCTGTTTTCACATTTGAGATAGGCAGTAAGAGAGTCCAGGATTAACTGTGAAATCAGGCAATCGCAGATCTTGCAGTGATAGGGATGGATGGTCGCATTCCAAGCAAACAAAAGGAGAGAAGAGTAGCAGTATAATGCTCCTCTCCTTCCTAAAAGGACTGAAAGACATTACAGTCCCTGAGGATAAAGGACAAAAGCAAGGTGAATGCGGACAGCATCAAAGTAAGACTCAGCAGAAAGATAACCCATAGAATATAAAACAATATTTGCTAAATCTAAAGACTTCAAAGAAAGTGAAAGGCTAGTGTTGCAGTGATGGAAGGACTTATTAAAAAAACAAAACTTCCATGCCTTTTCCTGATTTGTAACGTAATCCTCAAGCCCAAGAAATGTGACTTCTATTCCCCTCCCCCACTCCAATATGTAAGGCAAATAACAATTAAGACAAATTTGGGAATGAGTGAACTTTGGCAACAGGAACTCTGTGGATACTTGATCTCCCGTGGAGCTGTGCCAGGATGCAGTTGCTAGAACTGAATTTTACCAGGATTTGTACTTCTGATGTTTTATAATAAACACATAGTTATCAAGGTCCTGGAAATAACATATGATGGTCGTCTAAATTAACCAATAATTGGCACTTATGGAAACTATCCAGAATATGTAAGTATCTTGGATGCAAATTTGTTAACTGCAAGACTTAGTATCTTAAATATTTGCACCTTATTTACTGTTAATGTTAAGTATATCTTGAGCTTGCAGCCTGCCAGTATTTGGCAGACTCTAAACAGTTAATCCTAAGTATAGCCTTAGATGAAGGAAAAAGGGTTTCAGATCTACCCAGACTGAAGAATACAAATGATATACCTTCAAAAATAAAAGATACAATTGCTGCTTGCAAAAACTTGTGCAAGAACTCTTAATTAACAGCTTCAGATGAGACTCATGTACTACAGGGGAATGTGAATTCCTGTAATCAATCGGGGTGTTGGAAAAATGTAATCAAAGAAGAGACCAAGAAATGTGATTTTAAGGGATATATAGGGATTTAGAGATATGAAAGCTACTGAATATAAAAGATAATCAACTAATTAATAAGAAGGCACAATTATTTTGAAACAAAGCCAAAATAGATTAAATAGCTGAAGAATTATTTTTTTCTTGACAGCTACACAATGAAAAAGCATCATTTGAAATCACCTACAAAAGCAGAGAAAGAAGTCAAAACTTGGAATGCATCCAGAAAGGATTAAAGTAGTTTTGTGAAACAAAGGATGTATGCTATGTAAGGTAAAACTGCAGCTGAACAAACAGCATAATAAGCACTGATCAGTTCGGTGAAGGTGGTTTCTTTCTGTCTACTGCATGGATAGGATTTACCGAAGGTCTCTTAAAAAATATATGATTTCTTACACATGCAGAGATAAAGCTATTTTGCTTAATTATAATTGGTCAAATCGATTGCAAGAGTATTTTGGTTTGACGTAGAGTCATAAGAGTTATAGAATGGTTTGTGTTGGAAGGGACCTTAAAGCCCATCACCAACCCATTGCTGTGGGCAGTGCCACCCAGCAGCTCAGGCTGCCAGGGCCACATCCAACCTGGCCTTGAATGCCTCCAGGGATGGGGCGCCCACAGCTCCTCTGGGCAACCTCATAAAGTTCAGAAATGTAAAAAGTGGCAAAAGAAGCAACACCTTTTAACTTGTTCAGATCTGCTGTTTGCAGACACTCCCATGACAAAATCCTCCTTTCTTTGAAGGATTGCTTAATTTTGTTTAATCAAATCTTAAATTTGCTGCAAGGATTTACTGTGAAACAGTAAAGGAGAAAAAGGTGGACGATTGGACTGGATGATCTCAGAGGTCTTTTCCAACCTTAACGACTCTACGATTCTATGAAATACCTTGTGACAATCACAGTGCTCAAAATCCCTAGAGCAGATTTATCATGTACTTCTAAACAAGAGCCCTCCCAGATTGCTGGAAGAAGTCAGCACGAAGCTTGCTTGCTGCATGAAATAAAAATTAATTTCACCTCTTCTTGGTCATCCACAGCACAGAAATCCATACTGGATTAGTTCCCCAGACTGCCTCTGGAGACAATGGGGAGAAAAACTCACTTAAAAATTGTTACGCATTTCATCTTAAGGTAGTCATGTGAAGTACACTGGGTGGACTCTGATGTAGCAGCACCTAGTTTTAATCCCTTTAGTTATGAAGGGATCCCAAATAGCAAGTTCAGATGCCCTTTTCTAGTAACAAGGAGCAGAAGATATTTGCTCCCAGGTGGTCTGAGTCCCCTTCTGGTTGTTTCTGCTTGCCTCCAAAGACTCCAAAGGCTTCTTGCATGACCTAACTCTGGCAGCAAAGGCAGGTTGGACAGGATTTATGCGATCCTTGATATAGTCACAGAAGTCTTACAAAGAAATAAGAATGAAAGATATCTAGTTAGCACTGAAGAAGAAATGTTTCTTGACAAAACACTTTCTTTACTAGCGCAAAGGCTGACTCATTCATTTATCTGAGAGCTCAGCAGCTGCAGCTCAGGCATGCTTATAAAAACTGTGCTCAGCCCCAGTCAAATCTCCGAGCTGCGTGAGGGAATCTGTGAGCAAAGCAACCAGCTTTCTCAGAAAGATTGCTCATAAAAATAGAGCTATAAAGCCTTTGCCTTTAATAGGATTCTAATAAATTGTCCTCCCCTAAAAACACTTTCCTTGATAGTTTTGGCACTGTATGTCAACGTTCAGCCAGATGCTGAGATGATGCCACCTAAGGCCAATTAACTAGTTGACAAGGCTTGTTTTAATGTTCACTGCTTTCTGTGAGAGGTTTTTTTTTGTTTGTTTTATGTTGTTGTTTTAGTAACTGCACTGTTTGCTTTTCAAGATCATTTACTCAGATATTTGTACAGCAAAAGTAATCATCAAGGCAACGGTTGTCTTGAAGATATTTCCAAGTCCTTTAAAAATAGCAGAGGGGAACCTTAATAATAATAATCTTTGGAAACAAATCTCTCTCTGCAGAGTAGCTTCTGAGATCTTCTGAGGATAATTCATTAAGCTCAGGATGGGAGCCAGCTTGTGAAGTTGCTTTCCAGGCAGACACGTAGACCAGGGGAACTCTTTCCGAGCAGCTCAAAACATTGGAGGGCAAACGAAGGTGCATGTTTGCAGACATCTGCTTGGGTTGCTTTGGCTGCTGCTGCATCAGACATCCCTATGCGTGATGATCAGCATGACAGCTGGAGGACATGAAACAAGAGAAAATCTAGTGGGACTTTAAAGAAGAAAGAGGGAAGGAGATGTTCCCAGCCTCAGAGTGATGGCGTGAACTCAAACAAGCACAGAAAGCACGTCAAGCAGGCTGCGGCAGCAGCTGCTGGGCAGGTAGGCAGGGTACGGCGTGCCTACAGCCACACCTGAGTCCTGCGAGCCCTTACTGCCAGGTCTGTGATTTTCATCAACTTTATTAGCAAAGAAATCATCATGAAACTCAGAGATAAGCCCTAAAGGTAGTTTGCACAGCAAACACCAAGCCTTCCTCATAGGATCTTCCTTAGCACAAATGATCACCCAGAAGAGAATAAAACAGGTCTATGGCAGGACATAAACAACATAAAATGTAACATCTCATAAAAAGAGTTAAGATATCAAAAATAAAGGCTCAGCCCTGGCTGCCAAGCAGCACATATCCTCAAAGGAAGACTACTTTTTTTTTTTCCCCCATACAGTTGAACTGAAATGTGTTGGTTTCTCTTAAATGCAGTATCTTCATTCTTTCAGGTTAATATCATTTCATACCTCTGGTGGTAGGGGAGTGGCAGTTGGAGGTGAGATGAAATTTCCTAAGGCACCTAAAATGGCATGAGTCATCAACGTTTAAGCAAGTGAATCTCACTCTAGATAAGCATTTTGCTGTTTGGGCATTTGGGTATTTCTCACATGTTGCTGTCTTACCAGATGCCAACCAAGGCTTGATTTTGTGAATTAAGCTGAACATGTCCTATCCTCTCTGACACTTTCTGTGGGATTTAGCTATCACCACACCCATCACAACAAAGTTGAGCATGCAACAACTAAGCAACCTCTGCATGAGCATCTAGGGAAATGATGGCCTGAAATTGTCTCTTGTTGCGTTTAGACATTCAACCCCAATTCTAATGTAAATCCACATATATACATCAATATTTTCTTAAAAAAAAAAAAAAATATATATATATATATAAGTTTGGAAGGCTTCTTATCAAAGTAGGAGTTTTGCAAAATGTAGATTCTTTTGCATGTAACTGGTGCAGACTTCACTTTAATGCAGACTCTCACTTTAATGCTGCTTCCCTCTCTTTAATGAATATCCTGCTTAAAAAGAAGTATTTTCTTGAGCTATTACTCTTGTGTGGTACAGTTTGAAATGAAAACAAAAGAGGGTATTAGAATATCAAGCTCAGCAAAATTGAATGTGTGCTACAAGATATAGTTATAAAGCTACTTGCTTTGAGGAAATTGCCTGCAAGTTGCTTTTGCAGACCACAGGAGTGTGTAGATCTGACTCAGATTCACACCCTTTGGTCAGTGGCTGTTTATTGCTGAGGATGACATGACACTACAGTGCTGTCCTGGATGGGCTCACGGGGTGAGTCCAGGGTGTAAATAATGCAGTAGAACAGTAACAGCTTGCATGGTGACAGGAGATTATGACTGTGATTGTTTCTCAAATGTTTGGTAAAAGAGAAAGGCAGTCAAGGTAGCATGTGCACTGCTAATTTATAAGTCCAGTCTCTACCTAAGACAATGATAATTAGACAGAAGACTTCCACTCAGTCACTTGACAAACAATTCTAAGGGTTTAAAATATAACCATCTTTTTCCTCTCACCCTTATTTATTAACATTGCCATCCTTCTAGGAGTTTCCACCCTAAAAACAGAAGCAGAAGAATTCTCTGGCTCATAGCTTGATGTTTTGGTGGGAACTCAGCTCCATCCATGATCTTAGCTGGGGTGCCATAGTATGGAAAGGGCTGCAGTGCCTCCATACAGGTCCCACCAGATGGCAGGGAGTTGGGAATCATAACAGAGATGAGGAAATACGACAACAACCTTGCTGCAACAAAGTTTACCAGGGATCACTGGTCTAAGTCCTAGTTTATCACTGTGTTCTTTTCATCATGGCATAAACAGATAGCTGGCAATGAGCAGACAGCAGGTCCTTTTACATGTGTGCCAGTCTGGCTATTTACAGAGGTGACTCCTCTCCTCATTAGCAAAACAGTTCATCTATTGAATGCAATTTAATCAACACATGGGGTTGTCCTTGGCAGGGTATCTTCAACTGAAGAATGACTTCCCTTTGTAGTGACCAAATTGCACAAACACTTTCATTTTAACAAAAAAATTAGACCAATTAAATGCACATTTGTTTAAGCAAACTATTTGGACACAGTTCACTTCAAAAAAATCACATAAATATCTAGTGTTAAAGAGAGCAGCAAACCACTGGGTATGTCACAATGTCAGCTCAGGTTTTCTAGAAGAGACTATCCTAATTCACTTACACGTACATGAAAATCATGGTTATTTCTCCTGCAGCCTTTTAAAGTATTTCCTTGGAATAGACACAAAAATGTGTGTGTGTGATGGGTACAGAGGAAGGGAGTCCCCTCTTCAAAATCCGGGCTATCTCACCACTATTTAGAAAGCCTATTAGTCTAAAGCCTTTTCAGAGTGCCTGAAGACATGGAGAATCACTTCTTATCTAGCACACCCATAACGATTAGGCTTCTTATGGATTCTTAGCATTGCTATTTATTTCTTCTATCTAGTTATGAGCATGTTACAGAGGTTTTTTGTCTTGTTTTGTTCAGCCATTTTCATTTAATAGCTAATTTTGAAGCATTTCTGCTTAGCATTACATTTTAGTTTCTCAAGTGAGTTCTTGCAGTCCCTTCTCTGCACCTTCCTCTTGTCCTTCTCATTCTCTTATGATGTAAATGCAGCTCCTGGCTTATTTTTTTCTACCTCCAGTACCAAGGTTCTTTTCATTTTGCAGGTCCCCAGAAAATCTGACTGGTTGCTGACCTCTGCCGGCTCTGTGGTCAAACCTGGTGAGCTTTGAGGCTCTGCTACTAAAGCACATGTTCTCCATGGCCCACTATATCCTGATCTGCTAGCATCCCTTTGAACATTCTCTCCTTTGACAGTGAACACATGCACCAAATGAGGCTTCCGTTGCCATCCTTGCTAGCACACACAGCAGCAGGAAGAACAAGACCAGCACTCCCATTGCCACCATTTACCCCACCAGCAAACTAGCCCAGGGCTCGTGGCAGCTCATCTTTCTCAGGGGTAGATTTTGAATGCAGTGTGTGTACGTGTTGTTCTTGAGGCAACTCGTTTCACAGACTCAGGAATAGAAAGCATATCATTGCAGCTTAATCAAATTAAATATTCAAATGAAAGCAATAATTGCTAAAATTTATCTTGAGACTGGGTGAGATTAAGTCTTTGAAGCATCATTTTTGTTCTGTGGGCTATAATGAGTAAACTAGACTCTAATGATGCAGAAAAGACTAGAGGGTTTGGGTTATCACCAATGAAGAGATATATATCAAATGAGATGAGCAGCGTGGTCATTAACGAATGACGCTGGTAACAGCATCAACCAGGCACTGACATTAACTTAAAAAAATCCAAGACATACTTTTAAATTCACTTCCAGTCTATATGGAGAAGAAATACTTCAGTGGCAATTACTACATCAGGTTTCAGATCTCATTATAATCTGTTAATTAATACATTAACACAAGATTTCTGAAGATCAGCAAGACCTGCACAGCCATCAAGTCTAGACATGCAAAACATATGCCCTGCCCGGGTCCAGAAAATACAATAAGAGTACACATCTTCACAGTTAATATAGTATGTCCCCTGTTAACGATCCTTATGCATACCAGGAAGGAAAGCTGAAATCTTTCAAGTGGATTCCTTCACTGTCTTAAATGGAGAAATGGCTCAATTTATTAAAATAATTCATCATTAAATCAGATGTTGAAGATGGTCTTTCAAGACTTCTCTGACTGTAAGCACAACTATATTTAAGGCCACAGTTTGACAGAATCATGGAATCAATAAGGTTGGAAAAGACCACTAAGATCATCTAGTCCAACTGCCATCCCATTACCACAGTGTTCCTCTTTGCCACACCAGTTTCATGCCATTTCATCCTTGGCATCAGTGTGCACCCATGAGCAGCCAAATGGGCTGGCAAAGGAGTGATCCAGGCTTCTAGATAGGACAGACCAATGACAAACTCAACTATTCCTTGCAACAGCTGCTGTCTTCCCGGTCTTCTGCTGTATCCACTGAGACACCCATCAATTCAGGAATCTTTGGAATATTATTCTTCTGCTAGTTAACTAGATGTTTGTGTTCTCATAGCTATCACGTTCATATTTTTCAAGTATGATGTGCAAAAAAAAAAAAAGATTGCAGGAACATTTTATACTTAATTGAAAGAAAATTTAATACTAATAGCACAGACGGATATTAATGTTCAGAATAACAAGGTAAAGCTTCTAGAGCACACTAGACATCCCCTGGATGACACCATTAGTGGCTGCTGGTAATGTCATCAGTGGCAGTGGCAGAGATAGGCGCTGATGTTGGTAATGAGAATTTCTGGTCCCATTCCAGAGCAAATGCACTTCAGTACACCACAGGAATGGTGTAAGGGAGGATGACATGGAACATCTCTTCCAAAGCAATAATGCTGATGCTTTGATGCTATTCTGTACAACTTTTTATCTTTTGATCTCCATTAATCTGCAAATCATAGAATGTTATGGGTTGTAAGGAACCTTAAAAAACATCTGGTTCCAACCATGAGCTCAGACAACTTCCCTTAGGTGGAAGAAACATCTGTGACATATGTCCACTGTTCTTTTCACTGAGATTACTGCCAGGTTTCTATGAGACACACACACACAGCTATGGAAAGTTTCTAACAGCAGCCATAAAGCTTAGTTCACAGTGTCTGGGAATGGGAAGCTGTGTGAATGTCTTCTTGGGAGCTGAAGCTCAGCATGCAGAGACCTGGGATGCTCAGTCTCTCCTGCTTCTCAGGAAGATTGCAGATCCCATTCTTTCTCAAGTGATACAGGACCAGAGGGCACTTGCAGAGTAGGAGAGCATCCTTCCAGTTTAACAAGGACCTGCACATTCATTCAAACATCAGATCCTGATCATCCACACTAGCTCCCTTCTGGCTTCTGTTCTCTATCACCCTGACAGTTTCTCTAGGTTCACCCTGTACTGTGTGGTTGTGAGTCTAGCTTCACAGCCCTTTTGGCTCTCGTTTAGTGTTAGCACAGACATAACTAGTTGCTTGTTTGTGAAAAGGCAGTCACAGGGAACAAGTGTTGTTTATCATCTTCCCAAGGTTGTATGTCGTAGAATCATCACAGAATCAACAAGGTTGGAAAAGACCTACAAGATCATCCAGTCCAACCATTCACCTATCTCCAACAGTTCTCACTAAACCATGTTCCTCAACACAGTGTCTAAATGTTCCTTGAATATCTTCTGGGTTGGTGACTCCACTACCTCCCTGGGCAGCCTATTCCAACAACTGACCACTCTTTTGGAGAAGAAGCATTTCCTTATGCCCAGTCTGAATCACCCCTGGCGCAACTTGAAGCCATTCCCTCTCATCCTATCACTAGTTACAAGAGGGAAGAGACTGACCCCCAGCTCACTACGGCGTCCATTCAGGTAGTTATAAAGAGCAATAAGCTCTCCCCTGAGCCTCCTCTTCTTCAGACTGAACAATCCCAGCTCCCTCAGACATTCCTCATAAGGCCTGTGCTCCAGACCTCTTATCAGCTTGGTCGCCCTTCTCTGGAGGCACTCCAGGGCCTCGCTGTTTCTCTTGTAGTGAGGGGCTCAAAACTGAAAACAGTACTGAAGGTGCGGCCTTGAGTAACGTATAACCAAAACCATACTCCCAGGCTTGGATTAAAAGACCATAAGCATATCAGATTTCAAAGACTGCTAACTGCTCTTATTGTGGATTGCCCCAGCTTGTGACATGATGCCTTTGCCTACCTTGTCAAGACCTCTTGGAGTGTTCACTCACATATTACAAGACTACTACATCTAATGCTTTAAATATAAATATATGTATATTTCTTCATTACTTTTTATAATGTTCTGCTGGAAAATATTTTCTGGAAACCAATCTGAAGTCCTCTGCCTTAGCACTAAATCAGGAACACACAATATGAAATTGCTCCTCCAAACCTGCACTCAGATCTTCATTAGCTTTCATGGACAGTGGACAGAAGAGTATAATACAACCAAAACATTCTGATGACAGCTTACCCAATTCAAACTGGTTGGAAAGGTTGCCACAGGTTTGTCTGACTTCCTCACTGTCCCATCCAAGAGGATAGAGAGCACAACCGGAGCCAATCAACAAACCTACAGAGAGAAGAGAGAGAAGTTGACACAAGCAATTTCCATTAGCTTCAACACAGGCTAGAAGTCAAGCTGCCACTGAGGAATCTCAGATTTAAAAAACAACAATTTTTATCCTGAGAACAGTAGGAAATAATTTGATTTTGTACTGCTGCATTCTGCTTTGTGGTTTTCCAGCTGCTCAGTGTGTTGGAGGTAGCTGGGGTGGCTCAGCACCAGATGCCAGCCGCAGCTTTTAGAGCTGCTACCCAAGAGCTTTTAAACTCCCCTTTGACTCTGCAGAACTGCTACATGCGCTGCTTGGAAAGCTCAACGTGGGGTTAAACAGAAGCTGTGTTAATCGCAGCATTTACAAGCTGATTGCTTCTGATTAATTAAAACAACAATCAACCTGGGTCTATCATGGTTCCACGAGGAGAAAGTAAACTGATGGTTGAGCTAATCCCTTGTCATTTTCTTTTGTTTTTCACCCCTTCAAAAGACAAGGAAGAGTGATTTCATGTCACCTGATCAATTCATACCACAGGTACATACTGAACATTTTCCTCATATAATTTCAGCAAAAAAAAAAACAACAACAGAGCTCTTGAGCCATTCTACATGTAATTATGTTTGGCTTAACATTCACAGCATGCTTTGCTTTCTCCAGTCCTCACACTGTCCAAAACAGACATGCTTGAGCTAAGCAAGCCCTTTCACAAGATCTTACTGGGAATCAACCAATGGGCCACGATTATTTTGTAGAAATGGCATCTTTATCATATTGCATTCTCAGCTGTCATGACAGCAGCTGCCCAAAAGCAGGTGTGGCTGTCAAAACTCTTTTTTTTTTTTTACGAGGGCATCCAAGAGAGGATATTTAGATGTGTTCTAAATCATTTAATTTTACCTCCTTTCTCTCAGATCTTCCTTACGAGTCTGGAAACAAATCACTACATAAATAACAGGTTGGGTACACATGGCACTTGGAGGGATGAAAAGGCAGAGGTCCCAAGAAAGTTGGCTGCGCATTTCCACAGCCTCTATCCTCACGATACCTCAATTTTTCCTATTCCTGACACACCCACAAGATACAGAAATCACTTCATTATTTTCTCGACTTGCTTAAAGATGCAAAGAAACTGTATCTCATCTTTCTCCAGATGTTTTGATGCTCTTAGCACCCTAGCTGTAAGTTATGAACAGCAGCCCCTCTAAGCACACCTGCCCCTGTTTAGGGCCCAGTGTTCACTCCTTAGATCTTCTTGCTGCTCTAGTTCTTTTCCTTGTTGAGCAGACACTGCCTGTTCGTCTCTCCATCCTTACATGGCATAATAGAAAATAAATAATTGAGGCAGCCTCTCTCAGGTGGAGCATTCACTCAGTAGCTAAAAAGGCAGAGAAGCAATTAAGGTCACATGAATGCTAGACTTTTCAGGACTTAGCCTGACCTAGATGTGGTTGCTTCAAGTCTCCTCACTACCAGCTTCCATAGTATCAGCTGATTTCTTTCCCCAGGGCTGCAGAGCTGACAGAAGCTAGTAGGATCCATGTAAATGAGAGTGCCTTCTCATTAAGTTCTCTTGAAGGATGTTTCTCACACAAGAGAACTTGGGCCTCTTATAACAAATATAGACTCAAAACTGTTAAAGACAGATTAAGATTCTTGCAGAAATATGTAACTGATTCTCACATGAAATGCTAGAGCAAGAAGGGCACTGCAAAGCAATTACAGCATGGCTGATGTGCTAGGAGTGGGAAGGACCTACAGGGCAAGAAGGAAATTCACTACTAATGATAAGAAAGGCTGGGGAAGAGGGAGTGAGCACCTGGACAGGAAAGACAGCTGAAGGACAGTGGCAGCCCCATGCTGTCTGTGACACAGAATCATGGAATTACAGAATCATTAAGGTTGGAAAAGACTACTAAGGTCATTAAGTCCAACATCAACAGATCTCCACCATGCCTACTAACCACGTACCTCAGTACCACATCTGCATGGCTCTTGAAAACCTTCAGGGACAGTAACATCCCATGGTGCCAGCAGTAAAATCCAGGCAGACTAGCTCAGAAAGCTGCATGCCTGTGTGCATACAATGGTGCAGATCTGTCCCGCTGCTTTCAGTAACATTCTACGTGACTGCAACAACACTGGTACCACCACAGGCACAGTCTAAATGGGCAGCAAATCTGGAAAGTGGCATTTCAACTCCCTTATTTTATGTCATACAAGTGTGGAGTGTGCCAAAAGCCCATAACATTAATAAGACTTGGATAAAAGCCCTTCAGCCCCTGCAGCCCCTTCCAGTCAATCCACTCATGTTTGTAAGCAACTAAATGTGTGGATCAGACCCTGGGAAAGCAAGAAGACTGCATGCTATTATCTCTAATAATCCATACATGTGCTTACAGCCAATCTGTTTAATCAGAGACCACAGATTCTGTGGAACAGCTGCAACCTCCATTTAAATGTCTAAGTTAAATACAAGGGCCACAAACTCAGCGGAAATCATTAAGCTAATTTTGCTGCTTCAGTAGAGAGAGGTGACTGGTTTGGCTCACAAGTCACACCCTGGCCTGCCCTATGTTAATTAATTTAGCCAGCTATGCTACCCAGAATACCACACCCATCTCCACAGCTGCTTAAAATGCTTAGGATGCCTAGAGCATTCCATAAGAAAGGGGGGAAAAAAAGCCACTGTGCTGTAATTACCGTCATCTATCATCTTTCATTATCCACTGCAGTCGATTAAAGTAAGACAAAGGAGAGGGAAATAAGCAGGTCCCTAAATGGCAGCTTCACCAAAGGGGCTGCAGCTCAGAAGTGCCAGTTGGATGGGGATGAGGCCAGGAGGCAGTGGAGGTGGCACTTGGATGCTGTTTGGGATGCTGCATCATGTGCTCTCTCACTTTTTGTTTGTTGTTTTTTTTGTTTTGTTTTGGTGTGGTATTTTTTATATTCAGGAAGGAAAAGAGCTTTTTAACATTGTGCAGGCCCTGAGGATCTGTGAAACATTGCTGTTGACTTAAACACAGCCAATCTCAGCAGTGCAGAGCTGGAATTGAGTGCTTAGCTCCAAGATTTAACCCATTTTGGTTCTTTGTACAGTTCATGAAAGGAGCTGGATATCTTCAAACCGTGAGCTAAAATCAGCCTATATGCTAAAACAGGAGCTGTCCAGATTCTCACAACGCATAACATTGTAGCTTTTAAAAACACTGAGTGAATGCTCTGCCCTATGGCAACTGGTGTGACTTTCCCTTTGGGTGTGAGAACCCTCCTGATTGACCGCACTGACCTTAAATGAATAGAGTCCCCAAGTACTAAGAGCTCTGAGACTACAAACCAGGCAGTGGATGTTTCAATAGAAAACTGCCCAAAGTGATCCTTGTCCTCCCCAGACTGCCCCACCTGTCACTCCTGATGTGGGAATAATGCATGATCATGCTTTAGTAACACTTAGCATCTGAAAGACAATCTTGTTTGTCTGGAAGTGTGATTGAAAATAATTGCATGTGGCAATTATGCATATGGCTGATACTGCTGAGCAGAGGGTGGCAGGAAAGGGACAGTAATTACATTAGTGGTTTGGCACAGATCAAGGCTTCATCTTTGAAGTGATAAAGACATGATTTGTGGCATGTAGCAATCAGTTTGTTCCAAGAGGTAAAATATCAACCACTATTAATAACCTCAGGAACAGCAATTCTCAAACAATAAGTACAGAAGGATTAATAAAACAGGAGACATTAACCAGATTTGTCTACATCACTGCACTCAGAAAGGCCAACAAGTGATGGGGAAAAGCCAGTGCACAAGAACTGAAGTGACAGCTCTCAAGCTGCTCCTCTGGCTTCGATGGGAACCTCCACTCTAAGAGGCGATGTGCCTCCATAACTCTTGTAGGCAACACACCTTAAATGAATTGTCTGTAACTCTCCTAGCTGTCCATAGCTTGCAAATCCTGCTTTACAGGCTCAGATCTTTCCCTTGTTCATAGCTTCTTGAAGCCACAGTGTGCCCAATTCCTACTTGCCACATTTCTGTTCTGTTTCCAGCCCATTTGCTCACTGCATCCCCAAAAGTCTGTTAAATAAAGCTAAACCTTCCCTAGTGTCCTTCCTTCTCCCTTGCACAGAATTCAGATAAATCTGAAGAGAAAACCCCTCAGTTTGATCAATAGAAAGAGGTCTTGATGGCAGTAAATGGGGCACTTAGCTTCAGACCTAGCCTCCAAGTCTTGTGGCTAGAAAATGCAATTTCAAATGGGAACAGAACCAATGATGATTTTCCTTGATTATGGCCTCTTTAAGAGCTGACAGTGCTTTCTAGATGGGCACTGGAAGCTGTTTTCCTCTTTGTACATCCCCATTATGAGGGACTGCCTGCACCATGGCCAGCAGCTGGAGACTCCACCTGACTGTGAGCTCCTTCAATGCTTTTCCCTCAGGAAGAAGCCCAGAAATACTGTGGAAACCCACAGAGGATTCATTCCTAGAAATGTAAAAGCACGATCCGTGTACAGCTGAGAGAAAATAAAAACAGAACCTTTTGCGCCTTTCGAGCAGCATCTTTCTAGCTGGAAAATTCATCTTTAAAATACATTTGTCCTTTCTCTCCTCCTCTCTTCTATTTTTTCCTCTTTCAATTTTGGACCTGAACAGAAAGGAACTTTTTTTCCTAGGCATCTCTAATGAGTGCTGCTCAGATCTGACAGATATTCAGGCCATCTGGAGAAGCTGACAGACAATAATTTGGAAGTCATCCCTTTCAAGACCATTTCGATGATGATTTTTCCTTTCACATTTTTGCTCTATTAGCTACTCTGAACCTTCAAGGATGATAAGAAGTTTTCACATTCCCATCTGTCACTTGAAGGTTCAGTAATATCTACAAGCAAAACAAAACCAATTTTTTGATGAGACACAGACTTTGACTCTCTGGATTTTGTGACTTAAAAACTCTCCTCACTGTAAAGGTTTTAAAGCATTTACCTGCTAGAAGAGTGAGCCCCCAGTATGAGAGTGAAAGTGAGCTGGCACATGAAGACTATCTGCTGCTTTGAGATGTACCTCAGGCAACAAACAATAGGGTTTAAAATGAATAGGTTAAAAATTGTGATTTAAGTTACTTAGAAGAAGTAGCTTTTGAGGTCCTCGCTCAGAGAAGACTTCAGGAGCTGCAACTAAGCAACAACTGCAGAGGGTACAAGTGCATGCAATGTGAAGGAATTCAATGAGGGAGTTAATCATCTGGGTGTGCAGACAGGCATCACAAGCACAGAGAATGGTGAGGAAAGGGGTATGCTGATGGAGATGGCATTTATGTTGCCCTGGACTTCCAGTCCTCCTCCCAAGGCTCATGGGATGGGAAAGGGCAAATTGGTTTAAGGGCTTCACTCAAGGTCAAGGTGTTTTAGACACAGATTTAGCCATAGCAAGATGCTTGCGAGACCCTGGATGCAAAACATCATGAAAGATAAGTACAACACCAAAAATCACAGAGAACAGAGCACTATGAATGCATGCCAGCTTCCAGCATACAGCACAGCAAAGAGCTGTGGCACTAAATGAGGGCAGCACCTAGCTGATCACAGGCAGTGAGCTCGTTATTAGAGGTGCTTCAGGCTTGGAGGGGAAAATCTTCACCCAGAGATGCTCTGAGTAGCACTGAGTAGCAGAGGTGTCAGAAAATGGTGACTGGAAACAGAAGAAATTGAAAAGAAATGGGGAAGTGAGAAGAATGAAGAAATCATAGAGTTGCTAATAAACAGAAGTGAATTAGAGTCATTTGATAAAAGCACAACAGGCAGGGCAGTGACAGCTGCTGCCATAGAAGGGAAAGATCCAGCCCCATAATCAAAGCCCTTCAAAATCATTGCTGGTGCAGCTCCCACCACATCCAACCACTGAAAATCACCCCCTGAAGTACTTCTTGCAGCAGTAAACATATTCCACAGTCTGCTTGGGTTGGCACTAGATAATAGAATACCCAAGAGTTTAATCCTACTTTATGTATGCAGTAGGAGGAGTAATATGATTTTTGAGAACTAGTGGAATTGCAACATCTGCTGGATATTTCACTAGAAACTCCTTCATTAGTATTTATTGCACAGCACTATTCAGAAGCACAGAGATTTAGAGAGATCTGAGAAAACAGTCAGCTGTTTGTGCAAGTTTTATTTTTACTGGTTATGATTTAGTCAGGCTAAGATAGACCCCTGACTGATAGTGGAGGCTGTCCAGAGCCCACACCAGCAGATGAGGGAATGAATATCCACTGAAGCAGGGGCTCCAGGGTGATGCCATTACAATCACATCACACAGTCTCTCTCTTCATTCTCTCAGACAACGAAGATGCAAATATTTGGTACCAAGTAGGGCATCCTTTCTGATGAGAAACCAAGATTCAAATTGGGAAAAGTGAAAATTAAAATGGCTTTCACCATAGCTATTTCTCCTTATCAGTGAGTGTTGGATGTGGAAATTTAGATGAGAGATTCTAGCAGGTGTTCTCCTTTGGGCTTCATTTAATGTGTGCTACTCATGTCTCCAAGGATGAGGTAAATGAGGGGATATCATGAACTCCCCAGTGTTTACTTACAAGGCACAGCACTAAGCAGTTTGGATAAGGCCAGACTTAGCTGCTTGTGTTTGACAAAGAGGAGGTAAGAAAGTGATTATCACAGTCACTATCAAAGGTTTGTCCTGCTGTAAACAGAAGGTTGAACTATATGTCTCCTGATATCCTCAGCTACTTCCAAGACTTCTAGAAATCTGTTTTTCCATCTTCCAGGCACTTCAGCTTAGGGCAGTCAGGCTCAAATCATGTGTGTGTAGAACTCTACAGACATTTCAGCAGGGAGCTAGTTTCACATATGGCATATATTAAACCTATAGAGACGTCTCTGCATGAGCACATTAATTTAGGCCCTTATTAGTATGAGCAGTGGAAGGAGTCTAAGAAGTTATATTTCATAGCCCAAAGAATACATACAAATTGGTTGTTGTCTGGAACACATATAAGTCTACATAACTCTAAGACAGCAAATATATTCACATGAAACTGAAAGACATGATACAGAGCCAGCTGGGAAAGACTGGCCCCTCTGGCCTGGCAGGATAGCAGAGGGCATCTCAAATTAGGTCAGCCACTGAACTGCGCTCCACCAGCAATACTGACACTGACTGGGATTAGGTTGTCTAAACACAGTCTCTTCTCTCAGTTCAAGCACTGTTCAGCATCTCACTTAGCCTCCAGCTGCCTGTCCAGAGAAGTGTAAGGCTCTCCCGAGTCCTCTGTCACGCCTGCAAGCCCAAGCAGAAGTTTTCATGGTATCTCTAATAGCACAAAGCATCTAGATGTAGCATCTAATGAATTTCACTGTACTGATCTATAGATCTTAATGTAAGCTTGGAAATCTACCTGAGGGGAAAACATCTGTATTGTAAACACCTTCAAAAACTATGAATCCATAATTAAATCCTGTCTCAAGTTACCTATGCTTTATTTTGTACTTTATCTTCTACTTTTCTGTTCTCATTCTGCTCTGAAGATGCAAATACCTCAATTCCTGTCATAAACCCTTCCTTCCTTTATGGAAAGTGACCTGAAAGTTAGAGGAGAAGATTAAAAGAAAAAGATGTCTTGCTCTTGAGTGTAAATCTCTATGCTGTACCTTAAAAGGAAATTATTGCTGTGGAAACAAGTTGTTGCTTCAAAATGGCCCTCACCTGTCTCAACTGCTACCACCAATATATACTACACAGGACTGCCTTTGGTGAGTCTCTGCACCATTTATCACAGAATTTGTCTCAAAGAAATACAATGATTGACATCTCTTGTTCTGGAAAAGATGTGACCTGTGAACTGGCAGAGTGAACCAGGCAGAGTGGAACTGAAACACTTGAAGAACTCCAGAGAACGCTCTGAAGTTTGACTGTCAGCCCATTCTGTTTGGCAAGCCATGATCAGTGCTTGTATATTATGAGGAAAAAAAATAGCCTGATAGTTATCACATGCCATCAGACTTCTTGATGTGACAATCCATCTGTGTGCTCATCCCATCCTTATGTGGCTCAGAATCAAAGACTTGACAGTTCAGAGTCTAGAGCAGCATATGGCATATGACATAGTGTATTTAAATAGAAATCACTCTATTGGAAACACAAGGATGCCTAATATAATTGATAAAAAGTGCTTTAATAACTATCTTCTCAAGCTACAGAATTCTGCACGTAGTCATAGTTGTTAAGGTATATTCCTTTTCATTAACGTTAATTCTGATAGCAACTGGACAAACCAGACAAAATGTTTGTGCCAGGCTCTAAGGATTTCCCAGATCACGAACTGATCTCATGGAGGACCATGAGGAGAGAACTAAGGAAATGTATTCTGTGTCAGTGAAGATGCCTAAGTGGACAAAATGGGTAAATGGGTAGGCATTGCCACATCTGTTCAATACAAACTTGGTAGACTAGAATTGTTTGTAAGTGCAAAGGAAAAGCCTGAAGCAGAAATCCAGCCCAGCTCTCCTGATCATCATCACAGTGATGTTGTCTATAGATTTTCCTGGCATTTGGAAACAAAGAAATGGGCTAAATCACACAAAATTGTTTTTCCATTTCTATTAGGGCAATAATCTGTGAAAAATAATAGTTTGTAGATGCTGGATAAAGCAACAAATCTACCCAGATAATTCCACTACTTTGATGGCAGGTCCCCAAAATGAAATGGAACTGATGCTAAGTATATATCCAGGAGGGGAATGCTACATACCAGGCCTCCACCGTGTCAATCTTGAGGACTTCTGTTGCTTATCTTTTAGTTTATTTTACCTCAGTTGAGCTGTCCACAAACTGGAAGATCAACTACTGCGCATCTTAGTAACATCTCTGCCATAGTCAAGACCTCAAAAACAGCATTTTTTTCCATAAAGAGGAAAAATTGATTCCTGCATTGATTGCAGATCCCCTGGCAAACCATGCTGTACTTTCAAGCAAGTTTGTACAAGCAGTGAAGCAATCTATACCTAGTAAAAATAATTGAATGGTTCTGCACTGCTACTGGACAAACTGCAAGGCCTCAAAAATCAAAGGAGTTTGGAAACCCCCTTCTCCAGAAAATGAATTTAGAAAGATAAACTACTATAATTCTGTAAAGTCAGTGGTAGGCACCAAACACAGCTGAGAATAATTTTTCCCTCTATACTGTTCTTACTGATGATTCATAGGCTTAATCCTCCCTCTACTATTTAAAAACATACACACCAGCTTGGTTGGGACACAGGTCCATAGCCATCAAGCATATATTTCTAAAGCTTAGAGCTCTCAAGTGGATATGTCATAGACAGTAGGAGTGTGATGAAATACTTGGGAACTGGTGAAGGATGGGATAGTTTAATTTACTGCATGATACAGTAGATGCAACACTTTTTAGCAGCTTTTTTAAACTTGCAGAGTAGCAATAGTTGCAGATAGGATCAGGTTTGGTTTGGAAGGGACCTTTAAGATCACCTAGTTCCAACTCCCCTGCTATAGGCAGGGACACCTCCCACTAGAATGTGTTGCTCAAAGCCTTGAACACCTTCAGGGTGGGAACTTCCATGACTTCACTGGGCAATCTGCTCCACTGTTTCACCACTCTCACAGTAAAGAATTTCTTTCTGATATCTAGCCTAAATCCACCCTCTTCCAGTATAAAACGATTTCTCCTTTTCCTGTCACTACATGCCCTTATAAAAAGTCCCTCCCCAGTTTTCCTGTAGGCCCCCCTCAGGTACTGGAAGGTTGCTATAAGGCTCCCCCAAAGCCTTCTCTATGCTGAAGAGCCCCAGCTCTTTCAGCCTTTCCTTGCTGGGGAGGTGCTCCAGCCCTCTGATTATCTTTGTTGCCCTCTTCTGGACCCACTCCAACTTCTCCATGTCCTTCTTGTGTTGAGGGCCCCATAACTGGGCACAATACTCCTGATGGGTTCTCACAAGAGCAGAGTAGAGAGGCAAAATCACCCCCCTCAATCTGCTGGTCACACTTCTTGATGCAAACCAGGATACCGTTGGCCTTCTGGGCTGCAAGCTCACACTGCCAGCTCATGTTGAGTCTTTCATCAACCAAGACCCCAAAATCCTTGTCCTCAGGGCTGCTCTCAAGCCATTATCCATCCAACCTGTATCTGTGCTTAGGATTGCCCTGCCCCAGGGCCAGGACCTTGCACTTAGCCTTGTTGAACTTTATGAGGTTGGCATGGGCCCACCTTTCAAGCCTGTCAAGGACCCCCTGGATGGCAACCCTTCCCTCTAGCATGTCAACTGCACCACTCAGCTTGGTGTTGTCTGCAAACTAGCTGAGGGTGCTCTCCTTCTCACTGTCCATGTTGCCTACAAAGATGTTAAATAGCTCTGATCTCAACACTGATCCCTGAGGAACGCCTCTCATCACCAGTCTCAAGTTAAACACTGAGGAACCACAACTCTGTGAGAGCAACCATCCAGACAACTTCTAATCCAGCAAGTGCTCCATCCATCATATCAATTTTTCCCTTGTTTGGTGACTCGGACATCGTACAGGACAGTGTCACTTTGCACAACTCCACATAGACTAGCATACAGTCAAGATCATGAATTTATGTGTGCAAGAACATAAACACACTCAGTGCAATTTGCCTTTGTGCGGAAATTGTACTGTGAAATTAAAATAAACAACGTCCAGGCTAAACAATAACAGACAGTGAGTGAAATTATTCGTATGGCTTCCTCAGTTAAACTCAACACAACTATAGCCCCATTCTCAGCTAGTTTGTTTTCAGTATGAGAAATGACAAAGTTCCTCTTTACGTGGCACGTTGTGCCAAGCTCCAATGTGTGGCACTCAGAATGCCTGTTTTCATACTATCACATCATTTGTTTGTTTTGCATGACCTTTACAAGCTCTGAAGTTTGTTTCATACAACATACCCAATAAAGGGGTGAATATATATATATATAGGTGTATACATATATATATGTGATACATTGAACAAGTGAAAAATATAGAAATTCCTATGCTTCCTTTCCAAAGGCACTCAAGCTCAGTAACTGACCCAATTTCCTGAGGAAAAGGTACTCTATCAAGTCAATTTCCCTCAGAGAGGTCCCATTTTTCAGTTTGCTACAAGGTGTGATAAATCATAATTTTGGAGAGGAGCTGTAGTTTTTTGCAAATGAATTGCACATCTGCAGCTCAGAAACACTTGGCACTGCCACTTACTTTCTTCAGAGAGAATCCATATGGCCAACCTTATCAGAATCCCAAACTTATCATCTTTCTACTCTAACCAGGTTTGATTCTCCCACAATGAGCTCAACAGCTGACCTCCTGAAATCCTCTTCTCCCTTTCACACCTGTGAGTTATCACAATGCAGCATAGTAATGTTGGTGCACCCTCCAGCTCTTCAAGTTGAGTGTCTTTTGCTTTCTTTCTCCTGTATCATTTAAAAAAATCATTCATGCACAGAGCATATGTAGACACAGAAAACTTGGAAACTTGAGACGGAAGCATCCCATGATGAAGCTGTCCTATCCATCCATCTTCTTCCCAGTGCAGTGACGGAGCAGTGGCACAGCTGCACAGAGAGGTGGTGGAGTCTCCTTCTCTGGAGACGTTCCAGACCCGCCTGGACGCCTACCTGTGCAACCTGGGCTAGGGAGCTGCTGTGGCAGGGGGTTGGACTCCATGATCTCTGGAGGTCCCTTCCAACCCCTACAACCTTGTGAGTCTGTCATCCTTTTGCCTAAAGTCAAGACAAACTGAGCTTGTACCTTCTGAAACATACATCTATTTAATCACTTCTTAAAGCCTCTCACAGTGGAGATCTAATCCTCTTCTAAGAAAACTTATTCTTGTGTTTCTGTGTCTTTAAGAGAAGCTTTTTTTGTGTTGTCTAACCTAAATCTTATGGCAATTAAAGTTCACTTCTCAAATCACAGAGTTAGCTAAGCTCCTACCAGGGCTCAAGGAGAAGATTATTTTCTTACCCCTTGAAGCACCTTTGTATGCATATGAAGACTTACGTTACCTGGGAAAACTTCCCCTTGTATTCTCTCCACCAGTTTTTTCTGCTAGAACTGCCCATTCCATATAACCTTCTCTATCCAGATAAGTAATTATGTGGCTGCTGAGTAAAATTTATTTTCCTGAATTTTACCTTCAAAAAGTTAAAAGCATCGCCAGAATACAACCAGACCAACCAAATAACAAATCAAACTTATTGTGTTAAGCGAAGAAAAGTGAAAAAGAGAGCTAAATCAAGCTAAATGAAGACCTGGACAGCGGTGGTAGCACTAACTTGCAAAACCTTAAAATGAACTGTTTGGCTCTTAGAGCTCATTACTATTCTCTCTTCCTACAAACTTTTCAGAAATGATACTTATGATTAGCAAAAGACTCTTCAAGTACATCTTTGCTATAAAGCCTGTCCTTGATAAAAGTCTATCAGTGCTGGGCTGCCATCCCCAGCACTTAATATTTCTGCTCCAATTTACAAGATCATTGGCTTAATGGATTAATACTTGGGGACTGGAACATGCAATTGCTAGATACAAGCATGCATTTTTATTTGGACTTAGTAGTGCTAAGTAGCAATAGTAGCATTAGTTGGACCTCCTACAGAGATTGAGGGAGAATGTATGCAAAACAGATATAAAGAGAAAATGACGAAGTTAGGAGATGAATGCTAGATGGCTGCCGAAGAAATGAATTATGGCACCTAGGCTATTGATAGAACCTGTAAGGAGGAGAAGTCTTTTTTTTTTCCTCATGTAGTAACTGTTATCTCCATTCCTTGTTCAAAGCTGGCTGAGCATGCAGTACATTCAGCTTCTTGTTGGCCATTTATATTCCAGATCTGAAATAGCTGACCTTGTTAACAGCGCTGTGTTTGCTTTGATGAAAATAAAACCACCTGCACGTGTTTCAAAGGCAAAGTTGTTCAACAGAGTTGTGCATTCAGCAAGTAGTCCGAGAGTGGAACTAGGGTTATCGTTTTGGTGTGCAGGCTGTCCAGTCTGGTTACAGAAGCTCAGCTGCAATCTCTTCCTCACTTGTGCTTCTTGCACTTGGCTCCTCATTTCTATGCTTTTCATGCAACAGGAGCCTGCTGGAAAATGTCATCAACAGTATCATCTTTAGAGCCTTCCCTGATCCCTTCAACTCAAGCCATATATTTACATGCTACTTCTTGTTGTGTTCTAGAGTGTTAGACAGGTAATGCTAAATGCAAAAAGGCACTATCAAAATGAACTCTTTTCATGAAAAAAAAAAATGTTACCCATGAATTCCATGAGTTCACATAATGGCTTGGACAAGGGATGGGGTAGCTATGACCCCACAAGGGCTATGGGGTATATTTTTAGACAACTCAAAGTACTGCTATATAGCATGCAAAAATGCACATGACCTTCCAGTCCCAGCCTTATAGCTTTTCCTATTCATGTAGATCTAGCGGGGGAAACCTGGCTTCCATGAAATCCATGTGAATTTTGCCACTGAGTTCAGTGGAGCCAAAGTTTTACCCACAGTCTTTAGCTGTGTATATTTACAGGTGGGAAATGTTAGAAATGGTTCAAAACCAGGTATATTGTATCTCTGACCTTCCTTGACTTTCTGCTTAGAACTGGGATAATCCCCAGTAACTGCTTTAAAAGCGGTGATATTCCCTCCCTCTAGGATCTGACCAGACTTCTCCTTGTCCAACTTTTGTACTCCAGGGGTAACTTTGCTGTACCACAGATTATCTAAAGAAGGATCAGAAGAGCTGTTAGTCAGAAACATGGAGATCACTTTTATCATATCTTTTCTGAAATGTAAATGTTCATTTTAAAACGAGACCATCACAGCTTCTAGGTCCAGCTGTTCATCCTTTTTCTTTGTATTCTACTGCCACTGAATTCTTGTTCTGAATTATCAGAACAATAATTAGATTCAGGAAAGGGGGGTCAGGCATTCACATTCCCCTGAGAAGAGAAGATAAAAGTTTCATTTCTGAAAGCTGATGTGCCAACAGCGGATAGTGGGGAATTGGGATCCCTGTTTAACTGCATGGGAGACTTTACTAAAGTTTATTAATGAAACAATTTAGATAAACCCCATTTACACATTATTTGTACGAGTATCTTGGCAACTGCTTCTTTGGCATCTTGAACACATCAGGAATTTTAAAGAGAAGAACTGAAATGTTGCCTCAAAATGTAAAAGCTTTGACAGAAGTGGGTCTGGTAATGAGTTTTTCTCTTTTTCTGCTTCTCTTTTTTTTTTTCCTCCAACTAAAAACAATTTTCTAATATCCTTGGCATAACTACTTTAATGAAGCATAATTTATTTGATCCTTACACAGCCCCCTTAGGATTACTTCTTGCAGATAGCCAATTATAAACTCTTACATACTTTATAGCCCTCATTATGTGTGACAGAGGCACACTAATAAATAATGCATAACCCTTTTCATACCCCAACTACCTTGTGAGAAAACAGGGGTCTGATGTGGACCGAAAAAGCATGTTGTAATGTATTCTTAATTCCAAATGGACTGAAAAACTTTCCAGCTTCAGCTTGCTTCCTCAGGACACTTCTTTTTCCCAGACTGGACTCCTGTGGCTTGATTCATTACAAGATAAAAATCAAGTTTATATAGAAAGGTACCATGACACACAAACTGTCACTGCCCAGGCACTTCCTCCTAAAGTCCTGTCAGCGGCAGAAAAGAAAGGAGGTCTGGAAGCAGACTGACCAGGTTGAATACAAATGAATGGATATTCACTTGCAGGCTTTTCATGGTAATGAAGCAGAAAAGGCTGAGACCCAAAAAGCACTTTTTGTCCTGCCTGCTCTGCCTGTCTTGTGCAGCTTTCTGACTGCCAGTGCTCAGCTGAAGCCTGGGAGGAAAGCAAAGCTCTGGCTGCCCCTCATCTGGGAAGACTCAAAAGAGCCAAGCAAATAATGCAGGAAAGGCGAGGTTTAGTAGATATGTACCATGTTCTGGTGGACTGCTTCAGAAAGAAATCCTATTGTTTCCACTTATTGGCCTGATGCTAATTTTTGAAGCAAAAATAGTTGAAACTGTAGTGGCTGAGAAATATTGTCATGGTCACTGCAAAGAGCTGTGCACTGCAGGCTGCAGCCCGCTCCTGGCCCCAGCACAGGATCCATCCCTGTGCAATGATTACATTGCTCAGATTGTCCCTGGAAGCCTTCTTTTCCTCATATGAGGAAGAGGAGGTAATGGTTCCAAAAGGCACAGGGACTTCTTGCCTTAAATAGTATCTGCATGGTACTTGGAGACATTGATAGACAGTGGGAAGAAGGTTGCAAAGTATACAAAGCCTGAAGTGTTGCAGCCTGGGACAAAAGTAAAGCAAACAGTTGGATGAACCGCAATTCCATTAGAAGACTTAGTGCAGACCTAAACTCATTTCAACTTTCCATCCTTCTCGTTAACAGTGAAAGAGAACACTTTTGAAAGAAAATCAAACTAACAAACAACTAACAAACCTCAACATTTCCAAGGCCAGAGCCCACCCCAGCCCTTGCTCCAGGAGTGGGCACACCACTGGCTGTGTGTGGTGTGCTGGGCACGAAGCATGCAGCTGTTGGCACCAGAGCAGAAGGTTATTCCCATAATACAATCTCCACCTGATGTCTGTGACCACAGCTCATTGCACAGTCTGAGGTTCTCACAAACATTTGGGCCTGTAGTATCTTTCAGTATCTCCACGTGGCTTAACATAGATGTAGAACGAGTGCACAGAAAGAAGAAAGCAGAAGGAAAAGAAGCAGACCAACACAAATGCTTTAGGTGTGGTGAAGTTAAAGCCCAGCCACTGAGTCCTGCTAGATTACACAATTAACTCAGCAGTCCTTCGTAGCTGGTCGCAGGGATAGCAGCGAACAAAAGAAACAAAGCCATTCAATTTTGTGCACAGCTACAAAAAAAATGATCTGCCATATTAACTACAAGGTTTGACTAATGTACACTGAAGCACTCACCTTCAATTAGCAGTGTAACCTAGCAGATCAAGCTGTGATCTGAAGAGCCTGAGATATGGGGAAATGTTCCTCTTGCAATAACAGCAGGGGCTGGCTACTGTCACAGATGCAATAAGCAGGTATAAAGGAAGGTTTGTAAGAAAAAAATGGACAGACTCTTTAGTAGGGTCTGTTGTGATAGGACAAGGGGAAATTATTTCAAACTAATAGAGGAGAGAGTTAGATTGGATATAAGAAAGAAGTTCTTTACAATAAGGATGGTGAGGCACTGGCACAGGCTGCCCAGAGAGGTGGTTGGATGTCCCATCCCTGAAGACACTAAAGGCCATGATGGATGAGGCACCAAGCATTTGATCAAGCTGTAGGTGTCCCTGTTTATTGCAGAGGAGCTGGATGGCCTTTAAGAGTCCCTTCCAACTCAAACAATTCAATGACTTTAGAGCTACATGTTCCTGGAAAACCATGAGAAACTGTCAGCTAAAGATCTGATCATCTACATTAGGGTTTATGAGTGCACCTTTTGTTTGCTTTTAAATTAGTAAAATACACATAAATTGAACATGAGATGCTTTATGGAGTTTGTAGGCAACAACAACAAAACAAACACCTGCTATTTTTGGTTAAAATGTCCCTGGAAAAAAACTTCTATGTGAAAACTGATCAAGACAAGGTGTCTACAGTCTGGGCCTGCATCTATCTCCCTTCAAATTGCAACAGCAGTGTCAGGGTAACTTCAGCAAGGTCAGCAGCAGGAATGTGGATAAGGCCATCTTCCCACCTGGCCATCACTGAGGGGTGGCTTGAAAGGCCTTCTCCCCACCTGCAGCCCGCTATTCACAACTGTTCCATCCTCACCTCTTCCTCAACTACCCCAAGTAGATATTGCTACAAGCATTTAAGTGGCTGCTTGGGCACTGATGCAGTAGAAAATCAGCATTTATTATTTCCTAAGAGTAGGGGGGAAGAATAGAGTCAGGAATGAGAGGTTGGCAAGCGATAAATACGTAAACAAGTTCAAACTATATCAAAAAAGAAGAGACACAGAATACAGTGGTATATATATCCAGGTCTCTGATTATAATAGATCCAGAAAAGCTGCAGAAATTGGAGGCAGGAAAGAACAAATTGCACCCTGTCCCACACCTCAGGAGGGCAGGTTCATTCCTGAGTCATACATGGTGCATGTTGCCTGAGGCACAATGCTCCCATTAGTGTTGGATGCCATGGTGTGACCAGTCCAATTTCAAAGATCCCCAAGCAATAAAGGTTTATGGCCTTTCTGGGGCAACTACTCCACAGCCAAATGGCTGTGGTCTGACTTCAGGGGAGCAGTTAAATGGAGACAGATATCTACCTCTCACCAGAAATATATATTTTGGAAGTTAAGTGTCTGCACTTAAGAGCTCTCATAGAACAATTTCCCTTCTGAATGTAGTTCCCTGTCAAGAGGCGTTTCATCCCACACCGCCTATCTTTTCTGAATGCCTTTCATTGTAAATCAAAGGGTCAGTCTGTGAATCCCTCTCTCATTTAGAGTATATCAGAGAAAGTTCATTGAACTACTCTGCATCCAGAGCAGAGAAAAATCAGGCATGGCTCTCTGGGATACCACAGCACTTCTACATTTAATAGGTGGGCACTGACCACAGCACTCCTGGAGCTAGCTCCAGGCTTCACATCATCTGAAAATGTCACTTCCCTCTGCTATATAATAATCTGTTGTTCCACCACATTAACCTTTCATTCCCACTGCAAGCTCTGCAGTGAAGCAGAATCTAAGCTTGGTATCTGTCATCAGCTTCACCAAATACTGTGCTGTGAGAGCCAGCAGCACAGGACAATACCGATGATGGCATCCACAGGCACTGCAGTCCACTCAGGAGCACAGCAGCACACCCTGCCATCAGAGAATATTCAGTGTCACTTGTCATGGCCACCTAGAGAGGTGAGCAATGGGGCATCCAACAGGGCAGCTCTTCTCCAAAGCAGTCAGCTCTTTCATGGTTAATAAGAAACACAATAGTACTTGGGTGAGTTTCATGTCAAAGCTGAGCAGACCAAATGGTGTACTGACACTGAAAGAAGTACCTGGCTCCTCTTTACATTACCAGCTACTACATCATGTCCCTTCCTTTGGGCTGTTTCATGTTAATATGAGATAGATCAGGAAACTACATTGAAAAAAAGAAAAAGAAAAGAAAAAGACTCATTTTTACATGGTTATTCTTGCAAGCTTTAACTTTCCAGAGCAACTTACAGATAGGCAGGAGGAGTGCTGTGCAAAGGGCCACCACCTCCAAGGTAGCTAGCAAGTCCCCTTGGGATAATTAAAAGCATTGCCTAAATAATCTTGTTTTGAGGCCCCTTTGCAGCCAAAATGACCCCAAGAGGTCAGGAGCCCAGTTTGGATACACTAAGGAAATGAGGGCATCCAAACAGCCTCTGAGCTCCAAAGGGGTGAACACAGCAGGGGGACCCACAGTGTGTGGTGCAGCAGCGTGGTACCTATGCCTGAGGAGAAACTTTTGGAGGCAACAGAAATGAGATAAAGAGGGAACTGAAGACTGCAAATCTGACACTGAGAGATAGTCAGAGACAGATAAAATAGGAGCAGGATGGAAGCTGAAAGCTAAAGGAGCACCAACTTTTAAAAAGATGGGAATAGCTTCTATATTAAAGGCAGTTGAAAGGCCAAGGAGGAAAAGATTGTGATAGGAGCCATAAACTTAGATTACTTGCATCAATAAGGGAGGATAAACTATTCTGCAATATGAAGGGGCCCTCCAGTCAAAAGGCAATTGGTGTTAGAAAGAGGTTTCTTAAAAGATAATCCCTTCTCAGTTTTCTGATATACAGCCTTGCTACTGTACTGCTCACATTCATTTGTTATAATGATCTGCCTAACTGCCTAATAAGTATCATTCCATCCGTCATCAGAAAAGGAGTTCATGACTGCAATAAAAAGCTTGGATGCAATTCAGCAATCCAAAACACCACAGCTCTAATTTATTCATTCATTTAGTTTTCAGTGGTGCAATGACACTGGCCACAATAGTATTACATGAGGCTGATTTAAGTATCCAGGAGAGCTCAGAGAGTGAAAAATTCAATTCCCATTGCCATGGTGAGAAATGTGTACCATTGAAGAAAGCTTAACGCTCAGGGCAAGAAGGGTGGTCTCCCTGCAATATTCCTTTTGAATACAGGCACTGTACTCACATGGAGCATTATCACAACTCAGAACTTATTACTCCAACTGGGGATGAAGGTGCCTCCAAATCTCATCTGGGTGGAAGCCCCTTCCAGTTAGTGGCTGTACTGAAAATATGCTGCTGGCAATCACCAAGTAGATTCACCATATCATCTGTTACAAAAAGTCCTCTGAAAAGCTATACAAAGGCAATGTTTTCTATTTCTTTATGAACAAGACGAGCACAATGAGCCTTCTGAGGGCTCCTCTGTCATTAACATGTCACTCAGCTGACAATAATTCAGCTGGTTTGGGATATTTCCAAAAGCAGAATGGTGTAGGGACATCAACAGCTTTCTTTATTGACTCTGCACCACACAATGAAGCTGACTGGGCAATTTGCAATGTAACGTCCCTCTTACCCCAGGAGTACAGCTTGTCTTCCCTCTGCAGAGCCATGGTAAAAGGAGTCTTTGCCACCACTGTTGGGGAGTGCTTCAAAGCGGGGGTGCACGAAGCACCATACAACACCAGTACTCATATGCCCATAGGCTGCTGTGCCATGAACTGTTTTGTATTCAGCTTTACAGGCTTCTGGAAGGCCTATGAACAATAGTCATGACAATGCTGTAATAAAAACAGCACTGGCTTCAATGTGCAATTATATTTAAGCCTTTCTCTGTGAGTCTGTCTGTCTCGTTTTGCTTTTCTCTATCAGTCAAAATGCACCCTGAATGCAGAAAGTGCCTGTTGTAAACAAATGATGAATCACAGGATCACAGAATCACAGTCTCACAGAATTGTAGGGGTTGGAAGGGATCTCTAGAAATCATAAAATCCAACCCCCTGCCACAGCAGCTCCCTAGCCCAGGTTGCACAGGTAGGCGTCCAGGCGGGTCTGGAACGTCTCCAGAGAAGGAGACTCCACCACCTCTCTGTGCAGCTGTGCCACTGCTCCGTCACTGCACTGGGAAGAAGTTCCCACACACATTTGTGCACAACTTCCTATGCTTCAGTTTGTAGAAGAAAATCATCACAAGATATCTTGCCTTAAGCTGCCTTTTTTTTTTTTTTTAATAAGATAAATATTATGGGGTCCCAGACAACCTGATTTAGAGGGAAGCATGCCTGTCTACAACAGGAGGTTGGGAACAAGATGATCTTTAAGTTCCACTCCAATTCAAGACATTCTGTGATCCTATAACTTTTCTGAGTTTCAGTATGGGAAGTTCTTATCTGACACATTTCAGGTCAGCTTGTGCAACTGATTATGTACAAATGGAAGAAGCTGGAGACAAACAGTAGAAAAAATAACACATTAATAGACAGTGAATCCTATTTCAGGTCTCAAGAAGAATATTGCTTTATCCAGAGAACAAACAAAATGCCTGCCAAAATAAAAAAAAATATCCGAAGAGCTTATTATTCATGGGTCTCCTTTCTCAGCTCTCCAGCACAGAAAGAGTTAACATCAAGTTCACAGCCAAGGAGATTATCATGATCCTCTTATGGATATGGTAGCACTGCAGCACCTTTTGGAAAGGTAGGGAGTGCTCTCTGCCTCCTGAACTGGGGACAGCCGTTTTTCTAGCAGAGCTAAATTAGGTCAATCCATGCAACAAAGGCAGGCAAAGGCTGCCTACAAAAATCACTGCAGATGAGGAGCAATAGCCCTCTACCTTATTTTATAGGAGTTAGTGTGGGGGCTGGGTTAGATTTCTGTCTGAACTCTTGGGAGAAATGCATTACATATTGGCATTATATCACTAATTATTTGAATACGATACTTTACAAAATATTTTAATGCAGTGCTTATTACTACATTAAATGATAAGCCTTTTACCAAGAGAGAGACTTGGTCTATAGCAGCACATCTAAGCCCAGCCAGGTCCTTCCTGTCCTCCCCCAGCAGCTGGGGAGGCTCCCAGCAACCCCGTCCCTATTGTGCCCTTCCTTCCCCCTTTCCCATCTTGAACTTCCAGCAGAGAATGGACTCTTTGTCATGGCTCAATGCGTTGGTGAACTCTAACCCTCCAGCATCTCCATGTATTGGGCTGCGCTCTGGGTGGAAGCATCCCCCAGCAACCCACCAGCAGGATCAGTCCTGGGGGCTGTGCCTGGGCCTCCATGTGATTCACGGCTCTTCAGTGTGAAAACAGGCTGGGGATTTGCAGGCATTGAGATGGTATCATCGTGGGATTTAAAGCATTACTGGGAGGGAGAATGGGATTAATGGATGTTCCTTCATTTCTAGGCTACCTCTCTGTCAAACACAGCCAAACCTAAGTGATACATGGGCACCAAAAACATGGGAAGATGGAGAAGAGGCCTTGATTCAGTGAGATGAAGGGCCTTTCATTTTTTTCTCTCTGATCTTAAGCACATTTAAAATTTACTTCAGATCCTAATTTCCGTTTCTAGATGTTAAAAATGCTGTGATAGGTACCTGCTATGTAACCCAATAAACACTACAAACGCAGCGGTGAAGTCCAATTTGCACACACATTTTTGGGCACAAGTCAGCAGGACCTAACTTCAGTTTCTGAAGGTGTAAGAGAAACACTCTGTGGGGCTTGTTTTAGGCTGTGGTATCTTCAGGGCTTTGGTGGCCAGGAGCTGGACCATAAGAGTGGAGAGGCCTCTGCCAAATGTTGGTGTGCTTTGTATCGTGTTTGCATTAAGACAGAGAAGAGAGCAGCTCTAACCGCCGGTTGTGGAAACCAGATGCCACTGTTTGTTTATTGAGGTTTTATTTCCAGGAAGCATGTAAATCCTCTATTTTATCAACGTGTCTCCTTTTTGTAATATGAGTGACAGATGGAGTAAGTGGAAATTGCATAATAAAACAAGCAGAAGCTGATAACAGTCTGAATTTGCTCAGACACTGATGATTATCTCACGCTTTGAATAACAGACATCTGCATGTCCCTCATTAAAGCGGGAGTCTTGGAACCATCATATCACAGCTGCAGATTTTCCAGTTTCCCAAATAAAATAACTGGTGTAACCACCAAAACCGCACAGTGTTGTGGTATCTCAACAAAATTAAGCAACCTTGACTTTTCAGGACTCAGTGGCTCCTTTGCATTAACATCAAGATCCCACAAAGGCATAACCCACTGTGGGTTTTAGAGCATGTAAACAGCCAAATTAATCCGGAGCTCGGTGAGAGATCAACACAAAAGAGCAGAAAGGTGCAAAGCACAGTTTAATTAGATCACTGTGCTCTGCATTGACCAGAGGATGGATGATGAAAGTTCAGCTTTATTAAAGTCCCGGATTATGCTTCTTATGGTAGAGAGATAATATTTCCGTGTACTAACGAGTTCAATAATAATTATTATAATATGGCTCAGATGCAGTGTGGTCATTTACATGCAGAAACACCGATGTTTTACATTTCCAGCACTCAAAAACATAAATAAAAAAATTATAGCTGAAGAGCCACTGTTGCCAGACAGTGCAGAGAGACAAATCCACCCGAACACCATCAGAGCATGATCCCTTGCTAAATCAGATCTGCTTACACTGGATCTGGGCCTAAGCTGTTATTATCCATGGAGCCCAGCTGGGGTTGGTCCAGTGGCTGATAGTCAATAGGCTTAATTTTACTTTCTCAGTTGCTTGAGGGCTGCATCTAGGTCACTTGCTGGGAGATGTTAAGAAAGCTGCTTGAGAATAGCCCAAACCAAATGTATCCAAGTCACAAAAACAAACAGCTTGTAAAGGAGTGATGGGAACAAGAGACTATGGGATAGCAAAAATAGGGCTGCCTGCAAACTAGGAAATGCAACCTTTTTGGGCTAAGTGGCAGTGAGATGAGAGATAACTAGCAGGAGGTACTGAGGGCATGGAGAAGAGTTTGCATGGGAACCTGAAGTGAAAATAGGGGAACAAGGAATGAGCAGCAACAAAGTAGAAATTCAGTAGATTAATGTACATGTGTTTAATTGTGCTGCCTAAGAAGCCTCAGGCCAGGAAGCAGGGCACTGTGTGCAGTGTCCACTCCATTCCCCAAACTGCACTCCGAACCCTTTCTGCAGGGACCCTCTAGTTCCCATTAGCACCAGCTCTGTGTAGATCCAGCAGCCAGCCCCATCCATTTTTCACAGCTCTGATAGTTCAGGAGTACTTCTAATTGATCAGAGAGGCCACTTATATCTAACTCACTGCTTCTTAACTCCATCAAAATGGAGCTAAATATTTCTAGGGCATGTAAAATTCAGGCACCAAGCTTCTTCAAAGACTTGAACAGTTTAGTTGCTATGAATCACCCTATTATGAGTCATTTTGAAATCTGTTAGGCTGCTTTTTGTTTATCCAAGAACAATCGAGACCTTCATCACAGGACTCCCTTTGTGCAAGATCAGTTGGTGTACTGAACAATTTTGTATTGAGACATGAATTAATTTTTTGAGAACACTTTTCCTCGTAATAGAGTACTAACTGCATATGTACAATACTGAAGGATATTATTTTTCTGCATGGCTTTGTTTTCAGCCACATTACCAGGCAGAAAAAAAAATAAAATACTTATCACTCACAAATATCAGTTGTGAAAAATAACTCTGAGATACAATAAATCATACAACAATAATGCTCTAAGAAAGCCCCTCACTGCTCCATTCATGCCCTGGAGCCTGCTGATCATTACGTAGAAAACATATGCTGATTCTAATAAAGCACATTAAGTTTTTATGGCACAGTGTCTTGAAATCCCTGAGAAAGAACCCAAAAATGTCATTAGCTGGTGACTGTGCCATGTGAATTATAGCTTTTGCCCAGTGTATTATTTCATACTCTGAGAAATCTGATCTACTCAAACCATAATTATTTTCTTTTTCATCTGAACATTAACCTTTCTCCATCCATGGGTGAGTGACTAACCTGGCTCTGAGATCTTGGAGGTTGGACCAGATGACCTCTAGAAGTCCCTTCCAACCCCTACAATTCTGTGATCCTTCCCTCAGAAAGGGGAGCACGTGGCAGCCCATTGGGAAAACAAAGAGCCAGTCTCTCTTTTGTGTTAAGCTGAAAACATCTGGTAACACATTTTTTGTTGTTATTTGGTATGCTCTGAATGGCTACTTCAAGATAGCAGGGCAAGCACTGGTATTTCAGAGGAAAAGTGGCAATAAAGTGTTATTTTCTCGCTTGGCAGAGAAGATGCTAAATAAATCACACAAATTATTCAGTGCTGAGAGACACTTTGTATTTTTTATTTCTGTTCTTTGCTCAGTCTGACATGACTTTAGTACAAGCATAGGTGGGAAAAAGGCCCTTTTTAATCTCTGAAATATGCCTTTCTCATTGCTCATTGTAAATTGGGTTTTTCTAGGTGAACAGTCAAATCTGGGGCAGCTGAAGTAATGATAATACAAAGTTAAATCCACAACTCCATCATCCCACAGCTTCCTCTGAAACCAGGCAGGTGCTCCTCATTTTCCTGCTTTTCAGTTCTGCATCTCCCAGATCAGATCAAGCATACAGAGATGAACAGCTGTGCTAGCAAATCCCTCCGAACCCCAGGGTCACCCCTGACTTCCCCGGGAGGAGTATGCTCTCCAACACTCCAGTTATGTGCAGCTGCATCCTGCTGAGAAGAGTGTATGGAGGAGGTCCAGCACAAACAGCATTCCCACAGATATTTATGCCTCTCTGCTCAGAGCTCAGATTGGACACAAGTTATGACACCTGAACATACTTCACTGGAAAAAAAACCAAAACATTCACGAATGCAACAGACTGCCTAATGTTTGTAAAGCCTTTCTTCATAGACACTTCAGTCAGAGGACTACAGTCCAAGAGGAGCACTGTAAATCCTGAGTATCACGTTGGACGCCATGAATAACATTCACGTTTCAAGAGTTGCTACCAGACAGTGTCTGATTCCCAAAGTGAAGGAGTAAGACAGTAATCACAGAACCACAGGAGTGTAGGGGTTGGAAGGGACCTCCAGAGATCATGGAGTCCAACCCCCTGCTAAAGGAGGCTCCCTACACCAGACTGCACAGATAGGTGTCCAGATGGGTCTTGAATATCTCCAGGAAGGAGATTTCACAACCTCTCAGGGCAGCCTGTTCCAGTGCTCCATTACTCTGACAGTAAAGTTGTTCTTCCTTATGTTAGTATGGAGCTTTCTTTGTCTTCCTGTCCTTGCTAATACTGGATAGGGCAGAGCTCATTTTGCACAAAGATACATGTTTGTGAAGCTAATCAACATCATAAACACATGGTTTCAATTGTTTGTTTGCTGCCCAGATAATCTGTCTTTGCTGGCTTCCACCTCAGTGAGAAAGACACTAAAACCATGCACAGCATCTTGGGCGCATCACACCTCCCTCTCCATCACCAACTGAAGCAAGTCAATGACTTGGCTTATTTGCACATTGGCATATTCTTGGCTTAACCCATGGACACAAGTGAGGAAGGTAATGGTGGGGCCAAGATCCCACAGTGCACTAGAAATGTAGCTGCTCTGATCTTCAGAGGGGCTCATCCATAAGAAGTTGGACGCAGGGGTGGATTTTTGTTTTTGTTTAGTGGCCTTTACTGTCATCCTGGATTCATCCAACCATGTTCACAAACTCACTCACCTGCGCTCAGGGGAAGGGACTTGATTCATGGGCCTTTTCAAGGGCAAGCACTTTGCCTAATGTGCAGTATATACTTGGAAATTGATGTTTTTCTGAATTGCAAAGTTAGACCAGATGCACGGCTGGCCCAGAGACTTCAACATCAGCTGAGATCCATGTACTTTTCAAGTGCTCTCATTACACCTGGCTAGATGGGTACTGTTCCCTTTGGCAGTGATTACAAAGCAGAGTTTGTAGATGAGTGGAAATAGACTCATTATTTCCTACTACAAGTAGATGAAATATAAATAGATCCAATATAAACAGATGCAACGCAATTGCAATAGATCCTCTTTTGAGAAAGGCTACTTGTCTCTTGTCAGAGGCAAGTTACAATATCAGCCAGACTAATACTTCTTCCTTGTAGTCTGATTTATACATTTTGAATAATGAGCTTAAAATTTTGACCATACACCACATACTTTCAGTTTGCAACCAGAAAGCTTGTTTAGTCAATATGAACATTCATAATTCTTTAATTTCCACACAGCAAAAAGTTTATCTGCTGGGTGTATAGCCCTCCTTCTTCATAATGTTATAATTTCATGTTCAAACAAATCTCTTGTAAAATAACAACAAAGAAAAGATTCTAATGAAAAATGTAAAGAAAGCAAATGACTCAAAGATTCAAAGATGCAAGAAAGGAAGTAATCTAAACAGCTATAGTATCAGAAATGATAATTTCAGATAATTTCAGACAAAAGAGACATGGTCCCCAGTGACAAGTACAGAGCTGTGTACGTATAAAAATCTACAGATGCATAGTTCATATTATGACTTTTTTACTTAAAAATATGCAGTGAAATTATGCCATTTATTTAGAATAATGCGAGTAACAATCCCAAAAATATGTTTCTAAGGAGATACAATATTTCAGTTTTATCATCCTAAGGGAAAAGCTAATAACGGAAAAGTTGAAGAAGTGATGAAGAAGGACAGAAAAGATGCTTAGAAAAGCAGACTGAGTCTAGTTCAACAATAACAGAAGATCCATATTGATCTGGGAATACAAAATCCATCATCATACTTTATGTGGTTATGGGACTTCTGCTGCTAGAATAACCTTGGAGTGACTAAGATGCGGAACTCAATTATAAATGGCAGAAAAAAATAGATTGAATGGAATAGAATTATGCTGGGATTTCTCATTTGTCAAAGAAGAAACTTTTTTTCTCCCTTCCATTCTATAATACATCTTTGACTGAAGATGAAACCGCTGCCCTAAAATAAAGGAGAACAGCAAGGCTGTGCCCCATGGGAAGTGCCAGGACATGTGAACTCCAAGATCTGACAACAAAACTTTAAATTTTATTTCTCAGGGATGAATGCCCCATCAGTCAGTTTAGGGACTCTTACCAGACCGATTACTCCCTTTCTAGCACCGATTGATCTTCTTGAAATATAACGAAAAAGTCTTATACAACCACACAACACTCACAGCTCTCTTGCCTTTCACTTAACCCGTGTCTTTTTTTTGTTTTGGAAAAAGTCTTGAGAAATCTTCACATTTAAACCATGACAATTACTTTGAATTCTAGGAATGGGAATTAGGAAACTACGTTGCAGACAGGAAGCTTTTTTCACCACACTCTTCTTTTCAGAACTGAGTAAGTTCAATAGAACTGAAGTCAGTTTAAACGCCTCATATTTTTATCAGACACTTCTTTCTAGGTTTTCTAAAGATGTTACTTGATGTATCTAGCCTTTCCTTTCAAATTGACACAGGGCTTCGTGAGCTAAAATTGTTGTGGATTCCTCAGTACTGAATAGAAAGACTTGTTTTTCTCTTTATTGAATTAGCTAAAGATCTTCTAACAATCTACAGTCAGATGTAGTGAGGTAGTTGCAGTTTTATAGAGCATCCTTCACTAAATGAAATCCTAACAAATCAAAGTTCAGCACTTAGAAATACGCATCTGTTCAAACTGTCATATAAAATCTTTTGCCTTTAACTTCTGTTACATCAAAGTTTCCACTTATATTTGGAGCTACAAAGTCAGATTGCTGGTGTTAGAAATGGATGAATCCTTTAAACTCTTTATCCTTTAAAATCATATTATGCAGTCTTCAAAGCAATAAGATCAGAGATATTAACAGCCCCAAAGGCTTTATTGCGAAGACCACATAGAAAAAAGGAAATATTTTAATATTAAAAAGTCTTTTATATAACTTCCTTATTCAGAACGTGGAGGGAGAACCTCTTCCCAACCTCTTTAAAATATGTAAGCCAACTTTTGCTGCAAATCCTGAAGCATCTCATGTTGAGTATTGTATCGCATTAACTATCCTTCCATTATCCCATCCACAACAAGGGCCTCTGACGGTGTTACTGCTGATAGCATATGGACTGCAACAGCATCAATACAGGAAAGGGTATCTTTGGAAGTGTAGTAGTTAATATGTAAAATATAAAATCATTACATTTCTTTGCAGCCTTAACACCTGTTGCCTGCCAGTCTGAAGCTGGTTAAGCATCATTAGTATGTACAAGGAAGAACACAGTATGAGATACAAAGATACAGCCCTTGACACTTGCCTCAAAAAGACAAGGATGAACTCACCATTTTACTAAGAGAACACCCCTTTGGAAGGAGTAGATATCAAATCACAGAATCATAGAATGGAAGGGACCTTAAAGCCCATCCAGTTCCAACTGCCTGCCATGGTCAGGGTTGCCAACCACTGGATCAGGCTGCCTAGGACCCCATTCAACCTGGCCTTGAATGCCTCCAGGGATGGGGCCAACCTGTTCCAGTTCCGGGCACAATCACTCATCTCCGTTTGTACCTTTAGCAGACTCAGATACCCGACAGCAGTACGAATGAGGACAGAGCTACACAGAGCCCCCAGCCCCAAGGGCCTGCTCACGTGTTAAGGCACACTGCTGCTTTTTAGGCACCTGATCTCATCATATCCCTCACCAAAATGTAAAAAGATGGTAGCAATCTGCTTTCTGGTAATGCTACAGTGTCTGACTGAAGCCACCAGTGCAAAGATTTCCTGTCCTTACTGTTGACTCACCTTGCTTGAAGAATGGCTGCTTTCCTTTTCTGATAAGTACTTAGTGTATTTTAACATCATAAAATGCAAGTCTTTATCACTGCTGTAATAGATTTAGCATCTCCCAAAAGCAGTACACCATACTGGATGACAAGAGGAAATTACAAGTTTGTAGATACCAGGATCTCCTTGCCACTTGCTGTCTGAGGATACAACTGAGAGGAAGAGTAAAGGCATGGAGCTTGCCAGTGTCAGGATTTGTTGACAGGCAATGGGACAAGGAGCAGAGAAAACACTCTGCTACTCAGGAGAGTCCTTGTCAAAGCTGTTGTACAGGCAATCCCAATTTCAAGTGCACACTCAGGAGACAAAGGCAAACATTTTTTTCCCTAAGGAAGCTACATGCTAGGTGGGTTTGTTTTGAATTGGAAGAGAGCATATAGCAATCCATTAACTTGTTCTTTCCCTCATTCTTTTTTTTTATTATTATTATTATTTTTATTCTGCTGCAAAATCTGAAAGAAAAAATCCAGTTTATAGCTGAAAGTTTTCTTACCCTAATGCAAGGTAATTGAAAACTGAGTTTCTTTCCCCTCCCCTTTTTCAACAGAAAAAAAAGGGAGGGATTTTCCTTTATTTAGAGTCACAGAATCAACAAGGTTGGAAAAGACCTATAAAATCATCTAATCCAACTGTCCACCTATCACTAACAGTTCTCACTAAGCCATGTCCCTCAACACAACATCTAAGCATTCCTTGAACACCTCCACCACCTACCTGGGCAGCCCATTCATTTGTGCCAGAGAATGTCATAAAAGCTCTGTACACATTGTAAATGTAATAATGGCCTCAAGTAGAGACAGGGGATGTTCAGGTTGGATATTAGGAAATGCTTCTTCACACAAAGGGAAGTTCCCAAAAAGGACAGATACAGTTCACCATCATCTAACAGGCAACCTGTAGCCCTTCCCAGCCTCTTAAGCTTTGTTCCAGATGCAAATCATACACCAGAAAATCACGTTCTAAAAAGAACTTGAAAACTAACATGCTTCTATGAACAGCTTTAAACTTAGGATCTGCATTTATGACACTTTAAATACAACAGATGGATTCACATAATTAGCATCTTATCTGCATATATCTGTAGATAAGAAGAGAATGCTCTTAATGAGCAAGGAGGGAGCCTGCATTTCCCACTGTTTTGCAGTCTTTGGGCAAAAACTCTTCCTTTGCATTACACGTAATTTCTATTGGCATCACAAGAAAAAGTGCAGATATAAAAAACCTTAATTCTTTAGAGTTGAAGAAGTCTTCACATGGCCCACCTCTCTCACCTGCCTACCTCACTCTCTCTCCTTCAAAATATGAAGGGTAGAACAAAAACGGCTTTAGATAAGAACTGACCTTACTTCAGACAACACTGGACCATCCATCTACCCTCAGAGTTTTAGAACCTCTACTATCTATATGGAGACAGAGCTTCTGCTATGAACCCAGCACACTCCCTTCTATTGCAGCTAGTAGATCTCAGAAGACAAACCATTTTTGCTTATGTGTCATGATGAATGCTCTAGGCACAAGAAATACCAGTGACAGCTCATCTTATTTCTTCTTTCAGAGATCAAAATTAATCTTATCAAAAATGGGAAGTCAAGAGATTATATGTGCCTATAAAAAATGTATGAAGGAGAATTTACCCTTGAGTTTTGAACATTCAACTTTCTGTGCTTTAAGCAGACCAGAGTTCGGGCTTCAACATTAATAGTGTGCATACTCTAACTAAAATGAGTCTGTAGTCCATGGATGCCCATGTACTGTACCTTGAACTATTTAAGCAACCAAATCAAAAGTCTTACACCCGTAAACAAATCAGTGGAGACGTAAGAAAATCAGTGCAATGTGTCTCACCTCTACTTAGGCAGGAAAAATGTAACCTGGATGTCATTTTAGGAAAAAATTGCTGGCTTACCTCTCCACGAATATTGTATAAATACATGCTAACGAGGCACATGAAAAATCAGATCCATGGACCATTGAACAACTTCCATGGGTGAAAGTATGTGAAGGAAACTGTCCCCATAGCTGGGAAGAGATGTGGAAAGGAATGAGTAGGATCAGTTAAAAATGAGACCTTGAACTCTTGCAAATCCTGTTAAGGAATTTTTCTCTATCAACACTGTAAAGAGCAAAAATAAAATGGTTGGAATCTCTTTGTATTTTAACTTGCAAAGTGGACTAGTTTTTTCTTAATTGACATTTCGGTGAAAACGAATTTATACTTGAAATTGTGAATTTGATCGTTTCTGACAAACTTTAGAAGGAAAGTCAGATGTAAAGTTCAGATTTGAATAATGCGACTGCGGAGCAGCAGGGAGAAGCACTTACAGATATAATGTGTTGGAGACGATTAAAGTCAGAAGGATGTGTCTGCAGCTTCAGCACAGCAATTCTTCTGCCATTTTTTTAATTTGAAAAAAATTGAAGTAGGCACCGTATGCCAGCATAAGGAGCAGCAACAGATCTATGGTTAAAACACCTGAAAAACCTTTCTTTCTCTCTTTGCCTCTTTCAAAAAACCCTTTTGTTAAGAAATAGCATTTAAGTAGCAACTGAACAAAAGAAAGTACCAAGCCAAACTGTATCAGTAATAAGCTTGATATTTTCTGTCACTAATTCAGCAGAATTTGAATCTGTCCAAAATCAGTGTTTCAATCTATTTGCATTTTACAGAATTAAAAATAACTGAGATTTTGCATTGTTTTATCTCATTATTTTTCACACTGGATTCATTTCAAGATATAAATTATAATGATTATCTTTCGAATGATAAATGATTTAATTTTATAGGAGGAATAAATATCCTGATCATTATATAATTTATCAAGGGCCATCTTACCCACTGTACCAACCACAGCTAATCAGCCGCAAGAAACCACCACTGTGCTGAACAGAGGCATTTACCAACATGTGACAGTGCAGGTAACACCATCACAAATTAAGTGACCTATTTTGCAGAACTGTTTGACAAAGACAAACATTTTGTGTGCAGGCTTGTTCCAGGGTTGTGCCAGGCTCCATGCTGCCCTTGGCCATTGGGTAGATAGGTGATGATAAAAGGCACTGCCACAGCTTCCACTCCATACACGCAGTTGTACCCCCTGCATGGCTCTGCATTTACCTGTAGGTACAGCAATGAGCTCTCATGCAGACAACTCTCTGTTTGACAGCAGAAATGATGAAGAGAAATGTTCTCTTTAGGAAGATCCTACCAAAGCTCGAATGACCAAAGTGGAGTAACTGTTGCAAACCCTGTCTGAAACCCATCCCATGCTGCACAACTCAGGGTTCCCATCATTTCACAAAACGCAAGATTATCTGTGCCACTGCCTTTCTCATTATAGCATTAGCCCCATCTGAAGCAGTACTCTGCAGAGTCTGAGTGCTTTTCTTACCCAGGTGCTGAGGAACCGGCATCTTCTGCCTATGTCTGTGCGTCTGAGCTAAGGCTGTTCTCCCCAGAAAGACTTCTGTCTTCCAAAAAATGTGATTTCGAATGAAGTGATACTTGGTTATTGCCAAAAAGTGGATGGAAAACCCAGTTTCCTTCTATACCCACAGATGCTGTTAATGTTACAGTCCGTTATTTCAAAGAGAGTTGCAACTAATGAGATCAAATTTGCCATTTCTCCCTTTGCCCCAAATTCACAGAATCATAGAACGGTTTGGGTTGCAAGAGACCTTTAAGATCATCAGGTTTCAACTGCCGGCTATGGGGGACACCTCCATCTAGACCAAGTTGCTCAGAGCCCCATCCGGCCTGGCCTTGATTGCTTCCGAGGAGGGAAAGTTAAAAAGTATTTCAGCTCAGACTCAGTGAGACACAAATAACAGTGAGAGGGAAGTGGAGGGTTGCTGCATTATTTCATTTGGTAACAGCAGCCGTATTATGCTCCCTGGTGACAGCAGGACACCAGGAGGGAGGTTTGCAAGGAAAGGAGTACCTGGGCTCAGAGTCTCACAGATGCAGGAAATCCTAGCAAAGCACCAAATGTCACTGAGGGCGTTCTCACCCTCACAAGGGCTCCTGACATGTTCAGATGCTGCTGACACCATTAAGAAAGTGGTAAATTAACCAGACTCCAAGTCACCTAAAATTAGAGTTCACACAAAGCCTTGCCTTTACCTCGCTGACAGCTTCCTGCCCAGGCAGTGGCAGAGTGATACAACAGCATTCACTCAAAGTCTTCATCATTCATGAAAAATCTCATTTAGAAAATCTTCCCATTAAAACGGGAAAGGGATTAGAATCACCTGATATTTCATCAATATCACAGATGTATTATTTTTTTAATGATTATATCTATGAAGGAGATCTCAAATGAGAAGCAGTAAATGGTTTCCTGAAGTTCTACTTCTCAGTCCATTTTCTAGCCAGTCTCAGTCAAGCTCAAGAGGCACAAATGGCACATGGAAAGCAATCAGACGCAGAGGAAATCTGTAAGCCAGGCAAGAACCAACTCCTGGAGAGCTGCAGTACTTTGCTCTGAGCAGGACAGAAGTGACTCATGAAATATCACTGTGGCATCCACAAAGAGATTAGTCGCTACATGAAATACGTAAGATAAAGATCTTCCAAGATATAAAAAGCATTGTCTAGATTATTTAGCCTGTGTAAACTCTCTGAAAGATGCTGACAATGATGTCTGAATGAGTACTGAAAGAGCTTTAGCACTCCCTTGCTGACTGATGTATTTTCCTTTCAGCGTTCAGTTTCAGCACATGCTGGAGAGTCATTAAACATCAGGAAAGATCCTGCTTTGGAAACGAAGATGTCTTGTGTGGGCGTAAGATTAAATGTTCCCCCATCTTTCAAATGACTCAAAGTCCGAAAGACCCAAATGCAATATTTTGGTTGAAACGCTACCTAATCCAGACTTAGCTATAACTTTAACCATTTGCAAAGATCTGTGAAAGGGCAAAGTACACTATCTGTCATTATACTGAAGAAGAAGATTTTACATCCCTTCTGTTCAGCACTTGGTTCTCTTGGCTGTGTGCTCAGGATTAAGGAAAACAGCACAGACAGCAGGATTTTCATAATATCCTTGACATGGCTGCTACCTCCTCTAGCTATTTTTGGGAAGCTATTTGTCTGAAGCTACAATCTGTTTAGCAAATGACAAAAACACAAAGATGGTAAAGATGAGAGCTAAAGGGAATTTTCCAGCAGGAGCCTGAACTGTAGCCATGGGCTGCAATTTGTATATTCTGAAGTTGAAGTGTTCTGTGAGACAAAATGTGGACACGGTACACAAAACTCTACTTCCAGTTTTAGGGTGCTCAGAACAAAAACTGAGACATCAACAAGATGCAAAGTATGGAAGAAGTAAAAGCTCACTGTGATTATTTAAATTTGATACAAAATTTGAAAGGATTATTTTTTGCTTGATGACTGTTTTTCAATAGACCTAAAGCACTCTAACTCAGGCTGGTCCGCATCACCTGTCACTCAACAAAACTCAATATGCACCTTGGCTAATTCAACAGGAACTTGACCATGTTTGTGCCTGTCCAAGCTCACTCTCCTACAGCTCAATGATTTTCATGGAATCACAGAATCATAGAACTATTAAGGTTGGAAAAGACCACTAAAATCATCTAGCTCAAATGATAACCCATCTCCAAGCCCAGTAACTCATGCCCCTAAACTATGTGTCTACATAGCAGAGATTGTGAACCAATGAACAGAGAATGATGGCTTGATTTCTATCCTAATAACTAATTGGTGATGAGCAGAGCTGGATACTTGTGGCAGCTCCCAGACTGCATGGCCCAAGACACGCACTACAGCAGGCATCACTAATGATATGAGAGGGGATTAACACGCTTCAGCTGACTCTATCCTCAGCATTAAGTCCTCAGCAACTGAAATTCATTTTTCTGTAAGGTGATCCCCATCAGTGGTGAGGCAACATAATTACTGGTTACTTTTGAAATTATAGATCATGGGTATCACCTGTAATCACATGAAATCACTCTAGATTTCATTAAAAAAAAAAAACAAAACACCTGTGGCTGTGGTTTTTGGCAAGCTTCCTTCACCAACACCACTGTAGGCCGTGAAGTTTACAACAATGTGCCTCAGAAACTCAGCAGTTCACTCCACAGTTATTTGATGGATCAAGCGTGTTTCTGAGACTGCAGTATGGTGTTGAGTGTCATCCAACAAATTCTTGGAGTTGAACTACCCCCCAAGTGTTTGGGCCACCTGGCTCAGGTAGTTAGCTGGGTTGAGGGGTGCTGTAGGGCTGACAAAGGACCAGGGCAAGTGATGTGCAGCCTCATAACAGCAATTTGATCTGATCCATGTCTATAAATATCTAAGGAGTGAGAGGCAAAGGGACGAGGCTGGACTCTTCTCAGCAGTGTGTGGTGATAGGACGAGGGGAAATGGCCACAAACTGAAGCATAGGAAGTTCTGCACAAATGTGCATGGGAACTTCTTCCCAGTGCAGTGACGGAGCAGTGGCACAGCTGCACAGAGAGGTGGTGGAGTCTCCTTCTCTGGAGACGTTCCAGACCCGCCTGGACGCCTACCTGTGCAACCTGGGCTAGGGAGCTGCTTTGGCAGGGGGTTGGACTCCGTGATCTCTGCAGGTCCCTTCCAACCCCTACAGCTCTGTGATTCTGTGAATTTGTCTGAGTTGTGATGCTCCTTCTTTGCTTAAAACCTAAGGCATCATCAAGGATGTATTCAGCCTGTTGTGGGAAGCTGTCAGGGAGCAGGAGCACAGTACCATAGACTGAGAAGCTCAACGGTAATCTGGCAGGCACATTATGGAAACAATTACAGTTTCTTTTCTCCAAGGAACAAGGTTCTCAAATATTGTATTACCCTTCTTCCAGCAAATCCCATGGTATTTATTTTCGGTTACACAGTGTATACATTATCTGCATGAATCATTAGTGCTAAACAGCGTTGCAAAATGAGAAAGCAGATGATAGCATTTTTTAACAGCAGCAAGCTATAAAGTGAAGGCTGCTGTCAAGTGAGTAAAACAACAGAGCTGAAACTGAATCAGCTCAGTAAAGAAAATGCAGAGAGAAATAACTACCGAATAATCCCCTATATTATTTCTAGCATGACTATGTCATAATTGACCTCTGCACCAAAAATGAAAGTGTCATTGGTTTGAAAAATAGATCAGATAAATCCCCACATTTTTTTACTCTTTTTCCTTTTTATTTTCTGCATTTGTTAATGAAAGAAAAATCTCAGATGGACTCAGCATCTTGAACAACAGCAAAGACCATAAAAAAAATCATTTTTAGCGCATTCAGATAGGGGCAGTGCTCTGTGCTCATCTGTTCATGAATCCACACAGGTACTTCATTGTCAGATGCTGTTCTCTCCTTCCCCCTGCCCCAAGCTGAAGTCTCCCTTGGTGACCCTCATCCTGAAAAGCTCTTAAGCTCTTCAGCAACCTCAGGGCAAGCTCCCAGATATTCTCAGAATGACTAAAAGTCACACTTTTCAACACCACAGCTACTCAGCAAAGGGTAAGGGATGGAAGAAATGCTGCTCAATGCAGCGGCTTGCAGGAACTGGAGGTTTTCTTTCCTAGTGAGTAATTCATGAGCCTGGTTTTATAAGTCAGTTTCATTAGGCAAGGGAAAATGCCAACCTTGGCCAATATGGAGAAGTCCATCTTTTAATGATCTTTCACTTGTTAGAAAGCATCCTGGATGAAGACATCAGAGTGACTAAACTGAGGGTCACAGAAGTTACTTATAGAATCATAGAATCATATCATCATTACGGTTAGAAAAGGCCACCAAGATCATCTGGTGCAACCGTATACCCCTCACCACCACGCCCACTAACCATGTCCCTAAACTTGCCCTGTCAGACATCATGCAGTAGAGGAGTTCCCTGCTAGTGTGTTTTACAAGTAAATCCTTCCCCCCCCACACTGCCCTCGCTATAGTATCTGTATATATCATTGTTATTGTTTTCCTGACAATTCCTCTAGCCATCCAAAAAAGAGTATTTGAAAGTCCTGATGTTCCTCTGGGAGTTTCTTACTTGAAGTCCATTAAATCTTTCGCCTCTGAGGCAATAAGCCACTGTGCAATGATTAATCACCACAGATCCAGACATATTTGTGAGGTGGAGATGCTTTGCGAATGACTGGAGAAGTTGAAGGCTATTAGAGAAACTGGGAAAGAAATAGAAAAATGAAAGTCCCCATGCACTAACTAGAAGGTGGATGAAAAAAAAAAGAACAAAAAGCAAGAAAAAAGAAAGAAACAACAACCAAAAGCCAAAACAGAGCCTCTTCCTACTGCCTGCAGAATGATGCTACTGAACACCTTGCTGCTCTGAGGAAGAGGGAATGGACATCATAATGATGTGTCACATGGAAGAAGACAATTGGATACTACAGTGATGAATATTGTGTGGGAAGGGAAGGGAAGGGAAGGGAAGGGAAGGGAAGGGAAGGGAAGGGAAGGGAAGGGAAGGGAAGGGAAGGGAAGGGAAGGGAAGGGAAGGGAAGGGAAGGGAAGGGAAAAGGGAAGGGAAAAGGGAAGGGAAAAGGGAAGGGAAAAGGGAAGGGAAAAGGGAAGGGAAAAGGGAAGGGAAAAGGGAAGGGAAAAGGGAAGGGAAAAGGGAAGGGAAAAGGGAAGGGAAAAGGGAAGGGAAAAGGGAAGGGAAAAGGGAAGGGAAAAGGGAAGGGAAAAGGGAAGGGAAAAGGGAAGGGAAAAGGGAAGGGAAAAGGGAAGGGAAAAGGGAAGGGAAAAGGGAAGGGAAAAGGGAAGGGAAAAGGGAAGGGAAAAGGGAAGGGAAAAGGGAAGGGAAAAGGGAAGGGAAAAGGGAAGGGAAAAGGGAAGGGAAAAGGGAAGGGAAAAGGGAAGGGAAAAGGGAAGGGAAAAGGGAAGGGAAAAGGGAAGGGAAAAGGGAAGGGAAAAGGGAAGGGAAAAGGGAAGGGAAAAGGGAAGGGAAAAGGGAAGGGAAAAGGGAAGGGAAGGGAAGGAAGTTAGCCTATAAGGACAAGGACAGTATCTACTAAAAAAGGAGAAAATGGTATGATATTCTGCAAGGATTAGACTTCCTTATAAATACAGTCCTTAATTTAATCGTGCACTGCTTTTAAATATTTTGGGTCCAAACCATCCTGACTGAACTTGAAATTGCATTTTACAAGCAAAATGCAACCACTGTAACAACTACTTTCAGCAAATGTATGTGCTTGGAGTGGGCATGTATACCTGCTATGCAGTTCCAGTGGTCTCAATCTAGCAGGAAAGCCACCTTGGAGTGAGAGCAGATGGTAAGACAGAAATAGAGATTTTCTGCTGTTTCTTTTTAAATAAAGAACAACTGAAAAACTGAAAAAAAAAAAAAACGGCAAAGTGTAAAGAAAAAAGAAAATAACACAAAAGGAAATGAGAGCAAAGCCTGGTGAAGAATGAAAGAGTATGAAACTTGCAATAAATGTAAGACATAATGATGTGTACACAATTAAAACAGTACCTACAAATAGCACAGATATCAAAGGCACACTCTGCTTTTTGCAGTTTGCAAGCGTTTGTTAGCACAGGTTTCCTCATTCAGTGACTGCTCATCAGCTTGACTTTTCAGGTGACATCTTATGGCTTTAGTGCCAGATATCTGAAAGAAGAAAGCCATGCAACTTTCCTTTTAATGGGGAGGTTCCTCTTGCCCTGCTCCCCCTGTTAGGCAGTTTTCACACACAAGTTTCACTCCCACAAGGGCTGCTGCTGCTAAATGATTTGATGGGATTCCAATACAACCCAGGCCTGAATATTTATCATTCCCCACAAACCAGCAGTGATGAAGTGGCACCCCAGGAGGGGATACAGCCCATGTCACAACAAAAAAATAACAACAGAATGACTTCAAAAATCAAACACAAACCTCCTCTAAGTGCCGTGACCTTGTCTTCTTAAATCTTGTTGGTTTACTCTCTCTTTAGGGAGCGAATGCCCTGAACCACATGCCCTTGTTTTTATAATTACTTTTAAAAGTGCCTAGTGACCACTGTCTATGAGGAATCTCAAATACAACCAAAACCATGCCACGACTGCCATCCAGGTAAGCATGGCAGGGATAACTTACTGAGAACAACAAACCCCTTGGCACAGCACCAGCACCATTTGTCTTGGTTTGCAAGCTCTTGGTGTACCTCCAGGGCTTGGTGTATTTTAGCCACAGGGTTGCATCTGAAAACAAGATCAGCTAAAAGCATCCACCCAGACAGCCACCCACTAGCCAGTCTCTGCCAAAGTGACAGTCAAACTTTCCTGATTACCTGCATCAGCTTGAGTGCTACAAAATAGACAAGTCAAAATACAGGCATCCTGATCTCCATTCCCTCTCCCACTTCATTTAATTTACATTAAGCAATACATTCCATAAGTTACCACTGAAATCCTTTCTCTGAGCACCACAACTAATTGATCCCTCTGCAAATGGGTAGTGTTGTTCCAGAGAAACTGTAAATATGATGTGTGTAAGCTCATTCAATAGCAACTGATACATGGGGCAAAGACTCAACTTCATGATCAAAGTTGCATCAACACTTAACACTTAGCCAAAAGAAAGCCCTCTTAGAGGTCCAGGGGAAATATGTACAAGGGTTTAAGAAAGTATATCAAAATTATTCTTATTTTATTGATTCTCCAAGCTGGCACACAGTCCTACACAGTTCACAGATACACTACCATTGCACATTATAAAGATGCCTTTTCTTTTATTTCATCTTTGCCTCAGAAACAGCCTTCTTGGCAGAAAAAGAAAAAAAAAAGAGTGTAAAACATGAATCCTATCACACAGTGAATGCAAATCCGTGAAAAGGCATTGTCCCTGCTGGCCCTCTTGTCACAACTTTCAAGAAGTCCCAGGAACAACATCGTTTTGAGGCAGAGAATTGTTAAATGATTAAAACTCAACCAGATGCACTCTGCAGCAGAGGCAGCCTCTGCGGAAAATTCACGAAGGTTACTCTTTGAAAATGCTAATCAAAAGAAAAATGATTTGCTTTGGTACCAGCCACTCTTTAAAATAACAAAGAGTGTGCTCATTTGGGTTGCAAGACTATTTGTGTAAAGACAGGAAGAACATAGGTTTAGCATAATGATGAGGTCATGTTGTGAGAAGCAAGCCCGATGAACACGTCCCAAGAGGCCCTCACGATACTGTACCAGAAAGAATCATGGTGCTGGGCTGCAGGGAGTATTCTATACTCTGCAAATGGCACTCTCCCACTCCCCAGTACTGACAACTAAGGTGCAGAGTGCTTCTCCATAAATTTGCATTCCAAAGTCCACTACCTTACCTAAAGCCCACTGAAATAGGTACTGACAGGCATTAGGAGAAATACACTGTTTCAACTAAATTTTAGTTTGGAGATCCAGGAATCCAGCAGAGAAAACACTCCAAAACATGACAGAAATTATCTCTGTTTTCTGGTAGTTCAGCAAGAAATTCCCAACTTTCTCTATGCTTGTTTTTTTTTATAAAGCTGCTACTCATAACTGGGGGAGAAAGAAAACCCCAGTGACACATCAGAGCTTGGCCAACATTCAAAAGTTAGTTTTAATACAGAGTTGCTGTAGAAGGTATGGGTTTGTGATCTCTTAGGATTTGCCTCCAGAGGCACAAGACAGATACAACCTAACTTCACAGACTAAGAAGGAAAGGAAGGTTATGTGCAAAACTGCTAAAATACATTAGATTATGAAAAAGTACTTCTGGCAGAGTGCAATCGTCATAAATACATCTCTGCAGAGGTGAAGCAGTGTCAGCTTGAGTTGCAGGTTGCCTAGAAAGACTGTGGGATCTCCATTCCTGGAGGTATTCAAGATTCATCTTGGCTCTGCCTGAACAGCTTGCTGGGTATGCTCTGGGCAGCAGCCTGAACTGGAAACCTCCAGAGACTCCTTCCCATCCACCAGAACTTGCACATTTCTTGAGGCAGCTTGACATAAAGGCAAAACTGGATGTAAGCACTTGTACTTGTGCAGATACCTCTGTGTTACAGACAAAGAGACTTAGAGAAGAATGCACCGTTGCAAGAAAGCACTCACTAATTAACCCTTCTAACTCCTCTTGAGCAAGGTGGGTATGAGCTGTGCTTTCCAGAGGGCTGGAATAATGCCCCCAGACCCACACAGCAAATAATGAAAAGTTGTGGGTCCCAGGGCATTTCTGTCAGTGACCTTGCACTCAATTTGTTATTCCATGCTATTTCTTAGAAGAATCAGGGATTATCAGAATATGTCACTTAAACAGAAAACGATTCATATTTTGACCTCATTCAAAAGAGTTCTTTGAAGAGATTAATTTGTTTGTGCATTGTAATTTCATTTACACGCAGTTCAAAGGTGGAATGTTCTCCTCTTTTATGGAAGCAATTAGAGCCTGTGCTTTTTTCCAATTAAGTGACCCCCCTTCTCCTTCTAAGGAGCTGTAAACCAGAATTAAGATGATTCTGGGTGAAAAAAAAAATCTGTAATGGTAATTCATGCTAGTTGGCCCCAGATGAGGCACTGAATTCAGATGATGAAGTGAATTCTTCTATCAAAGGGTCTTATTCAGCTGAGGTGTGGGAATACCCTCCTGCGATAAAAGCACATATTAGACAAGAAATAGCTTTCAAGGATGGCTGCTGCCAACCAGCATAAATCAAGGACTGCGATTGATTAACTAATTTAAACACTAAAGACAGCTTTTGTTGCTATGGCAATAAAAGAAAGGTTGAAACCCTGATGACCTTGGAGGCTCATGATCCTCCAGAGATTTCAGTAACTATAGTCTGGAAATATATTAAAAGATATAATACTAGCCAGATTGCCTTGTAATGGCTTGACTGTTTTGCCAGCTGGAAGGCAGACCTCGCAGCATGGTTCACACCAGTCTCCAGTGTGCACATAGCTCTGACTATCTCATATCTATTCAGCTCAAAAATCAGCTGGGACATCCAGGATGCTCAAAGATCTTCTTTGAGTGCCATTGTTGGCCGTTACTCTCAAATATCAGTTCTATTTCTCATTGAGTACTTCATTAACAAATTCTTGTCACTAAGTTGGCTTCCAGGGTAGCTGCTCCTGAATTCATTATACTTTTTATCCTACATACTCCTTAGATGTTTGATTCAAAGCCTTCTGATGCAGAAAAAGACATTTTAGGAAGTGGTAGTAAAGCAGAGCCTGAACGTCCCAGGAGAAACTCAGGGAGTTCAGTGGAGCCCCAGATCTCACCACCTGAAGGTGTGGCCAGTGACACTTCAGAAACACCTGGCCAAGTGTTACACTTGACTGCTATTTAATCTCAGTTTTCCTCAGGAAATATCATGAACATCTTCCTCCATTTACAATCTTACCCTACGAGCAGCCAGAACTTAAAGTCTCTTCCTGCATCAGGTCTGGATTCAAGCTGTCATGTTTTATTAACAAGCTCCTGTGAGAAGCAAAAATAAGCTGACTGCGTGACCAAGTAACCTTATTATAAGGCTTATAATGCCTTACAAACAACAACTGCTTCAGATTTCAGTAATTGCGCAGGCCAGACAATTCACTTTTGTTTTTGTTTTTTTGGGTTTGTTTTTTTTTTTTTTGAAATATGCTCTTCATTTTGAGATCCACAAAATATTTCAGTACAAAAACTGTTTTCTTTTGCCAATATGGTAGGCAGCTTTTCTGAAAATGGGCTACTACTGTGCAGAAGGGCTTCACTGTTTGAAAATAAATGCTGTTTCCAGCAAAAAGCCTCAGAACATCAAGAATATTTTATCCCACACTGCATTCATAAAGATTCAGATTACATTCCAATCTCACTTTCTAGAAAATATCTAAGCATGCTTTCCTCAGTTTTTAATTAAGATGTTTATCTATAATTGGCATTACATTAGTACTGTATTGTACGTTAACCGGGGTAGCATCCACATTTGTTCTACTTAAAACCACAGCTACCAAAATATCCCATTCAACTGCAAACTGGCAAAAATCCTGAAATAAATACGCTCTTAATCACTTTGTAAGTCTCTAGCTTAACTATTTTGAATTATTTGTCTGTTTACAGGGTTTAAAATATTTTAGAAGCTGGGCCAGGGCATTTAACAAACCTCATAAGTGCAGAAAAAGTTGTTTGTGCTTGAACATGACAAAGGAAAGCAGGACAAGAAGGAATCAGTTGGTTTGTTGGCTTACTGAGGGCAAAATGATGCAGGATTTGAGGACAATGCTTTAAGTTTTGTGTCACAATGACACTCCAGGCAGTGTTTGATCCACCTGAGCATGACAGGCATAGGGCAGCAGAGCATCAGCTGAACTGCAGAGGTCCCTTACTTTGCTGAAAGAAAAGCATTCAGTTGTCTGGCTTTACTTTTCCTAACAAGAGCACAGTCTGGGTCAGCTCTACAGGACACCAGGCTTATTCAAATAAAAAATGTTTTAATTGCCACATATCTTTCTCCTCTCTTTTTTTCTGCCCTGAATCCATGAAAGCTTTTGTGACAGCTACAGGCTGTTTATTTATGTGAGAGCAAATTATGACCCTATTAGAAATGCCAGCCTTGATGCACAGAGCTCCCTCTGCACTGCTCAGAGGGAATCAACCTTCTATGATAAAACTGAAGAGTGTTGGGAACAGTTTGGCCTTAAACATCATAGCTATCAGAATATCTATAGCCTTGAACCATGCTGCATAGCACTGATCTTGGGCCAGGGCAATCCCAGGTATTTATACAGACTAGGGGTAGAACTCCTGGAGAGCAGCTCTGTGGAGAAGGACTCAGGGGTCCTGGTGGATGAGAAGCTGGACATGAGAGAACAGTGTGCATTTGCAGACCAGAGGGCGAACTGTATCCTGGGCTGCATTAAAAAAGGAGTGGTCAGCAGGGAGAAGGAGGTGATTGTCCACCTCTAGTCAGCTCCTGTGAGACCCCATATAGAGTACTGGGAATGGGTCTAGAGGAGGGCTACTAAAATGATCAGAGGGCTGGAGCATCTCTCCTATAAAGAAAGGTTGAGGGAACTGGGCTGGTTTAGCTTGGAGAGGAGAAAGCTCTGGGGAGAACTCATTGTGGCCTTAAAGGGAGCAAATAAACAAGATGGGAAATGTCTGTTTACAGAGGTTGATAGTGATAGGACAAGGGGGAATGGTTTTAAACTAAGACAGGGGAGATTTAGGTTAGATGTTAGGAGGAAGTTTTTCACTTAGAGGGTGGTGATGCAGATTGTTCAGAGGGATTGTGGATGCCTCATCCCTGGAGGCACTCAAGGCCAGGCTTGATGTGGCTCTGGTCTAGTGGTTGGTTACCCTGCCCATGGTAGGGGGTTGGAACTAGATGATCTTTGAGGTTCCTTTCAACCCAGGCATTCTATGATTCTATGGTTCTGTGATTCTATGATTTGTTATAAACATCCACCTTCATTCGCAGGAGATCACTGAAGAAATTTTCCTAGGTATCCACCCAGATAACCACCTCTTTCCTTCTTGGAAAAGAGGGTTTTTGAAAAAGTACAGTAGCTGCTTCCCATGGCCCATCTCTGCATGGCACACCCACCCAATCTCAGTCTCACTTCATTGCCAAGCTGTGGCCATAACCAGATGATTCACCAGGAGTTGAAATTTTCACATGCAAACTGCCAAACAGAAAAATTTCAAGGAGATGGGTCCCTACATTCCCCATCCTCTTCCAGACTCCCATCTGCAATTCTTTTTCTCTGTGACACTTTATAATACCAAGCTGAAAAATAAAAATAGACTCTTGAGTTCTTTCTACAACATTTATACAACATTTGGGCTTTGTTTCCCATCAGCGAGAGAACAGAGTAGAGAGAGAGAAATAAGCTTCTAGGAGAGGATGATCAAGTGCCTCACAGCACACGCTTCACATGAGACTATTTCAGAGTCCTTCAGTCCTTACAGATGATGTCTTCTTTGGGTTGCAGATCTGCAACAAGGAAGCCAGGTCAAGTCTCTTCAAAAGTCATTTTCTTAAGCTCAGTACTGCTGTCCCCAAAATGATACATAAGGAGTTAACAACCACATTCAGCGGTGCATGTTATCATCCTTATGAGTGACTACATCAGAAACACTACAGATATAATGACTGAAAATATCCACAAGCCAGCAGCAGACATCATCTTAGTATTCCTGTACTTAAGAGTGTGTCTATAAGGAGGGCACAGGCCCTGTCCTCAAAGAAGATACGTGGAAAAGGGGAAATGTGTGCCAGCTGCACCAGGAGAGATGGTCTTTTGCTATGGGAAAGACATTTTTTACGGTGAGAACAACCCATTGCAAGCACAGTCTTCCCAGGGACATGGTAGAAAGCTAGTCACTAGAGTTTTCAAGATGTGATGGATAGAGTGATAGATAATTTCATCTAGATTCCCTCTCCATGTGAAAGGTCTGTGCTGATGACCTTTCAATGTCCCTTCCTACTTGAGATGGTTTTTTATTCTATGATTCTATGAACTGCCTCTCTGAAGCATTTCCTCTTCTCTGCTTTCCCTCTTCCATCTTTCTTTCCTTCTCTTTGCTTCCCTCCCTTCCCAGCAACAGCTGACATCCCATCACATCACTCCAGGGGTCACGCATTCCCCTCCCCTCTCAGCTCCATGGCACTTGCCCAAGTTTGCAGTGGAAGAATGTTAATAGGAAAACCTCATTGAACCAAGCAGACATTTAGCAGATTTTCCACTCCCAGCTGCTGGCAGGGCTGAACATGAAGACTTCAGAGCATGGGCCGTTGATCAGTGCTCATCGATCACAGCCCTGTCTGAGTGTAGCATGGTTCATCTCCTCACACAAACACACAATGGCAAGCAGTGATCACTGCCTCACAGCCTGCACTTACCACTGCTTTATGTGCACTCCTCACCTTTTTTACAACCCTGCTCTTGTTCACTCTGCATCTTGTGTCCATGAAAGTGCCAAGAAGAGTTTAAACAGCACAGTTTTACAAAGAGTGAGTACCTTTCTACAGCCTGCATGAATTTTTTCAACCTTTTTCTTAACATGCACTTGGCCACTATAAATTTAATCTGTATGCTAGTGAGTTTATAAAGAGACACAGGTTGTCACAGAATCATAGAATGTCTCAGATTATAAGAGACATTCTTATATGGATATATGCCTCTTATATGCCACCCCGCAGCTCAGGCTGCCCATGGCCCCATCCAACCTGGCCTTGATTGCCTCCAGGGATGTGGCACCTACAGCTCCTCTGGGCAGCTGTGCCACGGCCTCACCACCTTCTGAGTAAAGAATTTCTGCCTAACATCTAAGGAAGCACTGAGGAACAACTTGGAGACACTTCTTAATGGGAGACAAGTAAAGCACTGTGGTGTGGGAGACTGAGAGCAGGTTGTCTCTTTGGATGGGGCAACTGATTTTTTTTCTAATCTCTATTCTTCTTTTTTTTTTTTTTGGTCATTTTCTGTCCCCTCTGGCCTTTTTGTATCCTGTGTAGAAAGGTCAAAAATAGTATTTATTAACATGGATCAACTGATCATTTATATTTGGCAAACACTGCCTTCTCAGTCCCAGAAGAGAGCAATATGCAGTCGTTTGCAAGTGATTCAGTGAGCCTGTCATCTCAGAGAGGAAATATCAGTGCAACAAGCCTGCTTTTGTCTGGTGCATTCCCTCACTGCCACTGGCAGAACTGGCCCATGCATATAATCTTTCATTCCATAATTCCTTAACGTGATTCAGTAACTCTAAGCAAAGGCAACACGTTGTCATTCATTACTAGTGTTTTCCAACTGATGCCAAATTATTACAATTACTCAATCACCCCAGGTAGTCCAATATTATTGCTGATAAGCAGACTGACATTCATAGTCCTGGAGCATTTGAGGTTTTTTGAGTTCTCATTTTGAGAATGTGTTTGGGCTATATTTTCAGTTGACAAACAAAATTACAATATTAAGATAAAAGTCATCTCTTGCAGTTTCAGCACAGGCCAGCTTATGCAGAAGAATCTTGATGTGCCTAAGATTTGATTGATGCTCACCACATAAATTCCCTTAGTAATTAACCTGCAGTAATAACTCCCAGCCGTGCTCAGGAGACCACCTTCATGCCCTCCCAACTGTAGTCTCATCATTTAAAGTCAAACGACTTAGTGGCTGTTCCTGGCAGGCTGGGGAGGAATGAAAGTATAAACATTCCTGAGAGTGAGTGAAAATGAGAGGAGAGAAATCACAAGGCAGTAGGTTCCCAGCCGAAGTCTTAATTTTGGAAGGCTGCATTGTCTTATTCATTTTGCTGATGTGAATGAAGCAAGTGGATGTGGCATGCAGAAGGTGAGCTGATGATGATGATGGTGATGTACGAATAACAATCAGCAATGACAAATGAGCTCTGGAAACCTCTAAACCTGCGTTCAATTTGCTGGCAGCAGTCTGGCAGGCTTGATTCTCCATTATGCTAGAAATTGCATCCTACTCTATGACAAACTAATGTGAGCTTAGATCGCCAGCAAGAGGCTACGTTTTCATAAATAGGAAAAGCCAAGAAGAAAGAAGAATCCCAAAGGTATTTTAAACCAGAAGTGACCCTTCTGCTACTTACAGAGGATTCCTCTAGCTTTGTCTCTGTCCCTTTTACTGTGGCTCCTCAAGGGGCAGACAGAATAAAGGCTTCATGCTTATGGTCCTCAGGACAAGGAGTGTATCAAGGACATAATTGGAGTGCTACTCTCCTGTTACTTGTTTTTCAAAGCCGGTAGAAAGTTAAGCATAAATTAGAGGAGCCCTGAAGTAGCCATCTTTGCATCAGGAGCTGACAGGCCTTACAGTTCACCCTAGATGCCAGAATTCCCCTTGGTATCTTACACTATCTTCATATTCCTATGTCTTTCTCTAGCACAAAAACTAGTAGTTAAGCCCAGTATATTTAGTTCACCAGAGTATGGCTGTAGTTTCTGTGAGTGGAAAAAAAGGGATAGATTAAAGAAAAAAAAAGTGTTTTTTTTTTTAAACACTACAAATATATTTTAAAAGAACTAGAGCTGGATTTTGTTCCATTCAGCACAGTGACCTCCAAGGCTAAAGGAATAGGAGCATGTACTCATATGGTTCAGACAGTGAGCAGCAATGTGCATAGGGAAGAACAGGGAAACTTCTCCAAACATTTTGAGCTGACCCTCCCACAGACAAGCCTTTGGAACAGACACAGAGGGACAGAAACTCTTCCCAAATGGTAAGACTACTTCCTCTAGCTCCTATCTGGCCATCTGAAGAGGAACAGAGCCAGCATGTACTGACACTTCCCCAGATATCCCTCCAGGTTTGCAGGCTTTGCAGCTCTAGGACTTTCCCAGCCAAAAGCTCAACAGCCCTTGGGAAATTCTTCTGCTATGAATTATTGTTTCATAAGAGGCAGTTTAGAAGTTTCACCAATTGCTGTGAGCATTGCTTACTACCTGTATGAAGAAATACCTTCTTTTGTTTGTTTTCAGCTTGGTATTTGCTAGTATTCTTTGAAGTCCTTTAGCTTTTTAAATGGATGGAGGAGTCTGCTACTCACTGCTTATTATAACTCATTATTTCATAAGCCTTTGTTAACTTTTAAAAGTTAGCTTTTCCAGCAACCTCTTTTCCAGGCTAAACAGTCCTATCTAATTAGCCACTCTATGTAAAAACTATTCTTTAGCTTTTAGAAAATGATACCATTTCTATTACAGTTCTTTCTTATTTCTCCTTCTGTTACATCTTTTTAGGGAGGGAAGAGAAAGAGAGCTAGTATTAAACACAATGACTAGAATCTGTGGAAACCACAGTCAGGCATGCCCTGGAATCTTGCTTATAGACATGCAATCCCACCCCAGACATAGGACTTCAATATTCAAAGGTTCTTAATGAAGAGTATACACAGCTCACAGAGAGATACAATCCATCTCTCTCTTGCCTCCAAGCAACTTGCTGGTATCCTTTCCCCATATGATTTTGGTTTTTCCACTGGTTGTGGTCTCCTTCCCAGCAAAGCTCTGACTGGGTCCCCAGGAAACTCCTTCTCCAGGCTCCAACCCACACCTCAGCTTCTGCTGGGTTACCTCTATGGTGCAGCTGACTTGTCTTTCCTTCAGACACCAGCAATGATCCTACAACCCCTTCATACACATCTACATGCAGACACAATTATTATCAGTTTTATATATTTTTCAATTGTTTTCAGAACCAAGTAACAATGTGATAACTTCCATGAGATCTTTTCTTTCTCTCTCAAAAATCTAGTTAACTGTAAAGCAATTCCCACTGTTGCACATGTTGTCCCTTTTTCCTCTTCAGTTCATGTACATGGAGTCACCAAGGCAATGTTATAAATGTGAGAGCATCTGCTGAAGCTGTCCCACAGCACTGCAGAGAATCACAGATTAATGTAAACAGAAAGTGCAATAAAACAGCAGAGGTAACACATGAAAAGAGAATATCAACAAAGGAAATGAAGTTTAAATATTTTACAACTCTGTTCTTTCTATGCTTGGAACTGCCCATCATCTAATTGTGAACAGAGCTTTTGTCAAACATCTTAGTTCTGCTTTCTGCTATCGTTCAACTTTCTCTTTCCTGTTAGTGATGAGTAATTTATGCTTTCATATACCACAGTGCTGCCTTTCAATAATAGCTATATAAACCAGTCAGGACATTAAGTATTATTAGTCCTTGCTGTGGCAAAATAAAGTGATCTGGGTTTGCTGGGGTTTTACATTTGTGTTCACCTTGAGAAGGAGAGTTACACCACCACTCCACATCCCTGCAGCTGGGATTTCTTACTCGAGAGCAGAAAGACTGCATTTACAAGAAGACTGATGAAAGCAAAATCATTTGATCAGAAAATTGACATTCTAATGAACGCAAATTCGAGTACTGTACTCAGTGTGGACTCCACGTTGATAGATTACCCACCTCCTTTCACACTGATTTAGTGCTGTAATAAAACACAATAGGCTTTTTTTTCCCCCTCATTGGGTTGTAATGATTTACAATTGTTTTTTTTTATTATTATTATTTTCTTTCACACAGTGCCCTGGAGCCACCTCCGACCTTTTCCCCATGAGCGTGAAGAATTTGGATCCTTCGTTCACGGGGAATAATGCAATATTCATCCCCCTTCAGCACGCTGGCTGGCAGGAGGCAGTCCCAATGTAAGCCAGCCACTGCCTGCTGTCACTTTGAAGGCAGCTTTCCTCACTTGTGACAGGCACTGCACACTGTGCTCAGTGAGACTGGGAATAAAATCCTGCCTGCCTCAAAGAGACTGCTCTGTCTCACAGAGGTGCTGGGAAGTGCCCTGCGAGGACTAATAAGTTGCCATCCTGCTATTAATTCGTTAGCTGGAGCAAGGAACTGCTGGTGGATGGGCACAGGCAGCTGGGAGCTGGTGGCCTTTTTCTCTGCAGTAGCTAAGGGAAAAGCAGCATGCTGCCTGGAGGACTCTTGGGAGATCTGAGCCTAGAAATAACCTCCTGCTGCCATGGATTCACATCGGTACACCTGGGGACGGACGATGGATCAAACTCACCAATGATTTTAAACCTGATTTTGGTGGCAGCTCCAGCTGAAAGTTATTGGTGAGTTCTTAACCAAGTGCCTAAAGACAGCAGGGAAGCTCTTCTCCCTTCTTTTCACATGCAGCTGCCCAAGCCTCATTTTTAAGAAGTCTCTATGGAACCTCTTAAAGTGCTAAATAAAGTAAGATCCAAATTATGGCATCACAATACACAAAGCAAAATAAGTGACCACCTTTGTTTATGTCAGTCTTTCCAACCTCTCCCTCCTATCAATGAAGTCAACAGATCTGTCACCATTAGAAGACAAAGGATAACAACATCATACATTTAAATCCATATTTGACACCCAAATGAACAGACAAGACTTTGCAGTAGGGGAAAGAATCAGAGGAGAATAAGCAAAGTCCCCAGCTCTGAATATCGCATATCTTTGATTTGGGTTTGAGGAAATTGAACACCTCTTCTATGAGAAAAGGCTGAGAGCTGGGGCTGTTCAGCCTGGAGAAGGCTCCAAGGTGATCTGAGAGCAGCCTTTCAGTATCTAAATCTACAGGAAAGAAGAGGACAGACTATTTAGCAGGTTCTGTGGTGGTAGAACAAGGGGAAATGGCTTCAAGCTCAAAGAGAGTAGATTTAGGCTGGATACAAGGAAAAAGTATTTTACAATGAGGTTGAGGAGGCACTAGAATAGGTAACTTAGTGATGTGGTTGATGTCCCATCCCTGGAGACTTTCAAGGTGAGGCTGGATTAGGCTCTGGAAAACCTGATATACCTGGGTTGTCCCTGTTCCTAGCAGGGGAGTTAGAGTAGATGGCCTTCAGAGGTCCCTTAAAATTCTACGATTCTGTGAAATGTCAGATTTGGGATTAAGAGCCATTTTGTCTCAGTCTGTAAACTCTTCAGATGAAATATTTTCACCATCAAACAAAATGGATCCAATGGAATGTGTCCACCAGCACAAAGAAAACACTTTGCCTTCCCCTATACTTAGTCTGACACACCTTTCCATGGTGTGCAGCAATGGAAACAAAATCTCAAAAGCTCAAGATAGGAAAACTTTGTACTTCTATAGTAAGGAAAACCATATTCATCTCTCAAATGACTGAGTACAGAATTGTTCAGAAACACTGCATTTGAAATGTTGAAAACAAGTTAATCTCATGAACAAGAGACAAGGTTACAGGAAAGAACTCATCCCTGTGCTGTTACTAATGATAAACACATGTCCTCTCAACCTTGTCAATACAATGCACTCCCCAAATGAGTAATATGCTCAAACAACCAGCCCTGGAGACAGGGAATGGGACAATTTATTCCATCTTTATCTAACAGTCAGCAAACAATACATAACAATTAAAACTTGCACTATCTTGCATGGCATCAGGTCAGGTGCTGGAATGCACTGCCCAGGGAGGTGGTGGAGTCACCATCCCTAGTGGTGCTCAAGAAATGTTTAGATGTTGTACTAAGGGACATGGTTTAGTGAGAAATACTGGTGATAGGTGGACAGTTGTACTGGATGGTCTTAAAGGTGTTTTCCAACTGAGGTGATTCTACGATTTTATGATTGTACGGCATGCCCAAGGTTTTTAATCATGTGGACTTTCCATGAATACACTGGAAAGCAAGGGAGAGACTTCTGAGAAACTTCATTATTAAAGTAATTTAAAAGTAAATTAAAAAGTATGTGTATGGAATAAGATTACAGCTTGGACTATGCACTCTTGCAATGGAATAAGAAATTCCTCCATTCCTTAGTTGTCTCGTGTGGCTAATGTAGGCACAGCATAAAGGATATCCCCTCTCTTTACAGGGCTGGTAGACAGTCAAAGATGGAACAGGTGACACCCTCAATCCTAAAGGCTAGTAACACGAGATACTCTACTGCTAATTCAAGGCAGGAGCAAATTGCTTCTCGTGTGCACAAGTAGAATAATTGCTCTTTCAGGGAGAAAGCCGCTGGAAGCCACAGGTAAATATTCTCAACACCACTGACGATGACCAAGGGTAGCACAGACAAGGGAGGCAGGTGCAAGTCCGTGAGTCCTCAGCACTGGCTTCTGAGGTCTAAGCCTCCCTTGGAAATTGTTCCTTTGTTCCATTGCATAACCACTTAAAAAGTACTTTCCTTCAGAATAGAACAATAGAATAGAATCACAGAATCCTTAGAGCTGGAAGGGACTTCTGAAGGCCATCTAGTCCAACTCCTCTGCAATGAACAGCTAACTCAGGTTGCCCAGGGCCTGATCCAGCCTCACCTTGAAAGTCTCCAAATTGCTCTTAGCACTGCAAGAATATGTTTGGTGCAATCATTTACTTATGTTATACATCTTTTTATGTCAGATTTTTCAGGGATGATTTAAGCTATTTTCCCTTTTTTAACAGCTGCTAGACTGAAAACAGGAGTGGGTTATTGGCTAACCCTGGTTGTCTGGCTTCACATTTGTTTTTGGGACTCTGTGCCACACTACTTGTGGTAGGAGATGCATGATGAGCCTCCCTGTAGACAGCTCCAGAGTTGGTGATAAAGGCTGGGTCCACCTGCAGTCTTAGTTTGCAACACTAGCAAGATATCACCACACATGTAGTTAACTGTAGTTAACTGCTTTACAGTATCACTACTGCACTGCTCTCATAAGTACTTGGAAATATTTAATCAAATAATTATTATTATCATCATCACAATATATTTTATGCATGTAAAATATATATTTAGAGACCCACAGCTTTAGAGTGCATGCTTGTCCTTCAGGGAGATGAGACACCTGAGACAAAGACCCCCTTGTGAGGGGGCAGTCCACATCGAGGGACTCTGGACTATATTGCCATTATATTGCCACTCACAGTGAGGGCTTTACTGTCAAATAGGAAAGAGGAGCACAAACAAAACACATCTATTCCTACAGCAGCAATGGGAATAGAGCATTTCCAAGCCATTTGGGCAGCTGTTCTGGACAGATGCGTTTCAAGTGTCACTTATCACCTGGGCACTGAACTGCAGCACTTGGGCTCTATTTATCAATGAAAACATGAGCTTCCCCTCACTTATTCCTCAGAAATCTCAGTTACCTCCACTCCAAAGAGGCTGACACAAGTTGACTGTTTCACCATGGAGTACCTGCTTGCTTCCCAACCATTCTCTCCCTGCTCATTAAGAAGAAACTGAAATTATGCAGAAGTAGGGTGTCCAGAACCTAACATGCTATCATAAACTAGTGAAATTGAATCAGACTTGGAATTTTTTGAGAACGCTTCATTAGTCTTTGACAAGAAGCACATGACTTTATTAACCTCCTGTCCTACAGCTCACAGTACCTGAAGATTCTTTTCCTATGCAGGCTAATGAAGAGAGAGGAAAACTATAACTTTCAAAAATATTTTTCATAGAAAATCTGCACACAAAACTCCTATAGGAGAAATATTACAATGGGGATGTACATGAAACAATGATTCCATCTGTATAAATGGGAGCACTGCCAGTGACCCAGGCAGGAAAAAAAAGGAATAGGAAAATTCCAGTAACCCACTCCTTTCCTCAGAATTTGCTGATCCATCATTTTTAAAGCATTTCATAGAGGCAAAGCTTCAGAAAGTTCCAAGGAACCCTCCCAGGAGTGTAAGACTGGGTTTGGTCACCAGCTCCTCTACAGTCTGCCAAGTTGGAAAAGTCAGGAAATAGGTGTTCTCTGTGCTTCCAGCATCAATAAAAATACATGGAAAGTGGTTAACTATACTATTTTGATTAGTGGGGGTGGTTGAAGGCAGGTCTTTTCCAGAAATATCCAGTCTTTGCAAAAGCAAAGAAGACTGGCTTAAGTATATAAAACCTGTGTTGGATTTTGTTCCTGCCAGTGGAAATGAAACCAGACACTTTTGGGAGCTGACAGTTTTTGATATTAGTATGTATGCAACGTTTTCAGCACTGGAGCAGAATGACTTATCCTTCCAAGTTCACAAGAGCTAAAAAGAGACCCTGAGTTTATCTCCTCTGACTTCCTGTTTATTACAAGTTTTCATAAACAAATGCAGTGCAGAAACAAGGCCTTTCTTCACAAAATAAATGTATTGATATTTACAGCAGAACCCAGCAGCAAAGTTTGAATCTACGGTTTATGTGAAAGATTTTAACACTGTGTCCCTGCCATTTTTCACAGAAAGTAGAATTACTCACACTAAAGGCATTTTTGATTTAGCTTTTCTTTTTTTCTTTCCCACAATATACTAAAGCAGTAAAAAAGAAAGAGGAAGGAAAAAAAAAGAAATAAAAGAAAAGGAAAAAGGAAAAATGTTTGATGTCACAATCATATTTCCCAGTCCAGCAGAGTAGATGCCTACATTACTGATGTCTCCATCTCTCCCTGTATAATCTGGAAGCAGTCTTATTAGTCTAGCACAGTGCTTGAGCTAATTCTGCACAGAGACGTGGCAGCTTTGTAGTTTCTAAGCACAGATGGAGAATCTGCTGACTCCAGGCTGCACCTACCAACCTTTTTGCATGTTGTTAAGATCCTTAGAAAAGGTGGAAAGTGTTGCAACGTAAACAAATAGCAGAAAAGGATATGAGTTTGAATGACTTCATGTCCAGCAAAAACTTAAAAGCAAATATCTCACCTGGCAAGGGGGTTGCATTTTTTAGTGAAATGTTCATAGGAACAACAGACCTATTTTCCAGGAGTCTAAATGACAGGATAGCATTTTTATATTTTTCTTGGTGCTTTTAAACCAGTAAAGTCTTTTCTGTTGTGTTTTTCTTTCAGTCACACACTGATTTTCTCATTTCCTGAAAGCCATCTGAACTCAAGTTTTTATTCTACTTGCTGGGGTCTCAGCAGGCTGATTTCTGATGAAGAGGCTGGTTCTCGGCCATCCACACAAAGGTAGAACATGAACATGTGATGTGCTGCGATTGATAGACACTAAGAGATTCACCTTACTTCATCTGATCTGTTCATCTTGTCTTCCTTCACAGCCAGTTGAGAGAAACAGAAGTTTTGGAGACAAAGCAAGACACAGTTCAAAACTGAGCAGGTGAATCGGAACCCAGAAGTTTCTGTTTCTTCTCATTGAGTACAAAGAGCATCTAGATTATGCTGTAATCATTCAAAGATGGGGTGATGAGTCCCAGTCTAATAGTTCAGCCCTGTATTTTTCTAAGACGGTTTTTAGGACAATCAATTATCTGATTGACTCCACATTATAAAAGTGTGGTACTTGATACTGCTATTCTCTGATATTAGATATACTGAGCATAAGAAAGCAAAACTATGAGTAGGTTTATGTCATCAGACAACAACACACAAGAGAAATTCTAATACACCTTATGTTTGGGAGACACACGAAAGAGGATGTGATTGAGACCTCTACATCTAGAAAAGAGTCCCTCCTCTTGGATCCGTCCTTCACTGTGACTTAGCACATTTGCAGCCTCTCTACAAAGCAGGAGGTCCTGCTTTGGAGGAAGACCCTGAGTATCAGCAAGACTTGAAGGTGGTGTGGAAAAGCTAAGTTCTCAATCCTGTGAACTCCTTGACACTGCACTGGGATACAATTCATCCCTAGTGAAGAAAGTTAGAAGGATAGAAGGTAGGTTAGCTACTGTTTGGCCTTTCCTATTCGAGAAGTATGTGCAATATCTGAGCATCTGAGGATGCAGAGGAATTTATGTGGTTCTTTGGTGCCATCTGAAAGTAGCCTTTAGTGCAACTTAGCAAGATCTTCCAGAGCAATCTTTTCAAAGCTGTCAAAGCTTGGAACCTTTCCCTTTTGAAAGACCTTCTGAAACAGTCTTTAGAAAGTGTCAGTCACTGGCTTTAATTTCTCAGTCACATGATATGTCTGTTTGCAACAGCATTTACCACAGTGCTTTCTTAAGTGCTACCAATAAATAATGGATGACTCACCCATGTCTTCATTCTTTTTAAATAAGTGAAGAGGCTGTGAGCATACCAAATTACCACATCATTTTTGATGTCCTAATGGAATCACTACTTAAATCAGTTAGAGACAGGAAGTCAGAAAAGTGCAGTGATCACTTGAGGTTTCCAAGCATAACAACAGAAACCAAAAAAGAAAAAAGAAAAAAAAAAAAAAAAGAGGCCCAGGAGTGAAATGATTTTAACACATTGTGAAAGACCTTCCCTGAGCCAGTCCTTCACAGCAGCTGCATTCTGGGCCTCCAATAGCACTGATATACTGCAGCTTACAGTGATACCGTGCCAAACTTCAGCCATCTGAAGCTGCCATAAGGGCAGCACTCCCCCTACAATCACTGATGTGAATGAGGTACCTGGAGTTAAAGCTACTGACAGCTATACAAAGGCCACTCAATAAGATGCTGCCTGCAGAAGCAAAAATTGTTCAGAAAATTTCCATTTCCCACTGACTGTTGTAATAGGACAAGGGGAAACAGTTTCAAACTACAAGAGAACCAAAAGGAATAAGTTATTTACAATAAGGGTGGTGAGGCATTGGAACGGGGTGCTCAGAGATGTGGTAGATGCCCCATTCCTGGAGATACCTAAGGTCAGGCTGGACAGGGCCTTGTGTGCCTGATAGAGCTGTAGGTGTCCCTGTTCATTCCAGGGGAGCTGGACTAGATGGTCTTTAAGGCTCCCTATGATTCTATGACTTCAGTAAAGTGTTCACATCATTGCATTGAAATGTTTATGGGATCAGGCTGTAAATCCTACCACCATAAAAGAAAAAAAGAAAAATCCTTTGTGGGGAACAGTCCTTAATCATGGGATCACAGAGCTGGTGAGGTTGAAAGGACTTCTCAAGAAGCTTTACTCCAAACCCTCTGTTCATGCAGCACCATCCACAGCAGGTTGTCCAGTCCGTGTTTTGAATACTGGACAGGGCAGCCTGATCTAAAGCACAATGTAATATTTACCTCTCACCCAGTGACTATGCAGGGAGTTTCATAAGTCACTTTGCATCCAAGGAAATATACACTTCTACTGAGTGGTTTGACCCAACCTACTTTTCATCACCAGTTCTCTCATTCTGGTAGGCGTAATAACACCAAAAACAAGGACATAATGTACTTAAAAAAAAAAAAAAAGACGGTGCTTTGTATTGTTCATTTTCTGCTCTATCAGTTCTTTTACTAGTTCATCATGCAAGTGCAGGAGCACTGACACAGAGAGAGGAAGGAAGAAAAGAAATACATGGCTGGGCATATAGGAGAGGAGCAGACAACTCCTATCAGAAAGAAAAAGGGAAGATGACCAACACCTTCATTCTTCTATGCTAATCAGCCATTAAAACAGCTCAGCTGCCTAAGAAACCATATCCTTAATTTTCATGAGAGCCTCTTGTGAAATTAAAAATAAGCCAAACCTATTCAGTTTCCTTCCTCTAGTACAATCCCAGCAAAAGGTGTACCAGCACATGCAAAGAGAGGTGAACTACAAATTTAAAAGCTACTTAAACCAGTTCTGCTATTTAAGCCAGAATCTCAACTAATGAAACCTTTAAACACACCTTTTAGCCATTTAGAGATGCTTCCTTCCCTTCAGAGTGACTGAAGGCTTGATAACTGCCTTGGATTAGACAGCTGGCAAGGAAACAGCTAAAGGCAGCTGAGATAAATTCCACCCCTGTGGTCACATCTTGCTCATAAGCAAGTTTGGCCTTCAAATCACTTTGCATTTCACACTTTTCTCATGGAGAGCTGAAATATCCTATCCCTTAGCAACCACCAGAAACCGTTTTTAACTTGAAAGAGCTTTTGACCAAGTCCCTCACTAGAGACTTTTACAAAAAATGAGTAGTCACGGGATGGGTGGTAACATTTTGTCATGCACTGGAAAGTGGCTAACACTAAGATCAAAGAACAAAAGTATTCAGCTTGTTTTTACTGTGGCCAAAAATTAAAAGCAGGATGCCCACAAATTCCACAGTAGAACTGTTGGTTTGTGTATTTATTAATGGCATAGAAGCAAAAGCAATAGTTGGCAATGAAAAAATTATTTACGCTCAAGCTTTCAGCAGCAACCAAGATTTGGGAAGGCAAAAAATATTTTTCATATGTATGCTCTCAATTGATATAATTCTGATGAAGATTTTCCCATTAGCACCAACATTCTGGAACAACCAGAACCTTTTCAGATGCACTGATCATCATTGGTGAGAGGATAACAGATTAACTTGACTGACAACATCGGAGCAGGTAGTTGCCTGCTCCCATGTAATCTCAAAATGGACCATTAGAAAAAGACACAAGACTTGGTATGGAGAAGCTATCAACAGACACCCCACAGACTCACTCATTCAAACTAGTAGTTTAATGGAGTACTATTAAATGAGGTACTATTGCAAGGTCTCCTGTAAGAGCCAAATTGTTTTGCCTTCTTCTGGTTTGCCTTCTAATCTAGGTTATTGTCGTCCAAAGTATCTTCTTTTCCTTTTAGTGTTCCATAAGATTTATCTGCTCTGGTGAAATAATTGCATTAATAATAGCATTCATCGGTTGGGCTAGTCTCTAAAGCTAATAATATCCCTGGGACCTCAGGAATGCAGTTTTCACAGATGAAATAGCCCACTGCAAAGGAAAACTGACATGCATTACCTGCAGCTACAGGACCATTGCAACTTCGTAATGACCATTCTATTGTGGAAAAATGGCAAGTAATAGCACAGAAAATGTTTTCCCCCTAAATGTGGTTAGATTACCTCTAAAGCATTCCTCTCAGAGGCAAAGACAAAAGCTGCAGAGTTGCTTACAGGGTATAATTAATCCTACACAATATTAGACCACAGGTGTAACAAAGTTGTCCCAGAACCCAGAACAAGAAATTGCAGGGCTTTATAAAATATGTGCTCCAGGTGGCTACATGAAACCTCTGCACTAAAATGATAGGGCTTTGCCATCTGAAACACGTAAACCTATAGGAAATCTAACTACCTGCTGTAAATTGAGGCACTATAAAAATAAAATTGAACAATTACCTTTTGTGAGGAGTGAAGATTGATCTATATATCAGGTTTAACGTGACTCCGAAGCAGTAAAGTCCCACCAAGTAAGGGCTCCAGCCACACCTTATTTAAACTTTGGGCTGGCTGTGCAAATGGAGTTCAGGAGACAGAATTATCAAAGGGATCACTGCAGTAGCAGGGAAAGCCATTGTGTCACAACATCTATTTGAAAGTGCGAAATGACTGCAAGGGCTCAAAATGAAAAAATAGAATGACAGAGAAGCTGCAAATGATGAGACCCAATTCGACTGTCAGGTATGTGCACAAGACTCCTACAGATTTCAGTGTTCTGGGTGAGGGGAAATTAAAGTGTTCATGCCTATAATAGTTCTTCTTTCTTCTGCTCTTTCCTTTGATAACTCTTCTTAAGCAGAACTGTCACTGGACAAAATGATTCTTCTCAGGAACAATAACAGGGCTTTAGAGACAGTTCTCTATTGTTAGTCAGCTCTCTTCTAATTCAGAAAGTACCTCAGGTTGTTCTTTATTGTGGTTGGTAAATTACACTGATGATCCGGCTTAGGTAGCGGTGATTGTAGCAAGGATTACCGTTTTGGGGAACAGGATTTCTGCTTCAGAGCTGTGCGACTTCTCTGCAGGAACTACCATCCGGGGTATTTTGTATCTACTGGAGCACCCATCTTCAGAGGTAACGATGCTAGACACAATCTTGTCCAGTCTCGCTACAGAGAGAGATGCTTAGTGCATATCTAACAGACAGATAGGCTAAAGGAATATTAAACCCAAGTGTTGCCCAGTACTTGAGCAGCTATGTGGATCTTGAAGCCATGCTGCTATCTTGCATTTGGCCTAATCAGAGTTAAGACACAAGATCTCCCACCAGCCTGTTCTCATCCACATGAAAATATTTTCTATCCATTGAAATCCAATGAGAGACAACCAGCCCAAGGAACATTTATTCAAAGGAGTAAGGCTTAGCAGAATCAGAGCTTGTGAAGCTAAGGTGATGGCATCTGTATCACATGCTGATATGGAATGATTTCCAACTGGGCCCTGATGAACAGTCTGCCTTCGGCTGGGAAAGTCCCTGATCCCCAAAGGATTTTGTCTAAGACAACCACTGCAAAATAAATACAAGCTACCACCCATAGTCAGCTGCAGGCAACTTTTGCTTATGCCCATATTTATGGAAATATTTTCATGCCGAAGTATACAGTAGACACTTTCATTATCTCTCTCTCAGCCAAGGGTAATCAAAGAGTGCAACATTTTAAAAGAACCAATGTATACACGTTACCACATTATCACCTACATCCCTCACGGCACCAAAAATTCCTATCTCTTCCTGGTCTTTTGGCTGTTCAGATTAAGCTGAACTGGAGTCATGCTCTCACATCCACAAAAATTTCTGGGATTTCAAAAGTACATCCTTGTTCTACTCTACAATTATCTCAGTATTGCTTCCTGAAAACTCGATGTACCAACATCTTCAACTCTCTTTGCCTAGAGTAGACAGTAAGTAGATTGGCTAAAGCTTCTGCCTTGGTTAGAAGGTTGAAATTGATGTCCCCAAAAAACAGAGAACCCAATGGCTTTGGTCTTTACTGTCCATCCCCATCCCACTGCCTTTCCTGCTGTTTTTTTTGCCCTGTTACCTGGCTCAGTTAAACTGCAGATCCAGCACTAGTGCCACTGAAAGCCATGCTCAATGCCAGTAAACATGACTTACATGAAAAAGTTTGAACTGGACAGCACGTAGATAAAGAAGGGGATGTTCAATCATTTTTTTTTTTTCTTTGGGCTATATTTTCAAACGTATTTTGAGCACTTATAGATACAAGTTGGATTATCTCCAATATATCTGAATAGTAAGGTAGAATCTATGCTAGAGTAGGATTTGGCATCATGTTTGGCTTTTGGAGCTAGCTTGAAGTTCTTCGTTAGTACAGTCCCCCAGAAGACTATTTTAAATAAATGTTAAGGACATAAATAAATGTATTGAGCAATAGTAGGTTCCATGATCTGCCCCTCAAATAATGAGTTATTTAATAAAAGTCATCTGAGGTGCTATCTTGCTTGTTATGGGTGTAGGCAGCAATTCACAGATCTATATAAATACATTCCAGTGATCGCACCCTATCACGGTTTCTTTTGAAGATACTTTTACAGGAATTAGTCGATTGCAATATTATCACAACTATTTAAGACTGTGCTTAAATACCCTGAGGTCAGATTTGAACTTTTTCTCCCATATAGGAATGTAAAACCTCAATCACACTCCAGTGAGAGAATGCACTTTTCCCCCTACTTAAAAATCCATAATGCCATTAAAAATGAATACGTTGTTGTTAAATAAATGCATGAAGCTCAGATTAAAACTGTTTGTATTTCCTGCCCTCTGTCAATTATTAATATTGCCTATAATAGAGAGATTAATACCTACACAACAGGAGACAAACATCCATAAAAGCTATAAGCTTTCTCTTCAGAAAGAGAACTATTTGCTCAGGTTTCATACTCAACAGGAAGCAATTCTGAGGCTAGGAGCTTGTTCTTGCACCAGTCAGCACAAGTAAGCGGAATGAATTACTGCTTACAGTCTGGTTGCAGAGAACTGGCAAGAATGTGGCCTGTTGGTGGATAAAACCTATGTGTTTGCGCCCACAAAGTCAATATGGGAGGGGAAAAGTATTCCTGAGAACAAGAACTAGAATCAGAAGCTAAGCAATTAACATTGCTTTCATGCCCTTCTGTAATTAACGCAGATCAAAGAGAACCCAAAACCATTGACTTCGCCAGAAACAGGAGGAGACAGCAGAGCAAGCACAGCACTACCAATGCCACAGCAGGTGCAGCCACAGGAGCAAGGCTGTAATACCAACACATAGCACCCTGAAAGAACACTGAAATGGAAAGGCAGCACTTTAACACCCTGAGGTCTATCAACATGTTGACAGGAATCAGAAACACTTGTTTTACAAAGGAAACTAGCAAGTAGAGTTTATTCTAAAACAACTCATACTTATTGTACAAGCACACAACAAAGAAGAATATGAGATAGTCATGTTATTAGCAAAGACATTAAGCACAGAAACAGAGAGAGAAGGAAGAAAAAAACAAATATGAGTGTTCTTTTGTTTGCATGTTTACAAGCTGATTTTCTTTATTTCTATGTCTCATCTGTATTGGTGGCAGTACTTTGTTTCTACAAAGCACATTCCATTTAAATTAAGGAATGATGAGTTTTGTGCTTGGTATCACCAGGCAAATATGTTTTGACATCCCACTTGTTTGCCCACGAGAAATCATTTAATACAGGGTGCTTTGCAATTAAGAAAAATAAAAATTAGAAATTACCTGGAAAACAAATCAGAATGCATTGCATAGAACATAAATAATAGGAGAGAGTCTAACTAAAAATAGTGAAAGCAACACATAATGGCCTTATTTCTTTGAAAAACAGAACAAGAAGAAACAAGTACTTATCCACAGCATTATCCCATTTCCACAATTGTGTTTGAAAAGTGACGCCCGTGTGAGCTACCCACACAGGCAATATTAAAGGTAATAAAAGTGCCACAACTACAAATCAGTAAATGTGTATGGAATGCGTGAAGCAGAGAACAGCATGGAATTATAGAGCAGGAAAAACTTCAGCAGGAGATAAAGGACAACATAATAGAAACTAGTTTTATCTATACTTGTTGCTCTTCTGTTGGTACGATTTCCTGCTATCACTTTATCTTTCTGCCCTTTTTGATCTGCAAGGTGAAATTCTGATCTGCTCCATGATATTTTGCCACCAATGCCAAAGAATCATAAAACATTGGGCTGGAAGGGACAAAAGATACAATCCAGCCCTTGTTCTAAATCAAGATCAAACACACTAACTCCAAGAAACTTTGGTTTGCTGAGTAACTTCTGGGCTGAACTTTGACTCCATCCTTTAGGTACAGCATATCTGTAATGGATATTATTCCTTACTGGGATTATTCCATTTCATGGATGGTCACTGGGGTCTACTGAGTTGCATTAGTGCCAAATGCTTCATGTTGCATCAGCATTTGGTGGATTATAAAGCCTCCTGAAGACGAGACCATTGTCTGTGTACCTCAGGAAATTAAGAATGGAGTTCATATTCAGTGAATAATATGTTGCTTGGCACATGCATGGACTTTAACATCATGCTACTCCTTTCTAACTTGGGATATTCTATGATTCTGTGATTCTAAAAAATAAATTGGTCAGATTAATCCTGTGCTTTGCTCCAGCATCTTGACACAGATAATACTAATAAGCAAGAAGATAAATGAAAAAACATTCAAATCCTTTAAAATTATTCTCATTCATTGGGCTTTTCAAAGGACTGTGATCAAATACAAACTGAATATTTAATATTTAGATGCCAATAGTGGTTTCCTTTTGAACAGTGTGCCTACAAATGAACTCAGATCAGCTGAGAGGCTTGAACAGCAAAGCTCCTGAAATCTCTATTGAATGCTGCTGCTGCATGTTTGCATGTATATCTGATAAAAAATTACTGTGAATTATTCCTGATAAGTGTTTATTAAAAGCTGGAGCTCAGTAAACTACGAAGCGTACTTGCTTAAAGTAATTTAAGCAGGATATGGCTTCTTGTGACAGTGATATACTCGAGCAGCTATTCCGGATGAACAGACCTATTATCAGAGAGTTTCAGAATCAGGGAGCAGCCAGTTATGTCATATAACCTCTGCTCTCCTGTCTGCTGCCTGGCCCAAAGGCAGCATTCAGTGTGAGCTTGCCTACGCCAATGGCTGGTGCTCTAACTATCAAGTGTTCAGTCACTACTTTTCCCAGTAAATCTAATTTCTCTTGTACTCCAAACAATGCCAACTACCTTTATGAAGACCCTGAAAAAGGCTTAATCAGATAAAGCACCATGAAGGTGCAGCTAGTTGATTCCTGTCTCCTGAGAAGGCTTGCAAAAGTGGCAATTGGCTGCAGTAACAGGGCCACTTTAGACCGACAATAAAACCAGACTGCTCTTAAGAGGTCCTCTGACAGCCAGGGATGCCCACCAGCCCCTGTCTTTTAGACTACAAAGAAGAGGAAAATCTCTGCCTGAAGAAACTCCATGAGCTTTTTTGTATGCGCTTTAAAAAGACTAGCAGTCAGGTCCTGCACTTTGGTCACAACAGCAGCCCCAGGCAATGCTACAGGCTCAGGGCAGAATGGCTGGAAAGCTGCATGGAGGAAAAGGATCTGAAAGAGATGGATGACAGCTGACTGAACATGAGCCAGCAGTTGTGCCCAGGTGGCCAAGAAGGCCAATGGCATCCTGATTTGTATCAGAAATAGTGCAGCCAGCAGGAGCAGGGAGGAGATTGCCTCTCTGTACTCAGCACTGGTGAGGCTGCACCTCGAGTATTTTGTTCAGTTTTGGGCCTCTCACAACAAGAAAGACAATGAGGCCATGGAACATGTCCACAGAAGGGCAATGAAGCTGGGAGCAGCTGAGGGAACTTATATTGTTCAGTCTGGAGATGAGGAGGCTTATAGGAGACCTTATTCTCTACAACTGCCTGAAGGGAGGTTGTGGTGAGGTGAGAGTTGGCCTCTTCTCCCAGGTAGCAGTCTTAAGTTCTGTCAAGGGAGGTTCAGGTTGGATATTGAGAAAAATCTTCTCAGAAAGAGAGATGAGGTGCTGGAACAGGATGCCCAGGGAGCTGATGTAGTCACTGTCCCTGGAGGTGTTTACAAAACAAGGAGAGATGTGGCACTGAGGGACATGGTTAGTGGGCATGGTGGTGATGGGCTGCTGTCGGAATAGATGACCTTAATGGTCTTTTCCAAACTTAATGACTCTACACTTCTGTGATTCCAGGCTGGGATCCCTATCACCTGAGGACCATGGCAGCATGTGCAAAAAGCCTCTCAGAGGTCCTGGGAGCCCTGGGGGTGCCATAAGAGCTGGACCAACACTGGGAAGTAGGAACTCAGGAATGCACGGCCTGGGAATCAGGAAGGCCAGAAATGCAAGGCAGTTTAATCCTTGAGAATCTATAGGCTTATTCATATTTGGAGGAAAAAAAAAGAAATTAATAAGTATGGGAAAGAAAGGAAGAAAAAGAAGCGTGAAGGAGAAGAAAAAGAAGTAAGAAGAAAGGGCATAAAGTAGAGAAATGAAAAGAAAGGATAATGGAGAGGAAAAGGAAAGATTTGGGCCAATCTGTCTGTAAGAAGAAGCAAGACTTAACCATGTTTTGTACAACCATAATGCAGCAACATGCCAGGATGGATCTGAGAGCAGCATTAGGATCCTGAAGAGGGTTAGCATCTGCCAGAGTCACTCTCTGTGCAATTTCATGCTCCAGAGAAAGTGAGAAAGCTCAGGCCACCTCATTTCCCACCCAGCCATGTCAGCCTGACACACTGTGGCATGAAACTTTCCACGTGGCAGGCACTTACTCCTTAAGCTTGTCACCCCCTAATGAACAAGGACTATGGGTAGTCACTGCTCAGCTGAGGCAGCGCCGGGATCCTGACAGCCTGCTAAGTAAGCAGCAAACCAGGGAGGAGAGGAAAAGGTGTGGAAAGAAATGTGAGAGATCTCACAGATAATGTGGAGCGGAGGCAGCGGTGTAATTATAACCTTAGTTTTATTTTCACTTGACGGCATGTAAAAGGAAGGTGAGGAGAAGCTTTTAAATGCAACATGACATTCTCTTATTAAAGTCTGATTTAGATTTCAGCAGGTTTGCTGTTTTGTATACGTCCCAGCGCTTCTGCACCGTGGGCACCCTAACAGCAGAAGTTTAGTAAAATAAATTAAAATGGTAATTTCCTGAACAATGAAGGCTTGTTTTTGAGAAAACAGTCCTTCTGGTGTTGTTATCAAAGATGACAGAGCTATCCATGCTGTAAATATGAGGCAGAGTGATATGGTCCCATTTATAGACTTAAAAGTCCTATTACATTTCTTTGTTTCCTGAGCAAATGTATCTCTTGTGGGACAACATGGGAAAATCTCATTATCCAGCCATGTACGTGTTGCCCTCTTTGGAAATAACTGCATTGCTGCCTGTTTGGTGGAAGTATCATTGTCTAGCACGGCCCTGCTGAGGTCCCACTCATGTTAAGGTGGAGTTAAGTCAGCAGTCCCTACCACTTCTTGGGGTCACTTTCAGTAGTAAATCTGCTTCACTTCTAGCCAGGGAACCAGGGAGTCTCAGGGTCTGCCTGGGTCTAGACACAGCAGTAAGACACAGAACCACAGAATGGCTTGGGTTGGAAGGTACCCCAAGGATCATCACGTTCCACCCCCCCTGCCATAGACAGGCCACCAGCCTCCAGATCTGGTACTAGACCAGGTTGCCCAGGGCCCCATCCAGCCTGGTCTCACCTCCAAGGACGGAGAATACACAATGTTTCTGGGCAGCCTGTTCCAGCCCCTTACCACCCTCTGTGTAAAGAACTTCCTCCTGACATCCAATCTAAACCCAAGTAAGTAATCCCTCTCGTTCATTCACATGCATATCTCATGCACCATGGAGAACATAACAAGCGGAGGAATATGGCAGGTGGTTTTGCACTTTAGACAAGCCAGAAATCTACCCTCAAAATCAGCTAAACTCAGAGCTTGTGCCTTCTGACATTGCTTTGTTGATGGCTTATCAACATTGCCAGGCAGTGACCAGAGAGCAAGGAAACATTTACTTTAATGAAAGAAGCATCCACAGTGACCAGTAATGGAACAAATGCTGCTGGGAGGTTTTTCTCACTTACTTTTCTGTGGAGCCCACTTTTCCCGATAATGCACAGTGTAAACTGCTTTGTTGTTGCTGAGGTCAATGGAAAATGCACAGCTGCTATATAATTTGATACTATAGGCATTTAAGGCCTGATCCAAAGACAAATGACAGCAGTGGAAGGATTGCTATTATAACTAGATAGGACACTGGTTTGAGCTCTCCTGGAGAGGTGTTCTCAAGCATAAAGCCCTACAGAACATGATCAGCTAATTAACAATGGCATTGGAGGGATGCTGCTTGGAAGGCAACATTGAGTCTTCAAAATTACTCACTTTAAAAACTGAGGTTTGCTTCAGGTTTGCAAGCCAGCCTCCACCTATGGAGTGCTAAGAGTATTCTTTAATCTTTCTAATCCTTTTCAACTCACACACATTTCTAAGGATGCTATTCTGGTCTCTCCTCAGGGAGAATTTTGGGCCATCTCCCAGAACTGCAACATAGCAAATGTACTGCTTTGAAAACACTCTCAAAGGTCAGGAGTTTATGCTTAGGTATTTTTAAATGCTTTGTTATTCAGCACTGCTGTTAAAAAAAGAAAGGCCTGTTCTTGAAAAACAGAACATAGTTCAGGGTTGGTAATGATTACTTGGGGTACGGATTAAAGAACAAGCTACCTCTCCCACCATAGCTGACCCTGCATATGCTCTTCAGACCATGGCAACATCCTGAGGTTTGTCAGATTATCTTGGTCCTCAGGGAACAGAACAAGGTACCCCAATGTCACGGCATAGCTCTGGCAAAACAGAAGTAATCACAAGTCTGTCAGCAGAAGCTTGGGACCGGGACCAGCTTTTCCTTCTGTCTGATCAGCCATGGGGAGAAGGGTACTGCTGCAAAAGTGACCTTGCCAGTGCTCCCAGTTCCTGCTGAGAAAAGCCTTATCTTGCAAGGCCAGCAGCCCTTTCAAAGATGTGGTTCACAACTGCATAACATGATGTATGCTGCTGGAGGCAAAAAGTTAATTTATCCCAGCATCATGAAAAAGCTCATCAAAGGTCTTTCATGAGTAGGTACTTCTTGCTTCTTAGCTATGGAAGACACAAATCCATTCACTCAGTGGGATTAGACTACATGGTCTTTCATCAGCTCCACCAAAACAAACCAGAAAATGCTTTGAAAATCAGGAAGGTAAGGAATTCAGTATGCTGAGACATGACAGCTTTTGTATAAGCACCATCCTAATATGAAAATGCTTTAATATAGATATGCAGTTGAATAACCATGCGCTCCTCAGGCAACTCGTGTCATGCAGAGGGCCAGTTTGAAGTCTATAAATGCACTAAAGACCTCAAATGGTTCTTAACTCATGTCTGTTTGGGTCTTGGCCATGTGTTTGGAATTCAGTACTAAGCATCTGCAAGAGACTTGGAGGATTCAATGGTTATGTGCAGTGAATGCCCACTGAATAAAAACATTTAGCATGATTACTTTTTGAATAAAAGCTAGCATTTTGTGGAGTAATTCTGTATTGATGCAATTGTTGTCAGTACATCATGGGGAGATTTAAAAGTCCCAGAAAACTGAGTGAAATGCACTTCTTAAAGTCCTGTGTAGGGACTTTGAAGGAGATTGAATTGGCCATGTAGCACAAGTCTTCCTTGAAAAGCACAGCTCAGACTCCTTTGATCTTCTCTTCAAGCTCCAGCACTTCATTCTGCCACGTACCCACAGGATCTGAGGACCACAAAGACAGAGGCTTTGCAGAGAAGTCTGCGAAGATACCAAGGGCAGATTTTCCAATACAAAATATCCACTGCAACATCTCCTGCAGACAGATACAAAAGCAGAAGCTCTGGAAGCATATTCCTTAACTGCAGCATCTATTTTTGAGGGAACTGGGAGGTTTCTGATTCCTCAGAGATACAGAGGAAGCTCTGTGCTCTGCCCTTAATGACCTCACACAGTCTGGGGACAAAGCAGATATTCATCACTTATACTGATAAACAGAATGTATTAATAGGAAAAAAAAAAGAAAACAAAAACAAAAACAACAACAACAACAAACAGCTGGCCCTGACAATTACTTATACACACATATGCAAAGAGCAAAAAACAGATTTCTACCTCCTATCAGCACTGCAACTGGTTAAATGGAACTTAGTGGTAGTGGCTTTTAATAGTTTTAAAATATTGTTTTCTACCACTCTCACTCCCTAATTTATCTCTCCAAGGTAGCAAAGCAGGCTCAGAGCAATGTGAATTCTGTGATGAACTAGCTTCTTGGTTATCTGTGCATTAACATCAGATTTATGACAGTTTCCCATTGCCATGCCATGTACAAAAATTGAGGAAAAAAATGAGTTTCTCATGGATTATTAAGGGTAAAATTTAATAATGGATGGATTATATATCTGATGGCAAGAGTAAGCTCTTTCCTACCTCTTCCCTTCTCAAAATTTGCAGCAGTTGAGTAACCCAGCAGCTCAAATCTGAAGCTGTGGCTGAGAAGTTACCATGCTCTGTGGCTGTGCTCCAGATGTCTCTCTCTACTTGGCAGGGTAGATTGGCTGAAGAAGGCAAGAGGGATGCATATGAGACATGGTGGACAGCTGCCCTGCCTCAGCAAGCCCTCTGCATCCCAAGTCCTTTTGCTCTCCCATGCTATACTGAGGAATGAATATGTCCAATGAATGTTACAGAGATATAATGGAAATGCGTTCATTTGGTGCCACTGTTATCAAACCATATGGTTGCTTGTGATACTGGACAGCTGGATTTGATGGTTCAGTTCTCCTCTTGTCTCATATAAGAGAAGAATGGAGCTTAGGTATGGCAGAGGTTCAAGGACAAAGCCTTTTTGTCCATGAATGATGGATGCTCTCACTGGCTGATAGGTCCATCTTGCCTGGTTAAACCCTTGATATTGAAACATGTAAATGTAATAAGTTCCACGATACAGAGGTTCCTGAGGAACTAATTACAAGCTCTGCTTTGTTCACTGTAGGTGTTTTTCAATTAAAGTTGCACCAAGTTTTCCCTGTGTTAACTTGAATGCCCCAGAAGCCCAAATTCTGCAGAGGCTTAATTACAGCTTCACACTGCATAGACTCTTTGGAGCATCTTCTTGTAAGTCACATACAACATATGTTATCTGCAACCTTAAGACCCTGCAGCAGCAACAACAACAAAGAGCCTTAACAGCCATTCTGCACATCAAGGTGCCTCCAGGAAAATAATACAGAACATTTCCAGCCAGCTTTCATGCCATCCAAATTATGTAATTTATTTACAAGCCACCTTACATTCCTCTGCTCTTGCTGCAAATATTGGGTTGCAGGGTTGCAGCTGCAGTCATCAGCCCAGCCACACACTCCATGCAAGGCCTCTGTCTCCCCACCATGAGGTTGAACATCACTTGGTTATACATCGATCATGTTGCAAGCCAAGTGATTTGCAAACATTTCTCACCTTTGGATAAAGCAAAATAAGCCTGCAGCATGGTAAAACTGTTGTTTTTTTTTTACAGGAGATCCAGTTTTCATAGCACAGAGCGGGTAGATCCGTGTTCATTCACAGGCTGAAGCATCCATAATGCTCTATGGCTATTGGGATCACAGATCTCACTAACAGTGACACCCTCAGTCAGCTCTGTGTGACCTCGGCCACCCATCCAACCTCCTTAAAGCTTAGTAAACCAGGACATGAAATGAGCTGAAAGAAGGATCTTTATAAAAAATAAGCAGTACTTCTAAATTAATCTAACAAAATTTCTTGAGTAACTTATTCATTTCCATAGGGAGACAGAACGGTGTAGCTGAGGAAAAACACCCACAGCTAAACAGAGAATACCTAAGCTGCCCACTCCTTTAGAAGAGACTGAAAAGATAATGCGGTGTTAGACCACCCTTCACCTTGATATCAAGCTGAAGAAGAGAAAAATCAGATGGTTACACAAATAATCAATTGAGAAGTTCCTTCTTAGCACTTTGTCCAGGATTTTGACAAGTTGGAGCACTAATCTCATCCAATATGACCATACCTCCATCCTAATATGATTTTTGACTAATGTTGTTAACATGAATACTTGTCTTAAGTTTTATCCAGCAACCATCATGAGGATATTAAAGCAGAATAGCTCAAGGGGAGTGAGTAATTCTGAAGTGTCAATGTGCAGAAAGAAGTAAGTTTCCTTCCAAGAAAGTTAATTTCAGAAATCCTACAGCGAGGTTAAAGGGATTAGTTCTTCAGCTGCCACTGACTTTGCAAGAATAATACCAGATGAAGACTGGAGGGAGAGAGGGAGGGGTGAAGGAGAGCTTCAACTTTTCAAAATGCTGGTTAATTGCAAAGAAGCTGCTACTGCTTAAGATGTGACTTGCTGACAGGGAGAAAAATATCAAGTGCAAAGGACATATATCAAAAAAATCAAAATTCAGCTGAATAAATCTCGAAGGATGACAGAGGATCCATCGCTTAGAAGTCATCTAGATGGATTTCTTGAACTGCTTACATGAATCAGCCTTTTATTTATTTATGTTTTAGCATACTGGAGTTACATTCCCACAAAGTGAACAGTTTTTTTCAAGAGCAATTAGAAATGATTCCATATAAACCAGGAGATGCGACTTGAAGCTCACAGTTGGTACAGAAAAAATAACCATAAAAATAAGGCTTGGGAGTTGCATATCAGGTAGGAGTGGAACGCTGATTGCCTGCTCTTGGAGGTGTGTGGTATTATCATATAATTACCTTACACATACATTATATTCATGGAGTAATATTACTCTGAAGGTGGATAAACTTCAACGGTCCAGAAGTAGTTGCTGTAAGATTATGAATATCTTACCTTGTTTCATTGCCTGATGTGAGGGGTTGATCTCTGCTCCCTTGAATTCCCCACCCTAGGCTAGGGTGAGGCAGCAGTTTTGTGAAAACATGCTTTGCAGACTAAGGGGAAGAGAGGGTGAGAAGTTTTTCCCTAGGGAACTGCCTTTGCTGAAAAAGCTCACAATCGCTGGCTGGGAAATTTCTACCAGTGCCAGTGACACTTCCAACAGCTCAGTTTCTCCATGCAAAGTTATAGTTCAACCTACTCATGGACAATCAGCCGAAATCAATACTCTGCAATGGCAACTGACACCCACTAAGGGACAAGAGCTCATTGATACGGTGGCTCAGTGGCATCTCAAGTGACAGGAACAGATAAACTGGAGGCATACAGAAAATCTCATTCATCTGCAAGAGCTGCCAAAAAGGACTTTTAAGGTAGGACAGGGCTACATTTTGGTCTTGTTGTGGGAAGGACATGTGCTACATGCCCCCCAGCCAGCCCACTTACACCCATGACAGAATCTGTGTGAAAGCCACCTTGTGCTCAGGAGGAAGCAATATTAAATAATAATAAAAAAAAAATAGGCAGAAAAGAGCAATTGGTGGCATTGTGGTTTATCAGAAGAGTTGCTTTACACCTAACAGCCTCACTCAGACCCTGGGGACAGCAAACCTTTCATTGTACAGTCCCCTAGAGCCCCTGTCTGGGGATTTCTGCATATCCTGTATCCACGTGGTCCATCTTCTTCATCTAAATTTCTCTAGTAAGGAATGACTGGGAAAGATAGTATGTCACCATCACCTTAGGCTTCCTGTATTCAGAGACTAGATGACAACTCAGAGATACAGTAGAGCATTCAAATATACACCCAAAGATCCAGAGAGAGCCACCTGGTGCAATTAATAAAAGATGATGGAACAAGCATAGGCCATTTGGTTCATCAAAGTTCACTCAGCGTTTCTATTTAACACTCTATTTCCTCTGAGAAGGCAGCTTCTGATCTACTGAATAATACCAGTGTCTTTCTGCCACAGTGGCTCTTGCTTGGAAAACCAACTGCAAACATATTTCACTCTAGATATCTAGGTTGTGGTGAAGGCACCCAGTACATACCACCTGTGCTTGTGTTCTTTACATGTCCCTGTTGGGACCTAGCTTCAATTCAGGTAATACAGATCCTTTCACTATTCTTGCCACCCTCTAGCCTAATACTGTTGGCATCACTGTTAGTTTACATCCCAACCCAGAAACTATTTGGCACTGGATTAAAGAAGGCAAATGCATTCCTTGCTCAGCCCCCACACCACTACTGAAAGCAGTGTCCCACTCACTGTGAAGAAGCATCCTGAAGTTGCACTGAACTTAAACACTGAGATACGGAAATAAAAAGGAGAAAGTACGTTTTCACAGTTTTCTTTTTATTTCCCTATTTTCCCTTTCCACCTCTGTCAAACTCCAGGTGGCTTCTTGACCTGCAACTGCATGTTAGGGTGTGCATCCCTAGGCCTCCAACAGCATAAATCTGCCCACTTAAGATCTGCCCCATCTCCTCACCCTGGTCCCTTCAAGCAGCTGTTAACAAGGAGTTATTTGTTTGATCAAGTGCTACACTGGATATTACCACAACTTCAAAAACAGACACTTTCAAATCCCCTAAAGATTTTGCAAGCGGGTTTCTCTCAAGCCTTCAGAGAGTCCTTCCCCCTTACTCTGATGCAAAAAAAAAGCTTATGTGTCTCTCCCCTGAAGAAGGACTGAATTCAGTTTCTTCACAGCTTCAGAAGAGCTTCGGCTGCATGAGGAAATGTGATGAAATCCGAGCAGACTCCGCATCCTGCTCAGGGTCAGCTCCCTGGCCATAACCCACGTAAGTGCTTCAGTTCTCCCAAGCTAAAAATCTGACTGCTGTGGTCAGGCACGTTAGCAGTCCCACAGGTTTTGACTTATTGTCTGGAGGCTGATTTCTCAAACATTCAGTCCTTTCAGTAAACCAGGCAACTGCTGTTCCAAAGACTTTCTTTCTGAGCTGTCCTTATTAGCTTCATTTATTTCATGTTTTTACTCACAATTTTCTTTACGTTCTGACATTAAATTCCATTTGCTGTGCATTGACCCAGTTTCTCAGTACATCTGACATCCCTTTGATTTCTTTTTGCTGCCTGCTCTGCACTTACAGGTAAGAGCAAATATAAGAAGTCTGCAGCTGGCTCTTTGTATGGGTCATTTAGACAGATTAGAAACACTGAAGGAAACACTAACTCCTCTTCAGGCTTCAATCAAAACTTCTTCCAAGTTTGACACAAGTACTCTCTGTTTTTAAGCAATCCTTTGCTATATGATATGCCGACAGCCTGATCCCTTCAGGTTGAATAGGAACCTGGCAAGTGGCACTTCAGCGGGTGTCTGCAGAGCCCAAACACAATGTCATGCCAAGTCCCATCATTACCCAGCCTCCTACTTTATGGATCCGTATATGTGCTTGTGATGACAAAGGCAATAAAAGGCAGAATAAAGCTAACAGAAAGGAGAGGACTTGTCAACCTTAACTGCACCTTCCCTGCCTGTAACAATTGAACAGCTTCCAGGGAAAATATTTTACTCCATTCACTGTGTGCACGTTGCGGTGCCTTCCTGTCTCCACACATTTGCTGAAATCACTCAGCAAATGGATGCATCCGTGTATTTATTCATTTCAGATGAAATGCTCAAGAATCTCAAGCATTACTGACAGCCCTGATGATTCAAAACCACCTGACAAGCCCTCCTTCCTTCCCCTGCAACTGCCTGGGGAGAATCGGGAGATTCCGAGGTGGTGGCACAGGACCGTGCAAGGTTTTCTGAATCATCACCATGGTGGAATAAGATTGGAGGTAAAGCTATGGCTGGTCCAGAATGGCCTGGGAGCAAAAAAATGTGCAGGTCCCAGACCACGATAGGTCTGGAGACATCCCACATGAGTCCTGGCCTGGAGAACACAAACATCCCCCAAGACCTCACCTTTATTCCTACAATAACAGGGTGGCCCCGGCAAAGGGAGCAGCATGCACACAGGTGAGAGCCAGGGGACCGGGCCTTCTTTCCCTCCCTGCTTTCTTGTGTACGCTCACGAGAGTGCTTTAAATTCCCCCTGCATCTCCATGCCTTTCCACAATCCCACATCTTTCTAGAAATGGGCTGTCCCTCCCTTCAGCTCCCTTTTGATCCGCTTTGCGGATCAGTGCCCAAAAGGGGATGCCGCAGCCTTGACTGCACAAAAGGCAGCTCTGCCTTTCAGACAGATCTTCGTCATCCTCTCCAGGGCTTCCCTCTCAGTTCTTCCCAGCTCTCTCAAAAACCCTGGGGCTCTTTTCATTCACTGCTCTGTGCTTTCCTCACTTTTATTGTAAGCGTGAGGCAAATTCTGTTCTTTGTCATCACCAGCCAGACCTGCAGTCACTGAAGAGATCAACGAAGTTATGCTGGATCTACAGAGGGATAATGAGAGCAAAACCCAGCCCTTTGTCTTTGTGTTTTAACTTCTTCCTGTCATATTTTTTTATTTGTGGCAGTGTTATTGTTAGATTTGCTTTGATGTGCCTGTTTGAAATTCATTAATCTGCAGCACGCTCTAGGAAAGCTCTTTATATTTGTTCTCTACTTAGAATATAAAATTACTTCACTTTACCATGTTACAATATTCTAAATTTATGACATGAGCATTATCTGAGGAATCTCCAGCTTTTCGCGCATATTTCCCCCTTTGTTTCAAGCTCTTCAAAGTTAGCACAGATAATTCTACATTTTCTTCTCTTGGCATCGCTTGCACATTAAACTAAATGTTCTTACATTACAGATCCCCACTACTTTTCTTGGAAACTTGCTAGCTGGCGGAGTAAGATAGATCTGGATATTACATGCAAGGCTTTTTTAACAGCTTTGGTTTAAGATGCAAATAGAATGTGAACTTTTAGAGATATGATGTTGTTAAAAGCATTCAAAAAAAACTAAACGATGTTTCTCCTACAGGGAATTTTTATCCCTTTCTTTCCTGGTTAGTGCAGCCTGGGCAGATTTACTGAACATCTCTGCTAGCTCCAGCATCTTCGTCTCACAGCATCCTGAGTCAGCATTTCTGACAGTGAGTGCTACCACGGAGCAAAATATATCACATAAATTAGCATTTAGCAGCGGGACCACAGAGGTCATTAGCAAATGCTTTCAAATGACCTGCGGCCATATCATCTTCCGTCTGCGTGCTTTAGGAAAAATCTTAATTGCTGCTGGAGGGAAGAGGGAAGAGCTTCTTGGAGTTCATGTGGGCAGCTGAAGGGGAGCAACGCCAGCACAACGGCGACACAAGTGTCTGCCTATGTCCATTTGTCCTTGGGACAGCAAAAGAGGCAGGACTGGGCCAGGGAGCTGCTCTGAGGGCCAGGCTCTTCTCACATCTGCATCCTGCAGAAGTACCCATTCCCCTCCGGGAACAAGCTGAACAACCTCGCACTTCTGCTGATTCTTTCCTAATTCAGTAATGCTACATGCGGAATATAAATTATACCAACCACTGCAGAAGGTCAGCTATCAAAGTGTGACCTAGCACTTCTGGTAATTACTGGACTTCTGAGAATTTTCTCACTAATTTCATGTGTGCACGCTTCTATTTGCCCATGTCAAAGCTCTTATTCATACCCCAGCTGATAAAAGCAATACAAACCTGTCTACGGACTTGCTACCCACAAATTTACTCTCTTAGAGTTCCCTAAGTACATACAGTTTTTAACAGTTTTGTTTTCTTTAGAAGGAAAGACATTTTTTAATATAATTATATGCAAATATTATTATTTAAATTTAAGAAATACCTTTTGAAATATTTAATGTCAGCAGTAAGCTCACTAGCTAGCTATTATTTGCTTTGCTGGTAAGGGATTCAGATATGCCAGGTGAAGAGTGGGCTGTTATTTCTCACCAAGCCAGGCCAGACAATAAAGGTCCACCAATCCCAAGACTGCCTCAGAAAGATGTTGATAGATGCATGTGGCATAAGGTAAACTTAGCAAGATATTTTGGTAGAAAATATCTCCTTACCCTGCAACATGAGTTCACAGCTCAGGGATTTCTTGAGTCAGCAATCTTTCCAGCCCCAGAAATGCTATTGGCATTCACAAGACTGATCCCTTTGGATGTTTCTTCACATAGCATACCCCAGTGAGATAACCTGCCCATGAGTACAGATCTGTGGGCCGTTTAACCCAGACTCAGACAGCACAGTTGTGTGGATCGCTGTCAAGCACCAGCACATGATCAGATACCAAAAAAGCCTGGGAGAGACCATTCATCACCATGAAGGTTTATTATTACAACTTGAACCATCACCTCTTCCCACCTCCTTGCTCCAAACAGCCCCTGGGCACCTCCCAGAGGAGCAGGTGCCAGATAAGATCGAGATGTACATGGGACAACACTATGCTGTACCGCTATGGGAAAATAAATGAGCTCTTTCCCAGGAGAAACACAGGCAGATAAGGGCTCCTGTGCTATGTCTGCTGCCCACTGAGCAGCTGACAGCTCAGCCCTGTGCAGCGATGCCTGGTGCCAGAGGAGATTCTCCCAGGGTTATCTAAAATAAAAATACGTTCTGTTTCCTGACTGCTGCTTCTCCAAAGTACAAGATTGAAAGCAGTGGGTTTCCAAAGGCAGAAGTGGCAGAGGAGCAGCTGCAGGCTCCCCTCCTGACCCTTTATCACAGCTACGGGCGCTGGAGATGCTTTGGCCAGGGCTTTTCATTTGTAAAGGTGGGGATGAGCACAGGTTTAATCTCAGAGGCAGGACCTGAAGTCCATGCCAGCCCCTGTGATGGAAGAAGTGCAGGAGGCAGACAGGAATCGCAGCTGGATTGGAAAGCAGAGGGCTTCCTTCTACCCTTAGCAGTGCTATCTCTCCTAGTCCTGCCAGCCTCAACACCAGGGCCACGGTCCTGGATAAAAGGGCAGTGTCCCTTCTCTGCACCCACACTCTGTCACCCCCCACGTCCCCAAGGCCGGCACATCACCCAGCACTCTGCTGCAGGCTGCAGCAGCCACCTCTCCACCTGAGGCTGTTCTTTTCTCATTAAGAAATAAATAAAAAGCTGTGCCAGTTACCCAAGCCCTAGAAGTCGCCTAATTAAATGCATAAATTATATGACAAGATATAAAAATGTGTCTGTGGCTTTGAAGGACTATGACAATTTCAGGCAGATGGCAAGATAGGAATTAGCACTTCTTTCAGCACCCAGCCAGAACAGATGCAATACATAATGAGGGTCAGACAGCAATGCACAACATAATTCCCTTTGCTCTCCCAGGAAACACACGAACGTTAAGTCAATGTGTCACTACAGATTTTGTTGCTGGAAACATAACGAGTGTCAATTGTCAAGGTAAATTAGTGATGCCACATACGCAGAAGCTGAAGGTATAGAAGAGGAGCTGTGAAAGAGGCAGCACTGGCAACACAGTACTTCTTAAAGCAGCCCCTCTAAGCTCTTCTTCACACGTATTGCTGACTATGAGGGGTTCTCAAAGCCGTTAGCTCTCTCTGAAACACCTGTTTGTTTCTAACTGCTGATGGGGAAACACATTAACTCAATTAAAAACTGTTACAAGGGCAGCAATTCATGAGGCATCTGTCTACACAAGAGCACTACATTTACCTGTCTGGCTGTCTCATTCATCCATTTATGCATCGGTTATTGTATTTTAACTCAGAAAACAGTAAAACATCAGAGCAGAGCAATGGGAAGTTACTCTGTGCTTAACTGTTCCAACAATTCTATTCACGAAGAAAAGAGCACAGACAAAATCTGTCAGGAGGCATAAAAACATACCTTCTTTTGGTATTAACTGAACTTGGGAAAAATGTATAGTTTGCTGCTGAGGGCCCTGCAGTATTTTCATTTTTCTAAATTAATTAGAGTACATTTGTTGTACAATAGGTGACTACAAGTGTGGAAGTGTTTCTGTTTCCATGCGCTCATTTAGAGGTTAGTTCGCACTTTGAGAAACCAAGCAGATCAGGTGTGAAGAGGAATCCCCGCTCAGGTGGCTGCGTTTCCTTTTTGTTCTGCTTTTTCCTTTCTTCTTTGTTCTACTTTTTTGCTGCCAGTCTTCAAAACCTGAATTTGCATGAGCGAAAGTCTTGCTTGGGAAAGCAAACTCACACTTTGGGGTTCTGTTACAATGCCAAGTAACTCAAGCAGCTTACACGGATTTGCAAGGCAGATGCTCAAATGAAGATTAAAACGTGAATCTACTTCCCAGAAAATTGTCTAATTTATAGACAAGGAATCTTCAGACCTCAAGGTAGCCGAAGTGACTTGGCTTTTAAAGGAGATTACTTACAGAAAGCCCTGGCTACCAGTCTCTTAGAGACGGACTGCATGACTCTTAAAACCCCAGGACAAAAGATCAAAGTGCCTCAGTGAAGCAGAATATTCCACTGCTGGGTAAACAACTCCCACTCGGCAAATAGCATTTTCCCATTTACCGTATCAGGATTCAGATCTCCTGACAGGTGCAAACACGGGCTGGGAACGTGTGAGAAAATGCATCCTGTGACTTGAGAGAAGAAACCAGCAACCTGGGCACACCCAGTGCCTTTGAACCTCAGGTGAGCATAGGCACGGCCTCAACGCAAGGTTGAAGCCTTGAAGGTTTATCTTTCAGCTGTCTGGCCATCATAAGGTCCGCAAGGAGTTCCAGCCTGCAGTGTGGGCAAGTTCCCACCAACCCACCTTCTGTGTGGTCACCTTTGCCGTGTAAAATGTAAGGTTATGAACAGCCCAGCAAGGCGTGAGGGGGGCTACCGTATGTGGCCACGCATCTCCTTCCATCTCAATCAAATGTCAAATATGAGGACATGTAACAAACAGACCAGAGCGATAAAAGAGGAAGATAAATCTCTTGAAGCCTGAACATGAAACAGCAGCACATTCAGCCATCAGAGGCCCAGGCAGCCCAGTAATGAGGAGACACATCCAGGATGCTTTGAATCTGTCCCTTGGGATGTGTGGCATTAGCTTAGCACGGAGAGGTAGCGCCCGACATGGAAAATCATTATCTTCCCAGTGATCACCACTGAATCACCATGGAGGAGAACTGAAGAATCTTGACCAGAGAACATTAACTGGAGAGCTAAAACATAAACTCTGCAGTGTTGACACAGTGTTCTTGCAACCCCTGAAAAGAATATTTTGCATTCCAGCTGATTCAAGGCATGTCCTGGGTAATGGATAAGAGCACTCAGCATGCCACAGGAAGCCTGATGTTAAAATAGCAAGCTCCAATACTCACTGGAGAACGAGCATATGGCTGCAGAAGAACAAGCACAACAGGGCCTTTCTGCACAGCTCTGCTATTCACTTTCTGTCCATGAGTGCCCACAGCAGTGGTGGAAAGGGAGAGGAAAAGAAAAAAAGGAGGAAGAAGACATTAATGAAATAAATGGCAGTCAGCCCTGCAGAGTCAGGATTCTGTGTAATTCTCGTATCTTACCACAAAAACATGAGATGTGGCCAAGACAAAAGCTATTTGGCTGACTGCACCTGCTCACTTTCGGCATAGTCTGCATCCTTAAAAAGAATGAGCAGGAATACTTCAAAGCAGCACGGTCCATATTCAGGAGTATAGCAATGGGTTAAATAATAATGTATGATAGTGCAGTAGTAGTGCATTTTAAAATGATTATTCCCGGTTTTCTGCTGTCATACACATTGCTTTCCCTAGGGAAATCACTTCATCACCTCTGTGATGGCAGGATGAAGACTGACCCCTGCCTTGGAAGTCGGATTTATTCATGTTAGGTAACTGTATCCACAGAATAAAAGCCATCATTTGCCAACATTAATACATGTCACACTTTTATTCCTTCTTATTACATAAATACTTTTTTCTGTCACTACTCTAGTAAATTAACTCGTATTTTACTTCAAATTTTTCTGGAGGTCTTTATCAAAATCTAGATCTCTAATTTTCAGGATGCACCCTCTATCTTTCCCTGCCAGAATTTCTCTAGGTGCTCAAATTTTATCTTTCTAATAAGCAAACTTTGGCCATTACAGGCCAAAAACTTTTTTTCAGTCACTCCTGCACAAATCAACAAAAAAATCATCCATGAGCAAAACACGGCCCTTAGACTAGTCATGTCAGAGAATACCTTGGTGTGAAATAGTTTGCTTAGATGCAGCGTGGAACTTGCTACCTTGTCTAAAAGGTGAAAAAATTTCCTTTCTCCCTAGAAGCCTTTTCTAGATCCCCCTCCCCATATAGGGAGGAAGGTGTGAAGCATGAATCATGTCTTCATTTCTCCTTGTTGGCTATCAAGGGAGTCTACAGCAGTCAGCTTAAGCAAGACATATAATTTTGTATGTGTGATACCATCCCCCCAGCAAAGGGCTCCTGTGAGGAATTAGTACAGAGAGCATTGCACATTTGCACCTGAACTTACCCAGGCTCACAGCGGCTTTTATTACAACCTGGCTTCCACCAGGAAGTCTTGCCTATAAATATTAGTCACACAGCACAGAAGAATCAATTTTTATGATGACGACAAAGTAAAGCACAAAATTGAGCATTTATAAGCAGGTTACAATTGGGTTGACGATTCACAAATTAGTCCTGACCCTCCCAGATCTAACTTTAAATATTTCACTTCAAATGTTTGTAGTGTTTCAAGTACCCTTTGACATAGCTGGAATTTGACTGGCTTGGTGATAGGGAATTATTTAATGTAGCCTCTGAGTACGTAAATATAGGTGTTTTCAAGAAGAGTTCCTTTTAGTTCTGTATTCAGGAAAGAAAGATCGGTTTTATTTAGTTTCACATTGTAGGGCCAGATTTCTTCACTTCTGTTCAGACTGAGGAGTTTTTTATTTTGCAAGTAGCTCTGTTAAAATCAAACAAAGGCTGTTTGTCTCCACTCTGGCTTAACCAGAAGCACTCTGCATAATTTGAATTATTTTGGTTTCACATACAGCTGTTCCTTCTGACAGCACAGTCTGATTCCTCCCGTAGTATTCAACCACTTACCTTGGACCTGGTTTGTGCTACACCGAAGTTCAAGATATATCACCTTAAGTGTTATGCTCTTTGCTGGAAACAAGATCTGTCATCCTGACTTAGTTTTAGGATGCTCTGAGTGGATCTTTGGCAGGTGTGAAGACCCACTGAAAACAGTGGCAGCTTCTCTGAATTTCACAGTTTGTCAAGAAACAGACACTTATATAGAATGCTTGTCTCTCTTAGTGAGATGCAATCTCTCTTCTTCCTCTTTCCTCCACAAAGCTGGGCAAGTGTGAAGAGATTTTTAAAGCACTCTTAAGGAGAAAAGATTATGAAGGAATATCCCATTTTGATTTTTCCCTAAAAGGATACAGACATTTAAAATATTCCCAAAGGTTTCTTCTGGTTAGGTATGATAATTTTCAACCTTTGGTTCATGAGTTCACTTTCTAATCAGGGCCACAACACATTTCAAGCTGTTCACTTTGAATTAAAAGCTTTTCCAAGCTGAAATCTCAATTTACCCCTGCAAGTGACATTACGATAAGCAGTCCCTCAAGGGGTCCGGTCCTTATCTGATACTCAGTTCTTTGCAGTCTCTGGCAGAAATTAAGTAGAGTTTAATGTACACACGTCTGGGACATGTGTTCCCTGTTGAACTGGACCTTTCATTTGCACTTCAAACGAAGCTTTCAGTAACTCAGTTGAGACCTGTCCCTTTGCTGAATATCACCCCTATTACAAGAGCCTATGATAATGGCATGCCTATATATCACAAAGGCAAAAGATTACTGCACTGTAGGAGTTGGCTATCAATCCATTGCCTATCATCCTGTGTAATGAGTTCCCTATAACAAAGTGATACTTATTATATCTTTTTTGACAAATGAGTTTTCCCTTAGGAAAGCTTCTTTAGATGTCCTTCATAGCCGTCCACCAAGATGCTGATATCAATTATTTATGTTAGTGGCACCTAGGAATTTGAGGTAAGGTGCTGTGCAAACCCAGAACAAGTATGCATGCACACTGTACTCATGCAGATGTGTATTTCATTAGTCTCTTGCTATGTCTTTTCTCTCCAGCTATTAAACCTGATCCTGTCCTCTTTTCACCTTCATGCTAAGGTGTGAGCCACTGGTCTGAACAAGGCTTTGTGCAGCCTTTTGCTGGAATAAAATGTAGCTAATTCCATTCGACAGCAAGATTCCTACTGATGGGAAGCAGTCAAGAACATTAATACAATATTTGAAACCCATCATTTAAATGGAAGTCACTAAACCAAATTAAACATATAGGCACTGCCCTTTGTACTGCTTCCATTTAAAGAAGAATTAGTTGTGAAGGCTATCTACAACCAGTACAGCAAGGGAACCAAGAGTCCACAGAACCTTACACTTGGAATGAACACTTAGAAAAAAAAATCCTCTTTGGAACTGCTCTAATGAACCCATGCAGTGTCACTCCAACTCACCCTCTAAATGGGTTAAAAAAAAAAATCTAGAAAATGTAGACCAACAATATTGTGGGGACGTTTGAACAATCTCCCTGCATGGTACTGTGACTGATATCTGTCTCATGACATGAGGCAAAATGGTTCAAATTATCTTCAGAAAGAGTATTTCCGTTCTTTAAATAGCCTGCCCATTTTAGAATAATTTTCTGCAGAATCTTATTAGACAGTCTGGAAGAATGTTAGCTTCATCCCTACAGAAAGTTACAGACGGTTCCATAAGGAGGAAAGGTCAAATGCTCTGTGGAAACTGAGCTAGGCTCTACATTAATATGGTGAGTATTCATGACAGTGGCAGGGGTCAATGTCCTTTTTAAGAGAAGAACTCATTGCTCTAGGACTGCATAATTTGCATTCAGTTGGCCATAGGAAAGCTCTCCAGTTGATTTGTCACCTGGTGCTGAGGATGAGTGCTATAGATCATGACAGCTCTCGGTGGAAGAATTTCTGAGAGTAATGGAAGGAACACAATAGGTTTCCTAGGTAATCAGGAGGAAATACAAGGAGTAAGGGATGGAACCACGTTAAAGGAAATAGAGAAGATAAAGTTGCTATTCAAAATGGGGAAGGACTTTGCCAAATCAGTGTTAGATTATTATATATGCCAGATTAATGTTTATGACAACTGTGATGGGGACTGGTAACAATCATGTCAGAGAGAATTTCAGTGATTTTCAGTGTTTCTCTTTTACTTACAGACAGGTATTGTGATTCATTTCTCAAAATATCAAAATACGTTCTTGCTTGGGGAGAAGATCATGCATCCACCGCACTATCCCGAAGCTGGGAATGAACATACATACTCTACTTCTTCCATACAGTATTCCAGTAGAGTTAATTCATTGCCTTTTCAGGCTATGAGAGATATCAAGTCTCCCCAAAATTAAACCATCAATCAGCATCTCCCATAGCCTGTCAAAGCTCCTCACAAGGGATATGAGTATCATGACCCCTCGTTATGGAAAAGGAAACTGAAGTATCTATCTGTGAAATGAGCTGATCAGGAGCATCCAGGAACTAGTTATAAAAGCAAGCAATCATGACTTCCAGGCAGTCTTTTCTCCAGTTCTTGGACTTATATCTCAAGCAATTAGCAATTGGTACCCTACACTGGTAGGGGGGAAAGGGGAAAGGGGGGGGGAAGGGGGGGAACGGGAGGGAAGGGAAAAATCCGCAATAGGTTTCACTTGAGCTGTGTTCTTGTTGATCTCTGAGCTCACATTTAATTCAGTGAGAGCACACAAGAGATTCCCTAAGTGTTATTATTAGCTAAAGGAGCTAACACACCGTAATGGAAAACAGTTGCTCTTCTTCTGTGCAAGGCTGTATTCACACTGCCTACAACAAACTTCAGATCTCCTTCATCCCAGTTTATCCACCTAGAATCTAGGAGGCTGGTTAATTGATTGCAGCTTGAGTAAGTTGCTTAAATATAAGCATCTGGTACCATCAGGGTTTCTTTAGGGTATCTAAAATGTCTGCATAGTCCTAGCACATATGGCATAAGATCTATGGGAAACCTGCACAACTCTAGCATGGCAGCTGGAGGCCAGTTAAGATTCCTTTGTGAATACCCAAAGATGCTAACCACCTGTGCTAAGGCAACTGAATTAAGCTTTTTAGGCTGGAGATAGGGAGAGTAATCTGCAGAAATCAATCCAGAACACTTTAAAACAGAATTTCTCATTGCAGGTGGTCTATTTCTCATTACTGATCACAGAGGGCACCTATGGCAACCACATGGAAAAGTTGTGTTTCATAGATGCATGAAGCTGGGAAGGATGAAGCTGGGCCACAGACCCCACTTCTCTGCTTCTTGATTCCTTAAGCACTTCCCAGTTCCTCTGCTGATTGCATGGAAAATGCTGCCACTGGGATTTGGAAGCACTTGATATCTACTTTGTAGAAGAATAAATAATTATGCAAGAGAAGGTGTAAATCAGGCCTGTTTTTTTTCCACCTCACAGAGATATGAGAAAGACACAGTGAAGAGTAAAATAGTTGAGCTGAATTAAATTTACCGTGTCTGCAAAATTTTCTATTAAAAGGCTACCTTTGATATAATGCTTCAGCCTGCAGACTTTTTCTTCTCAGCCATTAAATTCTGTTGTAATAAACTTTTACAATATGCATCATTATAGGAAACTTAAATAGGCTTAGCTCTAGTGAGACTCCCAGAGCCAGTAGAACAGAGAGAAGTTATGCAAGACCTAGCTGCTTGAATATTTAAGAAAAGGTGTTTCTTTTTTAAATAATGCATATGAGAAGAGGGATTTGAAATTCTAAATTTTCAAGGTCAGAATGGAACAGGATCCGCCTGGAGAGCCATGAATTCCTGATCTTGGCTCCTGCTTCTGTCTCTGCTGTATGGCCTTGGGCAAATCACAGCGGACTAGACAACCACCAACCCCTTAATTCCCATTGAGATTGAGCTCTTGGGGCAAATGGGCTGTAAATTCTCTCCCTCCCCTCAAAGAGTTATTTTTCTTCATCACGATATTGTTTTCATACCTGTGAAGAAAGGCTTATAAAATATAAAACAGCTCAGTATTAGAGCAAAATGGTTGCTGGAGGTTTCAAAGCAAAACTGAGAGTAATCTGCTTATACTCAGCACTGCAGTGCAGAACGGGCAGCTGCAGAGAGCCCAAGGAGACAGGAAGGATCAGCCTCCTTGTTACTCTAAGGGGTTACAGAGACTTTTGGCCTCAGATGTATCTCCTTCCTATTCTGCTGCTAATTCATTTGTTTAAATTGTAATATAATTGTCCACGGGGATCACACTACATTCCTTTCTAAAGCTTTAAGTATGGTGGCTATTTAATAGACCTTCTGTCACACATGGGTGAAATGAGAATGACTTTCCAACAGAAGAGTTACATTACTCTGTATATTTATTTATGAAGAAGATGAGATTTATATCCCATTTTGTTCTTCGCGTACTCTCAAAACATCAGCCAAGGAGCATTCATCAGCTAATGCTGCAGTTCACAGCCTGGTATAAACACAGAGAGTGATAGCTGATCCTCACCATGTATAACGCAGAGTTAGACAGTGGATGAAATTTGCCCATGCTCTTAAAATAACAAATCCTTCATTCTGTCTATACAGGAAAAGGAGCAGACACAGCACCACCTCCATGGTGTTCTCAGAGGCAGAAGGAGGGGAGTGTTAAAAGAGAAAATAAAAACACAAACATACTCCTGCAATTATCATTCTGTTTTCCTCCCCATCTATAGAATATAGATAGATAGATAGAATACAGGTAACCATGCCTTACATTCATCACATGCTAAATTCTTCAGGATTCTCTCTATGCCTGTTGGTCAGTGGGAGATCCCAGCTATTCAGGAGTCCATAGGTTGGCTTGACTGCTTGTGTCCCTGTCTATCTATGGCAGAAATGTTTCTTCCTCTTGAAGAAGTGAGCACAAAGCTATCCCTAGATGGGCAAGAAGCAAGCAGCAGAGCCTGAAGCACGGGCAGTAATTTGCACTGTAGTGTCATTTGCAATCAGCGTGAGACTCCAGTGCCCTCCATTTAAGATGCTGGCTTTCCTCCCACTAGACTCAATAATACACTTGATTATTACAACATCCTGACACGTTATTTTATTTCTGGCAGTACTTATTCTAAAGTTCAAAGGCCTCACTGGCTTTCTCAATCGGCAATACTATTTCATTTAATTATTTTCAGCTGCAGAAGGCACACCTCTCATCTGTCCTGAGGCATATTTGCAGACACAAAGGAACTGCAGTCCAGAGGGCAACATTTGTTAATGAGTATAAACAGGGATTCCCCAAACTGGTTCTTCAGAAAAAAAACAGTCAAAGAACAATCTTGCTGGTCTAGAAACTCTGGTCACTGGTAGAAACCACCACCTAAGCCAAGTGGCCCAGAAGCTCTCACTCATGAGGCAAAAACATATCAGTTTCAGAATGGGCAATATTTACTGGGTTTGGCTCTGATTAAGAGACATGAAAGCAACAAGAAATGTTCATCAAAGATATTCCTCCAGCTTTGCAACTTTGAGACTGCCTGCCAGCAGACGAGGAAGGAGACTCTATGAAAGATGGAGTACATTCAGTTCTTAAAAGCATGTGAAAACTACCCCTGAAGTCAAAAGAGGCCAGGATATGGCATAAGAAATCTTTGCAATTCCTTAACTGACATGTAATTTGTTGGGAAAGGCAAACTCCATTTTCTCTTTAGGTTTGAAAAAGAAGTGAGGTCTGCTGGCCACTGCAGAACTTCTTGCTGCTAATGCTGAGAACCAGGAAACTTGCTTCCATTGTCATCACTACCTGTATTAATTGAAGGAATCAATCTTCTTTTGTGATATTGATCCACCTGAGAAGTGTGATAACCATTCAACGAGTATGTACATTGTAATAAAAGGTAACCTGACAAAAACCTTAATTTACTTAGGTAGATAAGAAGTATAGTGTCATTTCTTGCAGTATTCACCACTTTGTAGCTAACAGAACATTAATAAGAGCAATGATATAAAGGGCAAAGCTAGGGATGAAACGCCCATCAATGCAATGTAAAATGTAGGACCACCAGTACTGACCATACTGGTCATTTTATGCCACTGTATCCTTGGCAACTTTTCCCAGGACTCTTGCTTCAAAATTGAGTGTTCTGGAGCTGCAGTCACTTGGAGCTGCTATCCCAAGCAAAGAAAAGGGAAGCTCTCATTTAAAATGCATGAAATCAGGGCAGCTTCTTGTCCTCAGCCAGGTTTGCAAACCAGTGCAGTGCACACCTTTGGCAAAGGAGGAAGGGATGAGTGTTTGCAAGTCTCCGAGTGCGTTTGCCTTCCTTGCTGTCGGGAGGTGCAGACTTTATTCTGACTGTGGGCAGTGCAGTAGAGGTTTGAAGAAGCCTTTCTCCTTGGACAAATGCATTGTTTGGAAACTGGCAGTGGTTGCTGCTGCTATAATTGCTGAGTTTATTGCTGCCCGAAGCAAATGAATGAGTAGGAAGAAAAGTAGGAGGAACAGAAAGTGCCGTTAATTTACTCTTTGCTGAGTTTGTGGGGAAAAAAAGGAAAAAGAAAAGCATAATTCCTGCAGGCACTCAGTGTGGTGATGAGCACAATGAAAGCAGTCGGATATTGCTTATTAGTATACCTGGATGGAACAGGGCAATAGAAATTTTGTGTTTTCCTAGCTCGGGAATCCTCTCACCAGACTGTCCCAGACTGGAACTGTCACTCAGGGCTGCACTAACTTCGTATCTCACTACAGCAGCACCCAGCCCCATATACTCCATCGTCAGGCCAGGATATGACCTTCCCTTCCTGAGGTCAGAGCTCCCTTCTGCAAAGCATGGAGAGCCAGGTCAAATGTAAGTATATTACAGAAAAACAAGAAGTATATAGGTATCACTGTATATCTGAATCTTATCATTAGACATGTTTACTCCAAAAGTATGATCTCAGATTATTTTCTTTGAAAGGACAACCTATTCACATTCTGCATAGAAGGAAAACGCAAACTGCAGAAATTTATCACATGCTGTAAAAGGCCACTGACACAACTGAAGCAAGGTTCATGAAAAATAGGAATAACTTCTGGGAGGTTTTTAATAAGCCATTGATAGCCTTCCTGGTGCACTATTTCTCAAAACAGTTCTGTTATCATAGGGACCACTGAAGGATATCAGAAAGGTGATGTTTGCAGGAATAAACTCTTTTTCTCTCTCTTTTTTTTTTTTTTTTTTGTTACAACCACTGAGCATGATTTCAGTACCCAGCTCTTCTTCAGGTCATTTCCAGAGAAAAGCAAATTGTAACTTGAAATTACATGACTTATTAAGGAGCTTTTTTGGCAGAAAGAAATTAGACAAATCATTGAAACTGCACAGCCATCTCATGTTCCAGGAGCATATCAAGACTGTGGAACAAGAGCCCAAGAAGAGAGGAAGGAGAGTTATTTTTTTATGCTGTTGCTGATTGAACCTTCTGCTGAGCCAACCACTTAAAACTGGAAGTATATGTAAGGTGGAATTGATTCAATCTAAACACTCAGCGAGCCCCCAGAAATATTGGTGCAGAACAACAGTGGCAAGCTTCCAGCTTGTGATAGCAAGCATTCAAAATCCTCTGGAAATGAATGACTTCAAGGGTTTAGAAGGATAAGAAAGGACAGCCAAGCCAGACAGATCTCAGAGTATATAAAAGCAGACCTCAGACACAAACCACTTCAGCTGGTTTCCAGTCATATCAAAGGAGTCCATCTTCTCAGGAAAGCCATTAAGTGACTGTTGCCTTGTGCAGGTGACAACTATGACACCCTCCCACCACAGTGTTGGGTGCACATCAGGACATGTGAGTAGCCATTCTGAGTCACACAAAGGGTCCATCTAGACCAGATCCTGCCTTCAACAGTGGCCATAAGAATATTCCCAGTGAAAAATAAGAAATGGGCAAGTACTTATTTTCCCTGCAGACTATCTCATGCTCTGACTATTTTCAGATGAGAGGATTTTCTAAGCCTGATGTGCTTTGTCTGTTTAGTAATCCTTTGTAAATCTTTCTTCCAAGCACTTGCACAGATTTTCCTTCAATTTTTGCATTTGTAACATTGTTTGGCAGGGCATCCTGTGGGTCCATTGCCTGTTACAGCTTTCTTCTGAACCTGGCTCCCAAATAATTCAGTCTGATGGATATTGATCCTTGCTTGAGATGAGACAGTGAATGCTTTGCCCTATTCAGGATTTTTTAGTTCTCTGGCATATCCAAATATCAAAATTGATGAATTTTCCAAGATGAAGAGTCCTAGTCTCAGCAGCAGATCCTCTCTTACTTTTTGACTCACAGCAAGGCAGAGACAATTATTTTACCCCAGCATTTTCCAGATAGGTACATAAAGAGGAAAGTGGCCTCAACATCGGGTTGCTGTGAGGAAGGCATGATTGAAGCCAGCTTCATCTCAGAGGCTCTTCTACGTGGCACATACAGCACACACAGCACAGCTCATGATGGACCTTGGTCTCAGGACTATGCATGTCCTGCCTCATGATGGAGGAGGCAAAGGCTCTATCTCTGCAGTTAAGCTTTTTCATCATGAAGCTGAAGGCCTTTCAGCAACAAGGCACATGGCTGTAATCATCTGTACCACAGCTGGAGCACTCTGAGAGGGCACCAGAATCATAGAACAGTAAAATCTTTCATGCTGGAAAAGATCTCTAAGATCATGTAAGGCACGTGCATGGCAACCAGGGGATCAGACCCAGCCAGCACAGGTTCACAAAGGGCAGGTCGTGCTTGTCCAACCTCATCTCCTTCTATGACTGGGTGACCAGACTGGAAGATGAGGGAAAGGCTGTTGATGTAGTCTACCTGGACTTCAGCAAGGCCTTTGACACGGTCTCACGCAGTATTCTCCTAAGGAAACTGGCAGCCCGTGGTGTGGACAGGTTCACTCTTCTCTGGGTGGAGAACTGGCTGGAGGGCCGTGCCCAGAGGGTAGTGGTTAATGGAGTTAAGTCCAGCTGGCGTCCTGTTACGAGTGGTGTCCCCCAAGGGTCAGTTTTTGGGCCCATCTTGTTCAATATCTTTATTGATGACCTAGACGAGGGAATTGAGTGTACCCTCAGTAAGTTTGCAGATGACACCAAATTGGGAGGATGTGTCAAACTGCCTGAGGGTAGGGAGGCCCTTCAGAGGGATTTGGATAGGCTGAACAGCTGGGCTGAGCTCAATGGGATGAGGTTCAATAAGACCAAGTGCCGGGTCCTGCACTTTGGCCACAATAACCCCATGCAAAGCTATAGGCTTGGGGCAGAATGGCTTGAAGAATGTAGAGAGGAAAAGGACCTGGGGGTGTTGGTTGATGCTTGGCTTAACATGAGCCGGCAGTGTGCCCAGGTGGCCAAGAAGGCCAACAGCATCCTGGCCTGTATTAGAAGTAGTGTAGCCAGCAGGAGCAGGGAGGTGATCATCCCCCTGTACTCAGCTCTGGTACGGCCGCACCTCGAGTACTGTGTTCAGTTTTGGGCCCCTCACTACAAGAAGGACATTGAGGCCCTGGAGCGTGTTCAGAGAAGGGCAACAAAACTGGTGAGGGGTCTGGAGCACAAGTCTTATGAGGAGCGGCTGAGGGAGCTGGGATTGTTTAGTCTGGAGAAGAGGAGGCTCAGAGAAGACCTTATTGCACTCTACCACTTCCTGAAGGGGGGTTGTGGTGAGGAGGGGGTGGGTCTCTTCTCCCTGATAAATAATGACAGGACGAGAGGGAATGGCCACAAGTTGCGCTGGGGAAGATTTAGATTAGACCTGAGGAAACATTTTTTTTCTGAAAGAGTGGTCAGGCACTGGAATGGCCTGCCTAGGGAGGTGGTTGAGGCACCATCCCTAGCGCTATTCAAGAAGCGTTTAGATGAGGTGCTAAGGGATTTGATTTAGTAGTTCAGTGGGTAGGGATGGTGATAGGAGGATGGTTGGACTAGATGATCTTGTAGGTCCTTTCCAACCTAATGAACCTATGAACCTATGAACCTATGTAGTTCAATCATCCACCTACCACCAATATTGCCTACTAAACCATGTCACTAAATACTACACCTACCCTTTTCTTAAACACCCCCAGGGACAGTGGTTCCCTTTTCTCCTTGGGCAGCCTGTTCCAATGCCTTACCATTCTTTGTATGAAGAAATTCTTCCTAATATTGGATGTTAACCTCCCCTGGTGCAATTTGAGGCCATTGCCTCAAAAGCTGATGAGATGCTGAACAGTTGGATGGCCTCCTGTCCCAAAGACTGCACAGTCTACTTAGGCCAAAAATGATGGTTGTAGATTACAAATGAGTGAACAGTGATGACTGTATTTTGTCTTACAAGATTTGTATGTGTGATGTGAGTTATGTAGATGTGACTACTGTATTTCACATTGCGGACCAATTCTAATTTTCCTTAGCATAATGATCTGCCTCTTTCAGACTATATTTTCTAACTATTCTCATAGAACAAATCAGTTTTTCACATTAAAAAAAAAGGCCTGTATTTTTTGAAATACAAGTTTCTGGAATCATTCTGTCTGTCATCTGTGAAACGATTGTACTTTCATTAGACAAATTATCCGGAGCCCCAGGAAAAATTAATTTCATGGGGATGTGGAAGATTGAAAACCTATCAGTGGAGTAAAATCCATGCCTAACAGATGTCCCTTGCCTAAGGCATGAGATGGCCCAACTACTATCTTGTCTATGGTTCAAAAATAATTGTACACATTGCACAGAGAGCAACTCACGCTCACAGAGCAAGCATCCAGAGATTATGGATATCACTATTGATACAGTTCACATTTAAAAACTCTAAGGGCTGGAAAAAGTACTGTAAATTTCAAAAGGTACTGTGAATTCATTATCTGCAAAGAACACACACAGTTGCATTCAAGGTGTAGGGCTGTGACAGTAATTGCTGAATTGAATATTTTTTAAAAGCCCTTTTGTTCTTACTGGCATCAAAGCTATTGTTGAACTGTGCCGTACTGTCAGCAACACGAATATTAGGGGTTTAGATCCATGCAAGAGAAAGATCAAAAGCAGTGATGAAGGATTCTGTAATTATTAGTAAGTGCTTCCCGAGTGACCATTTTTTTTTATAAAGCCTTTTTATAACAGTGTTCACTGAAGAATATGGGCTGAACTCATATTTTCATAGCAAGAACATGAGCCCATGGAAATTATTTCACACATTATCATCATAGCTGGAAACTATTGCTAATAAGAAATACAAATGATGCATCAAATCTGGATATTATTAATATGATTATTACTTGTAATTTTAATACAGACTATAGCATTACTTTTTCAATTAGAAGAATTTACAGACTCCAAAAAAAGTCAGTTAAACAAGTTTCAGGTTCAGATAAGTCTTTAGTTCTCTGACTCTATATTCGGAATTGTTTCATACAAATAAAATGCAAATGGTGCATCAGCTGTGAACAACTCTTGTCTTGTAAAAGGCACTTTGTAGTCTTAAGTCTCCATCTACTTACAAGGATGTAAAACCTTACATGGACATACAACTGCATGTACAGACACCAAGCGAATGACAGCAAAGCCAAATGTAAGTCCAAAAGTAGAGTTTTTAATCAGTCCTCTTATACACCAGCATCCATTCCTCATTGACAAATGAGATCAGATGTGTATCGTCAGAGCACCATTCTTTACATTTGATTCTCAGGTTCGCCTTGGAGTTGCTCTTGCTTATTACAAAATTAAATTTGGCCTGAATAAATAAAAATGAAAAGTCACACCTACCAATAATAGTCAACTATGTGTCTTTTTATAAAATTCTCAAAATACCTATGAATACCTATGAAATCATGGTGTTCTAATTCTAGCTGTAGCACAAAGCAGTTTTCTCATATCTTTTCCTGAGGATGAAGACCACCATGACCTACACAACAGCTGCATCTCAGACTGGTAAAGCACCAGGAGGGAGCAGCTCCATCACAAGTCTGTAACTCCTATGCATTTTCTAGTGGGGCATTTGTGAGTGCATACTTGCAGCTATACATCTTCGGGACTTCTTTCTTCCTAGACATCAAAACGCAAATGTAAAGGGTCACCAGATAACAGAGCACATGAGATGTTGGCAGGAAAAGGAAGGAGCTTGGAATTTGTGGGGAAGATGACCCAGCTTTGCTGGAATGGCCTCTACTTTCCTTCAGAAACAACATGTATTCAATTTTAAGTGCTTGAAATGTCCTATTAAAATCACTGCTATGGGTTAATTATACTCGTATGCTCCTCAGGGCAAAAACCTTACAGCGTGTGTCTGCAAATTGCCTGTTTGGATGCTATACAAATAAAGAATTATAACAACAGTGCCAGCATGAAAAGCCAGCCCACATGAATGGATCCCGTTCTACTGAAACCAATGGGACTTCTGTTCACAGCTCAGAGCCTCTCATTGTGAGCAAAAAGCAATATTCACTATGTGGTCTATTTGTGACCTCTAAAGAAAAATACATACAAAACCCCTTCAAAATATTCATTACCATGGGCCAGTTTTTTGTTTCAGTTAAGTAGCTTTGTGCATTATGCAAAAGCACCCTACTGAACTTATCACGTGGCACTGCTATTGCTTACATTAAACCCTGTTATCCTTCACAATACAGCCTCCTCCTTTCCCATGCCAAATGGCTTAATTCCCTGGCATTTCCCAATCTGTTGTGGTTCAGTCTCCCATCTCACTCATAAGACATATTGATACTATAATATATATATCTGCTCCAGGATAAATACTAATTTATCACACTGGGGAGCTGTGAGTTCTGCCCTGACATACATGAGGCTGTAACAGAAGACTTGAGCCAATAAAGCCCAATAGCTTCATTATTCTCCAACGACTCCCTCAACATCATCTCTCAAAATAAAGCCAATTTTTCTTCACTTCCATCAGTGTGGATCATGATAAACACCACTGAACGTGGTGCTTCCCTTCTGGTACGGAAGAGACTATTTGCGAAGTAACTGGAGAAATAAATCATGTCACTTTTATTTGTGTTTCGTCTAATTATTCGTGGCATATCTCACATTCATCCTCCTTAGTGACTGGTGTTTTGTACACCGCCCCGCTGTAGCTTATCCATTTTTCAATATGGATTTTGATATCTGTTTAATGTACTGTTACTTGTGCTCTGTTTTCCCTACAAGTTGTGTAAGCTGTGTCAGGGGATGAGGCAGGGGGAACCTTTAAGGAGAAGCACTGAGAAAGCTCACTGGGATGACACATTACGTGACAAGAAACAAGGAGGCCCATTCTCCTTTGGATGCAAGGGAGATTTACACAAACAGTTCCCATTACCATTAATGGTAGTTACGCATATAATTTGTCCCCACACTTTGAGAGGAAAATAAACTTGAGAGAGGAGAAATAGAGGGTACTCAAGGGGAAAATATTTAATATGTAAAGCCTGTGGCTGCCAGTTCATAATGAATGTGGCAGACATAATAATGGTAGTAATAGGAAAAGATACCTACATATCTGAGTTGGGGTTATTGTAATATGGCATACATATAAAGAATGAAACCATCAAGGAAACTACTAAATATCATTTTGAGGAGACGGCAAGAAAATTGCTGAAGACTAGAGGGGAAATAAAAAGGAGAGCAAAAGAGGGACTTGGAACAAGCCAGCAAGGAACAGAGTTATCAGAGATGTTTTCACCTAAGGACCAGTAACAAGCTGCAAGACCACCAGAGGAGCTGGGAAAGTTCCTCTGCAGAAAGAGAAGAGATGCAGCGCAGGACAGAAGGCACAAAGGTATTTCTAGCCACCAGGAGGCAAAAGCAGACATGTTCAAAAGAGACTGGAATAAATCAGTTCACAGTGACTCAGATCATTCAATATAGGAATGTTTAGGTAATGTGATCCCAGACCTGAAATAATCACAGAGGCTAGGGCTTACAAAGAAGGACCATTACGTGTATCCTAATGATCCAAGCAGGCTGCTAGTACAGACAAAGGTGCTAGGATAGCACTGGCAATTCAGACAGACAAACATCCTATGTGAAATGCCAGGTCATGGTGTCCCACTTTCCACCTCTTCCTGGTGCCAAACTCCTGCTTATTCTTTTCAACAGATAGGTAAGATGCAATTGCAACTGTGGTAGGAGTTAGAATGAATATCATTGACTTTCACAAATAACACATGTAAAATTGTCTAGAAGGCAAACACAGTGGAATCACTCCACTGAGTCACCAAGGGTGGCATCCAGGAAAGTCCTGAAGCTCATGTGGGAGCACCACGCAACAGAAGCACAAATGATCAAACCTGCAGCCCCTGGTACAACTGTTTTGGAGTGAAACTAATAACACTCTGCTCTCTCATTACACTGTGAAGAGAGCCCAGGAAGGCAGCTTAATGTAGGTATTTTGCTTACAGGTGGATAGATACCACTCTGAGGGATCTGTTTAGGATTATAAAAGAAATTTCTGAGCTGAATTGCGGTCTCAGGCATCCCTACACCTGCCTTCTTCTGTCTTTGAACAAGTACAAGCCTCTTTGATGCAAATGGGGCTACAGGAATTTTAACTAGGAACTTGGCCTATTGTATGCAAAACAGAGAGAACATAAATCAAGAATAATTATTCTAGCACAAAAAGGAGATCCCATTTAAAATACTGATGGATGTTGGTTACATAGAAAAAATATTACTTAGTTTAGAGCCTCTAGCTGAGGAAAAGCAAAGTAAATCCAGGTTTGTGGAACAATAAATTATGAGGAAAGACCAATCAGATGCTGCTTCTATAAATAATAACAGCTCATTAATTCTCACTGCTAATCCACACATATTTAAAGAACTCTCCAACCCTTTTTACCCTCATGGGGACTCATCCCTCTCTTCAGCTGAGCTTTAATTTATGTTAGCAGCAAGATCTCATATTTCCAGGACTTCATTACTTTTAGAAAACCTATTACAGTATGTTTACTGGCAAGCTAGATGATATTACCATAAATAATTGAAACCCAACTACAGTTGTTCAAGGCATTAATAAACTACATTGGCAAGGCATCACAATTCAGCCTTCTTTTCAAGCACATCTTTTTATTTATGGGACAGTTTCATTGCTATGGAGTGGTTCTGAAAAGGTATACTTAATCCAGAACAGGTGTTTCCATGCTGCATGGCTTTCTGAGTGGTTTGATGTGCAGATAATTTTCCCTTTTAATTGCAAAGCTTAATGAATGAACAATGGATGCTGCCATTATCCATGTGACGGTGTCCTGTTATTTAAATACAACAATATGGGGTCACCTAGTGCAGATCCTGAAGCCAATGTACAAAAATTAGTGATGTGGGCCCCGATGCTGGGTAAGTAGAGCCAGTGTTAGTATTCACCAGGCAGACTTCTCCGACCTGAAGTATGAAATGCAGCCAGATAATCAATCAGGGAAACAGGCCTTCCACATGGACGGCAGCAAGCACTTCCTTACAAAGTTGTCCTATGGGATGTACTCAGTGCAGCAGAGCATAACAGATGATAAAGGATTATGTCATGGTGTCATTGAACAGATTCGAAAGAAGATTGCAAGGTGTTTTCATGCCCTTACAAAGACAGCTTGGAGGAGAACGACATCGATATGTAGCACAGGCACCATTTGCTGTGCTCACAGATCATCCTCTGGTTTTACAAGAAACTGTCTGCTGATACATACAGCTGTTCAGAGGGGGAAAGATTCATTTTACTAAAATTTAACCACTTCATGTGTCTTATATGTGCTAATCATCCAGACTCTCTCTGTACCAAGCAAAGGCAGCTCCAGCACAAAAGATATTCTGTTAATATAGATGGAATCTAGTACAGGTGGGACCAGGCTCCTAGAGGTGCTGATCTCCCTTTGTTGAAGAAGAAGAACAAGAGGCAGCTGAAAACGTTGCACATGAAAAATGGAGGGCTGACAAAATAAAAACCAGGAGTAACAAGCTGTGCGCATGCTTGGGATAAGGACTAACGGATTGAGGCAAAACAACTCAAGATTTAAAAAAAATACAATGCAATTAAAGTTTGAGTTGAGATATGATTGCTGTCTATAAAAATAAAATCAGCGCTATTTTAGCTAAGGGTCAGCATGCCCCAGAGCAAACAATTACATGTAAACAATATGCCTGGAGACGAGAATACTTCTGACCATCAAAGGATGAGGGTCTGAAACAGCCTTCCAGAGTAGTGAGATCTCTTATTTCTGGAAAGTCACAACTTGTGGGGAAGCTATTCTGCTATGTTTATGAGATCAAAGGCACTATCATGAAGCATTTAAAACCACTTGAGTAACCCTGGTTGAAGCACAATATTTTAAAATATCAGATAACTATTATGAACCAAGAAATGACCCACTCCAGCCGTACACGTGTCAAAAACAACTCCACACTTAATCCAAAGTGTTAGGACAATTTAGCATGGTTAAGGTGGTTTAAAATTGGGCTCTTTTTATTTGGCTGCCAAGTTTCAGCCTCAGCTTCCCTGCATGTCAGGATCCAGCTCTGTATTGTTATTTCACCGCTGAGATCATGAGTTTCCCTCATGCCCCACTGGTTTCATAGAAAATGCAAGTGATCATGGGCATCAGCTGCACGATGGGCAACCATGCAGTGGAAGCTAACTCCAGCAGCCCACTGCAAATTAGAGACGGAGGAAAGGCTAAAATAGAGCACAATGAACTTTGGCTACAATTTTGGTATTGTGGTTTTCATATCTATGTTCATCTTATAATTACATAGTATGCTGGTACTGTCAGACTTCAGAACAAACCTGAATCAAGCAAATGCACAGCAGAGCAGAGGGAGAGAGATATAAGTAAATTAAACTTCCATGTACTTTGAGATTTGAAATCCACTGGGTCTCTGGAAGAGGCTCTCACATTCGCAGACATTGGGAGAGCACTGATCCAAATTGGTGGTGCTCAGTAATAAACACTGGGTGAAATCAGCTCAGTCTGGGATAGCAGTGCAGCTCTTTGCAGCTTGGTTAGATTTCTGGAGCCTATGACAGCTTCTACTCAATCATTTGGAAACAGAAAGCTTCCAGTGGATCAAAAATCCCTGGAAACAGACATACATCCACAGTTCTCCCTTTGTAAATAAAACATCTTGAACAATGTAACCCTCAGTAAACTTGTTCTCTGTGAGTTTTAGGGCCACAAATAGAAGAAAGTTTCATTCAGACCATGACTTAAAAAGCTACATGAGTGCAAGGCAGATTAAGTAGTGAAGCGACTAAAATGACATGATGGATCAGCTTGGTGTGCTATGTAAGGAGGATGCTAACAGCATCATAAAGCACCCAAGCATAATAACAAAAACACTTCAGCTGACAGGGCTCTAAAAAATACTTTCTTTATGAGTGTACACTTTGCAGAGAAAAAGCCTCAAATCTCCCCAACCTGGTTGCAGGCATTCAGTAACAATCAGCTCCCAAGTAAAAGTGCTATGATGTATAACAACATTAGGTCTTGAGGAGAAAGCCAGTTGGTATCATGATTACATGCAAAATTAAGCCTGAAAAACTGTATTAGAAATACCCAGGACTTTTAATTTCAAATCTATTTTCTTCCCTCTAGAAAAGTACTGTTGAAATGTTGGGTGCAGGAATACCACTGACAGGCAGTCCTGAGTACAGGCTTGATACCAACCTGGGAAGAAACAATGCAATTGCTACACTGTGCTCATTAAAAACACAGTGCATAAACTCCACACTGGAAAGCTCATCAGTGGAAGGTTTCTCTCTGCCTTCTTTTTTTTTTTTTTTTTCCTTGGGGATTACTGAAATTGCTGCATTATCCACTGAATTAATGACAATGTTCTGCAGCCTCGCACTGTGTCTGAGGATTTGGCCATTGATGCTAAAAGGTAGGGAACCTGGAGGCTGCCATTACGAAAATGCATTATAATAGAAGGTACTTCTTTTCTGAACAATTAGGCACTCAGCCTTGTTTATCCCATACAATTCTTGTAGAGTGCACTCAGAAAAATCTGGCTGTGGGGAAAGAGCATGCTGCTTTTGCTGAGCTTACTGAAAATAAAAAGCTCTGTTAAAACTTCTTGCTCTTAACTCCAGCCTCTGCTTCTCAAACCATTCTGGCTGCCTCGCTTACAAGAAGTTCACTTAAAACATCCACCATCATCTGAACTTACACTTGCTATTAGATATGAATATTAATACTTTTAAGGCTCTACAGATGTTCCCATAGATTTCAGTGGCAGTGGCAGCCCTTGATGCAAGTGATGCCCACAGTTCCTGGCTTCCTCCTTCCAACTACTCCTTCCCATTCCCACAGCATCCTCTCACTTGTGCCAGCAAAAACATCTGTGCAGTCACGCAGGGAATCAGATAGGGGAATTGATCCAGCTAAAAATAACTTTCTTTTCTTTTTTTTCCAAGTCAGTTTTCAGGCAGAGCAGTTTGCTTATGGTGGGCTGGTGGAAAGCTGGTACGTTGCAGGGTCAGGAGGTGGGGCTGGGAGAGCAGGAGAGAAAATAATGAAACACGTGCTTTAACGCAGCACATATGTACAAAAAAACAAATGCAAAAACCCACAAGTGGCATTGCTGATCAATGTGAGGACAGAGATAGAAATGATACCAAAGAGAACCTGCCCTTAAACACTTCAGGGAAGACAGGAGAAACAGGAAAAGCAGAGCAGCCAGTGGATGAAAGAGAGAGAGGAAAGAAGGCAAAACTAGTGAGGCACCAATATGCAGCAGGTCCGAGAAAAGTTCCTGCAGTGGTGGGAGGTGCTGGTTTGGTGAGCAGATGTGGTGTCATTTCAAGACTAAATGACTCCCACAAGGTTGCTGGGACGGAGCTCAACTCCCATGTGGTATTTCATCTCTTACTATCAACTCACATGCAAACAGCACAGAAACAGAAAACTGTAGGCCAGTGAGTACTCAAGGAAGGACTTCAGAATCAGCCTTGGCTGGTAACGGGAAAGAGCTGAGCAACTTGGATAACACCAGGTTTGTGGCATGCCAGCCATGCTGCAGGCAGTTTGGGAACACAGCATCCACTCTCCATCGTCAGCCTTGGGGATCATCCTTACTACCAGGTGCAAAGTAATGTTTAAAGGCAGCCAAGAATCTATCAACATGTTCTGAATTTTTTTGCCTTCAGCAGGAGGATGTTACAGTGCCGTGCAGTGGTCCACTGGCACAAGAGGAGAGGCGAGCATCTGAGTGAAACAGTTGTCTGCAGTGCAGCAACTTGAAGAAAAACTGAAAGCAGAACTACTCCAAACCAAAGCAGCAAGAAAAAAAATGCCAGTGTGGATGCAAGCTGATGCTGCAACAAGACAGGGATCATTCTCAGAACAGTGCTTTGCCTCACAGAGAAAGGAGTATTGAAATGTCATTCTGGGAATCCTTTCACTGCTTCTAGGCCTCCTTGGTTTCATCTAATTGTTTGGGCTACTTCTCCTGGAGTTATTACTCCTCCTGTTCAAAATCAGGCTTTTAACTTGGGGAGATAAGCAATGAAGCCTCTGAGCAAGCCTGGAATAAAAAACTACGAAGTGCAAAACCAAGTTCTGTCTTCCTGTCTCAAAACATGCACTGAAGGGATTGGCACTGGTCACCCAGCAGTCTGACCTGCAGAACCAACAAGATTCTGGCCAACGTGGCCAGCAGAAATCGGGGTTCCAGGGTTTTCCAACAGCTCCCTCCATCTTCCCTGCTAATAGTCTGATTCTTGGAAAGCTGTTAATAAAAGTACCAGATGAATGTGGCCAAGAAGAAAGGAAAAAAAAATTCAAATAAAGAATTTAGAATTTCTTTCATTACTCCGTATCTGCCTTCATTAAACAAGTTTTGCTGTCTTTCCTTCTGGGAGTTGTCTTTTTAATGATCGTGCATTTTATCTCCCAGTGGGTAATGCAGTGGTGTGATACAGATTAAAAACAGAGCAGATTCAAGTCACATTAGAAACTACTGAGAAATACAGCTGGTTCATCGCTATTTTAAGGTAAGTTCAAGGAGTTCTGCCAATGTTTTTATCCAAATGAAAAGGTTTTAGTCTACTGTTAAATTAATGACAATCTTTGCTTCTTTGAATGACTAAGTACACTTACAGAAATGGTCAGCGGCTCTGAATCATAGCACTGATTTGTTCACAGAGAAAGGTATAAGCAAAAAAAAACCCAAAAAAACAGAAAGGCAAAGTTACTTTTGTGGACATCTAGTAGATATATTTTCAGGGATAAAGCTGCCAGCAAATTCTTAAGGTTTTTGCTATCATTGAGCTTAAAAAATTAGCAGGACTGAGTCATTTCCTTGTAAAGTGAGTTGAGGTTGTGCCTGTGTGCTGCAAAAAGCAGGCGAGTGTACATCTGGATTTCAGGTACAGTAGGAGCGAACCTGAAGAAAATCCACAGAGCCAATAGCACTGTCCCAACAGTACAGAAGTGAATAAGTCAGTATAAAATGAGCTGACAGAAGTACAGATTCCAGTCACTCCACTGCCATTTATGGCATCAAAAAGGACGTGTTAAATATAAAAACATGGGATGAAATGACTTTATTCTCTAGAAAATCCTGCCTTAGAGAGGAAGTTGAAAGCACTTCAGAGTTTTAGGCAGTAATAACTTCAGTAGGAGGTTCTCTCTGTCAACAGTTGAAAAGACTGAAGAAGATACACACACAAAATGCATCAAATCCCAGAAACTTGACAAGACTGGGTTACGAAGCTGAACAGGAATGTTTAAAGCAGCTGGCAACTTGATAATTTATCACCCCTGTCCTTTTCACACTGCCAGAGAGAGTCTACCACATGTCTGAGAAGCAAGCTACATCCCCCAACCCTCAGGAACAGATGAGATAAAAAGTCTATTTCATTTAATTGCCAGGTGTCAAGCAAACTCTTTACAGAGCTTGGAAGGCACTCTGTGCAACTGATCAACCTGAAAAGATTCATCTCTGTGATTGTTGTCTATAAAGCCGTAATTAAATCAAAGCAGACAGAGGAGGCACTGAATAATTATGATTGCAAGATAAATAAAATGCCGGGGAAAACTTCATAAGTATAATTTAAGCATCTTACATAAATAAAAAGTACCAGCTTTTTTTTTTTTTGTGATATGTTTTCACACTAATCTAGTTAAAAAAAAAACAAAAATAATCACTAAAGTGAAGTGCCAACCTAAAAGCCATTCCTACTCCTCTACTGGTTTCACTTTCTTCCTTCCTTATGATTATGGTGTTCTGTGGTTTGCCAAAAAGCACTGTTCAGTGACATGTAATCCATGGATCTATTAATTGTTTCTGTTAAAGATCCAGTTTGAAATGGTGGTCCAATACTCCAACAACTCTTTCAAAAGAATACATAATCCACATTTCATTAAACTTCTGCATACATATATGCACAATAAATTAAAAGCATAGTAATTGTAGATTTTCCATAAGCAAAAGATGACCACATCACGACTCCATTAAATCTTTGATCTAAAAAATCCTTTTTCTGAACCATATGGCAGAAGTATTTCTTGTTTGTTTGTTTGTTTTTTCTTACCTTTCTTCTTATTATTTTTTTCCTAGGAAGGAGTATATGGAATTATTGTTCTTTGCATATAGAGATAATGTCCTCAACAAAATTTATCAAAAGGAACAAAGTAATTCTAACTTACTGATCTACCAGTTGAAGAATTCACATTCTCAGAGTGGTCTTTCAGTGGGTCTCAGCTTCTGGTGCAAGAGCATAGGTGGTGTCATGGGCCTTCATAAAAGATCCACAACAGGTAAATATGCTCTGCAAGCTTAGCCATGCATTACAGCAGCCGAGGTGTCAACCAGTCAAGAATGGTTGAAAATCAATCACCTAAACAAGCATATATAATCTTTCTACATAAAAGAAGTTGTGACCTCTTTTGAACCATGGGGTGGCATTTATTATTACAAGAAGAGCTTCCTAAAGGAACAAAGGTTTGCTGTGTCTTTCAGTTAGGGCACACCTTCTGCATAACTACAGTAAAAAAGACATTTAATTAGGGCAACATGGAACTCTAGAGAGTAAACTGCCCTAAGAAAAACTGTGTGTTAGTTTATGACCTACAATGTTTGCACAGTTGCCCATCAGCCCAGGCTGCATACAGTGTAAGCTTCTGTCTGCCTTGGAAATGCTATGCAGATAATCCTGTAGTCATAATTTAATGTAAGGAAGAGGCATCCTGATACAACTGTATATCTTAGTAGTGTTTCCATATGGCAGCTGGTTCAGTGTCTGTTCATGAGCCTAAGATCTGCGAGGCCTCTAATCAATACTTATCTGTAAGTTTTATAAGCCACCTTCAGCAAGTTTCTAGCTTCCTATCTGCAAAATGGAAATACTCTTTGCAACAGTGCTAAGAAACACTGAAGATAAGGATTTTATGCAAAGATACTTCTATAGCTTTGAATATTTAATTCTGTCATTCAATTCTGCCAGATATGACATCAAATTTTGTGCCTGAATAGTAAGAAAAAAAGAAAGAACACCCTCTATATGTGGTTTTAAGTTCCCTCAAATGTTACTTTCTCCGCTGTTCTATTTTGCACTCATTATGCATCTCAAAGACTCTGTTAAAGATATACCTGCCTTCTCAGTTTTACTTCTGGAGGGAGGCCTCAATGAAAAATCTGACTGTACTTTCCAAATTAGCATTTAAACCTATTGAGTCTGTAAGTTTCTGTCAACAATTGCTTTCCATTCTGTCTTATGTACCATTCAAGCTCACTGAAAACCATGCCATTTCTCCCTTTGGTTTGCTGCAGCCCGAGTCTGTTTTCAAAATGAACTTTCATGCATGATCTGGAAGCAATACCTCTCATCATCTGTTTGCAAGACAGAGGAATCGCCATTGTCCTTGCATCTTTAAAGGATGAGAAAAACTTCTGATGTCTTAAAGTGAGTCTGAACAGCCTGGATTTAAATGGGAACAACCTCCATCATGATGACTAAGGCATGCTTGCTGGATGCGGAATAAAGTACTCCAAAAAGAAAGCTGGGAGAAAAGGAAGAAAATGTCCAATGGAATCAAAGAGCTTTTATGAGAGAAACATTAATGACTTCCAGATGGAAGATCAAATCCAGGTTCCTGTGTCAACGGATCAGTATGTAGTCACCATGTACCAGATCCAGAGGTAAATGGAAGTTGTAGGGGTTGGTTCACTCTTGCCAAGGTAATTAAGACAGTTTTTGCAACAAGTAAGGAGAAATTATAAACATTAAGTCAGAAAGAGAAAATGAATTAGTATAGTCTAACCACTCCTTCATCCAAGCTTCTTGCCCCTTCTAGGTCTTTTCTATGTGCCTTGATTTTAGTGTTTAGAAGAGCTACTGCTTCCATGCAGATCTCCTTTATATACTTTCGGCAGCTCACTGGGTGATCCCTTCCAGACTATATGACAACAGATTTGCAGTTTCAAAACTAATTTAACAAATAGCTTATGCTCCCTCTCCACCTAAAAATGCCATCCAGCTCCTCTGTGCTCAGAAGGACTAAACTGAATCTATGTTGGAAAACACAGAGACACATCCACAGAAATGCAGGACATCTTATCTTTGTACAGATACCAGGTGTAATTAAAACATAGCTACTGCTTATCCCTCATTTATGAGTGGTGAGGCACTGGCACAGGCTGCCCAAAGAAGTTGTGAATGCCTCTGCCTGGAGGTGTTCAAGGTCAGGTTGGACGGAACTTTAAGCAACCTGGCCAAACTGGAGCTGTCCCAGTCCATAACAGGTTGAAACCTTTATGGCTTCTTTGCTCTATGATTCCATGACTTAGAGTTTTATTTTACAGAGTAAATAACAGCATCATTTCTTTAAAGGCGTAGTGTATGATCAGGTGCTTTTCAAACATAACAGCTTTCACTGAGGCTGTTAGTCATCTTTTGAAATGCACAAAGGCTATCACTGACCTACTTTAAAAAGAGAAAACAACAGAAGAAAAGCCTCCATGACAATTTGTTCCATTTTCTTATTTTTACTACAGACAGACGGCCACAGCCATACTGTTTAAAATCACAACTAAGTATAAATTTTGACTACTCTCATGAGGGCTCTGAAACGAACGAATTTGTTTGCTGAGTTTCATTGACTGAAAAATGTCTTGACAGAGTACATTTAAAAACGCTGCTTATCAGAACGGTTTCAAGAGATTAGTTTGCACGTTTAATATGGTAATGTTTCACAAATAAGAAGATTTCCAAGTGACTTATTACGGGACGAGTAACAAGCAGAGTTCTGATTCATTTAAGCTAGTGCCACAGTCAGTAAACACAGCTCCAACACTGCACACCCCTCAGAGCCTGTCCGTAGCAGTAAGCCATTTCTGCTGAATGCCTTCCAAAACCCAGGCTACATTCTGACTTTCAGCAAGCTGCTCTCAGAGGTTTATATTTTCCCTGTCACCAGCATGTCAGGAAGACTGCATATCTTTGGAGCTCTGATTAATTTTGCCTTGACACTATTGAAATGTCAAGTACAAACTTTAACTTAGGTTCAGAAATGTTAATCAGTTTTGAAATAACCATAGATTGCATACATACCAAGGCCCATAAATACTCAGTGGAACCTGTCAGAGACAGTATATCATTAGCAGTCTCGCTTCTTTCTTGCTGAAAGGCCACCAAGTCATGTGTTCATCAGCACTGATACTGGAATATGTCATCTTGAAACAATAGGACAAAGTCTTAATAAGATTAAAACATGAAGATAAAACTCTTCTAGAATTTATACTTGTCTGCATTCTGAAATAATCTTTTGATTATTTAGTCTTTCAGAGCTGCAACTGGTCACATTGGATGCCATTCAGATGGACGTAGACAGGCTTGAGTAGTGGGTCCAGGTGAACCTCATGAGGTTCAACAAGTCCAAGTGCAAGATTTTGCACCCAGGTTGACACAACCCTCACTACCATTACAAGTTGGGGGATGAAAGATGTCAGTGCAGCCCTGCCAAAACAGATCTGAAGGTAGTGGAAGATGGGAAGCTGAACATGAGCCAGAAATGTGCTCCCGCAGCCCCAAAAGCCAACCATATCCTGGGCTGCAACAAAAGAAGCGTGGCCAGTGGAGCGAGGGAGGTGATCCTGCCCATCTGCTCCAGGCTTCACCTGGAGTACGGCATTCAGATGTGGAGTCCTCAGTACAGGAGAGACATGGAGCTGTTGAAGTGCATCCAGAGGAGGGACACAAATATGATCCCAGGGATGGAACGTCTCTGCTATGAGGACAGGCTGAGAGAGCTGGGGCTGTGCAGCCTGGAGAAGAGAAGGCTGCAAGGTGAAATGAGAGTGGGCTTTCAGTATTTAAAGAGGAGATGCAGAAAAGAAGGAGACAGACTCTTTTGCAGGGTCTGTGGTGATAGAACAAGGGGAAATGGCTTCAAGCTTAAGGAGAGTAGATTTAGGTTGGACATAAGGAGAAAGTCTTTTATACAATGAGGGTGGTGAGGCACTAGAACAGGTTGCCCAGAGATGTGGTTGAAGTCCCTGGAGACTTTCAAGGTGAGGATGAATCAGGCCCCGGGCAATCTGATCTAACTGTGCATGTCCCTGTTCATTGCAGGGGAGCTGGCCTGGATGACCTTTAAAAGTCTCTTCAAACTCTAAGGATTCAATGATTCTATGACATTTGGAGGCAGTGTGAGCAAGGCACCATGCCTTTTTTGGAACTCCTTCCCAACCAGCTCAAGCAACTGCCTGAGATGTAAACTACAGTCAGCCTACCCACTATATAGCTGTCACATACACGTATGCAAAGGACTGAGCATAAGGAAAACCATGGGAAACCTTTTCCTGGGAAAGAAGCAGTGAGCCGCCAACAACCTCCAGCTTTCCTGAGGCATTCAAGGGCCTGCCCAAGACCACGTGCATTTAGGAATACTTTATCAGCTACGGTAATTACAGAGACCTTAAAGTACCGGAAAATCAGGTGCTTTATTAGTTTAAACTAAAAGGAGTCAGGCTAGTTCTTTCAAGAAGACAGAAGGAAAAGTTACATCAATCAGAAGTCGTATTCTCAAAATGATTTATGGCCTCCCCCAAACAGCTGCCCTTGGCTTGCAATGAGACAGCTCTGTCAGCCTCTGAGTTACCCCTGTCTACAGAGCTCACTTTTAAACATTTTTAAGCCTCATTTTCAATTAGCAGTTTAAAAATTGTCTGAGAAGCCATGACACATTACTTTTGCATCTTCTGATCACCCCAGCAGAATAAGAAAGACCTTTTGGACGGGCTGACACTCTGCAAACAGTGTTCTTTTGGAGCACATCTCAAAAGCATCTTCACTAACATAAATCCACCCAGCATCTGCCTCAAACACAGCCCTGCGAAAAAAATGTTCTGTGCCTCGAAGGAGGTAGCAGTGACCAAGAGATGCCAGAGTCATGTTGGGGTTCCCTCTTCCCTCACAGGTACTGAGCATCACATGCTGAATGGAAAACAGCCATGTTTGCTCACTGCATTCACACACACGTGCATGCACACACACTCTCCTAGCAAACCAGTTTCCTCATCTGGTTTTGAAAAGAAAACCCCATCGTTACACAGCCTGGGTTCCAGAAGACTTGTCTCAGAACCCCAGGCTGTCAGTTCAGCTGCAGTCCACTAGCTCTGCTTTTAAAATAAAGCTGTGATTAGCCTGAAGGAGGAGAAATTTGCCTCTTACTGCAAGCTCTCTAACTGCACTTTTGACAGTCTTGGCTGATACCAACTGAGAAGGAAGGGAAGCAGCTTCCTTTTCTTATCATTGCATGCAAAATAAAAAAAAAAAAGTGTTGAGCTGACCTGGCTTCCCATCAGTTTTCTAGGTGGATTTGCAATGGTATCTGAGTCGTCTTCCCCCACCTGCTCTGCCAAATTATTATGGTACAAGCACTTTGCAGAAAAAAAAAAAAAGCACAATTGCTTGAAATTACACTGGAGTCAAATGTTGATAAAAAGGTGTCACAGAGGGAATGAAAACTAACTGCTGTGAAATTTAATGAAACCCACTGTGTGCCAAGGGCACAGGCAGCCAAATTGAATTTTAAAAGGTGCCAGGCAGGGAAGCCTGTAATCGGACTAGCCACAATTTTAGGTGAGATAAGCAGAATGACTTTTCTCTATCACAAGATCAAAACAGACAGCAATTCTTATGCATGAGATGAAAAGTTACCGTATTTATCCTTCCTGCTTCCTGTGTTCTTAGCACCGGATCTCCAGCTTAGTGGCTTCAAAGGGAATTTGCCATCTCCAGTGCAAGGCTTGTCCAAAGACCTTGCAGGTCACTGAGCTCTTTCCTGACAGTTTTTATTGCAAATTGTTACGGAAAAGAGGAACAAGCAAAACAGTGTCGTTAATGGCTCAGTACAAACTAACTTCAGCCATGGTCTTTATTCCCACAGGCTGGGGAGAGAATTGAAGCCAATGGAGGAGAAGAGGGCATAAAATAAAATGCTATCATGAGAGAAGAAGGAAACAATGGACAGTGTTCAACAGATGGCTCACAGCTCAGAAGGAGAATGGTTTCCAAAGCATCCCTCCACTGTAGGATGCCAAAGAATCACTTTACTCCTTAATGATTACACAGCATTAGTCTGAAACACTGTTAAGTAAAAGCCTGATCTAGCAAACAGAACTGTGTTTGCATTCATTTATGGGGGTAGTCTCTGAAACTACAGTAACACGAGGGGCCGTAAAGCTGTGCAGTCCACCTTATTTATTTGCTTTCCCTAAATTCATTATTTCAGTGCTTTGCAGAGTTATGAGTACTTTGGGGAGACAGACGGGAAGTGCAGATCAGTGTTTGCCTTAGACCCTGGCCTCACAGTGAAGCTTAGTGTCTGCAGCTTTGCCTTGCTGATGGGTTCCATCACCACGACCTGGCCTGAGTCTGCCTGTGACTCTGAAGTACTGTGCACAGAGTCTCTGGTTAGAGAGGAGATGTGGAGACTGAACAAAGCTCTCCTAAGCCATCCACTGGGACTCCTGTAAAAAGACATTCTTGTCAAAATGCTGACTTCTATAACAACCTCTTAGTTTTGCAGAACATGCCCATAATGGTCTGGAAACCTGCCTTAGCTGTAAAGACCTTTATCCCAGCATGTAGTGCCATTCACCATATTTTTAATACTGTGGCATTAAAAAAAATTGTCAGTGGATGGAATTTCTGAATTCCTTGAGAGCTACAATGCCAGGGGCGGTGGAAGCAGACCCAACAAGCTGGAGACACACGCCAGGGCCAAAGTTCTGTATTTTCATGTGTGAAACCCACACAGCACCCAAAACACCCTAACAACCTCTATGACTCAGCACGTGGTATGCATGTTTGAAGGCATTTAAAAACGTCATAAATTCAAAGCTCACTCAATTTCCCAGTCTTACTTTGTTTCAGACTTCTTTGGATTAGCAGTTGTCTCTCTTCCCCCAGTGATCTGCATGATGGGTTTCTAGAACTGGCTACATTATAATAGCAGCAACGGTAGTGACAGCAGTCACACTGCGTGAGTGAAAGTGTTTGTACAAATATGCCAGGTAGATATGCAAAGCTCTAAAGGACAGCTGAAGCTCATAGGTATACAGCAGCACCTGGGCCAAACCTGAGCAAAGCTGGAAACAAAGTCCAAAGACATTTCCTCTTATGCATGCACACAAAGCCCCCTGACATCATACCACCCCCGTTTCTATAACTTCTTGAAACTAAGCACTTTTTAACACGTCCTGGTAACCCGTCCCAATAATTGGCATTCCACCATATTGTGCCTGACCTGAATTGTTGGTTAAGCTCTGAATATCAAGATTATTCTGATATTTTTTTTAAGAAAAATGCATTCATAGATGTGCCTTCAGTCAGCTGCAGAATCACAAAAAAACATAATAATAATAACTTGCGAAGAAGTCATGAAGCACACTCTTCAGAAGGCTTCAGGCTATTTCTTACACTGCACTATGCCAGCAGGTTTTGTATCCTTTCATAGAGCACTGTATTTCAGTTGCAGCTTTTGTAATTCCAGATTGATCATCCATGGCTTTATCTCAAATCCTTTCCCCTCAATGCAAGGGACAAACTCCATATCCCTCTGCATTTATTAGAAAGCCATTCTTCTCAAATCAACAGTAATACTTTCTATTACAAAGTCATTTTTATTGGGAGACAATGAAAGGCAACTGAACTTCAGATAGCAAAGGAAAGGTTCAAATCTTTACATTACTGCAGAAATGATATGTTTTTAGCAAAATGCTGCATTTTCTGCTTCATTCTCTCTGGAGCCTTTTGGATCATGTTACAAGATAAAAATAAAAACAATTTGTAATAGGTAATTGTTTAGGTTTTCTTTCATTAGCATTTTCTTTATATTCCTACAAACTCCTGCCAAGCTCACTTAAAAGTCTACAAATCAATTCAGAACAGTGAGTCTTCATGAAAGACTGGGTTTACGAGGCTCCTGCAGAAAAAGGTAGACTGAGATCTTGGTGCAGTACCCTCTAAAAAGACTTTTGTTTTAATGCATTAGTCCTAACACAATAAGTACATAGTATCCAGAGAATTAGGTAGGATGTGGCACCCCAGGAAGCTCTATGCAATATCAGCCTCCTCCAAATCCCACTAACTCAATGGGTAGCAACTACGCTGAGCTGTTCTGCCCTGCCCTAATTCCCATGGAGGAATATTGCTGTTGATTTCAGCAGGCTAGGCTCCAAGGAAAAGCCAATCCAGTGGGGAAACAAGTCTGCATCTGTTCTCAGATGTACCTGTGACATCAGGGGACTGACAGTGGAACAAACAATGTAAATGAGATCTAATCAAGCCTAGTGAATCAGCCGTACCACTAGCATTGTCAGGGTGCACTGACCATGCCCAATTTTTCATGCCTGAGAAGATACAGGACAGCTGCTAGAAGGGATCTGTCAAATGCAATATTATCTCTCTGACCTGTGGTATCTTGTGGTACAGGGCCATTCCAAGATTGAGGAGAGGGTGCCCTTCTTGGTCCTCTGCAACTTAACGCTATCTCTATATGGTCTGAATGACACTTTTAGGTTCTTGGACTTGAGTGACAGAGAAAGCTTAAAATCTCTAAAATCAACAAAGATATTATAATGAGACAAAAGAAATCCCTGAGCAGAGAAACAGCCAACGTGATGCCCATCACAAGGCACATGGATGTGGGCGAAGTTTAGGTCACACGTATATATTCCATGTTTCTTCATTAAGCCACTCTCCTTCCAATGTCCTCGCATGGAAATGATGTGTTGGTTGCTCTCATATACTTGTCTTCATCCATGTGATGAAGGATACTGAAAACTGTCTTATTCTACTCTGTAAAGCCAAAGTTAAAGAGCTTTGGAGGTAAAAACGTGCACTGGAGAAGTAAGGGGATGTGAGCGAGAAAAGGAAAATGCAGGCTGGATATTGTGGAAAAGTTCCAAGTGGAACGCCTACTAAGCTGTGTTTCCCAAGAGAAGAAAATAAAAGCATTTAACACTAGACCAGCCTAAATCCTGGAAAATGTGCCTTTGCGAACTATTCTGTCCTGTCTATGGGGACTGTGACTTCTTCTGAACTGGAAAATGTTGCAACATTTTGATGCCAAAGTGAAGCTCCCAGCAATATTCAAATATCTCACAGAGCTCAGGAACCAAAAGCAGCCCAATCTTTCAATACCGAAATAATATTGCTAACTCCCAGATTCTGCTCTAATCAATATAAATGTAGAGGATCAGAAGAGAAGTAACTCAGAGTTTATTCTGACTTTGCACCAGCAAAATAGATTATTTGTTCCCATGTCTTACATTTCCTGAAGTTTCATTAGGTTATGCAAGCAAAGCCCTTTGAAATGAAAAGCATCACAAAAGTGCTGAGTATCATTGTTCCTTTCTAATAAAAGAGGGCAAAAAATAAAAAGCAAGAAGCCTAAACTTGATTCTGCAGATAAATAAAACAGCACTCCAGGATTTCTATAGATCAAAAATTTTGTTCTTAATGCAAAATTCTGCTGAAACTCAACACAGCTGCAACAATATTCAAAACATCATTTTTTATTCAACACCAATAGGAAAGGGAAGAGAAGAAAAGTAACTCTATCCAATATTTTAGCAGCATCTTTTATTTTTTTTAATACATCAGCATTTCCATTTTAATCATGCTTCCAAGGCACCTAAAATCTAACTTGCTCCAGGCTGAAACTTAGCATGATTTTTTTCCCTCTGTTTAGCTGAATATTATATTAGGAGTGAATATATCTGGGGAGCCAAAAAAAAAAAATTAACTATAAACAAGATAATTCACTTGGATAACACTTCAACAAGGCACAACCTTGGATCCACACCCATTTTAGGTTAATGTCACAATCAAATAATACTACCTTTAGGACAGAAATATTGATGTAATTTGCACTGTCTTTGATTTCAAAGGACATGTGAAAGGACATCAGCTACATCTGTAGCTGATAAGGGCCATGCTGCTTCCCCAGTATGGTTTTGGGACACCAAAAAAATTAAGACACCTCAACTGGCTGATGACAGAAGGAAAAAACAGAGACAGATAAGTATGAAGGCTACTCCCAGCACTGTGTCTTCTTTTGGTTGCACCTCCAATATCCCAAAAGTATTAAAACTCCTTGCTGCTCAATGCTATACATGCCCTTGATGACAGGAATGGCCCCCTCAGAACTAATCATTTTGCACTTCGTGACCAGTAATGTTTATTACTGAATCTTGCTTGCTAACCTACTCCATTACAGTGGCTAGTGTTAGCTTCAGTGGCAAAAATCCTTGCTCACTTGGGTATCCTTCAGTTGGACTCCTTAGGGAAAGATCGAGCAAAGAGCAGTGCTGGTAGATCTGTCGGGTCAGCATCCTTTAGGGCTTCAGGGAGGATATGTGCAGCCAAAAGGATGGCAGTCACAGGAAAGGGGATTGTCTCTCCTGAATAGACAGAATGTAAGTCTGCCTGCTTTTTTTTCACATATTGCACACAAGCACCTGCTAACCTTGATTCCCTTCCAGTCAGATTTGGTGGCAATGCATTAACAAAAGAATCAAGCAATACAGGCTACCCCTTCCCAAGAGAATAGGAATCTAATTAATGTCAGTTACAAACCAACAGTGACAAAGAACATATACTGCATTAGTTCATCTTCCGTTTTGAATTTGTTTTATATTTTAATTCTTCTCCTCTGTCTGAACACAGCAGAGAGAAAGCTGGCTAATCTTCAATAGAACATATGTTACGAAATCTGTTAAAGATAACATCACCTTCTGAATTCCCATGTTCTTAGCATCTTCCCAAACAATAATGCTTCCCAGCTTTTCTCAGCTGGACTCTAAACACAAATCCAAGAATTTGACTCTGCATACTATCACAGCACAGGAAGGCACCTTGTAGTGCTGGGAAGCAGGCACAGGATGCAGTTCTGCAAGTCAAGGGAAGCACAGTCAAGCTAAAAAAGGATGATGCTGCAAAACACTATATTTATTCTTTTGGTGGATACCTATAGAAATTTGGAGTGATAGTGTGAAACAAATGTCACGAAGCTGATTCTAGACAGGTTTTGGTGAAGAAGACAATATAGCACAGCTTGAATGGACTAAAAACAAGTAAACCAGTGGATTTTAGAAGAATAATTATAATGATCCTTAAGCAAATGTGATTTTGCAGTAATCTATTCTTGGTGCTACAGTTTTTAATATTTGCATTAATGATCTGGAGGAAAAAGCAGTCAGTGTAATTCACCACTGGAACAACTTATGAAGATCCTGTTTTTCTGGAATTAAATTCAGACTAGAAGGGCTGTTTGTTGTTGTTGTTTTCCTCAGAGATATATTCTTGTTCAAATAAATAAGAATTACATGAAGGCTGTCCTGTGACCTATGCTAAGGCAGACCTCAGTCTGAATAGTCGGTGCTCTCTGCTGACCTTATTAATACGACATGACATATAATCACTCACAAGTAACATTTAACAGTGCTATGTTCCTTTTTTGCTCTTCTTCTGTTACCTCCTGGTGAGGCATCCGTCCCTCCCACATGTTCCTCTTGCAGTGCCTTCACATGCGTTATGTATGCACTGGATTAATATCTAGCACACAATTTGTCCCAGATGAGGACTGCCTGTCACATGTCTGCATGAGCACAGCAAAGCCACTGAAGAAGCTTTGCATCTGACAAGATGAAAGAGAGAGAAAGATGTGGTAAAACAGCCCTGAGAAGCATGCTTGGAGGGAAAGAATGTTTGGTTTCAGATAGAAACAGACACCCCTGCCTAGACTCTCCCCAAATGGCTTTGGGCTAACCATTTCCTACCTAGAAGTCTCTTGGCCACTTCAGATCTTTCCTGCCCCCACCAAGGCTCATTTTCTCCCTGTTTTATTTTGCCCAGTTACACTCTCTCCCTGTAGGCAGAAAATGATCCTGACCTTAGTCTTCCACGCAGAAAGCAAAAGTCTCATTGCAGCTGTCAGACAAAATAATGGTTACTGGTCACTGCCTGCAGTTCATTTCCTTCCTCTCCACACAAACGTTTCCCTTGATGGCTTCCAGCCCTGGTAGTCACCTGCAGCTACCTTCGCCAAAGCCCGTAATGACTTTTCCTGAGCTAATCTCAGACCTAAGGCTGCCTTCATTCTCTCTGCCTGTGGGCTGCCTTTGGCTGTAACCCACATTTCTTTAGGCTCAGGGACTCTATCTCTCCCAAGAGACTCTCTTATTTCTTTAGTTGTTTCCTCAAGCACTTCCTTTGAGGAATAGCTTCTATGCACGGTCCCACACTGCTATGAGTTTAGTTATCTTCCCTTTTCTCCCCTCCACATCTTAGACCTTGACTATCTCACCTGCAAAGTCACATCCAGCCATTAGTATGCTAACTTGCTTCTCCTTTGGCTCTGTATCTTTAAAATCTCAAGGGGTTTTTCTAGAAGTTCCTTGAAGACAACACATTGCCCCACATTCAGTGTTCATCTTGATGAAAAATGCCTTATTAATCAGCCCTCCATACACAGCAGTCCTGAGCAGGTGATGGGTGACGGAAACTATTACGGTCGCTATTGGCACAGGACACTTGGATAAGAATTCTGGGGCAGTTTGTATGGCACTTTTTCCAGAAGGCTCCATTTTTTTCTGAGGTAGAAATCAGAAGCTGCTGGAATCTGCATCCCCTTCTTCTCTAACTAAATGCTCCTTTTACCATTGCCCACTTCATGAGCTCTCCATGTTTTCTAACCAGCAATTAAAGGACTATTGCTTCAGGAGTTTTAGCTCTCCCACGAGACACAAGGGAAACAAAATAGAGAAATGAGGATTGAAAAAAGAAAGCACTGCTGGAAAACTTCTTTCTTTTTTGAAAGGAGCAGCAAAATTTGTGTGCTGCTCGCACAGCAAGTGACGAGTACTAAAGATGACAGTGTAAGCCACATGGCTACTCATAATGATGGCAAGGGCTCATTTTTCATATGCCACTCAAAATCAAGGCCAAAGTGTCAGATTCAGAGAGGCCTCTAAATCAGCAGGTCACTGCATGCTTTGCCCCCCTGGATTCATACCCCTCTGAGCTTGCCTTAGCTCTCCTGCAGAGCCAAGGAGAGTTCTGAGCAAGTGCAAACTTCATCTATAATTCCTGTGCACTGACCATTTTAATGAAAAGCTTCACCTTGCCAGCATTAACGCTCTTTAAATTGACCATCCTTGCAATACTTGCGTCTTTTGATCCGCTGTCTCTCATAAAACTGGCTAACCTTTCGGTTCATTATGTTCTTCAAATTATTGCTATGTTCTTAAAATCACTGCTCTGCATTCGCAGAGCGAAACTATTCACCAAATTAGTATGTCATATCTGGGCTGCCTACCTGCAAATTTCTAGTCTCCTCACTTAAGTGGAATTGACTTGCCAAGGTACAATGAAAAGATCAATAATTATAGACTCTAATTTGTTAAACTTCACTTCCTGCTGTCGTGTCCTCAATAGTTATGGTCAAAGATGCATCTTTGCAATCTGTTCTAGCTACATTATATATCTCTTTATCTTCCAAACATTTAAAGTAAACCCGCTGGAAATGCTGCACTTACTGCTACTAGTGAAGACTGTATCTATCTACATAACTGTGCCCTCAAGAGGTTACAGACAGCATAACTTTCACCTGAGTTGTCAGCACGTCAAAGCGCTCCAGCAGAAATGCTCCTGTAGCATCTTGCTGCAAAACTGAAGCAGCAGTTTGCAGAGCATGAACTGGAGACCACTGACAGCCACTGAAGAAATGGCTGGACTTGGGGTACTTCTTGTTGCCCGAAGTGCCTTTGTAGAAGCTCCAAATAAGCTAAAGATAGCACTGTTTTTCATGTAAGCAGCTACAGTGCTGCCACGTGATTATACATGGGAAAGGAAGTGGTTCCTAAAATTGCAAATGGAAAAGTCTATGACGCAACCTTTCTGAGTTAGGAACATAAACTCAGCATATCCCAGAGCCACCATAAAATATACGCATGCTGTGTAGCCCAGATTGTCTGAATTAGCACATACAAAGTACATAAAAACAACCAACATCTAAAGAACCATTCTGGCTCCACATGGACCTGCAGCTTCTCACAGGCTCTGCCATTTAATTTTTATGATAAGAGCAGATATGTGGCATAAGCACTCATGAATAATTCCCTCTTGTGAGTTGCCACACACAAGTGGGGAAATCCCAGCTGTAAAACCTTGGCACTGTGAAGCTAGTGCAGGCTGCACTACTTCTGCACAGGTGCTATTCCACTGACCTACTTGGAGTTCCTTCTCCTTCATTACCGCTGGAAGAAGAGGATCAGGCTGTTAGCTCAGCACCTCTGATAAGTATGCCTCTCTGCCACCTTTCATGGCAGTAAAAATGCTTCCAGTATTGGATGAAGTGAGTTTTAGCAACTCACAGGGCAGCCTACATCTCACCCACCCACAGGCCTCCCGTTACACACTGTTGTCAGTTTGCTCAGCTCCTCATCAGTCCAGGATTTTAAATAACACTGAGAAACCAACTTAGATCCTACACTAGCAGAACACCATTAAAACTAGCTACACTGAACATGCCTACACTGCTTTCTAACTTCAAAAACAACACAGTTTATTCACACGTCCTCTACCACTGAATATAGCATCCGTGTTGGTGCAGGATGAGAAGAAACAGAAAGTGAAACTGCTACCCATCTCCTTGTCCATACACAAGGAAAGGCACAAATCATGAACTAAAGGCACCACTCAGCACACTGCTTATTTTTTCTCCAGGCTTTCCCTTCATAATAAAGATGGTAGAGGGTTCTTTTAACTCCAATAAAAATATCTGTGAGGGTTTTATTTGTCTAGATCTCCAGCTGGAGGCTAGTTAAAGTGACAAACACAAGAGTGTCACCGAGCCATAGTCAAAGTACATCTCATGATATATATCTCAACCTATAACCATTATATGGAGAACAAAGATCCACATTCGTATAGCAAATAATTCGAACAGCTCACGGCTTGACTTAAAACAACCTAATGATTATAGTGCCTAATGTCAACATCTCTTTAAATGCAGTTATGTCATTTAAACGATGGAGGTGTACTGATTGATAAGAGATGATGATCTGATGAAGGATGTAAGGATCTTATCCTTACCCTCAGATCAGCCAAAATTCTGGCTTCTGCCTGACATCCCCACAGTCAGTATTTAAGCAGGTTAGGGAATGATGGGTTCTCACTTTGTTCATTTCTTACACATTTCCAGCAGCGCTGAGTGAAATAAGAAACAACCATAAAACCCAGTAGAGGGGAAAATTGGACGTGCTGTGTAAATAATTTCTGAACTGTGAGTAAAGTTGCTGGCAATTTTCATTTCCTATCACAGGTTCACATATCTCTGAATTGTCACCTCCTGAGATGCTAACTCCACTTCTGGAGGGAAGGGATGCAGCATGGTTACACGGGTGGCCATGACATGGTCTGAAGGGTTCTCCTCGAGCAGGAGGACACCTGGGAGAAGAACCCACACCTTTGGCCCACAGTGGCAGCCAGGGCAGGGTCCTCAACACCTCCCACATCCCCTTGTCCATCTATCCGGCTGCCCTGCCATGTTTCACTAGGATGGCTGTAACCAGACCCAAGCCTGAAGCACCACCGAACACAAATTAAAACCAGATGAGCAGAGCAGCAATTGGAAGGAGGGGGTGGTTAAAGCTCAAGCAGAGCCTGTGATGGCTCTCAGTGAAACTAGCCAGGCCGCGTGGGCTTGCAGAGCTTTGCTGAATTGAAAACCCTCTCCACGCCCTGGCCGCCCAACCAGAGCTTTATAATGAAGCAGCCTTCTCAAAGCAGCAGTTTCCTGCAGAGTTCACTCTCAAGCAGCTGCTGCTTTTTCAAATTGTCAACCAGATTAAAGACAGGAATGCAATTCTGAGGGAAAGGCGAAGTGACAGGGTCAGTTTGCTCTGAAGTGCAGAAAACGCTCCACAAGTCAGAGCCAGGGCTCCTGGCAGCCAGCAGGGAGCCATGCTGACACCACCCAGCTGAAGGCCAAGCACGGGTCCCTTTCAGGGCCTCAGCTGTGTCCCCTGAGCTGCACCCCAGCTGAGTTTGAATCTTGCATGTGGAATGGGAGCCCACTGTCCTACCTGGGTGCACCTCAGTTTAGGGGCAGAAGGGTGGAAAATGGGCCCAGAAGGACAGCCCAAATGCTAGCACCTGGGCAGACAAACTCATCCCCTCTTGGAGGCAAGTGCACACCAAGTGGCATGAGGTGACAGTGAGTGCCACCAAGCCCCATGTCACTGATGACAGGGGAGAGTGATGATTTACTGGGAAAAAAGCCCTATAAAAACCACGCCAGAGGATCCTGCTTATTGTCTCATACCCTTCAAACACTCCAGGGCTAAGGCCATACAATTTGCAGGCTATAAAAAGAACGGGAGGTGATTCTCCTACACAGCGTCTAGACCGCAGCCTCCACTAACCCCACCGGGCAGAGTGGAGCCAGCAGCCTGGCAGGGCTCCTCCTCTGGCCTCCTCTAGCAGGAATAAACATACCCTGCCTGCCTTCAGCTCAAATACCTGCGCTCTGTGAGCTGAACCTCTCATCTCTCAGACATCATCCAACAACCAGGCATGGGGCTCAGTGTAAGAGCGGCCATAGGTGAGCAAGCCTTTGGGCCATACTCAGTGGTCAAGTGGCCAAGCCAAGTGGCCAACCTCATACCCTCCTCCTCCCGAAGCCTCCACACCCTTACAAATTAAGTGTGAAGATCCACACCACAGCACAAGCAGGCAGCACTTACCTCCCAGAAACTGGATGCCTCCTGCCACCCTGCCCACGGTCCTGGAGATGAGCTCAGACACACAGCATCCCATGAGGGCTGTCAGGGCCACCAGGAGGAGCAGCCCACAGCCCAGGCCTGTCACCACCGTGCAGATCCGCCACTCAGTGCTGGGGATGGCCTGGAAGGAGGCGTAGCGGCCGCACTGCTCCACCATGACGGTCGTCTGGCGGCTCTCATCCCGCACTGGGTAGGAGCACCTCCGGAAAGTGCCGAAGGAAACTGACTTCTCCAGCTGGGACCCCAGGAGCCAGTAGGGCATGAAGAAGCCCACGCAGGATGCTGCTGCGCAGAGGAAGGAGAGGAAGGCCCAGACCATGCCAGCACAGGTGAGACTGGAGGCCATCTTCACGTCTGCACCAAACCCTTCACAATGGGGAGGCAGAAAGCTCCTCTGTATTTTAGAACGTTGGGTATAATCCAGAGTCTCTCAGCCTTGGCAAATCCTCACACTGGGAGAAGGTTGGATCCTAAAAGCCAGGGGGGTATTTCCTCCCATCATGAAGACAAAGGTCCCTGATTAAATAACAGAAGGGATAAAAAGTCAAGTTCAGTAAAACAGACATTAGAAAAGTTTATCTCCCAGAGCATCTTCCCTTCCTACAGCACTTCTCATGAAGTCATCCTACTTCTCTGTCCCGTTCCTGCAGCCACTAGCATCACTATGGGAGGTAGCACAGGCATGTGGGCTGCGCAGCCCCGCCAGGGTTTCCCTGCTCACCTCTCACCCCTGCATGTCTTCATCTTCCCTGCCCTGATAGAGAAAAAGGCGAGGTCTCATTCACTCCTCCTCCTGCAACGTGCTTTAAGCATGGCCTCACAGCTTTCGTGCAAAACCATTCATGCTGCCTACAAGTTTTCAATCCCAGACCCCTGTTAACACAAAACCTCTTTGCCTCTTCCCACCCCAAACCCAGCACCTCTAGCTCCTGCTCCTCCCTGAACAACTTGCAGCCTCCCAGCTCTGTGCTGTGTTTCTCTGTTTTGGGGAAGCTGCTTCCTAGAGCTTGGGGTATATTTCTTCTTAAATTCATCCTGAATTGCTGCTCCAACTGCATTTGGAAATTTACGATCCCCTCTCAGGTCTGCTACAAATGAATTCCAGCAGCTATTTAAAAGGGCTTTTTTTTTTTTTTCTATGCGTGATTAGACACCAATCAGTGAACTCAATTAATGTGCAGGCAATAAAATTAAAGCTTCTTTTGCACCAGGAGGGAACAGACAGACAGCGCCTGGAAGTGAAATTAAGCATGTGCACCACACAAAACTTCTGTTTACTTTTAGTACGCTGAGAAAGAAAAAGAAGTCTCTTCCACGATGCCGAGAAAGGCCCGAGACGTGGAGAAGCACGCACACAGCTCCCAGCAGACACAGCCCATCTGCAGGAACGCCTTTCAACCTGCCAGAGCCCGAACCCCGGGGACAGAAACTTGGAGCGGGGCACGGGCCGCCTCCATCCCTCCGGAGGCATCTCCCGGGGAAGGACCCGCCCGCATCCTGGCGTGCCACCAAACGTCTCCGGCAAAGTGGGTCACGGAACTTGAGGAAGATCGTTCCCCCAGCTGGCTGGATACAGGGGCAGGACTCTTCCAACCAGCAGCTCCGCTCCGCACCCCGGGCGCTGTCAGCCCACGCCCGGCATTCTCTCTCTGGGGCGTGGGATCGCCCCTCCGGCCCCAAAACCCCGCTCCTCCGCTCCGGGGTAGGAGGGGGCGGCCGAGAGCTCCGGGGCTCCCCAAGGGAAAGCGGGGGCCGGGAAGTGAAACTCGCCGGGGTGATGCGAGGGGAAGGCTACGGAGGTAGCAGGGAAGCAAGAGGACCGTAGAAAGGGGCGGAAAGGGTGCGGAGTAGTGCAGAGATCCGAGAAGGACGGGGGCGACGGAGGGGAAGGGGAAACGGGACGGGGAGAGCTGGGAGCCGGGAGGAGAAGCGGGTCCGGAGAGTTCGGTGGAACGGCAAAGGGACGCGGCTGCTGAGCGGCGGTTTGGGGATGCAGCCGGGGAGGGCCGGGCTCCGAGGGGCGCGGGAGGCCGGGGGAAGCCGGGGGGAGCCGAGATACTTACTCGAGTAGCACGCCGGGCACAGGGGGCTGCCGCCGCGGGTGCCGGCAGCGCATGGGCGCGGGGCCCGGCTGCGGGGCCGGCGGGTGGCGGCCGCCCCGAGCGATTCTCCCCGCGATCCCGGAGCGGAGGCGAATGCGGGCGGGACCGGCACCGGGACCCTCCCCACACCACCCCGGCCCGTCCTTCCTTCCCTTCTCCGCACGTCTGATTCCACGGGAGGCACCGCGCTCCGCCACCTCTCCTCCCCCTTCCCCCGCCGCCGCCTCCCCGGGCGGGACTCGCCGGGGCCGGGGGCGAGGGGCCGGGGGCGGGAGGAACCTCCTCGAGGAGTCCCGGGGCGGGGCTGGGGGTCCCGGGGGGGTCCCGGCGCCGGAGAGAGTTGGGGAGAGGACAGGAGAGAGGGAAAAAGCCGGCGGGGTGGGAGGCTTAACGGAGGAGAGGCTGCAGCCCCTTTCTTAGATGGAAAAATAGGGGCTAAGCGGGTGGTTGTGCGTGCGAGCAGTGCGTGTGTGCGTGCGAGCTGCTGACCCAGCGATTTGCTTCCGACAGTTCGGGAGCTGCTGTGCTACAGCGAGGGGCAATGTGAGCGGAGTACCAAGCAGCTCCTCCCGCTGCTCCCTCCGGGCGGAGGAGGGGGAGACCCCAGGCCTTGGCCGGGGTCTGGAGTGGGAAAGTTTTGGGGAGGGGTTGCGAGGAGGGACGGACTCCGCTGGGAGAGAGGTTTCCTCTTTCTGCTTATACCTCCCTGCAGCGCCAATACATTCCCTCCAACGGGAGACAATTTTATGCCGAGTTTAAATTATGTCGGCATCAGACAGGGAAAATCTCTTTGGTAATGTTTCTTTTACGGTCCTGGAACATCGCGTGTGATTTAAGTACTGATCATTAATATTATTAATGCTAAATGGAAGCGAGGTTTATTGCACTCAGTCTGTGTTTACACCATTTAGTATTAACAACAGTTATGTTCAGAATTAAATCACAAAGCCACTTTATTGCATAGAGTGGGTTTTTGCCCTGTAATGTAAGGTCTTAAAATCAGAGCACTAGTGGAAATGTATATTTTCTGAAAGGATAAAACATGGATTGAGAATTATCTAGCAAAATCTATCTTTCCATCCTATCATTTCAAGCATATTCCTTAAGGAAAAGTGATTCAAATAAAAGAAGGTTAAATAAAAGTGTTTCCAATAATAGTTTGTGATTTTGTTCTGGATAAAACCTGCTGAAAGGAGCCTGCTTTAGCAGGGGAGTTAGTCTGAATCACAGACTCACAGAATTGTAGGGGTTGGAAGGGGCCTCCAGAGATCACAGAGTCCAACCCCCTGCCAAAGCAGCTCCCTAGCCCAGGTTGCACAGGTAGGCGTCCAGGCGGGTCTGGAACGTCTCCAGAGAAGGAGACTCCACCACCTCTCGGGGAATGATCTGACTGTGTGATCTCCAGAGGTCCCTTCCAACCCCTACACTTCTGTGACTCTGTGATTCTGTGAAATATAGCTTTAGTGCTAGAAGGTGTGTGTAGTGATGTGCTTGGCAAGGAAGACAATAAAGGCATAGCCCAAAACAGCCACAGCCCCCTCAGCTGCACCCACAAAGGCTATGGCTGTGTTGGCAAGTGTTACAGATCAGCCTGACCCAATCACAGAACCGTAGAATGGTTTGGTCTGGAAGCGACCTTGAAAATTGTCTTATTCTATCCTCCTGCCTGATCTGTATAGCAAATGTGTTGGTGCTGAAAACCTCACGGATATTGGTGTATTTCCATATGGTTTTCTTCAGGTTTGCTCTAGCCCAGATCTCTAGCACTCAAGTCCAATTAGATGCCCTTCTAAAGCCGGTCTTCTTGTCTGGTGCCATCTGTATAGCATCCACCCTGTGCACTCATCACTGCTGGCTAAAGCAACGTGGCTGAGCAAAGGATGTGGACACTCATCCCAAAGGGGAGCCACACCAGAACATGAAGGTGGCTGTGCCCATAGGGTGAGTGACTGTCCCAGGGGTGAGAACCGGAGCCTGCTCTGCAGCATGCCTTCCTAGCACCCTCCTCTCACATCAGCTCTGCGTGGTGCCAGGCCTCCACCACAAACTGCCCCAGTGCTCGGCTCCTCTTTGCGAGTGTCTGCATGCTTCCAATGAACACTCAGGGCTGATCACTCTCATGTCTCCAGCCAGAGCCTGGCTCGGCTGTTTCACCTCCTGTTTCCCTTTTACCACCATGGGAACTGTGCTCTTGGCGTGAAGAGAGAGAAGGAGAGTTTTGTCATAAATTTGGAATTGCTTAAAGAACCAGTTTGGTGTTCTTTCATTCGCCCAAGGCCTTGGTTACAATGAAACAACAATAAATGTGTCTAAATTAAGTGTTCTGGGATTAGACAGGGGTAGAAATTGCTTGGCATTAAAATGACTATGGAAACAGTTTCTTAGTTACATCTGATTTTGTGAATCTAGGGAGGAGGAAACAAGTATGCATTTATTCATGCAATTTATCTCTTCCATAGTATATACTGAGGTCCCCAAGTCAGGGTTTGCTTTACTAATGGCATCTCTACAGCAGTCCATTTACTTCCCTTATATGGCCTTTATATTCACTCCCTGAGCCACTGCCATTCTGCATTCCCTCATAGAGACTGCACACAATGTTTTCCATCTCTTGCAGCATCTTATCTTGCCAACTGTCTCTGAATGCCCCTGCAAGCTGGCCGCATGGCTAATGTACTTGAATAAGATCTATTTCTCCATCCATTTGCTGTCAGAGAAACAAGTAGTTTTGTTTTGATTAAAAAAAATAAACACATTGCATGTTTATGTTATCCAAACTCTTATTCCTTTTTTTTTTTCTTTTCCTAATGTTTGCATTAAACATACTTCCACTGTGTCAACATTTTCTGTCTTTTCAGGGAACATTGTGCTTAGATGCATTTTTACTTATTTTTTGCATTTTACAAAATATTTCAACCCATATCTAACCAGTCCGAAATAAAAAGGGAGTCATTGCATGGTGCTTCTGGACCTGTGATCTTTCCTATAACTACAAAAGCTGAGACCTCCTCCGAGCAGAGTGATAGCAGCAGTCCTGATCCCCAGGGCCTTGTCTGTTCTGAAATAGTGTCTGGTTTTAAAATTGGTTCTGGTGTTTGGAGATTTAACAGAATCCTCTTTTGAGAGAGCCTCTGAGTCGGTGGCAGGAACATGAGATGTGGAATTCCCACTGCTGGCACCACCTGAAGTCAGACCGGATCAAATGCCTACCAACACACTGTCAGAAAACTGCTGTAGCAGGGAGATGGGAAAATATGCGTATAGATTTTACCATCTCTCTTTGCCCTGATCCATTGACTAAGCCGCTGTTACATCTGCGGCCCTACAAACTCGATGGAGCTAATCAGTGCAGCAGAAAAAAAGAGAAAATCCTGTCACTGCACCTAAATCAATCCAGCTAATATACACATCACAGCCCCAGCCACAGAATCTTTTATTACAGCATATCCTGTAAGACAATCCACTGTCATATAAAATGCCATAGGGGAGTAGGTGTGTTCCTAAGCTCCAAGGAAAATGAAACAGCTAGTGAACCTCCATCTCGTTTCTCTGTCTTTAACAAGAAAAAGAAAAAAGGAAGCTTTTTCTTTCACAAGCCACCATCTGGTTTTCTCTTGTGTGGTCTGTAGGAGAGCGATAGTGCCTTCATGGTTCCGAGCATCTTACAAAACTGGATCTTCAGGTCATGTCTGCACTCGATTTTAAATGAAAAAGAACGATGTAGGCACAACAATAGACTTGAGGCGATGTACTGGGAGCAGCAGAAAGTCAACTCAATTATTCAAATACAGTCACTAAAAACCAAGCAGACGAGTATTATGGGGAACTATCTGATAATTAATACACTTAGTTTAAATTCTGTCACAGCAGCAGGAAGAAAACAACAACTAATCATGCAAAAAAGTAGCACCTCAAGTCTAACACCTGCGAGTTTCTCAACCAGAGGAAGGTAAAAAAACAAATTCAAATCACTTGATCCTAATGCATGCAATGGGGTGTCTCTTCCAACTAACATACATTGTACATTTTCTACAGTGGGTGGAAATGGATACAAAGCTGTCACATCTGAACCTGAATCCTGGCCTTACATTTTAGCTCTGGACATAACATTCTTCTGTTCCTTTTCAATGCTATGTTATGATTAGGATTTATCTGTATGATTGTTCTAATAGTGGTGAATTTTACAAATCACATTACTGGAACAGAATGCACTTGTGAAGCATGGATGTCTCATTGGAGAAGATCTTACTGCTCTTGCTGCTAACCTCACTCTGGACACAGCTGCAAGTATCAATACATAAGAGAGAAAGGGAAACATCCTTTATAATATACAATAAACTTAAGCTGCTTCATTTTTAAAGCATTGTTACTTATTATGCATTCATAAAAGCCACCAGGTGCTCTGCACTTTTCCAAATAGCAGCTGTAGCGAAACAAACACCTGATTGTCTCTTTCATGTCCCGTTGCCAATGTGGCCTGTGGTAGCAGAGAGGCTGGGGAGGTTCATTGGGCACCAACTCTGCAGCTGAGGGAGGGACTTCAGGGGAGGTTCAGGTTGGATGTTAGGAAAAACTTCTCAGGAAGAGCAGTGATGCACAGGCACAGGATGTCTGGAGAGGTGTTGGTGTCACCGTCCCTGGAGGTGTCCAAGAAAAGGGCAGATGCAGCACTGAGGGATGTGGTTAGCGGGCATGGTGGGGATGGGTTGATGGTTCAATTTAGTAGTCTTTCCAACCTTATGGATTCTATGAATCCATAATGCTGAATGCTTCCTCTGCCCTCTACAATGCCACAGTGATGCTGAAATTAGGGATGACAGGTCCCAGCCTCGTTCTCCTTTGACAGGGAATCGGCTTATTTCTGCACAGAGGAAAATAACGTGGGTGATTTTAATCCTAAATTCCCGTTCCTCCCAAGTGGGCATGGAAAAATAAGAAGATTCTGGATTGTGAACAAGTGATTTCTCAGTGAGAAATACTCATCTACTGGCAATCTTGTCTTCTGTGCATAGAGACCAACACAACTTAATCGTGGCAACTTACTTACCAGCAGAACGTCTACTCATCCTCCCCAGACGCAGAAAAAACAGCGCTGAAGAAAGCACAGATCCTGCTACTGGAGTGTAAAGCCTCAGAAGGCAGCTTTCGTCCTCGGATCAGGGAGCGGTGCCGGAGCTCCGAGAGCTGCTCGGCAGTGCCACTTGCTGGGCACCGCGGGGTGCAGGCAGCTCTGCCGGCACAGATATCTCAGCCCGCCTGTGTTCTCCACGAATCTCTCACCTGCTTCACCACCGCACCTTTCTGCTGCCTGGATGCTCACGAGCTGCAGGTGCAGAACATGCCGCGCTGACCTCGCTGCTGTATTTTGCATAAACAGTGTATCTTGCGTGGATGGGATGCAAGGCATCTCCCTGGTCCTTCCCCCAGGCCTTTCGCTGCAAAACTGCACTGAGCTGCCTCTCCCCCGAGCTGCAGCAATCATTTGCATCTAGGTCACTGTATTAGATCGCATTCCCAAGGAGGAAGCTAATGATTTCTGGGGGGTTTTGAAAGCGAAGCCGAAAATCCTCACTTTGGCAACAAAAGCCAATTCATTTTACAAGTTGAAGCTCATTTCCTCCAGATCATACACAGAGGTTCGTGTGGCTCTCAAGCCCTCTGTGAAGCTGCAACCTCTGAAATCTCTCACAGCTTTATTCGTGGCAAAAAAAAAAAAAAATGTAATGCCAGCACTGTGTCTTGAGACACAGACGGTGCCCACTTCGTGCTGCACTCCCTTCCAGAACACAGGGAATGTTCTCAAGTTCTCAGCGGGGGAAGAACCAAGTTCTTTTTGTTGGTTTGTTTGTTGGTTTGCTTTAAGAAAGTTATCTGAAAGGCTTTTGCAAAGAAAAGACAGAAAACTTAGAGCATCCACATACCCCATGTATTTTCATCGACACAATAAACAGCTGTAGCTATACCAAACAGACCTGTATTAAAAATACAGCATACAGAGCATGCAGATTCATTCTTCACATGCATAGACCACAGGCTACCTGACCCCCACTGTGGATGGGGAGGCACAGACACCTGTTCAGCCACATGTTCTTCCTTTGTTGCAGGGTGTGAGGGATGTCTGTTGGACTGTGTGTGCTATTTGCCTTTAGCAAGTCTCTTCCTTCCACATTACAAGCTGTTCTTCCTTTGTCGTTAAAGTACATTGTTTTCTTCTTCCATTAAAAGCTGCCTTCTCTGGAAAGAGCTCTTAACTGCTCGTGAAAGAGTTCTCTCTACATTTTGTTGTAGCAAAATAACCTAGTCGTAGACTGTGCTTCTGCAATATAACTGCATATTTCAATATTCATTTTCACGATGAGAAAGCTAATTAGCAAGGTCGTTACAGTTGCCACTTGTAAGGAGGAAGATAGTAATTCCATTAATGTGCTCACAGGAACTTCATTTATATTACCTCTTAACCTTTACAAGGATATTATCATTTCAATAATTAATTGCTTTTTTCCATTTAATTTGCAGTTTACCATTTTCAAGGGAAATTACCCATTAAACTGAGAAGTCTTTAAAAAAAAATCTTAACTATACACTACAGGCTGTCCTTAGAAAAGCTAGATGTTTGCTAAGCCACTTTCACACTCTGTCGAGAAGAGAGGACTTCAGTACCACTGCATACAAAAGAACTGCCCATCACATGGATATTTAGCAATCTGATGAAAAATGAGGCAGAATGGGGCTGAGACAATGATGAGTAGGGAACTGATCCTTACACTCTCCCTCCACATTCAGGAAGGCAATGCATCCTTTCTCTCTGATTGAATAGGCTGTATGAGGCCTTGGGCAACCTGGCCTAAAGGGAAATGTCCCTGCCTACAGCAGAGGGGATTGGAACTAGGTAACCTTAAGGGTCCCTTCCAAATCAATGTTTTCTATGATTCTATGAAAAAATGGATTAATAATGGTGTCTGAGAAAGTGAGTCATGTATCCCAAGTAGGCATATCTCTGATCCAACCTGTGCTGGATGTGTTTCTGAGTGAAACACATACCTCTGAGTGATGGATTTGTATGGGAAGATGGAGAGGATGTGACAAAATGAGTAAGGAAAGGATATATAGAAGAAGAAGAAACAGAAGAAGCAGGTATGAACTAGACTGTACCATTGATTTATGAATGAAAATGGAGAAGTTTTTCTGATTCAGGTGCAAGAATTAAACTAGCCCTTGGGCAGTTCCACCTTTGCAACTGGAAAGTCAATAATATTTCACCCAAAATGATATGCATCTGTATGATATGTCACTTGCCTACAGGCACCAAGTAGATCATTCTACTGTGAAAGCAGGACTTTTCATTTATTTTATTTATTGCAAAATAAAATATCCTGGGTTTTTTTTTTCACCTCCTTCCCCATGAGTATTGGGAGAATCTGGGTCTATGGTGGCATTTAAATACAGTTGGTGACTTCCACAGCACAGAAGCTGAGGAATACTTTTACTATTATTTGCAGAGAAATCAAAAGCCAGAGTCAGATCTATAGGAGTGAGAAAAATAACGTCTAGTCAATGGTCTGTCACGCTAGTTTGCTAGGTAGGGATCTTAGAATGAAATGCCCTCTGAATATCTGTTTCTTTTACTCCTATGAGAAAAAGGACAATCGGTTATGGACTTTGTTCCTTCAGCTCCTGTTGGCAGAATCAAAGAATGGCTTGGTTTGGAGGTGGCCTCAAAGATCATCGGACTCCAATCCCCCCACCATGGGCAGTGTTCCACCCAGCAGCTCAGTCTGCCCAGGGTCTCTTCCAACCTGGACTTGAATACCTCCAGGGATGGGGCATTCACAGATTCACTGGGCAGCCTGTAGCAGAACATTGGTGAGATGTATCCCAGCACAGATATTTAATTTTTTTCTTCAGGCATCAAAGTTCAAGATAGAAGAAATTCAGCTATTCAATGCAGCAGTGGATCAGCAGTCACATCCCTGATAAAGCCCCCAGACCATCTGCTTTTTAACCCATGAAAGAAAGGCCTAACTCTATGCCAGCATCAGCATTTCCTGCCATAAGCTTTCCATAGTGAGGCACAAATATTACTTGAAGACAGTCTGCTAATTTCTGCCAGTTAGTGCTGCAATCTGCTGCTGCTTGAAGCACTTGATACTTCTCTTTGAGGTGTTACTCTGCCAGTATTAGGGCTCTGGATGTTATCACAGTAAGAGCCATGGATAGGACAGAAGCCGAAAGAGGATGCTAATCACTGAAATAAGCACTAAACTATTATTTCCAAATCTTCAGGTTAGCAGTTCACTCAACATCACCTTTGCTCCTTGTAAAGCATGTGCTCTGCATACGCAATGTTTTAAGGTGTCAATGTTGAAGTTAAATTGATCACTGCATGAGGTACTGACATAATGACAATATTCTGAAAAGAGCTCTGCCTGCATGGACAGAATAGTCCTTGCTAGTCTGCATGCAGAAGGAAGCTCGATATCCGTCCTGAGGAACTTGATAATCTCTTGCAGTGAATGTTGTAATTGGAGGTGATGGAAGAGCTTGCTGAGTTCATGGCAGGGAATGTGAGTGCAATGGTCATTCCTTCAAGATGCGATCATAGAATGCCATCAATACTGTTCAGATATTTGAAAGCATCCAGGGTGGCTAGGGCGAGCCATCTTCCCTCTTTTTAAAAGCAAGCAGCCTCTGTCACCACCATTGGGCTCCCACTGCTGTCCCATGGTGAGGTCAGGGCCAGGCTAGAATGTGACCAGCCTGCCTTCTCTTGGCAGAAATTCCTGCAGCCTTTGCCATCCTTCAGGGACATAATTACCAGTTTCCAGTGTGATGCTCATAGGGATACAGCTCTGCAATAATGCCACGAAGGCAGAAGTGACCATCAGAAAGGGGTGGCAGATAATTTTAGCAAGAAACTGCAGCCTTAAACACAACTCTTCTGGAGTTTAGCAGATCTTCACAGATAAATTGTTTGCAGCTCATATGTGGTGACTGAGACCATTGTCAGCTGTTATTTTTATCCACTGCAGCTCACCAGCATCTCTGAGGGTGATGGCACCTCACCAAGGCTTTGGAAAGTCTTCTTGAGCTGACACACAAAGATGAATGGTTGAGGCAATCCTGGAGAACACTTCCGAGTCAACATTACAGAGTGAATTAAATCCAAATATGCCAGGTAGCTCCGCAATGGAGTTACTGAAAATTTGTTTTTGCTTCCCATCAAACAGATGGCAGTATGAGTTTTCATGGCATTTTGGAAACTTTTACTTTTCCTCCTATAGCAAAAAATGTTCAAGACAGGTTTGTGATGAGTACTAGGGAAGCATGGGTTTTACAGCAGTACGTGCACAATTAGGTTTAGGTTGTACTGATGCAATAAAAATGGCCATGCTTGTGAATATTTTTACGTGGCTCACAGTAGTAACATTTCTAAGAAACAGTTTTACAAGATGATGACCTTTGTGGTAAAGCTACTCTACTATTTCCCACCATTGTTTGTCCACTCAAGAGCTCCTTGTTTCCTCATGGTTCCAGATTCACCTTTTCTGGGAAAAAAATGTCAGCTATCATTCAAAAGGGAGGTCCTGAACCATATCTGTCTCTAGCCACACCCTGTTCTCTCCTGGGCCAATACTATCATTTTTAGAGGATTTGAGAAGTCACAGAGGTGAGAAATCTATTATTTCATGCAACTGCATCCCAAGAAACAGCTACCAGATCCAGTACAGCAGATATTAATGCAGAAGATTGTACTTTGAATTATTTCTATGGCAAATAAATTGAATGGAGCTGTCCAAATCCAGCCATTATGCCCTGTCTGCATTTTTAGAAGTGTGCAGAAGAGAGATGCAAAAAGGCATGAGAACAGGAGTTATACTACAGGGGTTCAAAAGGAAGCTTTTGGAAAGACAGATAGGTTTTGAACTGGAGACAAATCTGTAAACACAACAGAGAAAATGAAATGGAGGAAGTCTGCAAAATACACTTCATCATGCATTTAATTTGTGTGTATATATTTGTGTATCTTTTGTTCTGCCAAATAGAGTAATAGTATTATGCAAACTTGTATGAATTCTGAATGTTGCAGTATATGTTACATTTATTGCATTTCTCAAGCAACCTGAACTGTAAACACAAAGCAGCCTTAATGATTGGGTTCCGGGGAAAGCAAAAATACATAAGTTATGCACACACTGCAGTGATAAACAGTTATGCTTCATCATTATCTGTGGGGGCTTAAGGTAGTGGTCTAGAATTTCCATTTCCAGGAGGAGAGCATAATGAACAGTCTGTTCACAGGAAATGTGCCAGAAAAGTCAAGGGAAGAAAAAACAACAGATTCTACTGACATCCTTAAGACAAGGACATTTGACCCACAAGTTTGGGTTTAAATATAGCAGCTTGAGGAGCTGTCTGAAAAAGGGAACTCTGCCAAGTTTGCAGCAGTTGTGGTCTGTGTTAAAACTTGTGCTGATGTACTTTCTCAGAAGGCATTTTTCTGCTCATATTAGAAATTCATGCTGTTGGTCAGGCCCATTCCCATGATTTATTAGATCTAAGCTTCTCATGATCCATGTTATGGTCAGATCGTGATCCTATATATTGATGGGTTGATGTGAAGGAAGTGCCCAGTAACTCAGATACTCTCTATGTCTTCTTTGACAGAGAAGTGACCTAGGCTGAGATCAGAACCACAGTGAAAAATGCTATTGCTTGATCTGATGGTGAATAGTTATATTTGTTGTTCAGTCATTCAGATTACCTTTATTTCATCTGTAGAACAGAAAGCATTCCACAGACTTTTTACTAGCAGATCATCGGCAGCCATCACTTGAAGATAAAGGGTAGCGAGTCTGGCATAAAATATGGACTTTATATCATGTTTTAATCATGTTCTCTTTCTACTTCTTTTTTTTCCTTTCCTTCTTTTTTTTTCGCAAAAAAAATCTCCTTCATTGCAATATTATCATAATATCAACCTTTCATATTGCAGCTCTTATCAACATATTAAAAAGCATACACAAATTGATAAGCTTTACACCCGAGTCACATAGACACAATTTTACTAATGCAGCTTGTTAGCCACAAGAGAAAGATACTAGCGTTCTTGGCTCCACCATTTAAGCCATTTGTTTAATAAGAAAACTTTTCTCCTAGATGCAATTTTTGTTTCTCACTGAAGTTTGTGATAGTGCTGTGACCAATACTATTGACTTTGCTGGGGATCTGACAATATCATTTTGTCTAAGCTTTCTTAGGGAAGATCAATAGAGGTCTGGAGTAGAATATATTTAGAACATATACTACTAGTTTTGGTGACAGAGTACTTGCTCTACAGTCAGTGGTGGTTGTTTTTTTTTCTTTAGCAGGAGGTGAACAGAAAGATTTCATAGGTTTGGTATGCATTAAAGTGCATACTGTACTGCTAGTGCTATCTTTTTAGTGAGTTATAACAAACAGGAGTTTTGCAGCTCCTCGATCAGGTGGCTGATTCAGCATCACATATATTATAGCCAAGACTGCTGACCATGAGGCATGACAATAATTCCTCAAGAGAGATAGCATGTGCTAGCAGAAAACTTTAGAACTGTGTGTTCTGGATTTTCAAGGGACACAGACACATTTTGCTACATGACTACAGGTTGCTGTCAGGTTTACCTCTGATCAAATTACTCATGGAGTCATACTTTAACTTGTACAGTGGAGTCAACACTATCTGAGCTTTTGAAAAATTGTTAGTTCAAGGAGTGGGCTTATTTGGCCTGGTGAAAAGTGTCTACAGTGTTAACCTCTCTCTTGAAAAGGAAGGCAAACAAACAAACAAACAAAAAACTGACTTAAAGAAGTAGTAGTATCTTCCTTATTCCCTGCCTATCAAATGAATTTTTAAAAGTCGAATCTCAGCACAAAATGACTTAAAAATGCTGGAGAAAGTCAATTAATAATTTGATGTTAGTGAAGAACATAAAGTAGTGATGGATATCTTTTGAGGAGCATTGTGGGATGTGGAGAGCATGCTGGAATCAAGTTCCACTCACCCAATCTTCTTGCAAGTAAATGGAACTAGTGGAAGGTGCCCCTGTCCATGGCAGGGCTTTGGATCCTGGTGATATTTGAGACCTCTTCTAATCCAAACCATTCTATGATTCCATGAATCTTCTTTGGTCACTATGACACAGAGGGATGCTCTCGCTTCCAGGGATGGAGGGGCAAGTTACTATGGCCAACTTCCTGAAATTGCTCTTCCTTGATACATCTGAAAGCATCAGAGCCCACATAACTGTGCATAACAATAGCATTGCCAATATTCTTTTAATCACTTCTTCCTTCCTCCTTTCCTTCTTCCCCTCCTTCCTCCTTTCATTCCTTCCTCCCTTCCTCCCTTCCTTCCTTTTCCCACTTTCTTCCTCCTTCTCTCCTCCTTTCAGAGATTCCTCAGTCTCTTCTATTACTCTTCTTTCCATGCATTTTTATGTTTTTTTCATCCTTAATCACAAAAAAATCTTCCTTTTTCACACTTATTTGCTTATCATGACTCTGGTTTGAGGAAACATTCTCTTTATGTCATGTTCTTCCACATATCTTTTGCCAGAAGGCAGGGAAACATTAGCTCCAGCCACATTCTTGTCTGTTGTCAGCCAAACTATAGAATCATAGAATTGCTCAGGTTGGCAAAATGTACCCATTGTTTTGTTTCTTTCTTACTTAGCCTTCTGAGAAACAGATTCAGCTGACCACAGAAAACGCTATCGTTTTTCCCTTCAAAAAACAATATAACTCAAAGTGTTTGAAGATAATTTTTGCAGTATAAGCTTGAGCTACTTAAATAGCAGGTGGCATTCCACAGTTGTTCCACAGACTAAACTGTGCTCCTATCTGTAGTGCAGCAGATGTGTGTTTTGCAAACACTGTTACCATATTAAAGGACTGAAATAAGCAAATCAACAGAAAACACTGCGTACCAAACATTTCTTTGCTGCCACCTGTAGTTTGGCTGCTGTGACTAGCTTTAGTAAGATAACTTATGCTTGAGTAACTTACACACACTGTACAAATTCTCCTATTGGTACATGGGGACTGCTACATGAAATCCAAGCACCTTCTGGCAGTTATGGCTCACAGACTCACAGTCTTCTTATCCCACAGTGTTCATTCAGTTGACAACAGGAAAAGCTGATGGACAGAGAAACTGATAAGAATGCCATGTGAAAATTTGTGATACTTAGAAGCCATGTCACAGTATCTGAGTTTTAGATGGTGACCTCATGTTTTTTGTTTTAAAATATTTGTTAGAAGAAAATGCTAGCCTGCAAATGTGGCATAGATGATGGAATTGAGTGCAACCTCAGCAAGTTTGCAGACAACACCATGCTGTGCAGTACAGTCAATACATTGGAGGGAAGGGAAGACATCCAGAGGGATCCAGGCAGGATGGAGAAGTGGGCCCATGTGAACCTAATGAGGTTCAACAAGACCAAGTGCAAGTTGCTGCACTTGGGCTGGGGCAAGCCCAGGTATTTATACAGACTGGGGGACTAGCTCCTGGAGAACAGCCCAGTGGAGAAGGACCTGGGGGTCCTGATGAATGAGAAGATGGACATGAGCCAGCACTGCATGCTTTCAGCCCAGAGGGCCAACTGTATCCTGGGCTGCGTTACAAAAGGGGTGGCCAGTAGGGAGGGTTCATAAGTTCATAAGTTCATAAGTTCATAAGTTCATAAGGTTGGAAAGGACCTATAAGATCATCTAGTCCAACCATCCTCCTATCACTGTCTCTACCCAACTACTACTCTACCCAACTACTGAAGAGGGGGAGGGGACTGTCCCCTTCTACTCAGCTCTTGTAAGTCTCCATCCAGAGCGCTGCGTCCAGGCCTGGGACCCCCAGCAAAAGAAAGATGCAGAGCTCTTGGAACGGGTCCAGAGGAGGGCCACTAAAATGATCAGAGGGCTGGAGCACCTCTCCTGTGAGGAAAGTTTGAGGGAACTGGGCTTGTTCAGTTTAGAGAAGAGAAGGCTCTGGGGAGACCTCATTGTGGCCTTCCTGTACTTGAAGGGAGCATATAAACAGAAGAGGGATAGTTAGGGGATAGGGTTGATAGTGATAGGACAAGGGAGAATGGTTTTACACTGAGACAGGGATATTTAGATTAGAGGAAGGAAGATAGATAGATAGGAGGAAGTTTTTCACTCAGAGGGTGGTGATGCACTGGAACAGGTTGACCAGAGAGGTGATGGATGCCCCATCCCTGGAGGCATTCAAGTCCAGGCTGGGTGTGGCACTGAGCAGCCTCGTCTAGTGGTTGGCAACTCTGCCATGGCAGGGAGGTTGAAACTAGGTGATATTTGAGGTCCTTTTTGACCCAGGCCATTCTATGATTCTATGAAACGAATTCCCGGAAAAAGATAATTTCACCATGGAGCATCAGAAAGCAAAAACTGGATACTTCAAAAGATAACACATGCACCAAACACTGGAGGAAAACCTATGTGGCTCCTTATATGTTTGTGTTATAACTTGCTGGATGAGACTTGGCAATCACTTTGACTAATTTGAAACTTGTGATTCACACTAAGTCATATAATCACAGAATGGATTGGGTTTGAAGGCAAATTAAAGCCCACCCAGTTCCAACCTCCTGCCATGGGCAGTGCCACTCAGCAACTCAGGCTGCCCAGGGCCCAACCAACCTGGCCTTGAGTGCCTCCAGAGAGCACCCATGGCTTCTCTGGGCAGCTGTGTCAGCATCTCACCATCCTAGTCAAGATGTTCATGTCCTTTTGACTTCAAGGTGTTTCTTCACTGTGTCAACCCATACAACAGATTAATACCATTTGAATATTTATTCAATCTGGTGACAGTATCCATTTTATGGTTGGGATGGGATCCTTCCAATAACAGATTTTTCTTTACATGCTCAAATATAACTGTTCACATCTGTGATGGCATGCAGCTGTCACTGCAGGCTGTTTTACCTCTTTTTTAAAATTTAAAACAAATTCCTGACATGAAGAAGGGAGCTCTTGGCTATGTAGATATTAGTCAGAAATAGAGAATGTCTATGAGGGGATAGCATCTGTGAAATAAGATTGAGGAGCAGAAGCTGAACAGGGAAACAAGGCATCTGAAAATACTTGAAAATATGGCTGCTGACTAGCAACAAGCAGAAAGTGACAGGATGAAAATAAAGCTCTGAGTTAAAATCTGTATCAGTAAACGAATAGTCAACTGAAGAACTCCTTCCGTTTTTGGCATGCTTTTTCTTGTGTTATTATTAACAGTAGTCCTTTTACTTTATTTTTCCATTTTAGTTATGCTCATTTATCATAGAAGCATAGAATGGCTTGGGTTGGAAGGGACCTCAGAGATCATTTAGTTCCAACCTGCCTGATGTATGCAGGGTTGGCACCCACTAGATCACTACTAGACCTGTTCAACCTGGGCTTGAATACCTCCAGGGATGGGGCATCCACAGTTTCTCTGGGTAGCACGTTAGCACCTCATCATCCTCAATTTGAATTTTTTTCTCCTGACATCTAATCTAAATTTCCCCCTCTTTTAGTTTAAAACAATTTCTCCTTGTCCTGTCACTATTAGATCATCAAAAAAGTCAGTTCTCCTCCTGTTTATATGCTTCCTTTAAGTACTGGAAAGCCACAATGAGGTTTCCCCAGAGCCTTGTCTTCTCCAAACTGAACAAGCTCTGCTCCTGGACTTGTTTCTCCTACAAAGACAGGAGGAGAATTTTAGGAGAATTGCTTTGTAGGAGAATTGCTGCAGCCATCTGATCATCTCTGTGGATCTCTTCTGGATCCATTCCAACAAGTCCACATCTTTCCTTTGTTGGAAGCCCCAGATCTGGATGCAGTACTTATGAGGGCAGAGAAGAGGGGGACAATCACCTCCCTCTCCCTGCTGTCCACACCTCTTTCAATACAGCTGAGGATACTGTTGGCCTTCAGACTGGATGTTAGGAAATACACCTTCTCCAAAAGAGTGGTCAGGTGCAGGAATGGGCTGCCCAGAGAGGTGGTGGAGTCACCAATGCTGGAGGTATAGAAGGAATGTTTAGATGTTGTGTTGAGGAACGTGGTTTAGTGAGAACTTATAAGTTCATAAGTTCATAAGGTTGGAAAGGACCTATAAGATCATCTAGTCCAACCATCCTCCTATCACTATCTCTACCCAACTACTAAATTAAATCCTTTAGCACCTCATCTAAACGCTTCTTGAACAGCGCTAGGGATGGTGCCTCAACCACCTCCCTAGGCAGGCCATTCCAGTGCCTGACCACTCTTTCAGAAAAGAAATGCTTCCTCAGGTCTAATCTAAATCTTCCCCGGCGTAACTTGTGGCCATTCCCTCTCGTCCTGTCATTATTTATCAGGGAGAAGAGGCCCACCCCCTCCTCACCACAACCCCCCTTCAGGAAGTGGTAGAGTGCAATAAGGTCTCCTCTGAGCCTCCTCTTCTCCAGACTAAACAATCCCAGCTCCCTCAGCCGCTCCTCATAAGACTTATGCTACAGACCCCTCACCAGTTTTGTTGCCCTTCTCTGAACACGCTCCAGGGCCTCAATGTCCTTCTTGTAGTGAGGGGCCCAAAACTGAACACAGTACTCGAGGTGCGGCCGTACCAGAGCTGAGTACAGGGGGATGATCACCTCCCTGCTCCTGCTGGCTACACTATTTCTAATACAGGCCAGGATGCCGTTGGCCTTCTTGGCCACCTGGGCACACTGCCGGCTCATGTTGAGCCGAGCATCAACCAACACCCCCAGGTCCTTTTCCTCTCTACATTCTTCAAGCCATTCTGCCCCAAGCCTATAGCATTGCATGGGGTTATTGTGGCCAAAGTGCAGGACCCGGCACTTGGTCTTATTGAACCTCATCCCATTGAGCTCAGCCCAGCTGTTCAGCCTATCCAAATCCCTCTGAAGGGCCTCCCTACCCTCAGGCAGTTTGACACATCCTCCCAACTTGGTGTCATCTGCAAACTTACTGAGGGTACACTCAATTCCCTCGTCTAGGTCATCAATAAAGATATTAAACAAGATGGGCCCCAAAACTGACCCTTGGGGGACACCACTCGTTACAGGACGCCAGCTGGACTTAACTCCATTAACCACTACCCTCTGGGCACGGCCCTCCAGCCAGTTCTCCACCCAGAGAAGAGTGAACCTGTCCACACCACGGGCTGCCAGTTTCCTTAGGAGAATACTGTGGGAGACCGTGTCAAAGGCCTTGCTGAAGTCCAGGTAGACTACATCAACAGCCTTTCCCTCATCTACCTGTCTGGTCACCCAGTCATAGAAGGAGATGAGGTTGGACAAGCACGACCTGCCCTTTGTGAACCCATGCTGGCTGGGTCTGATCCCCTTGTTGCCATGCACGTGTCGTGTGATTTCCCTCAAGATCATCTGTTCCATAACTTTCCCTGGTACCGAGGTCAGGCTGACAGGCCTGTAGTTCCCCGGGTCTTCCTTACGGCCTTTCTTGTAGATGGGAGTTACATCGGCAAGCCTCCAATCTTGTGGGACCTCTCCAGATAACCAGGAATGCTGATAGATGGCAGAAAGTGGCTCGGCAATCACCTCTGCTAGCTCCCTCAGCACCCTTGGGTGGATCCCATCTGGCCCCATGGACTTGTGGCAGTTCAGATGGAGGAGTAGATCTCTGACCATCTCTGCTTGGATCACAGGGGGTGCATTATGCACCCCGTCCCGGACTTCCAGGTCAGGGCAAGTACCATGTGGACAACTGTCCTGTCTATTAAAGACAGATGTGAAGAAGGCATTGAGAACCTCAGCCTTTTCCTTATCATCTGTGGTTATATTGCCTGCCTCGTTGAGTAAAGGAGGGAAATTTTCCTTAGTTTTTCTCCTGCTGTTAATATATTTGTAAAAGGGTTTCCTGTTCTCCTTTACAGCAGTAGCCAGCCTAATTTCAAGCTGGGCTTTAGCATTTCTAATTTTCTGCCTGCAGATCTTGGCCAGTTCTCTGTAGTCAGAGAACTATTGGTGATGGGTGGACGGTTGGACTGGATGATCTTGGATGTCTTTTCCAACCTTGGTGATTTTATGATTCTAGGCTGCAAGCACACACTGCAGGCTCACATATAATCTTTCAGCTACCAGAACCCCTAAGTCCTACTCCTCAGGGCAACTCTCAATGAGTTCTTCTCCCAGTCTGTACGCACATCTGAGATTGCCCCAACCCAGGTGCAACACCTTGCACTCAGCCTTGTTGAACCTCATGAGGCTCACACGGGCCTTGCTTTCAAGCCTGTCCAGGTCCCTTTGAACTGCATCCCTTCCTTGGTGTTGTCTGCAAACTTACTGAGCGCGCACTCAGCGGCATCCTTTCACATTTCCTAGGCAGCCTTTGCGAGTGCCCTCTCCACAGCTCCGCTGAGGAATTGCTTGGAGACGCTTTCCTCACTGCTGACGTTGGGGCCGTGGGTCGGCGCGCTACGCGGAACCAAAGCCCGGGGAGCGCGTTTCCGAGGGAGCCGCTTCGCAACGCACACAGGCGTCCGGGCGGCCATGGCCGACACCGCTCCTCCGCCAGCCGCTGCCCCGGCGGGCCCGGGCATCAACCCGCTGTCTCGGAAGCTCAATAAGATCCTGGAGACGCGGCTGGACAACGACAAGGTGGGGCGGCTGGCGGGGCCGGGGCCTGCGGGGCCGAGCCGGTCCAGGTGCCGGGCCCCGTGTTGCTCCGCAGCGCTCGGAGCGTTGTCCGCTGTCTCGTAATCAGGCGGTCCAGCCACCAGCCCATCCCCACCGCGGCCCTCCGTGCCACATCCAATTCTTGAACCCCTCCAGGGACGGTGACTCCACCGCCTCCCTGGGCAGCCTGTGCCACTGCATCACTGTTCTTTCCGAGACCGAATTTTTCCTGATATCCAACCTGCGTACCAGTAGTACGCTCGTGTTGTTTCTAAATCCCTAAAGCATGGGTTGGTTACAGCCTATGTGATGTGCTTCTTAACTTAGTGGAGAGTTAAAGATCGTGGCTTGTTGCTTTTGTTTTTACGTTTTAGGAAATGCTGGAAGCGCTCAAGGCTCTCTCGACGTTTTTTGTTGAAAACAGTCTGCGCACCCGAAGGAACTTACGTGGAGATATTGAGCGTCGGAGCTTAGCCATCAATGAAGAATTTGTCCACATATTCAAGCAAGTTAAAGAGGTATCAGTTTTACAGTTGCCCTGTCCAATTGCATTTAGGAAACGTGCAGTGATGGGGATTCTGCCATGAGCCTGGGAAGATTGTTCCAGTGATTGATTATTCTCCTGTAAAAAAAGATGAATTCTTTCCTCTATTGAGGGGAGACCCCTCCCAGTATGTCATGTATTTATTATCCCTTCCTCATGTGGCTTCTTGTGAACAGAGAGCCTCCACCCGCTCTGTAGCTGTCCTTTAAGTTCAGGAATATGGTAATGAGGTCCCCTTGAGCCTTTTCCAAAGTGAACAGACCAAACTCCTTTTGTTTTTCCTCAAAGGGCAGGTTCTTTGACCCTTTGATCAACTTTGCAGCTCTCATTTGGACTCTTTCCAAACTGTCCACATCAGTTCTGAATTGCATTGACCAGAACTAGACATAGTACTTGATGTGTGATCTGCATATTCCTACTAACAGAGGAATTTCATTTTGGTGGGGTGAAAGTGGGCATGACATTCCTGACTTGTTTCTGTTACTTGAATTTATTTAGGAGCTTGAGAGTATAAATGAAGATGTTCAAGCAATGAGCAGCTGTTGCGAAGATATGTCCAGTCGTTTGAAGGTAATATACAAGAGATGTGCTTTGTGTACTTTTACCTTTAAGTAGTAAACATTTTCTTTTAAAGTATAAATACTTCGGAAGATTAACAGTTCCACTGAGATATGAGAATTACATATTACAGGATATTCACGTATTTCTTTTTTATTTAAGAAAATACATTGAGGAAATTATTTTACTTTCTCACAACTTACCATTTGGAAGGTAGCAGTGTAATTCTTCTGAAAATATCTATTTTAATTTGTATTTGAGAGGACAGAAAATATTTTGTTGGAGTGGATGTGTGAAAGATTAAAGCATTAACTATTTTGTGTATTGTGGTATAAAGTTTAGTCAGCCTTTCACACTGAATAAAGCATGAGTTGCATGTTCATAAATATACCTAAAACGTACTTGTTAGAAATTACTTGTAATCAAAAGAGTGAGAAAAATCAAGTGTGCCATCTTGATTCTTCATAACAGTATCTCAGGATGCCTCTGTGCAATCCAAACCACAGAACAGTGTGCAAGTATGAGTGTATATAGTAATAAAATATTGTACAGATAAAGTTATTCATTTATTTTTTTCATAACTGAAATTTTGGAGAGTTAATAAAGATTATCAAAATACAGCTTTTTATACTGAAGAGTGGATGCTCTTTAAAACAAATAGAATGGTTTGAAAGTATGATTTGTTTTAGAAGTTGTGTCGTGCTTTTGGTATGTTTGTATTTCTTATATACTTGTTTGTAATTCTAGGCAGCAAAAGAACAAACCCAGGACCTGATAGTAAAAACAACAAAGCTCCAAGCAGAAAAGTACGTATGCCACCTTACTTATTTTGAAGACATAACTGTATTGATGTAATTTTATTTTAGGTCTGGTTCTGTCACTTCTGTTTAGTGACTTTGCTTTTTTGCATCTATACTTTTTTTTGGCAGTTTGTGTTCATAGTTAAATTTGAATAAAAATATAGAACACTTAAGTTTATTACTCAAGAATACAAAAGGCTGAGAACACATTCATGCTTGTTGTCATAAAAATAGACCTTCTAGAGAAGAGAGTTACAGTGGTACCATGTGCTTAATATGGATGTACTTTGCCTAATGTCAAGTGATAATGTAAGTTAAATACTTTGTAACAGGTACGGACCTCCATGAAGTCAAAATTCAGTCAACTTTAGTATTTATTTTGCATTTCGGGCTTACATTTTTAGAGTTTTATAAACTTTTCTACTTGGAATATACTGTTTGGTGTTGGTTAATGTGTGTAGGCTTGTTTTCCAGTTTTGTTTGGAATTCTTTTTTTTTCCCCTGGTGTAGTGTTCTGAAAGTGTAATGCCAGTGTCTGACTGATATTTTCTGTGTAATTCAAAGACATACGGAATTTTGGTGCAAATGGACAGAAGTGTTTTATTTGCTTTGAAATAAGGGCTTTTTATGTTACAGTGAATTTTTGTTTATACATCAAATACAAGTGAACAACAATGCTTATTTATATCTTCTGAGTGAATTCCTTCACCCTACAAGTACATCAATGTAGGGAAGTTGTTTGCCACTGTTTTAGTTTATTTTTTGTGACCTAATATTCATCTTTATAGGAAGAACAGTCTAGGTTTATATGTTAAAAGATAAGGGAGTAAGGATGGAGGGAACTGGGATTTGTAACCTTGGGTTGATTTCTATACTGATGAAACCTTGCCGAAGTATTTCAGAACTAAGTCCTGCATTAGTTTCACTGACTTTGTGGTGATGTTAATGCTCCGTATCCACTGGAGATCACTCTGCTGTTCAGGACTGGATGTAAGAAGAAAAGTTGAGTTATTAGGTTATAACCATCTTTAAAGTTAACTGTGAAATATGTAAGTACTGTTTAATGAGCCTAACGTAGACCATTTTTACATTAGTTCTCCAGACTCCTGTGAAAGAAAAGATTTGTATTTTACTCTTTTCAGTATTTTTATTAATAGGAAGAGGATAATAATAGCTTATGACAGATTGGTGTAGTCTTTAATGTTTCTGTGACTAAGGCATTTGATTTTATGGCTTTAGCCTTTGTCAGTTTAGAAGAATGAATCTCTACGCTTTATGAGGTTTCTTCTAAAAATTATGTGTAGCTCACTGGAGATGAGAAACAATTATTTCCAGTGATACGTTTCTAGTAGAAATTATGACATTGGGTAGCTCTAGGTGCAATTTCAGAATTAGTGGGTTCGTATTGTGGACTTCAGTAGGAAGTGGATTGTGCCCTTTGAGAGGCATAAGGTTAGAGTGTAACCTGTACGTATTTTAATGTTGGATGTACCATAACTGCTTGAAATACAGTACTGATTGATATAAAATGAAGGATCTAACAAAGGCACAGTTTAAGTAAATGAGCAGAAATCAGTGCTTAGAAAATGAAGGTGATTGTGTGAAGCAGTAAGACAGAGAAGTGGTCGTCTATTCTTGTTTAGTCTAAAGAACAGAAAAGCTGCTTTGATTCCTTGTACTGAAGCAGAATGCAGGGATACCAAGACCATTTCCAATTGCAGTATGTCTGACTGGTCTTAAAGTCATTGCAGGAGGTTATGCAGAAGGTACATCAGTAGTTCTACAGTATACTCATACAATAGTTTACTTAAAAGACTTCCTGCAAATTTACTTCGAGATGCAGAGCATTCTTCAAGCATAGGGAGAAAAAAAACATTGAGGAAGCAGCCTGTCTTTTGCTCTGTGACCTCAGACTGCACACATAAGAATAACATACCTTTTAAAAGAGTATTTTGTAGGTACACTGTGGAGTAATCACCACTAGAATCTTAAACAGTATGTTTCTTCTTCCACAGTTAAGGCTATGGAAGACTCACGGTGCTATTTATTAACCAGGTCAACTGTTTTTCCTGGCTAAAATTTAGACAAAGTAATTTATTTATTTATTTATTTTGTCGAGCTGCCAAGAGAAGGCTATTTTGATGTGGTACATTTGAGTCATCCTTTTTTTTGACACATTCCATGGTTGTTTCCTTTGATGCACATCTTTGGTTTGAATCGGGCATGGGAAGAGGCCTCTACTGTCAAACGTGAGGGGTTTCTTGAAAAGCTGAGATCTTGCCTACTGACAGACAAAATATACATTTTGAATTGCTCATTCCTTCATCTTAATAAGTAACATCACTTAGCCAACAAAAGAATACAGAGAGGACACTGCTTTTTCTGGGGGTCATCCTAAAATGCTGATTGAAAGGCAGAGAAAATGAAAGCTGTGCCTATTCAAAACCAGGACAGCTAAAACAAGAAGTCTGGAGGAGGAACAGTCAGTTCAGAAGGCAACAGTAATTGCTGAGGATAATTGTTTTTTGGAGATATTCTTATAGTGGTGAAAGATGTATCTTACCTTACTGTAAAAGTTACAGTATACATCTGCAGACTTGATCAGGCCTAAATTTCTGTTTCTACCCTGCAGTCTTACCAACTGGTTTTTTCACAGAAAAAACATGAATTACTTTGAAGTTCCTTGAACATGTAGGATAATGGGAATTTGTATAAAAATAGATCTAATCTGGTAGAATGGTTTAACATTATTTTTTTCAAAATCAAATTGAATTTTACATGCTTCTGTATTTGTGATTTTTTTTAACTTCTTGAAATGAATGCTAGAGAATGAAAAGTTTTGAATCATTGCCTGAAAAATAAAATTAATTATGTAGAATTAATTATGTTCTTTTTCATGTTGGCTATGTTCTTCTTTTTCCTACTGGTAGTTAATGATCATTTTGTAACAACAGAGATAAGACATTCTATCTTTTTGCTGAACCAGTTCTTCGCACTGTCCTTCAGGAAAATTATTCTGACCCTGCTCTTCTCACTTAGTTCTATGTTAAGTCCTGATCTCTTTTTACCTTTCTAGCCATTTTATATTTAATAACTTCAAAAGTTATCCTGTACAAGATTTGCTATTGAGGGAAAAAATAATACCTTCCATGATGGCTGGCTTTTATCTGATTTATTTCAGCAGCCTGTCTCCTCCTAGGATGGAAGTGTTTGTTCTTTAATTTCTTTCTACATTCTTAAACTGGAGAGAGACATAAAGTGCATTTAAAGTAGCTGCGGATTTTCCTTAAAAAACCAAAAGAAAACATTTTTTGTCTGTGACTGGAATTGTAGAGAAAATGAGCTGGTACCTTCACTCTCATAATCTGATGAAATTAGCAAGTTAGTTATATTAGGCAAATATTGGGTTAGAAGTCTACTTTTTACTCACTTCCCTTTGTTTTCTAAGAACAAAGTTGTGTGTGCAGTGACTGTTTGCTCTGGCTTTGACCAGATGTCTCATCTTTCTGTAGTTTTAATTGTGAATGACAGGTGAAACCTCTGCCTTTTGTAAACCTTCTTCATGCCTTGTGAGAGGTAAATTTTGTCTAAAAGCGTTCGTCAAACTGCAATTAGAAAACAGAATTGCCACTGCAAAATCAGGGAAAATAGGAACCAAATATCTAAAGTAAGCACTGAGAGAGTAAGTGAACTGTTCTCTTACACTGCAAAGATTTTTGGCTTTGAGATGTCTCTTGAGATTTTTATTTTTTTTCCCTTGTGGCATTTGAGCCTGCATAGTGTATTTTGGTGTTGTTTTTGTTGGCTTAGTTTGATTTATTTTCCTGAAGAGCAGCATAAAGAATAACGTTTTTCTAAAGGTGCCAAGTGGCCACAGAAGCTTGAGTATGAACACTGCAAGAGCGCTTGTTGTGCTTCCATCCTTGCAAGGTGTTTTTTCTCTCCTGCAGTACTTGAGGAGAGGTGGCTATATCTATGTCAGTGGTTCTGTGCAGGGATTTGTTATGCTCACTTTTTACTTTCTGCATCATTTTATTCCTATTGCTGTATGTACTCCAGGATCATTTTCACACTTCTAAGTCTCATACCTGAACTCAGCAGTGTTTTTCCTAGTCTCTGAGATTTGTGATTCAAAGACAGAGCAGTTCACCTACAGTACCCTGTAGATAATGAGCTATTTGGACTTTTCCTATGTCGGCAAAACATGTGGTTAAGATCCTTGGTCATATAATTGATGAGGAAAGTGAAATGTTTGTCCCACATTTCAGCTAAAACTTTGGCCTTCTCAGATCATTGCCTTCCAGCATATCATTTCTTGTAATTCAGTTTGTGAGCTTTAGGCTTGATTTGGCATAAATGCTGACTAGAATATGTTACTTAAATGATGAGAAGAAAACATCTCCTATTAATCCAGTTGCACTTTTATATTTGGTGATATGCCAGTGTTCTTGATACATTTTATTTTATTTTATTAGTCAGTTATGTTGCTTGTTCTGAATTTCTCTTCCCTGTGGAGACCAGTTAATAATAGCTCTATTGTACTTTAAAAGGAGAGCAGTTGTCTTAGTTATTATTCAGTGTATTTCAATGTAATTTGCTTAGTGTAGGAGCTGGGTTTTTTTTCCTTTGCTGTTCTTAAAAATTGAGACTTAAAGAAATTTGATAGAATCTCATCATGCTAAATAATGTGGTAAAAACAATTTAACCCATCCATCTGTAACATAAGATTGATTTATGGATGTTTCATAATGTGAAGTGCTAAATAGAATTTGTTTTCTTGTATTTCTTAACAAACTTTGATAATAAAGAAGAACTGAGGTAGTTAATTTAGTTACTTCCTGTGAATTGCTAAAAATCCATTTCAGTATCTTCCATAGATTTCTGTACATTCACTTTAGCACTCTAATATTGCTTTCAGGTTGCATTAGGCTTTGTGAGCTTAATGTGTGCTGCTGCTTAAAATATGTGGGTTTTTATATTCCCTTCTCTAATGGGAGACAGAAAAATGATGTTGCTTCTTGGTGTGTGATTTTTTTTGATAAAAACTTTCCGTGACTCGTCAGTTCTCTTGCTGTAACTGAGTTTAATTCTTTTTGCTTCAATTTGTTTTAATGGAATTACACTGAGACATGCTCTTCATTTAAATTCAACAACTGCAGCTCTTGGAGTTCGGTGAATGATTTGAGTGTCAGTGCAGTGCTCAATACAAGGTCAAAAGTCTTAGGAAAAATGTTTCTCAGGGAACATCTGCTGCTTCAATAGTGCTATAGTACAGATCTCTCATGCTTGTCGCTTCGTGGTGCTTCTCCATTTTCTTCTCTTTTCTATTTTCAGAAACAACTTTTTCATCAGTCAATTTGGAAATGATTCAGGAAGCTCAGCAGTATTTGTAGCAGGTTAGAGAGGTATGCTTGCATCAGCATCTGCTGAGGAAACTGGTGATCTGGTGGCTAGTGTTAATGAGATGTATTTCATGTCCTGACCTTTGGTTACTTGTAATTGCATTTATTCCCGTGAAAATACTTCATGAGAAAAAAGCAGTGATTGCCTGAACTGAATTACAATCGTGGGGGTTGAGGGTGAGCATTTGAAATTGTGAGGTTGATTTTGCTTTCCTGATTTGTGCCACAGTAAAGCACACATAATAGGCCATAACATAGGAATCAAAGCAATAATAATGGATCTGAAACAAAACAAAATAAAATAAAACCTTATTTGTCTCATTCTAGCTATGAACAATGAAGGGGGAAAAAAGCTTCATTTTCTACCTGCTCTTCTACCTGCCAGCCCTGTTTTCTCATGAAGCATGAGGTTCTCTTGATCAGTGCAAAGTGAGGCATGGACTTGCAGACTGAGAACCATTCCTTAGAAGTGTGTACTTAGACAATAGCATTTCTGAGTAATGCTCATCTAATCTGCACATAGAAGAACAGGGAGCTCACGATCCTCTCTAGAAATTAATTTTTGTTCTTTATTATTTTATAATGTCTGATTTAGTACTCCTTAATAAGCTCTGATCTTACTCCAAGTTTATATAGAGAGCAGTGTGTCTTTTTTCATGCCTTTGGCAACATTTTAGAATTTGATGGCAAATTTGAAAACTAGACTAAGGAGTCCCATTTTGAATGTCTTTGAATCAGATTATACAAAAGAAATGTTGTGATGACAGTCTGTTTAAAGGAATAGTATCAGCTCTCTTAAACTCGACAAGATGCAGAATAATCCATCTACTGGAAGGATGCTCCTTATTAACGTAATCTCTGTTCACAGGTTAGAAACTGCATATTGTATCTTAACCATTCCTAAACGCTGGTTTACCGTGTAAGCATATAGATTAAATGACTGCTTGGAAGTTCTGTGTGTGAAAATCTCATCCAGACTATTCTGTAAATAAAGGTGATGACCACAGAAACCTTATGGTTATGTAAATAAAACCAGAAAATGATTACATACTGACTAGATATTAGAAAGAAATACTTTACTGTGAGGGTTGGAACTAAATGATCTTAAAGGTCCCTTCCAACCCAAACCATGTTATGATTCTACTGTGCATGTATTTACAGCATATAAACTTTTTCATTCTAGTGTATAGTAATGTCTATTTGACAAGAGTTGAATTGTTTCAGTAGGTTTAATATCTTCAGTTATTGAGCGTCTGAATTAGTCTATTTTGTGTCTATTTGTTTTTAGAGTGGACTGCATTAGCTAGCACAGCTACTGCATTGTAGGCTTGCTCTCTTTACATAGGAACTTAGATGGGAGAAACCTAAGTTCAAGTCCACTTTTCTGCTGTCATATCTCATTTGCATAGTGACTTTCATAATCTCATCAGTATTTCAGCTTATAAGTACTTAATTATTTTTGTCCTTTATACCTGCTGCTTACCTCAAAAACTTGTTCTTTCCAATTAAAAGCCTTTTCTTAATTTCCTACCTACTTCTTAGGTGAAGCTTCCTTAAGCCCCCTCTCATTAAAAAAGGTTCTCCACTCCCATGGTCATCCCACAAGCTCTGGTCTAATGAGAGTCCATTGTTCTTGAACACTGGAGGTCAGGGGTATGATGTTTTCCAGATGAGCTCTCACAAAAACTTTCTGTACTCATAATGACATTTTCCTTTATTCTGGGAATATGTTAGGAATATTCTGTTTCTACTTTCCTATTTTACTGTAGCAGAAAATGAAATAATTGAATTCTGTGGCAGAATGGGTCGCCAAATACCTTCTCATTATGTTTGCATTCTCTTTTCTTTTTTTTAAGATGCGTGTTTGATAGCCAAAATATGGCATAAAAATATCTTATACAAATGGTTTTTTATATATATTTTTGCAGTTGATAATTGTTTTTTAAAGTGTTTTCTTCTGTACGGATATTTTGTTAAATAATCTTGTATATTTGCCTTCCACAAAAGTCGTAACAGAAAAATAACTTCTTCAGTTCCCAATGAGGAACATTTATAAATATCCATTGAAGATGGTTATTTGAGTTAAAATGACTAAAAATGTTTCCCTTTGAGGCTTTGAGAATTAGAATGTTGAATCCTCAGTAGTGTGAACCAAAAGTGCTTTCAGAAAGTTATGCTTTCAACTCTTCCTAAGTAAATGGCACTAGCAGATTTTTATCATATATTTAGTGGTGAGATAGAATTAAATTTAGAAGTCTGCTTCTCCTTCACCTCTTTTTTTCAGCTGTCTAGGTGATAATCCTAACAAACTGTGGATTTGTATTTAGTTCAAATGAAAAGTGCATGAAGTGCATAGTTTTCCCAGCCCTTTGGAGTTCTCTTGCAAAAGAATTCTGTCTCCGTGGTAACGATTAAAACTGGGGAAATTGCTCTTTGTTGGAGTCCTGTCCCCTATCCAAGCTCAAAAAGTCTACCAGTGCTTGTCACTTTCCTGCTTTGCATCGGTTCTGTATTCCCGTGATGTGTTAGTTTTGTTTCTTTATGCAAGGATAACTTTGGTAAAAGGGAAAAAAGAATTAAAAAACAATTCTGTGATACCAGCACAGTTTGGCCTTTCCATCTCAGAATGTAACTCAGAAATGTTGAGGTTGAAGGACCATGGGTCTTGAAATGTCTGAGTGTCTGTGCAGGTACTGACTGCTGTGAGCTATGTGCAAAATAGCCTTACTCCAGGCTTTCTTGTTGCATTTTGATTCATCATCTTCTAGAAAGTAGGATATCTTCCTTACACAGATGAATGATCAAGGCTTATTAACCTGGTAATTTGTTTTTTTTGAAACTGGACTTAGTAGCTTGTTTAAACCTCATATCCCTTCTACAGAGCCCAAATGAAATAGCTTTGTTAGAAGTCAAAAACACACACTTTTAGATTTAGGATAGAATTTTTGCTGTTCTGTCTTGGGACAGTTAGATTGAACATTGCTACCACCTTGTGGCAGCTGTATTGAGCACAGCCTAACATAAAACATTGACTCTGAAGGGGACCTACAAGAAAGCTGGGGAAGGACTTTTTGTAAGGGCACGCACTGACAGGATGAGGGCTTTAAACTGAAAGAGGGCAGATTTAGGCTAGATTGTAGGAAGAAATTCTTTACTGTGGGGGTGGTGAGACACTGGAGCTTGTTGTCCAGAGAGGCTGCGGATGCTCCGTCCCTGGAAGCATTTGAGGCCAGGCTGGATGGGGCTGTGAGCAACCTGGTCTAGAGTGAGGTGTCCCTGCCTATAGCAGGGAGTTAAAACTAGATGATCTTAAATGTCCCTTCAACCCAAACCACTCTATAATTCTATTATTACGGTTCTGTGACTCTTTTATGTGAGTAAATTATTGTAAGGGTACAGGGCATTTATAGCAAGTGCTAGCCAAAGACACAGACAGGGATGAAAATGGCTCAAAAGTACAATGGTTGATGGAACATTGCTCTTCATAGCAGCAGAAGAGCTGTGTGGAGTGAGGTTAGTGATTTAGTAGTGAAGTCCTCTGTGATTGTTTATTTTCATATCCATATGAGTAAATAGGGCACAGAATCCCATAGCTGACTAATAGATATGTTTTTTGTGTAGTTCCTTTCTCTATGCCTTTTTCTTTGAAAGTCTACAACCCTAATTCCAACAAATCTTCAAAGTAATGTGTAGAAGAAACAAAACCTTGGTATGTCTACTCTACTGCATTTCTTGAAATCAGACTTCATCCTTCCTCAGTCTGGTAAAAGTATACAGGCTACTGCCAAAAAATCCTATAAAAATAACATTAAAAAAATCTAAAGAATGAGCAAGAGTAAATTGAGATCTTTTGTAAGGGCAATTGAAATTTCTTTATGCTCAGATGGTACACAGGTTCTTAGAACAAATAAATATATCCCACTCATTGCTGTGTTTATGGGAGATCATATTTCTTTAGGTGAAACCAAAGGTGATCTTGCATTTGCTTTCTCCAACTTCTTTCTTATTTTCCATGTCTTCCCTACAGGGAGAGATAGTTAAATGTAAAATAGAGGCTTCTGTTGTGAGAGGGAAGAGCAATTAAAATGCAGTTAATTCATTGAATTACACTGGTAGTTGTTTCAATCAAACCCATTGATGGTGACATTGATGGATTAGAATTCCTCATCACGATAGTGTGGAAGATGAATGTGTTGCTGAAAGCATTTCCATTTGATGAAACTTGAAGCGTCCATGCCTGATGTTCAATTTCAGTAGCTAAGTCATAAGCATTTAGGATTTTTCAGCATTGTGGAACTGTCAGTGTAAAGTCATAAGTCACATCTCTGTAGGACCCTTGTGAAACCTAATGTGTCATTTGAAGGTGTGGTGTTAAAGCATGTGAGGTTTTGGTTTTCTGTTATGTTTACCTTTTTTTCCTGTGGGACTTCAGAAATACTTTTTTATTTTTAATTATTCACCTCTAATTTAATACATTTTACCATTAAACAGTTTTGGATTTCATATTCCTGACCCCCTCACTGTTGAGTATGCTGGAGTATTAGTTGCAAAATGTTTCATCTGACCTCTAAAAGAGTTTGTGGAACTTCAGGGTAGGAATGTCACCCATGTCTGCAGCAGGGATGTCTGTTTTCTATGCTTCAGTGCAGTCCAAATGCCAGAGCTGGGTAACAAGAGAAGTAGCAAATAAATAAAAACTTCATTTTCAAGCTTTGGTCTTGCAAGGAAATTTAATTACAGCAGTCAGTTTTAGAAGTGCATTTGTCTTACCACTCTACAATAGCAGTGTATTTATCTTGTTGTAATTACTTTGGAAGCTGACATGGTCTTAAAGTAATAACTGAGCCTTGTTCTTCTACAGATAACTAATTCAGTGTCTTCTCAATGTGTAGGAAAAGGTATAAATTTCACAGAATGCTGTGTGCTCAAACCTCAGTTTAAGCAATTTTTTCTCTTGGTACTGGAATTCCAAACCCTTCCTGTGGAATAAAACAAGATAGGTTTGAGTCCTTGTGTGGTTGTAAGGTGTGTGACAGAACACACCTGTAAAGAAAAAAAGGTGCTTCCCTTGAGAGATGCCATTTGCATATTACATCCCTGCTGTGTTTATTTCAGGAAGGTTAATCAACAAGACAATTAGCCATTACATTCTGATTGCTTTGAGATTAGTAAATTTGTATCCCATCTGTATATTGTTAAACAGAAATACCTCTCCACCAGAAAACTGGATGAATCGAGTGATCGTTTTTCTTGTTTTGGATTCTGCAGCATTGTGTGTCCTTCTGAGAACATGAGCTGAGAACTCATTCTTTCCAGGGTGAATTTGAAAGGAGATAATTGCAATCGTTAAATTGTTCAAGTACGAAGTATCCGGATTAGATCATTTCTGATACAAATGCAAAGGGGATATTTAAAAAAAAATATTCTCAGATGTGTTAACTTTACATTGTTTTTGTTCAGTAATGTATGTAACTTAATGGCAAATTATACATAAAGATGCAACTCAAGTGTTTGATGGCAAAAATGTACTATTAGAATTTAATAGCATTGGTTCCTAGTGCTTATTATATTTCCAAGAGTATGAATATGCAAAATGAATCAGAGATAAGCATTAACAGCTAATGTCCTTTCCACTTTGTTTTATTACAGTCAGAGACTAGAAATGAAAGCACAAGTTGCAGATGCATTCATAGCAAAATTCCAACTGACGCCAGATGAAATGAACCTCCTTCGAGGCACGAAAGATGAGCCAATTACTGAGGTAACTCAGTGAACATTAAAAGCTTTGCCCCGAACTAAAATGTAAAAACATCCTAGCTGAATTGTACATGAGATCTTATTATCAGTTTGTAGTTTCATTTTTGATGGAGGAATGTACCTCTTTAACACAGTGGTGAATTTCTGATGAGTTTGAAATGTGTGATGAAAGGTTCTGGTAGCAAGAAAGAAAAATAGCGTTAAATTCTAGTTTGTATAATGAGTTTAAGGAGCAATAAGAGCATCGTGTATTTCTGCACTTCAAAAAGACCTTTATGGAGCCTCAATTTTCAGCAGAGATGTTTTAAAACTACTACATGCTCAAATAAAGCAAATGAGAAATTGATGTCATTCAGTACTAAGTAGTACTGCTCTTGTGTGTGAATTTGTGTGTGTGTATATATATATGTGTATATATATACTTATACATAAGTATTCAGTAACTTGAATCAGTATAATCTGGGGCTTTCTCTCTTTCTTATGTTGTTGATGAAGATATTAGGTGCTGATTCACTTTCAGCCACCTTCCAGAACAAGTTTTTGAAAATGTTCATTTTTTAGTAAGGCAGCTTATTGTTCTGCAGTACGAGCAAACTGAATAATGAGAGAACTGAGTATACTTAATAGACTTTATTATTGTAATTGCATAGAAACCTTCGCTTAAATGTGGACTACCTGCTGAGACATAGTATCTCATTTCCACAGGCATCCTGTTTCCAGTTCAAGCATTATTAAAGTCGTGAAACAGATAACCATAAGCAATGCTAATGAAGTCATTCAGTGGAATGTGTTAAATGATTGTGTGCTTGAGTAATTGCTGTATGCTTTTATACCAACTATTACCATGAAACAACATTCAGGTTTCTAAAAAGTGCATAGCAAGGAACAGTGACAGCAGCACTATGCTACTTACTGAGTGCTTGGTTTGCAGCAGAGCCAGGGTTAATCCTTTTGATATTTGGACCTGTCTAACAAATGTGCAAAAGTAACAGATAGAGTCATCACCCTGCTACTTTGTGTGATACTGTGCTAAGTTGCAAACTTCAGTAATAAAGTTTCAAGCACGCTGGTTGATTCTAGCCTAGGTAAAAAGTAAGTACACAACTTCAAAGTTAGACTTCTGTTTTGGGGAGATTTTAGATGTATTTCTGGTTTTTTACAGATACACAGTCTTCAACACAGTTGGTGCAAGTCAGTGTGTTAAATCAATTGACTATTTCATATATAGAAAAGTAGTTTCATGTGACTTGAAACAGATAGAACTCTTCTGAGGCAAACTGTATGAAAGTCACAAAAGAAACAGTTATATCTCAATCTCCAGTCTCCTTTATAATATTTGAAAGAAGACTTTGTAATAAGAGGTTATGTTAGTAGATTTCCATTAATGCTTTAAAATAGTAACAAAATAACCTTCTTGCTCCAACCTCAGTGTCTTACAGAGGTTTTTTTCTTCACTCACTAGCAGTGATACTTTATTTGAGATAGAAATGTTATGCTGGAAATCCTCAGTTCAGTATGTTGTAAGGGCTTAATTTTTCTTAAGGATTGTCATCATATTATATGAAAACAAAATAAAATGTAATCATTGTACTTTACAATGTTTCACTTTACTCCTTAGTTGCTAATGTTAATGAGGGGATGATAGTGGAATACATAGTAATAACCTCAAAATCTCCCCAAGTGGGTGTAGGTAGTACTACTAATACCAGTAATACTACAATACAATATGTAGTATTGGCTATATGTAGTACCTACAAGACAGGTTAAAAACACATCTTGGCAACTATTTAAAAAAAAAAAAACAACCAACTGTTGAAGAAAAGAGTGATGTAATGGGAGAAACAGATGTCCAAAGGCTATTGAGATGGATTGAAAGATGAAGAGTGGCAAGGAAGCTTATATTTACCAGCAGCACTAGGAACACAGACCTGCAAGGAACATGAAAATGAAATTAAAAGCGGGAATATAAACTGCTAGAGGTGTAAATGAGAACTTGCCTTTTTTTAGCCCTGTGTTTATTTTATTTATTGGTGTAGGACTTTTTCAAGGCTCTGGGAAGGGTAAAGCAAATTCATGATGATGTCAAGATTCTCCTCCGGACAAATCAGCAAAGAGCAGGGTGAGTGTTACTTAAATGCAAGATAATCTTTGCTAATTACAAACAGAAGTTACAGCAGAGTCTTGTTCTTTACTTCTCATGACATTATGGAATATTTCACATCAAAATGAAGAATGGTAACATTTTTAAATGTTCATATTTTGAATAATGGTACTTTTTGTATGTCTCTGGTAGTACTACCTGAAATACGGTTTGCAAATAAAAATGTTCTGTCTTGTAGCTTGGAAATTATGGAACAGATGGCTTTACTGCAAGAGACATCTTATGAGCGACTTTACAGATGGACTCAAAGTAGGACTGAGATTCTTTTATGTGTATAAATATGATGGTGATTATTCCTTTAATTCTTTGATGTGGATTGAACTCAGCAAAAACCCTTTCCAATACTCACTAGCAAGGCTTTGAGTTTCGTTCTTGCTGAAAGATTTGTCTAAAAGCTAGCTTTTGTGAACCGAATGGTTAACTGGAGAGCCTCCCTTTTTTGGTCAAATCTCATCTGTTTGGAAAACCATATTATGTATCTGTATATTTAGATGTCTTCCCACAAAGAACAGTAATTACAGTTAGATAGTACTAGGAATTTGCTAAATGTATTGCATTTTGTTTTGTCACTAGTCACAGGAAAGTTCTGTTTTTTGAGAAGTGGCTTATTAAAAACAAACAAAGCCGACTTATTTTATCAGGATGCTCTTTTGAGTCACTGTAGGTGATTATTTTTTCATAATTCTTCTGGATTCAGGCATCAGTGCTAAATGTAACATCTCAGTAATGTAAAATGTAGATCCTTTTAGATTACTTCTCTCAAGACACTGACAACAAAAGGTGTGCAAATAGCTAGTGCAAAGGGAGATTAAATTTGTTGGCTATTCTTCAGTGGGTGCTGAATTCTCAGATAATGGTTGCAGTTTCATCCTAACAAAAATTCAGCATGATTATGGTGTTGTGTGATTTAGTTTATGTGATTTCGACATTCTTGCGTGGGCTTTGCAGGATTGTATAGTTATGTCATTAAAATGAAAGCAAAAACAAAGAAACAGAACATCCTCACAGCGTGGTTAAATGCTTGCTCCATTTTTTTTTCTCGGTAATTTGTCTGAGATGTGTCAGTCTCTTATAAAGGAGCCTGACAGAATTTTCATGGTTGAATGATTTAACATTTGTACATGGGTGCAAGCAGATAATAAGCTTCCTTTAGTTTTCACTTTTATTGAGATTTGTGATGGACATCCATTTTGCAGCGATGTACTTAAGAGGGGAAATTAATTGCATTAATACAAACAAAGACCAGGTAGCATATTCTGAAGGCTTCAAATCAAAAACCTTTGAATTTGTAGCCCATTTTCTTGTTTGTCAGCCTAAAGATAAATACTAAAGATATTGCAGTGTAAAGGCATTTTTATCTCTATTGATATTTTATAGATGAATGCAGGACTTTAACACAAGAATCATGTGACATTTCTCCAGTTCTTGCTCAAGCCATGGAAGCCTTACAAGATAGACCTGTTCTCTACAAGTAAGTCAGTGTTCATGACCATCTCTAATAAAAAGGAGTATTTTCAGCCTATGAAACTTGAAGACTGCCATTATTTGCAATATTAATGATAGTGACAGTTTAGTCTTCCATCACATTTGAAAAACATAATAAAAAACATATTCAAATTCTCTAAAATTCAGAGTTTCTTTGACATACTTATGACGTAGTAGATGTTGAACTTCTCCAGACTTTTTGCTTCATAAATACAACGACAGACTTCTTGTTTATATCTAAATGAGTTGTAACTTTTTGCTACTCTCATTGCAGGATTTTTCTGTAGAGAAAACGAGCTATCCAAAGCACATAATTGTCTCATTTAAATTTCCAAAGTGAAAAAATTGATTAGCTTTTGCTGAAGCGCTTCTGATAATGGGAACATTTTTTTAATAGTGACTGTACAAGTTATAATGGAAGACAAGCTGCTACATACGGGCTTCCAAAGCATAGGGGTGCTTAAATTATGTAGTAGTTCTCAGTTCTTGTTCAGAATTTGCTGAAGGGACTGTTTAATGTAAATTAAATGGTAGTTCGTAGACAACCACGAGGTGGCACTCTAAGAACTGTTTTTATTGGAGTGGCTTTATACCTGAGGAGATGATGTTTTACTGTTAGCTCTGGTACATTTAGCTTCTTTCATTCAGAGGTTTTATTTTGATTTTGCTCCTTACACACATTGCAGCCAGCTGGTATGTTAGGCTGTGGCAAGGGTTTGGAGAGCCCTTTTTAAAATTCTTTCTTACAGCTGCATAAGGTCATTCACAACATTTTATAGGATTCTTTGTAAATACATTTTGTATTTTCTGCAATAAATATTTTGTTAAATGATGCTACTTTGGAACTTCTTGAAACTGAAGTTTTGCTTTTTAAAACTGACTGTAAACAGCAAAAACTAAAAATACCTTCTGTATAAACCCACAGCTGTCCAGTTTAAAATGAATCTGCGGAAGAGACATTTTCTCCTAATTTCTTTCTTATTGCTACCAAAGTTTAATAAATAAATAAATAAATGATAGGGTGCTTTTTTTCTCTCCCAGAATGGCTGAAGTAAATGATAGTGTAGAAGATGGAACCATGCCTCTCTCACCATAGATTACTCTTGTCAAAAGTGCAGTACTGATGCTTTGTATTTTCAATCTAAAGATGACCTGTACCTTTGTACATACTAACTGCTGAGAACAGTTTAGAAATGAGGTGCTGTAAATAAGTAAACAAGAATTTGTAATGTTAATTTTAGGGTGGCAGAAAGATTGTACCATGGATGACCTTTTGGAAACTAAGTACAGATCTGAAAAATATATTTCACTTTGCTTTTACTTTGTATTTCTAACAGAAACATTGAAAACTGCTTAGTAGATAATACATGGACTCATAGCTCAAAGCAGTGTTCCTCGTCCATCCTCCACCCTGATTTTCAAAGCTTTTCCACTGCCGCCTTCTTCTCCTCACAAATGATTATTACTACTTTACTGGGTTTTTGGAAATTTGGAACAGGACTGGAAAGAATCTAAATGTTATTTTCTTCCCCCAAAATAATAATAAATAGTCTGTTTCTAGAACAAATAATTGTTACTAATTCGTTTTTATGCTTGTAGGATTTTCACATTGTGATACCCTACTTTTCTGAGACCAAAATCAAAATGAGTTGCTTTTTCTTTTTTAAACAAAGTTATCACTACTAACTGCTGGTTTCAAATCAAATGGATCTTACAATCTCAATATTATATTATACTGCTGTATTTGCAATTACATAACTGTTTATTGGGGGGGAGGAAAGCTTAACCACTTTCTCCTAAGATTGGAGATTTTTTGCTGCAATGCTGCTATTCCTGAACTGTGGACAGTCAGCAGATTCTGTATTTCTCTCATATGTAACTGTATAAATTTTGTAATTAATGATTGTTTAAAGGCTTTTTATCAACCTCTTCTTAAAAAATAAAGCAGATCTTTACTCTATGAATAAGCAAGTATGTTGTAAGAAATATACTGAAAAAGAAACTTCAAGATTCTTCCCTCCCCCCCTTTAATAGTAACTTACATTAAAAAAGAGCAAACATAGATGATTCATTGAACTATTTATAGCATAAGAAAAATCAAATTGAATGTAACTTGAAACATGTATGACACAGTGTATTATTTCCCTTTGTATTTTGTCCTCCACATCTGTCTAATTGTGAGCACAGTGCTTACTTAATTTCAATCAGTGAGTAACATGCTTTCTATTATTATTATTTTATTTTTATATCTGTTCAGCTGCTGGGTGTCACGGGTAAGTGACACCAAGCCTACTCTTTGGCATTTCTTCTTTTATGTTGGGAAAATATGCTGTTGTCTTTTTTTATTTTTTCCTCTTTGTAATTTGTGGACCGTGTTCAAAATACTTAAATTCTGTTTTTCAAATAAGTAATTGTTCCATTGCTTTCAGAGGTCCTGTTAGTAACCGGATAAATCAGGGATGTTAGCAGTGTTCATTTCCCACCCATCAGTTGTTATTATGCTTTATCCCCAGCAGGAAAGTAGCCTTCTCAAGAACGAGTTGTGCTATCTTCTGGGTACCTTCTCTATTACCAGTATGCCATTTGAGTTTACGCACTGAGTTACAATTATCCATGCTTTAAATATGTAACTAGATTCATTTGATTGACACCGAACAACTATGTGCAAATAACTTTGTAGCTACAAATCATCTGATGATCTAGAAGGAGGTAGCTTTGTGTTGTGGTGCAACAATTTGCTTCTTCTGTCTTCAGTTGTGGGCCACATGTGAACAAGAGTCCTAGACCTGTCAGTCCATGCTTATATGTACAAAAGTGGAAATGATTTTTTCATTTCTTTATTTGTGCATGGTAAGTGAATGGAAGGGTCAAGGAAAAGCCATCTATAGTATTTGTTACATAGAGTCAATAACGTCAGGAAGTTTTTAGAGCTGTATAGTGGAAGGATTGGTGCAAGTTTATTAGAACTATAGAAGTGATTACTTGTACTAACTGTAAAACTGAAGAGATTAAGTGTGATAGTGTGACCTTTGTTTTACCCATTTTCATGTTTTGGTAACAGGTACACTCTGGATGAGTTTGGAACAGCTCGAAGGAGTGCTGTAGTCCGTGGCTTTATAGATGCTCTGACTAGAGGAGGTCTGGGAGGTACTCCCCGCCCTATTGAAATGCACTCCCATGATCCTCTGAGGTACTGTACTGAGAACATATAAGGAATAATCCTTTTACCTCTTCACACTTTGAATCCCTCACACTATAAACCCCTGATTCACGCAGAAATTTCTCTCTCTATTTAGGTATGTAGGAGACATGCTGGCCTGGCTGCATCAAGCTACAGCTTCTGAAAAAGAACATCTGGAAGCTATATTGAAGCTTGTAACTATTCAAGGTACTACTAGATTTCAAAACATATATTAAGGAGTGATAAGAAAGAAAGTTAAGAAGTATTAAGAGTGGGCTTAGGCTTTGAGAGTTTAAGTTTTCATTTTACTGGGATTAACTTCAGAATAACATATGGTTGCATTCTATCAGAAGTCCTTACCAAAAAAGAATACTTCAATTTGCTTTCTTTTCATTTTCCTATGCTCATAATAGGTTTACACTAAATTTACAGAGATGTTTTGAGCTGTAACTGAGAGTTCAGAATTGTCCATAAGATTTAAATATATCTCTCTGAAAACATTTTTTTTTTTGAGAATTGTTATTCCTTACTCTGTTCCTTCCATGCTACAAGTAAGGAAATTTTCATGTGTCAAGTAATAGGTTTCTGAAGGTCGAAGTAAGTCACTGTAAATACAGCTTTATGATAACAAATATATCACTTGTTAATAAAAATATTCATTTATTAATGAAACTATAGATTCTCATGCAGATTTTTCAGCAGCTTTTCTCTTTTAAGTACATTGAACTTGAGAACTTCTGTAAAAGCTGTAATGGGATTGGCCTCCACAGCTTCAGCCAGAGACTTACAACTGAGTGAATGTATTTGATTTGCTTAGTAACAAACCTTGTGCAAGAGCTTACATTTGATCTGTATTTTTGGTGAGTTTTCCAGATCATGAATTTTAATTTAGTCCTTCTTTGGGATTTGAAGTTAATACGCATTCTCATTTTCCTTATTGCTGGAAATACAAAGTGGCTTTTGCAATTAAAGGTATATGAGCAAGGAGATTGTTTAAAAGAAGTAGGAACTGTAAATCAAACTAAAAAGGAATGTTGTTTTTTAACCACAGTTACAGCATACTACAGAAGTTGATTTAATTTACTGGAAGTATCTCAGAGAGAGAATAAAGTAGGCCTCATGATGGTTATATGGTAGGGAAAAAAACACAATTCTGATCTAATGCTTCTGCTGTAACTATGGAGTCTTTCAGGAAAAGCTGGCCACACAGGATGGTTCTGCATCTGGTTCTGCAGTTGGCTGTGCTGTTGCCCGGTCTTCTATTCCATTCTGAAGTTGTCCTACCTCCTTGTGCAGTGCTTTGTCTAACTATTAAATCCTTCAGTCTTCTGGCAGGATGTCAGGCTGAGATGCTGTGACCTTCTAAGTAGATGTATTTAGAGAATTTTAACCATAAGTCAGAGTAAACTACTTAAGAATACAGAGAATAGAAATATTTACAGGAAAAAAAATAGAAAAAAATCACCAGGTCAGAACTTCTTTCCAAGAGACCAATATAAACAAGATATTCAGTCTTGCAAGCAAAAAGATAAGCAAACAAATGTTTTTGTTCTTTGACATCACTGTTGCCTGCTTTTCAGAAGAAGTAAAGTGGGGTTCTTACCTTCACAGTGGAACCAACAAATCCTTGAAGGATGCATCTATTAACTGTTCCTCTGCTTCTCTGGGAAAAAATTTTGATGATGAGTATGGTTGTAGGATAAAATCTGTAAGAGGAAACAGTACTTAACAGGATGCCACTGAATTTAGCAAGAACCCTTAAGTGTGAAATGCAGTTTTATGGTTCCGGTTAAATAGATTGAGATTATATGCTTCATATAAAAGCAGATCACAAATTGTACAAATTTGTACAGAAATGATTGTTTACAGTATGTGTGGTACTGAGAAATTTGAGGTGAATCATCTATATTGTTGCACAGTCTTCAGGTGTCTGGTTGCACAGGCTACAGCAGAAGTTAAGTTAGTTTAACTTGTCCATTTATAAGTGGACATCTTGTTGATATGTGGTTAGAGAGAATGAGAGTGATTTGCTTTGCACAGGGCTAATCTTCCTAACAAAAGATAGTTCCAATATAGGCATTTCTCAAGACTTCATCAGCAGTGTTTTGTTTTGTTCTTCTCTATTCCCTGCAGAGGGAGACCAAGCAACTAGCATAGAGTATGAGTGATTTTGAAGGTGAAATTTAGAGAAATACTATCTTAACCTGTACTAAATTAGTCCAATGTTTTATCTTCACTTTCAGTTTGAATCATTTTTGGAGGGGGAAGTGCATTTATTATTTTAGGTCAGGGACATCTGAGTTCATATCACTGCTAAGCTGTCCTATAAGCCCTGTATAATTTCAGGACTATGGAGAAGGTGGTGAATTGCACTGACACAAAAATCTTCCCCCTCTCTTTATAAAAGAAAAAATGTGGATGGAGACAGATGTAGATTGGGTCCCGGTAGAAGGCCTGTGAGTACCATTTTGGAGAGATGTTCACTGTTTTGACTTTAGAGACAACAGAATCTATATCCCATAACTAAGTACTTAGGAGTAAGTTTTAAAAAGTTTTAAAATTATAAGCTTGCAAACGTTAGCCCTTGGAAATTTATCTGGTCAAAAAAAAAGCCATTAAAATTTTAAGCACTGTAAAGTTCAGAATAGGTAAATGGTTTTGCATTGTACTGGACCTAAAAGTGATTTTGAGTCTCTTAAGAGTTGTTTAATCCTTCCATGTCACTGCATCTTGCTAATAATGGCAATGCTTATATAATCAGTTGTGTTGGAAGATTTCTTTTTGCTCTTTGCTTAGTCTGAAATACTCTGATTGGATCTGAAAGTGTATGTGATGGCACAAGCATATGATATACCAAAATTGTAATTCCATGTTCCTTGCTATTTGAACTTGTATATTTTTGCAGCTAAAATTTCATACCCAAGAACTTGTTAATGAGTCAGTCTGGTTTAGAAACATGATTGCAAAGATGTGCTTGTTTTATCGATGAACCATAAAAAGGTGGCTGTTCCTACCAAAGAAATGTGTGAATTATTAGGATGTGCTGGGGAGTTACCTGTGACATAACAGGCCATGAACCTCGTGGTTTGTAATCTTGCTTTCTTCCCTGGTGTTAATACCTAAATATATAAACATATTTTTATGACCTTACTGATTTAGAATGTTGAAGTTCTTAGCTATGAGCACCATACTGAATTTAGTTGTTTCTTCTCATGTGGTTTTTCATGTGTCTTGATGTAAAGAAGCATTGTCACATGTCTCTAATTTTCTATATTTTTTTTTCTCGGAGAGGTAATCTCTTTTAGTGTGAAATAAGATCTGTAAAATACAGCTTCAGGTCGCCTGATTTTTATCACAGTCAATTTGTTTACTGTTCATTGCATGGGTCCCATCGGAAGATGAACTCCTGTTGACAAGTTTTAAATTAGAATTAAACTATTGCTGTCTCCATAAATCTATTCCAAGTTGTTACTGAAGTGAGAGCTTGAAGATCTGTTGCTTTCAGTTTGATTGATTTATGACAGCAGTGGTTGCCATGCAACAATTAATTTGTGTTTCATGATAAGACAGGGCAATATTCTCTTTCGTATATAGTTTGTTCTCTGAAAGATTAGTTTCAACTGCTGCTAGGAAGGAAGCATTTGCTAATGGTATGGTACAATACAGTTTGGAGGTACACGTGATGTAAGTTATAACAATGCCATGAGCACATCACTCTCAGAAGTGTATATTTGCAGTTCAGGCCTTTCATAATGGTACGTACTGTTGCTCCTTGAGCATCTCAGTGCCCCCCTTTGTTGGGTTGTTTATTTTTTGGTTTCAGGAAGTGCTGATGCTGAGCATCTCTGTGACTGATTCTGGCTAAAACGTTTTTCTTCCTCTTGTTTCTTCTCCCTCAAATCCCCAGGCACTGTGTTGTGCTAGGGAGCAATTGCATAGCATAAGGTAATGATGAGTCTTCAGGACAGTTTTGTCATACAACCATTTCTTAATGGTTAGATTTGAAATTCAGTGGAGATACAAGCTAGTCTCATGAAGAAAAGAACATGCCTTTCATAATGTTGTTTTTTTTTTTAATGCAGGAGTAGCTCTTATATTTATTTGTTTTATAGTCTTGAGGAAAAGAGAAATTTGCATGATCTTAGCATGTGCTTGCATTCGCTGTAGGTGTGGAAGAAAATATTCAAGAAGTAGTTGGGCACATCACAGAAGGTGTTTGCAGGCCTCTAAAGGTATGGTATATTGCTTTTCTTAGTGCTCTAAATATGTTGAAACAAAGTCTGTTATTTTTTCTCAGAACATTTCTACACTGTACTGTCATCATTCCTTGGTTAAAACTATATTCTCAATGCTGAGAATTGTAACGCCCTTCAAAATTAAGGGTTCTATCACTCATGGGTATGTAGTTAATGGTCTAATTAGAAACAGTCATACAGTTAGAGGTGCCAGGATATTAAATCTGTGTCTTGATCTGTTTTGCTTTTCCTGAAGTTCAGTGTTACTTATCACCAAAAATTTAGCTCTGGGATCAGAATATGGGAACAGATGTAGTAGGTCAGATGGAAAAACATTTTAACTTCGTACTGTTTTTTATAGTGCCCATGTTATTTTCTTAAAGGATGTTGTGGAAGTGTGTTAAGATACTCCTGCAGAATAGTTTCCTCAACTGTTTGTGGGCTTACTAAGGACTTACTGAACTGTAGCTTCTGTCTTTGTACTTAACAGACCTCAGTAGATTTTTCTTCCATGAATGTGTCATGTTGGTATAAAACGTTGGTGTTCATAACATATCTAGCAAGAGGGAAGTGCACAGATTAAGTTCAGGCTTTTTGAAAACTCAGCTCCTGTTGATTTTCTCTTGTTTAGTAACTCTAGCTCTTGTATTGAAAGAAACAGTGAGAAGTGTTTCCTAGTTATCAATCTTTTCTCAACCATTTTTAGTTCCACAGTGTGCTTTAAGATTTCTTCAGGCCGTACTCTGTCCAAGGGACTGTACTCAGTAATATACCCCTGTTCAAATATCCTTCTATGCAACAAAGAAAATGGGTATATATGTATGCTTCTGTACATACATAGGAATTGGAGAGTAAAGTACAGCTGAATGTTGAAATTAACTTTGTGCATTGAGCTTTGCAAATAAGAGTCAAAAATTATTCTTCATATTTGGTCTCCAACTTGAGTGCAAAAGGAGCATAATCTTAGTTGATTCTCTCTGCAGCTGGCTCAGCCAAGAAGGCACTGCTGCACATTGTGCTCCACTGAACAGCAGACAAATAACTTGGAGATTGGATGGTGGTCTGTATGTAGCCCTTTCACGCAGGCATGTGGGAGAATAGTGCACTGATAAGTCACTGACTTACACTGCTTCATGAGTGCCCAGAACTTGACCTTGGGACAGCTTTTTATGGTGAATTGAGACTGTGTGTCCCATGGAGACAAGACATCAACTGTCCAAGTGTAAAGAAAGTCAGTACTGTTTTGGTCTGTGTAACCAATATCTCCTGGTTGAGATAAACAGTCAACATAGCTGCTTGTTAGTTATAAAAATATCTAGTTACATACCGGGAGCAGATATGTGATATCTCCTTAAAGTAAAGGAGAGATTAATTCAGGAGAAATATTGTCTTTTGGGAAAAATGCCTAATGCTTTGAATATTCCAAATTGCTGCATGAAGCTAATGATCATTGGTTATTGTTTAGGGATTCTGCAGCTGCTTGTGCTCTGTTCAGTGCTAAGGAGAATTCCAGTATGTACTGGTGTTAATTCATAAAATGATCTCAGTATTTTGAAATTTTCAGTAACAATTTGCAACAAAAACCTATAAGGGAATATTTAGTGGTGAGGGGGTAATTTAATTTAATTTAATTTTTTAAGGATTTTTTTTTTTTTTTTTTAGAAATAGCTGCTTGTTTTCTACCCAGAGGCTTGGCAACCCCAGAAATACATTGGTTCAAGCAAAAAGTTATAGTTAAGATGGCATTGTCTCTTGTTAGTTTTTGTTGTTGTTGTTGTTCTTTCCTTTTAATTTATTTCTCAAAAGTCAGCATCAAATTATACATAAAATGATAGAGATTGTCTTTTAGAGTGTATGACTGGAAGGACTTCTGCTTATGCTGCAGGTTAGGATTGAGCAGGTGATTGTTGCTGAGCCAGGAGCAGTTCTACTGTACAAGATTTCTAATCTTCTCAAGTTCTACCACCATACAATCAGGTATGCAAAATGTGAAGTTTGTTAAGGATGTCTTTATTCTAAGTATAATGATTAGAATTAGGAAGGGTTTTCTTGGCCTTGTGTACTGTACTATCAAAGAGAAACGTGCATGGTACCAAGCAAATGTCATTTGTTGTCACTTTTCATACAGAGTCTGCTTTGGAATACAGCATCGATTTGATAAATAGATAAAGGATATTCTGTTACTTCTCTATCTGGATGCCAATAGTATGTTAAAAAACTACTGAAAGCATCTAAGGTGACAAAGCCAGGTGTCCCTGTGAAGAAAATGCTAGAATTAAATTAAATTCTCTCTAGAAATTCTAATTTTTTCTTCCTTTAATAGCTGTGTTTGGTTACCACATTTTCTGATAGAGCACTTGCATTTTCCTGCTGACAAGGTGCTTGCTTTATGCTGTATCTTGGTGTTCAAGGTTTACCAGTCATCTTCCCAACTTTCAGGTGCCCCCAAGAACAAAGAAGCAGGTGGAGAATCAGAATCACTGTTTTTTATAGATGGTGGCCTTAGGGTTAGCAGTAGTTGATATTGGTTAGAAAGAACAATAGTAGGAAAATGTTCCTCCACAGCCCTGGACTGAAGTGCTGAGAATCTGAGTCACTCGTGTTATGACTTGAGCTCACGTTCAGTGTTTAGGAATTGGATAGAATGGAATAAATGGTTCTTGAGCATCTACTGCTGCATCTAAATTCTTCAAGTGTGGTGGCACTACAGGTCTCTGGTAGAACACACACAGGACTTACGTTTTGCTCAGTATTATAAAAGAAAAAGAATAAATTATTCCTATTCTTATTGTCAAAACAGCTGCAAGATTTTTGTCATTTTTCTGTCTCCAAAGTCTGTTTCCCAGTAGTTATAAAGCAACTGAAAATGCAGTGTTAAAATGGAAGGTCTGAGGCAGTCTTACCTGTTGCTTTTTCTCCTGCAAGCGATGTACTGTTTGAAGATCACTGAAGTATCTCCTGTCAGCTGAATAATTACCTCTGTATACAGGAAGCATGCCTGATTGATAAAAGGAAATCCATGACATATGACGTGTGGCCCATTAAATGTGACAAGATTGTGTTCTGAAAATCACGCCAGGCATTAGCCCTATTATGATGCAGTGAACTTTTTACCTGCCACTTTTGTAGCTCAGAAGTATTTTTACATTAGACAAAAGTGCTAAACTTCAGATAGGCTATACATAAAAGTTATATCCGCTTGATAGCATGGTTAATTGTGCTTGTTCTCACAGACAATAAGCATATCTCTTGAAAGCCAGTGTGGCTGTTCCTACAATTCCTACGTCTTCGACTTTGAAAACTCTGTATATGAAATGCTTTCTAAAGTGTCTGACCTTGTCATGTAGTTAATCTCTGTTTTGTTTTCAGTGGTATTGTAGGAAACAGTGCAGCCACACTACTGACAACAATAGAAGAAATGCATTTGTTGAGTAAGAAGATATTCTTTAACAGCCTGAGTCTTCATGCAAGTAAACTAATGGACAAGGTTTGTTTCAAAATCATGCATCTTTCATATTTAAGATCTCAAGCTTTCATTTTCCTTTTATCATTAGACGAATGGCTGTTTTAGACTTCAACTTTTCCTAAAATTGATAATTTTTTTATTTCTATGTGCTGGCTGTAGAATTCAATTTAAAAATAAAGATCCTGCATGTCTGTTTTTTTATATTTTATTAGTGTCAGTGAATATGGCTAAAAATAGCATTATTAGCTGCATTTGTTTACAGAGCAGCAGAGCAGTTTACATAGTTGTAAGATCTATGACAAACAGAAAAATTAATGCTGAAATTTCCCTTAGTCGCAGGGTCAGCTAATTGGGCTAGATAATTTGTATTGCAGCATCATCTGATCAGTAATTACTCGTGTAAATAGTGCCTTTTTTGAAGTTATGAAATAAATCTCAGGACGGCAAGCTGAGTAAAAGAAAAACTTGACCTTTTCTGTCTTTTATAAAACCCACGAAAATTGTTGCTGTTAGAAGCAGAATATACTTTTGTTAACTAGACAACTGCACCAAAGCCAGCATTGCTTCCCTGATATCTTTTCTTCTCCCAGTGTTTGCTTTGAGCTTCATTTCCATGAACTTGCCATTGTTCAGTACCTGAAACAGTTCTTGTTAAACTCTCCCTGCTGTATTCGTAGCAGGTTGCTGTTGGTGGATCCACCAATTAAATTTCAGCTTTCTGAGATCTCAGCAAAATGAAAGCAAATGGTTAGGCTGCACATGTAGTCACTATGGGAGGGTATTGTAATCCACTTTGACTGCTTAGTCCCCTCAGTTTCCAGCCTGGATGTGACTGGCTGTAGACACTGCTGTTGGAGTTGAATTTGTGTTTAATGACTTTAAATGAAGGTGGTGAATGTATGGCTACCTTCAATGGCACTTCACTGCAAGCCATTCACAATAATGAATTGGCATACCAGCCTACTGTGTGATGTCAGAAGTATTCGTTTTTCTCACAAACACATTTTGTAAATTAAATCTGACATTGACAATTTTACATTGCATATATGCACTAAACAATCTATCCTCAGGGTATGATGGAGGTCAAAGACTTAGAGACTCCCAGTTGATTAGATGCAAAGTAACAAAGACATCTGCAATTATTTATGAATCTGTCCTTCAGGAATTAACAACTGGCTAATAGTACACATGAGAAGAATTCTTACTGTACTGATGTGTAGGTCTTGTAGCTGAGAGTTTGGGCAGTCCAGTGAATCACCTTATGTTATTTTCCTTTGTGAGTGGACTTCTGAAATGATAGAATCATGTTCTATCTCCTTGTGACAAAAATTAGTTTTCCTTCCCCAAAAACAAAAGTTAGTAGGCTGAATTACACCCAGAGAAGTATTTGTTTTCGTGAGATAAAAACCTTACTTTAACTTAAATTTAATTCTCCTGTTACTTAGTTTACTCTTAAATTTGCAGATAGCCAGCTCATATGCCTTTTCGTATGTGTCCATTAATTTAGCAATGAAAGTTGCAATGTTAGTAAATACTGAGGAATCATTAAGTTGCTTTTTGTCACCCAGGTCTTTTCTTATTAATGTGTATTTAGGCCACAGCAGTACATAAATAGACGTCTCTTCATAGTCCAATGTATTTACCAGATTTTTGCTATGGATCCAGTGCAGTTATTTCCAGAACTTCCTTTTTTTTTTTTTTAGTTTAAAATTAAAGTACTGGAAAACAGACCTTTGTTCTTACATATATGATTACAGATGGCTTTGTTGCTGATGTGTTATACACAAAGAGAATGCTCACTTGTAAAATTAGTAAATTACTTTTCACTTCTGCAGTCCGGAAAGTATAAATATATATTTTTTTTCACAGGCCTGTTTCAAAGAATATCAGCTGTCCATTATTTTGATTAAATCACCATTTTTGTGATAATATCCTCTCAGTATCATCAGTTGTTACTAATAACTTAGAAATCACGAGCAAAACTTTTGAATAGAGACCAGTTCTACAATATGTATTTCATTTAGAGAGAATGTTAAGTGTTTTTGTATTTACTGCTCGTAGCTACTGAATTCCAGAAGATTTAGTCATCATTACTGGTGAATTTGTAACTTGATGTATTTCTTCAGCCCTGTGCAAATGCTATTGTGCTGTAGCGTGGGGACAGCTGTCTAGATTAAACTGATGTGTTATTGCATCTTGATGTGGTATGTTTTTCTGGTATCTACAGTTTTATAGTTGATAGACAAGAGTAGTATTTAAGCAAAACTTGTTGTTAAATAGAAATAATGTGCAAAACTCTTAGACAAAGCAGGTTTTACTTTGTAGACAAAGCAGGTTTCACTAAGCATGCTAATTCGTCAAGACCCTTTCCTTTGAATGAAGAGGAATGACAGGAGAGAGATATGTTTCCGTCCTCATTACCATAGAAAAACTAATTCCCTGTGTTACTGATTGTGCTGGGAAGAAAACTGCCTTCAAACTGCCTGGCATTTTGTTTCTGAAGCGTGAAGGGAAACTGAGATTTCAGGTTGTTCTTTATAGGACAAGAAAGCAGCTTCCAGTATACATCTATTTTTGAAAAAGAGTCCCGTGTTGCAAGAGTAGTTCCACGGACACAAAACTATATGAAATCTTAAAGGCAGTCTTAGATCAGGATCCTCCCTCTTTGGTTGTCAAATCATCATTATAGATGATACAGGGAAGTCCCTAGTTACTTCAGAGTGGTTACTGACTTACTTGCTCAGAAGCATTTTCTTATGAACATTCTTTTAATTACATCAGAAAACCTCAAGTATTCTGGTTATAATCTGAAAATAAAGTAGTCAGCAGTTCTCACAACTTCACGTTCATCCTTCTGAGAATCTCTTTTTATCATTTTCTTATTCACGCTTTTCAGGTGGCTCCTTCGAATCTGAAATCTGTACTGCTAGAATTTACATTTGTTTTTATCAAAAGAAAGGCAAAACATGAGAAAGTCTCTTTGGCTTCTGCTCTTCTTGAATAACTGCTCTGAAGCTTGGCTGCAGTCATTCCAAAGCTACTTTGTTTTCACGGTTTTAAGTGCCATTCTCAGGTTGTGTAGAGCTCAGTTCTGGTGTTACACAGAGGCTGTGCATCACAGCTCACATTGAAAGTTCAGAGCGCCAGCTTTTATTACAAACACTGCCTCTCCCTTGCATTGTTTTATGGGCTTTTATCTTTCAGAAGCAGTGTTGGGGCAGTCTTTCCTGTGCTTTCTAACTCAGGTAACAAAGTGATTAGTTTTCTGACTTAGAACACCCTTGTTGTTCAACCAGAATGGGGTTTGCCCTGTGTTAGTGTCCCCAGTTTGCAAGTCTTGTTGGTATTTGTTTCTTTATAGCTTTTTTTGGACAACCGTGCTAGTGACAACTATTGTTCAGTCCTTAATGTTTCTTTTGACCATGCACTGATAAACTTAGGGATTTAGGGTTCCTTTTCTATTGTTCCCTGTCTGAATTTAATTAAAAACAACCTGGTGCAGATTGCCATTTTACACATTACGATAAATCAAGAATACTGAATCGGAGCTACCAGAAAACAGAAACCATTCCAGTGAAACTGGAAGCAAAGTTCAAAGCACCTAATACACTGGAGTAGATTGAACTGTTGTCTCATGTTGAGAGAACTGGTGTTTAGAATTGTGAGTCCACTGGTGAGGCATTTTAACCAACCTGTTGCACCAGCATGTTTTATTAGAGCAGCTAATTATACAGGAATCTTCAAGCACATCTGTCCTTACTGTCTCATTTTGATAATACTCCAGAACAATTGTTAAATGAAAGAATAATTTAGAACATGGAAGTGAATAAAACGTAATGTATCATAAGGGTACTAAATTGAGATAACCTGTCAGGTGCTGTCTAAAGAAAATAATGATGATTAGTAGAGTAGCCAAAGTGTTACTTAATGCTGTTCTTTTTATACTACATGTATGCAAATTAAATCTTAGGTTTCCATAATCTGTTAAGTTTGTTAGTGGAAGAGATATTAAAGCATTGCATGGGAATAGCTGTGAACTTCTTCCTCATAATTTGGTTCCCATCAGAATGAAACCTCTTAGGTTTCTGGAAAACAAGCCGTGGGACGCTTGAAATGAGATAGGTTGGTGTTGTGGTCTGAGTGGTGTTATGGTCTGAAAGGATCCATCTGAAAAAAACAGAGCTAGAAAGCATTTTTTCAGTCATCTGTTCTTCCCAGTCCAACATAAAGATAGTTGAGATGACAAGCATGCCATTGGGCATTCTACCTTGGAATCTGTGGTTATCTCTGTAGGATCTGGACAGGGCTCAGAACTTAGGACAGCCACTCTTAAGCTGTCCTGTAAGATGTGTGCTCACATTTCTTACGCTGCTGTTGTTCAACTCTGGTGAAGGCTGTTTCGTTCTCTGCAATGAAGCATCTGCCTTCAGTGCTTTGTCTCTACCTTCATGCTAGTGAAGTTTTTAATAGTCAAATTTAAAAGCCTAGTAGGCCCTTCAGAAAGCCACCAGCATTTTGTTTGTCTTTCTGAATAGTGCTTTCTATGGCTCTGTGTATTTAAAATTACTGTTTTGTTTTGTTTAACACTGCTATCACAGAATGGCAGATTGGATGTGGTTTGCAGGAACTTCTGGAGACCATCTAGTCCAACCGTTCTGTTCAAACTGTCATCTAGGGCAGGTTGCTGAGTACTGTGTCCCATGGAGTTTTGATTTTCTCCAAGGCTGGAGACTGCAGAACCTCATGGTGCATTTATCATTTAACTAACTTTACACTGAAATCCGCGGTAGCTTCATGTGTTTCAGTCTGTGCATGTTTCCTCTTAACCTGTCACTGGACACCACTGAAAAGAGCCTTGGCTCCTTCTTCGTTCCTCTCCTGAAGTGTTCATAGACATTGATAACATCCCCCCTATGCCACTTCTTCTCAGGACTGAATGGTCCCAGTTTTCTCAACCTCTCCTTGTTTGAGATATTCCAGAGCCTTTGTGGTCTTCATAGCCCTTCACTGGTCTTGTTCCAGTAAGTCTGTGTCTTTCAGTACTGGTAACTTTCTTATGTTCAGGAAGTGTAGTATATAGTTTTGACTGTGTTACCCATATCGTATTTTCAGTGTTTGCAGGTACACATATGGGCTACTAACAGTGCAGCTCTCCTTAATGTCTGTATCAGTACTTAATAGAAATAACTGTATTTAATATAAACAAAAATTATGCAAGATAATTTGCTTAGTAATCATCCCCCACTGAGTGGCATTTCAGAGCTGAAAAGCTTAAATGAAGATACAACCTTTTGTGCTAAACCTATTCTAGAAGAATTAAATTTCTGTATTATGAATTAGAGTTTACAAAACGAGAATTTTTTTCTTTGCATGGATGAACAGCCAACCAGGCTAGTTTTGGCACAACGGAACTGCTCAGTAAAGCTCATTAGATTCTTGGTATTGTTAGAGTACATTTTACTACTGTTGAACTGACTACCACTGAATTCTTTGAGAATTTTTTAGCTAGTTCCTGTTTGGCTTGTGTGTGAATCAATTGCTTCAAAGGCAGAATTCAGCAGATCTCTTTCCTTGAAAATAGCATTACTTGTAATAATTTTTTATAAAATATTTAGGACATCACTTTTTTATTTAAATTAGAATAGCAATTCAGCTGTCACAAATTAATGTCTGTAACTGTTTCAAAATTTTCTTTTTTAATTCTGAAAAATAAAAAAACCTTACATTCATGCATAAATACAGAATGAACGTAGTGATGCCTTGATTTTCCCTAAACTTACTAATAATTCTACCTCTAAGATAGTCAGGAATTTTAAGCTAGCTCAGATAGAGTTTAAAGATCTTAACCTCTTTTCTTTTAGTATTTTCTTCTCCAGTAATGTTGTCTACTATCTTGTAGATGGGAATGAGGAACTTCAAAAGAACAGGTTAAATGAAAGTTGAAGCTAATTTAGAGGCTTCTGACCATCATCTGCTTGAAGGGACAAAAATTCTGTAATTGTGTAAAGAGGTCCGAAATTATCGTTGCCATGATCTGAATTTGTATTGGAAGTGAAAGCCCTATCAGCCTCTAGTCTCAAATTAATGACAAAATATCCCTGAACACGGTCCATTTCAGGTCTGAGAACTGTGTGTTCAGGGCACGATCAATACCCCTAATATAACAAGAATAAACAAGAAGAAAGTCACTCACTGCTGTAAATTTCAGAAGACTTTGCTACTAATAGCACCAAGTAGTAAGTGCTTCTTTCCGAATCGCTGTTACTTCATTGCTAGGAGAATGTTGGTTTAAAATTTCTAGCTGTTTATGTTGAACAACTGTTCCTCGAATTGACTATATTATCTCTTGGAAAATGAGTGCAGAGAAACACTTCATGTTCAGAAAGATGCAAAAGAGTTCTTGTTTGATCTGTTTTAGCAACAGATATGGAGCATGTTGGCAGTGGAAGGACCATCCAGAGCTGCTTTCTTTTCTTACTGAGAAGACTTAAGAGATTTGCAAATACTGCCCATTTCTGCTGCACCTACACACCTTGAGTGAGTCACAGAAGCTAGTCCCAGACAGAGCCAAACTTAGATCTCCCTGTGTCCTTCTGGAAAGAGATTATGCTGTCAAGTGTTCACTTGCTCTGCATTCCTGGGATCTTCTTACTCCCACATAACCTAGCCAGACTTGTGCTTCCCTTTCAATAGGCAGGAGGCAGGAAAGAGGGAGAAGGGGTTTTATCAGAAGCCATCACTGTAGACAGAAAGGTCTAGCTGTGTCCCTACTGGAGCTTGAGGGTTGTGATTGGGTAAAAGAGATACGCTAGATTTGTAAACATTTTATGAATGATACAGTTGGTATTTACCTGCTTAAGTATGTGAGCTTGTGTTAAAAATGTTATAGAATTTTAACCTATTTCTGTGATTCCGTGAGTTGAAGAACATGAATCACAGAGCTGTAGGGGTTGGAAGGGACCTCCAGAGATCACGGAGTCCAACCCCCTGCCAAAGCAGCTCCCCAGCCCAGGTTGCACAGGTAGGCGTCCAGGCGGGTCTGGAACGTCTCCAAAGAAGGAGACTCCACCACCTCTCTGTGCAGCTGTGCCACTGCTCCGTCACTGCACTGGGAAGAAGTTCACTCCTTAGATATTTATAGATGTGGATCTGGGTCTTCTTCTGTCAAGGCTGAACACCCCAGGTCTCTCAGCCTTTCCTCATAAGGGAGCTGTTCCACGCCCTTTATCATCTCTGTAGCCCTCTGCTGGACTCTTCCAGGGAGATCCCGGTCCTTTTTGTACCGGGGAGCCCAGAACTGGACAAACTTTATATTCTTCTTCAGAAAGTGTATTCTTTATGGTTTTTAAATATCTGTGATTCTCATGTCTCTCCCATCTTTGAGGTAGGTTTGCATTCCACTGCTCACACTATCCTTGCAGTTTTTATATATGTACTTGAGTTTGTGTTCAGGTCATTTGTATACTGATAATTTAAGGTACAAACTTAGGAGGCATTAATAAAGACTGTTGCATCTGTGTCTACTGCTGCCCATTGCAGCTCTCATACTGGCCCCTTGGCATGGTGGGGGTTGGCAGCCTTATCAAGGAGATGATCTCATTCAACTGTTGCAGTATGACCTTAATCTCCCAGAGCTCTGCTAGTGCTACATTATGGAGACTTTACAAGAAGCCTTGCTCTGAGTGAACTCAGTGGTGCCAGCAGTGTGACTGTTCTCTGGTACCAAATCTAGCAAATATATATGTATATATATATATTTTACTACCAGAAACTGTAGCGTTTGAATTTCTCTAGATTATAAAATACATTTACTTTGAATGAGGGGAGAAATTTGGTTTTGCTTGTTTGTTACCAAACGGGATGAAAAGTTTTAGGCAGTTTTTACCTGAAATGTGCTAGACTTTTTCAGTGTCAAATTAAGGTTTTTCTCTGCATGGCTACATGTAATTTTGCTACTAGGTTGCATTTGTGCCACCAGGTTTGATGAAGTTTGCTGTAAATGGAATTAAATAAATACATATATACATATAGTATGTATGTAGAAGAAAGAAAATGAACAGATTATCTTGTTCTTTAGGTTGAGCTCCCTCCTCCTGATCTTGGCCCAAGCTCTGCACTAAATCAGACACTTAATTTGCTACGAGAGGTTCTGGCATCTCATGACTCATCTGTTGTTCCTCTGGATGCCCGTCAGGCTGACTTTGTGCAGGTACAAAGGAGTTTTGAGAGAAAGGGGTGGGGCAATACACAAATTTATGTTAGTCTTGGTCCATTAATCTTTTTCTTCTGGTCCCATTTTGGAGCCTTCTTCCAAACTCAAGTTTTCAGTGTGAATAAGATGGTGACTAATTGGATAATTACAGTACAGTATGGAGTGCTACTCTTAGCACAGTGTCTACATTCTGTTATCCAATTACTACTCCATTAAGTAAATACTCCATCAAGATTGCACAATTGCCAATTATCTAATCTGTGTTACTCCTCCTCCTGCTAGGTTAGAATCTGTTCTCAGGTTTTTGTACTTTTCCCATCACTATGGTAGCTGATCACCTGCCGACAAATCCAGTAGAAAACTGCTTTCACAGTTGGAAACTCTCATTTTTCTTTGTTCTGCTTTGGAGAATAAATACATGATAGAGACAGAATGAGCTTAGAAGCCTCATGTGACATGATTTCCTTCCTCTCCTCCCTTTTTTCTTTCTGTTTTCTATTTTAGGTTCTGTCTTGTGTGCTAGATCCATTGTTACAGATGTGTACTATGTCTGCTAGTAATTTGGGCACAGCTGACATGGCAACCTTCATGGTAAACTCACTTTATATGATGAAGACTACTTTGGCTCTCTTTGAATTCACTGACAAACGTCTAGAAATGTTACAGTTTCAGGTGAGCCTTACAAGCCCAGCTGAAAATAAACTTATTACTGTTTTGTTTTGCGGACTGTAAGTTGTGATGAGATCATATTTATCTTCGATAAGACTGTTTGTTTTGAATCAATTCTAAAGAAAATGGGATAAGTGGGGCTCTTAGTATAAGCCTAGAAAAAGTTGCAGAGCTGATGACGGCATGCAGCATCCTTTATTTCAAACATACAGAAAAGCATCAGGAAAGTTTTATTTTAGTCACAGATAAACCCATATCAATAAAAACTTCAATTTTCTGAGTCATTCTAATTATTCTGGTTCACTTGAAAACTGTGTGAATTGAAGCAAATAGAATTTGAAAGCTCAGTGAAACAGTTGGCTCTGTTTCATCCTATGGGGTGTTAGTACAGTATACTTGAGGTCACTCCTTCAGTGCTCCTTTTTACCCTTCCATTCTCATTTGTTAGGTTTCACCTAATGTAGCAGGTTAGTGTTTGGTACCGTTTCAAAATGGAAATGTAGTTTATAAACCATTCACTTGGAAGAAACTTAGGCATGGCCATTTATAGTTTTGCTACATAAGAATAATCTCTGCAATAGCTCTCAGGAGAGTTTTTGGAGCTTGAAGACTATGGGGGGGAAAAAAAAGTCTCAACTTCTTATGTGAAAGCATCAGTAAAGACTGGCTGTGAGCCATTTTCCCTTTCTACTCCTAATTAGAATTTCTAGCACCTTTTAGCTGGGAAACAAACAGAAAACCTCACCAAACTGTCTGGGGCATTTTCAACCTCCATTATCAGAGCTTCTTATTCACAGTAAACGTTGCAATTGATTTATTCTTAAAATAAGCAATAGAACTGAAGGTTATGCATTTAATACCAATTGCTTTCTTCAAGTGTTCTGCGAATACAGAAATAGATTGGAAAAAAACCCTTTAAGATTATACATAAGTAGATTAAAGTGAAGGTAGAATGGTGTATTAAGTAAGAAGCATTTTTCATAGGGAAAAAAAAAACAAAACTCCTGAAGACTCCAAATTGAAATATTAAGATTTCCCTGTTGATTTGTAAAAAGTGCATTTCTCTAAACAGTTTTAGAAAGTAAAAATGTGAGTGCTTTTAAATATCAAACATAGAAGTCTTATGTTTTACTAGAGTTTGATGTATTATGAATTTTAGATTTTCCTTAAGATTAGAAGAGAAATAAATATGGAACAGTGATCTGTAAAAATATGTTTAATCCCAAATCTTCCCAGGTTACACAAAAGTGATTACTTTTGCTGTGACTGGATTTATTAATTAGGTTTCTGTAATTAAGTGTCTATTGTTCTTTCAGTCAGCTTTTTTTTTTTTTTTAAACACATGGCAGTCTTACTGATTATGGGAAATGATTATTACTTTCTGATTACTGGGGAAATGATTTCAAGCTAAAAGAGGGTTGGTTAGATGTAAGGAAAAAGTCTTTTACATTGAGAGTGGTGAGGCAGTGGAACAGGTTGCCTAGTGACGTGGTTGATGCCGTATCCCTGGAGATGTTAAGGCAAGGCTAGATCAGACTTTGAGCACCTGCTGTAGCTATGGATGTCCCTGTTCATTGCAGGGGGGTTGGACTAGGTGGCCTTCAGAGGTCCCTTCCAACTCTAAGGATTCTGTGATCCTATTCTGTGTTTTAGTTTCATTTTCCTTTCGAGAGACTGTAATTTTTTGCATGTTGTTTGTTGTAAAGCTGCCACTCTTGTTGTCAATATTTTTGATAAGTTTTGATATTTTCAGTAAGCTGAATGATTTTTATCACATATTTTCAAAAAACTGTAAGAGCTTTCTTTTTTTTTTTATGTTTAGTGCTGTTGAATTTACTAATACAGTAAAGTTAGGCTGTTCTGTAAAGAATTACCAGTAATTTTATTACTGGTTCCTCATAATATCAAAGATGTAAATGGATACAGTAATTATGCTGTATGTGTTTGTGTTTTTCCCCTGTTTATTAATAATCTTCCTTTTCTTGTTTTTGTTTCTAGACATTTTAACTTGAGTTTGTTTTATGTTTTCATGCAAATTTTGTAAATATCTTATGCTTAAAATTTCAGATTGAAGCTCATTTAGATACACTCATAAATGAACAAGCTTCCTACGTCTTAACTAGAGCTGGTCTAAGTTACATATATAATTCTGTGCAGCAACACAAACCAGAACAGGTAAGATTATGTACTGGTTGTATTCAGAAGGTAGTGTGTACCTGCCAACCAGAAGAACTTTGGCATTGTTATTTTTGCAAACTAAGTATTGTGTGAAATCAAAAACTGTTATTTTTAATAGAACTATTAGACTAAGGTAAGTATAGATTTTCCTCACGCTCTGTATACATCAAGCCTAGCAGGTTTGGGATGCATCATTCCTTCTGGCTTCTTATCTGTGTACATACATATATGTTCTCGGAGTAGTTGTGTAGGTAGTATAATATCCTGCAGAAATTGTTAGAGTGGAGCTGGCTTTAAAACACAAGTAGTGAGTTTGTGTACCCCTTCCACAATATGTAGGACATATTGGACCTAGCATGCAGGTACCATTCACTTTTGCTTTCCCACTGTGATATCCATATATCTTGCATGCATTAGACAATTTGCTTTTTTGGTTCCATGAAAAAATGTTATACAAGTATAATAGTAACTTTAGATGAGTTTAATAGTAGCTTTTCTATTTTACTCACTGCTATACCTATTCTAGAGCCAAGACAGTCTGATTCTACATAGATTTCTTAGAACAAGTTCAAAACTAGCACCTGAGGCTTGTGCTCTTTGTTTCTTTTGAACTATCATTCTTACCTGGTGGTTGTTAATACACCCCCTCTTCCCTTCACCTGTGATCTTTTGTGAAAGAGAAGAGCAGTGATTTCTGGAGAAAGCGGTACTGTGTAGGAGAGTTTTCTGTTCTTTCTCTAGCCAGTGTTTTTGCATGAAGTGCCCAGAATCAACAGGCTTTTTAGAGAACCATTTTAAGTGCAGAAATTAGTAACTCAGTTTGATTTCCTGTTCATAAGCTTATCTCATCTTCTAAAACCAAATAGACCAAAGCAGATTGTTTAATGGAATGTGGATAGAATTTCCAGTAGTAATTTTCTCTCATGTCTGTCCACTGCCTGGCTGCAGGGGTGAGATTGTTACAGGATTCATTAGAGGGGTGAGGCAGCATGCATGCGTTGTAATCCATGTAAACACAGTAAGGTTACTGGGGAGCAGAATTCAGCGTGGTCCAGAAACAGATGAAGAGGTGGAGAACGTCCTCTGAAATCCTGGAACACAAAGGCCATTTGGACAGCTGCCAGTTGAGTTTTTATCCCAGACCTTGTAGAAGGCTTTTTCCAGGTTTTGTCATTTAATGGTGAAAAGAACTTGAAAGGATATATGAAAAAGACAGTATTCCAAATTTTTAATCCAAGGGAGTGGTGAAGTACGAATGAACTGTTAGCACGTTTCCAGCACTGGTGTGGTGATTCAGTTTCCAAACATGTAATGTCCTGAAGCAGGACCAAGTAACAATTTAGTACTGAACAGATTGTAGAATTTATTATTTCTTGTCATCTTCTAAATGCTAGAATGACCTTTCTCCCCCCCTCAGGGTCCTCTTTCAAATTTGCCAAGTCTGGATTCCATGTCCCTGAGGGTCGCAATGGTAAGTGTTTTACAATTTCATTTTGTGGAAGTGTTGCTGTAACCTGGGAAAGAATTCTGTTAATTTTTGTGATGTAGTAGATATTCATCTCACCAGTTATACTCTTCAAGAATAGAAAAAAATTACACGTCTGGGAATATTTTCTTCATTTGTAGTAATGTGACCACTTGAAGTAATAAATTCATACATTATTTATGAACTGGTAGTAATAGAAACTAATATTCTAAGTCCTGAGAAGCAGAATTTTACTTATAATAATGTTATCCCATGAGTCATCTTAAATTGCTAAAAGCAAATACTTAGCTCTAATTAGTTTTAATCACCAGAATTTATTTTTTGCCAGAGCGCTTTGAAATATAGGTTCTGCTATCATTTATAATTTTAGTCCTAAGGCTTTGATTTTATGCAAATAGTTCAGCTAAACTCAGAAATTAAGTGCTGGGAGTATGCCACAGTTATTTCTTTTTTTATTTGTTATATATAGTTATATGTATTTTTTAAGCTGAAAGCTGCATTATATTTTAAAACAGATAATCAGCTGATTCTTTTTCTTGGTGTGTGAAGGCTATTCTGCATAGAGATTGCAATATCACAGTTCAGTAGGCAGTAACATATGATGTGTCACTCTTCTTGCTTAGCTAAGTTTAGCTTTACTCTGAAAGTTTAACTGTAAATAAGGCCTACTCATCCAGCAGCTCACGCACACCCCATGAAAAACATCCTAGTATAAATCTTGAGATCACACAAGAGCTTGAATCTGTCGGAAGGGAAAGGCTCTGTCTTTTTCAGTTTAGGAAATGGGTCATTTTGAGAACGTTGAATCCCTCCAAGTGGCATCAGTGTAGCCTGTTTTCCTCCATTCTAGTTCTAAACCAGTGAATACCAAGCTGTTTGGAAGAGCAGAGCTCTGGCACAGCACTCAGTGGTTTGCTCAGATCAGCATGCATTCTTATCAATATTTATACATTTTGCATTTAAAAATATCTTTTATTGTCTCGTAGACCTGCAAGAAAATTAAAGACTGAAGCTTGGTGACCATCTTTTTAAATTGAATGTATATTAGTGATTTATGGTCATAAATAATAATTGTACTTGAAAAATTAGAAAATAATCTAAGTCTTTTTTTCTTCATAACTGTTTTCAACTTTTCCTCAGTCCTGAGCACAGTATGCTGAAATGAAGCCCATGTAAATCTCATTAGTCACTGTAGTCTGTCTTCTTCCTAAGACTTAAACCATAAGGGAGAAAGAATACATACAGGTAGTAAAGGCCATAACTCTCTCAGTTATATCTCTCCTCCATTCCCAGCCTTGGCAGATAACCCTGTGAGAACTGTGACTGACTTCATTAGCTGTTTATGTCCATTTTTTTGTGTATTTAAATGCTGATGGGCACAGATTTTAGGGTTTAGAAGCTTGAGAAGATTAATCCAATGTTTCAGAAGATTGCTCTTACTAGATAAAGTTGCCTCAGGCCTTACCTGAATGAATACCTCCAAGGATGGAGGTGCTGCAGCTTTTCTAGGTTATTTCTTGGTAACTTGTTCAGTGATAATTACTCTGCTGGTGAGGATTTTCTAACTTGTATTCCATCTTCTAATCACAATTTTCCTTACTGCTTGGAAGAACAGAAGAACACATCCATTCTCACGCCTGGGTTCACCTCTGAGACCTAGCACCATCTTTTCTACAATTACACAGTAGAGATTTGAAGGTAGCAGTAACATTCTTAGTGCTTTCTTCCCCAAACTTTTAAAATCAAAACACTGCAGTATTTTTCACTGTATTGTGTGGGGGAAGAAGTAAACCTAGGAGGTTAACAGAACCTCAAGTAGGGCTCTTGGTCTTGTTTCTCCCAATGTAACCGTTCATTAGGTTATTAAGCAGCAGCTTCTTGACAAAAGTAAAACAGTAACACGTAACTTGGACAAACTAGATTTCTTTCTGGAGTTTACAGTGCTCCCCCTGCAACGAATAGAGTAGATTTGATCTTCAGTGGTGCATACGTACATGTACTGTCTGCATAGGATACTTGGATAGATATAGAAGCTACAGTCTCATTTTTCACCCTTCCACTCATACTCCTTAGGAGTCAGAAAACTGAAATTTCGGTGACAGAGGTGCTGAGATTTGATGCTGTTGTAGACTAATGTAAAGGGACCAACGCAAACAAGATGTTACAAAAGGAAGGAAAAATAAATACTCATCCATCTCCAAGGATCTAGGCTTGCAGGAAAAGAACTCCAAAGGAAGGATCTCCAACAAGAGATCCTTCCTCAGTAGTAGTCAGCCCTTAAATGAGGTCTAAGAGGGGTGGAGCCAGGCTCCCCCCATTCTGGTCACACAGGTGAATTGCCTTCACCTGTGCTTCCAGGGCTGACCAGGTCTTTCAATTCAGGTGTTCAGTTAGTGGTTCGGGCCATGACTCAGCAGTCTCCATACAACTAATAAGCTCTGCCTTAAATGTTTGTATATTATGTTAGCTTCTATCTTAAAGTAATAAAAAAAGGAAATCACGTTGAATAAGATGCCACCTCCTTAATGTAACCACTTTTCAGAAATCTGTATTTTTATTTATCTTCACGTAACAAATTCTTTCTATGTTGATCTGCTATTCTTTTTCCCACTCCTAGGCTCAGTTTGATCGCTATCTATCTGCTCCAGATAGTCTGTTAATGTCCCAGCTGAATTTCCTTCTGAGTGCCACTGTGAAGTAAGTATCTTAACTTTGAATTTGTATTGTGCCTGTATAGTAATCAGAAAGATGAATTTGATTAGGTTTTTGTGGATCACAGTATGAATCCAGGTTGTCAGCTGTACTCACATTTGCACTGTACTTCAGGTCAATTTTGCTTTGACTAACCACTTTTTGAAAAACAGGAATATGTAATTTTGTAAATTTCGGAAGTAGTTACTCTTCATTTAACAGACACCATCAAAATGAATTACACTCATCTGCTTTAAACATGTTATGCTGTGTTGGCATTTTTTGTCATTTTAGTTGTAAATTGTTTTAGAACTATTTTGTAAGCGTTCTGAAGGCAGATGAAATATTTAATTCTAAAGATTTCTTTTACCCCTACAGCTCCGTGAAGTCTAAAATTATCAAATGTGTTGTCATTTAGTATAGAGCATTGACATTTTGTACTATTGGATATTGCTCTGACATGACTTTTACATGTGTTTTTTTTTTGTTAGCGATTTTTTTTTCCTTTGAAGTGTAGAAGTGAGGAGTTCATAATTTATCTCTTCTGTTGTTTCATGAATATATTATATAATATGACAAATAAGGGCCAACTGAACCCTAAGGCTAAGGAAAATGCCATGAATTTCTTTCCAATTAAATGCAAACCAGATGAAGACATTTTGTAGTACTTTAATTCAGAGAATTATATGCTGCACTGATCAAAAAGTTTTCTTGACGTTATTTTTCACATTTTTGTCAAGAATGCATGTTACAAGAAGATATGAGAAATTGTGACTGGGATATCATGCTTTAAGTAAATTATCTAACATTTGGATTCTCTTTACTGCTACCTGTCCTCCAAATGGGATTTAATGGGTCCTGACATTAAAGAAGTGCCATACAGCAAGGGAAAAATGTTTATTGCTGGGAATTTATTGCTCCAGTTCTTCTCACTCAGAGACTTCCAGCTTTGTGCTATATACCTGGCACATAGCTTGGTGTGGGGCATGTTGGTTCTTCTCATCAGTTTGTTGGGTCTCTGCTGGGGTCAGCGTTCTGCAGTTCAACCAGCAGAGCTGACCCTGTCTTAGGAGAGTTGCTTTGTGCAGAACAGATCAAATGAGGCAGCTCGAGCAGCAATGTAACAGAAGCACTGGAACTTCATCTTCTAGATGTCAAGCTATTAAGCTGGTATTTTAACTCTTGGTATATATTTTTTTAACGTAGGTCTATTTTAAAATCATAATAACAGTGAATGAATTTTGAAAGCTTCAATTTTTCACTGCTAACACAAAAGCAATTTTTTCAAGGTAGACTTTATGCTACCATAAAGACGTGGGCATGCACTGAAATTGCCTTGACTTAATCATTTCTTTCTGTCAGATGAACCAAGATAAACTGGTCACATATGCACTCTTAGCCTTACTCCGTTTGTGAACTTTTTAAACCTCTCTCAGTATAATTTAAGCCAAATTTGTGTTATCTTGCAACAGTGGGCAGTAGAGAGGTGAGTGGGGAGACATTGTGGAGGATGATTGTTACAGCTGCTAGAGCTCACATGACACGAAGGAGTTTATTAACTGGCTGTAACTCAACATTGCAGGTCGGCTTCTGCACACAATTAAAAATAAAAATACTCATAAATACATATTTACATAGATGGATGCTTGAAGTATCTTAGTCTTAGTATCTAGTTGTGTTTTTTTTTTTCTGTAGTAAATAAACCAGCAAAATTCTGAGGTTTCTCAAAATCCAAGTAATCCATTGGACCGGTGCTATCATTTTAATGTTATCATTTTCAAGTTAGTTTTACAGGCACGTGGTGTCCAGTTTAAGGACTTCTTCACATCATTGTGATTCTCTGTTTCAGTTGTTGAGCTGGAAAACTCAGAAGTTATTTAATTCTCAAAAGCAGACCACATACTTTTTGATAAGGGACTACAGTGCATTATGTACTCACTGGCAGTATAATTTAAGCTTTATGACCATGAAAAGCATTTCCTCCAACAGTGCATAATATTGTCTTTTAAATTTCTTTGCTCATTTAAAAAAAAATTTAAGATATTTATTTCTGTGGCTATTGGTCTTGTAAAGCTCTTTTCATTTGTGTTGGATCACAGGAACCGAATGCTGGAATTATTATTTTTAGAAAGTGCTGCCATTTGTGTTGGTGATAAAATGGATCGTGTTGTTATGGCAACTGAAATCCTAATGTACTGATTAATGACATTGTCATTATTTGATGGAGAGACTCATTTGATGCTGTTCAGTCCTCTGGAATATTTTAATAAACTTTTTCTTTCACTGTGATAGTGTTTAGTGTGATGCAGTTAGTCCTATACAAATTCTTTGTGCAATAACTTTCTTAAAAGGTGATCACGTTACTGCAGCTGAGTGATGCTGAGCTGCGTTTTGAGACAGTTGTTTACCAGAAAACCCTGAATAGACTAAAAAAGCATTTCTAGATCTGCTTTTATAACAACAGTCCTTTCTTCAGGTATCCTAATCATGTAATAATTGGACAGCAGGCAGTGTTTGTTGAAAAACAAGATACTTTACATCAGCGTAAAATGCAGTATTGTGTCTCCCCTATAATCTCACAGTTCCCATTTCTTATTTTTTCCTGAACATACGAAGTTCTACACACTCAGTATTCAAAATTCTTCTAATTTCTCAGTCCACACTCTCTGTGGTCAGGAGCTGGTAAATTCAGCCCTGATTTTAGTGAGTGCCATTTTGATGGTTTTATTCCTTTGTTGCCTGCTGGTTACAGCAGGGCTGGACCTGAGTTCATGGTCACTTCCATTTCCTCTGCTTCTCCTGGTGTCCCATTTGTATGGGTTTGGCTGTAAAATAGTTGTAATTATGTTTTTGTTGGATAAAAAATGCATATAAAACTGTAAACACATTACCATGGTGATCCAAGCAAGCACCCATTGGGCAATGTGAAATAAAAATATTTGCCTTCAAAAAATATTAAATTTTCCTGTTAATTTTAGCATGGAATCTTCATGCATTGTTATGTTTAGATCTGAAAAAATAATAGGATGTAGGCTTTGTGGTATTGTTGGTAAAAGGCTGCAGTAAGTTCTAGGTCTCTGACCACTGTCACTTACAACTCTGACAGATTATGGAGTCGGTGCTGTCATGCTGAAGCAAACAGAGTATGTTTTGCTCATAGATGAAAAATACGTGTATATTTACAAAATGTCAGTGAGAAAGTCTGGGCTGGAGGAGGTTTTGAGCAACCTGATCTAGAGGGAGGTGTCCCTGCCTGCAGCAGGGGTTTGGAACTAGGTGATCATAAAGGTCCCTTCCAACCTAAACCATTCTGTGATTCAATGATTTTTTTTCCTTCTACAGCTTTCTTTTTTGTCATGATTGCAGAAATGAAAAATGTTATTTTCTTGTTTATCAAAATCATATACGTGTGTTGATGTATGTACAATGCAGCCAGGAAAGCCTTCTTATGCTGTAAAGCTTTTAAGTTGTTTTCCTATTTGAAGTAAAGGGCTTTTTAATGTAACCAACACTGAATTTTAATGTATATTTTTAGTGTATATTGTTAAATCCCTACAATTTTCAAATCATGTGAATTTATTTTTCAGAGAGCAGATAATAAAACAGTCAACAGAACTGGTCTGCAGAGCTTACAGTGAGTTATATGCAGCTGTGATGGATCCTTCAAATAAATATAAGGATCCAGAAACGATACTACACAGATCTCCTCACCAAGTTCAGGCACTTCTCTCGTAGTCGTGCTTCACCCAGATTTATCAGAATCCACAATACTGTCTTTGTTGAGCATTTGCATTGAGTTATTTTTCTGTTTTGAATTTTGATGTATAACTGTAAACTTTAAATATGTAGGAATGCAGTTTTTTTCTTTAATCTGCTTGGCAGAAGTGGAGTCTTTCTTGTGTCTTTGAAAACTGTCTGTAAGCCAGAAAATAGAATATAGATTAAAAATTATTTTAATGTATTCCTGTAATGGAAATGGACCTTGACAATATGCAGTCTCTTTGAGAAGAGTAAAGGAGAAAGGTTTTTCCTTGCCTATACGTAATCCTTTCAACTGGATGTTGAACCAGTGTCTCTTACGACCTTACCAATAGCTTCATTTGTTCTTTTCTCTATTCTTTCTTTTTCTCAGCCTCAGCCTATCATCAATATACACGGAGCCTGTTTAATTTGAATGCAGCTGATACAGTTTCAATGTCTAAAACTCATAAATCAATTGCAATATTTGATGCATTTTTTCAAATCCTTTTGGTTAAGTCTTTGAGGCAAAATTCCTGTGCTTTTTGGAATCTACTCTCTTCTGCTGCTATTGGGGTATTTTATTTTATTTTTTGTAAGAAAAAAGAATGTTTGAATTGCGTGTATGTACATAACCTGAAACTTCATGCTTTAAATTATTTGTATAATTCAGCTTTACTTGAAGGATTTTTTTTTAGAGCAGTTGTTACGCAGGAGTCCTTAGATCAATTAAAACTTAAGGTTGGGACCAATAGCACTGTAGGTCGGAAAGATCGTTTGCACAGCAGTATGGCCATTGCCTATAGATAGGCATCAAGGGGGAGATGAGCACTCATTCATATTGAATCAGTTGTATATTTAAGATGGATGCTTTTAACAATAATAATATTCCCCATACAGATCATATACTTACTGGCAGCCAAATTTAGTGTGTGCTTACTACAGAGCAGGAAATAGAGAAGAGCAGCAGCAATACATTTTAGTCTCTTGGAAAACTCATGGCACACGTCAGCTTCAGAGGCAACACCACGCTGAAGTAATATCTCCTTTTCTTAATGGGCATAATTTGTTGGTACCATATAAGAAGATTGGAAAGCGTGTGTCCCTGGAGTTCTTGGATCAGGCATGAATTCTTTTGTAAATGTGAATGTTGGGTTTAATCTGTTTTAGAGCACCAGAGCCGTAAGAAAAGGAAAAAGATAGAATATCTAGAAGCTTACGAAAGCTCTAATGGAAAATTATGCTCTTCTGCTGGGTGAGGCATTTAAATTATTCAGGTTTTGCATTTCTATAGTACATACTCAAATGGCTGTTCGTTGTTTAATAATATTAATATTGCTCAGTATGCCTGTAATTATTAGATAATATGTGAAAACTACATCTGTTGTGAAAAGGTTATAAATTAGCTTGTTATTAGATTAACGTACTCATAAGAACAAACTTTTTCCTCAAATTAGACTCAGCCTCAGTCCCCAGTAATCAGTTGGTAGTTTGCATGAGGAGTAGCAAGAAGTTCCTTCTCACCTTTGAGTCCACGTAGAGATTTATCTGTGATTTTATCTATCTTCTCTTAATACTAATGCAAAAGCTATAAAAGTTGTAACTCATAACAGTTAAAGTCAATCGCTAATTTTGCTCTGTGCAATTAAAGAAAACGACAGAGGGTCACAAATGAATAAATAAACCAATAAAAAGTATTTCATTTACTGACTTTGGTCTTCCGTGTTGTTATTTCCTCTGCTTGCCTTCCGAAAGCAGGAAGGGAAAGACTGTTGGATTTGGAGCTGCCATTCCTTGGCAGTCCTGATGTTTTCCTTTTACAGATTCCCAGGATTTCCTCACCAGCAACTGTGGCACTTCAGTCCTCTAATTGCTCACGCTGATGGGTTGGCCCACAAGCATTGCACAGAATAGGATCTTGGTGGGGGGCATCACTGGGGCCATATGTTGAACAATTAATTGTAGGTCTGGCTTGAGTATCAACAGCATATCCGTTCTTGGTCCTTAAATGCTTATATAGAGACATGTTGTCAAAGGGAGAGCCCATTAGCAGTATGCTTGGGAAAAAGATGCAGAGACATGGTTGAAACCAGCTCCAGCAGGCAGTGCTCTCTGCATTCAATGTTGAGATGACCCAGTTCTGAGGGGAGGCGAGTGAAGGGCTTCTTTATGCATTGTTGCCTTATGCAAAGAGCACTTTTGTGGAAAGCGAGTAAGCTGAGTTCTGGGCCAAAGGAGTTTGGAATCTACATCTCCCTCGTTCCTGGAGAGCACCCAAACCCCTCACTTGTGTAGCTTAAAATGGAGCAGCTCTGATTCCTCTCCCTTGTATGTAGGAGCAGAAATCAATGCAAGATAGGAGAGACATAAGACAGAACAAGCAAGGAGGAGTTTGTGATAGAGATCTGAGTATAGAGACCTGAAGAGCCCAAGGTCTAAATCTTCTGCCAGCTGTTACTTCAGGACCTTATCTTTGACCTCCAGTTACACTAGCCCCAGACTCGATATCCCAGGGCTTTACCATCCACAGAACTACCAAGCAAGCAGCAAGACACAGAGCTGAGTCTGGGTTGGCCCCAGGGTTGTTCTTCAGCACTCAGTGGCAGTGCCTCTGTGTTCAATCTCTGCAAAGCTTTTCCTCACTGTCTCTCTGTGAATATGCCCCTCACACTGAAAATAAAATACAGACACTGTTTTAATTATGGCATGCACGCAGCAGCCCAGCCAGAGTAATTTTTTTCTAATGCAGGAAAAGGGATATGTAAGGGAGTTTGGAGAGGTGATAATACATTTATCTTGTAACATCTGCATGCTTCTCCCTACTCTGAGTTTACAACTGTAGCCCTGAGTTTTGTCTGTTAACAGACTCAGCTGTAATTATTTTTATTAAAGTTTTTGAAATATGTCTTAGAGGAAAATACTTTCAGAGCCACAAAACTTTTCCATTCATTTAAAAATGTTCTGGCTGCTCTTTAATCCCTTTGCTTGCCTTGCTGAGTCACTTTGCCATCAACCCAGGGGGTGGGGAGCTTAGAAAATGTTGAAAACGAAATGGAGGGGTTAGGCATATTTCCATGAGCATAACACACCCTCGAGAAGCAGCACGGACATGGGTGTGGGTTTGTTTGAAATCTGCTGCCACCTGCTTCTGAGGGAAAACGCAGAAAAGAGCCATTTGCTCGCGATGAGGGCACGTGTTCAAAGCACCAGGGTTGGGCTGGCTGCCCTAAATCAATGTGAGACTGATGTTGTGTTTGAATAGCTGGGAGAAAGGAACTGGCAGTAGGAGTGGAAGGTGTGCTGCGTAACTTAACTCCTTCACGTGCTGGATTTACTTGCTAAAGGTTTTCAGAACCTCTTTCTCTACTTTACCCCATTCCATTGAAACATTTCAGAAGCTAAACTTTAGGACAATCCTACAACTGCTGTACCAATTCTAACCCTTGGTAATCTGGAGTAACAAGAGCTCCTCTGAGGTATCCAGTGTTACACAAAGCAGGAGATGAGCTTGGAGCCAATTTGTTTCGTTAATGCATTTAAGTTACGCTCATTTATCATTCTTTTAAACTTGGATGTTTGTCCTGAAGGCCCTTCACACAGGACATCCTTCATAGAAGAAGGAGGTCTTCTGGCACTGATCCTTGTTCCGATTCCAAATGACAGCCCGCGTGCTTTGTGGCAGTGGGCTCTGAGATGCCCTGGGGATCTGGCAGCTGAATGGCTGCAGCTGGGTGGCCAGGATTGCTGGGGCAGCCTGTGTTCTGTCTGCTGGTGGCACAGCTGGGACACTGGGGACCACAAAACCACAGGTCTCCACCTCCCCACTGCAGGATAGGAACTCAGCTTGGTTCATCACAACAAAACTAATTATTCAGAAAGTTTAACTTCAACCATTCAGTGCTGCAGTAGAGGTGTTCACACTAGCCCGGTGTATGTGATTATCAAATGCTCAGGAGGTGGCTGCACCTCTCACAGCACAAAGGTCTTCAGATATCCCAGGTATTTATGTTCTTGAGTAAAGAGGCACTGATGTAGAGGTAGTGTAGGGAGAAACAAGCTAAAACCCAAGATATTGTTTCGTGCCTCGGTCCTTGATCAACCCCTCAGATCTTCACTAACCTCCAAAATCCTCTAGCGCAATGCTATGGAAAGACAAAGTGCAAAGGGTATTTGAAAATGTCATTTTGTCCCCACATTAAAGCCTGAATCAGGACAGCCCCCTACAGTTGACTTTACATACAATGGGGAGATGAACCACGTGAGGCTTTTCTCCTTAAAAACAAAACAGAGGATTGTTCAGACTAATTCACTTTAGTATTAAAGAAACCTTGCTCAAACAAAACATGGCTGAAATACATTTCACGGATTACTGTAGGGCGAGTGACAAAGAAAAATAAATTCCAGTTACATGTTTGATATCCAGACAATGAAGCTTTCATTTGCTGCCTCGTTCACAGATGTGGTATTGTCAAGTTGCAGGAAAATGCCTGGCAGACTGTATCATTGACTATATTTAGGGATAAATAAATTCAGAACACACTATTTATAGAAGCCACGCAAATAAGCACAGGGTTCTTATCAGCCAAAGATAACATTAGTTGTGATTTATCAAAGTAATCTTTATTTTATGGAAAATGGATAATAGGGTGTAATTTAATCCTTTGAGAATGTAATGTATATTTCAAAGGGTTCTCTTTTGTCAATAAAACCATTTGTTGTACTGGTTAAACTAATTAGTCTTCTTGCTGTTTCTTAGGACTGGATAAAAGATACCCATTAATGAAATGAGGAGGAGAAGATGGGTTTGAAAGTTTGTAAAATACTTCATACTCGCTAGCCAGTTTTCTGATCAAAACAGGCTTTGCCACAAGCCTGTGTTCACTGAGACTGTGCAGAAGATAGATTTTCCTCTGTTTTAATTTCACAGTGGATTTCCCAAAAAATTCAGCTCATCTCTGAGTTGGTCAACTCCTACAAGCAGCAGGGGCTGCCCCGACCTCCACGGTGGTGATGGTCCCAGTGCCGACAGGCAGGGCCATGTCCCTGGCTGCATCTCACTGCTCCTTGCATTTTTTCCACCATATGCAAACACATTCCAGGAGTTTTGGAGAAGGCAAAAAGGGAAGAAAACTGTGCATATCAGTGCTCCCTGTGTTTGTGTCCCTGGCTGTGGGCAGGGTTGCAGGGCAGAACATGGGGCTCGCCTGCTGACACTGTGCCCAGTCTTGGCTCTGCCGTGCCAGTCAGCTGAGGCAGGACATGAACTCATTCTCTGGATCAGCAGCTGACCTTGAAAGAACAGAGACAGAAGTGGGGAAGAGTCAGAAGAGGACACATTTTAACATCTCTTCTTTTTTTCTTCCTAATGTTTTTGGTGTCCTTGTTTGTAGCCTTGCAGCCTCATGAACTTTAAAAAGGAATTTATGAAAGGTTTTCAAAAGATGATATGGCGCTCTGAAAAGATGAGCTGTGCTTTTAATGGCCTCTTTCCCTTAGAAATGGCTCATAAGGGCCCTCAGGAGATCCAGGCTATGGGGAAATCCCTGAGACCATGTCTTGTCCCTAGTGCATGGTTCTGCATGGTCATCAGTTCCGTTGTAGAAATTGTGCAAACACAACATTTCTGATCCTGAATTATTATAATCATAGAACCATGAAGATCGGAAAAGACCTCTAAATTCATCCAGTCCAACCATCCACCTATCAGCAATACTGCCCACTCACCATGTCCCTCAGTGCCACATCTACAAGTTTCTCGAACTCTTCCAGCTGGGAAATGATTGTCCCTCTGTACTCAGCTCAAAAAGGTGAGGCAGCACTTGGAGTACTCTGTTCAGTTTTGGGCCCCTCACTACAAAGAAGATGTTGAGGCCCTGGAATGTGTCCAGAAAAGGGCAACGAAGCTGGTGAGGGGTCTGAAGCACAAGTCTTATGGGGAGCAGCTGTGGGAACTGGGATTGTTCAGTCTGGAGAAGAAGAGGCTCAGGAGAGACCTTATTTTCTGCAATTATCTGATGGGAGGTTGTGGCAAACTAAGGGTCCACTTCTTCTCCTAGGTAACAGCAATGGGAAAGTGAACAGCCTTAAGTTATACCAGGGGAGGTTCAAGTTGGGCATTAGAGATATTAGGAAAAAATTCTTCTCAGAGAGAGTAGTTAGGCACAGGAGTGGGCTGCCCAGGGAGGTGGTGGAGTCACTGTCCCTGGAGGTGTTCAAGAAATGTGGTGCTGGGGGACATAGTTAAGTGGGCATGGTGGTAATGGGCCGATGGTTGGATTAGATGAGGTTAGTTATCTTTTCCAAGTTTGGCAATTCTACGATTCAGTGATGGGAAGCTCTGTACAAGGGACAAATGCCTGATGCCCTCAAATTTTTTTCAAGAGAAATGAGAGGGCTTTTGAGTAGTTACTTGGACATGGCCAGCCATAGCTTTAGGAGAGTTAAGCAGGATAATAGAATTGTTAGAGTTGGAAGGGACCCTTAAAGGTCATCAACTCCTGTTCCCCTGCAGTGAACAGGGAACTTACAACTAGATCAGGATCATCAGAACCCAGTCCAGCCTGACCTTGAATGTTTCCAAGGACACTGCCTCCACCACTTCTCCGGGCAACATGATATAAAGCTTCACTACCTTTCTTGTAGAAAACTTCTTATATGCAGGATATTGGGTTGGGACACAGGCTTGTCCTTGACACTGTATTTTGTGTTTTCTTTGACTTCCCATTTCCTTATGAAGATCCCAGACTGCTGAAACAAGTGTCTGAAAGCCAGACAGCCCTTCTTTCCCATCGTACATATGTGCACCAGCCTCTTCCATTCATAAAGCAGAGGAAGGAGCAGCGGTGTACTCCACCAACTGATGCAGGGGATTTGTTCCAGTAATCCCCACTGCACAGAGGAAAGCTGTGACCTGCATTTCTACCTTTCATTTTTATCTAAGCGCTGAATGGTTCGGCTTTTAGCTCAGGCAACTGACAGGGACTGACAACATTGCAGAGAGGTGAGATGCGATATTTTTGTGCCAGTATTTTCCCCGTGCTGCAGAACCTGAGTTGAATTTTGTAAACAGGTGAAGAGGTGGCTGTGGTTGTGAACATGTTCTTCCTTTTTCTTCTTGGAAATCCATTCTCAATTAGTTTGGAACATTGGGTAAACCGGTGCTAATGAAATAAAAGGGTTTATTAGGTTACACAGCGGTATGCGGGGGCTTAGGGGACAAAGTCAAATATTTATTCAGGCTAACTTTAGGAGGCAAAACAGCCAAGGCAATCACAAGGGAAACAGCTGAAAACCAAAACTTCACCAACCTGGTGGATTCGTCAGTTAAACAAGGGATAAAGAACACAACAGGGCAGCTCTGCAGAGAGCAGCTCTGCTTTTTCCAGCTCTTCCTTGCAGTTACCACATTCCCTTCAGCTACGCCACCTGATGCTGGCATCAATTGAAGGACCTGAATGTTGTGTCCCAGCCCATGCAGTGTGTAAAGCAAGAAGTGATGATGAGGACCTCTAATGATCACCTTCACCTCTACCCCAAAACCTTGATACCTGAGCACAGACTGCAGGTCCTGGATATGGATTGCTTGAGATAGTTCTGGTGGGTATCACTTCTCTTAAAGTCACATTTTCTCAACAGGTTGCTGAGAAATGAGAGTGCATCAGCATTTCTGAGTTTGATTTTCCTGATTTTTTGGGTGCAGAAATGTGTTTTTCATGTCCTAAGATTAGAAATGAAATGTTTTTAGCTTACCAAGTACCCTGGATGCATATTCTGGAGACACAACGTTCTTAGAAGAAAGCTCCCCATCCAGCTCTCTCCACAGAAGAGATCACTAACAGACTGATCACTAACAAACCAATAGAAATTGATTCTTGCTGCATCTAAGTGCTTAAAAATATGAGCAAAGTTTAAGTGTGTTTATTTATTGCTATCACCACTTGCAGAGAATCTCTCATTAACCCCAGTTAATGCTAAGCTAATTGTTGCGTTACCATTGTATCTCCTCCTGAAAGGAAAAAGAGGTGGATTTAATGATCAAGTGTGTTAAATTGAACCCTGGTACTATCTGGTGTTAAGTAATAGGGCACAGAACATGGAAATCCCAAGTAGTGGTCTTCCTCTATGTATCTACTTTCCAAAACATGTTACTTATTGATCTGTATCATCTTCAGCTGTGTATCCCAGTTTCTCCTAAGCCTATGGAAATACACAGAGTGCTATGAATGGAGATGCATATTTTCTTGTGAAACTTTGGAAATTTAAGAACTATTACATGAAACTTTTGAGGCTTCTTTCAGACTCTCCAGTATACACACAACTATTTAATATTCCTCCTTCTAAATGAACTGTTTGCAACCAATTCCTTCTGAAAAGCCTTAACTGCAACCACAATTAGAAGGTTTGGCACAATTAGAAGGTTTTTGGCATTGCTGGAGCAGGGAACCAGCCTATGCAAGGTGTGCTGTGAGAGCAGGGGAGGAATTAGCTGAAATGCTTTCATCAGATGGCTGGGAGCAAATCGCTTTGGCAGTTTATACTATGCTGCTTGAGGGTCCTGACACCTGAGAACAGGAAATCCTGAAATCACAAGCTGGTGAGGAAGAGATTCAGTAGGACCGGAGGAAGTGAGAGGGACGGGGCACAGCAAGATATATGGTCTGCAGAAAGACACAGCACAGAAAACGCTCACCAGAGGCAGAGATAACTTGAGGCAGGAGTTAAGATACAAGCGGCAGAGAATTACAACAGGAAGCTGCTCGATGGCAAAGTGAGAAGGCAGAGGAAGGGGTGTTTGGGGTAGATAACAAAGCAGTTGCAGCCCAGGCAATGGGGATGCGGGGACACGGGGCATAGTGCAAATGGGATGGGCACAGAGCAAAAAGCATTCAGCTCTGTGGCCACAGGAAAGAAATATCAGAATAACACTCACCTTGGAAGTTGGATATTAGGAAAAAAATTGTTCTCTGAAAGAGTGGTTGAGCACCAGCACAGGCTGCTCAGGGAAGTGGTGGAGTCACCGTCCCTGAAGGTGTTCAGTAACCGTGTGGATGTGGCACTGAGAGTGAGTGGGCATGATGGAGGTGTGTTGGTGGCTGGACTAGATGGCCTTAGTGGTCTTTGCCATAATTAGTGCTTCTATTATTCTATGACCTTTTCACAAACCTCACAACCATACAGCTCGCATTGGTGCGGTGCCCTGCTGCAGTGCAATGGGCCATAGGATGCACCCCACAGGCACATGGGGTCTGTGTTGCCCTTGCACAGGAGATGCAGTGGCTCCAGAGGGCCTATGGAGATGCCTGGGAGAGGGATGCATGTGTTGAGCCATGTGGGAAAAGAAAGGGGGTGACAGAGGACTGAACGCCATGCTGGGAGCAGGCATTGCTTGCTGAAGGTGTGGAGCGGAAGGATAAGCAAAGGAGAGAGTTCTGCAGGAAAATATTGTGGTTAAAGCCCCAAACTGCGTAACAGGAAATCTGGGTTACGTTCCTGGTTGTCACAACCGGTGAGGAAGTCACTTTTAATCTCTGTGCTTCAACACTGAGTGTCATGAACAGCTCAACCAGAGCCAAGAATAGCCATCTGCGGGCTGGAGGGGACTGAACCCAGGCCGGTGCAAGGAAAGGGCCTCTTGGTTTTGCCTTGACATCCAAACCACAGCCCTGAATAAGCAGATCTTATACTACCCTGATGCTGTCAGTCTAATCGGAATCTTTCCACTCCATTTAGACCCTTATCTGGCTGCAGCCTGCAGGAGGACTGCAAGAAGGCTGCCCTGGTGCTGCATCTCATAGCATCTGCTGGCAGCACGAGATCAGATCTGCTTATCTACCCTTATTCTGCCACACCAGTATTGTCTTGGGTGCCAGATTACTGCCCTCTGAAATGCCAGTTAGGAAGAGCTAGGAGGTAGGAAGGCAGTGCTCAACCGCCGTATCTGGTTCAAACACTAGGAAAAAAAAAAGCACCAAATAATAAAGAAAGCAGCCCAGGACTAAATCCTGAACATGTGTCCTTTGTGGACCACAACTCCTATGTCTCACATCCACCTGAGGCAACTGCAACTGTAAAGGCCTCCTCATTTTTGGCTGTTACGTTCAGTGAGTGGGGATATTCCTTCGTGTTCCACCCACTCAGATGAAAGCTCTCATTCAGAGTTATGTCTTACCTCTAAATATTTTTTTCTTCTATACCAGAGAAGGTCTGACTTTCTCCATCCCCAAGTTTTGCAGGTCTACCTTGCTACACCACTGCCAGGCTGCTAATGGGAGTACTGGTGGGGCACTTGGCGCAGGTATTTATACTCCAATTAACGGTCCTCATAAATCCATTAAATATTTTACCTAAAGAGTGAAGATTTGTTCTACATTAAGACACCCTTTCCCCTTTTGTGGTTTTATCTTCTCTGTATCAGAATTAAACAACATGATTTTTCTTGCAATTTAGACTCTCTTCTTTTGTCTTGGCAGCCGTTTCCCACATAAACTCCATTTCCCTTGTAAAGGTTCATTGCTTTTTTGCTCTTCCTGGAGCCTCATCTTCTGTCACAAGCTGGAGATAGGATCTTTTAACCTTCTCCTGTACTGCCTGATGTTAATCCTCATGCCTAGTTGCTTGTGACTAATTAAATTGCTTTCATAAGATCTCACACATTTGCACTGGGATTTTAGCCTGTGGTAATCTGAATTTAAGTAGCTCTGCTGTTTGTTGTTACTACTTTCAATCAGTTTCTTTTTACTGCAAAAATCTAGGTTCAGAGTGGATTTTTTTCTGTGGGTTCTTTACTCTCTGAATACTAAAGTGCATTTGCTGTACTTGGAGATATTCTTTTTGCTTAACTTCAACCTTTGCTTATTTTTAACTGTCACAGATCCTAGGAGAGAAGATTTTGAATCATTTTCCCTCTCTTCCTTTTCTTTCTGGACTTAGCAGTTGCTCGTGCCCTTTCTGCTGGTTTCTATCTCCTGGCTCCTTGTCCAGAGGAACTACCTGTGATTTATTTACTCAGGCTGCCCAGGGCCCCATCCATCCTGCCCTTGAATGCCTCCAGGGATGGGGCATCCACAGCTTCTCTGGGCAGAACTGGCCTGAACTGGTTGCATCTTCCATTTTGGGTCTGGGTTTGGTTGTGATACACACTACCCATCATTCCAAAAGGAAACAGCCACGTTATGAATCTTTGGTGCATCTGTGGATCTTGAGTACTGTGCACAAATCTGGTCTCTGCACCTGAAGGTTATTGTGGAATTAAAAATGCTGTAGAGAATGTCAATTAAGATCAGAGCAACTTAATAATGATGAGGCTGAAAAGACCAGATTGCTTCAACTAGGAAAGGAGAGAGACTGAGAAGGATATGGCAGAATCTGTTATTGTGAATAAAGATTGTTCAAGACCTATTGCTCTCCAAATTTAGATGAGCTCCTGTGGAGAACTTCTGATACCTTCTGCTAGCTCCATCTCCCAGACCACTGCAAGAGGGAGTCAGCTCAGCTCTCGGACTGGCCCAGGAAGGCAGATTTGCAATTTCTTTGCTTCTTTGCTATTTTGGTCCACACAGAAGGTTAAACGTGCAAGCATCAAATTAGTAGCCAAAAATAGTCTTTTTAAAAAACAAAGGGATTTTTTTTTTTTGTGGAATCCTCATTCTATTGTCAGCAGTCCTGCATGATTCCTGCCTACTTTCTGCCAGGGAATGATTTCACAATCAGTTTCAACTTGTTTGTTTTCCAGAAACCCAGACTGGGTTCTAAAAACAACTCCACGATATGCACAGAATGAAGAAGAAAAAAAAAAAGGAGCAAAAGGTTTGCCTTGAACCTTGATAAAGGACAGTGCAATCCTGCCCTGTTCCCTATTTACCCAGTTCAGCAGGCAGCTGCTTAACTGCCAAGTGAAATCAGCAGCAAAATATTCCTGTTTATATTGGTGCTTCTTTCAACCTGTTTTGGTGGCTGTTCGCTTAGCTCTAATTTATCAAGGAAGATACACTAGGAAAGCTTGATTCCAGTAGGAAACTTTGAAGCGGAGACCTTTGCTGGCCATTGGCAGTGTTAAATTAAACTGTCCAGTAAGGCAGCCAAGGCCCCACAAGAGGCAATATTTGGGTGCAAGCCAGAGATTGTGAAAACACACCTGGCTCCTACTTAATGGAGAAGCTTGTGCTACCATCTTTTCCTACAGAGACCTATCCACCTGTGTTAAGGCCCACGGAGTTTTTTACAGTAAGGATAGGCACAGATTAGCCAGAGTGCTGGTGGATGCCCCATCCCTGGAGACATTCAAGATCAGGTTGGATGGGGCTCTGGGCACCTGATCTACCTGTAGGTGTCCCTGTTCACTGCAGGAAGTTTGGCCTGATGGCTTTTAGGGGTCCCTTCCAACACAAACGATTCTATGATCCTATGGTTCTGTAACCAGTGTGGTCCTAGCAGCTGTCCCTTCATCACTGACCTCCTCTGTCGCTCTTCTGTGGCTTAAAGCAGCTGCTGTCCTTTTAAAAGCAGGAAGAGGGGTTGGAAAGAAAGCAACAAACAGGAAAAAAACCCCAAAACAACTCAAGTCCTTGTTGCTTACTATTTGAGCTGTCAGAACATCAGCTTTGGAGAAACTGGATACCTTTCACATCAGCAGCGGGAGGCCACTTTTATCACCTCCTCACATTGCGACAGAGGATAAAAAGCAAAGGAAAGGGAAAAGAAACGCTTCAAGGTGAATGAATCCTCTGGAGGTGCCACAATTTGTCAGATTAGATCAAGGTTTTCTGAAACTTTTGAAGTATCTTCAGATTAAAGGCTTCCTTGGAAACCAATGCCACTCTCTGCTGCTGGTCCACGTGGGATTGTAAAATGTAACTTGAAATTAGTTGTGATTAGTCAACAGAGAATGAAATCAGCACCCTGAGATGCCATTGCCCTTTAACCTGCAGTTCATAGGAGCCAGGACTGCACGTATCTGTTGGTACCAGCTAACCTCTGTGCCTCCTGCCTGTGTATTTTGTTTCTGGGCTGTGGATCCTTGCCTGGCATGGTCACTTAAGTTGTGCTGCGGTTGCTACCTGCATAGCCTCTGTGACTTCAGATTATCTGAAGAACACTGTGCTACTGAGATACTGCTCAAATATGCAAATACATGCTGTGGGAATGCCTAGAAAAGACAGTTTCCCATCTGACTTTTATTTCTGCAAAGTAAGACAAACATTAAACTATGGAAAGAACAAAAACATGATGGAGGTTGTGAGCAGGAGGCAACAGGAGAAGATAGAGAGGTTCTTCAGACGAAGGTTTTTGCAAAATAACAAATATGATTGCCTTGAAAGTCACAGGCATTGTTTTCATGTGAAAAAAGTTCTCACACAGGCTCCTTGGACCCTTAATGTAGTCTCACTTATTTTTAGAACAAAGTAGCTATTGCTGCTATCAGTGTCTAACCTCAAATAATCCAGCTGCTTGCTTACTGTTTAAGTCTCTTGCTTTGGACTCAGCTAACAGCTAGGCATTGCTGAGGTGGTGTGTATGAGCAGGAGACTTGCCCTGACACAAAGCTGGAAGAATAGAGTGAACTGTAGAGGAAAGGAAAGTCTATGAGTTCAAGGTAGGGTTTAGGCAATACCACTGCACGTTATCTCTGAGAGGTAAAAAATCTGAAGATAGTTTAGAAGGTACAGCTACAAACAGGTGGACAATTCCCTTCTTCTTTTGTGCTATTCTTGTATGACTCAGAGAGACAGTGTGGAATTTCACTAGGATATGCTTTAGCTATTCTCAAAATACACTTTCTGTACTGCAGTTTGTCACTGTCTTCAAATGGATGAGAGCTGTGGGCATGAAGGACTGGGGTACCTCACCTAAAAGCTATTTTGCAAAGCACTCTGATGCAATAAACTGTCAGAATATGAATAAGGAAAATCTCTCAGACCTGAGACACCTTCACTGTGACACTTCTGCACTTGGAAACCATTTCTAGCCAACGCAATGGCATTCATTACAGGGTGGGAGGAGGGTCTGGAAGAGGGCTAGCAGGTAAAGCAAAGTGCTCAGTGAGGCCAAATCCCCTCAGAAGAGAAGAAAGGGGAGGAGGAAGTGTCACAACAGGAATTTTAGGGGGGCCTTCAGCAAGCAGAGCTGCAGAGCAGCCTGGGATGTAAATCCCTCAGCCATTTCAGCTAAAAGAAATGTCGTCACCACGCTGACAGTTAATTGACAGTTGCTAACACCTTTTCTCTTACATTGCATGAGTCATCTGAGCTACAGTTAGAAGCAGCATCTAAATTATGGGTGTAATTGCCCTAAGATATATCTTACCGTCAAGTAAGACAAAAAAGAAACTACCAAACTCACCCCAATCACCTTCAGGAAGGGTGTCTCTCTTTAATTGCCCTGCACACCTACTCTTGTGATTTAGCTGCCTTCATCAATGACTAAATGTAAGTAGGACAAATTGGTTTGGAGGCTGTTCTGGAAGAGGGCAGAATGTAGCAGTGACTGTGCAGGAGATGTGGTTTTGCACAGGGATAAATCAGGGTAGGAAAGGATAGTGACAAGTGGGAATGAACTGGTGTGTGTGTATCAGAGTATGCCTTCTGTTCATGCCATGTTTTCCAGCAGATCTTCTCTTCGGTATTCTTTCTAAGGTCTTATATGTATTGTAGTGTCTTGTAGAGGACACTGGTGACAGGAACACCATCTGTCAGAATGAGCTTGTTTCTTTTCATCCATATACCCAAACATAAGAGAAAAAGGTTCTTTCTACAGCAATTGCTACATGTGTTCTTTGTGCCTGGGTTCACTAGATACCAAAAATAAGCTCGACTGAGTGCACCAGGAGCATGCAGAGAGGAGCTGGCTGAGTTCACCAGGCACTGTTCTAGGCAGGTAGCTTATTCTAGGTGCCCAGCATACACACTGCAATGGTATAAAAGTTGGTTCCTTGCTTTAATGGACTGGAATCAGTATCTAAATCCAGTGTTATGCACCTGGAGGAGCCTTTGAAGAGTAATACGGTGCCCCCAGACGTTATTCATGGTGTTGGGGCTATCTAGCTAATGAGGGCATGGTGTGTACAGCAGTACTGCTGTGGAGCACATGTTCCTTGCCTATTTGCTTGATGTCAGGAATCTCAATTCCTTTTCTGTATGACAGCCCAGGACTTCCAGACCAGAACAATGACTGCTTGTCCCCTCAAGGCCCTGGACATCTGCTGCTAGATCAGTGAGAGATGTGTCTCATTCTGCCATCTGTAGACAAGGATGGCTTACCTCTTCTTTCTGAGAAAACTGGGGGTCACACTGTCTCTTTAACCTCTGATCTTTGTAATATCATTCTTGATTCCTTTAGCAACTAAGAGCTGTTGAGGATACCTCCAAAGGAACAGTTTTTGTCATTATGTATCACTACATCAGAAGCTGGGTCTCTGGGTTTCATACACCCCGGGTTAAAATTCCAGTCCTCCTAACATGCTTTTATTTCTATGCCAACATTTCCAATTAGATGAAAGAGATGTTCGGTGCTTTACCCTTATATATTTACAGGCACCAAAGTATCCTTGATTTTCAAGACCAAGGAAGCCAATCAACATTCACTGTCCACCATTCCCCTGACCATCCCACACTGTGACCAACTGTTACACTTGGAGAAGTGAAAGGATTGCTGTGATGGACACTGATCTGCATAGACGATAGGCAGGCACAAAACACTTCTGAAAAAGTAGTGTGCTTTGAGGCATTCTGTAATAGGTACTTTTTATTCTTCCTTCTTAATACACCGAGGTGACATCATAAAATGGATGGATGCTCTAATAATACTATTCCAAGTTTTAAAATGAAATTTCATTAAGTGGGAAATGTGTAAAGCATTTGTAATGCATTTTTTAAATCTAAACATTTTCTATAAACTGTTCTGAAAAAATATACAACCTTATGAAGTCAGAACACTATTGGTGGTTTCGAGCTTTAATCTGAAGTGGTTTATATATGTGTTGTTTAATATCTCTAAGAATTATTTACCTCAAATCATGTAGACTTCAGGCTGCTTTGGTGGTTTTTGTACAGCAGCTTGTTGCTTAACACATTTGGGAATCTGATTAATTTATTTCTTTTTCATTTATGGCAAGTCAATAAGTTCCTATAACTAACAATGATAGTAAAGCTCTCCCAAAGCATGCCATCTACAGATGTAAGCATTATAAATACTAAATAGTGTGTATCATCTCATAAATGTGTCCTCTGAGATAATACAAAATGAGGCACAGTCAGTTAAGATATTAATCGTGTATGTTTAAAGTCCCTGACAATGAAACTATTTTATGAAATAGCTTTTAAGGCAGTTATAAGAATGGCTCTCCTTCCATTAACACCCACACATGTTTCGTAAGCCTCCATTTCACTTCGATAATTTTAGAACTGGGTAGTTTTGTTGTGAAGCTGAGGAAGCAACAAACTCACTATTCTTCCTGTGCTCTCTGCAAAATGGGGGAGAAAACCTCCAAAACTGGGTTCCCTTATTGAGTGAGACAGGGAGATAGAGGATAGGGAAATGCAGATGGCTGGGTGCATTCCTTGGTGATGTCTCTGTGCCTCCAAAAGGGACAGACGGTGCTGCCACCCCATGTGCATGTCTTGGGAGCATCTAACAGCCCTCAAATGGTCTGCTGATGGCTGAAGTGTGACAGTGCAAAACTTCACATCAAAAACTGCACCCTATCTGAGTCCATTCAAATCCATCCCCAGGGTACATACATTTGCAGGTTACTATATGCATATATATTCACATCTGCTTCAGGCATGGAGCTTTGGGGAGATGCTGAGAATCAAAATGACAGCATGAATAGGTCTGGAAAGGATACGGGGAAACCAGGGCTCTTTTACAAGTCATTCATTGGCTCCAGTGGATAGTGCAAATGCCTCCCCTCATTTCTCAGCACAGCTCAGTCCTGCAAAGCTGCTTTCTGCTGCTGCTGTTGCTGTTGTTTCCCTCTCTTTATGGCTTTGGAGCTGTGAGGCTGTAGGTATGGCTTAGGCAAGCACCCGTCTCCAGGAGCAGCTTGAGCAGGACCTGAATCTTCAGACTTCTCTCTACCTCTCCTCCTCTTCCCACTTCTTTCTCCGGTTCCCTTTCCTGTTGCTCACACAGCTCATTAGCTCGGCCAGCACACTGTATTTCAATGCACTGATTTCAAGCTCAATGCCAGCAGGTTCTCACAGGAGCTGATAAACAGCTGCTGATCTGCACAGATACTTGTTTCTGTTTTATCTCAACGGGATTGCTGCTGACTGACAGGAAGGTAAACTACAAACCAGCAAATCCTCCCCTACATACTGTTCCCTCAAACAGCTCTCAGGTGCAGGAAAAAGGAGGATAAGACATCAGTGTGAGTAATGAGAATATGCATAATTATATGAGATAAGATAAGAAGCTTAGGGATATCGGAGCTCAGGCTTCAGGGGAAACCCAGCTCATAGCTAATGGGCATTCAGAAGAGACACACTGCAGGAAGGTGACCCACCAAGACCATGCCTGCACACTGCTGATGGAGCCCTCTGGTGCAGACCCTGTCCCTGACCCCCAGCTGCCCCTTCCCTGACACAGCTCTATGCCATTCTCTCGGGACCTGTCGCTGTCACAGAGAGCAGAGCTCAGCACTGACTGGCAGTGAGGATCTGCAGTCGCTATCAGGGCTCCCGTCAACTCCTCTGCTCAGGGCTGAACAATCCATTGGACCTCAGCCACTCCTCATATGTCTTGCCCTTCAGATTCTCTGCCATCTTTGTAGCCCTCCTTTGGACACTCTTTAACAGTTTTATGGCCTTTTTGTATTGTGGTGCCCCAAACTGCACACAGTACTCGAGATGAGGCCACAACATTGCAGGGTAGAGCCCTTCCCTTGAATAGCTAGTTACTAGTGCTGGGCCTGATGCACCCCAGGATGCATGACCTTGGCCATCCTGGTTGCCTGGACACACAGTTGATTCATGTTCAACTTGCTGCTGACCAAGACCCCCAGATCCCTTTCAGCAGGGTTGTTTTCTAGCATCTCATCCCCAGTCTGTATGTACAGCCAGGATTGCCTCTTCCCAGGAGCAGGATCCAGCGCAATAGTGTCCCCTCCAGAGCAGTGCCATACAGCAGTGCCAGTGCTGCTGGGCAAAAGCCACAGAATTATTTTTCAGCCTGTGGTTCAGGTACTTACAAAGACCAATGCTTTGGATTTCACCCACAGCAGGATCGTAGAATCACCGAATCACCAAGGTTGGAAAAGACCGCCAAGATCATCCAGTCCAACTGCCCACCCTTCACCAACTTTTCCCACTAAACCACATCCCTCAGTACAACATCTAAACACTTATTCAACATCTTCAGGGACAGCAACCCTACCAACTCCCTGAAAAGTGGGCTCCAGTGCCTGACCACTCTCTCAGGGAAGAAGTATTTCCTAACATCCAGTCTGAATCTCCGACTCAAGTTGAGGCCAATCCCTCTAGTTCCATTGCTAGTTACATGGGAGAAGAGGCCAAATCCCATGTCACTGTAGGTTCCCTTCAAGTGATTTTAGAAAGCTATAAGGTCACCCCTGGGTGTCCTCTTCTCCAGACTAAGTAATCCCAGCTCCCTCAGCCACTCCTCATAAGACTTATTATCCTCATAAGGATGAACTCACAGTAATGGGATGCTCCAGCATAAATTATATGCTAAGTAGCAGCTACGTCTCTGAAGCACGAGCTGCTCTAACATCTGTCCCCAGGCAAAACAGAAGGTGTACTGCTGGTTGCTGCCAACTCTTCTGGGTTTTGTGCTGAAGTCAGACAAATTTGCTGGGGACAGCACAAAAGGCGTGCAGAAAGAGGGAGCTGTTTTGTCCCACTGAAGACTAGACAGGGAGTGCTTAAAAGGGATGAAGTATGAAAAAAATTAAAAACTCATCAGATCAATTAAATTAACGCTTTGTCCTCCATGTGAAGAGCACCCCTGTGCTGATTTTACAGCCACATCCCAGCCAAGGGGAGGAAGGATGCAGGCTTCAGAGGAAAAGCTGAGCAAAGAAAGCCTGCAATGGGGTGACCTGTCCTCTGCACTCTCATATGTTATTATTTAGATCATTCACTTCTTAAAGCTTGCCTTGGAGTACCAGAGAGTTAGTTGGACTACATGCTATTTGCTTCGTGCCTTGGTGACAAATTCTACTACCGTGTTTTCTCTATACTGAAATGCAAAACCTGCTCAACAGAGCTTTTTCCCCTATCTCACAAGAAAGACAAAAGAGTGGTTGTTTTCTGTGTTTTATACACACGAGGATGAGTACACTCATGAAGGGTACACTTCAGCAAATCTTGAGCACATCCGCTTAACAGCAGCACTTTCAAGTGATTTACGAAATCAGGCCCTTCAGATGCAGCCAAAACCCTTCAAGAAAAAGGTCCCAGTGTCAGATGTCAGATGGGAGCTGGACAAGTCCAAAGTTTCTGTCTTAACTGTAGGAGGGTATTTTATTTATTAACGTATTCTTTCAAGGCATGTAGATAACTCTTCTACAAGTAATCCAGGAGACCAAGAAAACAGCTGTCAAAGCTCCCAAGATGCAAGGGGACAATGAGAGGAAACAGTTATATATATTTTTTCCATTAAAAATAGAAATACTGTGAAGACTTAAAAAAGGGTGCCCCTTCTCAGGAAAGCCACACGAGCTTGCTCGATTCTCAGAGGTTTTTCTAGGAAACAGAATGGGGTTCCTTCAGTTCCCTTTGAAGAGGACCATGTCACTGAATTTCAAGTCATTCATTTGCAGAGACCTAAGACAAATATTTTCCTGAACTTTGACTACCTGAATCAGGAAAAAATAATGTTTATATACAGACACTGATGTTACTGATGACATACTTGGCTGAAATCACAAAGGCTTATCAGAATTCAGGGGCTTCTGAAGTAAGGTTTGTAAATGTCTAACATATGTGTAAGTGAGCAATTTCCTGTAAATCAATGTACCTTACTTTAGATTTCAGCTTAATAGCAAATCTACCCTCCAAAACAAATGACACAATCATTGCTTTAGCTCTGTATGAATGTTGTCCCGTACCATTTTGCTATTTTCTCTTCTTTTAGCAGAAAATTCGTACTCATTGTAAGCTTCAATTACGCTAAATGAACACTATAAATCTGAAATACCTGAATGTATAATCAGCAAACAAAGGCTGATTTCTTGGATGTTTTCATTTAGAGAATGTACCTTAATAAATAGATAGCAACAAATGCTAGGGATGAGACCAGCACAGCAAAACGGGTACTTGCTTTTTATGGCATGAAGATTAGGCATCTATTCTGGTCATTTAAGGGACCAGAAAAGTAAAACAGAACAAATGCAATGAGTCAGGGAGCAAAGAAAGCAAACAACCACACTCCTTCACAGCCTGCTTACTGCAGAAGACAGATGGGTAGAGTTTTCATTTTCTGGGTTTCTTTCAGAAGATACCAAACTAACTTAGCACAAAGTGGGAACCTCCAAAGCCATAGCCCAGTGGGAGCTTTCCCTTTCATAATGGAATCAAGCAAACACAGCTTCCCCATGGGTCACATAGGATGCTGATTGCTGCTGGTTCCCACGTGCTGTCCCCTGCATGTAGATAAATGTGACGTAGGTAACTGTGTGATGCTATGCTCTTTGGACAGAGGCTGTTTGCCAACCTTGGGGAGAGACCAAGGCTTCAGTTTCACAACTGAAAGGTGAAAACTAAACTGCTCGAGATCTGATCCCACATGCATACACATTGGCTATCACTGAATGGGATGTTTAAATTGGTAATTCTTCAGGAATCCATTTCCATCAGTAATACAGCGTTACACAGAAACCTTTTACACAGAGAAGCAGTCACGTATATACAAAATAAACAAAACAAAGCAGAAATAACCAGCTACAGCTCACAATCTCTCCAAAACTATATTCTCATCTATAAAAGAGAGAGGGAAGAAGCAACCTGGACCATCCCATGCATCTGAGGCACTGCCAAAATCAACAGGAGCTAAAATGGAAGTGCCTGAGTTGGGTGGAACCAGAGCAGAAACACGGATTTTCGTGAGCTGACACTCTGAAAATGCTGAAGCTTTTCACAGATCTGGGCACGCTGAGTTCTGACTCCATAAAGCAAAGGTGTGTGAAACCTTTTCTTGAACACTGCTTTCCTGTGTGAATTCTCTGATGTCTGGGACAATGACAAACTTATTGGCCAGTGCCTGACCTGGTGCATGAGGAGGGTCTGACTCCAGGGTACTTCAATAATCTTATACATGTCAAAACTGAAGAATCAAGCTTCTGGATTCACACATCATACAGATAGGACAAACACACGCATGCTAGCAAACTTCCTAAGATTATATATAAATCTTAAAAAACAAGGCTAATTTATCTGCTAGAGTAGGAGATTCCTAGCTCTCCTAATGCATCAATCATCAGTGGTACTGAAAACAGTAACACTATGTGTGCTGTTAGCTACAAGGAATCGCTGGTATCTATCCTCATTCATACAAAAGTCAAAGGATTTGCCTGCTCATCTCTTGGAGAAGCAGACCTGCACGTGTTTGAAATCAAAGCCAGAACATCCCTGTATTCCCACGGTGCAGCCATGTGAGCTCCCATCTAGTCAGGCAATGTAAGAGCATCTATGAATGAAGGAAGGGACAACCCATTCCTGCTCTTCTCATCCAGGCTCCTTTCCCTCCATGCTGGCTGCAGGCTGGATGTAGGATTGTTCTCTGGGAAAATGTCTGCTCGTGCATGGCTGCTCAGATGTGAGGAGCACTGCTGGTGGATGCAGTTCTCCTTCATAAGGAGAAGCCATGATGAATCCAAGGGATAAGGCCAGGGATGAGGTATGCTGACAGGTATAAGGATTCATTCCCTTGCTGCCGACTTGGCGAGAAGGATTTTATCTATAATATCCAGATCCTACTGTGTAATAAGAAGCTAATTACCTTAAATGCTTCAGCACAGCTAGTGAACTAGATGTAATGCATGATCATCCCTTGTATCGACAGGATAGCAAGTAATTGGCTACTTTCCTGCAATCTTTACCCCAGCTCACCTTAGTATACAGTCATTTCACTGCTCTGCCTCAAACTTCCCTTCTAAGCCAAGTAAATAAGGCCGCAATCTTTTCCATTAATTATAAGAGCAAGCCCTGTGCACAGGGGAACTGCAGCTGCAGTGTGGTCCAGCTGCCTGCGGGCCCTGCTGAAGCCTTCATTCACAGAGCTCAGCTCACAGCAGCCCGCACACCAAGGGCCAGAAAGGCACATTTTGGCTCCCTGTAAGTATGAATGTGATGGAATTAGAGTAAGAACGTGGATTTTTGTGAATCAACTCTCTAATAGTGCTGACACTTTTTGCAAATACGGGCCCACTGAGATCTGACCCCATAAATCAAACCAAGGCAACAGCTCGTGAGTCTTTCAGAAACACTGTGCTTGAGACAGCGGCAGCAGGAGCTGGCAAAACAGAGCAATTATCACCTTGCTGGTGGTTGTAACAATCTGGTGTTTCCTTCACTGCTCACAGTCCAGGACATCATGGGGGTTCTCCAGGTGAACTGGCTGTGTCTGCATGGAAGAACTGGGACACACATTAGTTGCTTCCTCTACGAATGTGCCAGCCACTGGCCAAGGATTTCCCATTGCTGATCTCATGGCTGATCCCTGTGTCTCTTCCTGGAGTAATGTGTGTAGCAATAGTGCTGTAATTTCAGTAATCACTGAAGAAATGCCTGGGCCCCAGCTGCCATCTCACCATTCCTACAGCACTTCTGTCATCATCTCTCAGTTAATATTTAAGCATGGAACAGTTACTATTTCTTGAGAAGTATTTAAAGTGGGAGAGGTGTGTTCCTGAAATCCCTTGCAAGATGTTGAAGTGCACTTAAAAGAGGAAGATAGTTCTATTTAAATCCAAATGTAAATCACAGTGAGGAACTGACCTGCATCTCTCTTCCCCCGAATCAATGTCCATAACCACAGGACTTCAGAAATAAACAACAACATTACTGCACATTACTGCAACATTACTGTGGGCAGCGGGTATTTGTTTATTCATCTTTTACACACCGTGTCTGGGATCCTCCAAAGGCAGTGTCAGGACTGCTCTTGGTCAAAAACAAATTTCTTATTCAAATCCAAACAGCCTGTTTTGCCTTATCGCTGCTGCTGTGATCATCTGACAGCCTCCACGGTGATACAGGGTGCATGGCAGCTGTGGAGTGGTCAGCAGTCCCCTTGAGCAACAGAAATCTGCCCTCAAGTTCTGAAATCCCACATGTGAAAGGCTGATTTGAAAGTATGTGGAACTGAAACAATTTCTTTTTGGTCAACCATTAAAAAAAAAAAAAGTAATAAATAAATTTGCTTAGAAAATCTTTCATTTCTTTTTTTTCCCCCATGATTTTGTTTCAGAGATTGAAAGTAATAAATCTGTTATATGTCTTGGAAAATTCAGTGTATGTTTTCTCTCGGGATTTTATTGGACCTTGTCTAACTCTCTCTAACCCCACTAATTTGTTCAATCTAAAAATTAAATATAAGAATCAACATTTCTGCCTACTTTAATAACTGTTTCCCCCAGAGATGCTTGTTCCACCTTTGAAATGGCAGACAACAATGCTCATATCTCAGTGTCAGGGACGCTGTGGAGCAGTGATGCAACAGGACAGTGCTACATCCTGTGCCTACAAACTCCCATGCAATCCTTATCGCAGCACCGACATGGGCTGAGGGGCCAACTGAGTCAGCCTTGATCTTATTTTTGCAGGAATGATGTGGATACTGCTCTCTTCTTTGCCATATTTAAGCCATTTTAAAGCGTATTTACAGCCTTCTTCTGTCCAAAGAAAGTCCAAAGGAAGAGCTGGGCTTGTAAGAACTGACATGCAGAACAAGGACCCTTTTCAATAATGAAAGGGATATACCATGAGTGAGCAGCATCTTATAGCTGACCCACCTAGAGATATTTTATATGATACTTGAACACTTAAGAATGTGATGGCTGAAATCTAGCTGTGCCCTTTCTTTGAGGTGTGCCTTTAGACATGCTTGGAGCAACACTCACCAGACCTCCAACCCTCTAAGCATCTGGGAAATGGGATAATTTAAATCAAGGAGAGTCCAACACCAACCTTCTTTATAGGAATGTGATTACAGTGGCATGAGGGCTGCAGCTGGAGGTACAGCTTTATCTTGTAGCATGCAAGCTGGTAGAGAGCAGGCTGCAAAACTGGGTTTTGCCTCTTTGTTCATGGGAGTGGACTGGCTGGTTGTTTCCTTTTTAATTGATGGCCTATAGTTCCTTTGTTTCCCAACTGTAAAAATAGGATAGTTATCAGCTTTGGAGACTATTTGAAAAAAAAAAAAAAGACATTTCCATCTGTGAGGAATACATTTCCATCAGTCAGGAGTATGTGCATTAGTGTACATGCATGTGTCCCAATGTGTGCCTATGACATAGGTGTTATAGATGCCACATGTACAATAATGCAGAAGACTCGTTCCCTGGTGCAGTGATATTTCTTTCTGTTTATCCATATTACACTTACTATTACACAATCAGCACGAAGAAGGTTATAATAATGACTGCAGCAGAGATAAGATCATGCGCCTGGAAATTGCTGCTGGTAGCTTGCACACAGCTTGATCCTATTCAACGGCTTAGATGTACTTAAACTCCATCCAAATACTTTATCACTTTAAGCTTCTTAAAATTTTAACATTTCAAAAACACACCCTGAACAAATCAGCCTGACAAAGAGGAGTGAGGAGTGGCTGAGGCTTTTGGTGATGCTTGGGACTGGTGCCCTCAAAATGACACATTGGGAATAGGGTTTGTTCTGAGAGACCTCTTCTTTTGCCTTCCACAATTTATAAGCCAAGGGAAAGGCATAAATATCTGTCCCAGTTCCTTTTCCTGAGATGAAATATGACTTCAGTATGCTTGGCATTGAAGTATGTTTTTAAAGAGTTCTTTTGCAGTATATTTTGTTGCATGTATTCACCAACTGTGGGAATAAAATGTCATTGCTAATGGTTTACTCATCGTGTGTCTTCTCTTGTTTCAATGAACATAATTGATCCCAGGCATGTATATGCAGTACTGCTTTGCAGAGAGCTACATACTGTACACATATTTCACCAAATGCTACATACTGTACTCACAAACTAGGACTTTGTGTCAGCCCATGTGAATTATTTGTAAGGCAAACTGCAGAGGAATTCTCTCCAGGGTAACACTGGGGTTACAGCAGTTCATGTAATATAGGGGAATTGGCTCCTGGGATGGAAAAAAGTGTTATGTGATTTGCTTATGGCATGGTTCTGGTTCAAACACAAGTATGCCAGCAGCAAATACATTACTAAAAGAGTAAAACACATCTTACAGAAAACAAGCAGCAGTGATGGCATTCCAGTGCACACTGCAGTCAGTCCAACAGCCATGGCCATGAGGGGATGACTTGGGCCATGTCACAGTGCCAGTGGTGCAGCCTGGGCTCACTCCCTTCTCCCCTCCTCACTCCTCCATCTCAGACTGTTTGTGAACATGGCTCAGTGTGCTCAAGGGCAGCAGAGCTGATGTTGGGCACCCACAAACCCAACATGTGAGTGTGCTCTGAGGTTAGACTCTGCCTCCCTGCCTGCACTTCATGACTGAATGGCAACAGCCTCTTCACCCTTGATGTTCAGATGCCCTGATTCACCGCTAGACTTGTATTATCCCACTAAACCCTCTTATGTTGTCTTATCAAACCTCAATGAAATTGCTCTCTGTGGACTAACACTCATTGCTGCAATGCACATCAGTGAGAGCATGTGTATGCCAGCTCAAGCAATGCATCTACCAGCTCCATTAAGACTCAAATTGCTATCAGAAAATTTGTATTTTTTTTTTTAATACAGACCTCTCTGGCCTCGTGTGAACCCTGCACAGCAGAGCCTGGCCTGGAAAACCTGCCTAGTGCACTGAAATGGTGACCTGGGGTGCAGCTCATATTCCAAAAAACTGGGTGCCTTCCAACCTTGCCCCTTAGTTTTGTAACCCACTCCTCCCCATGGTAAAGATGCAATGCCATCAATGATAGGTCTAACCCTAACACTGTGGTGGGAATTTTTCTCATCTCAGGCAGATCTATGGACTCACTCCCCACAGCAAAATGAGGTGACAACACAAGAGGAGCTGCAGAGGCACACAGGATAAGGATGTGCCTCTGTACCTGTGGAGATCAGTGTAACCAGTGACTCAACAGCAGCAGTAGCTCCTACAGCAGCTGTAGTGTGCTCAGCACTTAGCAGCATGTGTTTCATGATGTGTTTCAGAAATGGCCAAAATGAGTGCACACAATAATCAGAAGCAGACAGGGAAATCTGGATTTCCCTGGTTTGTTTAACAGCTACAGAAACTTTTTGAGAATATAAGTCAAACCCAGATTTACACTAAATAGAACAGGTTTTCCTTTGTTTGTTTCAGATTTAAATTACTCTTGTTGTTTTTTCACATCCTTGCTTCATCATCCTTTTTTTCCTTACTTTCCCAGTGATCATTCTAGCACTGGGAAACTGCCTACCTTTGCACTATTTCTGACGGGACTCCAGCCACAACAGACTTCCTCTTCTCCATGGAGCTCAGTTCACCAGTCACATGGGACTCAGAGCATGAGCTGCAGTGGCCACATTACCTTTACTTTCAGTTAACTGCCCAAGAAATCCCAAGATGAACAAATATTTTCTACAGAAATTTTCCTAGAGGAAGGGAGAAGACCAGAGAGTGGTACTGAGTGATGCTATGCATAGAGCCTGAAGAGATCAGCACAGGAAAGCTGACATTCCAGCTGATTCATCCAATCATATACCTCTGTCTCAGTATGTGTAACTATTTTTGTTCCCTCGTATTTTTCTTTGAGCAAATGTAAGGATGTGTATCTTCAAAATCATTCCACGATGATCTATGTATGTGGGGATGGTTCATATCAGATACCTGGATTTCTGCTGAGCTAGTGACAGTAGAGGCATATAAAGAGTTGGTATGATCACAAACATTATGTGTACTAACATCTGATAAACTTATTCTTTTGTACTTTGTGATTGTTTGGATCCACCTATCTCCATGTTTTGGGTCTGCCTGTGCTGGTTCTGTTTGTCTGGTTCAAAGTCTGTCTGCACATAACTTTGTCAGACTTAGAACTGGTTCTTTTATTCCCGTGTGTCCTCTCTTATTCTTTTCTTTCTCTTTTCCCTTACGTATGAACTCTTGCAAATACAGGAGATAAAGGAAAAGTTCTTGCATCAGATTTAGAGGGAAATCTCATTTCATTTCATGAGTGTAGTCCTTTGAACAAAACTAGCAGATAAAGAAGCAAAATGACAGCTTCCTGTGACATACCAGATTTTCCAATCTAAGCCAAGTGATGTCTGTGTGGAGCGGATTTATCATGTTCACCAGGGCTGCACGACTAGGCTTTGCACCGCACAGGCCAGAAGGTTTGATGCAGAGTGAAGCAGAGGTTATGAGATCTGGCAGGACAGCAGTGAGCTGAAAGCAGGTTACCTTCATCTGCTTTCATGAAGCCCCACAGATCTGGGCTTCAACAGACCCTTGCTTTGCGTCCCTTTCCCCCTAAATCCTGGGTCTGCTCTGCAACTCCTGCAGCAGGGTTCAGCCCTGAAGAGGAACCAGAGCAGGGAGGCAGTGAAAACCAGGCCTCAGGGCTCCCCAGAGACCTCTGCTCCCCACAGCCCTTGCCCAGGAAGTACCTGACTGGCTTTTTGCAAACGTCTTCTTTCTAAAAATGACTTCACCATTCACTCTTTCCCGTTTGAAACCTCATAATGAAGTGGAGGGCCAGGAGGGAGCTGCAGCCTTTGCTGCAACTGCCAGCAGCTGTGGTAAGCCAACGGGCCTGAAGCAAGCACCAGAACTTCTGATCCTGCATTGCAGCAGGAGCCACAGAAGTCAGTGCAAGAGGCTAAAACAAGCTCGAGGGCTTCAGCAACAAAGACTCAGATACTTTAGATACTCCACGGCCTCACAGCCAGAAAGAAGGAGGGGGAATCTTCTTCACTGTCAGAGTGACAGAGCACTGGAACAGGCTGCCCGAAGAGCAGCTTTCTCCTCCTGTGGAGATATTCAAGACCTGTCTGGATGCCTACCTTTGTGACCTATTGTAGGGAACCTGCTTTAGCAGGGGAGTTGGACTCCGTGATCTCCAGAGGTCCCTTCCAACCCCTACAATTATGTGATTCCGTGACCTACATCTTAGGTCCTTTCTGCTCAAGCAGGGCACAGCCAAAGTGACAGAGAAATACAAACAACCCTTTCCTAGTGCCAGCATCCAAAGGCAATACGATGGCAACAGAGAGGTTTCTCCTCAATTGTACGAGCAATTTTCCTTCAAGAAGTAAACTTCATTTGTTCTGAGCATTAGCAGCCGCAACTGAGTCCTTTGGCTCCTTTATAGCTGAATAGCTCACAAATCAGCCTGTAGCTACTCAACACTTTCCTGAGTTGGGGTAGCAAGGTGAGTTTTAAAGTGAGGTTAAGAAAGGTAACGCATCCGAGGTCAAGAAGATTAATAGTGAAATTTCATTTAGCTTAATAGATTATTAGCTACGCTGCTCTACAAGATTTCCAGTTTAGCTGGCCTGGCCCAGCTCTGAAGATAACAGGGCAGTTCTGCACCTTTCAGAAATGCTGTGGGTTGACTTCCCAGAAGAAATACTTGAACTCTGTCCAAGCAAGTGATCAAATCCTGACTCTTGCCTTTCACCCTCAGCACAGGAGGACAAGCAAGCCTGCTTGGAAGGGAGCTTGCATTTCTTTCTGCCTTGCTCTCTGAAAGCATGTCAGCTCAGCTGTGTCTTATCGTTCCAATCGTTGTAGGCCCGCATCTCTGGTGTTAAGAGAGTTCAGGACCACACAGGATCAGAAGTTATGTTAGAAGGATAACATGAGACAAAGAGCAAAGCTGAGGCTAACCCTGAGAGCTATGAAGCAGGAAAGCAGTATTGCATTAGCTGCGTGTCATGGCTGATGCTTTCAATATGTGCTTTTAAAATACCGTGATACTGTTTTTTGTTTTTGTGTGTGTGTGTGTTTTATAAAAATAGTTCGAAAGCTGTAGTGAGATCTGCAGAAGTCCTGGTTGTCATTTTTGTTATACAAGTATGTCTATTGCTTTTTTCTAATCATCAGGATGCAGAGTGTTACCCTGTCACTCCATTGTAGTGATCCTACAAAAGGCTAAAAAGGTTAAATCCACTACTTGAATTTCAAGGAGATAGGATGTGAAGCCATGATTTAACAAGCTACTGCCTGACATGATTTATTAAAGATTCTCCCTGACCAGAGACAAGATTGGATACCGCCTTCTCAAAAAGCCTTAAGAATGTAAACATTTTGTATCAGCTGTGTAAAATACCAACACAACGAACATGTGTAAGAATGCTGACCTGGCTGCAGCACAACTGAATGACCATTAAGGCAGCTTGGGACTGACAGAGATGTAATGGATGTGGGCTGGGAGTCTTCTGACTTTGGACATACAATATCAGCACCATCCGCTGCTTATTCATTTCACCAAATCTTTCCCCCAAAATGTGTGCCACAGAAAGAGCAAAAATAGGCAAGAACTGAAACACAGCTATTAAGCAACTTTAATTAGGGGGTGACGGTGTGAAATATACTAAAACAATTTAACCAACAGCAGAAGGGTTCCTTGCTATTTCTATTCAGTACACCACTTAGTATTTGTAAGGCGTTTGGCCTATAAGGGCACCTATACAGGATATGAGCAAAGTCCTCTATATCAGCACCTCTTTTTTACAAGTACAAAGTGCAGGTCCTTGGTGAAAAGGGAAAAGTCTATAGGCACTTCCTGATACACGCGCTCCCAAATTCCAGCTATCTGTGGCTCAGGGAATGGAAGCTGGACTTATTAACCCTTCAGGAACTCTTTTTCAATGAATTTGTGAAAATGGGTGTATTGATTTTCTGCTCCTTTTCCTTCCCTGTCTCAAACCCAAACACAAAATGAACAGTTTAAGATAGTGAATGTGGGGCTGAGGGTCATGGCATAATATGGTAGAGAAAGTGCTGGAAAAAAGGGGAAGGGGATGCAAAGGGGAGTATCAAAATAAGTTTGCTCTGTGAAATCATGTTAATTGATTGTTTAGCAATATCAGAATCAGCTCCTGCTTGTGAATTCCAAGAGTTTCAAATATTGTTATTTTGGGGAAATAATATTCATATGTAGCTCATAACTGTATATTCTCCAACTTCTGAATGGCAGTCCTCTAAAGAAGGGATAGAACAAATACCACAACTTTAGTAACTGATTATACTTCATTACTGTATATCTAAAACAACCAGGGCAGGAACAGCCTACACAAAAAAAGCATTCCTGTAATCCTTACAAATAATCAGCCAATTCCCAGAAATTAGGGAGTAACTGGAGGGCTATACTGATTGAGTGAGTTAGCCAGAACAGATGATTTGGTTACTCTAATTGGCAAAATTACATGGGAAGAAGCTTGAAAACCACTTAGCTGCTGAATTGCTTAGCCCAGTGGTAGTTGTCACTTGTTTTCATTGGCCATTATTTAACAGATACATTAAAATGAGCTAAGTATAAAAAGGTTCCTTTCAAAAATATGGAAGGAAAAAATGATGGCAACAAATGGAGTCCTTCGTTTCACACTGATAGCTGGAGTAAAGCACTTGCAGCTGTTACCACTGTCACCACAACTCACTCATCTGGAGTATGTTGCATTTTCACTTGTGCCTGCCATGGGCACAAGTGTGTTTGCTGCACAGCAGTTGCTGGGAACAACATGGGGCACCACTGCGATGCTATGAACCTGTATGTTGCGTGCCACTCTTCTCTTCAGGAACTGTGGAGAAAGTTTAATCTGATCACAGATCTTCAGTCACACCTGTCTGCCCTTTGCACCAGCTGTAAACAGGTGGCTGGGGAGGGCTGCAGGAGTTTCCATGCTCATTTGTAACCCAGATGTGTTTCAAAACCTGGGGCTGCTGACAGCAGCAACCAGTGTGAGTGTGCCCAGCGCCCTGGTGTTTGCCCTCCTACTGGGCACTGTCAATCTGGATGCCATGGTTTAAAAGTCATGAGTTAATCTGGTTCTGCAACAGAGTGTAGAGTGTACTTATGTCAGTTGGAAAATTCTGGCTCCATGAGGGCAAATATTTTTTGCAGAAAACTTTATTTTCTACAATGGAAGATGTTTCCTGAAAACTGAGCAAAAAACAGCAGTTAAATGCATTTCTCTTCAGTCTCTTTGAGACAAAAATTTCATTTTCCATTTCAAAGCAACTTTGCTATTTTGTATTAGGAACTTTTCAGATGTTCCAATTCCCCAGAAAATATTGTATTTTTGTTTTTATTAAAAAAAGTATCTGACCAGAGGCATTATTTTTCTCATTTCAATTTTGTCCCCTAAACAATTCACTCTTTTTTGACTTTTTGTTGTTGTCTCATTCCTATAAGGAAAAAATTTATCACCAACTTTCCTTTGAAGTGCAAAAAATTGTTTCCCACGCAACCCTTTTCAGTAGATGGAGTATGTTTCAGCAGAAGTCCCTCCCTTCAGGGGCTTTAAAACTAAACTGATTTAAATCTTGTCTAATTTTGCTTTCCTTTCCTGCTCAGATTTCTGCTTGTGCTCCCTCTTGTTTCTAGACCTCTGTCCCTGGTTCACAGCAGTCTCATACCAACCTCAAACCCCACTTCCCATGAAGCCTGGGCTAAGAGTAACTCAATTCATAACTCAACTCCACTGGATACCAAATCATATGGATCTGCTGACTTTACAGCCTTTCCTCACCAATGGCTCCCTGTTCCACATTGTAAATTAGTCACTCCCTTCCCTTCCCTTCCCTTCCCTCATTTTTTTTTTTAATTTCTTCCTTTCCTTTCTCTTCCAGGGAGGTACATTGCTGCTCTTTCCCTACTAAAACTAGGTCTTATTCACAGGTTCCAACCATGTCCTCTCAGATACTCTGAAACTCATGTGATTTCACTCATAACAGCATTTCACAACCTGCGTTTGGATATGAAATTTGATGCTTCCGTTTCTACGCTCAGAAATGGTTTGCTTCTTTGAAAGCTTCTTCAAACTATACTTGTTTGTCTAATACAAGATAGCATCTCTACACACAGACTTTGCCCTGCCTTTTATTACACCTATATTTTACAATAAATATTATTCAAAGGGATGGACATAGTGAAGAAGAGCACGAGACAGCAGGAGAATAGCAAAACACCATCACTGTGCCAGTTGCTCCCATGTTGTAGGAAGCAGGGGAAAATTTAGCAGATCAAATACTGTCTCTATTTGCATCTACTGTCTGGTGAGATGGTCGTGGTGTCAGGGTAAGGTCAAGTTGTTTCACATGATGAAGCCATAAGGTCCCTCTAGAAACTGTGGAAATTGACCCTTAACTTCAAGTAAGACATTAAAATAGGGCAATGAGGTCTTTAATTTGGTAAAACCAAAGTGACCAGAGGAGAAAACTCTTCTTGGAATGCCCAGAGAAGAGTGAATCTGAAACACAATGGTCTTTCCAACATTAAAACAAACAATCACGTTTCTAGTTCTTCATCAGATAAGAATGTTTTGTGCACATTGGGCCAACTTATTCTGGAGCTGAATAGTCTGTAGCCATGCACAGCCCACCCCACTACTTCCTGTGGGAGTCACTGAAAGGTCTTCTGTCCTTCCATTCCCCTGATCAAAATATTTCTAAACATTCTGGGAGGATCTTGTAGGCACCCAAGTGACTTCATTTACAAAGCAAACAGCCAACTGCAGGGAATCACCAAGGGATGAACATTCATTCCTAGTGTATTTTTCTGAGAGCTTTATGAAAGAGAGCTTAACCTTTCTTTGGCTTGCAATGCCCTAACCAAGAAATTGTTGTTTATGCAATTTAACTCTTCATAATTACAATAGGAAAAATTCCTCCCATCCGCGTCCTTAGAGGGCATAAGGAGCGTAAGAACATAAAAGAGAATCTAGCCCTGAATATTTGACCTTTTCTACTAAGTTTTAGAGTCAGTGTAGAGAAATTTTTCCAGGATAAAATCACTTTTATTTCAGGAGAGAATATATACCCAGGGAACTATAACGAAATTGTGCAACTGGATGGTCATTTCCTCCCTGTAGATAAGCCCTAAATCATATTTTCCTAGAGTTCCTCAAGTACTGTTTTGCTTCAGGAGCTGTTTAAAGAAATGTAAATTCATTACATGTGCATGAACCCTTTTGCCAAGGGAAATTTAATAAGGTATTCTGTTTGTAAACCTTAAAGTTATCACACCCGGCACATTATTCCTCTTCCTAAATCTATTTCACCATTATAATCTGATGAATAGCAAGTGTCTGAATTAAAAGACTTAGGGTGCAGGAACTTCATTCTAGCCCACACCAAGAAAGGAATTGGGACCCAATAAAGCAGTTCTGCTGAAGTGCAGCTATTTCCCAGGGCAGTAAGTGGTGCTGCCCTTGGAGTAGGCTTCACAGAAATGCCAACTCTAACTTGCCTGGAGCAAGTCTTGAGTGGAGTGTCTACAGAAAGTTGCAGCAGTATGGAGTAATAGTCATTTCAGCTTTGTATGAAGATGTGGAGCTGCAGCAGACGTCTTGCTATTCTTTTCACTGCCTACTTCCTTACACTGATAATTCTCAGTATGTCCTGCTGGTGAACACAGAGGTCATTGTGAGATACAGGAGTATTTTGGCTATAAGATGTGCATATCTGAATGAGCCCAACATCTCTGTGTGGAAATGATAAAGCACTGCAAGGTAAGCTCTGTACAACAATAGGTGGCTTGCAGTCTGCATCAAGTGCCTTGCCTAGCAGTGTGGATTGCAATGAAGGGCATACCCAGGTTTGCTTGAGTCCCATGAAAAATAATCCTTCTGGATTAACGGGAGTGAAGATCTATCCTTTCCTCTGCCCAAAAAGATTTAGCTATGCATAATTGAATTCACTTGTGAATGACAGTCTAGGGATGGAGAGATACATCTGAATTTCTCTACAGGGGTTGCAGGAGCAACTTAAGGAATTCTGTGGTGCACCTCTGGCACGGCAAGGGCTTGCTCTTCACCTCACACTGCAAAAGGAGCACAAAAAGAAAATACTGTCATCCCAGAGCTACCCTTTCGTCCCTCGGAAACTTTCCCAGCTCCTCTTTTACTCAGATACCACACTTCAGAGAGACCATTTTTCTCTATGTCTCATTAAGCAAGATCCCTAAGCTAAAGGCACTACATACCTCTATTGTGGTTTAAGCTCCAGTTCGTCAAATAGGAATTTCCTTTCCCTTAGTGTTTTGTCCTTTCCTGAACAAGGACACTCAGCAATTACCCTCTTCTTTTTTTCTTTTCTTTTCTTTTCTTTTCTTTTCTTTTCTTTTCTTTTCTTTTCTTTTCTTTTCTTTTCTTTTCTTTTCTTTTCTTTTCTTTTCTTTTCTTTTCTTTTCTTTTCTTTTCTTTTCTTTTCTTTTCTTTTCTTTTCTTTTCTTTTCTTTTCTTTTCTTTTCTTTTCTTTTCTTTTCTTTTCTTTTCTTTTCTTTTCTTTTCTTTTCTTTTCTTTTCTTTTCTTTTCTTTTCTTTTCTTTTCTTTTCTTTTCTTTTCTTTTCTTTTCTTTTCTTTTCTTTTCTTTTCTTTTCTTTTCTTTTCTTTTCTTTTCTTTTCTTTTCTTTTCTTTTCTTTTCTTTTCTTTTCTTTTCTTTTCTTTTCTTTTCTTTTCTTTTCTTTTCTTTTCTTTTCTTTTCTTTTCTTTTCTTTTCTTTTCTTTTCTTTTCTTTTCTTTTCTTTTCTTTTCTTTTCTTTTCTTTTCTTTTCTTTTCTTTTCTTTTCTTTTCTTTTCTTTTCTTTTCTTTTCTTTTCTTTTCTTTTCTTTTCTTTTCTTTTCTTTTCTTTTCTTTTCTTTTCTTTTCTTTTCTTTTCTTTTCTTTTCTTTTCTTTTCTTTTCTTTTCTTTTCTTTCCTTTCCTTTCCTTTCCTTTCCTTTCCTTTCCTTTCTTTCCTTTCCTTTCCTTTCCTTTCCTTTCCTTTCCTTTCCTTTCCTTTCCTTTCCTTTCCTTTCCTTTCCTTTCCTTTCCTTTCCTTTCCTTTCCTTTCCTTTCCTTTCCTTTCCTTTCCTTTCCTTTCCTTTCCTTTCCTTTCCTTTCCTTTCCTTTCCTTTCCTTTCCTTTCCTTTCCTTTCCTTTCCTTTTCCTTTCCTTTCCTTTCCTTTCCTTTCCTTTCCTTTCCTTTCCTTTCCTTTCCTTCTTTTTTTTCCCTTTCCCTTTCCTTTTCCCTTTCCCTTTTTTCCTCTTCCTTTTCTTTTTCCTTTCCCTTTCCTTTTCCTTCCCTCTTTTTTTGGAACTTCCTGCATTTACTATCTCTACCATACAGGATTCCTCTTCCTGTCACCTATACAGACTGTTTTGCCACTAAATACAAAACATGGCACAGACTGACAGACTAGCCATGAAGCTGTTTTTACACAAGTAAACCTGTTTCAACCTGAGCCACCTGGCTTGAGCCCTCTGCATCTATACCACACAGGGTTGTGATTCAGGCTAAGTCAGACAGATGACTCTATTTTGGACTTGTGTCCTTGGCCAGAAAGGACAAGCAAGTTAATTCTTGGGCAGAACGCAAAGAGCAGGAAAGCCTCTTGCCTCCAAAGACAGCATGTGACCATTAGATACCTCTGGGACTGAGGCAGGAGTCTGCAGTATCTCCAGAACCAGCAGTGGAGGTCACCTGTGCATTTTCCATGCCTCAACCTGTTGCAAGAACCTATCTGGCAATGTTAAAGGGGATATGAGAAAGTCCAAGCAAGATGCCAGGTCTACCCCTCTGGCTATAAACAGTCTGGAGATGCAGGAGTCAAATTTTTTCAGTACTTCAGCAGCTCTTCTCCATGAATCATAGGTTCATAGGTTCATAGGTTCATAAGGTTGGAAAGGACCTACAAGATCATCTAGTCCAACCATCCTCCTATCACTATCCCTACCCAACTACTAAATCAAATCCCTTAGCACCTCATCTAAATGCTTCTTGAACAGCGCTAGGGATGGTGCCTCAACCACCTCCCTAGGCAGGCCATTCCAGTGCCTGACCACTCTTTCAGAAAAGAAATGCTTCCTCAGGTCTAATCTAAATCTTCCCCGGCGCAACTTGTGGCCATTCCCTCTCGTCCTGTCATTATTTATCAGGGAGAAGAGGCCCACCCCCTCCTCACCACAACCCCCCTTCAGGAAGTGGTAGAGTGCAATAAGGTCTCCTCTGAGCCTCCTCTTCTCCAGACTAAACAATCCCAGCTCCCTCAGCCGCTCCTCATAAGACTTGTGCTCCAGACCCCTCACCAGTTTTGTTGCCCTTCTCTGAACACACTCCAGGGCCTCAATGTCCTTCTTGTAGCGAGGGGCCCAAAACTGAACACAGTACTCGAGGTGCGGCCGTACCAGAGCTGAGTACAGGGGGATGATCACCTCCCTGCTCCTGCTGGCTACACTATTTCTAATACAGGCCAGGATGCCGTTGGCCTTCTGGGCCACCTGGGCACACTGCCGGCTCATGTTGAGCCGAGCATCAACCAACACCCCCAGGTCCTTTTCCTCTCTACATTCTTCAAGCCATTCTGCCCCAAGCCTATAGCATTGCATGGGGTTATTGTGGCCAAAGTGCAGGACCTGACACCTGGCCTTATTGAACCTCATCCCATTGAGCTCAGCCCAGCTGTTCAGCCTATCCAAATCCCTCTGAAGGGCCTCCTTACCCTCAGGCAGTCAAGAGATTGGGCCCAAACATGTCCTGCCCCTTTGTTTCTCACTCTCCTCCCTTATTCATTATCTCCGAAGATTAACTTTTCCATCACCCTGAGCCTTCTGCTTTCTCTTTGCTTTGGACAGAGGAATGAGCTTTGGTGTACCATGGAAGCAGGCTGGCTAGGTGCAAGGACTGTGATAACATGATCTGTGAAGCCTTTGAACTTGGACTAATAAATGCCAGCATCATGAGATCGTAGATCATGAGTTTGTAGATTCCCAACACACATGTGAGTGGAAGCATAAGATCTGCCCTCACAAGAGAGCTGGCATGTGTCCTCAGCTTCATAGAGGCTTCAGGAGGAAGGAAATGCTGGCTTGAAGCCAATATGTTTGGCATAGATGTTTGAGAATCTGTCTCCATTGGAGACAGCACATTATTAATAAATGGCTTTTTCTTTCATGAGGAAAAAGACATAGAAGAGAACTTTTCCTTAGTCCTGATGTAATGGAGCTTCCTGGATGGCAAAAGTAAGAAGTAATTCACACGTAGCAATTAAAATGAGAGGTCTTACTTGCCACCACTTTCACTACAAACAGTAAGAGGGATCTAGTAAAGCTAAAGTTAATCACTCAGATTAGGATATGCCTGAAATATTAATGCTCCCTATCTTCTATGTCTCTGTAAATATATTTTATGCACAACTGGTTGTTTCTTAGCACCAAATACCAAGCACGATTTCCAGTGCTCAAACAATATATATGCCTCCTTCTGAAGTAGTGGCTATGTCCATTGTTCCAGCCATGTCATCTTTTTATGGTGGTATCCATCTCTGCAAAATCAAAACCAGCAGACTTTATTTACAAGCTTACTTTTCTTTCTGTGAAACCTTTCAAATCAACTTCTATTATTACAGAAAAGAACTAACCTTTAAATCCAAGTAACTTCTCAAGAAAATGCACAGCTCGTTGGGAAAGCCATCTTCTGGCAGGTAGAGTGAGTCTTCTAGACACTGCTGAGAGCACTGACAACGAGTCCATCATGCTACAGAGACACGTTTATGTGAAAAGGGAGCCTACAGAAGGTGGATGCACCCAAGATCTCCATTTCCATCCCTCTAGTCTCTGTTGTAGAGATGAACATGGACAAAAGTGTCAACATCTGGAATCTTTGGCAGTAGACTAAACTCCTACTTGGATTTCCCCATAGAAGGCTTCTCAATCCAGGGATTATTTTCTTCTCTTTCTGGGGACATACAACTGATCTGACACACAAGGGGCTGTACAGCGCTCTCAGTTACCCTGATACACCCCAACCTTCCCATTCATTCTCTTCACAGTTGTTTGTTTATGCTGGACCCAGTTTCTACCTTACCCACCTCTTACCCTTTTTACCTCTCCGACAAAGTGCTTGCAGCCAGAGCAAGAAAGCTGTCACAGGGAGCTGGTGCTTCTGCAGTAAAAGTTTTGAGCACTGTATAAATTGAGCAAACATACATAAAAGTTAGAGTAAGCGGAGAGCCAGGTTGTAGGAGCTCATGTAAGGCTAAATGATGTGCTGTAAATTAATCTAGGCAGGACATTTGGGAAGCTGGTTTCTGACTGCTTGGAAATACAGCCAGAGAAATTCTCCAGAACATATAAAAAAAATAAATCACAGGCATCGTCCTAGTTTCACAGATATGTGATAGAGACCATTGTGTCTCTTATGTCATTATCATCTTAACTACTTCATCCTCAGGCAGGCACTGATTTATTCACGTTTAATGTGCAGAATCAGATGGCTATGTAACAAAGTAGTTAGTATTTGAGAGAACTATCATGTAGCACAAAAATTCATCCCAAAGTATCCTAGAAAAGTGGGAGAGGTCTCCTGTGAAAGTCAGGAGATTGTTGCTGTTGACTTCAAGGAGATAAGCGTGTAACCTTAAAAGGTGCATATTCTAGAGAAAAAACAGAAGTCACCTAGCTTTTGGTCGCAGCTTTATGATGCTTCTGCTACAAAATAAAACCTTTTTGCTGCCAGTAAAACTCCATCCAAAACATGATAGCCTTGATATTGTTGAGTCTGCAATAGAATATAAACATACTCTACTGGCGATGCTGCATGAAATGACCGCCTTCAAGTGACCTTCAGAGCAGTAACACAACAGATCGTACTCTTCTTTATTATTATTTCCAGGCTGCTCTCCATAATATCTCAAGTATGAGCCAGATAAGCAAAATTGCATCCCACTGAGCTGATTTTAACGTCTTGATTTGTTGAGTATTAGGGTGGCTGTTGGCATACATGATTCTCATTCACATCCGTCGGTGTTAATTGCAGGAGAATATCCCAAGCAGCTATCTTTCAAGCACTTAATATTCATGATTATTGTGAAGAATTTTCCAGCCAGACTAGGATATAATTAACAGCTTGAGTGAAATGCTGTATTTATTGCTATTGCTAAGCTCTTCTGAATATGCTTTCAGTTTCAGGGGCGAGCTGACTGGTGCATGTAATCTTTAAATGATCAGATTGATAGTGCGTGCCAAGAAGACAAAAGCATCTCTTCAACAAGAAACTAAATCTGTGGACTTCAGCGAGGAAGAGCTTCAGGTACAAAGAGGAATAAATGTGAGAGTGCAGTGGGCTGTATTTAACTCTCTGTGTGGACTTGATCAGCAGCACTGGAAAACTCCCTTAAACAGTAATTCACACAGTTCGGGAGGGGAAGAAAAAGCTTCTGTTCATTGTTTGCACATTAGAATAAATAATGCTTGATGACAGGAAAAGGAACATTTGGCTTTCACCACTCCAGGACTCCAAGTTTGTCTTTTAAATTACTCACTTATGTTTATGAAGAGGAATCTTTAATTTTTTGTTGTTGTTGTTTGTTCATTTGTTTGTTTGTATGTAGCACCCTGTTTTTGGAGGCTGCTGTGTTTTCTTTTCATTAGTGCATCCCTGTCCCACCTCGGGATGCTCAGGAGGGATGGGGGAGGTACAGTGGCTGAACTGATGCTTGGCTCTGCCCATCAAGGCTGTCAGCTTTTAAGATAGCTGTGCTTGGTTAGCCATGCAGTTACTGACTGCAAGGGCCCTGCTCATTAAAAATGAACTAGAATAATAAACTTCGACCCACTCATGCAACACAAATGATGATTCTGTTTTTACAAAGGAAACCTAGACAAATGCTCAAAGAGACTGAGAGAGGCCACCCTGAGGAGAGGAGGTGAGCTCTTCTCGCACCATCCTCTCTTCTGCTTCTCACCCACATTCTTTCACTGGTAGTTTTGGGTTGAAAAATAAACATTTCACCTCTTCAGACCCTGTTCAATTCCCACCCATGGGTCTCCTCACAGGGTAAGACTGCTTTCTGGGGACTTGCCACATGGTTACACATGGGTAGTGCCACCTGCATGGCAGGCTCACAGACCAAGGATGTCAGCTAGGATAAAAATATTAGATGGTTATTAAGGAGGCCTGTGAAAACTCCCCCTCCCTCCTCCCTGCCTTCACTCAGATAGGAACACAACTTCCAACCAAGCTGATTTTTTAAGCTGTTTTTAAACAGGTGCCTATAGACTTTTCTGGAGGGTGAAGATAACACCAGAGGAAGCCATATGTTCCAAATCTGTGCTGGGTCATGTAGACTTTGAAGCGTTCTGAGCCACAAGAGGAGCCCCATAGTGTGGCAGGGGAACCTTGGCACCAGCACAGAGCTGCAGTGTGGCTCTAGGTCACCCTACCAGAGTGCTTGCATTCTTGTTTTCCTTAACCATTTTCATTAGTGTTAAAAAAGCATGCCAGTCATAAATTTCTCCATTGGTTTTGGTGCTTTTTTTTTCTCTTTACCAAACTCCAGACACAGAGCTGAACTGAACTTGACAGTGTTTTCTTTATGTTCGTCATAATTTTGCTACAAATTCACCACACACTATACTGGAAATCTGCCTGACAAGTGTTTTTAATTTGAAGGGAAAATACCAGAAGATCTTGTGTTGCTTGCAAGTTGATGGATGTGATTTTTTTTCTTTTTGCAAAATGATTTGCTATCCTTTCCAACACCCTCTTCTTGCAGATGGTATCAGCATGAGAAAATCAAGGTATTGCTGGAGTAGGCTGTTCACAGTTCAGCTGGGTACACTTCTGCCCCTTTGCTTTTTGTGTGTGCGTAAATGCACAAATAGTTTACAAATTCAGCAGTATCCCAGAACATTACTCATTCTGTCATTTCATCTTCCTTTATATACTGGTAATAGTTCACATTACGTACCATCTCCTAGCTAGCTAAGACTGCCAAAATCATTTAGGTGCCACACTCCTGTGGGTGATCTGAGCTTTTATTCTTCTTGAACCCCAAAGAACATCTTTTATTCCATCTGCTTTCTCTGTGTGTTTCCACACTTGATGCTGGAACAAACTCTTTACTAGAGGCAATTTCAGAGAATAACTGGGAAATGTAAACCATCTACCTTAGGGGCCTACCAAAGAGGAAATACAGATGTAGAAGATCTTGCAAAGCAAAGCATCAGATTTCTGGTTCTCATCCTGTTTCTCTCCCTTGGCCATGGATCAGAGGAGCATGGTGGTACTCACAATAAATACTTCTTGTGGGTGGCTGCCAGCAAGAGACACAACAGAGGCTTGAGATGAGCATCCTGACTCTGCCCTTCTGCTCTGACATCCTCTGCACCAGGAGGGATGGCAACCACATACCATCTACCCTTACGCTCCCACAGCATTATAAAGGAATAACAGAACATACATCCTACAGTTATGTTTCCATATTTAGGTTGCATTCAGGCAGAAATGGTCCTTTTGATCAGACTTTGAAAGAGGGCTTCTGCCACAGGCCAGGCTGTATCTGTAGGGCACAATGGAGACTCTGGAGGCAGGGAACATAGCACAGGAAAATATATTTGCCCCAAATCTGGCAAGGGGTTGGTGGGTTATACACCTGTTGACACATACAGTCTTCCTTAACAGAGAGACTGCTATATTTGGGATCAAGTAAACTAATTGCACATAGCAATAAAAACCACTGGTAGCAGAATCATCTTCAGTGGGTGCTGAAGAAGCTATTTCAACACAGAGAGAAAAACATCCTATCTAAGCTTGCCTATTCTGCACTGTAATGGGTTAAAACAGACTACAGCTTGTTAAAACGGCTGAGATGAACCAGCAGATATATGTGTGGAGGTTTATGCTAGCACCTACTCCTACAGGGTATGAGTCAGGCCAGCACTGTTGCTCTTTCACTTCTGTAACCATTAAATATCTCTACAAGATTTTGAGCTACTCTGAAATTTCAGGTGCATATTTTTTAAAGGATTAACCAGATAAATGGTAGATAAAAATAGCAAGAAAATCTTAAAAACAAAATAGGTACAGAAACTGGGGAAAAAATGTGAGTATAACCAAAGGATCTAAACCATGAAAACATGAGGCATTCTACAGATGTCTAATGTTATAAAGATGGTTTGCTAAACTTCTATCTCATAGTTAGTAGTTGTAAGGCAGTCTAGCCTCTTTCTTGGTTTGAACTCTGAACTGTGGGGTTCAGATTATATAAATTCAGAGGGTACAGCACTCCTTTAAAGCAAACAGTCATAAAAGCAAACCTTAAAGTGTTGCTCAAAGCATGGTAACATGGGGAGGAGATGGGATTCAAGACAGAAGTGGCTGCTTGAAGGAGACAGGAAGGTGAGAATAAAAGCTTTTGTTTGAGCCACCTTCTCACCATGGCTTACATCATTATATTCTGACTCCTCTGACTTATGAGGAAGCTGTGAAGAAACAGAAGTCAGGTTTTCAAGATTTCGAGTTTTCAAATTTTTGGATCTCATTTCACAGCCCACTGCAATGTAGTCTATTTTGAACTTCTTTTTTTTTAATCAAATTTCTTTTCCATCCAGCAAAGATGGAAGAGTAATTCTTATTCATCCCTTTTTACTTATTATGTACTGTAAGAAGACATTTTTAATACCTTTTCAACTACTTTTTTTTCTAGAATGTGCAGAGGCATGGATAAGGATGGAGCTTAACTTCAGAGCTATGGTTGACATTAAAGGTAAGATAGTGGCACCCATCACTTCGGTGATGTTCGAGGTATATTTGAGATTTGGAAACAGTTCCCAACCCTTCAGTAAGAAATCAGAGCACACAGAAGCACAGGTCTGCCACAGATCCTCACCACAATATGATCCATTCATCCTGTGGGATCAGCAGCACCTCTGCCCTCTTCAAATATCCTGATGGAGATCACTGCTGTATAGCAAAAAAGAAGGAGATGTAGGTCTTCACATAGTCCTTTAACCTGGTTCCCAGGAGCTATCCACCTGGCTGGGAGATAGCTGAATAAAGTAATCTCATCCACATTGTCAAAACTGAACCCCTGCACAGCCAGGAAGACAAACATTGTGCAAACTGCAGCAGCTGGCAGAGAAAACACAGGAGAATGAGAACTGCACCATGGTGAGTCCTTGATTGAAAGACATGCCTGCAGTATGCTCCTCCAAGAGGACAAGGACCAAAGGTGGCATTTCTGAAAGTCCCAAGGGTGCCGAATGTGTACCAAAAAACTGCCCAAAACATGAAAAGCTTTTGATATAAGAAAAGCCAGAACTGTGTTGTTTGTTTTTTTTCCTATGCAACATTTGTCTCTCTGTACTCAGCCATTCCTAGTTTTGAAGACTTTGTGCCTTTCTTCTTTCATACATAAAACTTAAAGTAATAATACTTCAAAAAGTCTTCATGTCAGACTGAATTCAACACCTCTCCCGGTAAATACATCCCACTGTGCCCCATAGCTTTCATTGTGAATCAGAAGAGATGACTAATGCCATAACTGCTTATTAAAAAGAAAATTAATCATTTCTTTGTGAGCCAAACCCTTAAAATTTTTTAACACTTTAAAACCGGGGAAAATTATCTTTGATGAGATATAGCAGTGGCACTTGATTTTTGTAGATGTAAAATAGCATCTTGTTCTCAGCAGCTACTGCTGATTTTTCTTCTTGTTTGACAGATGAGCTTATCAAGTGTCACTGACATTTTTGCAGTACTGTGCTAAAATATGCTTCATTTGCTACTCATCTGAAAACTTAAGATATGTGTTGTTCAGAAAGTACTAAAAGACTGATCCAATAAATCATGTGGGCTGGAAATGCTTCAGTTTCCTGGAGACCTCTTGGCTTCACTCTCACTGCCTATACCAAGTGTGGCAGATAACCTGGCAAATAGACCTCTTTGCCAGACAGTGGGAAGTGATGATTTGAACCTTTTGCAGCGTATGATGGGAGGTAGTTACATACTCTTACTCACCCTGAAAAGAACTTTAAGGAGGTGCCTTGCCATTTGGGATTTTCTGGGCAAGAGTACCCTTAAATAAGAGCTGCATCCATTCATTGCCCTCAGCGCTTGTAGGCATTCCCTCTTCATATTCTTCTCCCTCATCCTCAATTCAGGTAATAGGATTAGATGATTGCTGCAGCAACAGAAGATGGGGCAAGGGACAGAAAGTGAAACACAAGAAGTTTCATGCACACACAAGGAAGAGCTTTTTTACTGTCAGTGACAGAGAGCAAAGACTCCTTCTCTGGAGAAGTTCAAGAAGTTCATTCCTTTCTAATTATCTTCCCAGGGACTGAGGCTGGAATGATTCAGGCCAGTAATCAATCAATTGGTTTGCTGTCTGCTATATTGATTAGTATAGATCAGGTCCCACAAAGCCTGACCTTGAACACCTCCAGGGATGGGGCATCACAGTTTCTCTGGGCAGCCTATGCTAGCACCTCACTACCATCTCAGTAAAAAACTTCCCCTGACATCTAATCAAATTCTCCCTTCCTTTACTTTAAAACCATTGCCCCTTGTCCTATCACTAAAATGCCCATAAGAATGAGCATATTTTTCCTCAGCCTGTTTAAAAAACACTTTTGCAAATATTTTTGCTTTTCAAGACAGCTATTTTCTGCTATGGCTAAGAGATAATAGTCTCATTAAGTTACAATACAAGCCCTTTCAATACACATAATTAAGAAGCATTAAAAGATTGTGGTGCAGATACTATTTGCTACTGAATATTTCTATTTCTTTTTCTCTTAGTAACAGATGCAGGCTTGAAGTAACAACATTCACAGAGTGGTATTTAGTTCCAGAGGTTATATTTGTAGTTTCTATTATGAGATTAAAGCACATGAGCTCCATAACCCTCCAACACTGGTTTTCCTGGTCTTTGCAGAATTTGAGGACTTTTAACTGCTGGAAAATAGTCTTAATATATCACATCGCTGCCAGTAAATATATCCTCTCACTGAAAAGATTTGGTCATTATGTTTCTTTACTTTATGGAAATTGATGAGATTTACCTTACACTTAAGGCTACGCAAATAATTGATTTTTCAGTTTAGCAGCAGTACACAGCTACAGCGAAAACCAATATTTGGGGGATTTTCTTGCCAAAATGAAAAACCAAAATATTTCACTTTCTGGTTGAAAAGAACATTGAGCTCAACCAGAAATCAAATGTTTCACTTCGGTTTATTTTTTAATAAAAATAAAAGAAAAATGAAGGATAGAGTCACAAAACCTGCAAGAAGGAAACTTTCCATTTCTACCTGGTTTCCTGGTGGTTGGTAGACTTTTTCAGGTCACAGAGTAGCTGAATCTGGAATGGACTTCTGGAAACCATCTAGTCTAAGCCCTCTGCTCAAAGAAGAGCCATCAAAGAGCAGTTTAATCTGCAGAAACGGTTCAATCTGTGACCTCACTTTTTGAATGTCCTGGTTGAGGACAATCTCTCCACATTTCTTTGCATGTGTTTTCAAAGTTTGTTTATTTCACAGCCTGAATGACTGCAGAAATGTTGAGCAGAAGGTGAAATTCACTTCTTCTGATGCAGGGACCAAGATATAGGTTGTTAACACTCGTTAATGAGATTATAATCCTTCCCTAAAAGATGTTTTCTATAACAGAACAATAGAAAAAGTCTTAGCAAATCTGCTACTTAATATTCTTTTGCTACAAAGAGAAGATAACATAGTAGAGAAGATGGAGCAGTTCCTACACTGCTGAAGAAGGTTATATAAAACCAACTATTCGTAAATTTTTACCAAGCATAAGACTTTAACTTTTCTCTATTTGGTTCCAATTTCCCACAGTGAGATTCTATTTAAGGAGAAGAACATGCTCTTGAGTCATGAGTCTAATCTTTCTGCATTTACTCCCCCCTTGCTCCCAGTCATCAGAGGGGAACTGTGTTGGAAGAGGCTATGTGGGCAAGAAGGCTCTGTTCCTGCAAATGTCAGGTCATGCCCTGCTGTACATTTGCAGCTAGCTCTGTTGTCAAGACTGGCACTAAATGGGAGCCTCAGTATTCAGGGTACCATGAAGCTACATTGCTTTGCATCTCTTGTTATCATAAGCTTGGCCTGAATAGAACTGTGGGAAAAAGATCTGACCTTGGCAACCTTGAGGACATGCTGATAATAGACACTAGGAGCAGAATGTTGACGTGAGCTCAGCCTCAGATTCCACCATGCTCAGTAGAAGTTTTGGCTGCTCATTTGGAGCACCCTGCCTTCATCTCATCCCTGGAGAAAGAAACTAAACGTGTCCTAGTGATACAACGTTACTTGGTAGGAACCAGATCCAGCTGCTCCCCTGCATGCACCTTCATCTTCATCTGGTTCCCCTTTTTAATAAGGAAGTTGTACTGTGCAGCCTGTTTCCACACTTGAACTGTTGCACGTTTGGCTGGAAGGATTTAGAGGATGACTGAGGTCAGTGCTTGCCAGGGAAGACAGGAATGGCTGCTGTGATGTAGCACTTATGGTATTGGCAGGGAGCAGGTTGCAAGGCCCAGATGACTTCTTCAAGCCCACTTTCCAACGGTGTCTCTTCTGCCTTCCTCTGAAACTGCTTACCCTTGTTTCTCACCTTCTATGGCATGTTCAGCTCTGATGCTGGCAGAAATGGCACTGTGGAGAATCTACAGATTTTCAAACGGATCAGTGTGTAGGAAGAAGAAGCAGATATGAAGGGCAGCTCATCTGCAAATGCACAAACAGCTTCCTCCCGTGCCATAGCATCATAGCAATGCATTCACGGCATCCAAAATTACTGTGGCATGTGGTGGATAGGAGATCTGACTCTCTATTTAGTTTTGAATTGTAGCTGAATAGTACAAGGTAGTAGTTTCCCAATATAAAGTATCTCCACTTTGTTCTCACAAGGAACAGAAATTTTGCCTACAACCCCAAATTTAAGGTAAAACCAAGACAATGTGCTCACATCTTTTAGTGGATTGTCAGATTGATGACATGGTGGCAAGGGGATAGAGGGAATGAAATGATTTCTCAGACAGTACCTTTCAGTAGCTCATTAGCAAGAACCCACGATGCTGAGATCTGCGCATTAAATCTCTTGCTGCTATGTGAAAAAACTTTGGCCTCTATTTTAGGCACAACTATAACATGGTCTATAGACACTACTGCAGGAATGAACAGTGCAATTTTTAAAGCAGTCTTACCAAAACAAAGTGTTAAAGCTACTTGCAAGTTCTTCTGCTAAATGATTCAGATACTGTTGGACTCTACAAAATTAGTCGTTTATTAAAAGCTGTAAGAATCATTTCTGAACCTATTAATGAAGGCACTCTACTGTAAAGCATGACTAACTTCCCATAAAAAGAGATCAGATTTGTGGGTGCACACAGTCACTTTGTTACCTTTCTGCCATAATTTTCTGCACTGTGTATGGCACATCCAGGAACTCAATCTGCAGGTGCTCGAAGGCGCGTGCTGAGGACTGACAGATTGGCTCCTTGAAAGGAAGTCTTTTCTCGGAAAGCCTTGTGCTATACTTATTTGGAAGATGGGGAAAGCAACAGCAGTATCTCATGTGCTTCACCAAGCCTAGACCTGTTCCCAGTCATGCTGTTAATCTCAGCCTCTTTTTAACTCCTGTGGCTTTTTTGACCCAGCCTCAATTTTATATTTAGGCATTTTTCTTGTAGTGAGTCACAGCTGTGACTGTCATTTTAGTACAGTGAAATTTGTTGACAGGACCAAGAATAGCAGCTGTCTGTAAGACCCGCACCTAACATGTTAATGGAAACACCAACCATTGGAAAGAAAACCAAAGGCAGTGAAAGTCATCCTTAAAACACCATGTGTATTTTATTTTTTTTCTCCCCTTAAAAGACTGTAGGTGTGTTAAAGATGAATTTCACTATGAATTATCCTGTTCAGATAGTAATAAGGTAATGGAATTTGGTGGTATAAACCCTCTGCTGAGTGGCGTGGAAGAATGAAGAATATCTGTACCTCCTCAGGATTTTCCCAGCAAGCTATCCTTGGTCACACAAGCTAAGATCTTGTTCCTTCCAACTTCATTAAAAATAGTTTAGCATGAGACTTGAGAGGAGGTTGGCCTAGCTGCACCCCTCAAGATACCACTCCTGCCTCAGTTCTGGGCAATAGAAATTACCAAAGACAAAAATTTTAACTTCTGCAAGAGCTACTGTTCTGAGAGGCTCTGATCAGTGGTGCAGAGGCAAGATCATGCCCAGTAACTACTGGGGTTCCTGAAGAATCAGTACAGGGGTCCATTTTCTTTCTTCATGCCTTTACTAACAACTTAAGTGATGGGAAAGAGTGTTCTCTCAACAAATCTGTGAATCGCATCAAGCCGGGGTATGGAGAGCAGTCAGTCATAGAACCATAGGATCAGCAAGGTTGGAAAAGACCTCTAAGGTCATCTAGTCCAACTGTCCACCTATCACCAATATATCCCAATAAACTGTGTCCCTCAGTACAGCATACAAACATTTCTTGAGCACCTCCAGCATCAGTGACTTCACCACCTCCATGAGCTGCCCATTCCACCTGACTACTCTCTCAGACAAGTATTTCCTAACATCCAACCTGAATCTCTCCTGGTGCAACTTGAGGCCATTCCCTCTAGTTCTATTGCGAGTTACGTGGGAGAAGAAGGCAACTCCCACCTCACTATGACCTCTCTTCAGGCAGCTGTAGAGAGCGATAAGGTTTTCCTCTTCTCCAGACTAAACAATTGCAATTTCCTCAGCCACTCCTCATAAAACTTGTGCTTCAGCCCCCTCACCAGCTTCATTGTCCTTCTCTGGACATGCTCCAGAGCCTCAACATCTTTCTTGTAATAAGGGACACAAAACTGAACACATTACTTGAGGTTCAGCCTCACCAGGGCTGGATACAGAGGCATTATCACTTCCTTGCTCAGTGCCAAAGGCTTTGCTGAAGACTAGGCAGACTATGTTCACAGCCTTTCACTCATTCACCAGGCAGGTCACTTGATTGTAGAAGATCAGATTGGTGAAAGCAATACACTCAATATAAGAAAGAAGCAATCCTATAGGAACCTTAAGATAAGGAAGAGGAAAACTTGTATCTGGGATGGAAGAAGTACATGGGCTGCTTGCCTGTGTAACAGCATAAAAGGATCTGGTGGAAAACAAGGGTAACATGTCCCTGAAGCAAAAGTCAACCTTGTTGACTTTGGGCTACATAAGCAAGACCATATAGGTTCAGGAAAGAGACTCTGTTCCTCAGATTGACATTTATAAGATTGCATCCGGAGCACTTTGTCACTAAGCTCAGGAGAGGAGGAGACAGCAGGTATTCACATGATTAGGCCCCTTGGGGAACCCATCTGAATACACATCTATTTAATGTTGGCTGGACTCGTGCAATAGAATTGGCAGTGACAAAGATCTCCAAGGCTTCAGAGAAAGGCTACAGGCTTTTGAGGGATTTAGGACAAGCTACTATTGTTGAGATGATGTTTCCTGATCAACTTCTGGACTGAGGTGATGCAGTTGTTTTCTTTTTATTTGATCTACAAATCATTTTTTGTGTATGGAAAACTTTTACCACAGTCACAGTTTTCCATGGCTTAGAGCACTAGCATGTAGTAGTAATAGGATAAGATAATAATGACAAATGATGATTGAGACCTCTGTGTTTACCAGAAAGATTTCAAATAACTTGACAAATCCTACTGCCTTAACCCTACAAAACCTGTAATAAATCAGTAGGTTGGAAAAATTGAATACATACAAATAGGAGTCTGATTGAGTCACTGTGTTTGGACAAGTTCAAGGGGCTACCGGTCCCTTGAGGCACAGACCCAGAGAAGCTAGCTAAAGCAATTCCTCCAGCATTCAAACTGATGTCCCTAGTGCACTAGTCCCTAGTGCAGCTCTGCACATGCAATCTTTGAAGGATGTTCAGCCTGATCCCAGTAACATGGTGTTTCTAGGACAGATCTTGAAGCAGTTTATTAATGCTGTATAGAGAAAAGTGATTAGGCCCAGGAAATAGCAGAAACTAAATTCATTATTATCCATTCAGGAAGCTAGTCTGAGCTCATCAGTCTCACACAACATTGTGGTGTACTGTGGTAGGAAATGGAAAAAAAAAATAGTGGTACAGTAATTTATGCTATGCTGTTTAAAAATAGAAAAATACCAGCAATAATTACTATTATGCTACCCTTGATTATACAGAGAAGTAGTGTACCAACTTCAAGGACACATTTCATCCAGTACTGGTGGCACGGATATTTATTCAGTTCTAGACAGCACTGTATGATCGTGATGGACCTAGTCAACAGATTTAGAAAATTTAGAATATGGGTAAAATTGAGTCCTCTTCTGAAACAACCCACAGTGTTACACCCTGTCACCTTCACTTGGGATCAATAAACTGGGTCTGGCTTATTTTACAGAATGGTATCCAGAGATTACAAACTCATCATTTCTTTCCATGGCAACCACATTTTTCTTTCTGTAGTTAATTCAATCTAATAACCACACTTTTAGCTTGAAATCTTAGTTTAATTTCTTATTTGAAGGTCTCTGATTTCACCATCTCAACATTGGCCTGAATTCTCAACTAGACCGAAATCTTTTTCACACACACTTGCCTTCCAAGTGGGAGTGGTACTTATGGAACTTCCCCCGTATCCGGGTCACATCTAAGCCTTGGTTTGTATAAGTAGATCTAAGTCTTTAAGACTTCCCGTGTAAGGCATTTTCTCCAGACCTCAAATCATATTTACGATTCTTTGTGACCTTGGATGCAAACACTGCACTTTAGAGACCCTCAGGAAGTGTACGAGCTGAGCCCATGGCAGCATGGCTCTGCCCCAGTTACTCAAGTTAGAGTTAATCACAATGGAATAACAAAAGGATCTGTTTCCCAGGAATGGTAAGATGATCCTTGAGAGGTGAGTTCAAGATGCTCTCACCAAATATGTGTTAGATAGAGTTAAAAGCATCTGCAATTCAGGTATGTTTCCAGTTCACTATGGAAAGAGTTTAATAGGGCAACCAGGAACACTATAACTAAAAAATGAACTTTTATTTATGAGCCTGTGTTCACAACAACCACAGTCAACTCACTGTACCAAATGTCAGTAAATAACAGGCAATGTTGAGATAATATTCTCCTATTATTAGAAATGGAATAGTCATATCTTGTTTAAAAAACCTGTTTTTAAATCTGTTGCCACCTAGAAAACTAGACTAAACAGATCAAGAGTTAAGGTTATCTACAAATATTCTGGGCTGAAAACATAATTAGGTCTGTAATTAGGATTATTATTTAGTAGGCAATGTAGACAAGCTTGAGGAGATAAACCACTATCTGTTGCTGTTGAGGGCTAAAGTGATTATTAAGCTAATAAGTTTGGGCCATGTGTTTTTCTGGCAATGTGGAAATAATGTTGAACAGCTTCCAAAAACCCAAGGCAGGACTGCAAGTTGTTTCTCCTGAAAACATTTCATGGCACAGCAGAATCAGTAACAGGCAGGTGAGGTGCCTGCATGTGCTGGTGCCTGCTTGCAGCTCTCCAGCACCTACTCACTGGAGCATGGAGGACAAGGCAGTAAAGATGGGTGTACACTGCTTGCTGAGCAAACTCCCTTTATAACCTCCCAACATTACCCCCTGCGACCCCTGCTTTCCACTCCAATGCATGTCATGGTGTTACTTGCTTAAACTAGCTGACTGATCCAGAATGCAAAGGTAATTCCTTTTCTTTCTGCTGCAAACCTGTAGCACTCTCCTATTTGTTTGATGTCAGTGAGTTCTTCCAACTTGATGAGTTTCTTGGTAGGAAACCTTCGTTTTGTTTCCAGAAGCAGAAATAAACTGAGTCAGCGCTTGCTTTCCTTTAGATAACTGATCTTTTTCTTCCCCTGAAATTACCTAACGGACCTGTTTTTATCTGTGCACTGTTTACTTTCCAGGTGACTTTTCCATGTTTGCAGCTTTTTTATTATTTTATATTTTTTTAACTTCAAGATTCTCTGCAGAACACACAGAAAACCTGGGGCCAGTCCCTGTTTTTAGGTGGATAAATCAACTCTTAAGGCAGAAAAATGGCCCTCCTCACATCTTTTTCTTCTCTTGGTTCTGTTTTGTCACTTTATCTTCCTCCATGCAATTTGAACAGGAAGCTGTAGCGACAGTCTCAAATACTCTTTCTGCCTTATGTCCTCCAGTTCCACTATTTTTAAAGCATCAGTCCTCTTTATACATGTGTCTCCATATTTACAGGATAATATATAGATGGCAGAGCTTCTCTTATTACAAATTCTGCTGTGTATACGAGGGCCAAGTGCTGTTCCCCTTACTTAAAGCTAGCCAGTGAATCAATTTATAGCAACTATAATTCCAAAAAATCCTCAGATACCTCATAGTGGTTTTTCAGCATGAATAGGTTTTACAGCTGGGTGAGGTCTTACATTACAGAGAAATTTATGCTTAAACATCTGCTCTTAAATGTCCTTCAGCTAGCTGACACGGTTACAAATTCATCCACAAAATCTCCTGGAAGTTATAAAAAACTTACCACCATAGTTTAAGATACTAATGTATTTTTTATTCCAACGGTAGTCTGGATATCAGGAAGGAAGATGACAGGAAATTTTATATTCATGTCAGAACTCCTTATTTCTGATTATTTCATAGTGATAGCAAAAATCTCCCTCCTTTTGTTTCCTCTCTACAGAGTGTAAAATCTGCTCAGAAGCTGAACTAGTTCAGTGTTGCTGTGAATGCACACTTTTACATGTCCTAACAAGCAGGAAAGCTGTGGCTACTCATTTACTTATGCTTGTCCTAAAACTTTTGATAAGGACTTGATGAAGCACATTGAGGCAGGCTGACTCACATAATGAAAATACGTTCTTGCCACAAAAGCTTCATGGCTGAGAGCTGAAACCCAGAAATGCATGTATATATGCTTCCCCTTTCTACCATGAGTAGGGCCTTATTTGAGATAATGGAATAAGCATGTCTTCAAGTACTGTTATATATTTCCTAATAATAAAATAAATACTAAATAACCTAATTAGAAGGTTCATCTTCAAGTCTTCAAGTAGACCAACGAGGCTTAGCATAGCTGTCCTCCCAAGTGGGGGTTTATGTAGTCATTCTCCATGGAGCAGGTTTTGAGAGTGTTTGAACATTTTTTGCATGTTTTATATAGTGGTTTTCTTCTTTAAACATCTTGTTCAATGTTGAAGTAAAGCTAGCACCTCCTATGGCCTATGCTTTAAGAAGCGTAGACTAGGTGGTGCTCAAGATGGAGTTATGTCAACTGACACCAAGTGAGAACACAGCATTTAGTACCTGAAATCCCTGTAATGAAAGACTGAAGCCCCATACTGCATTTACTAAAGCCACATAGATTACTCTCAACTTTAGCTGTACGTATGTTAAGCTGTCATTTTTAACTCTTCCTTAGCAAAACTTTTAATTTGACACGTGCTGTGGCTCTCCTGTCTGTGGAGAAGAGCTGGGTAACACATTCTCCATTACTCTTAATTTGGGCCTTTTGTAGGCTTTTGTGGCACTACTATGTGAGTTTTCCACGGCTGGTACAAGTGCAGAACTGGCAGAAGATACTGTAAATACTGGCAGAAGGTACACTGTAAATGAAAATTAATCAGTTAGTTAATTATTTAATTAATTAAATGATGTGCATCAGAAGAAAGAATTTCTATATTAAATACTCTTCTGCCAAGCTAGAAATAATGGATCTCCATTTTTTCTTTCAAAATTTAATTCATATGTTAGTTAAAAGAAAATAATAACCTGATGTACAATTTAAATAAACTCTACATGTCCAGCTTTCAGAGAGTCTTGGTGGTGATTATAAAGCCTAAAAAGAGTCACTGACCTTCTAAATAAGCTTTAAATCAATGGCTAACCTGTGCTGATTTCAGGAAGGTGAAATCATACTGTAGAGGAGCAGAATTAGAGCCTAAATGCTATACTTGGCTGAGTTCGGTCTAATCAAATTCATTTAACCCCATTATTTTCTTCCTTGTGTATCACAGACGAACACAATGGAGCCCTCTTGGCAGGAGTCCAGCTTGAAGCCATCTATTACCCTCCATGCTGAAGTTCTGACAAGGAGAACAAGGCAGCTGTCCTTACAGTAATTGATATTGATGACTGAGGTTAGAAACCATCCAGTTAGTTCGAGAGTTAACAACAGACAGAGAAGCTCCAGCCCAAGTCCACAGCAACAGGGACAGAATTGGTCTAGAGGCAGCCTGACGATGAAATGGGAGAACTGTACTGTCATTATTTTCGTTTCTTTTTTTCTTTTCTAGTTTGTTTGCTGTGGAAATGATTTAGCAGGGAGAAAAGAAAAACATTACAGCTAAAATTGGTAGTAGAATTAGGATCACTCCTTCTCATTTCTCAGATGTGTCCCACATTGCCTTTGGATGTGTTGGAAGAGGCAGAGGTGAGGCTGGCCACCTTCCAGCATGGGGACATGGTGGCCAGGGTTCACATCCCAGTGCGGTGGTGGCATGTCCATCAGCTCAGTCCCAGATGTTTCCCAGCCACCCCCAGCGTGGGCCCAGTTCCTGTGCTGAATGCCATTCCCAGACTTCTCACTAAATGCCTGGTAATGTCATTTTCAGCTGTCTGTGACTACAGATTTCAAACATTTTTCTGCATTTGTACAGCGCTAAAGATTAGATTTTGCTTTCAAATTAGCTGGAGTTATTTTAACCATCAGAACCAAAGATTTGCATTGGTTTGTTTGCTCAGTTTGGCTTGTAACAGGGTCTGCTTATTTGCTTTCAGCCTTGCCTTTTGAACATGGAAGCAGATTATCCATTAAAATGAAAAGCACTTCTCCTATGAAAGATGAATGCATTCAGATTAAAAATGGCTCAAGGTTGAAATAAAAGGATGTAGAGACAGCCTTCATGGTGTAAGAGACTGAATCCAGAATTTTCTGCAGCATTTCTTGGTATAGCTTTTGAGGGTTTGGGATTTCAACCTGAAAGACCAACTCTATCCTGGGCTGAAGTAAAAGAGAGATGGGAGGTGATTTTTTCTCTCTGCTCTGTCCTCATGAAGCCCCATCATGCATTCAGGCCTAGGGCCCCCAGTAAAGGAGTGATGTAGAGCTGTTGGAGAGCATTCAGAGGAGGGCCACAAAGATGTTCAGAGGGCTGGAGCACCATTCCTATGCAAAAAGGTTGAGGGAGTTGGGCTTGTTTTGCTTGAAGAGAAGACTCCAGGGAAACCTCCTTGCGAACTTCCAGTCCTTGAAAGGGAGCAGGAAGGTGAGCAGCTTTTTACATGGTCTATAGTCATAGGACAAGAGGGAACAGATTTAAACTAGAAGAGGGGAGATTTAGGTTAGATGTTAGGCAGAAATTCCTTATTCAGAGAGTGGTGAGGCCAGGGCACTGCTGCCCAGAGAAGCTGTGGATGCCCCATCCCTGGAGGCACTCAAGGCCAGGTTGGATGGGGCCCTGGGCAGCCTGAGCTGCTGGGAGGCGCTGCCCGTGGCCAGGAGGTTGTAGCTCAATGAAGCTCCCTTTCTACCCAAGCCATCCTATGATTCTGTAATTTGGATCATGAAGAGAGTCAAGGGAAAAACTGGATGCCATAGTCCTCTGTCATATCAAAATAGGGGCAGCAACTGCACTGTGACCCTGAGTTTGACAGACCATGTTTAGCTTTCTCACTCTTAATTCAGGTTTTCCCATGTGTTATCTTTATTTCCTTCCTCGGTCTATTAGCTATTTTTCTCTACAACCCAGAAAATATATTTTGATGCAGAGCAAGGGAGTGTTGCAAAAAAATATAGCGCTGCTGGTATCCTAAATTGTACCTCAGAGCAAATAACAGCAAAATCAGGTGGTTTGGAGCATAACTATTTCAAATCATGTTCTCATGATGATGAATCGTAAGAGGCGAGTAACAGTTACAGAACAGAGAGCTCCTACTTGAGGGATAACAGTAACCTCAGAAGAAGAGGTGGAAGATGTATTTGCTTGAGGGTTAAAGGTCATGTGAACAGTTACTGACATGCACTGCTCTGCCTTCTAAGAGTTTTGTCCTTTGGCTACAATATTGTGATTTATTAAAATAACTATAGTGTCTTTTGTAGCTGAGTAAAGCACTTTCCTAAGCAGGTCCTTGACAATTACATTCTCTTGTTGACCCAATTCTCTTCAAAAGACTGAAAGACGTAGTTAAGTGTATCATACTCCGGAAATGAAAATAGTGCTCAAACTTGCTCTATAATTTCTGGTCTCTTATCTAGTGATGTCTCCTTCCAACTTTCCCTGCTTTTACATCTTTTTATCCCAAAGGGAAAAGAGCAGAGTCTATCAAAGAGGAAAATGTGACTATGCATCCCAAATTTTCAGGAAGACAGCAAATCCCTGAGTTACTACTCAAATAAACACTGTTTGCAATGCTCTTGCTTTCCCAACCTCTTCTCTACTGTCACTGCTCTGGAGTCCCAATGACACAAAGCAACTCAGTACAGTTTGTCTGGGTTGATAATTATTTAATGATACAGTAACATGGAGTGCCAAGACATAATCTAATTGTAGTAGTTACCTTACAGCCACTTACACAACAGATTCAGAAAGTTATGTTCTCCTATGCAAAGGAGTAGGGTTAAATCTCAGGAAACCAACCCACTATGTATATATATATGTACACATTTTATGTCTCATATAATTCCAGACATTTGGCATTTTCCCCCTTCTTTGTGCTAGCAAGGTGCATTGGAGACATTATTGTCTTTAGGGAATTACAGCAAGACTGCGAGTAGGAGAGATGAGTAGAGGAAGTTCTTTTGATCATGGCTGTATAATGCATGAGCACAAACTGAGTGATATCACTTATGGACCAAATGCCATTTATGAGCAATTTATGCAAAGCCAAAGTGAAAGACCACGGTGATCTTAATGTTTGTGTCTTAGGCCATTCCTAATCCCCAGCCATGGGGGAAGGAGGTAGTAAAGGTCTGGGACTACAGAGTACCATGTTAAGAAGACCTACTGCCATCTTCTCATGGGAACATCTTCAAGGGTATTCACACTTCTCAACTCTGAGATGTTCCATAGCTGTCCTGTGGCTGTCAAACATGGAATTTTTGGCTGTGTCTTTTACAGTAGGAGGGGTCACTATCCTCATTGCACACTGTGTACAATGCCTTTTGTCTCTGTCTCTGCAAGTTCACTTTAATCATTTCTGATTAATTTCTGCTCCCTGCTTCATCTATTCCTGAGCTTTATCACTCCATTCTTCTTTTTTTTTCCTATCTTTCTTTTAATGTTTACTTACACATATTTTTACACTCTGCCCTTTGGGCTAAAAGCTTCTTTCCTGGAATATCTTTTCTCGGATCTCTTTAGAATTTCTTCGTTCTGCGAATTCCCAAAGTATAAGGCTAATATATTTTGCTCAGGTGTTAACATATAGAGCATTCTTTTGGTTCTTCCTTTGGCCTCCCAACAAAATTGTTGCCATCATTTACAGAAGCATAGATTGTATGAATTCCCCATTTCTGCCAGATTCTATTAGAAACAGCACACAGGAAAGTTCGCTATTTCCACTTTTTTTTAATACTTTATGATTAAAAAAATAACATTTTTATCAGCTTTGGAAACAATGTTATTGACTGTCTGGAGATCTGAAACTTACTACTTCCTCTTGTTTTTTAAGCACTGTGGATGCCTTGAGGAGCTGTGTGAATCTCATTCATTTTTCTGAGCAAAGGTGGTTCTATTTAAGTAAGTATTGCTTTACAGAGATATTTGGCCAGAAGTGGAGTGTCTTGGTGTAAAAGACTGACATGTTGTAGTCTGGGTTTTAGTCTTAAGGCTCACAGACAATGAGAGCACAGCTATAGCGTTAGTGTTCAGGTATTTTTCACCTTACAGTGTTACAGGTGGTATCAGGCTAACAACTCATGGTCCACTACCATAAGACAAATGCAGAGTCATGACTGCTCTTTGTGTGATGGGAACTGCAAAGAGGTACAAAATTCACATCCATAAGTTCTTGGTCAGAATTTTACCTCAAGTTAGGATGATTTGTTGCCGAGGAATAAAACTAATCATAACATTTAATTGTGTGGATGAAAATCTGTTCAAAATCATTTCATCCAGAGGTCTATTGTCCAGATAATGTAATGAATCTCAAAATGGAGTACCTGATGGACCCATCAGAGCTTCACTTTCCAGCTGTCCTTTAAAGATGAGAAAGTTACTGATACCACTAGTTAGCGGGGACTACATGATTACAGAAAGTAATGAATGTAAGTGCATTGCCAATATTCAAAAGGTCATAAAGAGCTAACAATATCTAAGATTATTCAAATACCATTAAACTGAGCACTGAATCAGAATTTTTACTACATCGTACTGTGGCAACCCATAGATAAAAACTTTGTTGTTAAAAGACACAGATTTCACAGGACTGATTTTTAGATCCATTCTTCTCAGATGTTTAGAGAGATCATATATTGTCTGGAGCCCTCCATTTATTACTTTCCTGTCAATAAATTCACCAAGGGAATACAGCCTATGAGCATGTACACGGATATCTCACAGGGTTTCAAGTTTCAAGTCATGCACCAAGGATGAGGTTAGTTAAGGTGGAAGTAGTTTCTTTTCTGAGAAGATGAGGGGAGACAGTCCCATAGTATTGCTTCATAGCCTAATTTATTCACAGTTACGTGCTTGACAGAACTGAGATGACAGCTTGTAAATCTGTATTCCAGAGTCCGCATTATAATTCATTCTTTGCTTGGTTCTCGAAGCTGGTTTTGATAACTCCAGCTTACTACCAACATAGATAACACATAGCTTCCAATATGTAACATTTATAAAGTTGAAGTTAGAGGACTAGTGCAGTAAATTTTGCTGGTGAACTTTTAGAAAACTTGTGTAGTGTATTTTGGACTTCATTCACTTGATGAAGTTACTAAAGGTCTACCAGTGTAAGACAGGAGAGGTACTTTCCGTCTGATGATTTTATTTGTTAGGCAGATGCATTAGCAGGAGCGCAGAGTCCCTTTCTTGTAAAGACCTGATGTGAAAAATGTTAGGCTATAGTGTAACCTGGTATTATAAAGCCCCGCAAGGCAAGCAGAGTCCAGTGAATTCTCAGTGAAACAAGAATGGTGGCTCATTCACGTCACAGGTATATGCTATTTTTGGTATCAGGTTGACTTTTCCTTATTAGGAAAAGAAAACTATTTCAATACAAAGTCCTTCCTTCCTCAGTATATTCCCAATTTAGCTGCTTTCAGCAAGATTTATTTGTTTTCACTTTGCCAAAACTTCCTTTTTTCATTGTCTGTAGCACTCTTCAAGGCAAGTGCATTTCTCTCTCTGCCTCTCTGTGTGGAAAAGGGTGGCCTGCTTGGGAATGATGACAGATCCCATTATTTGCCAGGTGGAGAAGGAGTTGAGGTAGGCAAAAGAAGGGTGGTGAGTTTGAAAACTTCACTTGGTTTTCTGTGAGCAAAACACATAGCATCAGACAGAGGGGATATTGCAAGAACACTGAGTCTGGGCAGTGTGCTCATCCTGCTCCCCATGTTCCCTTTCATGTAACTTCTTCACCACTTTGACATCCACAGACATACCCTGGAGTTTTCTGGAGCAACGCTTTTCAAGGAAGAACCATGACAGTGTTAATTCTGTGCCTTCACAGAGATTAAGCAGAAGTGCTTTATTAATAACAGCTGGAAACTCTGTTCTGGCTCTCCTTTCTTCTTTCAGTCTGAATGCTGATCACTGCAGCAAGGCCTGAGCGAGGTTAAATCAGTCCTAAAAACATCACTCCAAGATGGGTTTTGTTCTATTCATTCCAATCCATTTTTGCACAAAAGAATCAACTACTAAATTAATACCTACTGACGTGCATCGGCATAATATGTAAGCAGTAAGAAAAACTGTCTGAGTCCATTCTTTATGTAATTTACTGAGAGGGTGAGATGATAGAGTTGTACAACATGACTTTTCCTTATTAGGAGAATAAAATCCATTGCATTGGAAATTCTGTCTTGGTGATCACTTAAAGTAGTTCAGACTTTCTCCAGTCTCTTCATGTTATTGAAAAGGAATGCAATTCATATCCATAATGGTCATGCATTATTTTCTGGAATAGATCTGTGGCAGAATGGCAGGCATACATTATACTAAGTACAAGCACCAGTAAAATCAAGCAAGGACAACTGCAGCTCCCATTCTTTTCTGAATGAACAAAATGATAAATGAAAGAAGTAAACCTCTTTTATTCAGTATGTGTTTATAGTCCCAGCTGGAAATCAGCTTTCTTCCAAATTCCATTAGCATGGAAACTTGAATGGAATTTGGCCAAAATTATTCATGACTTCTTTTCTTACATTGAATCTAATCCACTTTCTGAACATTTTACTGGGTTTAACAAGAATCAAGCTGGAACAACTCCATCTAAAGCTGAACTTGAACCTGAACTGATCCAAAATAGATACTGATTTGGCTTCCTGGCTCACAGATAAGATTTTATGTATCTTGATTTCTCCCCAATACAAGAAAAGAAAAAGAAAAAGAAAAAGAAAAAGAAAAAGGAAAAGAAAAAGGAAAAGGAAAAGGAAAAGGAAAAGGAAAAGAAAAAGAAAAAGAAAAAGGAAAAGAAAAAGAAAAAGAAAAAGAAAAAGAAAAAGAAAAAGAAAAAGAAAAAGAAAAAGAAAAAGAAAAAGAAAAAGAAAAAGAAAAAAGAAAAAGAAAAAAAGAAAAAGAAAAAGAAAAAGAAAAAGAAAAAGAAAAAGAAAAAGAAAAAGAAAAAGAAAAAGAAAAAGAAAAAGAAAAAGAAAAAGAAAAAGAAAAAGAAAAAGAAAAAGAAAAAGAAAAAGAAAAAGAAAAAGAAAAAGAAAAAGAAAAAGAAAAAGAAAAAGAAAAAGAAAAAGAAAAAGAAAAAGAAAGAAAAAGAAAAAGAAAAAGAAAAAGAAAGGAAGAGTGGAGAGGAGAGGAGAGGAGAGGAGAGGAGAGGAGAGGAGAGGAGAGGAGAGGAGAGGAGAGGAGAGGAGAGGAGAGGAGAGGAGAGGAGAGGAGAGGAGAGGAGAGGAGAGGAGAGGAGAGGAGAGGAGAGGAGAGGAGAGGAGAGGAGAGGAGAGGAGAGGAGAGGAGAGGAGAGGAGAGGAGAGGAGAGGAGAGGAGAGGAGAGGAGAGGAGAGGAGAGGAGAGGAGAGGAGAGGAGAGGAGAGGAGAGGAGAGGAGAGGAGAGGGAGAGGAGAGGAGACACAAACTAAAGCATAGGAAGCTCCACACAAATATGCGTTTGAACTTCTTCACAGTGAGGGTGACAAAGCTCTGGAACAGAGTCAATAAAAAATTGCAGATGAAGAATGTGTCATTCAAACTTACTTGTCCAAGAAGATATCTACAGCAGTAACATTTTTTATTTCCTCTCAAAAATCTCTAATGTTTCATTTTACCAGTTAGACTGGATTAATGTTATAAAGTAGCTATCCACACATACTTTAAATTTTTATAACGAATACACTTTACTTCTGTTTGCATCTGCCCTGGTTTTGCTTTTCACAAATATTCGTGCAGTTCATTTTGTTAGAACAAGGTCCTTCTGAAAGTAAATATTCACTAAAAACACTTAAATGTTCATGCAAAGGAAACTTGCAATTGGCTTTCTGAAAGGCTTCAGAAAAACAAAAAGCTTGGAAGGGTTAGGGTTACTCCTCCTGTCAAGGAGCAGTAAGGACTCAGTGAGACTGTAGTGACAAGTCCAAACCGACCAAGCCAGGGCTCATTTCAAGCTCATTTCAAGGGTAAAATCCTAGTTCCTGTGAATTCAATAAAAGAATGTCCATAGATTTCAGTGTGATAAGATTTAATCTTCTCTTCTAAGGTAACCACTCCTTCCATTTTTTTTTTATTTTTATTTGACTAAGAGTTAGTCAATGCTGATAAAATACATTCAAGAAAATTCTTTTTTTATTTTGGGGACTTTTAAAAAGCACGGAGTAGACAAACCATTCATTTCCGCTGTTCCAGATCTGTTTAATGGACACCACTGCCAAAAAATATGGTTTTCCCACTCTGACTATGCCCTCCCGTTCCTTCCCTTGAACCTGGCATCTTGTTTGTTTTGTTTAGTTAAACCAATGAGCTGACCCAGTGGGAAAAAAAGGGGGTTGACTTTGTTTTGAGAAAGACTGGTTTCATCTCATTCAGCCCTGATCTGACTGGCAGCATTGCTCTACAAAGAGAGGCACTCACAGAGGGAAGGCACAGAAACACAGCATCTGGAAAGGTGGCATGGCATGGGACTATCTCTTTTAAGCCAGATGCATCTTTATCCCTAAGCAGTAAAGAATAAGAAATGTGGAAAGAGATTCCTTAATCTGTTCCTATGACTTGAATGTCTTGTCTCAAAGAGGGAGAAAACTGGAGGCAGTGATGTTTTTGGTACTAGGTGAAGGGTGTTATGATAGCTGGCTGCACAGCAGCACACGAACATATATGTTGTGAGGTTTCTCAGCCACTTGTCAGGACTCTGTTTTCCACCCCTGCCCTGCAGCACAGCGTGCCAGGCTCCAGAGGATTAGCAACCTTGAGGCTGCAGTTGCAACAAATGTGTAGCTTCAGGTAGGACCAGCCCCAGCAAGGACTACACATCCAGAGTCAGCGTCCTACAGAGCTCTGTGCTTAAAATGTGCTTGGGATCATGGCTGAGGGAAAATGGCACATTATTGCTGACATCAGGTGGGTGCTGTTTGACTCACAGCTCTGTTACCTAACATGGAATTACTACATATCCACTAGTCTATCCCAAATATTGGTCTCAAAGTCTCTACCATAGAACCATAGAACCACAGAATCACCAAGGTTAGAAAAAGCCTCCAAGATCATTCCGTTCAACTGTTCATCTGTCATCAGTATTTCCCCACTAAAACGTGTCTCTCGGTACAATATCTAAATGCTTCTTGAACACCTGTAGGGATGGTGACACAACCACCTCCTGGGCAGCCTATTACAGCATCTAACACCAAAGCAGGGCAGCTGCTTCTTTCCACTACTAGTGGAAACTTCTCCAGGATGTTCAACTTTTGGCCTTTATCTAATCTTACCCATCCACCTCTTCCCACAGTTGACTACTGATATCCTCACAGCTGTAGATGTGTTTCAGTGGAGCTTAGCTTAGTCATTTCAGGATCCCACAGGAGTACTGTTTGTAGATCCTTATAATTTTCCATTGTGCCTCTGCTGAAATAGAGAATACTGGAAGACTTTCATGGAGGAGATTTATAAAATATGAACATCTGTTTGTTATGAAACTTAATGCTGAAAGCCTGTAAGAGGCATCTAGAAGAGTATTTAACTTGAAGTGTTCTTTGTGTGTGTTGGAACAAAAGGTTTATATAGGTATATTGGAAGAGGCATCTGCTTCAGGGAAGATTTATTTCAAGATAGTGTCATTAGGGCTTAGAAAAGATTCAAATCATAGGATGTGAATTCCCCAGAGATCCTCTCCAAGGCACACTTAAAATGCCAGATTTCCTTGCTTCAAGACCGGTATCAGACGTGCTTTGTTACCTGATTAGACCTGCATTTTGCCAGTACTGCGTTCCCACTGTCTGAGATGATTGCATTATGAAGTGAAAATCACTGGCTTTCACCAACTGCATGCCATGGGTCAGAAGGTTCCACATCACCATTGTGTAATGACAAAGAGCTGCCTGAGATAGGTTAATTCCAACAGAAAGTTAACAACATACTTACCTTTGAAGTGAGGCTATTGAATTACATTTGGTGCAGTAGCCTGTTTTATACCTCGGCTTTATGTCATACAGGTTTAACAAGCAGCATGAGCACAGGAAAAGAGTAAATAGTGAGCTTTGTTCCAGACATTCTTCAATTCATCTATGCATCCAAGGGGGATGAGAGAGTTACTCTTTTCTAAAATGCACCTGTCATATTAATAGACCATTTGGTACAGTGCCATATGTGAGTGTCAGATACTGCCAGAGGCAATATAATGCTGTTAATAGTGGGATCCTAGAAATTAGAAATAGGAGAAGCTTATTAGATTTACAAGCTGCCCTTCTGTCGATATGCTGCTAAACGACTTTCTCTGGTGTGTTCTGCAATTGCATTTTAAATGAGTTCAAAGTTACACTCTGTTAGCCCATCATCGACTCTGAGGAACCCAGAGCCAGAGGAAGTGTGCAGGTTTAGTCTCAAGTAAGAAGAATTTGTTCCCAGTGGAAATAGTATTTTTCTGCTGGAACTGACCATTGTTTTGACATTGATACAAAAGGAACCAAGAGGTCTCATGCTGGCAAAGCCATTCTTCAGAAACAGAGTGAAAAATAAAACATGCTGGCGGTGACTTAAAGCAACGGTTGGAGTACACCGTGGTTCTACATTCCAAAGAAAGTTTTGTATTTCTTTCATCACTTACCCACCTTTATTCATCTTTCCCTTTTAGCTTTGTGATCAACCAAGAAAAATAGGGGGAAGAGCTTTCCTGAGAGCAAACGAGAATCAAAACTACACCATTCCACATCCAGGGATTAAAAAGGGAGTTTCTTCTTCTTCTAACATGTTTTAGTTGGCTTTTCTCAGGTGTAATTTAAAACACTAAAAGACCAGAAAGGAAACTGAACAGAGTGTATTTCTCTAGGTTTCTAATATTCACTTGCAGAGATGGTACAAAGTATTTCAGCTTAAACTTTGCCTGACCTTCTCTTTGTGTGCACGTTGCCAGTTTAAACACAGGTAAGTAAAGCTGTTCAGAACTGAACGCACAACATAGCCTGTAACACATTGTCTTTATGCACAGAATGTCAGCTTAGTAAATACTACTATTCTGTATAATTTACTACTTGTCTTATAAACAAAGACAAACCACCAGTGACACAGATGATGTCAGCTCACAGTGGCTGGACCACACATGGGCAGATATATCCATGAGATATAAGAGTGTGTGTGCATGCTGGACATACAGTCTTTCCTGTTACTAATAATGCACTGATATGATTATCCTAGGGTCTGGCTGCGCTTGCTGCACTTGAGCTTCCTAACACTTTATTTTTCAGCTCCTTGTAGTTTTGATAGTCTTAAATCCCTGAGCACACTCAGAGATTGCCAGGTGATGGTTCATCCCAGGGTGTCCCACAGCTATACTAACCAGAAGACCTAGGGATATGCACAGTCATAAAATCATAGAGCCACAGAATGCTTTAGAAGGGATTTAAAGCCCATCCAGCTCCATTCAGGTTGCACCCAGCAGCTCAGGCTGCCCAGGGCCCCATCCAACCTGGCCTTGATCCCTCCGAGGATGGGGTACCCACAGCTTCTCTGGGCAGCTGTGCCAGGGCCTCCTCACCATACTGAAAGATGCACTGATGTAAGCTTACCTGCACCACAAACCTCTCAGAGTTTTCCCCAACAGCAACCCTGTACTACACAGTCCACACTATGGCACAGAGGCAACTGTGCTCTAGCATGCAACAATATTAAATGAGATTACTCTGCTCACACTAAGCCTCCTGCTAAATAAGCCAGGCATCAGAAAATGAGAAACCACAAAAATACCTGAAGCAATTTATTTTTTATCGACATGATGCTACCAACTACAGGTGCCAGTTTGAATTAAAGCTCACTCTGAATGATCAAAAGATGCACAGCCAGACTACCGCTCACAAAGCTCCTCTCGCTCGTGATGTTTTCAAAACAGGAGTAGATGAAATCCAAGAGATTTCTTGCAGCCTTCTGGCTGTGTCTAAGGCTTCGGGGAATAGGCCTCCATCACAGTTTCAAACCACAGCATAAACAACAGTTCTTGTCACAGAGAAAAATTACAGAGAGTTTTAAAATATCAGATGAAGGAATTAAATGCAGAACTCACTACTTTCCTGTGGTTATTCAGTATATCACACCTTGTGTATAGTCAGAACAGAGTTCATGGGGAGCATACAGTAAAGACAACTGTAGGGCAGAAATAATGAAGTGGGTTATTGATTTCTTTGCCTTCTGAACAGTCAGTCTTGCTTATTTACAAAACAATCCCTGGGTTACGTCACTTAAAATAACACTGGAGTCACTCTAATAGTGAGAGTGATAGTATTTGGGGTCTGTCTTTTTTTTTCCCACAAGTATGCATTAGGATGGCTAGTTCTTTTTTTATGTAGAGAAATTAAGTTGTGGTCACTGATACACCGCTGTGCTCACATTTTTCTACATTTTCTACTGGCAGGAGACTCAGGGCTGGCTCCCGTTCCTGGACTGCTGTCCTAATTTCTGAGAAACAGGGTGTTCTGAACTATGTGTAACTTAGACTAGCATGAAAGATGATCACGGCCAGTTGTATTTCACAAGCTTCGTGAGCTTTTGTAACATACTCTCTTTTGTGGTAGCTGCCTTGCACGCATCCTGCAGAAAGCACGGTCCCAGCTCTGAACTAGCTTGCATTCAATGGAAGTGCTGTTCCTTTTTGAATTCGTGCAAAGTTTAGTTGGACTTTCTGGAGTTGTTCAGCTGCCAACTGTCCATTCTGAGATACGTAACTGAAAGTGACCTGCTTCTTATTTCAGGGTGTAAACTGGGAGTCGTTCAAATCTGGTGAACCATGCTAGCTACACCTACACTGCTACATGCATCCTTTTCAGAGGGATATCCCTGCAGGATCAGCACTCACAACTCATTCCCTCCAAGATAATATGGCTGCATCCCCCATTGCTCCACTACACCCACCTAGAGAAGTGGTAGATGACCTATCCCTGGAGACACCCAAAGGCAGGCAGGATGGGGCTCTGAGCAGCCTGATCAAGCTGTAAGTGTCCCTGCTCATTGCAGGGAAGTTGGTGTAGGTGCCCTTTCAGGGCCTTCCAACTCAAATGGTTCCACGACTCTACGATTCTATGATTCTATGATTCCATGACTCTATGATTACACTCAGCATGGATCTTCTCTTGCATGTTCCTGCACTGCCAAAACACCAAAATTCTTGACAAAGTCAATTAAACAGTTAAAATTTATCATTTTAAAATGCTCTTTGAGCAAGAATCTCCTCCCAGATCATCTCCAGTATATGCCAGCACTCGACATTAATATTTTGCTTTTCCTACATGTGAAGGTCTCTCACAGTTGACAGTATCAAAGAGCAGATATCAAAGCTCCTCTGTGCCTTGCGGATTCAAGAAAAGCGTTTTGTGCCCTTACAGCAATTTACACAAGTTGTAATGTATACTGCGCACGACATGGAAATGAAGCTGTCATTTTAATAAGATTCCCTGTGATTTTTCAAACCTTGAGGGTGAACACTAAGCAACATGGGCTTATGTCTGGATACCCTTTGTATTATGCAGTCTCTTCTTCTCACAAAATTTGGGGCTCATCAGGTATTGCTCTTAGCACTAAATCAGCTATTTGAACACTAAATTTGATAGAAATGTCAGGGTGTAAATTCTCTATATCCATTCAGGTCTGAATGCTCTTTCATTTCCTTAATGTTGAGGGTTTTCCCCCAGGCTCACTTGTTCCTCAGTGTTTTTCACACTGTTGCTCCAAAAGCAAACACACACTGGATAAGACACTGCATACCAAAAGTTAAGCCTAACCTAACTGGAAGGCAGAAAAGAAAAGAACAGCATAAATCGGCTTGCAGCCATACTTCAGGGCAAACTTCAAAGTAAAAACATGAGGAATTCCTGGGGTAGTCTGCTTGCATATCACACACAGCAGCACCAGCAGCTCTGTGCAGAGCTGTATACAAAACGTATTAAGGGAAAATAAAAAGTTAGGCTCTTTCAGCAACATTTATCTACAACTTTGATATAGCTCTCATACTGCTAATGAGATGTGTGCTATGCCATATGGGAACTGCATTTTATACTACAAGGTCAACATTCATTGGTATGCCATCTAGCCCTTTAGAGGAGATGCTTTTATGAGAGGTGAGAAAAGTAGAATAGGATAAACCAGGCTACATGGATTTCATCTAAGGACTTCCAGACGCTAATATCTCTGAATTTCAGCTCTGATCATCAGTGTTCATCTACTGACAATCCACCTCATAATCTCTCTCAGTAAAGAATTCTTCATTATTCAATTTTATAGAAAAAAAAATTCTTATTCAGCTTTCTCCATAGTTTTTCTATATTAAACCTCATGGAGAAAAATAAAAAATAAAATATTCCTTCCCAATGTTTCCAGGCACTGCCATCACTGTAAACATACTGACCTCAATAGAATAAGAATTAGTCCCATTGACTATGCTTTCAAAGCCATGCATTCAAAGGACTAGTCACTGTACAGATTTTGTTTTTGCTGTATCCTCATCAGGCAGCATTTTACTAAGAAAAACACATCCTTAAAGGTGAACAAGGAGAAGACATAAAGCACGAAGGAAGGGTGAAAGTAGGTATTAACATTTGGGAAGTGCAGATGCAAGAATTGAGATAACTGTTGCAAGGAAGCGCAACATGAAAAAGCACATAATGATATCCAAGACAATGACAGGCACTGTAAATTTTTTGGGGGTGATTCACTACAGTCTTAACCAGAAGCTCAGTTACCATCAGCATGAGTTTTAGCTGCCTTTCCCTGCTTGTTTGACTACATGGAGGCTTTTGCTGAGAACTCCATCAAAGGTCTGTATGAGCTCTTGCATTGATCTCTAACTAAATTCACATTTAGTAGTCCTGGGATAATTTTTCCCTGTAATACATTTTGATTAGAAGAATGGAGGCACAACATTAAAGCCTTTACCAGTGATGTTTCTGAATGTTAGGACCCTTGCTAAAAAATTATATTTCAATAGCATCACCATTCTCCCTCTTTCTCTTTTCTACCCCAGTGCCAGAGGAATATGAAATCTGAAATCTCCTCATGGGATCTGAGACCTGTGGGTTCCCAAACTCCATGAGAAGCAGAGCTTGCATATGCAGCAAGGGGACAGGCAATGGAACGGGCTGCCCAGGGAAGTGGTGAAATCACCATCTCTGGAGGTGTTCAAGAAACATTTAAATGTTGTAATAAGGGACATGGTTTAGTGGGGAAATTTTGTTAGTAGTTGGATGGTTGGACTGAATGATCTCAAAGATCATTTCCAGTCTTGGTGATTCTATGATTCTATGACTCACTGGTTGGTGGATGTGTCTGTGCTATGCCAAAAGAGACAGAAATTACTCTCACAGGCATTTAACTATACCAAACTGCCACAACAGAAAGACCAAGTAGTGCAGAAATCTGGACACTGTGTGCACAGAACAAAATAAGGAAGATAAACAATTAAGCAAATGCATCAAATGGACATTGAGGTCCTGATGCTGCATGAGATTTTTGGTGAAAGTAGTTAAAATATGAATTAGGCAAACCATTATTTTTTTATTGTTGTAGTTGAACAGATGATTGCTTACAAGACTGAGAAATAATCTCTCAGACATGCTACAGGATTTCAAATGTACCCTGACTTCAAATATCCCCGAATGTTGAGGAAAAACTTACTGTATTTATTTCTTGAACAGAGACTCACCTTCTACAACAGCTAAACCTCTTCTGTCTTGAAGTGGCAGTAATCAAACTTCAAAGAACAGATCAAGCAAGCAATGAAAAAGATAGGAATTTCCCTGAGATGCGGTTGGAATTTTTATTCACAAAAAGTTGTTTTTCCTTTTCTTCTTTATTAGAGCAAACCCTCCTTCTGTGGCCTGTCCTTTCTGCACTCTCATTTTCATTAAGCCAACTATGTATTGGATAAATCAGAGCCATTTGTTTTTCTTGAGTTTTCAGCATTTGACATTTCTTCCTTCCAAGAAACACACATACATTAGATGTTCTTCCAGCACTAGGGTTGGCTGTGAGCTTCAAAGAGAGCAGCGTCCACTCCTTTACTAGACCAACAGTATACTTAAACCTTTGTTCTCTCACTTTCTTTCAAAATGGTGATAAGAAAGTAAACTCTACCTGATAGTCAGTATGATGTAAATATTTTAAGTAATTAAACCTGAATAACGTAACTTAAATCACACTGCTGCTTTCTGTGAAGATTTGTCAATGGTGGCAATGTGCCAGTGCAGCAGAAATCCACTCAACTGGTTCTGACTGGTAGGATTTGCATACTACACAATCAGTTTCTATCTATCCTCTTGGATGGATCCCTGAGGAACTACTGAAGATCTGTGGTCCAGAAAGAAGGAGGAGGAGGAGAAGGGAAGTGCAATCTCATACTCCTTTGGGGATTACTCTGACCACTGCAAGTGTCATGGGAATGGGGAGGCTGAAATACCAAGCAGAAATAAGCAACAATGGGTACAAGAGAGAAACCTGCAGTGACAGCCAACGGTCCCAATATGTCAACAAGAACTACAGATTTTCCTCTGCTGAGAATTATGCTTTCTCAGAAGCTAACATACACAGTTGTATGTAAGTTCTTCTGAAAGTAATGCCTCCTATTTATATCCATGGAAACCAAAACAACTGTAGTTGTTCTAAAGCACAATAATACTATTTTGACAGAGAAAATTCACAGCTACAAGACAGTATTTTTTGATAGTCACCACTATTATCTATGCATTTTCACCAGTGATGAACAAAAACCTGCATGCCACACTTGTAAAAATCTGCTTGAATGGAGGTGACCCACTGTTGCCATAACCAATACTGAAATGCAACACTCACTGCCTCACTGTGCTCACATCCACTATTTGATCTCCATAAATATTTAGCAGGCATAGATGAATGACACTGGGTGCCATTTCTTCCACATGGAAGAATTCATTGACACGCTTTTGCTTTGTGCACATCTCCATGTCAAGAACCATTTTGTCAGACCACCCATCCCTCTGTTGCCATCTATCACACAGCAGCAAAATGTGATGGACTGCTGGTGGAATAACTAACCTCTGTTGCCATACCACCAACATCAACCTCTGGCATCATGGGCCAACATAATAAAATAGGAGGCATTACTTTCAGAGCAGCCTTTGTAATTAGAAAGAGTTGGATGAGATCTCCAGGACTCAGCATATCATCAACTCTGCTACACCAAGCAGTGTGACTTAGACCTGGACCATCATTCAGTCTCCAGGTCCCATTCAGTAATATTAGAAATACATTTGAGAACTATTTCTTCATAACAAAATTTCCTTTACTCTCCCAGCAGAAGATGCTCACTCGTTCTTCCCCAGTCTCCCCTCCTTGGGTTTAATTTCCCAGGCCCTCTGCTTTCTTTTCATTACACAGTTAGCAGCAGGTTTAATTTGGAGAAACCGTGCTTCCTCCATTCTGTTCAGAGAACAATTATGACTAGCTTCTGCATTAGATACAAGACTCAATTGCATTTTCATTTCCTTAGCCATCCAAGAGAACTCGCTAAAGAATTAAACAAAGATCTCACTTTTCAATGAAGTAAAGTAGGTCAACTTAAGCAAAGACCAGTAACTAAGTGCTGTATTCTGGCTCTACTACTCGAGCAGTAGGATATACCCAGACAAACACAAACCATGAACAGAGAGCTGAGAACTCTAATAGGCTTTGGCTTATTGCCTTTGCAGGGGCACAGTGTAGCAGAGAAGCAGGGAAATTAGGCATTCAGGCAAATGGTCCAAGGGATGGTGGCAGAGTGCAATCTTTCATAACTTTAGAGCTATTTAGCTGCTCTCAAAATACACACACAACAACCCTGGTAATTACACTCACTGCAAAACCTAGGCACGGTGCACTGGAAACCTTTTACGGGCTCTTTATCATTTCCTGCCTCTGCCAGAATAAGGCCAATTTACTCCTATTTCAGTGGGCTTGGGCAGAGTGAGAAAGGAGAGACTGGATTGTCAGCATTATTGAAAAGATCCATGATTAGTCACACTCACTTGAAGACAAGTTATTTGCCAGACACTACATTGCTCGTTAAAAGACCTTCAAGCTGGCAGCCCTCCAGTGGCTGAGAAGCAGCTCCAGGGCTGGCAGGTCCAAGAGGGTCTCCAAAACCTCGTGCTTCCCCACACGCCCAGTGCCAAAGGCCAGTTCAAGCATGCCTGGGTGTGATTGGCACCCCAGGAGTTCAGCAAATCTGTCTCATGTTCCACAGTGTTAAAAATATATACATACATAAGGGAGCCCAGCTGGTGCTCACATTAAGGTAATGCCTTTGCATGGCTCCTGTTTTACCTGCAAGGCCAGAAAAACTTTACTGTGGCAACTTGGTGTTTTTCTTAAACCTGCTTCAGCTTTTACCCAGTTCTTGCAAGAGCCATCGAAGTATATTGGAAATACCCTGATAGCTCAGACACATGAGAGCCTGTTCCTCACTTGCAGTTTCATTTCCATGCCTTTGATTTTGACAAAAGAAAGGGGGAAAAAATACCTAATCCCACTCTGCACACACTTCAACACATATCTCTTTTAATTTGCCCCTTCTTGCTCCATGCCAGTCCAAGCCAAACTCCTCCAATTTTTCCATTAGCAGAATGCTGACTTCATGCCTGTTCTCCAGCAGTATCAGAAGAATCAGTTGCTCACACATACCTTGCAGATTATTTTGAAGCAGTTGGTGAGGAGATGTAGGAAGTGGCATTAGCTACCTGTAGCCCACTCAAACCAGGCACTGTGGTGTGCATGGGGCAAGGGTTTGAGATTACCAAGTGAATTCAACAAACCCCTGCTCCCAGCTGCACAGTTATTTTCCTTTCCCTCACCCTCATCTCACCCTCACCCAGTCCATCATTCCCATCCCACTCCTGCCACCAGCTCTGGCATCCATCTGATCCCTCAAATATCCAAAAAACGAACTGAGCCCCATCAGCTTCTCAGCAGTCCATGTTAAGACAGTGAGGTGGCACCAGGGCCTGGTCAAGCCAAGCTGTGGGGGGAAATGATTCCTGCCCACATGCCTGCAGGATGGTGGGCCAGCACGGTCCTGGACTAAAACATGCCTTGTTCTAGGCTGAGGGGTGAGCAAGAGAGACATCTGACAGTGCAACGGACATGGTTTAGTGTGAAATATTGAAGATAGGTGGATGGTTGGACTAGATGATTTTAGAGGTCTTTTCCAGCCTTAATGATTCTATGACACACATCCCAAACTGAGAGCTGGGTGTGTTGGTATATATGTGGAATAATTACTTCTCTTAATGAAGGAAAGTAGACTTTCCACAAGGAAAAATTCTTTTTAGTTAATCACTCTCGCTTTTCCCTATCCCTCTCTCATAAATAAGATTTTAATCAAAACTAGCACACATTATGCTCCTAGTGCGCTACATGTGTACAGTGCATGTGCAGTAGGAATTCATCTTCAGCATGAAGATGAATTGTGGTGTATGAATAGCAATCCTACAGAGAAATTATGGACTGTTTGCCCTTCAGTACCAAGTTAGAAGCTTACAGGGCTGCAGGTTATGTTCTCCCACCTGCAGCAGAATTGTGTTGCACTGCTCTGAGGAATCCACCCAGCACAGTGAGGCTGACAGGGCTGGCTGCACCCCCTCCAGCACCCTACAAGCTCAGCCTGAGTCATTCCACAGCAAATGGTGAATGAGAGCCACTACATACACTGAATACCAGAAGCAGCCTCTCCCCATCTCCTGACCACGTGGGAGCTCTGGAGGTTGTCTTGTCAAATTTCATGTGACAAAGGCTGGGTATGTTTGGTCCTTTCCTTACGGTGAAATCTTATGAACTCAAAGAAGGATCTATCACCTCATTTATTCATCATCTGTCTACCTGCGTTTTTGTAAGTAGGTTAATTCTTCAACCCCAACCTTCCACTGAGATAGTTTGCTACCTGTGGCTGTCCTGGCACTGCTGAGGAAGTTCTGAATGGTGAGGCTGGTGGAACCCAAGAAAACAGGAAACTTTCAAGGTGGATTAACCACAGAGGTTGATATACCAGGTACCACCACCATTACTGCATCTCTTGGCGTCATGTACCATCCTGTTCCCTGCCACAGATTTATCCATTTTGACTTTTAACAGCAAACTTGACTGAAAACTTCCTCAGCCTTCTCACTCTCAACTACTGCATCTACCTCCCATTCATTATGGAGCTATGTATTCATCTGCCATATAAAAAAAATAGGGTAATTTTTTGTGCTTCATTCATTGGCTGTGTTTTGTTGTTGTTGTTGTTGTTGTTTCTTTCTTTGTTTTCCTTTCTGGAAGGAAAGAAAATAATTTGAGTCATTACAAGCAAATGCACAGAGACGAAAGCACCAAAATTGGATCTGAGGGGAAAGGATCATGTAGTGCAAGGGAGGACAGAAATACATGATTAAGATGGAGAAAGTAGCTTTGCCGCTGAGCTAATAACAAGGAGAGGCACCTGGACAGACTTGGCCTTCTATATTTGTACAGAAATGCAAAGGAAAAGAGGAAAATCCTGATGTAAAGTATAACAGGTTTTTTTTTCCATTACTGAAGCTTCTTTTGACATCTTTATACACTTTGCTGACTCAAATAAAAGTTGTGAAGACTATAAAATGAGCATATATTGCCTGTAAAATGTTACCATATTTCAAAAACTGCAAATTTTTTTCTACTCTATCTTTCCCAATCCATCCAAAACACCCATAGGCAAAACATATGAGACAGAGCAGCCTACACTGCTTTAGCTGAAATGGATCCCATAGTTAAGCTAAGCACTACCCTGGGCTTCCACTGCTCCAAGAAACAGCTTGTAAAAATAGTACCTGTATTATTTCATTTCCTTATTTCATTATTTTTATGAAGAAAATTATATTTGGGGGAAAAAAAGTAAGATTTAATACAGAAGTCTTCTGCAGCCAGAGCTTAAGTTAGAAAAATTACATCCTATTTCATCAACCACCATATATTTCAGAAATTCCCAGATACAGGACTTGGGTCCGTTCATGTTTGAGACTGCATACACAAGCCCATGTTCATGGAGTACATAGTCAGGACATAGTTTAGACAGCTGTTAATGCTGATAACATGGACAGTGTTTCCATCTTGTGCAGAGGGTCTTACTGGCTAAAGTACATTTTGGTGGCAGATTTCTGTTTTCTGCAGACTTCTGAAGACACCACAAAGCCTGCTACAGAGTTGCCACATCCCACGGAGTGCAGAGGGAGCCCGTGGCTGATAGCCTCCAGACCATCTTGGGTGAGTGGCAGTATGTTTTCAGGAAGTGGAGGACAGACAGCAAACGTTGAGTGTAGGATGTGTGAGCCACAGCTGAAGGTTAGTGATGAATACCAAAGCATCCCAAAATTGAGAGTTGCAACCCACAAGTGGTTCCAAGGGAGTTTCCATTTGAGGCTGTGACTCAGCAAAGCTACTGTCAAAGACAACAGCATTTTGGTCTCCAGTAGCCACTAAAACCATCTGTGATGATTGACCTCTCCCCACAAGGGCCTTGCCCCCATAGTTTTTCATAACTACCATTTTGCTCTCACGCAAAACATGGAAAAGGCAAGAAACCAATCAACTCTAGGCTCTGGCAGGTCTAGAAGCTGAAGCACAAGGCTTGGGGTAAAATATCCTGGCTTCTGGGACTGCACACATAATTTATTGAGAAAACATCTGCTGAGGGGCAACCTGGCCTGGAAGCCAGCTGCAGGGTAGGCTAGCTGAGCATGCAAGGCTTACCATGAGATGGCAGCCTTCCCCACCGCCTTGCACGCCCCACATGCCTCAAAGATGTGCCAAGCCCAGATTCAGCACAGAGCAGTTCTGTCTTCCTGGCAGAGATGGGCTGCCAAGATTTCAACAAAGGGCTCCCTCAAAAAAAGAAAAAAAGAAAGAAAAGAAAGGAAAGAAAAAAAAGTGAAGGAAAGAAAGAAAGAAAAAATAAAAGAGAAAAATCAGAATGCTGCGCAGGACATACAGCAATCTCATGGTGAAATGTTTTTCCTCTTTTCAAATAAAATTTAAATTAAAAAATATACATTTTCAGTGTTTCTTCCCCCAGCACAGATCTACTAGCTGCAGACTGTCCCCACAGCTGAACTTGGCAATCCTCAGATGCACCGCACAGCGTACCGCCATCTCCCTGGTGCTGCTTTGCACTTGGCAAAGTCCCTTGCATGCTGCCAGCCACGTCACAGCTAGAAGGGCTCCTTTATGGGCTGAGGAGCAGCAGGAGGTAGGGTGGAAAGGCACTATCCCATTCCAGTGTTCCCATGGCCTCCATGCCCTTTGCAAGCACACTGGATGTGGTGTTGGTAGAAAATGCTGTCTTGAAAGGGTATGAATAGCAGGTCACTGGTTTCACAGCAATCCGCCCCCAAGAGAGTGTTTCAGTTCATGCTGAGGAGCCCTTCAGCTCTTACAATGTGGGGCAACCTATGCCACTTCTTTCTCAGTGTCACAGATCTACTTTATCCTAGTCACACCTGTACATATATCACAGAGAGGATCCAGACAAATTTGGAAATATCTGAATGTCTTCCTATTCGCCTGGTAACTGTGTAGGAGGTAAAACTGGGGTCACTGACATTGCTGATTTAAACAGGGAAATAAAATAGAAAAGACAGCTATTGAGCTGAGTTGTCCCTTACCTTAAATAGGTGTAGTCATCCCATGTGTAGGGTTGAGTTCATTTAAGCCTGCTTCAGTGAATTTTGATTTGAAATGGTAGTAATGTGAATCTGGAGAATCAGCACAGCCTTAGATGAGTCAGTGAAACTCTCATGTGTCAGATGCTGACTTCAATCACACCACTGTAAAGCTGGGGTCACACCTCTGAAGACTGTAGTGCAGTTTCAGTGGGACAGTTTTGCAACCATGATCAAAATCTGCCCCACACACCTCCAGGTGCTGTGCCAAGTAACTATGAACAGCAGCATCTGACCTCTTGGCACTGCAGTCCTCACTGGGTTTACACACAGGCTGAGAGTGCTGCTGTCAACACAAGGTGACAGAATTAGAAATGGGCAAGATTTACCTCCAGTAGCAGCTTCACTTACGCAGCTGTGCCAGCAGGGGTGTGAATGCAGCACAGCATGCTTCCCCCACCAGGATCTTCAACCTTTATCTTCACAAAACATGCCAGAGCCTCTTTGATGCCTTCAGCAAAGAGGCACTCAGCTGGCCCTCACAGAAAAGGGCTCTGATTCTGACTTCTGGTTTTTAATTAACTCCAGTCTTGATGGCCTTCTAATTGTGTTGCTGAGTGCCACTAAGCCTTTCACAGTTTAGTTCAGGGTAGAAATGCAGTGGGCAACCTTAAAATCAGGGCTGCAGTCAAGCTTGTGCACTGAAAACATTCAGGTATAGATGACTTTTCACCTTTACTTGCCAGAGGCCAAATTCTTTCAAACAATGATAAACTTTATTTAACCAGGAAGTCTTCGAAATTCTATAGTGAGCCTAAAGGTCATGAGGTCTGAGATGACCTTGAAAAGTGACTTTTATCTCAGTGGACATCCTGGTGACTCAAGGCTTAAGCAAATACACTCTGATACTAATTCTCCCAAGAGCAGGTCTTAGGTGCCAAAGGTTATATATTTAGTGAAGTATTTTGCACAGACATGCAGAGCTGGGAGCCATTGTATGCATTTCCTTGTAATTAACAGTGATTACTCATAATTAATAAATACAGACCTCTAGTAGGAGGAGGATTTAGAACTCCAAGGATGTGCAAGCTTCCTGAAGAACACATGCCACTTGTTATGATAATTGCAGAAGACCAGAAGATGCAAAGCTGGAGGCAGAAGGATGAGCACAAGGGTTTAGTTATTTTGGAGGAAAGCAAGCAAGTAACATGGATGCAGCATACTCACAGAAGTAACATGTAGGCCATGCACACATGAGGTAAATGAGGGAGCAGAGTGAAACATCTGCCCTTCTCTGGTATGTAAAAGCAATGTACCTGTGACTAGAGCATCTCACTACTACAGTAGTCTTGGCACTGCCTTATGAAGCGCTGCATATCTAACCCTGCATCTCCTCCTATGTTCCTTGATTTGTGCTGAGCCTGGCCAGATACAAGCCCTCTGCATTGTACCCAGCAGATATCGGTTGTCTGTAAAACCCCTGTGATTTCATGGGTTTTAAATATTGCAGAAAACGTTCAAGGTAGTGAACTTCCCTTGCTTCTTTGCTCTTCTCTGCCTTTTTTTTTCTCTTTCCATTCCACTCTCTTTGGCTGCACTACTGGTTTTAGCCTTGATATCTATAGCTGTCTGGTTCATACATGTGGACACTGTCTTTTTTTTCTCCATATTAAATGCTGCTTTTATCACAGCAAAGGTAGGAATTTAGAAGGTACTTTACTTGAGTTTTTCTGTATATATCTCAAACAAAAGAACTCGTACCAGGGACAACAGACTGGTCTGTAAGAGCCTGACCATTGGCACAGAAAGTAGTGGAAAGGACTGCCTTAAAATGGTTGTTGGGTCACTGTAGCTCAGTTCCTGGATATCAGTTTGATGCTGAGGGTTCCTGTGAAGTGAATGGGGGGAAAGAGCACTTGCCAGAAAGTTGTATGGAAAGCCACCTTATCTCATTAATGGGTTATGCCTCAAACAAAGTTGGGTCTTACATCCTGTATCTGTCAAGATCTCAAGTGTTTAATTCTTGTCTGAAAAGGAATATTTCCTTCCACTTAAAAACCACAGCTCTACATCTTTTCTTGGAGTTGGTCCTTTAAGACTTCTTCCAAATAATACACGACAAAGAATATCACATCATCCTCCTGTCCATTAGCTTGACATTTAGAGCATGATTATCTTCTTTCCCCAGGCAGTGGGGGAAACCAAATTCCTTCTCCCTTCAGGCCAGAATTACCTGCTATTAGACTGACCAGGGGGGAAGATCTGGAACTCAGTGCCCTGCTATCACCATTCCTTGTGCCAAGCCTACAGCATTTCAGTAAACCCTGCTAATCCACTACCAACCAGTGCTGGAGGTCAGACAACACGTGACTGGAGGAAGAGGACAAGCAAGGTAGATCCCAAAGTGATATCTGCAGTCAAGAATAAGTTCCTTCTGCATGCATAGAGAAAGAGTTGTGCTGGAGATTGGTTTTGGTTAAATACAATTTGAAATCAAGAGATAAAATACAAACTGCCTGTTTCAAACTTCTTCAGTGTCTTCCTTCTGTGTTGTTGCTCTTTTCCCATTGACTGTATCTTTAATCTTCAGTTTAGCTTCTGTTCTGCACTGTCTCAGATTCAGACATCGATGGATCCGCAACATCTTCTGTGGCTCCACTTCACATCCTTCCCCTCATGTACCATCACTAAAGCCTCTTGTGCTCTAATCACCTGTAAACAAGGTGATCTTGAAGGGCTGAAGTTCTCCTGTGTGCTGAAGCAGATCTGGAGGTACCTAAAGAACTTTGCTGTTGAGCACACGGTCCCCCAGGGATGGCAGGTGTCTCCAGGGTTCAGTGGCAGCACAGCTGGGCATTTGAGTCATCATTTTTGCATGCAGCATCTAAATAGTCTTGCAGTTCAGCCACAAACCTTAAAGCACATTACCACTGACAGTAGAAACCTTGTTTGGAGGGATATTGACTGGCTGTGTTCCCTGTGTGTTTCCAGATGAATTCTGTTCTTCTCTGTCTCTCTGAGAAGCAGGAACAATCACTACCTGAAACAAGGACTAGGTACTGTTACTGAACAAGTGGAACAAAATCTGACTATGTTATTGTGTATAACCAGACACAACCAGCCTGATACAGATTAGGCATATTCTTGGTGTGCAAATGGAAAAGTACTAGTCATTTGCAAAGAGAATACCAGTCCAGTTTCAAAGCTGGGTCAGTTATTTTTTTGCTCTACACCAGCAGGTTGCATAACAAAGTCTTCACTTCTTTTTAACAACAGAGCTCATTCAAAACAGGTCAGTGTATAATACTATAATTACAGGGCAACCAACTTGCCTTGTAATTCTATATCACTCTGTCACGCCAAATTTATATCTGTTAATTGCTCCTCTAAATTCTCCTGGCATTTCTATGATTTTTTTTTATCCTATCACTTCACCAGTGCTTTTACATATCCTTTCCACACTTAGATTAGCGTTTAATTCCAAGGAATCATTGAAACAAAAAGTTACTTGAATGATGGCTATTCAAGGACTGAACAGGCTTTGTGCTTGGCAAAGAACTGCTATAATTCACTTTCAAATGGAATTTCTTTTCTTTTTGACACACAAATGCACAGGTACTTACTAGTATTAGCTGGTCAGATGTGGGAGTAGCTAGGCTAAGCAAGATAAATAGGATGACATTGTCAGGTTAACATTCAGTGGTAAGGTCCAGAATTAAACAATTGTTTATGATATTCACTACATTCAGCCCTGGATCCCACTGACAGCTTTATTTGTGTGCTCATGATTCTATCAGGTTTTCAAGATTTCTGAGCTACGGGATGTAAATAGGAAACTTGATTGCATGAAATTGCAAGTGCAGCGTCCACATGTCAATGGCTTTATCTAACCCATGCTTGACACCATTGCAGAAGTAACTGGGATACCAGACATGCTGGAGGGGAGAAGGAATGGTGTGCTCTCCTGAGTAGGACATGGCTCAGCAAGAATTTATGGAGCTTTCCTGCATTTGCTGCAACAAAACTCCTACAGCTAGAAGAGGTGCTGCTGGCTTTACCTGTGTTGCTTTGTGCAGTAAAAGTGGGACTCATCTGACTGTACAGAACTATATTGAGGTGTTGATACACAGTTTACACTCATCTCCTCGAGGTAATACTAACAGTAATACTAATAATAACATTAACATCAATCTTCTGGAAAGGAAAATAAATGTATTGACTATGACATAGGAGAAATTTGTTTCTAGAATAAAACTTACAGTCAGTGTTTTTGAAACCAATTCAGATATGAAACATTTTCACATTTCATCATGAAGATTATCAATGAGCTTAAGAAGGGAATGTATACATTAAGATTATTCAGTTCTCACATTCTTACTGTTGTTTGTTTAATTATTAAAGGATTCTGTAAATCTTTTATTTACATCTTTGTACTTCCCTGGCAACACCAACTTTACAATGTGTTTGCATTCTTGCATGTGTAAGAGGTGCTAGAAAGCCCAGAGGGAAAATAATAATTACTAAAGTTGCCCACTGTATCTCATTAAGATTGTTTTTTCATAAATTCATTTCAGCTTTGGAACTGGACTTACAAACACCAAGTGTCTGCCTCAAACTGACTGAACCCTCATTTAGAGAGTGAATCAGCTTGTGATTCATATTGGAGCTAGGAGAGCAAAGGCAGAGGCTGTTCAGTGCTGTTCCTTCAGAAGCCCTTTTGGCATATACATATAGATACACAGCTCTTGGCTTCTTTGGTAGGTTGCCCCCAAATAGAGCACCTCTAGCAATATTTGAGATGCCAATCACAAGGAATTCATTGGGCATCAGCTTATTTGGCATGCCTAGACAAATTAATCCACTGTAAGTTACCCATGGAGTCTATTGGGATTGCCTGCCTCCAGGCTACAAGAAATAAAAAACATAGAGGGAAATACTCAATTTTTCTCCTGCAACACTGAGTTAGATTTAACATGAAATTGCTCTGAATGAATGTCCTCCATTGATTGCTATGGGAAAGACAGTGTATGTCATGAATCCTACCCTACTACCCACCACTGGTAGGTTGTCCCTTAGTGGCGGTAATGGAAATGTGGGCTGAAGGTGGGGAGTCTCCCTTCACAGCCAGTAAGACATTCTCTGTGTGCAGCTTTCTGACAGCTGTGGATCCTTGGAGACCATGGATTTGTGACGACTTTTTGGTGGGTGTTAAGTGTTCTTATACAAGTGAAAAATAAATGACTCACAGAATGAAGTGAAATTCAGAATATTTTCCGTGTTGAAAACTACTATTTCCTTTCTTTTTTTTTCTTTCTTTCTTTAGTTGGATAAAAGTCAATGGGTTAACATTATTTGAGGAATCTCAAATTCCCCTCCAAACTGTTACATAAACGTAATATCAACACGCTTCAGCATTATCAACTAAAAGAAGGTGTTCAGCTATTTTCAAATCCAAATGTTTCGATCTGTATGTCAATGCATTTTATTGGTGATTAATTCAATTAAATTGCACTTAATACTTCAGAAAGATATTGGCACTCCAGTGCCTCTTGCTCATCATAGAATCATAGAATCATAGGGGTTGGAAGGGACCTCAAGAGATCATCGAGTCCAACCCCCCTGCCAAAGCAGGTTCCCAACACCAGGTGGCACAGGTAGGCATCCAGGTGGGTCTTGAATATCTCCAGAGAAGGAGACTCCACAACCCCCCTGTGCAGCTGTGCCACTGCTCCGTCACCCTCACCATAAAGAAGTTCTTGCGCACATTCATGTGGAACCTCCTGTGCTGCAGTTTCTGTCTGTTTCCCCTTGTCCTGTCTCCACACACTGCTGAAAAGAGTCTGGCCTCACCACTTTGTCCCCCACACCTCAGATATTTATAAACCTGGATCAGGTCCCCTCTCAGTCTTCTTTTCTCAAGGCTAAAGAGACCCAGTTCACTTAGCCTTTCTTCATAGGGGAGATCCTCCAGGCCCTTCACCATCTTTGTGGCCCTGCGCTGGACTCTTTCCAAGAGATCCCTGTCTTTGTAATACTGGGGAGCCCAGAACTGGACACAGTACTCCAGATGAGGCCTCACCAGGGCAGAGTAGAGGGGGAGGATCACCTCCCTCGACCTGCTGGCCACGCTCTTCTTAATGCACCCCAGGATCCCATTGGCCTTCTTGCCCACCAGGGCACACTGCTGGCTCATGGCCAGCCTGTCGTCCACCAGGACACCCAGGTCCCTCTCTACAGAGCTCCTCTCCAGCAGCTCATCCCAAAGCCTGTACTGGTGCATGCAATTATTCCTCCCTAGGTGCAAGACTCTCCATTTGCTTTTGTTAAATTTCATTCTTGCTAATCTTTTTCCCCCATGGGCTGAACTTCCTAGGCAAATGATACTTCTCATAATGTGCTTGCAAGGGCTCCCTGGACACCAGCTACTCAGGATGCAAAAGTTATTTAATGGAAATTTTCTTCCAAAAGAAAAGAATAGGTTGATTTTCCTGAAGGAAATGTACAAAAAAAAAAAAAAAAAGAAAAGAATGATGGAAAGCTTAGATTCTGTATAAACTGCAGTTTTGATGGAAGTTTTCCCAGTAAGAAAAATTAAAACCGATGCAATGTTTTACAATGCTGACGGTAGGTTGAAAGGCTGGGTTAGCCTTCATAGAATCATAGAAACATTAAGGTTGGAAAATACCTCTAAGATCATCTAGTCCAACCGTATACCTACCACTAATAATGCTCATGAAACCATGTCCCTCAGTATCACCTCTACATCTGTGGCAATAGTTGCTTGCCCAGACCCACAAGTTGCTACTCTTCTAACAGCGCAGCAGGCAGGTGCCTGAATTACATGGGAAAAGGAGGAGGAGAGGTATTAGCTTCCTGGAGGCTTCAGTTTCCATAGCTCTTCTTCTTATGCTGCCAGAGGCAGAAATATAGGTTCATGAACAGGGACTAACTGAAGAAAAAACTGCACAGAGTTGTTGCTTTAATCTATTCTCTCCAAGTTTAAGTTACCATTTGAATACCACTGTAGAAGAACTAATAATACTACTCTATATAATACTACTACTATGCTCCAAGGGTCATCTCTCCCTTGATAATCTGCAATCTTTTCAACACCAATTAGTGAAAACTATGGTTCCAGTGATCTTTACCCTGAAGATCCTTGCTTTCACAGTAGAAGAACAGGTTGCCCTACTGATCCCTCATCAGTTTCCTGTGGTGCCTCAGGTGGTGCTGCAGAATCAGCTGACTGTGAGGCTGCACTGCTGCAGTTGGACTTTGAGGTCTCTGTAGAGTTACTCCAAGTGGCTTGTGATTTCCAGCTTCTGGACCCCAGGGAGAAATGTGAACTCTTGGCCAAGAGCTGAACAAAAACCATGGTACTCTATTACTGCCCAAGAAATCATTTTTGGACTGTATTTGAAAATACTCTCTTCCTCCTGATTAGGATTCTGTGTTTTCATTGCCATTTAGAATGGATTTTGCTATCTATGGAGGTTATCCTGCAGACTTTCCAGGCTTTCTCATTCTGTGTACGCTAAGAAGGAAATTTAAACAAATGTGTATTTGTCTTCAGCACTAGCAGTGGTGTCAAGTGGTGTCAAGATAAACACAGCTAAAGAAAGGGAAGAAATAACAAAACCACTTATAAAGAACTGAGCCAGTATACATAATTTTTAAAAGGACTGTTAATTGTTCAGCATGAAAACTTTCAGCTCAGCAAATTGCATGCATATCGCAGTTCAAGAGGGGACAAGGCATAGTTCAACCTCTCATAGGTGTTAGCTCCTCTTTTTCCTGATCTACACAACTCATTGCTAGCACTCATCTGGCTGAGAAGCCCCCCCTGAAACTGCATAAATTCCATCAGCAGCTGGTCTTTCGTTGCTTTGGATGAGGAGGGAGAAAATGTCCAGCTGAGTAAGGCTTATGCCATTTCTCCTAAACATTCTAGTCAGCTTCTGAAAAGTCTCCCTCTTCATGAGTATCAGATAGGCTGAGTATGCCTAGGAGTATGCTTATGGCTACCCTGAATCCAGACTGTATTTCTCTGATCTGGGAATCTACCCTTCTTTGGAAGAATCTTCTTCTAGAGGCAGCTATCTCCCAGCATCAGCAAGCCAGGTTAGTTTAGGCCTTCTCCTCAAGAGAAGCATGAGCTGCATCAAAAAAAGTGTGGCCAGCAGGTCGAGGAGATGATCCTGCCCCTCTACCTTGTCTGAAGAGACTTCATCTGGAGTATTGTGTCCAGACGTGGAGTCCTCAGCACAAGAGAGGTGTAGATCTGTTGGAGTGTGTCCAGAGGAGGGCCACAAAGATCATCAAAGGGATGGAACACTTTCCTACAAGGATAGGTTGAGAGAGCTGGAGCTGTTCAGCCTGGAGAAGAGAAGGTTCCAAGGAGACCTGGGAGTCTGTATCTAAAGGGAGAATATAAGAAAGAAAAGGGCAGACTCTTTAGCTGGGTGTGTTGTAATAAGACAAGGGGAAATGGTTTTAAACAAGAACAAAGGAGATTTATATTGAATATAAGAAATAAAATGTTTACAATAACGGTTGTGAAGCAATGAATCATGTTGCCCAGAGATGTGGTGGATGCCCCATCCCTGGAGATGTTCAAGACCAGGCTGAATGAGGTTCTGAGAAACATTGTTGTTGGTGTCCCTGTTTATTGAAGTTGAGTTGAACTTTTAAAGATCTATTCCAACTCAAACAATTCCATGGTTCTATGAGTATTTTCCTGAAGGCTTTCCTCACTGCTAGCCTAGGGTATTTATAATAAGTGAGAATATCCCATATTCCCATTTATGAACACCATAATCACCTTTCAGGTATTTCAAGAGAGCAATAAGGTCTCCCCTCAGCTTCCTCTACCCCAGACTGAACAGCCTCAATTCCTTCAGTCCATCCTTATAGAACATATTCGCCAAGCCCTACACCAGCCCTTCTTCAGATCTGCTCCAGCATCAAAATGTCCTTTCTGTATTGAGGTGCCCAAAACTGAACACAGTACTTGAAGTGGGGCCTCACCAATGTTGAGTACAGGGGGAGGATTACTTCCTTAGTCCTGCTCACCACACCATTCCTGATACAGGCCAGGATGCCATTGGCCTCCTTGGCCACCTGGGCATACTGCTGGCTCATATTCAGCTGACTGTCCATCAGCATACCACAATCCCTTTCCAACAGGTAGCTTTCCAGCCATTCCTCCCCAAGACCCAAGGACTTGTGAGTGTCTAGCTTTTAGAGTTTTTAGTTCAAAACTATCTCATCATCTGTTTCCCATCCCTATCTTCCAGCACAAGGAGCTGTGTGCCCAGGGAGCAACTAGTCTTACTATCAAAGACTGAGGCAAAGAAGGCATTAAGTACCTCAGCCTTGATCTGATCCTTGGTCACTGTGTCCCCTCTGTATCCAACAAGGGATGGAGATTGTCTCTAGCCTTCCTCTTACTCTTGATGTATTTATAGAAATATTTACTGCTGTCTTTCACCTTATTGGCCAAGTTCAGTTCTAGATGGGCTTTGTCCTTTCTAATTTCTCCCGGCACAACTTCACTACGTAATGTTATTCATAACTATGTGATCCTCATAAATTGCTTGCCATCTCTTCCTAAAACCATAAACATCCTTTTTGATCCCAAGTTCCAACCAAAGGTCTCTGTTCAGCTAGGCTGGCTTTCTTCCCCATTGGCTCATCTTCTGTGACTTGGGGATGGTCAGCTCCTGCACCTTTAGAATAACTAAGGAAGTTATTCCCAGCCTTCCTGAGCTCCCAAGTCCTCCAGAACTACCTCCCATGGGACTCTCAATCATAGTCCAAAAGAGACCAGAATCTGCCCTCCAGAAGTCCAAGGTGGCAGTTCTACTGACTCCCCTCTGTGCCTCAACAAGGATTTAAAAATCTGTCATTTCATGATCACTTTGCCCTAGATGGCTAAAAATAAATAAATAAATAAAAAGTTTGAGTGTTACAGATCCTTGCCTATGCCACAGGTGATGATAGTGTAACTTACCCCTTTACCAGCTAAGAGACCACCTGGAATGGGCCAGGATGGGGCTTTTCTCTGACTTCAATACATGAGCTGATGTGATCTGTGGAGAAGGAGCAAAGCTGAATCTGGTTATAGTATCTATTCAGCTCTGCAGAGCTTCTCCTATGAACACTATCACACTCATCTCTAATTCATGAGTAGATCCACATTATTCACTACAGAAACAAACTGAGAGAATACATACAAAATGCTTGTCTAATTCTTCTATTAATACCATAAAGCTCTTGGCTTCGGGGATATGTTGTGGCCATAAATTTTACAAGATAGTTCAGTGAAATGTCAAAGACCCCTGTCCTGCAGCTGAGTATTTGAAAATATGCTTCTTCATAAATACTGTTGTTATTACACTGTAGCAGTGTTGCAAATACTATGGCCTTCTGCACACTAAGAAAAACCGCAGTGTTCCTTTTTATGGCTCAGCTCCACGTTTGGTAGCACTGCTGGGAAACATCAAACCAGCAACAGGGAGCCTAGCTCCTTCTTGGAGATGTCTGGAGGCAAATGTCAGATGGGCACAGGTGAAAGGTTCCCCCAGGGGTCACTCTTGGGACCAGTCCTCTTCAACATCTTCATCAATGACATAGATGATTGAATTGAGTTCACCCTCAGCACGTTTGCAGATGACACCAAGCTGAGCAGTACAGTCAATATGGTGGAGGGAAGAGAAGCCATCTAGGGGGACCTGGACAGGTAGAGAAGTGCCTCCCAAGGAGCTGACCTGGGATGTCCTAGACATTCTCCTTGTTGCTTATAGACTGTGCAAGATACAGTGGAGGCTGCCACTTTCCTATGGAACATCACTGCAGTTGAATGTTTCATATATACTTTAATAAACTGACTAGAAACCTTACCCGGAATGGGGTCAAACAGAAATAATCTGAAGCCTCTATTCCCCATTGTCAAAGAAAGTGTTAAACCACCAATATAAAGGATAGCTTTAAATATGCTGTATGTGAAGGAATGGACAATTGTGGCAGAGTTGCAGAATCTCCAGCCAGTACTTTTCCCTGGAAAATTAGAAATCATTTGAAATCTTTCTGGGTAAGTCATAGCCTTCCAATGTCTAGTAAAATGGTTCAGATATTGATGGAAGAAGTTTCTGCCCTGTTCATTTCCTGGCAAGTTTCAGTAGTAAAGAAAACCATAGAAACCTCAAGGTTTAAATCTTTGGGAGCTGGCTTGTTGATATCAGGAATTGCAGGAATTATCATAGCAGCACCCCAGCTGACTTTTGTATCTTGGTCCATTCTGTGTGCATGTGAATCTCCCTTATATGGCAGATTAAAGGAAAGAGTTGCACCCCCCCCCCCCCCCCCCCCTTTGTAGCTAGTTTTTCCGAAGATATTGTAAGTTATTCTTAACACAAATTGTAAATATTACCACAAAAATGGACAAAAAGTGAATTTCTTGTGTGTTTGTACACTACAACACTAGCAAGTCATATATTTAGATCATCAGCAGAATATAGCTCTAAGTTCTCGGACTCATACAGGTAACTACGAACCCTTAAATTGTTTTCAGATCCTTAAATTTATTCTTTGGTTTTTCTGCTAAATTAAGCTATGCATCTGTCAACTCATAATGTAAAACTCTAAGGACCTCATGGCCAATTAAACACTTCTGGCAAATGAAGAGATCCTAAAACTGAAGGATTTTATTTGTAAACTTCAAAAATATTGTATTAAAAGCTATTGGAAAGATTTTCCACACTGGTAAAAGAACTTCAGTGAATTAGAATCATAAAATCATATAATTTCTCAGATTGGAAAAGACCTTTAAGATCATCAGCCTAACCATACTACCCTAACTCTACCAACCCACTGCTAAATCATGTCCCTGAGCACCACGTCTAAATGGTTTTTAGACACACTTAGGGATGGTGACTCAGCCACCTCCCTGAGGAGCCTATTCCAGTGCTATACTTGGATCAAGTCACTTCCAAAAGAAACAGCATATTCTGTCAAAGATCTGGTATATTTTAACGATGTCTTTGCTTTCTGTGATCTGTTGAAAAAGGAAACGAAGTAGTACTGTGAGGTTGAAAATCAATGACGTCTCTCATTTCACAGATCTGTATTTGTGGTTTATGATAATCACCAACTAAGACCATCATTATGATTGGGGCACCCATATGTTCTCTCTTCCCCTGATAACAACACATGAATTCACTTGCCAGGCTCCTCTTACTTGGGTCATTCATCAGAGATGCTTGTCGAGCCTTGTGTCACTACTTGTAATATCTCTCATTCTTGTATGATCAAATTGCACTGCATAATCATGTAATTCTCATATCATTAGGAAATCATTTTTCTAAAAAAAAGCCTGATCAGTAGTTATCTTGAAGCCAATACTGTTTTAGTGTGACTTGATAGACTGCTTCTTTCCTAACCACTTTAAAAGCTTCTCTGAAAGTAAGGTTGAAGAAATACATGGTATTACATTTCTATCTAACTCTTAGAAGCAGGAGTCCCACTTGCCTGGATACAGGTAAGCTGATCCACTCAGGATCACAAAGAAAAATGTTTATTTTCACAGTAGTTTGTCAGGAACTGGGTTTTTACTTTTTTCCTTTCTTTTTTTTTCCTTTTTTTTTTTTTTTTTATCTAGAACAATGAACAGGAGTTATCTCTTATGTTCAAGTGAACATGGCCCCACTACATTTCCTGCATCAATTCCCTATGGAGAAGGCAGGATGTTTAGGAACTGTGATACTGAGGACAAAAATTGGTCAACATATACCACCAGCCCACTGCGAGAGTGGAATAATGGCAGTAGTGGTATTTTCCATCAGAGAAAACTGAAAATAAATGTAGTTCAACTTCGTTCAGTGGTGAGCCAAATAAAATTACTTTCACCTCTGACAGAAAATTGTAAATCCAGAACATATCCAGTCAAGGGTATGTTTTTCACTTCCCCCAGTCTCCCATATGAAGTTAATGAATTTCCAAAAAAATTGTGTCACAGACAGTCAGGATACATATTGCTCAGTGACAACACAGACTGTTTGATCTTTGCTCTAAGGGTAAAGCACCATTTCAGGGTTGCTTGGCAGCTCTGTTTTCCTTCTCTTAGAAGAAGAGATGGCCACTGAGAAGGGAGCTCAGGTGTGGCAGAAATGGCAGGTGGTTAGAGCTGACTTGACAGCAATTAAATGTACAAATCTTTGATTAGGCTTGCGGGAATGGAGTCATTAGCTACAGCGAATGGACCAGCTTGCTTTCCACTGCCTCATTAACTATAATACCGATATTACTTTAAAAAGCCTGGAAAAAAAAAAAACTTCCCACACAGAATTAGGAAAGCTGAGTTTCAAGGGAAAAAATAAGCCAGTGTAAGCATTTTTTCAGCCGAACAAACAGAGCTTGGCTTTTCTGTGTGGTCACTGACAAAAAAGCCTCGTGTCTGCTGCACTGTGAGATAGTCGTGTACCCTGTGCTGTGAGCAACACATTCACAGAGATCAACAAGTTGCTTTTGGCCACTGAAATTTAGTAACAGCCTCATCAGGCAGCTTCCTGCTGTGCTCCAGTTCCAAATATCAGTGCCTCTAACAACATCCTACACTGCAAGTGAAGACCTTTGTTCATTCACACAGTGGAATTATCAGACTACATACCAGTTGCACATAAATCTTCCATCTAACAAGCTTAGCCCAGGGGAAGACCTGGCTTGAGCTTTATTTATCTTCCCATGGTAGAGCTGGTTGAAGAATGGTTGCAACAACAGTATTCTGCCATAAATAAATTTTCTCTCAGCCCTAACTCTAATCTTGCTATTTCATGGAAAGTTCATAATGAAATAATTTGCACCCATTCACCCTTTTTCTTCCACTTTTCCTCTTTTATTCTCCATCCCACCAATGTAATTTCTCCAGCATGCTAAACCAAAAAGTCTTCTAAACAAAGAGAATCTGAAGAAGTGTTTTCCCTCAGGGCCCTCTACATAGGAGTTCAGGCCAGAAAGTTGACTGCACAAAAGGAGTCCAAGACTTAGCAAGCATGGTGGCTTTCTGCCTCTCACATTGCTCAAGCAATGGGCATCGCAGCTGAACTGGGAGCAGAGGGAAATCAGGTCTGCAGGTCAGTGACAACAGTGCCACTGAGCTCTGTGGGGCCAGGGTTTCACCCTGTGGAACAAAAGGAGGATCAGAAGCAAGGATGCTATGTTTCCTCAAGATTAATATTGTCCTCTTGTAAAATAGGACATTGAATTGTTGTTTCACTGTCCCTTGCTTACTTCCGAAGTCTCTGTTTAGGCACTTCTGGATCCTGTAGGTCTGTTCTCCAGATCCAGTGGTTGCATACCACTGTCAGTTCTTGAGTTGCTCCTTCCAAGGTTTCACAGGGACAGAACACTACATCTCTGTGCTACAGATGGTTTACCAATACAGTCACTAGGTAGGAAAACTCATTTTTTCATGTCAGCATAGTTTGAAACTAATTTTACAGCCTTTCTGCAGTAATAATCAAGAACTTCAGCTTCTTTATATATATCTGTTCTTCATATGCCTTTTGAGATGTAAGAGCTGTTGTATGGAAGAACTGTAAGGTAAGTTTCCTCTGAAGCAGGTTCATAATTGTCTATGTCTAATATACACAATACAGATTGTTCCCTGCAGGTAGCTTCACTGAAACAGAGCAACCAACCCAATCTCAATGTCTCAGTGAGAGCCAAGTTCCTATGAAGCAGTTCCCATGCCATTTGAACAGCTCACACTGTACACTTCAGCTGAAAGTCTGTCACCAGGGCATCCTTTCCCAAGATCGTTCAAGCATAGAACAGAGAACTGACTGCAGAACTTCCTAGTGATGGACACTAAACAGCTCAGAGGTTCATCAAATAAAGAACAGTCTAATCAGTCATGTGGCACTGTTTTTCTTTCCAATATCGTGGGATTAGGTCAGTAGTATTCCTGGAATGTCTTTGTTTCACTTTATTTTTATTCTTATTTTAATGAGCAGTGAACTTCCTTGCTGGATCACAAATATGCTGTGGAAAAAAAAAAAAAAAAAAAAAAAAGCAGCAGTGTTTTTTGGGGGAGAAGAAATTCAAGGAAAAAATGAAATGAATTAAAAAGACATATTTAAGAAGTACTCTTTTGGTGCCTGCCTCCTCTGCATTTCAATGACAGCTTAGTATCTAGCCTGCTAGGCATTTGAATAAATCTTCCTTGATTCCTACCTGCTTATGCATCCAATTTCCTTTTGAGATCTGGCCTTGAATGATTTCAGCTTTAGAACCAAGTCTCTGATGATCCTGTCTTCTTGTGCGTCAGTTTTTAACTGAGAATTGAAAACTCAGCAAGCTCTGGTGGGCACAGAGATACAAAGAACTGCAGTGCAAGAAGATCCATCTTGGTTGTTCCCAGTTCCCCTCCGTGCTTGTCTCTCAGCACTTATTTCTCCCCAGAGCAATCAACAGCAGGAGCCTGTGACTTCACTTCAGCAGTCACAGTTCATTGCATGATTTCTTAACTTGAGCTGTTGAGGCACGGTTACACATCTTCCTTTGCTGACTGTGCTATGGGGTTGGCAACTTCCAGCTAAGGAATGGAAAAGACATTGGTGGGATGCAATAACTGAAATTGCCACACAGAGTTTCTCTGGAGGTCATTTGTCAGAGTGGTAAGTGATTTAAAAGCTCTGGAAAAGTTCACCCTCTAAGACTTAATATGACTTTTCCATCTCTAGCTTGTGACTCTGAAGAAAGGGTAAAGGGTGTAAACAGTGCACCAAAACCCTTTCCAGTTGTCTTTTTAGTTTTTTGGGGTTTTTTTTATTCCCATTCACTGCAAATATTTTGGTGAAAAGATGTGCTGAAACCAAAGAAGAAGATGAAGCAATAACAGAGCTGTGCCTGCAAAAATCCCAGGCAGCTCTTAGCCCTCCTTCGCCCTGATGTTGAGCCCAAAGCTGTGGTAAGGCCAGGATGGAAACACAAGGAAAATGTATTTTTCACCATGTGTTTTGACTCTGCTCTGGGGCGTAGATGACCTGTTGGTAAAAATGCTTGTGTCCTGTCTCCACAACAGATATATCAGTTGCAAATTATCTGCCCAGTTCTGCTATTGTGAGTCGGGCCCAGTGGGAATTAATGGCACTATATGATTGTTATTGTTGGCAGCGGGCCTCCAGAGAAAGCCAGCTTCCCCGCTGTGTTCTGCTGGGCCTCAAAAGCTGATGTTGGGCATATTTCTGTCCGGGGCAGCCCACTGTTTTGGGATGAGGTCAGAGGGGTGAGGGGGTCCTGGAGTAGTGAGCCCCTGGTGGGTGCCCATACTGGCTGGGGTGGCCACAGGGCAGAATGTGTTGTCCCACTGCCACCGCCATGCCATGTCATGGTCCAGTGCCCCATTACATGCAGAGAGGGTCAGAAGAGGGGGAAGCGAAGCTATCTGTAGTCATGTTACATTTCCTACTTCAAAACTTTGTTTTTACAACTATTGGCCTTGCCTGCCCCAGGAGCTCTGGCCTACGCAGTGAGCTGTGTTGTTTCATTTCTGTCAGCAGCGGGTCTTTTCTCTTTGCTCCTGCAGGAAGGCTTTTGTTTCATGCCTTTCCTCCCCTGCTGCATGCTGTGCTGGCCAGGCAATGTGCCACGTGCTCGTAAGCTGGCTTTCCACTCCTCTCTCCACTCAACAGCAGCCTCCCTCTCTGCTAGCTGCACAAACACTCTCTCAGTACTTTGGTCACAGATGCCAGGGCCATGTGTGACCGTAGTGCATGGTGTGATAAGAGGGTGGACACCTGGATGATGGCCAGTCCAAACATTATGGCCCTCGCTCTTAGACTGTTTGCTCTCGTGACAGATTCCCCTTTTGATTCTCATGCCTGCGTGTTGATCTGGGAGGGTGGCCATCTGGGTCCCTGCCTCCACTGCTAGCTGTTGCTTGGTCTCCACCTCCAGCTGACAACAAACTGAGACCCATATAATTCTCAGTCCAAACAGGGGCACAGCCCACAGTAATTAATGGGAAGAACATGCAGAGATACATTTTGTCATTAAGATTTCCATCCAGCAGGAGACCCTGGCTATCCCAGGGATGTGAGGCTTTCCTGTGGCTTTTCTCTTTGGAGGCACTGCCTCCATCTCACAGAGGGTTTGAATGGATCACGAAATGACTGACCTCATCCAGGACCCCAGGGTTCAGAGTATTTTCAGAAATCATTAGAGAATAAAAAAAAAAAAAAAAAACCCAGAGAAAAGTCTGCATGACTCCTCTCTTTTTGGCCAAAAGCTTGCCCTAGGAAAAAGAAACAGCCTTTCAGCCCTCCAGCTCCAGCTATTCTCCTCAGTCCTCAGTTGGCCTCACACTGGGGTTTGCTGCCAGGGTCCTGAGCTCCCAGGAAACACTCATGGTATGTCTGCAGCACAGCATGGATGTGATGCAGATATCTCTCTGTGCTGACTGGGACCAAGCAAGAACTGCAACCTACAAAAGTATAGCTCTATCAGTGTGGCTCCCTGCCCAGGCTAATTAGACCTGCCAAGAACGGCTAATTAGCTAGGCTCAGTGCCACACTGATGTGACTATACTGCTTTCAAGAAGCAGCAAGTATCATGTGTAGCTTGCTCTAACAAGGAGATCCAAGACAAAGCTGAACAGATGGAGCGTGTATTCATAGGATTTCCCCTCCAGTGTAAATGCACGGAAGGTATAAGAACCAGTTGCACATAGCAGTGTTCCTGTGGTTTGCAAGGGATTTTATAGTGGGACCTCCATGAATTAAGCTTCATTGCACCCATGGTACAAAATGCAGTTCTACCTTCCTCTTTGCCTGAGTGGAAAATCAGTAAGTCATTTTGCTTGAGTTTACACAGGGAACCTGTGGCCAGGCTCACCATACCCTTGCCCATGAAACTACCCTGCTGCCTGCCCAGCAGCACTTGGCTGCCTTCCCCTCCCACATGCCACAGCACTGGCCACTCCTGAAGAGCATGGCTCCCAGGCGTGCTTTAGACCTTGCTGAGGATCCCTTCCCTGCCTTGATGAACAGTCACACGTTGTATTTTTCCTCCAACCTCTGCTTCCACTTAAAATCTAGTCCACATCCACAAACTGTTGGGGGATGCTGCAGCTCTCATTGGCTGCCTGTGGGACGGCACTGGTTCCACAGTGTCTGCGGTTCTCCACAGCCGTAGGAGGGTGGAGAAATCTGCTCTTTAAGTGCGTAAGAAGGTAGTGAATCATAAGAGCAGTAAGCTCTTGTTTACCAACATCTCACTCTGAAGATTTCTTTGACACAGTAACTTGTGAGATATCCAAAGCTTGACTTCCAGTTGAAGCTTGGCACTCTTCTCAGAAAAGGTTCCTGTTAGGGTGACGTGGTGGGGACACTGCCCATGTGCCATGACGTGCTTCCTCCTGTGGCTAGAGTCTTGTGTGGGACACATACACATACATACATAGAGTGTATACACAGGGAGGGACTCCAAGAATTGTCCACTCACTTCCCATGTTTGGCAGGCATCCAGGTCAGGATAAAATACTCAAGAAGGAGCTTAGGGAAGTAGTAACAGCACTCCGTGGGCCATCATGCAGAAGTATAGCAAGAGGAAGCAAAGCAAAGTTTAGACACGTGCTAAAATGCAGTAGAGTATATTATGGTGCTGCATAATCCATGCAAGCATAGCAGCAACTTGTTACCTTAACTGAAGGCTATGGTGTAATTAGCTTAATTACAATGCTGTTGGGCAAATCCATTTGAGAAGTATACCATTTCCTATGCCCTACAGTGTCATGGATAATCCCAAATACTTCATCAATTGCAAGTAAGCAATGAGCTACATATGGGCTGCAACACAGGCCTGAAGCTGGGCTTTTGTTCAGAGGTGTGTATCCTCAGCTGGCCAGAGTGCTCACTGACACCTTTAAATTATAGAGATAGATTGTGATGATTTCTCATAGGAAAGGAGCTCTACTATAGAGGCCACAGGCTACAGGGTCTACCAAGGGATGTCCCCAGCAGATATTATTGTGTAAGTGTTAAATTTATAGTGGATCAGGACAACTAAAACAGTGAAGCACAATACACAATTATCTCACAAATACTCACATATGTCTGCACACCACATAACCTGCACTCCAAATACAGCCCCACTGCTTGTTGTGGCCAAAGCCTCAAGCACAGTAAGTCAACACACCCCACTGAGTGTGTAGTGACAGGACAGGACAGCTATGGACAGGAGCAGGTTGGAATCACATCACAACTGCTGGTGGCAATGTGGCAATAAGCATCAGGAGCTACTCACACACAGGGCACAACCCCATCTCTCCAAAGGGTTATGGTACACAGCCCAAGAGATCAGCAGTGCTCAGCTGGCCTGCAGATGGGCTGTGCAGAAAGATCCCAGCCCCAAGCCACTCTTGTACTGGAAAACAATAACTACCCAGAATGACTTCAAGACCCAATCAACTGTAATCCCATACTTATAGTGATAGTTGGACCTTCACCAATTTCTAGTTTTCTTTTCAGCTCCACTCCCTCATCACCTTCCCACACATACATGCTGTGAAAGCTCACCTCACTTCCCAGAAAAAATTAATTCCCAAGACCTTTTCCTAAAGAGCTTGAGGAATAACTGGGTTTTGAATTCGGCACAGCAAGCCTACAATTACGAAAAATGTTTAATTTGGGTTGACAGGAAATGAAACTGTATTTTCGTGGTAAAACAATAAAACTCCAAAATTCCATTTTGGACCAAGCAATGCATTTGGTTCGACCTGAAACAAAACACGTCATTTTTGTGTTTAAACTTTTCACCCCTTCTCATTTATTGCAGGCAGGAAAACCTCAAAATAAAAACAAATGTTGTTTCAAACTGAAAAGTTGAACTGTTTCATTTTGAAATCACCAGTCTGCATTGACAGCAACAGCAACTTCTCAGAATTGCTGTCTTTGTCTTTGGCTGAAGCTGTTTCCTAGGTTTCGTATGTAATTCACAAAACATTTTTCACAACAGAAAACATCATCCATAGGAGCTCACCTGGCTCCACTTACCTACTGTATGCAATTGCATGTCTGAAAATAAAAAAAAAAAAAAAGGAAGAATGAAAACAAAGATATTACTTAGCCGATGATACTCGTAATTATAATGGTCTATCAAAACCGAGTCTTTCCCATGGAATATGTGTCTCTTCATAATACTTGCTATGGGAGATGAAGAAGGAAAAGAGTATTTCCTTAGGGTTCCTCCCTAGGTGGCCCAAAGGCAAGACCAAAGAGCAGATGTTAACTCCAACACATGGCATACTGTGACAGGGGTCCCGTGGTTGAGAGGCAGGCAGCGCTGCTTCACACTGGACATGTGGCAAGTGGGATCCAGCTGAGCAGTGCTGGGAATTGGGCACGTCTGGGAAGCATTGCCAGACTTCAGTTCAGGAAATAAAGAACTACTCACTCAGCTTGCCTTTGTCCTCCTCTGCTCATCAGCCAGTGGGAAAGTTTAACTGCATGTGAGGCTTATAGGGCTTAACTCCATCTTCAGGTTTTTTCTGTTAGAAACAGAGGGAAAACAGCCTTTTGAGAAGTTTTATTGTTTCCATTTCTAGTCCCATATGAAAAGGCAGAACAGGGAATATATTTGCTCTTTGACCCTAAAAGAGCTTGGGGCAAAGATCCCATCTGTTCTGAATTTTAGCAGAACCTCTTCACCATTTCTGGTAACATCTGGATATGTTAATGCTTTAAACAGTGGAAACAGCCCTAAGTATCGATCTTTCTGCCTCTAAGAAAAAAATATGACCTTCCCATCTATATACCCTTGCAGAATCACCCAGTTAATAAAATGTGCACTGAACTTCCAGAACATAAGAAGATATGCAATGGAACAGGACTTTAAAAAAGAGGAATAGAAGTGAAAGAGTTAAAAATAATGCTTCAGCCTCTCCCAGTGCTTCCTTGGGTGGAGTGTGTAAAGGTTAACGATTTCTAAATATTCAGGAGTAATAAATGATCTAAGTAGTTTTCTGGCGGTACCTCATGTTCCCAGAGAAACAAATGCTTCAAGGATATGCACCATTTCAGAAGAATGTGACAGAGGGAAGAGAAGATTTATTTTAAAAACTTGGGATGATCTGTCTCATCAGTGATAATAAAGGTGCAGGTTCTTTCCATTCAGAAATACCATCAGCTAAACAATGAGGAGCTCAGTGCCGTAGGATTTGTGTCTCACCACTGAACGACTTAAAATCACATTATAAGAAGACGTTCTGTTTTCTCCACAAATATCTGTGATGTTCTCCATTCCTGCCTTTCTCCTTTGAGTTTTGGCAGCACATGGAGAGTTGTTTCATTCAATCAAAATTAAATAAGCTGAAATGTTGAAATAGGAGCAAAAAAACTTGCAGATATTTGAAGAATGGTCACTCCTGTCCCTAGTTACCAAGGCTGGGGATGAGTTTTGTGGAAAGTTAATTGTGTTCACAGATATCCCACTGCCAAACCTGGGTGAATCCCCAAGCTGAGCTGTAGAAAACATTTCTCATTGCTTCCTCAGCAAAATGGAAGAAGGGTCTTTTATTCACCATTTATTTGAAGAGTAGAGTAAGAAAAGGGACAAAGATAGTGGGAGATCAGCAGCAGTGGTTGCCCTTCACTGACTCCTGGATGTGAGGCTGAAAAAGGGTGTGGAAAAGGGCCACTACCTGTTGCCAGTGTAAGCATCTGTAATGTGATTCACAGGAGATGATACAGCAGGAGGCAGGACACATGGCTAATACTGATCCTAGCAGAGAGGGCAGAGCAAGAGAAAGGAGGATGGCTTGCAATAGAAAGGTCATGACCTGGTTCAGGTTGTATGAATGCATGTAGCTGTATGCATTTATTTATTTTGATTTGGCTGAAATCTGTGCATTCCCACAGCCAGAGAGATGAAAGAATCATGGAATCAGAATATCTTGAGTTGGAAGGGACCCGTAAAGATTAAGTTCAACTCTTGATTGTTTGGTATCTTCACAACACATACCCTGAACAGGAGCTGGTGATTATATTTGCATTTCATGCAGGGATGCTTGAATAAGAAGCTCTTCTTAACCACGATCAAGCATTTCAGTATTTCTCACTCAGGATGTATCTGGAAGGAATAAAGGAGATAATAATAATAAAGGAATAAAGGTCTTCAAGGAGATTCAGAGAAACATGAATGAAGTAACTGGTTAGTGGTGCAAATGCCAGAGAGCCCAAACTAAATTAATATCCATGGGGATGACTCACCCTACCTCCTACACATCAAATCTTACTTGCTATCTGTTATTTCCAACCTTTCAATTGCCCCTAGATTTCCTTTGAGCACTTACACTGCATACTATAGCACTTCAAAGACTGTCCTAACACCAAGTGCTAAGTACTGTGACATCGATCTCCTTCAGTACTTGCTACACCATGGATGTAACAGATGACCTGGTTCTGCAGACATCCCTTTTCCGTTATGTTGAGTTCATCCAACTGCAGTTGGCAACCCCTTGGCTGAGGATTTAGTGCAATACATTGGGGTTATCCCTTCTTCTGACCAGATCCTTACCTGTTGCTGGTATGGCATCAAGGGAAGCACAGAATGCTAAACGGAATCATAGAATCGTCTAGGTTGGAAAAGACTACCTAAAATCATGAAGTTCAACCACCAACCCAGCACCACCATGCCCACTAAGCCATGTCCTTCAGTGCCAGATCCACAAGTTTTGTGAACACCTTCAAGGATGGCAAATCCACCGTCTCCCTAGACAGCCTCTTCCAATACCTCATCACTCTTTCTGAGAAAGGACTTTTCCTAACATCTAACCTGAACCTCCTCTGACACAACTTAAGGCCATTACCATTCCCGAATGGCTCCCAGCTTCAGCTCCAGGGTTTTCTCAAGGCACTGAGAACCAACAACAAACTTCAAGGGGATTTCTTAGGACAACAAATCTACCTACAGTCTCCCAGACCTTTCAGAAAACACAATTAAAGTTGACTCCTTATTCTGCACAGCCTTTTCGCTGAAACTGGATGACTGGAAACAAAACAAGTGTGGTAGCATGAACCCTTACCTGAATAATATGCATAGGTTTGTCTGCTAGGACAAGCCCATAGCTCTGTGCACCTCTCTTTGGTAACAGCTTGGGTAAAGTCCAAGGAATCTGTATAAAACATGCTCAAGATTGCTCAGCCAATTAAACTTTTGTAACTTGTGGAGGAAAAAATGGCATGTGATCATGTAATTAATGGTTGGCTCCTAAGGTGTGTGCACTAATTAAGGTTCAGGTCTATGGTTGCCCAGAAACTGTATTTTCAGCATTCTCTAGCACTGAAATGCTTGACTCTGTGTTCTTAATAAATACTCTCAGGCTATTCTGTGCATTAATTTTCCTCAACCAAAAAAGAAAGAAGCGAACAGGAAAGGCAGATGGCACCCTATAGCACCTGCAAGAGGGTAGGACAGATAGGATCTCTTACTCTACTGCCCAGATGCTTGCTGTGAGGGTCAAAAGACAGTGATAACAATTTGATGCCTCCTCCAATAACTTGTGTTTCTGGAGAGACAAAGTCTGGCCATGTTTTTATTTTTGGAGATTGTGACAATAAAAGAATGGTGATACCAGAAGCTTGGGGGTATCTTCTCAACACTCCCGCAGAGCAGCAATGTTCTGGTCTGAGTCTCTGCAAGACAGTTCCTTTGTTTCACCTCAGCTTGTCACTCTCCTAACCTTTTCTTCTTCCTGCAGGTTCCCCCCAGCCATACACCAATTTAAAGTTTGTCTCTCTACTCCACACCAAATCTCTTTGGATTTCTTCTCCACATATCTCACTTCTTCAGTGCTTAGATTCAATGCTTCTTCAGTGCTCAGACAATGGTGCGGAAAAAGGAAGGCATAGACAGAAGGTGAGGAAGGCTTGAAGAGACCCACAGTGACCCAACAGTGTTTGTGCCTGTAATTGCAGGGAAAAGTATGTTCAGCCCCTGCTTCCATGGTGGGGAGGAAACATGCTCTGAACAGTCAGTCCTCTGCTGCCAACAATCTATGTAACATTTTTCGAAGGCACATAGCTTGGCCAAATTTGGGCAGATTTTCTTGGATGTAGCAAAATGGTATATTCCTGCTTCAACGGCCTCCTCCTGCCAAATTTCAAACCTTTTCCCCTTCTCCTGGGGAATGCAAGCACTTCAGAAATAAAAAGTTCACCAGGATATAATACAGAGGCAGAATATTCCCTTAAACTCTCAGGAGTGCTTGGAATAGTCTGGCAAAATCTGAGACAGACACTCAGCATGGAAAATAAACTGTTGAAGCCTCATAAGGTTACAGAATCAACAGAAAATGTACATGTGCAATGTGGTGGTAGTTGGACATTAATATCAAGATAGTAATGCTCAAGATATTAACAACCTCAGTCGCAATAAGCTTAATATTAAGTGGAATTAACACTGATAATTGTACACAATCGACCAATTGAGCAAGACATATTGGAACATAATGGACAGCTCTGTTAATATATTGTCAAAGAGAGAAGGTAACTTCTCCCCACATTTTAGTCTCATTCTACTTGTAATTTACTAAGAAATAAGAAGACAGTTTTCTCACTAAATTCCCTGAACAGTGAACATGGCAAGGATGTCCCCACAATCCCTGCACTGGATCACAGCTGTGGTTCGAACTTCATTTGGATGTCCTGAATTTTAGTTTTTGATTTAAATTCCCTTCAGTTTTTTTTATCCCCAGTTAACACCACAGATCATTAACCCTTCACTACATTATCTGTTCACTTAATACAGAACAAAAGGCTATAAAATCCATCTGACTTTTGTTTATGCTGTCATCATCATTATAGTATACAAGTATATGAAAGACAATGTGTTCTGTAATCATAACACCATAGAAGTGCATTGTCCACGAGCTGTGCAGCTAACAATTTACACCTACACAGAATTGTGTGAACTGAATCCCAGTACTTTTCAGCAAAATCATTGCAAAGCTTATGGAGACTTTGTACTGGAAACTCATTCTTAGAAACGAATGCTGTTTTGTTGGTATTCTTTTTGCCTTTGTTTTTTGTTTTTTGGAAGAAAGGAAGGAAGGAAAGGAGGAAAGGAAGGAAAGGAAGGGAGGAAGGAAAGGAAGGAAGGGAGGAAGGGAGGGAGGGAGGGAGGAAGGGAGGAAAGGAGGGAGGAAAGGAGGAATGGAGGGAGGAAAGAAGGAAGGGAGGGAGGAAAGAAGGAAGGGAGGGAGGAAAGGAGGAAGGGAGGGAGGAATGGAGGAAGGGAGGGAGGAAAGGAGGAAGGGAGGAAAGGAGGAAGGGAGGAAAGGAGGAAGGGAGGAAGGGAGGAAAGGAGGAAGGAAGGGAGGAAAGGAGGAAAGGAGGAAAGGAGGAAAGAAACCATATAATTCATAATCACTCTTTTAAACTCCATTGTGGTACTATCCAAACTGGAAATTTTATATTGTCTGATTTAATCAAAACTCGGTGTTCTGGGTGGAATCATATTACAGAATGGAAAATTTTACCATCAACAAGCTGAATGTGATTTTGTAAAGTTTCACTTAGTTTGAAGCTATCAATCACCATTTCTCCAGCTAAGAATCTGATTGGGTTTTGCAAATGATATCTGATCATTCATGGGATTCACTGTTGGAAATAGCCAAGAATTGCAGTGTGACACATTTAAAGGAAACCTTTAAAGAATGCCTTTCACTGTGTTCAGATGCTTGGAGAAGAGGTTGTTACAACTCTATGGGAGGACTTAGAAAAAATAGATATTTATTTGAAAACTTGTTTATCTCCTCATAAATGTGATGAGAATTTATTTTAACTCTTATGGCATGTCTGCATGTACCACTATACCACTGAGTACACAAAGCCATTAAAACAGATCTAATATGTATGTTTTAATACATTGTTATTGATCACATAGAATCATTTGAGTTGAAAGGGACCCTTAAAGGGTGTATGGTTCAACTCTCATACAATGAACAGGGAAAATGATCTGGTGCTCAAGAGATCTGTCCAGCCTGACCTTGAATGTCTACAGGGACAGGACATCCACCACCTCTCTGGGCAACCTGTTCTAGAGCCTCACCACCTTACTGTAAAAAACTTCTTCATATCCAGTCTAAATCTCCTTTTTTAGTTTGAAACAATTTTCTTCCTATCACAAGAGATCCTGCTAAAGATTGTGTCACTTCTTTCTTATAGCTCCCCTATAAGAAATTATGTACCAAAACATCATTTTTCACACAGCATAGACAGTCATGTATTTTGAGACCCTTTCAGTTTTTTAGGACAGATAGTTTGGAATACTTGAAATCATCTCCTATTTATGTTCATATGCCTTAGTTAAATTTATTGACTTTTTGAAAACTGTCATCCCAAAAAAATCAGTTAATGCAGAAAAGCTGAAACTTGTGGTGCTAAGTCCAGCAAATATCACCTGTGGGAACTAGATCCGAGCCTCTTTCCCCTAAATTTCCATAGTAGTTATGAAGAGGAAAAAGGATCTCAAAGAGAAATTTCTTCCAGTTGTATTTTTTATCTGTATTTGGAAAAAGGAAATGTTCTTTGGAGCTGCGACTCTCTCACTCTCTACCTCTTCATTTATGAGGATGTCTACATTTCTCAGTGTCCAAAGTCACTTGGGATATATTATGTGCTTAAACAAGGGCATATGCAGGCTTTAATGTTCTTTATTCATATGTATGAAACTACAGTTGAACTCAAGCATCTTCTTGATCTGGACTTTAGCCTGCGGCAAGAAATATGGGCATAATTTTATATTTGAGGGACCAATTTATGCTTATCCTTTGTAGGGAAAGGTATTAAGATCCACTCTTCTAGTACCTTGGCTGACTCCTGTATCTGGCCTCCTGTACCCACGGACGTGCAGGTCCTCCAGTACAGCAGGAAGACCAAGTTCCAGTTAGCATCTGAATTGGATTCAAGTTATGTTGGAGCTATATTGTATCAACCTCAAACACTTTTCCATTAAAATAAAGCAACATATACACTCCTTTTTTCTGAAAAGTAGACTATAGCTCAACGTTAAGTGCAAGTGAGCATGTACAATACAGAACGTAGATAAGCATTTCATGTATCCAAAGTCAATTGAAGTCTGTCACCCTCTGATCACTTTTTCAGCTGCATTTCGTATTTTGTGAGTCTGCGAGAGATAGTATTCTGAACCAACTTATATAACTTACATAAGTTTTGTAACTGATACCTCTTTGCCTAGGAATATTACCCTCCTGATAAGCAAGCAATGGTCAATTGATTTCCATAGCAATCCAGTTGGCACTTAAGACAGAAGTGATCAGATGGCTTGTTATCAAAGTCCCAAGGTCAAGTCGTGAAATAGGACTGATTACATCTTCTAATGGTTTTTCTATGCTCATTAAAGTGTATTCAGATATTCAAAATCACCTCTGATCATGACATTAAAAACCTGCTCCAATGGCTCCTGACAAGCAGGAATGTATTCTCTAATATTTAGCCATATAAACAATAGATAACCACTTGTAATTGAGTTCAAATTGATTTCAGGTGGCTTCAGAGAAAAGCAATTTCTACAACAGATTAACCTTTTAATTACTGTTTATTAAGGATATTACCAGGTGCTGAAATCCTACTATGGCAGAAAATTACAGTTCATTGGCATTCATTTATGATATAATAGCTGATCCATTCCCAGGTCATTAGTCACATATTTATCATCATTCCTTGCTCCTCATGAAAATGTCATAAACTCTAATTAGCTATTGCAACAATGTATGTGTTAAATACATTGTTCTGTCTTGAATAGGGGAAGGGTATATGAAGATCAAGATGCCCTTTGGCACGGGTTTCAGAGAAGGAGCCAGTCCTCTTTATCAAACAACACCATGGGCAGGATATTCAACTGTAGCATCAGCCCTCACTAAATGCTCATGAGATACCTCATTCATAACGGGAACACAGCTGCATGGAGAACTCTGCCAGAGTCTGCACGCCATAAAAGACTTCATCTACAGAGGAAAGATAGGCTGCTTTCTTGAGAGAAACACAATCTGGTCTACAGATAAGTTTATTTTATCATGTTTGTGGCGTACTATTGCCTCAGTGTTTGAATCTAGATCATAAGGAAACAATATCTCCTGAAATTTCTGTCAGTAAAATTGATATACCTGAAGCTGATTTTGATACCTTTATAATGTTAAATTAAAAAATAAAAATAAAAATAAAAAAGTTATATTCTGCATGCATCTATAGTAATAACTCAAGAAAAGGGCCCATTATGCCCATACTGTTCAGCTGTTATCTCTTTCTCTGGCTCTGTTCAGGAAGTTTCAGCTTGCTCTTCCCAAGGTTTCTCTCCTATGGCAAGGCTGACCCCATCTAGTGAGGTTGTGGACCTGTGTGAACCACTCTGGGGCTAGGATCAGTCCATGATCCCTTTTCCCATGGCACTGTAGTTACATAACCTGTGGTTACTGTCAATTTTCTCCTGCTCATTCTTCAGTTGAGCAAACTGACAAACCTTATGTGCTCTGGGGATTACTGCATTTTGTTTGGTCGCAATTGTGGAAGGAGTCACTCCCAAGCATTCAACATTACTTCCTTCTATATTTATGTCTTCAGCTCAGCACGCTATACGTACATACACATTATATGTTTCAGGTGCTGAATAAAAAAAATGTCTTGCAAATTTCCCATTGTTCCACAGACTGTTTCCCATTCAGTAAAATTATGTCAATTAAAAAAGTAAAATTATGTCAATTAAAAAAGCCTTTTTGGAAACAAATAAGTGGGTAGATATAGGAGTCCTTCAGTTCTCTTTATCACTAAATGTTGAAATTTTCATTGGGAAATATTTCTCAGGTGCTGGAAATGTACAATTTAGAATCATAGAAACATTAAGGTTGGACAAGACCACTGAGATCATCCAGTCCAACCTTCAACCCAGCCAAACATCAACCTCCAGTGTTCTTTCATACACTTGCATCAGTTGCAACTGATACTAATACTTACCAGATAATAAAAAATCCCCTCAAAAACTAAGAAGATTAATACTGGGCAGGGGAGAACTTAGGATAGACACGGGCAGAGATTCTTGCCCAGAAACAGGAAAACTCATTCAGCCTATGGCTAGCGCACATCCTCCAGAATGCAAGGACTCAGCCCACAGAAGAGTCAGACTGACTTGGAAACATCAGAAGTCACGCAAGAATATGCTTGCAGAGGGTGACAATATTGTTCACATCTCTTTATGACTGATAAATATCTGGACAGTCTCCAAACTACTGTCATCCTTCTGGTTCATTACCTTATACAGGAGTACCCCAAAAACTTGACCCCAGACACATTACTGGATGTGTATCTAACACATAGACAAACTGAGCCCAAGTGACTGCAGTTCGAAGAGCCTGTGAGAGATGTCCTAAAAGTGCTTAAAAAGTTTGGGCAGAGGAGATACTCCACAAGCCACTGTCTAAAATATTTGTGCACTTATATATATACATTTTAATGCCTAATTTATCTATTTGTTAGAAATCTTACCAAGGAAAGCTGTAAGAGAGTTTGGTAATGCTTCTGTATTTGTTTTAAATGTATAGGTTTCCTGATGTTATTAAACTCTATCAGCTTCCTAGAGAGTCCTACTTTCAATCAATTTAAAATGATTTTTTTATTATCATTTCAGTTTAGTTTGTTTGATTTACTGAAATTTAAATTTTATTAGATATCCCAGAGGTATTAGGTTCAATTTTACCTTCTGAAATACAAAGAAGAGTTATTTTTCTCTTTATTAGGCTTATGTGAGATACAAAAGAGAAAAGTGAACTTCTCTACAAGACTTATACAAAAGCACTTAAACAGCATAAAGGGAAAAAGTCTATGAAGCTGTATTGCTACGCTCTTCTTAACAATATGCTGCTTCCTGATTACCATCATTCAACTGTAATGAATGAATAAATTGTAATTTCAGTGATTGCAAGTATGCACAATCACATCAAAAACAAAATGAGACACTTAGACAATCATACTTTTTTTTTTTTTACTCTACATCTCTCTCTGCTCTAACAAGATTTGCATGTCACAGACTGTTTCTACAGTTCTCTGTAAAGGCAGAGCTGGTTACAAGGCAGAACACTGACAAAAAAGGAGGAAGGCACTATATAAGCACAGATGCAACCAGCTTCGTGGATAACCAAAAGCATGTTCAGCAAGAAAGAGGAAGAAAATGTAAAATGTTAAGGCAGCAGCCAAGAACACACAAGAGACGCATTTAAGTTCCTCCTGAGCAACAAAATTCCTGAGTCACCAGACACATCCTTTCTGCAGCAGTTTTTGAGATAGCAACCAAAAGGTGAATTGTAATAACACATTTAGATTTTGAGGATATATCGACTAGGTTGCCTGTCTTTCCAAGGTCGAAATATTTCTCACAGTGTCCTGGAAATGAGTTGGTGGTTCAGTGTCCATTTTTCCCTTCCCAAAGAATTGGAAATTGTTTGGAGCTTAGGGTATCATGATGCTGCAGGTACCAGAATGGGCTTTGGAGCAGAGCTGATGGACAGATATCAGGGGCATGTTCACTGACCTGTGGTCACTGAGCCAGTTAGGTTAAGTGGGAATATATTTAAGAAAAACAGGACTTCCTGACCCAGGCCCAGTTTCTGGGTATGTGAGGAACAACTTTTCTTCCTTTTCCTTATCTAACTTAAATTCATCTGCGGCAGCTTGCCTATCTAAAGCCTACCCCTATCCCTGACTCTAAGAGGTAGACAGGACTGCCCCTTGTCTGTCTTTTGCTTTTTCGCACTGTCCCCTTTGCCAGCTTTTCTGTCTGTCCTAAGTGTCATGTGACCATCTATAGATTTTCTCACTCTTCTTGTTACTATTAAGGATTAATACTATTAATTACTATTAAGGACTTAATTTAGTAGTTGGGTAGAGATAGTGATAGGAGGATGGTTGGACTAGATGATCTTATAGGTCCTTTCCAACCTTATGAACTTATGAACTTATGAACTTATGAACTTACTATGAGGAAGAAAAGGAGCTTTTACATTTATATTACTATTTCTTCCATGAAGGAGGAAAAGTGACATAAAACATCAATAGAGACTAGTCAGCTAGTGGAAGCTTCCAATGTAGTTACGTTTCGTTCAAGCATAGGATCAGTAGTTTTCAGAAAAACATGCTCATAATCTAAAAAACAAATCAGAAGCTTAAATGGATTATATCATATATAACTTTTGGAACAGAAGAAATTCACCTCATTGTCCATTAAATTGTTGTGGACACACCAAGAAATGTGAAGATTATGAGTAGGTTATCATCAAAGGTGAGAGTGCATACTACGGGAAAAATAAAAGCAAAAGCAAAAACAAAAACAAAACAAACAAAAACCAACCAAACAAACCAAATCAAAACAAAACAGAAGAAAATATGTAGCATAAAACTAGACCTTAGACTGTTCTCACTGAAGATACTGCAGACGAAGGAGTTGCAAATATAGGACATAAGTTTGGGAAAAAGTGGCTTTAATTTAGTTAAATATCATTAAAGTTTTTGTGATTGTTACAGCAAATGCTCCCTTTGTTTGTATATTACATCTTGTGGTCTTCTAGGCACTCAGCTTTAGACGTGGTATCATTATAGGAGAACCACAAAAATGTTTTAGATTCCTTGGAAAACTGGAGGGGGACAGAAACCACAAGAGATCCAAGAATTAAAAAAAGAAGAAATAAAGAATAGAAGGTTTGTTATCCATCCTTTTCTTGGAAACAGAACCAATGGGGATAAGACAACAAGGACACATATTTATAAAGCACAATAAAAGGCCTCTGTGTGGTCATGTCTGCACGAAGCAGATGAGCAGTGAAGTTCTGGGAAGAATTACATAAGACGGCTTGTATACACGTGCCTGCAAACACAGAAACACACATTTGCACACATACACACAGCACGTCCCCAGATGACACCTCTCTTCACATACAAAACCTCTCAGTCTCAGCCAAGAACCTTCACAAATGCCTCACATGCAGCACATGAGAGGTCCTGCTTCCTGTACTGCCAAATTACCCAAGTCATAAGCAGCCTAAGAGCAGGACTGTGAGTAACTTTTCTCAGAAATAAGGGTATTTAGTCTGGCTTCAGCTCAACAAGTCCATAAGCAATTATCCACATCCTTTGAATGGATGTCATGGATTTGACAGACTGGAGGAAGGGCAACTTATGGGCACAGCTATTCAACAACAGTGTAAATTATAGAATCTGCTACAAACCGCTTTCAGATGGATTTGTTGTATGTGTCCATAGCAGTTTGCCATGTATCCCATCTGCAGTTCACTAGACTTCCAAAACCTTTGTGTAAGCCTCGTGTTCAAGAAATAACAAGAATATATCTTCCTTGGGAGTTAAATGCTAATAATTCAATTTGGATACCCCCGAGCTCTTGCATTCTCCTCCTCACTTAGATCTCTGCTCAAATTCTTCCATTGTATTAGCTATTAGATATCTAGCTTTGTATTTCTCTCATCTGCAGCCTCAACCTTACTCCTCTCTACTGAATGAATGTTGTCCAATTGTATATCACCCCAAATGTTCACTGCTACAAATCCATTTTCATATTCCCCCATTAGATAAACTTCCATGTCTTTAACCTTGACAGACATAGTGGCCTGTCCTAATACTATCCTTGATTCTCCAAACAGCTTTTACAAAATTAACTTTTTCTCCTCATTTTTATAGAAATATTTGATCCATTAAATGTGATGAGGTGTTGTTAAACAGTCTTGCTTTATCCCTCTCTCTGAGTCACAACCCAATAGTTTTCTGTTCCACCATCTTCTCTTTAGATGTCTGTAACTGCTGACTTCCTCTGCCCTGCTGGATTCAATTCCAGTTCATCTCTCTGTTACCATCTCTCCAGGAACAAAATTTAAGTCTTTATCTGCACCAAATTCCCTTCAGATGCATAACATCCCATCCAGGTTGCAGAAGAGAATGGGAATGGTGTGAGCCATTTCTTCAGTCTCTGTTGGCACTCCAGAGACCACTGTCATCTGCTCAGCATAATGAGGTTGCTACGAATCTCAGTTCCTTCCAACCAGTAGCATTGCCTAGCATGATTAGATATTTAGATTAGACATTAGGAAGAAGAATTTAACTATGGCAGTGGTGAGGCACTGGAACAGGCTGTCCAGAGAAGCCATGGATGCCCTGTCCCTGGAGATGCTCAAGGGCAGGTTGGATGGGGCCCTTAGCAATCTGTGGGTTATAAAAAAAATAAAACCCATGGCAAGGGGGGCTTTAAAGTCCCTTCAGACTCAAGTCATTCTAGGATTCTATGAGTCCCACCTTCCTCCAGGAGTTAATTGCTTTGTGCACTCATTAGCCAGACTTAGCGTTATTCATGTTCCCAGTTGACCACTACTTACAAGTCATACAGTGCCACAGACCTGGAGGCCCTACAAGTGTCTCTGTATTGTAGCCCTTCACCTCTTTCACAGAACAAAAATAAACCTTCTGCTCAGAAATGTGAAGGTATTAGCTAGGACTGATTGGAAGGGTCCAGTAGGAGTTTCTCTGAAGGAGTCTGTGAATTCACAAGGCTACTCCAAATCATAGCTGGAAGATTTAAGTGTTTAGCATAGTTTACGCAGTCAAAGTATCTCAGCAACATTTAAAGAGAAAATCAGTAACCTACAAAACAGAACTCACTCAGCCCAGTGCAGACATCTAAATCAAAACAGGCTTTCTTTATAGTTGTTAGTGGACAATATGCACTTTTAGGGTGCAAAACATCAGACATTTATTAGCACAAGACAAATGCTGTCTTCTAAGAGCCTATTTATCTCAGTGGAACATAAGAGGAATAGCAAGGTGATCTCCTTAGACACAAAATACACTCTGTATGCTCCCTGCAAATCTGGGCAATGTAAAACATAACTTAATGGCAGGCTGATCCTCTGATTATCTATGCCGACATTTAAGTTAGATTATCTATGCTCATTTTCCTTACTGTGTGCATGGTGGTATGATCAACTGGCATTTGAGGAAGGATAGCACAGCCCATGGCTGCTGCTCGAGAATGTGCCATTTGAGATGGAGACTTCTGAGCACAGGGATCAAGAACCATTCTACTGACTTGTGGTGAATAGAGGAGTTACAGAAGATGCTGGTATGGCACAGGAGATTGCTGGGTAATAAAGTATGTTTTGTTATTAAATTGGGCTGTGAGTAATCCCCCTGGATATTTTCCCATGAGTCTGCTCTGGGTGGTCTTTCTCCATGGGGCACCTGGAAAAGCAAGATGTCCCTCAAGCAGCTGTTATAGGTGCAGGAGGTCACAGGGTGGGAGTGAAAGTCCAGTGCAGTCCTGTACAAGGGTATTGGACTGTGTCTGTCATGGCTGGGTTGTAGGGCATAACCTGGGAGGATCAACAACCCCCACTGTGGGAACTGATTCACAAAAAATCAGGTTAATGCCAGATTTTTAATTTCCATATGCTGCAGTCTACTCTGGGCACCTTCTGTCTTCCAGTACTTCCTACTACAACACAATAGACAAAGCATCGCCAGTAAGACACTTCTGCACAAGGAGCAAACTGTGCGGACCTGACACACAGATGCTCAGGTTCTTTACACTTACTAACCACAGCCAACACAAATCCCACATGCTGTTCAGACTGTTTTTTTACACACAGGCTGAGGAAAAGATTTTAATCACTTTGCCTGGAGCCTGGCTTTAAGCAGCAGCTGCAGGAAAAATGAAGCAACTGTACCATTTAAAAACACAGTGTTTCCATATTACTTACCCATGAGCCTTCTGTGGCTGAATTAAGCAAGCAATGAAGGGTCTCAGCAAGGATGCTGTGCCAGGTTCACCATGGGAGCTAGGGAGAGCAAGGAGCTCTGAGTGTGTGGTGAGGCTTTATAAAGTGCCTCAACAAATGTGCCGGGAGTTCAGGCTTGGACATAAATTTCAACTAGGTTAATATTGTGAATGTCCATTCTTAATAGGAATTTGCTAATTAGGGCTGAGTAACCTATGGAAAAGGCTACTTGCAGACACAGTCCAAGAATGACCAACCTCAGAAAGCAGCTGCAAGTGCTTTTGCAATAAGATTTTATCTGGGCAGAATGAGTTCATAACTGGAAAATGCTCAATCTTTCAGTCAGTTGAGTCCTAACTTCTCTTGACCAGATCTCTGTCACATAAAAAATTCCTTTGGGGTAGAGCATGCAAATGCCCATGCAGGTATTTTTCTTTAAGTGGAAGGACAGGAGAGTGAGAGGAGGGCAAGACAGAAGGGTTTTATCCAAGCTTCAGCTACCCAACCATTTGAAAAACTAGAGCTGGTATACTCTGGCCTCGCCAGCACCTCAGAATCAGGCTGCGGATGTTGACCCATAAGCCTCAGTGACCAATCCTGAACCAACTGCAAGAAATCAAGGGACAGGATATAGGTACAGCACTTGAGAATGATAACCAAGGAGACAACTAACTGAAAAGCCAAACACAGCAGTAGATCTTTAGAAACAGCACTTCTTACCTTGATCGTTTCTCTTAATATGCACCGCAGTTATTTCAGTTGATTTCTCTTCTGTATGCCCTGCACCTTAAGTCAAGCAGGCCTGGGAGCATTTGGCTAGGCAGGAATGATTAACCAGGTGATTTCAGCTGCAAGAGCTGACATCTGACAGTAGAAAAAAAAGATGTGGAAGAAAGAGCCCAGTGTTCTCAATCTAAAATACAGGCTCTGTTCTTCCTGGGGCTAACCAAAATACGCATGCTAAAGCTAATTTCATGCCTCAGAAGGGCTAGAAAGCACACCCTCATTACTAGGCAGAGGTACCCCCTCAAAAAAACAAAAAGTATATATATGATGGACAGAGACCTATCATTCTATTTCCAGCTCCTCTGGCTTCTTCTTTACCAATTTCCTTGGCAGGATAAGGGTCTGAGCACAGTGCCTGTATCTGATTGCATCGAAGGGCTATAAGGCTGATGGTGAAATGAGCAGTTGGAAGCGTAAAAACTCCTTCCTCTGAGGAACAGAGGAAAAGGATCAGGTTGCAATGCAGGTTTCTCAAAGACAAGTGGCCCCAGTGCAGCACCCAGACTCAAACGTTTGCAAGAAATGCCAAAAAGTTTTCAGTTTTCTACCGATCTGGTGATTAGGACTTCACAGTCAGAACTATTTTTCAGTGATAAAATATTTATAATCAGTCAGGAATAAGGGTCTTCTAGCTCCAAGTGATTAAGCTGTAGACAACATCAGCTTCTAGATGAAAATGGATGTGCCAACTTCACAGATATAATATGCAGTCACATTACTGCGAAGATTATTTAGAGGTATGTTGAAGTCAGCTTTTAGTTTCACATACATGTTTGGGGACTAGCTGAATATCAGTATTTATAATAAACAAGAAATTACCTTTCTGGTTAGAGAAACTATTCAGTACCCATGCTATTAATCTTATCCAGTTAGGAAATAGAAATGATTTCAAGTGACATAAATGACAGATGAACACAAAAGTCCAGATGTTAATTTGCTCAGAACCAACAAGTTTTAATTATCTTCTGCAGGTATTCTATTAGCTAGACCAAAAATATCTGCTTTTTATTTACTCCTTACTTTTCTTTAAATCACCCATTGCTTTTGACTCTTTCTCCTAAGCCCTACTGAACCTGCCTGAGCATTCAGGCCTCTTCCATCTCTTACTGGTTGTTTTGCACTTCACTACAACTAGGACAAAAAATCTCAAGGATTTTCCCGTGGAAATAGATAGCAAGTTAAAAACAACTGTGCAGATGAGCCCCACTTCTGATACTACTCCAAGTCATTAGGCCAATCCCTCAATCCCTGAAAGTGTGAACAGAAAAATTTCTGTTCCTCACATGCTCTTTGTCTCAGAGAGCACTAGAATTTCCTAAATCAGATATATTTCTAAAGCCTATTCTAACCTGTGTTTGAGAGTAATATTTTAGACTAGATAAAGAATTTGATAAAATGTGTGGTGCATTTTATATGGAAGTTGAAGGTAAGTGATGGTGCATATTTGTTGGTGTTTTTTTGTTTGTTTTTAATTGAAATACAACAGTTTCCTTCAGTCTGTCTTTCTCCTTCAAAAATCACTGAATCATGGAATATCTTGGGTTGGAAGGGCTCCCCACCCAGTTCCAACCCCATGTCATGGGCAGTGCCACCCAGCAGCTCAGGCTGCCAAGGGCCCCATCCAACCTGGACTTGAGCACTTCCAGGGATGGGGCATCCATGGCTTATCTGGTAGCTGTGCCAGAGCCTCACCACCCACTGAGTAAAGATTTTCTGCCTAACATCTAATCCAAATTTCCTCTTTTTAGTTTGAAGTCATTCACCCTTTCCCTATCTCTACTAGAACACATAAAAAGCGAATCCCCCACCTGCTTATATGCTCCCTTCAAGTACTGGAAGGCTGCAATGAGGTCTCCCTGGAGTCTTCTCCAGGCTTAACAAGTACTACTCCCTCAATCTTTCTTCATAAGAGAGGTGCTCCAGTCTTCTTTGTGGCCCTCATCCACTTCAACAGCTCTGTGTCCTTACTGTACTGGAAGCTCAGTCCCCTCCCTCTCCTTGCTGGCTGCCCATCTTTTGATGCAGTTCAGAATACTGTTGCCCTCTGACTTATATTGAGTCTTTCATCTACCGGCATGGGATGGAGAGATCTTGTTCTCTCAGAAAGGTGTCCTTAAAGAGATGCCATCTCTGTTCTGTTCCTAACATGCAAGGGTTTTTTAATTTATTTGGGTTTTTTATTAATTTATTTTTATTTTTTCACGTTTTTAGCCTCAGAAGAAGTTGAGAATATTTAATATTTTCTGAGATTAACGACTGGGACATGGACCTGTGAATCTTGGCTGACATTTAAATGAAGAAGAACATTTAGCATAATGTGGTACCCAGGGGATCTACTTTTATCATTGGGTATATAAGCTGAGGAAGAATCATGAAGTAAGGAAGCAACACTAGGATATTTTTCTAGTGGTAGAGACAATTATTACGGAGAATTTTGGTGCACTTATTTCATAAAGGATCATAAAACTAGAGAAAGAGTTAATGTTTTGGATAGCAACAATGGTAAAAGTCATCTCACCTAATTTCAGCCACCAAACCACTAGGTACCTAGTCCATAAGAGAAATGCAGTCCATGGAGGTAGATAGGTGTCTCCAGAGGATGATTCATCTCATCCTGAAAGAAGTGTCTAAAATGAATTGGATGAGTAATCTGAATGAATCATATTTCTCCATTGACTCAAAGTGGACTGTAGAAACCTATCTTCAACTGGATGCTTCTCATGTTTCTGTATCAGAAGATAGATCTGATTCCAAGCTACTACGCTGTCTTACACAAATTTAATTTAACCAAAAGAAGCCTTTAGTTGATTCCATTATACATACATCACTGAGGAGACACAAGGGTTTGAAACAAACTCAATGAAGGTCATGGTAGTTCCTCATCATGTGAAAACCCCAAACTCCGAGATCTGCCTTAACAGTAAAATTTGAGTGTAGAAATATTAGTGAAATCATATCCCCCATATGGCCCAGCTTATGGTAACCAGACTAAATCACCAAAGAGTAATCCACCCAAGCTTTCATCTCGATTTTGTATAGCATTCTGTTTATACAGTGGTAACCCTTGGAGAGCAGGAAATAAACCAGTGGGTACTTTGTTGGAGCAAAATCCACAAATGTTTAATTCAGCAAATCTGAATTAGAGGGTTTTCCTTGAAACAAAGATAAGTGTTTGCAGTTCTGTGAAGGCTTTTTGAAATTAACTTGTTTACTGCATGATTCTAGTCCTGCTTCCTAAAGAAACTAGTTAGCTGTTTACAGCGAGGAAAGCAGGATACCCTGGGTTTATAGATGTTTCTGTATTGGCTTTTCTGGTTTGAAAATCAACACTGACTAGTGCCTTTACGAATAACCAATCTCTGCTGAAGCCTCACATGTTAATTATATGAGGACAGCTAATCACTATTCACAAATAATTACTGAGTTGTAAATCCACAGATGTCACATCCCTCAACAAAGCTGTATTTTTAGCGGTGGGGCACATTGGCCTTTCCTGGCCCTGCTTGTTCTAAAATTACCATTAATCAACTTTTTACTCTATAAGTGCAGTATTCCCACCCCAAGCAGGCGATTACAGTAAATTTCTTGAATAAAAGAAGAAAAGTTTGGTTGAAAATTTCTTGCTTCCAACCTTCAGTGGCTGGTCACTCGTTTCTTTTGGTATTGCATCTATTACTCATTAGACACATGGAAAGTCAAGGATGTGTGTGCCGTGAAGTGTGTCATTTTCCCTAGCACATGAATATGTTAGTACAAGCTATTACCTCTCCCTACACACCTGGCTTCTCATAAAAAGGATGAAACATAGGCTTCATGCAAAGTGCTCTGTGAGGCAGGAAAATCATCATGGAATTCTTCCATAAGCTAAAATATTTTACAGTGGCGGCCTTCCCTGTATGGTCAAGAGTTAGGATATATTTAGCTGTTATACTACAGGAAAATTATATGGAGAAAAGCAATAATATTTCAAATTATTACTACTTAGAAACCATCAAAATAGTTACAAACACACACAAACAAACCTACACGTCTTGTTGCTCTCTCAAAGTTCAGATAAATTACAGGAACTTCAATGCTAGAAGGCTTACCTAACTAAAGGATACCATATCCTGTGGATGTCAGAATCTCTGTGGAGCTACAGATTATGGCTGGTAAATTTGAGACAAATTATAAGTTCCTGTTTTAGCAAAACAAACAGCATTTCCCCCTTCACTTCCCTATCTCCACCCCCCAAAAAAGAAATGGTCCCACATACATGGAAAATCTTGCTTCTTCCCCAGTTAACACATTCACCTGAAGGATAGTATTTGCCCATTGCTCAAGATATTCACTGCAATCTGTGGGTCTTTTTTTCCCCATTATCAATCAATGAATACAGGGCAGATTTGTCAAGGGCATAATTTTCCAGCTCTGAATCTTCTGCAGCACATTTTAGTAGACAGTAGAAATGTGTAGAATCATGTTGCTCTTGTTGACATTTATACAAAGAGTATTTCCTAATCATTGGAGATAGTTTTTGTAAGGTCATCGCTGAAGTAATCAAGTTGCAGCATGAAGGACAACCTACATAGCAAAGCCTGCCTGGTACTTTTTCAGTATTTCTTAAAAAGACTTAAGATATACACCTCACCTCCTTGACTGCTGCACTGTTCTGAGTATTTCATGAACTCTGAAGGTTATTCAACAAGCTCTTCCTTCTTTTTGACATAAGTCTAATGGCACAGGGCAAGAGTTGGAGCAGTGTAGGCTACTTTTAATCATAATTACTTCCCTGCCATAGCCATGCCTGTTGTTCCTATATCACTTTTACATCCCTAAAGTCCTCCCATGGCCCGTATTTTCTATCTTAAAAGCTCTGAATGTCAAATATAAACAAAGGTAGCAGAACCCCCTATTCTAATTGTAAAACTTGTTTTTGTGTTGCTTGTCTGTAGGAAGCTCTCAGACAGAGGTTCTTGGACTTGTACCACGCTCCTCACTAGTGCCACCACAACCATGTTCACACAGGGGTACCAAGCTTTGCAGGTAAATCACAAGTCAGCCCCAGCAAATCACAGCTTCATCTCCAGGTCTCTGTCTTTCCATGGTATGCACCGCAGTGTCCCAGAATAAAATCAAGTGCAGTCTGGCAATACCTAAAACTAAGGAGTGGAGCATTTCTGCATTTAACTATTAATATAACATTTGTGTTGATCCAGAAGTTCCAATTAATGCTGGTATTTGTGGTTTTCATACTTCAAATAATTTGCAAATATATCAGTCAATAACAGGAAAAGCCTGAGTGCCAAGCCTCAGGAATAAAAGCTCCCATTCTTAAACAGTAAAAAATAAGTAAATGTAATGTTCATGTTTCACAAAAACGCACTCAAGTTTTGCAACTTTGGGTGGGTTTTTATGGTTTGTTTAGTTGATTGCTTTTGTTTTCAGTTGGAAGAACAGAAAGGACTTGAAAAATATTTCTGTTAAGAAAAAGTTCCTGTTCATTCCTATAGTTTCACCTTTTTGGACTGCTCGTTAATGTTGATTTTGGAGGTATACAACAACTACAGATAATCCTGTATCTCCACTACTGAAAAAGTTACCTTACTATGAGCATTGTTACATCTGTCCCTTCATGAAATTATCATGACATATCTACATGGGCACTTGCTTTCCCTTGTAACTGGTGGCCCATAACAAGTGCTGAAGCACAACTGTCATGTGAGATGCTTACTTTGCATGTTCAGTCAGCACTTATTTTTTCTTTCAAAAGTCTTGTGACTGACCTTGATGGATTTTCTTTTTTTTTCGGTCCTTTCACCATGTTCTGTCCTCACATGGATTTGTAGAAACTCTGGATTCCATGAGGTAACCACAAGGTAATTTTTTGTCATAGCAAATCAGCATATCAGAAGACAAAAAAGTTCACAGCCTCACCCACTCAGTGTGATGAGTGACTCAAACAGTGATAACTGATGAATCACCCAAAAGTCACTTGGAGCACTCCTTGCTTGAACATTCAGAGAGGGAAGGAAACCTTTTGGTAATAGGTAGTTCTTCACTTTCTGTGTCAATCCTGAAAGTCAGCTAATGACAGCGTGACACAGAAGGAAGAGAAAGGTTGTCTGTGAGGTTTTCAGGTTTGTTAGTCAACTGAGATCACAGTCATTACAGATCCACAAGTTGTCACTTTATTACCTCTCTGAAGAATATTATTCTCCACATGACCTTTTAGCTCCAACTTAGTCATAAAGATTGTCTCCATACCACTTGAAAAGTCACCTGGCAGGGGACAATGTAGTTTCTCAGCTAAAAGAGTAGAAATTCATGAGTATTGGGAAAATGAAATATTATACCAGACACAGGTAGGAAAAATAAATGAATCTGAAATCTATTACTAATACTTTGTAAGTTTTAATCTTTACTTGCTCCCGTGATGACTTGATTGCTCTTTCTCCAGCAATGAAAAACATGACAGATATCATTAACAAAACTGACTTGGCCATCTCTTAGACAAGCCAGCCATTTGTTTCATAAGGGGCTATGTTATTACTGGGTCTAGAGAAAATGCATCAATATTTCTAAATTTGTCTTATCTGGGATTTTATTCACAGGACCTTTCCAGCAACCCCTCGAGGGCCCTTTTTATGGCATAGCCAAGGATTTTAGACTAACTAGCCCATGGAATTATTACTCACTCTTCCCTCTCTTAACACCTTTAATTCCATCAACCTGTGCTTGCAGATCTACAAATTATCCTGTTTTGCCACTGCCCTCCTTCAGCCTGGAGCTGGCAAGCTCCTTAATGTCTTGTGTTTAGCTCTGCATTTCTCTTGTCGCTTACAGTCATCTGTTGAAAATGGCTTACCAGCCACTTTTCACATTATCTTGTAAAGAGTGCCTATTTGTCATTTCCTAAAGTGACTGGAATCTCTACCCTCAAAAGGAGTGTTTTGCCTCATTTTCCTGGATTGCCCTTCAGTTCATCTCCACCTAAATTACTCATTACTGATGATCCCTTACCTTGCCTGCACCTCATTACAATGCATGTCATTCATTTCAGATCTAAATTTATCCCTCCTGCCCACAGACATAGTATTACCTGACTGCAAATTACTGAAATCAGAAAAGCCGAGTCCCATGTCTGAGGTTATGGAAAAATTAGTGCACGTTAAGAATAATCCCATATAATTAAAACCTTTCTGTACTATTTTTGTCATGTTCCTCGTGTAAGGTATCAGTTACAAACTTTACAGATCAGTGTCAAAAATATTAGATTTTGGCAGTTTCAGAAAGTAGGGTGGGCCACAGATTGTCCCAGAATGCATGGCTGAAATTAATTAGATACAAAGTTTGTTTCTAGGTCATTCACCTCATATACACTCTGGTTTCCAGTTCCCGAAATTCAGAACAGTCTGATGCTGATCTGTGCACATCCAAAGGTAAATGATGCAGCCTGACTCTGCCCCAATTAATTCTTTAAGGTGTAATCAGTGTGGCCAATGTCTGAATGATTGTGCAAATGGAAACTCAGTGTTGCTTCTATCAGCGATATAACTTTTTGTATAAGAAGAGCTTTTAATAGCTCTGTGGGGTACTGTGTGATGTATGGAGACAGGAAGATTTTGAAGCAGATGGTGGATTGCTTCTTTCTCTTGATGCTGATACAGAAACTCTTGTAGATTTATTCACTTTTTACCATTCTTCATCCCTATCTTTTCTGCTGGTAAATCCATCCCTGTTTTAAAGGCTGCTGTGGTTGCACTAACTTCCTGTACCTGTCTGAGATGATTTGGGCCCATGCCTTAACAAGTGCAGTAGGACAGGGTTGCAGCTTTTCTACTTGAATGAAAGCATTTGAACAGACACAACTGCGTGTGCCAGAAAGCAAAATGGTGAGTTCAGCTACTATTTAATTAAAGCCATAAAGGGGCCTGAAGGAGAATAAATAGTATGTTATTAGTAGTTTGAATCCAGAGCTGGCCACAAGTCCGTGTAACAAGCCAGCTGCACTCTTGGAGTTAAAGGAAGCTGGCCAGTGGCCCTTACCCACTCAGCCTTCCAAAACACACCCTTTCTCATGCTTCTCATCCTTGTGACACACCTAGCATTAAAAAAGCTTCCAGTAATGTTGTGCCTCTGGCCTATGTAAAATTAAATATATTCAAGTCTGAACTTGTTTTCTCTTGCTTTAGGAGGTAATAAATGCACTCTGCTGTGTTAATAGGAATCTTACCTAACAAAGAGGAGAAAGTCTACCACTTTTAAACAACATGCATTTCTCCCCTTCAGATGCCTAATTAGTCTTTTTTTTTTCCCCCTGATTGTTACCAGGCTTATAATCTACCAGCTTCTTTCACAGCATACCAAGGTGACAAGCATTTGTCCTAACCACGGATATGCTAAAGGCAAAAAAAAAATGCTTTGAACCCCAAGGCCAAGTTAAAGGTGCAAGCTGGAACCAGAATACTCTGTACCAACACTGCTGAAAAGCTATGGCATGTTGTTTTGGTTCCAAAAGAGACAATTGATGACCGTCTACTCAATCTCTTATTTTTTTTCTGAATCAAGCAAATAGCACAGACCAAGAGCCGACCTTAAGAAAGAGCAGAATTTGCAGACACAGTTGGAAAGAAAATTTGAGCTACAATGATCACTAACTTTCATCAAAGAACTCCAGTTTGTCATCTTCACAGCTTCTCTGATACCAACTTGTCTATCTCCATCCATCTCTTTCAGTCAGTTCAAGAAACTTGAGGACTGTCTCTATAGACAATGGTATTTGTAATTGTGACAACTGAGAGTTAGGCAAATGAGCCTAATTTGCTCACTAATCATCTTGCAAGAAAGAACTCTGAGAGGACAGGGAAAGCAAGAGGCCTTTTAGTAAAGAGGTATGCAGACAGGATTCAGTTAAAACATGACTGTATTATCTAGTGCATGTGTGCTTTATTTCAGACTAGAAATAAAGCTGAAAAGGACACAGCTTGTACAGGATGTGTTCTATGTGTAGGTGTATAAATTAATCTTCTTAATACATTCAAGGGTAATAATGTGTCCTTTATATACGATACAGAAAGGACATCCTCCTGAGAGAAGCTTTCTGAAGAACCAGATGGTGACAGAAGTTGAATCCCAAACTTGTCACTAATCGAAGAGTGATCAGAAAGAGAGCGTGGTATTTCCAGCACCAAAAGTTGGAGATAAGTACCATGAGGATCACAATAAGCTAGCATCTACATCAGCCACCAAGGGGAATCATACGTCTCCTTAACTAATAGTTTAGTAAGACAGAAATGTAGGACTCAAGGACTAGTTCTGTGCCCAGGAGACAGTATGGACAAGGCCAACAAATCTCTGGCTGGTAAGAAGTGAGCTGAGGGAATGTGAGCCATATTGTGCCAACCACTCTGGCCCTAGTGCTCTGTAGTTTACTAGCCCAGGCATAGCCAAGGATTTCAGATCAGCTGTCCCATGAAACTATTACTCACTCTTCTCTCCTTAATATGTTTCATTCCATTCTTCAGTACCACACTTGTAGATTATTTTAAGCTAGAGAGTACAGCCCATTTCTAGAGGAAGGAACATGCCTTTAGTTGTTCCACAGGCCTAGCACTACAACCTCCCCCTACCCACATGTATTTCTAGCCTTTTCCTCCCTTTTTACTTTGTGACAACTTTCCTTGGACTCCGAACATACAAATAATTGTGCATGAGCTTTCCCTGAAAACTAAGCATCACTTCTCAGAAACAGAAAGTGAAGTATTGCACACGTATTATATGGGAGCAGATAAACCACCTACAGCTGTAGAACTAGTACACAGTAATGATTACAATTTGTAAACAAAAATCAGCTCATGTCACCTTACTCCTAATGTGTCCAAAGACAACACAGATGAAATACAAAAGGTGAGGGAACTATGAGGGGAAGGAAATGCTGAGAAAAGAATAGAAAACTCATAAATATCAGGGAAGAGGGAGAGAAACAAAGGGTTCTCTGTGTCTAAATGAGTGCAAATTTTCCCACCAAATTGTTTCCTGTTTACTTGTTGCTATGAGAATCAGTTAATGGGAAATACAATAAATGTCAGTACAACAGCTGATGGAAAATGAATTTTGCCTAACACCTCTCAGATCACTAGAAACAAAGAAAAGTAAGCATGGAAGGAAGTATAGTTTCATATTCTCATTGAACTGTGTGGTTGATGAAGGTAACTCAGCACATAAGAGCACATAGAGCATATTGCATTTGACTTAGCACAACATACCCATTAAAGAGCAGTACTACACAATAGCTGGCTCTAACTTGAAAGCTGAGCCTGTTCTGAGAAGTGGTTAGATCTGATGAGCTCAAGAGGTCTCTTCCATGCTAAATTGTTTTATGGTAATATGAACTGAGTAATGATAAATGAGCAAAGGAATAATGGAGAGAAAATTGGAAGAATTCAAGAATGAAGATGAAAGTTGATCATTGAATAAAGGTTCCTTCAGGGGAAGATGACAGGCAAAAAAAAAGTTTTGTAGTGTTTTAACAATGACCAAAGACTCTCACATACTACTACTAATGGAAAATTTTTTACACGATGGTGATGGGATAAAGAGAAGATAATGATGAAGACAGGGATGTCAGTGGGATCTATCTGGCTTGTTTTTTAAGGTACTCTAATAATGTCAAGAACAAAATTACACATGTAGCAACAATGATTGTAGTCTGGGCCAGCAGAATGGGGACCTCCTACATGGACAGCGATAAGGTTGGGAAGGACCTCAAGGTCAAATTGTGCAAGCACTGCTGCAGAAACAGCCTTTGTGATTTTGTGACCAGAGGTCACACATCCTTAGATTGAAGAGATACTGCCTAAGGAAAAGAGTAGCTGGGTTTTAATTTGCATTCTTAGGGACTCTGAGAATGCAAATAGGCAGTAACTATCTCTTCTTATAATTTCTTATTGTAGTGCTTTTTTAACACCACCACTCAGAACATGTTTGCAGCATCTCCAGTGAACAGGAAATGTAATAACACAGTTCAATTGGTAATAGCTTATTACAAAAGTATATGCCCTACACATTTGAAATCATCACCCCCTCTAGCAATTTCCTCCCTCTTCTCTCTTTTAAGGAAATGAAATAAAAATAAAAGGAATAAAAAGTTTTCTCTAAAAGTAAAGCAATTGCATTTAATTATAATTAAGGCTGTAATTCTACTCTGGTATTTCTTACAAGGTGTCAGGTCAAAAAGTTGTGGAAATAGAAACATATGAACTACAGTTTCATCTCTGCTGTTTTGATACCTGAATATCTCTATTTTATCTCTGTGCAAATTGGCAGGACTGATTATATTTCTTCAACACCAAGCATCGGAAGGGATTATTTTCATTGTCATACTTGATCCAGATTTTGAAAACTTTCATTATTCAAAATTCAAGGGAAACAATAATGAGATGCTTGGTCTGGGATTTCAGAGTACTGGTGTTGTGAGGCATCTGGTATCTGATTTCTGTGTTAGGTATGCATCCCTGACACCTCTCTGGTTCATCTGGAAAAACAATGCTCTTCAGAAAGTAGTTAAAAACACATTGTGATGCCTGCCAGAATCAAAGATGAGTTATGTGCATTGCCTCAACAAAATTTCAACGGGGCTTTTTGACCTACTGTGCTGGGAAGTGTTTCAGTGGATATGGATCAGAACTCCTGGACAAGTTTTCAGAAAGTATTAAAAACACAGAATATGTGGAAAGTTGAAAACTACATTAGTTTACTTCTTGTAGCTCAGGATGCCTCTGTAATCTTTTATTTAATGCGGGTGTACAAAGTACATAAAATTAGATAAAATATAGAAAAGTACATATGTGATATCTGAATTATAAATTATTGACACAAAAAAAATGAAGTGACTAAAATTTGTCACCATGAGTCTGGGGAGGTCACATTATTCACAAGTAAAACCACCAATGACTCATAGAACTATCCCAGATGAGAAAAAAGTTATGGGATAGTGGATGGAAATGTCAAAGTCTTCTCTCATGTTAGCAACCAGTTACTTCTCTGAGCATTCCCAGTCGTTTCAGTGTGAATTAGAGCTTGTCAAACTGATCATTCCTGCACAAAAGTGAGCTTTGAGATATAGCTACCTACAGTCATAGCCAGAGCATTTTGTACTAATTTAGAACTTTTGCATTAAAATGGCTCTCAGGACAAACACCAACATGCCCTGTAAGTTCAGACAAAAAACTTCCGTTGTAACTTTGAAGATCTCACATACATTTCTCCAGTTTGTCTTAATCTCTTTCCTGGTATTTCATAAAATCAGTCATAGAATCATAGAATCCTTAGACTTCATCCTTCATCCTACTGTTCCTTGAAGAAGGTCATCAGGAATAGTCACCATGGATTCATCAAGGGAAAATTGTGCTCGACCAACTTTGTAGCCTTCTATGATGGCATCACCAGCTGGGTGGATGGGGAGGGAACAGTGGATGTCATCAACCTTGACTTTAGCAAGGCTTTTGATACTGTTTTGTTGTTTCCCACACCTGATAACAAAGATGAGGAAGTGTGGGACAGATGAGTGGATGGTGAGGTGGGCTGAGAGCTGGATGACTTGCCAAGCTCAGAGGGTGGTGATCAGTGGCACAGAGTCCGATTGGAGACCTGTGACTAGTGGTGTTCCCCAAGGGTCAATGCTGGTTCTGATCTTGTTCAATATCTTCACTGACAACCTTGATGAGGGGATAGTGTCCACCTTCAGCAAGAATGTCAATGATACAAAGCTGGAAGGAGTGGCTGGCACACTGGAAGGCAAGATCTGGACAGACAGGAGAACTGGACAGCAAAAAACCAGATGAGGTTTAACAAAAACAAGTGTAGAGTCTTGCATCTGAGAAGGAATAACCACAAGTGTCAGTACAGGTTGGGGGGTGACCTACTGGAGAGGAGTTCTGCAGAGAAGGACCTGAGGGCCCTTCCAACCTGGTGGACAATAGGTTGGCCATGAGCCAGAAGTGCGCCCTGCTGGCCAGCAAGGCCAATGGATTCCTGGGGTATATTGAAAGAAGTGTGACCAGCAGATCAAGAGAGGTAATCCTCCCCTTCTACTCTGCCTTGGTGAGGCCTCACCTGCGGTACTGTGTCCAGTTCTGGGCTCCCTGGTACAAAAAAAAAAAACAGGGATCTCCTGGAGACAGTCCATCAGATGGCCACAAAGACGATGAAGGGCCTGGAGCACCTCTCTAATGATGAAAGGCTGAGTGACCTGAGTCTGTTTAGCCTTGATAAAAGTAGACTCAGAGGGGATCATTTTAATGTTTATAAATACCTTACGTGTGGAAGTCAAAGGAACGTAGCCAACTCTTTGCAGCAGTCTGTGGGGACAAGACAAGGGGAAACAGCCATAAACTTGAGCACAGTAAGTTCCGCAACAATATGCGAAGGAATTTCTTCACAGTGAGATTGACAGAAGGACTGGGAAAGGATATCCAGGGAGGTTGTGGATTCTCCTTCTCTGGAGATATTCAAGATCTGGATGCCTACCTGTGCAGCCTGCTGTAGGGAGCCTGTTTTGCAGGGGGGTTGGACTTGAACTCTAAAGGGCCCTTACAACCCCTACAATTCAGTGATTCATTAAAACTTGTCTGAGTCTTGGACTTGGATTGTGTAGAATACCTTCCACATTCCCACCTCACAAACTGCACTCCCAAAAATTAAACTTGATATTTGAGACCCATAAACACCTCACTTCATGGCTCATCTGGACCTCTTTCTGCAGATACTGAAGGTGCTCCTTTCAAGAGACATTATGATGTATCACATAGACCTATCTGCAAGCATGTATCTTCAAATAAGTTTGAAAATTCTGTGTCAAAACAGCTGTACTTGTTAAAACAAAAAGGACATTTAGCAAATATCTTCTCAGAGTAGCCAGTGATGAACATCAAGAGAATGAGTAAACAGCTTCAGAACAGAGGTCGTTTCCAAACCAATTATTACATGGACTTTCTATAAGCCAAAAGTTTCATCTGGATTGTCTCTTAGCTGTTGAAATAAGAGTTGAGGAATATACATTCCAAAAGGCATTTTACCTTTTAATTTCATATGTTGCGCATTCTTTTCATTCTCCCATTGAAAAAACATGCAATGATCTCTACTACAACTCCAGAGTTAAACAAATTCTGCTCTCACAAGACATCCATTTATTCTAAAAAAAAAAAAGCCCTCCTTTCTCCTGAGAAAATAAGCACATGATAATATGGTTTTAAGATTATGAGTTTGATTATTTCAAGTTCTATTAGAATTCCTGATGGTTTGTCTTGTACTTGATTTTAACGTCTACATATGACAATGGAATCCTTTAAAGTAAGACATAAACACACACACACACACAAAAAGTCTTTCCTAGCCCCAGTACAAAAGTATGTACACTTTCTTAATATTCTTCCTCACAATTATTTATTTTTCTATCAAGCAGATTGTCTAATTCAAGAATCAGTCTAATTCTCCTTCCAGGCACTCAAGCAATTTATTCATGCAACATCTGTATCCTCTAATATTTCCTGAATCACAAGGGTCATTTGAGGTTCTCTCCAATTTCATAGGGTATTCACAAGACAAGTTGTTTGCCTTGAGGATTTCCTTTCAGGAATAGTTACCAAATATGTTCATGGTCTAACACTTCTCTGGGATTTCCTAGTGGCCTTGCCACTAAGCCAAAAATTCATTTCCAGGAAATAGCAGCCAAACTGACACTTTATGTTCCATTGCAAATTCCTGTATTATATACATGTTTTTTTCCTTCTGCTTTTCCCAAACTTCCTTAAAGTTTCCCTTTCCTGACCAAGAAAATGGTAAATGCTATACATTCCAGTGACTTGGGTATTCTCTCATAGGCATCTCCCATTGCACCTAGTGATGAGGGAGAAGGTCTTGTAAATGAGTCTTGAGGCTTAATCCAGGAAAATATATTAATATTCAATGAAATGAAATAAAGCTTTAGAGATTTGGATACATAGTCTCAGGTTGGATATCAGGGAAAATTGCTTCTAAGATCCAGCAGTGACACTCTGGAATGGGATACCCAGGGAGATGGTGGAGTCACCATCGCTGGAAGTGTTCAAGAAACATAGATGTGGCATTGAGGGATATGGTGAGTGGGCATGGTGGGGGTGGGATGGCGATTGAATTAGATGAGTTTAGTGGTCTTTTCCAATATTAACGATTCTATAATGCTATGACACGTAAACTGATGGATACATTCCTCTGAAATTTATTAGGAAGAAAAGATAACATTACAATGAATGGAAGAAAAAGCATGAAATGGCAAAAATAACTGCGTGCCAGTAGACAGCAAGTGCAGAAAAAAATAGAAATTGACAATTTTCAAAATGACCTGGGTTAGCAAAGGAAATTAAAACATTCTGGAAAAAATAATTAACAAAAAAACTACTACTACTCTACACTTGGGAAGTGTGAAAGGCATTTTAGGTAATCCAGACATGACTACAGAACCACACCAATCACTTCTGTTCCTGTGGGAAGACAATCACTATGATATATTGGGAAAACGAAAGAGTTTGGCTCATTTAGCATTAAGATAAATACAGACAAGGTATGGAACTACCTTCTACAAATTCTGAAGGGAAAGCATCTTAAATTTACCACTGGAAAATGATTTATAAATGAAGAGAGTCTGGCTAGGCACATAGTGAAAATGTCACTTGGCAATGAAGTCTCAAATCATCAGAAGAACGAAGCTGAAGAACGATGCTTCTTTCAAAATACAGAAGTAATGAAACTCACAGGTTTCAAGACAGATGTGAAAGGATTATTCTTTGATATGACTGACTAGGACATGGAATACAACAGCCCAGGAAACGTCTTCCAGTTTTATGCTCCGAAATAAAAGAAGAAGTGAAGAACAAGTGAAACAAATATTCAGATGACGTGTACATCAAACCCCAGATTTTCAAAAACAACAATTTGCAGCATCTTCTGCACAGACTATGTGCTCAAAAGAGCATACACATGTTACAGAGCCTGATCCAAAGATTATTTCCTCTTGTACTCAAAGAGGAAATTGCCCTGTTTGGTAAGGTAACTCTAACTCTCCAGGAATCAACGTGTGTTAGTAGATACCATCCCACTCCTTCTGGCATGATGCAACTCATTCAACCATTTCCTAAACTTGCTTTTGCCAACCCCAGCCAGCACTCTTTCTGAATTCATACTGCACTGTTGCAGCTTTAGTACACTACTGAGCTTGTACTGTGACTAGCTCTATGTCGAAAATTTTATATAGCAGATGCTATGGAATTGCATCAGGTGGAATTAACAGAATTGAAGCGTGTGTATAACATACTTCGAAAAAAAAAAATGGGGGAGGAAGGGCAGAAGAGGATTCATCAAAAACTTGAGTATCATTGAATTTCATTATTTGTCGAAAAAAATCCCCAAATTTGAGTCTGCAAGCTCCACGCTTTCATCATAAATTCTAATATATTTCTCACTCTACTCTCAATAACACAGGCTGTATGGAATCTTAAGTTGCCTAATAGAAAAATCAGAGACAGGCACCACAATTTGCATTGCATTAGTTCCACCTCAAGAAAAAAACAGGGGAAAGGTAATGAAATGGAACAGCTCTCATATTAAGCAGCTAGCTATTAAAGCTAGAAGAGGAGTAGAAAATAAGCTGAGATGAGAGAAATTCATTAAATCAAAACTACTCATTCAATGGCTTAATATCTGAGCAGATTAATGTTATTGAAATGGCTGCAATTTTTGATCATGGGGCTGAAGATGGCAAAACATTTTAAAGATTTTTTTTCACTCCAGCATTCATATTAAAAAATGAAGATGATGAGTTGGTATGGCTTTATGATGAAGCTACTCAGTTGGAATACCACTGACTCCATGGTCATAGGCAAGCTATGGTCCCTACATTTCCAAAAACATCTGCTTGTTTCACTTCTCAGCACTACAAAATCTCGGGATTATTCCTGTTCTTTAATATACGACTGAAATAATGTAGAATAATGGGAATATTAAGTAGAATAATGTAATATACTGAGTCAAAGCAAGGATGTAAGAGGCCCAGCATCCTGTCTCTTAAAATGGTTGACAGTAGACCTTTAATGAAGAGCACAAATAGAACATGTAGAGATATTCCTACCATGCAATGACTGATGTATGGTTCAAGTGTTCTCCTCAGCTAAGAAGAAAGATTTTTGGCTGCATTGGGTGCCTATAGCAAGATTTTGGTGGTAGGGTGTGGTGGTGGGAAGACTGCCCTGAGCCAGACAGCCATACTGACTCCATAGCAGTTTCCCAAAGGGACTGCAGCCCATGGAGAGCCTATGCCAGAGTAAAGGAAATAAGAAGGAAGAAGAAAGAGGAAGAAAGAAAAATGGAAAAGAAGGAAAAAGGAGTGTCATAAAGAAACTGCTACATCCTGATCGTATGCCCTGCACCATCTATCACTTCATCAAACAGACTGAGTGATACTAGCTGTGGTAATATGGGCAGTGGGCACCAGGAAAAGGGGAGAAAAGGTGCTTTCCCCAAGTGTTTAACAACTTTCTTTACCAATACCCAGATTAGTGATTACATTTTTAATTAAACTAAATTTCCCTCAAGGATTCTTTTATATTTATTTATTTATCTCTATTATAGTAACTATGAGGGATTTCCCTGTCTTTATTTAGATTTATAAACTTTCTTGCTCATCTTCTTCCTATTTCTTTCCCCAGGCATGTTGGGGGAAATGAGCAAGTATCTGTGTGGGTGCATTGCTGACAGGCTCTACCATCCAATACAGATTCAATAGCAGTTAAGTTTTATCAGAAGGAAATACAGATTTTCAAAAGTTTAAGTGTGGTTTTCTGATTACTCTGTAGCATTAGAGTTGCTGTTATCTGCCCCTCTTCCAGTGTTATTTCAGAGAATATTATACCAGGATCTGCCTTTATCACAGACAAGTCTGACGTTAACAGTTTGCAGAGCACATGGTCTGCATAGCACTATCTTGACAAACTCACAACCAATATCTAAAGCCAAATAGATTCAGGGCTGATATGACCAAGTATTGCTGTTATGGTCAGGTGAATTCCTAAAGCAAGTGCACTGCATGAGCTAGATCCATGTATGGATTAAATGATACTCCACCAGGACCTTCCATTTATCTACCAAGTGGGAGCACAGTTCAGATACTCTGTACTCACAGGCTCTGCATGTGAAACTAATCTATTATAACAAAACTGGTGCATGTGGAACTCTTCTCATTTGGAGGAGTTCTCCTTGCTGTAGAAGAAAGGTACACATTAAGGTAAATGGAAAAATAGAGTTGTGTCTGCTCAGAATAGATTATGCATGTGCTCACCCAACTGCACAGCAATCATTAAAAAGGAATGATTCATTCTAATAAACTTAAGCATTTTTTGTCATCACTTCAGGGACCAACTCTTTAGATCTTACTAGCACTGAACCAACGTCTTGCAACCAGATGTGAGTTACTGGACAAGACTCTTGGTTGGTGAAAATTGGCATAGATCCATAGAAATTAAATGGAACAATGCCAGTTTATGCCATCTGGAGACTCAGCCCAGCATGAGTAAATGTTAAAAAAGCTGTTTTTAAGCTAGGAAAATAATTCAGTTTCTGACTTGCCTTCCTTAATAAATTGCCTAAACAAATTACGCAAATTAAAATGGAAATACCTGTCCAAGGAAAACTTTCCTTACCTTTCCTTTCTAATATTTTGAGGACTTTGTTCTTGTAAAAGACAACTTCATTTCTTTTCTCAGATTGTTGTGAACATCCTCAGTGGATTTGCCAAGCCAGGAATGTCTCCCCTCCTTGATCTCTGTCATGAAGACAGCTAGCCAGAGTAAGACTGACACAGACTATTAAACTGGAATAAACAACAATAGTGTGAGAGTTACGGGGACTCCTCAGGCCCCAGCTCCCTGAACTGAGTGTTCAGCTGAGTTTCATTGTCGCTCTCTGCATGTAGATGCATCTGGTATGAGATTTGCAGGTAACATTAAGTTGTCTCAAGGGAACAAGATGGAATTTCAGAAGACTATAAAAGGAGATAAATTACAACTGTACACAAATATACAGTATAAACACGTTGTTTCATTCTCTCCAGGGAAAGCATCTAGGTTGAAGTTGCTTAACAATAGAATCCTATACTACTTGTCAATGTAAATTTTCTCCAGTTTCAGAGACAAGAATATACTGGGGAGAAGGGGGGGAGGGGAAGGGGAGGAGGGCATGGTATCCTTAAAGGAAGATAAAAATGAAGTAAAAACTATGATGTACAAGGAAGATAGATGGGCTTACTCAAACAGCATGTTCTCCATAGTAAATGCTGATGGAAAATTGAATTCATCACGGGGAGGAAAAGGAGAAAAAATTCTTGAGGATACAGGGCTCCACCAAAAACAGCATGTGGACAAAACAATTTTAGATAGCTACAGAAACACAATGAAAGTTGTCAGAAGGAGAAATGAAGGTGATGACTGGACCCAGTTGACTAATCCGTCACAGACCTCATCATTTGTCATACCTGATAATTTATTCATGAGCAATATTTTCTCCTAGTATTTGACTTATTACTTTTATTATTTGGTAGTACCAATACTCAGCACAGCCCACAGTGGAAGATTTCAGGACTTTGTGAAGAGTTTTATCTAGTGGTTCTCAGTACAAAAGGCTCAGGACTGCTAACCACACTGAAGCATTGTGCCAGCAAACTGTTTAGGTTGTCCAGAAGTACTGCAGCCTGACACTTATCCTTTTGAGCTAGCAGGAAGCTGGTTGTCTTTTTTTTTTTTTTTTTTTTGCTTGTTCTAATACTTGAAAATGTGGGAAAATATGCAATTAATTCAGCAATGCGGTGAATAATTAGTCTTGATGCTGTTATTTGTGATTAAAGCGTCTATTTTGCTTGATTTTGTTATATAATAAATGAGAAACAGAAGATGACCTTGAGCGGTAACCAAAGGGTGAAAAGCTTGAGCACCTCTATAGAACGTATTTAGCACTTTGTCATCCCATGGCATGTAACATATTTACAGGAACTAGGACAATATACTTATTAACAGGACATAACAAAAGCATTTGTTTTTACAAAATTCCTGTCTTAGTAGAGCTAAAAATTGGATTTCTCTAAAATTCAGAATAGAAGCATAGATGCAAATACAACTGACATTTGTGTGACTAGAAACATCAGTATTTACGTATTTCTGGCTCTTGTGGTCATTTCAGACCAATCTCAATGTCTAACGCAATTTCAGACTAGAGGATCGTGTTTGTTTTCAAAGGTTTGACATGCACTTTTCTCCATTTATTCCGATTTCCATTAGTGAGTGGAAATAGTGTGAATTTCCAAAGGCATAAAAGGAACCCACAGACACACAATCCAACACAAACACATTACTGAGGTTTACTGCAATATTGCCTCTGAAATGTGTAGAAGCGATGGTGTCAGTGCCCATGGTTAGCACCTTCTCTGAGGTTATATATCTGAAACAAATTGGAAGCATCCAAATCTTACCGTCCTTTCCAGAGAAACTAGTTCTATTTTCCAAGTTTCAAAATACAGACAGCTCTATGCAAGTATCTTTCTAAAATGCTCTGAAACATAGTCTATATCAAAGCTCCTATGATCACATTAATATATTGCAATAACTTCACTCCATCCACACCTCCTAGTGTATAGTACAATATCTGAGATGAGGCTAAAATAATTGAAGGTTTGAGAAAGATTCACAGAGATATCACTTAAATGCTGCTGCCTTAGAGCTATCAGCTGATAAAGACACACTTTATGATAAGCATGGTCCATGAAAAGGTAGATGTTATTCGATTCTTCATTCCAGTGTTTAAAAATAAATTAGCAGCATTGCAAAATCTATGTGCTGCTATTTACAGCAACAAGCTGCAGAACTCTGTTTCAGCAAACGCCACCCGAAAGAACTTTGAGTAGAGATGAAAACTCTTATAGATTTTTTTTTTTTCATCTTTGCTTAATTGTGTCTCCATTTTACACTACACGCTTTATTCTCTGCCCTTTTGACATAGCCAGCTGCCTGTCGGAGCTCTGTGAAGAAGCAGGCTGGCTTCACGCTGTAACAGGCACCAGCTCCCAAAGCCCCGTCTATTGATGAGTCACATTGCTTGTATGTGCCTGCAAGCACATCGCAGAAGTTCCTATGCCGTTTCCTTCCAAACTGCTGGGGAGGAGAGGGGAAAGTGTGCGTGAAGCGTAAGCTACAAAAACAATGCTGGTAGCTAAGTCTGTGGCCCCACCGTGAGCACAATAAGCAGTGACACAGTGGAACGTCTGGTTCAGAGGGAGTTCAGGTTCATCCTGTTATCGGCCCAACAGACGGGGAAGTGACGTCAGGTGCATGGGGCTCTTGTTTGAAGGCAGGGAAACACACGGAGATGTTTCAACATTTCTACCAAGGCAGGAAGTCTCTTTTTTAAAGGTGGTTTGTGCTCACATCAGTGTCCTGAGATGCCTCATTCCCTGGCTGTCCATCCCCAGCTCAGCCAAGGATGGGGCTACCATCGTGCTCTTGGCCATCAGTGTTGCTGAGCACGAGGCCTGCTCTGAAGGCTGCCTGCCACACTGTCAAAGCATGATCCTGGAGAAAGCATGAGGGAAGAACTATTCTCACACAGCCCCTGCTCTGCAAACCCATTTTAGAGCAGATATTCTCCATGACCTCATGAAGGCCAAATGAGGAAAGTGCATGCAGATCAGGCTCTCGCACTTCAAAATCTTTACAAACCCAATGCAATATTTGAAACTATACCATAGTGCTGTGCATTGTAGCGCCTATCTTCAAACCAGAAACTACACCCAGCAAACCCTATTGATACACTCTCTTATATGAACATATGTCCCAAGGACTTCTGTTGTCTCTATCATCTGACGCTATCCAAATAACATACCAGCATTATAAAATTGTCTCTCCTAAATTCTCCCCTTGAAATAAGCATTGTACGTGAAGACACAGATCTAAGCACTCCTGGCACTGACTAGATTTACTTGTACATGCTTACTAAGGATTTCACCCTCTGTTTCTGAATGCCACCCCATCCATCTTGCAACCTGGAGTCACTTCGTCCCTAACATGTCCTTACCCTTTCTGAGACCTGCAGCCCCTAGGATTGTTCAGGCAAAGTCCAGAAGGTTTACATGCCCTATTATGCTCTTTTGGATGTGTGAGTATATCTCTAAATACTGTTGAAAACTTTGGTATTTTGCTCATCTAAAACATCGTTGAGTTTAGTAGCTTAGGTTAGGATAATGTGAATGTTTTGTGATCAGTAGCAGCAGTTCTTGTGGCTGCTTTGGACAGCCAATGCAGTTAAGCATTCTGTTAATCCTTTTCAGTAACCGAAGCCAGGAATGAGAAAAGTTACCTCATATAACCCATCTCTCTTCTCTTCAGGAAACTGGACAGCCCAGTAAATGCTCGTTTAAGGGGTGGCATTCTGCAGGCCACCCCTCTTTTTCACGGACATCAGGAGAGTCCAAAGTAATTTTGAAAGCATTGCAGTTCCCTGTTGTTATAGTCTGTATCAGAAAAACATGGAGAGCCTCCTCACTTTCCTTATCTTTATCACTGATTCCAGCAGCAAGGTACATGGGTTACAGTGAGAGGCCAAACTGCAGCCTTGAGTCAAGAGTAGTGATAACTCTCTAAAGCACAGTGTTATTTTTGCTACGATATTCAAAGATTGGACAAAACCCCAGTGGGAGAAATTTACCGTTAAACATTCTGCACTCCCAGCAGGGCACTGTGAGGTCTAAGTCTGCATATAAGAAACATCTTGCAAAGCCTCAGCTTCTTTTCCAGCCTACCATGCTGGGTGACATAGAAAGTATTCTCAATGCTAAGTATATCAGAGATGGCACTGTGGCAGCTGTGTGTTGGACTCTGCTACCAATAGGCACAACCTGAGGCCTGATAACTCTGGAGCTGCAATGATAGATGCTCCACGGTGCTTATGAGCAGTGTGCAGAGAGCAGTGGCTATGACCAAGGCATATGGAAATATTTCATTTCATGGAAATGAAAGCACCTTACACAATACCCTCTGCACTCCAGGTGGTTGGTCCACCAGCAGCTCTTGACATTCAGTTATAAAATAATGTTGTTACTGCATTGAAATATGACTTTTTTTCCCACATAGACGAAAAGCTGGGGTTTAAAATTCCTATTGTATGAACATTAATATGAAAAGAATGCTGTCTCCTATTATGGAGTTGTGTTATAAAACTGGAATGCCGTCTCCGCCCCGTCTGGCTCTCGCGATCGCCCAGGCCTTGCCAAGAATCATCCTGTACTACAGAGCGTGTGTGTCTCTCGACGGGAACTGCCTCCTGACTCACAAAGACAAAAGGCCATGAATGTGTAAAGCTGGCAGAGGGTTTTTTTCTAATCTGTCGGTAACAATCAAGCAACTTACTTAATGGATCTGAGTTCTGATCCCTGCCCTGTGTGCCGCCTCCTGGCCAGCACGCTGCAGCTGCGCCTCTGCTCCTCAACTGCTTCCTTTGTCTCCCCTAGGAGACCTAGAGCAACTCAGGCTAAAACGGTCTTTGGGTACTCTCCTTGTTTCTTTTTGGGTTTTAAGCAATGACCAAAATACCATAATGCCCAACACTCAGAGCCTTGGAAAGCTGTCAGGAGTCTTCCTCTCTATGCTTTGTGCCTTAGCAGAGTGCCTTGAAAGAGCAATATGCATGAAGGGACTTTCAGACTTCCTTTATATACAGCAGTGCTCATCTCCAAAATCTCTCTTTCAGAGCAGCAGTTGCAAAAAGGTATTCCAGAGGCCAAATCCTCACTGCATGGTTTGAACTGAGTTGCTCCGAATATAGGCTGCTTGTAATCTGTTGGTGCTTGTTTAATGCATTAGGGATCAATTTCCTTTGGCCATGCACTGAAAAGTCAAGATATATTTTTCTAATTTTCAATGCTTTACCAGCTTGTTTCTTGTTTGAGACTTTTCTTTCCCTAGCATTTCAAACCCTAAAGTTATCAAATTAGCTCAGGAAATGCCTCTTGGGAGGGCTTTTTCCTCTCCTGCCCACAGGGCTACATCACATAACCCAGGGCAAGAACTGGTAAAATTGCTGGGGTATTTTTGAGGGAACGTGTTCAATTACACAGAGCACATTCTAAGCTACACGGCCAAGTCCTCCTCCGCACAGGGATGATGTAAGCGCATCCAGGAAACTTGGGATGCCAAAAATCTCAAACTCTGGAGGAAATATTTGCAGGTCGACATGGCTGCAAATTGGTCAGCGTTTAGCAGCCTGGGGAGTGTTCTACTCACAGCTTCAATCCAAGCCTGGAGAATACCAACACAAACACAGAGATGGTTGCACTGGTTAGATCTCAGAACAGGACTGTGCTGGGATGAGCTGAAATGCAGCTTCTCAGACCGGGACTGGAAACACAATTTTTTTTCCCTGCTTGTATGTCAGAAGGGTGCACAGGGAGAAGTTGTGAGGATAAGAAGATGAAAGTTGCCTGGATTTTGCACTAATGAACCTAAATAAAATATTTGAATAGAGGAATGCTGGATGTAAATGAAAATAGTGTTGTACAAGTCAGACGACACTGGGACATGTTCCAACAGCAGATACCAAGGCAATAGATGGTCAGGAAATATGACACACAGACCCACTTGATTACTTGATAGATGCTTTTTAAAGCCTCTCGTCTGCCTTCATCCAAAGTTATTTCCGATGTGGTTCCCAAAACGAAGGAATCTTTGGCAAAGATAAACAAGACTAAGCTGCCTTCCTCTGCAAGCTAAAGCAAAGATCAGAAAATACAGCAAAAGCAGAGAAAATTAAAACACAGAAGAGGAAATGCCAGTCGTTTTCCTGACTAATAAATGCTAGGAGTAGAAATCCAAGGTTCACGGAAGGACCTGTGTCTCTATGGAGCCTGTACATTTCTTCCCCCCATGCTTCTCTGAACTCCACAACTCTGACAGTTCAGTTTTGCCAATTATGCAACTTCTTAATGCTTTTGTTGCTTTTATGACATGTGTCAGCTGAGTGTGCAATCAAACCAAATAAGACTACCATAATAAAATAACCCACATTAACTAATTATCTTAATAACAACCCTGTTTAAAAGTGAGACATCTGATAGGAAAGATAGAAGTAATAATAAAAAGGCACTGTCGACTGCATGAACAGACAAGCGCTGCTTCCCACTGTGATGCTCCGAGGATATTAACCCCTAAAGTCCTGAGAGAAAAGTCCAGGGAGAAATCAGAGGGCGAGGTTTTCTAAAGACTTCTAAGGAATTCAGACCATGGGGATCAAAACTAGAGAGAAGTTTTGGGATAGGAATGAGAAAGGAAAGACACGCCTAAGATACATTTCCTCTCTTGTCTGAGAGTTGCCCGCTGCAGCAATACATGGGCTGCTGCTGACAAGACATACCAGAAAATAAACACATGATTTATGAAACAAACTTTGTTGTTAACTCAGATTTTATATATGTATAGAGGGAACGGTCATCTCAAGAAATCACATTCCATGAGGCTCCACTGAGGCATGGGAGTACCACCATCTCCACTGTTTACAACAGCACAAGCCTCCCAAATACCAGTGGAAATGCATACTGATGTAGCACCGACCACCACGTTTTTCAGACACAGCAAGAGAGCTGGATCAGGACAGAGTCACTCTTGGTGTCTCATTTCTTCCTCAGAGTACTTTTGAAATCTTCAAAGACTATTCCAAAGAGTGAAAGTAACATTGCCCTGCACACACATACAATCCATTCTCCACTTTGGAGCATGGAATCATCCCTCAGTGGCTGAAAATTGTCCCAGGTGATGAAGCAACAGAGCTGTTTTTGCTGGTGAAACAGATTGAGGAAATCTGAATGCTTCCAACTTCTGTTCCACATGACACAATCTCAAAGTTGCTTCTGCTTTGAAAGCTAAAATAAGAACATGGTCTTTCACTAGGTGTTCTCTATACTCAGCCAAAAGACATGATACGTCCAAAGGTCAAGGAGTAACTCATAGTTGGGACATTACCTTTCTTCACCAACTTAGGTGGGAGCCTAAGGCAATAATCACGAAGGCTAACATTAGCCTGGGAAGGCTAGTCACCACAGGTTCCCTTTGCAGTCCACAGAGAGAGAGAGGCAGCTCTGGCAGCACCTAATAGCTCTGCATGGTAGAGCTGGTAGCCACCATTTTCCCAGCTGTGTTCAAAGAGTGAAATGAGGAGAGCAACCCGCTTGGACCAAAGGTGCTAACTATGAATAGCAGCCTCAGATATTTATTTACATCCATTACATTAGTTCATAAAAATACCTCAGGCCCCAAATCCAGCCCACAGTGGACTGCGCTAAGGATGGACATTTATGAGCTCATCAGCAGCAATAACCACTCTGTATGGTTCTGGTATGCATTTTTATTTGATCAGTTAGGTATTAGACTGTGCATCATATTCCATATTACTAGATCCTGTGTAATACAACTCCAAGGTGTCCAAATCTCTTTCTGCAGCTCCTGATTTTCACCATCTTCCTGTTGGCCCTCACTAGTGCCATGGGGGGCAGAAGAGGAAGGTAAGGTATCTATGCAGCACTGACACTGGCACTGATTTGTACCCAGCTCTGATTGCTCATATTTCCTGCCTATATTTGCCATGTTTCTCAAAAAAGTAAAAAAAGAAAAAATAATAGCAAGACCCAGGATGTCCTCCTGGTTCAGATTATTCTCCAACTAACAGGTGACTTTATGGATAAATACCTGAGTTATTCTTCATAGTCACTATAAATATGAATTCCATGGATGCTAGCCTTAAAGTGAAATGAGATTTTAATGCAACCGAGTTTTACCCAGGACTTAGGTGGACTTCTGTGAAATCACTTGCTCAGTCTCTTCAACCCAACTCACATTCTGGGGCTTTCTCACAACCAGAAACATCAGTGAAATATGCTTCTGAAACTCCTGAATAGGCAAGAGGTTTCCTTCTCTTTCTACAGAGCAGTCTTTGTTATGGTAAATGAAACAGGCTGGAGGAGCATTTATCTGCCTGTTCAGGACTTTCACAAGCACACTCAGCCTGTTTGCAGCCCAGAGGTCCTGGGGTCCACTGTGAGGCCAGCAGAGCTGCAAGGCCACCTGCAGCCACCACCACAGTGCAGGATCTGCCAGAAAACACCCTTCTAGGAACACTCCTTTGGATGCAGAGGTGATTCAGGCACTTGGACCATTTGAGATCTCACCTACTAATTCTCACAGTGCTTCTACCTCCTGGGAGATGCCTACCAGGGATGTGTTGGTTATGTTACACTTCCATTCTCCACTGGCTAAGAAAATGTGGAGCTGCATCTCACAGCTCCTTCACTTAAATCAGGAAAGAGCAGAAATCAATATGGGCCTCATCCTTGAGTGTTGAGAGAATCCATGTAGAAACGGATGTGTGGAGGAGAAAGGCTACCTCAAAGACAGTGTGAAGTGAGTGAGTGAGAGGACTGGGAGCTTGCTTGCCTAGCCTGAATTTTTCAGTCTTTCTTGGGTTTCAATGTCACTTCCAATATGTATGCGCAGAGAAGCCAAAGAGTTAAAAGTTTTGTAGTGTAGATATGGCCCCCCATCACACATACACACAGCTCATCATTAAGTGGATGCAGCAAAGACCTCACCCCTTGATGGCAAAGCAAGAATAGGTCAGGCAACACAGTACTCTTTTTCTCTAGAAAGACATCTCCTTCAAAACTCGCCCCATTAAGATGGAGTCTGAATTTTTTACTGCCACCAGGTCCCAAAATGTCTTTTTAAAGACAGCTTCTTTTAAGACAGCATAGAGAGTCCTCTTCTTCTCTCTCTCCACCTTCATTTCTTCCATTCACAGTCTCCTCGGTGAAGGGATAACCTTCCCATGATGGCAACAGCCTGATGTCACATGCAACACCAAACAAGGAAAATACTTGCCCTGTTGTCAACTGTCTTTTCACATCATTTAGAAGCTGGAAAAAAAAAAAAAAAGATGTACAAGCTAGAATGTCTTTATCAGACCAGTTTTCCTTCCAAGTAAAGCACCTGAGAGCTCTTCCTCTCTACGAAAATTAGGTGCCTCATTTACCTTTCTTTTCTTCTACAACCTGAACTCAACTGGATCCCTTTATACTGTAGTGACAGATTTGGAGTCATTAAGGCTGTGTGTGTTTATGTGGTGCTGAATTGCATTGCAAATCAATCAACATCAGAGCGAGCACACTTTTCCCCGTGTCTCAGAAGTGTGGATTTGTAAGCCCTTTCACGGAAAAGGTCAGTCATGGAGAGAATAAACATGCTAAGTGTAGTTTACTCCCACCAGAATTGGATTTATTCATACTTAGTAATTAGCTTTAGATATACAAAACACAACTGATAGGCAAGAAAAAAGGAGTCACTGGTAACACTACTTGTGGAAAAACAATGGTGTGAAAGTAGAAATCTCTCCCTAGTCTACCAGAGACTACGCATGTACCATCCCAAAATGCACTGACCCGGTTCCTTCCAATTAAATGACATCAGGAAAGCACTGGAAATAGTGTGGGGCCTTTTTTCATTGCTACTAACTGATGTAAAGCCAAACTGTTTATCACCATAATCTCATCCTACATATTCCAACTACTGAGTCAGTATTTAGCCAAATCTCTCAAACAAAAACAGTTGTATAGCAAATACTGTATGTGGTTTTCATCCTGTGGGTTCGAAAGCTTTAAATGATTATTACTTACATTACTCTAACAACATGGTTCAGGACCCCTTGGCTGGCCCTAGGCATGGTCATTATGCTGCATCCTGGATATACACAGAATAATGATGCCTTGTATCCTAAATAGCTTATAACCTAATTCTCAAGCAAAAGATAACAGACGGACACTGTGAGGTTCAAAAACAGAGAGTTAAAGGAACCAGGAGACTGTCTTCAACCACTATCCATTTTCAATATCGTGTTTATCAGAAATTTGAAATGACTGACTGCTTGGAGAAAACAGCCTGCAAAACAGAGCTGAGGACTTTCTTGCATTAATTCTGTTATATACAAGATGAACTGCTGTTGAACTGCAGCACACGCTAGTCAGCACATGCTTATACATAGCACGTCAGAAGTTAACCTTCACTCTGAAATCTGGTCTTTCTACAGGAAACATACCTTGGTGTTCAGAGCCATGATGAGCTGCACGTTACCAAGATCTGTGGTACAGAGCACTGTGGAAACTTGGGCTACATCAACCTCACATTTCTTCAAGTCTGGACTTACCTCAGCAAGTATGGAGTCAGTGAGGACACCTGGAAGCTCTACAATAACTTTTTGGGTCCTTTTTTGTTTCTGAAGCATCACTGGTGCATCTGGGTTGTTGTTTAAAGAGGATTTAGACATAACAGAACATGCATAATTTGATCTGACTGGATCAAGTGGAGTTTACAGATACACCTGCAATTTTGAGTGAGTTTCATAAAAACTGCAGTTTCTGGCCCCAGTCTGCTCTGAGAGCCAGACTCACACACTTTTCATCTTGTTAAGATCTCATCAGAGATAAGAAAAAGCAGCATGTCCTCTCCTATGTGGATTCAGTCAGATGCACCAAATTCAGGCTGGCTGAAGACAGCAAGGATCCTGAAAAATGTAAAGTAGGGATTCCTCTGACCTAAATGTGGACATATAAAATACTGTGTACCTAGTTCTAGCCAGCTGTCCATCCTTACCTTATAGACAATGGCAGGAGGAATGCCCAGGGGATGAGTCATCCCACTCTAGCATAAATACCTACAGCAGATGGAAGGAATCAGCCTCCAGCAAGACCCATCTCTCCCCACTACCTACATAGCAAGCCCACACCAGCAGTTTAGACCAGGAACTCAACTGCACTATGCATAATGTGGAATAATCCCACCCCAAATAACCCCTTTGAGCAGGGCTTAGTGTCCTTGGCAGAAAGGCAGCGTAGGCCTTTCTCAGCACAGAGGGGAACATCACACAACCAAACCACAAACAGACAAGCTGTGGCCAAATCGATGCAGGTAATGCAGGCAGAATACACCGGGGTAAGATGTTTAAACACGCCTAAGCCTGCCCTCAGGGCTACTCTTCACCACCCAGAGTGGTAGATAAGTGAGAAAGTTGTCCTGTGTGGAAGCTCAGAGCCAGGGTGCATGGATCCGGTGTGCGTTGGGCATTGGAGGCAGGACGAGATCTAAGGCAAGGGAGGGACGGGTGGCTATAGCGTCTGCCTGGCACAAACAGGTTATGCTCTTCCTGACAGCGATGGGTGTGCCCTCAGCTCTCATCAAAGCTCGAGGCTGCCCCAGGCAGTGCAGCGCAGAGAGAATGACAATGAATGTGAGTAATTCTTGAAATTTGTGGGAAGACTATTCAGACGTCTGACTTCCTGCTTCTGCATGTACAAAGGAGATGTTTTTGTCTAAAGGAGTGGAAACAGCATGTGGCAGCACATGCTGATATGAGACTTCATGTGCAGAGGGCTATATGCATCAAGGGAGGAGCAGGGGGAAAACACAACGCACTCTATGAGCATGCAGGGCTGAGCCACAGCAGCACTGACCCAGTGCAGAGAGGGAAGTAAGCCACGGCTTAGGAGTCGCTTTTCTATAGTAATTCCCCCAGGAACAATGGGGAACCGGCCACCAAAGCAAGACTGAGTCACTGCTTGCTTCCCATGGTGGTTCTGGTCTGGGCAATCACATGCCTACCCCGTTCTCAAGGACAGATTGCATCACTTAAGCCCAGGCCAAGAGCCTATTCATAAAGGTTAATCTGGATAGCAGCATCAACTTTATAAAACAGTTCATCATTTAAACATCAGAAGTTTCTCAACAGAGTTTGAAAGGCTGCAGCAAAGGAAAACATTTTGCTTTAAATGCAGCCAAAGAATTAAACAGAATTTCTGTGGAAGCTATTTGCTGTATTCTCCAGGGCACCATAGGAAAAAGGAGAACATTTGAGGTTAACAACAGTATTACTTTTTACAATCTGAGTGTGCAGAATCTCTTCCCAGCAACTGGAGCCACTTTAATATGAAACGCATCATTAGAGCGATAGAGCCCTGGTGATGGATGACACTGAGAGATCACCAGAGTAACCCTGATGAGAGCTGGTGCTCAGAGAACGCACCACATTCATTTACAAGCTTGTCAGGACTGTTCTGGGTTTATTTTTAACTAAAATATCCAGACCTTCAGCAATCCATGCCAGGGATACCCTGACTCTGCAGAATGTGCCGAGCAAGAACAGCAGCAGATGCTTTTGTTTTCATCAGCCAAAGGTTTGAAGTTAGGAGCACTCAATGTTAAAAGAACAGCCATTTTTTTTCCACCTCTTCTTTAAGGCTAACATTTAGTAGACCATCAGGAAACCAAGATCATATATAGTGTTTATCAGGATGGTACTGAATCACAGAGTGGGTAAGGATTTAGAGAGAGATAATCCATTTGTTTAATTTCCCTTATTGCCAAAGCAGAATCTTATATATATATATATATATATATATATTATATGTCCAAGTATACATTTCTCTTTTGTTCAGGAACATATTAATACCAGAGAGATGGGCATGCCACATTTCATTCTTGCATTCAGAATTCTCTCCTGCCTATGGCAGATGGGACACTCCAACCTGTCAGCTACTGCAGCTCAGCCATCAGCATCCATGAGATCTGCTACACTGGGACGGTGAAAAATCTTGTATAGGTGTAGTACAAGTGCCTTGACAACTGCACAGCAAGGGAGCAAATAAAAACTGGGAAAGAAAATGGGAAAAACAAACAGCTGCTCCTCAGCTCATGGCACAGGGAAAACACAAGAGGCAGTAAATGTTTGCTGATTTAAAGGCCCCACTGATTTCAAAGTGACCAGCTGGCAGCAAGTGTTGATTTTGGGGCCATTTAAGCAATTTTCAGATGATGACACAAATGTATAAATTGCCTTGGGGATCTACTGGCAGCTCTCTTGTATTGTAAGGAGTCACTTACTGGAACAACATATTGCAAGTGACAAGCAGAGAAGTCTCTTTGCAGAACGCAGTCAGATGGTAGAAAGGATAGACCCAGGACAAGGGTATTGGAACAACTGTAATGCCTGTTCATCATATCCACACACTGCTGTGGCACCCCCAAGAGGAAAAGAAAATTTCAGAGGGCCAAAGCTGTGTGGGAGAACTGGTATCTACAACTTAAACCCACAGCTAAAACAGCGACTGTTATTTACGTGGACCAACCCAGTAGTCATGACAGCCATTAAGTCCCTGGGGAAGGAGCAGGGTGGATGTACAAGGTCATTTAGATCCAAGTCCACTGAAAAACAGAGCCACCTTGGAGCCAAAGCCTGGTCAGCAGAAGCAAGAGCAGAGACATCTATCTAGTTTGCCATCAGTAAAACCTCCATCAGATTGCTTGGAGTCAGCACAGTATGAAGAATGCTTCATTTACCAAGTAATATTGCCTTCTTTGCATGCTCTTGACCTCCCAGCTCAGTTGCTGTTCAGCAGTTCAGTTAGACTGTGGACTCCATAGGCTTTGTGATCCCTCTGGACTAGGGGCAGACACAAGTTTGCTAATAGGAGAGTAGGGAATATACAAAAACATGCTGGTGGGAACAGAGTCCCCTACTCACTTGGGATTCTTATGTAGGATTTATCTCACTCAGTTTAACATGCCAGCACCAAAGACTCCAGTGGCATGGCATCCCTTTATAACCACTGGTAGTGAAACAGATCATTTCTAGCATGCAGGCCATCTGTTCTGCTTTGGACATCTGCGTGAGGATGTGATAAATTGTACCCAAGAGTTGCTGTTTCCCTCCACAGACGGTAACATAGAAGGCAGCATTACTTGTGGGCATGCAATAGCAGGAGCAAGGCCTATCCAGATCTGTAAAGCATCTGGGTATTTTTGGATCCATGAGCTCCTGGGGATATACATACTTGAACCACTTCATAAACAGGTGGGAGTGAAATAGCTTGCAAGTGCGAGGATTTGGTGTCTGCAGGTGATTTCTACTTTGTGGTGATGTAAATGATGGAAACCGTTGTTACATAAGCAAAATCTTTGCAACAGATGGCAAGAAAAAGATACATCTAGCAGTAAAATAAAAGGCGGATATTTGCCAACTTTTATGTAAGAGAGCCTTAAGGAGGGAAAATGTTCTGGCTTCTGCCCTGTGTACAGCCAGGAAACTAATGAAGAAATAGGCTTTGATAACCATATAAATGAAAGCCATGTGTCACTGGAGTAAGTCTGTAGACCTGGAATAGAAAAAAAAAAAAAAAAAGGTAAACAAATGAAACAGATGCTCTCGTCATGACTGGTTTCTGGTTCAGAGACAGCTCCCCAGCAGTGTGTAACTCACAGAAAGTGAAGCTAAGGAGAAGTCCAAGTTCCCATGAAGCAAAGGGGAATAAAGCATTGTGCAACAGCTTTTCCAAACCAAGTGTACATTCAAGCATTGCCCAATCAAATGATAGCCAACAATGTATGCAACAAAGAACTGATTGAATCTTGCTATAAGACACAACCCAAATGACGCTATTAAAAACCTTAATCTTTGAGCTGACAGAATTGTGGCATGGCTTTTTGTGAGTAGAAGTTATAATGAAGCAGTGGTATTACACACACACACGCACATGCAGACTCTCAATTTCTAACACAGAACTGGAGGCTGGAGGAATGGCATGTGGCATCATCAGCCAAGATTTTTCAGGCATAGTGAATTTTCTCACACAAACAAGTGTAGGTTAGGAAACTGTCCTATTAATTACAGCTGATGGACAATCCCTTATTTTCACACTCTGAACATTTTCGGTCTATATTTTTCAACAACATGGGATAATCAAGTTTAGAGTCAGACTGATGAATTTATTAACAAGCAGAACAACCCCAACCACAGAAAGAAGAACAGATCTCTTCAACAAAGTCCACGCAGAAGATGGGAGAGCACTGAGGCAAGTGTTCTCCATTAGAAGGTATCCTCAGAGACATCAGGACTCTGATTCTCTATCCATTTCTATGAGTGTCTGAAGAGTATTTCCACTGAAGTCAATGAGAAGAGGCTAAACACAGGAATAATTGGCATGAATTTATGCTGTGTACTGAACAGCAGTATTCTCACGTGAATGATGAATGCATTTTGGAAAGGCATGAACTAGCCAATCACAAATTGTTGGAATCCAGTTGGGGATACATAGAAGTGCACAGTTTTTGTTATGAAATCACATGAGATGATCTGATAGTTCTTGACAAATCCAAGAATCCATTGACTGCCTGACCTAGATTCAGGAGAAGACATCAAGATGTGTATTAAAAGATGAGCTGCTCAGTGTGCATGACAACACAGCCAAGACACAGGATCTCAGCAAAATTCAGAGCCCCCAACCTGATGCTGAGGGGTGAACTATGCCACCATGCCCTCTTCTGGGAAACAACCCATTGCCACCAGCTCACAGGGCTCCTCTGTAGTTCCCATTATATCCTTGCTTACCTTATTCCATACCTCTTAGTGTCATCTCAGTCCATTTAGAATTGGCCTTATGAAAGCGATATTTGAAGAAAAACTGCATTTTAAAACAATACATGCTGCACACATGAATAGTGCTGGATTTCTGGCAGTTTGTTCTTTCTTTTTTTTTTCTTTTTTTTTTTTTCCCTGCAAACAGAAAGAGTTTAAATTTCTTCTGGTAATAACCCCTTTTGACTTGCCCACATGTAGACGGTAATTATTACTGCTTTTTACGGCTAGGGTATTTTAATCCCAACACATCTCATTCCCTCTCCCACATAGCCTGCCTTTGAAGCAACAATAACAAGTACCAGCTTCCCTAGGCCAGTTTGCAAATTTGCCTCAAGGCTAAAACAGTCAGAGCGGCCTTAGAAGGTCAGAATTGGATTTTCCAAATATGAACCATTCCAGAAAAAGCCTTTTTCTTATTGTTAACTTATTAATTATTACAGAGAAAAGAAAAAGAAATAAAATGTTGGGGGGGGTAGGATGTCCCCCTGTGTGAATTATATATGGAAAATAACTGCCCACTATGCTCTGGCTTCAAGGAAGTCAATGAAAACTTTGCCATCAGCTGCAGCAGAGCCAAAGTTTTATCCACTTCTCCCAATCCACATCTCATATGTCATCATTCATTGGTAGCAGCAAAGAGTTCACCTCTGGGCCTCCCATTACCATATAAAATATCTAGGGAAGCCGAGGTGTCTCTGTAGGGATCTGGCAGCATCACAGAGCTCATCCAGATTTGTTTGCTTTTAATTACCATTACAGTCAAGAGAACTAGAAGCTGTGTGGAGTCTGGGAAGAGTCTGTTTTGGTTTTCTTCAGACACATATTATCCCAGCACAGCCCTGGCAGCTCAGTACCAGTACCCAGCTGAGGAGCTATACTGGGGGGAGTCCAGATTTCCTACTAAATGAAGACATGAAACTACTGCTTCCTCCCATCCCCTTCAGGAGTGTATCTTCCTGCAGATCCAAAGGTGCTCTTCCAGACTTTTTTTCTTAGGTGCAGGGCAAAGGCTACTGCTGCTGTGCTATCAGCCTGTCCCCAGCCAGACGTGCCAGCTGTGACACAGCCACATCTCTCCCCAGCCCTCCACATAAACCTTCTGGCACAGCAAGCTCAGGGAGGACAAGCAATTCAATCTTCTACCATCAGACTTCACGTAAAGCCCCCCATTCAGCCTAAGCTGAAGCATTTTATCTCTACATTTCCTAATGCGGACAAACCTTGACAATAACAAACCCCAACAGCTGATATAAATTTTGCTCTGATGCTGCAGGAAAAGCAGTTTAACAGAAAGAAGGTCCCTGAGCAGCTTCATTCACAATCGCCTCTTGAACCCACAAGCCCTTGTACTAATTGGCAGTAACACCTTTAACAGCCAACGCCAAAATCCACAAGAACTAACAGATTGCAGCCTAAATCTGTGATATTGAAGCATTTCAGCAGTTTTTGATTTGGTATTTATTTTCATTTTTCTTTCACATCAGTGGCTTGTTTCCCTGTGACGCCTTGAGAAAAGGATTACTTGTGTAATGTCTACAAAACTAAAATAACAGGGAATATTTAAACTGAGGTAGAAGGCAATTTAAAGCCCAGCTAGAACTCCACTGCTGAAATCTCTAATGGTAGGAGAAGTGTGCTTTTCCAACACATAATTAGGAAGAGACAAATAGAGGGTGTGGAGTTTTACTATGGAATGTTAATTACAAGCAGATCCTGAATCCCCAGGTTGAGTTCCAGCCAGTTGAGGACACACATTGAAATGTACTTAGTGATATACTCATTTCTGCTTAATTACTTGTGAGACAAAGTGCTCACAGCCAAAGGATATTTCTTTAGGATGCCGAGGATATCTCTGAGAAGGACTGATAAGTGTAAAAGATACATGAGGCATTTCAGTCCACCTACTTGCCAATTAAGGGTATTTCACAAGGACATTTTTTGTAGTGCTCTGTGTTGACCATTTGCAATGCCCAAAGTTGATAATTTTTCCACCACTTCCTCTGGAAGATTAGAAAAGCTTTTCTTACAGCCAGGATTTTTCCTGTGATAGCCAGCCTGCATTGTCTTCTTTTTTAATATAGTTCAACTACTTCTTTCTGCAAAAAAAAAGCCTACTGTAAATATTTTTCCTCTCACCTCATTAACTGCACCCTTTTGGCAAATGAAGAGGTTGCACTGCAAAGGATGTCTAAGAGGGCATTTTGTTTGAATCATACTCAGCCTTTTCCAGGCAGGGATGCTGGAGCAGCAACCAGTCAGGGCAAAAGACCTGGGTGGGAAGAAAGAGAAGGTTCCCTACGAACTGCTCAGTTTTCCAGACCTCCTATATTTCTAGTGTCTGAGAGCCTTGAATCCCACAGTGGGTGCGGTTCTTCAGATCATGTGCAGGGCCAAGCTGCAGATGGCAGCTGGTGACAAGTGGCAACCAAGCTACTCATCCTTACCTGTGAATGTTGAAAGCTCCTTTAAAACACACTTCTGGATGGAACCTGTCAATTGGCCTAAAGATGTAGATGATGTGTCCAGAAAACCGCTGCATCTGGATGAAGGACTGATGGAGGGGCTGTGCTGCAGTGACAACCTCAGACTGAGGTACAAAATTAGCTGTGTGAGCCTCAAGTGCATGGCATGGTCCTGTGCCATTCCTCTTGCACACAGATTCAGGCTGTTTCACCATGAGTCACAAAGGACTTTGCCCTGTTGCCCTCATCCTCTTTCCTACCCCATGCTGTTCTCTGTGAGTTGTTCTGCTGCATGTGTCAGGATTGTCAGCATGGTGAGACAGGCTCAGGCTCAGACCTCTTCTTAGTCGAAGGAAATATGCAGCCTCGTCATCTCAAAATCAGACAAATTGGAAGTGCCAAAGTCCTACCAGCCATAGAAGCAGTTGTCTGTAATTGAATCAGAAGTCAAGTAGGAGAAATCATATCCTACCTGATCAAAGTGCAATGTCAATTGATTGCCATCCAGTAGACAGGAGAAAAATCCAGGCTATTTATTTCTCCCGGACAAGCCTCACAGAGCTCATGTAGTAGTCAGGATCTGGAAGTAACCATCAGCATCCTAAATCTATTTGAAGACAGAGTGTTTCCAGAAGCTGACAAAGCAACATCTTGGGAGCACAGTGTGTGATGGCTCAGCTGACATGATGTACAAGGTACAAGATAATATTTCACATTGCCCAGTCCTCCTGAGAAACAAAGTGTACAGGATAAGAATGCCCCTGTGCACTTGCGATCATTCAGGTGAGGAGAACACTCCCTCAGGGTGTGCAAATTTGCATTGCTGCCTGTTTGTGCTGGTTGATAACAGACATCCAGAGGATGCAACTGTCTGTCATGTACGTAGCTGCCTGGCTTTAGAATAAGTGCAAGCTCAGACATCACCAGGGGAAAAAAAATCACAGTTGGAAATCACTAAAAATAAATAAAAAACAAAGAGAGAGAGAGAGAAAGAAGTAAAAGTGTAGTGTGGATTTAAAAAAATTATTATCCGTGCTTTCTCTAAATCTGCCACCTCTTTATCCCCAAAACGTCTTGAGCAAGATGATCCTGATCCTGATGTCTGAGTCATATGCCACAGTCATCCCTGAGATTCATACCAAAAAGGCAATATAAAATATCTAAACAAAGCACTGTCTTCTTGGCCACTGAGGCCAACCCCAAATCCCACTGATAACAGTCTTCTGTTCCACCCACAGAGGCAGTGATGAGTCTGAGACAGCAAAGAAAAGAAGAACTGTGATCTGAAAGTTAGAGAAGCGGCTCAGTATGGATACATTCCTTGAACTGAAAAACTCTGAAGAAAAAGAGAAAAAAAAGACAAAATAATAAATAAATAAATAAACAAACAAGGGAATTCATGCAGACCTCACACACAAAATGATAAACCCTTGCTCACCAGAATGGCCGCTCTGGTACCAGGATGGTTTTCAGCCCTGTCACTGTTTTTTACTTTCCTTGCATAGTTCAGTTGTGCTCAGTCTGGGTTCATGTCTCACAGTAGCCAAGACTTCTCAGATTACTTCATGACTGCTGTTGCACAGGCTGGGCAAATGGAACAGTAGAGCCTCAAAGAGAAATCACCGAGGCAAAACAGAGATAGGACAAAGAGCACACAAGTTTAGAAAGACAGATTACTTTTGTTGCGGCAGGTTATGCTGAACAGTTAAAAGGATTATGCAAAAAGTGAGTATAGGTAAGCTTTACAGGACAAGTTGGAATACCCAATGAATTTCTCTTCCCCTTGACCAGTTAACAGTAGCCTAGAAGTTAAAAAGCTTCCTACTGATGACTCCATATTAGAATGTCTCCAGGTCATTACCCACATCAGTCTTAAACTAAAGATATATAAACCTCTACTGACAGACCTCTCCATATCCAACAAAGTCCTTTAGTACATTTCTGAGAAGTTCTGACATTGCTATCCCATGATAAATGGCAAGTTGGTCTAAATGAACTTCTACCACTGATTTCTGCTAACCTATCCAAACTTCCTTTAAAAGCCAGACAAGACCAAGGGCAACACTCTGGGGATGAGATGATATCATTTTTAAGTGGAGTTCCTTAAAAAGGAAAGGGTATGTAGAGAGGAGAAATGTGTTGTCTGTGTGACATATACTTCCGACAACTGTAGTACTGATCTACGCTAGAAGTCAGTAGTTCAAGTTCATCTGCTCACGATTCCTGGCTCATCTGCAATACTCTCTCCTAGTCATAATTGTTTGAGGCAGCTAGGGAAAACGAAAATGGCATGTTCTGTTGTTTAACTTCTGGCTAAACTGTTCCCCTTAACAATAGCTTAGATCATAAGTTGAATATTTGCACTTTGAGTTAGATGGAGTAAAAGCAGAGGACAAAGTTCAGCAAAGGTGAACCAGATATGCCTATGCACCTGAAAAAGCTACTTAAGAGTTTAGGTTAAAGGATATAGGAACTAATGTCATGTCAATGGCAAACTGTTGTTTGCCAGTACAGCTGGTTGGCAGGCAACATCCAGAACAATCCTACTGTTTGGTGGGCAAGGTACACCAATGCTGAAGGAATGAGATGTACTGCTAGATCAGGGGGCGCTACAAAGACCTATTTCTGGAACTGTTTGGAGGAAAAACTCTTCAATACAATATTTTTTGAAGAACAGTTTTGAGTACACAATTCCTGAAGAGTCTAAGAGCAGAGTGTATGCTTGAAGAAATTGTTGGTTTATATTTACCTGCATGCCTTGGTGGATCAGCTGAAGAGCTGAGAACAGAAGTGTGGTCTCTGTGTCAGAAGAACAGATGAAAACAATGGCCATTTGCGGGTTTTGTCATCTGGCAGCTTTTAAGACACACAAGCATTCAGGGTTTCCCTTCCTCCAGTCTCTGGTCAGAAGGCCTGCCAGCAGATCCCCTCTGAGAAGGACCATTCAAAAAATTACCACCCCAAGAAAGTGGATTTTTCAGTGTTACAAAAACATACACAGCATCTGTTTTCCCAGTGAAAACCTGAAAACGTCAAGAACAGAAAACCTGCCAGCCCAAAAGTGCCAAACTCAAATCGCTCTTGGTCCAAACCCAGAAATTCTTTATGGAAAATATACTGAAAAAAATTTGCATGAATTTTTGCCAAAACTCAGAGAAAACCCACACTAACTTGTGTTACTTTAGTGGGTTTGTTTGGTTTCAACCAAAAGCCAAAATTTTATTCACAAACCAATTCTAAGCAGCTCTCCTACTACTCACAGAAACTACAGAATCTTCAGGCAAGTCCTTCAGGTTAACACTAAGAGAACTAAACACACTGAAGAGGTGAAATTGAGAGAAGGAAATGCTACAAACTCTTCCATGCTTTAACATTCATCCTTGACCTTATAACAGAGCAGTAAAGGAAGGAAGTGGAAGGGACAGAATACCATTAGTGTTGTTTTATACTAAAGCTAATTTTCCTGAGTTCATGACCAGTGCTTACGCTGTACTTGTCTGAGAAGAGCTGGGCTTTGCTCTACAGAAACAAGAGACTCACTAAGGAAAAAAACAAGCAACTTGCTACTCTTCCTGCTTTGCCTGCTCACACCAGACTTTTCTCTCCCCAGGATCTAGACTCTAGTATATATCCCAGCAACACCTGAAATCTACTGAAGAGCATGGCCATGGTGTACAGCGAGTCCCTTCTCTTCTGTTTTCCCAAACTGAGGTTTCTCTGAAAAAAAAAGAACCACTCAAATGTAATCTGGGTTTAAAATCCCCAGGTAAGCTGCTGCAGATATCAATGGTATATCTCTAGATGCAGCATCAAAAACAAATTCTCCAGTTGTGCAGAGTCTGTGGGAACAAAAAGTGACCCATGCTCCTCATTTGCATCCTCCCTTGTGATTTCTCTCTTGCTTCCTTTATCTGTTTCAGAATGACTCAAGCAACAGCACTTGCTCATCAAAGATGAAGCGCTACCTGGTCAGGAGGTATTGTAGTATCTGGTCTCACACTTAGCATTTGCACAGCAAAGCACTTGTAACACTAATGCTTACATAGGACAATGTTTAATTTGCAAAATTAAGAAATTACAGATTTACCTCTGCTTGAGCAACTTTAATCCTTTTCTTTCTGATTCAGCCCTCTGATGCATGGAATGAAGCTGGGTTTGCCTTGGATTGTGCAGCAGATCACATGCTTCTCTCCTTTGTCCTGGAGGAGGGGAAAAGCCATATCAGGGAACTCAAACAAATCGTGAGAATGCTGTGCCACCATTGAGTAGATAGGATATGGCTATAGCAATAAATTTAAAGCATGTGAGATTTCTCTCCATACCACCAGACCTGGCTCACACAATGACTGCAGCTCCCGCAAAATCTGCCCATGACCACCTCACTGGGTGCTCTGCCATGGGTTCTTTCTGGGATACAAATGGCACACCACTGGCATTATGAGATATTGATTTATTCTGCGTAATTTGGACCCAAGTGGTGAGTGATGCAGGCTGTAAATGCATGGAGCCCAGTGCGGTGGCATGTAAGGACTAAGGGAAATCCAGGAAAATGCTGGCTCATTTCAGGGGCAGGCTGGGACAAGTCATCCTGAGCTTGTGCTGTACAGCATGAGCACCCTCCATGACTGAATGCTACCTTAAATGCCACCAGGTGGGGTCGTCCAGAAGGAAAGACAGCACTGTCAAAAAAAATGCCTCCCTACATCCAAAGGGAAGAAGTCTGACTGAAGCACTGAGGTTTGAGATTATCTTGAGCCAGGTTTTGTTTTGCTTGTTTTCTCTCACTCAGAAAATGATAGTAGTTTAATTTAAAAATTGATATAAAATGAAATAGTTTTTGTTCTCAGTTATCTCTTCATAATTCTTTTGGCCAGGCTTGTCACATCACTGCTTAGTCTTATCCAACAAGAATTGAATTTAGACATTTCTCATTTTCCGTTTTTCCTCTTCAATCTCCTCTGCCTTTGAGCAGTCAGGTAACATCATGGTTCTTTCCTACTCATAAAACCTCAGTTTATCCAAAAACCTTTCTCTGTGTACAGTGCCTGTCGTAGCACCCCGTTGCCACTGACAACACATTGCTGCAAAGGTGTGAAACCACTTACTGTATATTAACAGATCCCAGAAGAAATTATTTTCCTGTTTGCATACAATGTGTGTCTTGCCCTCTGACCTTTGTATTGCATCAGAGCTGTCAGTGAAATGTGGAGCAAACTGTGTGTTATAAGGTTCACAGTCCAGCCACGTCACTGCACAAATGGCATTCCCAAGCAGACTCATCCTCTTCAAAATGCAAAATTGAAAACAGCAATCTGTTTTAAATCTCTAAAAAATATGGATATTGAAGATCTCAAGGGAAATATTAAAAACTAATTTTCAGCACTGAAAACAACGTTTGCTGCCCGACCTCAAAGCAATATGAACGGAGCAGGAAGTTGCTCTGAGGCGATCTACCAAGGGTATGTTTACGTGAGGCTACTTTACTTAACCTGAGACACTCAGGTTTCCAATTGTGTAAAACTATCTTTTGTGTTAGAAAGCAGTGTAGCATTTAGTTAGTCTAAAGCACCAGCCATTCCAGCTTACTTTGCTGGGCTAAAAAGAGCCAGGTGTGATAAAAGGAGCAAATCCCAAGTATTTATGTCAAACCTCAAATTTATCCTAAATGAAAAGGGCTCTAAGTAGCTCTGCTAGACATGTGAGACTCTACAATCCAATTATTCAAATACTTCCCCAAAAAATATATACATACCAATAAACAAATCCACAATATAAATGCTCTGACAGCCAGTGATATTAATATAGTGTCTTTAAATTAAATGAGAACTCTCCCTACTGACATAACAACACAATGTCATGTATGGTTTTGTTGAAGTACCAACATTGCCTTTTTGCCAGTACCTGGCTGTGCTCTGAGTTTTTGATATATTAAGGGAAGGAGATGAAAAGCACTCTCATAGGACCAGTACCTTATTTGACTGGGTGCTCCTGAAGTGTAGATGGAAAACTGGGAAGCTGCTGTATGTCCTGGCAAAAGATGTCTATGTGAGTCCCATTCCAAAGCATGGGGGTATTCCAGATGCCTGTGTGCAGATGAAGCTTCCCTGTGGAGTGTGGGGGACAGGCAGAAACCAGGGATGGATATCAGCTCCCCAAAATAAAAGTCAGAAAGGGATTCCCTAGAGGGCATGATGCACTGCATCATGTCTTGTGGGCTACCGAGAGACCTTCTCAGCTTCTTCATGGCAGATGTCATCCCAGCAGATCACCTGGAATTTCTGCCTGCCTGCATTTCTAAGGGCAACTACCTCATATGTCAGTTAAGGATAAACTTTCTTTTATATCTTTCTTTCCTGAAGCCTTGAACTTCATCTGTCCTCAGAAACATGGTTGCCCAGGCCTCAGACTGGAGTGACCTGCCTTGCTGCTCTCAGGCCAACCTAATTCATTCTGATTTTGTACTCTTCTTATACATAGGAGGGGAGACTCAGGACTGGAGCATCTGCCTGGAGGCAGGAACTCTTTCTGAGTGGATAAAATAATTCACTGGAAGGGAAAATGTCATAGGTGTACTCTGGACTTGCCAAGGAAAGTTTCACTGCTCAGAATGACATCTGAAGGATCAAATCAGAGTTGCTGAGCCACTGCTTTGTACCTGAGGCTGAGTACATTTACAGACGGTGTAGAGCAGCTGCTCAGCCAGACCAAGGAGTTCTTTCCTAGCCACACAATAAATACTTATTTTTAGCAGCAACAAAAATAGATTTCAACGCATGTCTTTTAAAAACAGATTGCATTTCACATCCCTCTTTGATATTTATCAGGGATAAAAAGTACTGAGCTTATACTCTTTGTATGGGATCCCTAAATTCTGTGAGCACATCTGTCAATGGAGAATTGCACAACAAAATACAGGGTTTAAATAAATGTAACTCAGAAACATCATTAACCAAGGGAGACTGTGTTGGCCCTGGGATCTTCTTGACCATAGCAGTGCTGCAACTCAGCTGAACATGGAAGTAATTCATTCTAGGTATGCATTTCTTCCCCTCCTTCCCATTGGACTGTGAAAGTCAACCAAATTCACCTTCAGATCATGCTGTAAGCCCACTGCCCCTTTGACTAGGTGCTAAGGGAGGATCAAGGTGTAAAGGCTGCTGGTTGGTAGATTGGCACCCTTGATCTGTTCTTCTCATAGAATTGTAGAATCATTCGAGCTGAAAGGAACCCTTAAAGGCGACCTAGTTCAACTCCCCTGCAATGAACAGGGACACCTACAGCTCAGTCAGGTGCTCAGAGCCCCATCCAGCCTGACCTTGAGTGTCTACAGGGACAGGACGTCCACCACCTCTATGGGCAACCTGTGCCAGTGTTATCTGCAGGACTAGTGTTAATCAGGGTAATGGAAGTGTGGGAAGTGGGTCTGCAGACACAGTCCTATGCTGAAAGACAGGAACTACTGCAAAGTTTGGAGCAAAATAGAAAGCTGGAAATGGGCAGAATCTGCTAGCATTTCCTTGAGACATCCATTTATTCTTGATCTGTCTCTCTGAAACCCAATTAGGAAGCCACTACCTTAGGAGCAAGAAATCACTACAGTGATAAAAGAAGGCATAGGAGCTGTCTGCAGAGCTAGCCTTCCAACTGAGCTTTGGGATTATAGCTTGGCTCAGTTAAAACTACAGCTTCAGAGCAGCAAGACAGGATTGAAGACTGTGCAATGCAGAATAAAACTAACTGCCATGTAAGTGGCTGTGAAATTGGAGACAGGGTAAACACATCAACTCAAGGTTGCACCACAGAGAAAGACTTGCCAAGAGACCCGCTGGCCTAGAGTCATGCTGGGAGGGCATACCAGGTCACTCAGTGTTCAGCCAAAGATTTCTACATCACACTCTGCAATGCACTTGCCTTCAGCTGCCTCATCCACCTAGGCCCTGGGAGCCAGCTTGGAAGAGAGGAAGAGAACAAGATGCGCCTTGCCTGCCCCGTGGAGGAAGTGCAAGGGGACAAACTTGCTTCTCAGGTACCCTCCCTTCAACACATGGTTGCTACATTTCATTCCCGTAGGCCACTGAAGTGTACTGGCAGGCATGAAGGTTTCCCACTCTTATCTGACAGGCTCTCTTCTAAGGACCAAGCTTTTGTATCTCAGTCCAAGTGCAATGTCCGGGTGCATTGCCACTCTCTTGCGACACAGGTCCCACAGTGTCCTGCTGGATAGATGTTATTGCAATCAAACAGAGCCAGTAAAAACAGAGGGGGACATAAACAAATGTTACATGAAAAGGGATCTTCCTGACAGACAAGGAGACCCTCCTGAAGCAGGACCTCTCGGGGTCTTGGTTGACTTGCAGGTTGACTTCAGGTCTACATCACATCTGTGCATACACAAACATCTGTTTATGCACAGAAAGATGACTATACAGTTGTTCTGAAAGTAATGCCTCTCATTTATTTCCATGGAAACTGTGACAGATACAAAGAGCACAATAACACTATTTGAAAGAGTAAATTCTCAGCTACAAAACAATTTTTTTAACATAGTCGCTACTGTTAGCTGATTCATGTGGATGAGCTAATCAAGACACCTTTCATTTAATGGTATGACAGCTATGCATGGCTGTATGAAGCATGACTTGTCTTTCATGTCACTGTCACCACTGCTGAATCCTACCACTCACTCCTCATTGTGCTCACATCCACCATTTGGTCTCCATAAATGTTCGTATGCGTTGATGAATGTCAGTGGGTGCCATTTTTTCTGCATAGAGGAATTCAGTGACACACCTTCGCTACAAATGCAATTCCACGTCAGTCATCATTCTGTCAGACTGCTCCTCTGCTGCCATCTTTCCTATGGCAACAAAATGTAACAGGATATTGGTGGGAAGGTTCAACCTCTACTGCCATATCACCAACATCCACCTGTGATATCATGGACCAACATAATAACATAGGAAGGCATAACTTCCAGAGCAGCCCTCATATACAGAGAGATTTATACATATGCATGCGTATATATATATGAGACTGAGTGCATTTTTGTCTGTGCATATGTAATTTATTATGTCTTGCTATATTTCTGACATTTGTTATGACATCTATAATTTGTGGTCTGAGGAGGCAGAACCATGAAATGCAGTGAGCCAAATTAGGTTGAATGTCTTCACTGAAAAATAGGGGGTTGACTTAAAAGAAATTTTTCTCCTCAAAAAATAATTTTAAGATAAAAAGAAATCTATCCTTTTTTAGTTTTTACATTTTCAAGTTGCGAGAGGAAAACATACTATTTTCACACTTCTTTCAGGTTTTTTTATACATTTTTTTTCAAGCACCAGTCAAAGGCAGAAAAAGAAGCAAAAGCTAAGAAGCAGATGTAGGGTTTGGTCTTGGTTATTTTATTTCACCTCTTTCTTCTTTTATATTCCTAAATAAAAAATAGGAGGTGATATTTTAGGCGCAACAGAAAGCTGGCATGCTGGTTTGTTTTCTTACCATCAGAATGATATCATGTTTTCCTAAACAAAAATAATGCACGAAAAATTTCCAACAAAGAAAACTCTCCATTTTTTTTCCATGAAATGAGTGTTTACTGAGCAGCGTTGTTGTCACTGCTCCCTGCTCTGGATACCAAGGAAAGTGCCAGAGGAAGCCCTCGGATAATCAGGACAGACAGTTGGTTCAGGATGAGCAGCATAGCTCCTGGCACCCAAGCACAGGTATTCATTGAGGCATCCAAGGGACTTGTGGCTGAGTAAACCAGTGATGGTGCCTTTTCCCATCATCTGCTCAGGTCTTTGTGCCATGTACGAGCGCCTTCCAAAGGAGAGAAATAGAGAAATTATGAGTGTCTAACAGCACAATCCTTGGAATAAAAAAAACATGAACCTCTGTTGCTTCTGGAGGATGGGACAGCAAAAATATTGCTGCCAGAAAGCAGCAACGTTTGTCGTAGTTCTGGGCAGGGCTTCGCATTTTGGGATACCCCAAGAACAGCCCAGTTCCTCCACAACAATGACCCATTATTTAGATATGAAACAATCCTTTAAAAATCATGAAAGCAATCTTAATACAAGTAAGAATACAAATATCCCTTTAAGAAACATACACACATATCCCCAAGAAAACAAATCTTAGCCATGTATGAGTCCCCTCTCTCATCAAATACAGATATTTCTTATCTTTCAAACTTATCTCTGTGTATTTGAAAGCAGAGGTAGGTACGCTTATCCTACCTAAGACCCCTTCATCCAAGCACCGAATGCTGCCTTTCTAGTTTAATATTTGTGTATCAGTAACATATTAAGCACTCCTGTGTTGGGCATAATAAAATATTTACCCACCAAAACCACAGAGCCGAGATTAATAACTCAAGAGAAATAAAGCCAGATTGCTGAGATGGTAGGTGGGAGAAGAGAAAATGTGCAAGAGCTATGTGTGCTGAAACTTCAAACTTTCTTTAAACTAAGATTGTCCTCCTGAATAAAGTTACTGAAGGATAAAAACATTTTGTTCATTAAAAGTGATTTACAAAACCCTTTATTCTGTTTTGCTTAACTATAAAAGTTTATTCATTTTGAAAGAAAAAGTTCTGTAGGCGAACAGAGTCATATTCATATTTTCTCGTTTCAATACCTAATTCATCTTCTGTTCCATTTTCACATCTAGGAAATTAAAGTACAAGAGCCTGGAGAGAAAATGACATTCACAGAAAAGGATACCCTTGCATTCCTGGTCAAGAGAAGGAGACAAACTAATTACTGAATTACAATGAGGCTTTTACCACCCTCTGAATCTCTTAAAGGAATATAAAATACTACCCCAAATCAGAGCTGAGATATTGAGCAATCAGCCAGCTTTGTTCAGGCACAACAAGGGCAGATGAAATAACGTTTAAATGCTTTCAAATGAGGAAAAACATGACTCTTTCTCCTAAGGGGAGAAATCAAATTATTATGATTTTGTTTTTAATTTGGCTACTTCAATGGACACATTTGTTTATATGCAGAGTATCACTGTTCCTACGGACTTTTCAATCCATGCTATCTGAAGCCCACAGCGAAGCACTGGTATCCACGATCAGTCAGCAGAGATGACACATACTCTAGGTGTCTTTCATGGACAGCACTACTGATTCCCGTGTATCTTTGAGCAGGTCGTAGCAGTGGTGACCAGCAGAAGTGTCTAGAAATGCAATACCTGGAATGGATATGTCTGACAGCTGCATTCAGTAGCTGATCTAATATGGGCTTTGGAGGGAAGCAGGTTCCTTCTCTGATTCCACAGTTCACTTAATCTACACGAGCTATTCAAGCCAATACTTTCTCCTTGAAGCTGTGGGATTTTGCAGCATTGAACAGAATCTGAGTCTTTTCTTCCTGGGAACCTTGTCATGACAATCTCTGTAATGAAAAAGTAATGACTTTGCAACGGGCTTATTAGAGAAAGAGAGAGAGAGAGAGAGAGACTTTTGGAGATTAAATAAAATCTGGGCCCTTATCCAGGTAGAGATCTTAGCCTGGCATTCCAGCTACATTCTTTCTGTTATTAAAATAATTTAGGAAACCAGGCAGCCTGCTCTGCATTCAATCATGTTAGCCCACGCTGTGTCAATTTGAATTCTGCCTGTGGTGATAACAGTTGAAAATCTGATGGGCCAGATCCTGAACGGCCAGATCGGCATTGCTCCATTACAATCAGTGGGGTTTTGCCAATTTGCCCTTGTTAAAGATCTGGACCTATACTTCTAGGCAGGCATTTTTCCAGGGAGCAACACAGTCTCCTATCTTTTTGGAGAACAAAATGAGGGAACAATTCAGTGATACTTTGGAAAGTGGCATGACCATGATAATGCAAATTGAAAATTATGTTCTTGGCTCGTTTTCAGAACACTTGAAACTTGACTGGAACTACGTTCAGGATCTTCAAATGTAATTAATAAAGAAAACATGGTACAATATTGCAGAGTAGGTGCCACCAGCTTCCAAATTAAAAATGACTATTTTTCCCTTTTAGTTCATTCAGATATCTTAACAACCTTGCTAAAAAGTCACCTTTGATGAAAACACCAACATTTGCACATTTAAAAAGCATCATAAAGGCATTTCATTTCCCATCTAAATTATTGGGCTTTTTTAAAATTTATATTTACAGTAGAAAATGTGCAAGCTTTGGAAATGGTGCTGTCAGCATCTGTTTCTCAGCTGATGACAATTGGGGCAGCCTATCACAGAATCAGAGAATCATTTAGGTTGGAAAAGATCTCTAAGATCATCTAGTCCAACCATCAACCCATCCCCACCATGCCCACTAACAATGTTCCTCAGTACCATATCCATTTTCCTTTAACACCTCCAGGGACAGTGACTCACCCACCTCCATGGGCAGCGTAAGCCAGTGCATTACCACACTTTCTGAGAAGTAATTTTTCCTAACAGACAACGTAAACCTCCCCTGGCACAACTTAAAGCAATTACCTCTTGTCCTATCACTGTTGCCTGGGAGAAGAGGCTTACTCCTCCTTGTTACAATTTCAGGTAGTTGTGATGTTAGGTGCATCCTGTGCTCTACCTCGCCACAATCCATGCAAGAGAATGGAGCAGGTCAGTCCCTTCCACATCCATGTTAGGATCTTAGATACTTCTGCACCTGAGCAGCATTTCTCCTGACCTTTCTCAAGATCACAGGTTAACTCTACAAGATGATCCAACAATAGTCATTACATCAAGAACTACTTAACAGAACATCAAGAACTACTTAACAGAACAGTAGTGAGGGTCACAAAGCTTCCCTCAAGAGATGAAACCTAGAAAACTTTCATGATTCTGCTCTATGGCCCAAAACCTTTATGTCTCATTACCATCTGCCACTACAGGAAAGAAAGGGAAAAAAAAAAAAAAACGTAAAGAAGGAATTTTGAAGTTTGGGGAGAGGTATTTCCTACTGAAAGATGACAGGTATTTTTGATTTGGAAAAAGGGAAAGTAAAAAAAAAAAAAAAAAAGAAGAAGAAGATGTTTCTTTCAAGTGCTCAAAAGAATTGAGGAAGTTTTAGCTGTTGCACAGAAGGAACAGGACATCCACAGGGGATTTGCAGGTTTAACATCATCCTAAAGAACTTGAACTCAAAGACCATAGTTATGCTATCAAAGAAAAGGGACCAGGATCAATTTCTTGGAGCATCAGGAGGATTTTGTTACTGCAAAGGCACAGCTAGATCTTAGGACCTGCCTGCTGGAGAGCTCCCCATGGGTAGCATCTCCTCCAGTAATAGCTCCCATACCATTGCCCAGAGAGCAGGACTGGCAGGACTGGCAGCATAGCAAGGATTTTCACAAGAGACAGGCCGAGCACTGCTTTCAACTAGCAACAGCTACAGATGCAAACAGCAAACCAGCTGGTCTGGCTTATTCAGGTGAGCAAATGTTGATTTTTCAGGTGGCAGAATGGATAATTACACCTGCTTTTCCCTTACTCATTCCATCCTTGTCCTTTCTCTGATGATCTGGCTCACAGAACTAACCTGAGACAACACTGCCTTTTAGATTATTCCTCACCTTTCAGCTGAGACTGATAACCCTTCAGCTTCTCTTCTTGATTTCAGGGACTTCCTATTTCACCTGGTTTTTGAAGCAAAGCCCCACTAATAACATTTCAATGCATCCACCACGATGAGCTCTTAAGGCAAAGGAAATCAGAATTGCTTTCTCGTAAGCATCCCAGGAGAATGCAATGATTATATTAAAATTTTAATCACAAGCTCCTTTAGTTACAATCACAAAAGAGTCACTGTACAAGGGAATTTCACAATATGAATCTCATCTATGAATTTGTGTCAGATAACAGTTTGCTGCCTGGGAATTGTAAATCAGTTATTAACAAGCCAAATGGTTAACATCAAACCTGATATCTGTATGCAAGGAAGAGACAAAGTCTCTCTCAGACTTACAAAGTTCTACACGTACTAGTCTGAATAACTTTATTCCCAGTTTTCTGGCTTGAAAGACAACATCTGTTGGAAGTGCCACCGAACAATATTGCTCTACAGCAATACCTCCACCTGATCCATGCAGTGCTGTACTCCTTTGGAATCAATGAGACACATTTTCATAACTGAAAATCTCTTCTAAAAGACTGACACACTATAATGCAAACTTAGTAACCAGAGGCTAGATGTTTAATTCAGATGGATATTGTTCTAGCCCAGGCAAGAAGAAAATCATCTATAAAAAAAACCAGCCAAAATCTACAGTCTTCACTAGAGCTGTGCAGGCTCCTCAACAGCTCAGAGCTCAACATCTATCCCAGGACCTGAGCCTGTCCTCTACCTTACAGAGCTGTTCCTTGAATATATAATTGCACTAAAAATAAAAATAAAAAAAATGTATTGGCTTTTAGCAGTTTTTAGTTACCAGGATTCTAACTGAGCTTGAGCATGTTGCTAGCTGTGCTTGAAATCTACTATATTGCTTTTTTTTTTCCTGTGTATATTAGAAAAAATAAATCCATTACTACATTTAAAGGCTGCAAAAGGTGGTGAGTAATACAGTGGATTCCAGTGATGAATTTGTAATGCAGCTAGAAACCGAATATTTAGATTTGAAATCCCAGCTCATTATTAAAATTAATTCTGAATGCCTGTAACTCTTTGCTAATGTCTTCATAGAAAACTACATCGTTTGCATCACTGTGAGATTGCCCAATTCCTTCACTTGCACAATTGTTCCAATAATCAAGAGTGAACTTAGCTTCTGCAGGTGCAAGAGCATCTCCAAATAACACAAATGATTTGATGACTGAAATGAATCTGATTCATGGCAGAAGTATTTTACAGGGTACTCATACTTCTGCTTATTGATTTTTAAGCAGAGCTTAAGAGATATGAATGGAATTACCACAAAGATTTAAATGTACATGTAGGGCAGAGACAGATAAACTGATTAATTAACTGATCAATTCCCTGAGGAGCTTAAAGACTATCTCGTAAGTTACAAAGGGAGGTGTGGAATGCAGTGCCAGCTTCACAAAGGTATTTCCCCACGTGGGAGTGTGTCCCATGAATAAAGGAGTTTCATTTCTCTCAAATCAAGGATTCCTCTCCAGAGAAGCATTGATGGGATGGAGAGTGCCTCATTAAGCACCAGGTGTCCTTTACCACTGCATTTGACCCAAAACAGGAGAAGATATGATGATCTGTTGCTTGAGGCTCTTAAAGGCAGCTTCAATCCACAACTCCTTCCAGCCACAGGTGTGCCCAAATGTGAGCTGTGGGCTGGGATTCATACAGCTGTTTCACGTGTATGCACAGTGAGGCATCTTACTGCAAATCAGTTGGGACCGTGTTCAAACCATCTCCTCTAGGTGCCTGCAGCCGTTGCCATGCCAACTAGTAAGACAGTGATGGGTAATTTGGGCTCCCCACGCTCCACAGTTGCCAGACTCTATTCCTTATATAGGCAACAGAGAGAAGAAGGCATCTAAGTTAGGCATCTAAGATCAACACGCTGACTGCACACCCCACTGCCACCCCCAGGCAGCTGCTAGGTTCCTGACTGGTCCTCGCAGGCAAGGGGACCCACTGCACACTCACCACTCCTGAACCTGCTTCCTTGTTTGATTTCCTCTTCCAATGCGTCATTCAGAAGTGACAGTGCGGCACCTGGGAAACGATCCAAATCCGTGCACTTACGCATTTTTAACGCAAAGTGCTCAGCATCAGTTAGGCAGCCAGAGCTTTCTGCTCTTCATAGTATTAGAAGCATCTTGTTTCTTTGCAGTCAGGTAGAAAAGGACTCTACCACTGCATCTCAAAGGGGTTTTTCATGCATTTCCAGGTGTTTCATCCTGGAAATGTATTCCGCAGATATAGAATCAGATACACCTTCTCTAAGCTTCAGAATAAAGCTGCAATATGCAATATTCAGGTGCAGTATTCCACATAGAATCAGATACATCTTCTCTAAGCTTCAGAATAGAGGTGCTATATTCAGGAAAGTATTTAAGAGTTAACCATTTTATGGCTGGTGCACCTGGACTGTGAAGAAATCCTGTTGGATTTGGGCTTGTTTAGCTTGGAGAAGGTTCCAGGGAGTCCTTGTTGCAGATTTTCAGTACTTTAAGAGAGTTTATAAGCAGGAGGGGAAGCAACTTTTCAAACTTTTCATGTGGTCTGAAGGTGGTGAGGCACTGGCACAGGCTGTCAGAGAAGCTTTGGATCTCCTGTTCCTGGAGGCGTTCAAGGCCGGGTTGGATGGGGACTTGGGCAGCTTGAGCTGGTGGGTGGCAGCTCTGTCCAGGGCAGGAGGTTGGAAATGGGCAGGCATTGAAGTTTCTTCCAAACCTAAGCAGTTATATGATTCTGTGACCCTATGGTTTCTGTCAGAACTTCTCTAAGAGATTGAGATAGCTGCCATTCATGTAAATAGTGAAGAACTTTCTCTGCAACTACTCACAGAAATTCAAGTGTGTTCCAGGTTAGTTCATACTTCATGGAAAGATGTGAATCCCCTTTACTTCTTCCACATCTCTTCTGTTTATATGCATGCAGAAGAGCATCTAGCATTGCTAAAATGTAATATTAATTTCTTCTTGAGCTTGGAGAGTTTTGTCTTGTTTGGTTGTTGTTGTGCAGACATGTTTATGATCTGTTTCTGTAGACGTATTACTATGAGTTTTTGATAGGAATGAACGAGGAAATGACTTAGTAAAGAAATGGCCTTTACAAAAGCAGCAGAAGTAAGTGTGATTTGTGACATGCCTCAGTTCCTGGAAGAGTTCATTCTTGATGTTCAGATAGCATGCTGAGGCTTGTTTGAATGGACAAGAATTTCATTATTCCAGCAAATTGAAATCTCTGACAAGGGTGACCATTTGGGAACTTCAGTAACCCAAACAACCTTCAAGGGTAACACATTCAGAAAGAGCAAGTTTAGGTACCTTAGGTACCACTTACTTTAGTCGGCATTCAGGTCTCTCCTCTCATTTAATCTGTATGAAGGCTGAGTTCCTCACCAGATCTCAAGATCTAAGATTTCCCATGGAGAAAAAAAGGCTTCCTAAGAGAAGCCCATCCTATAGTAAGAATCTAAAAGAGGAGATACCTCTTTCTCTATCTGTTGGCTGTAGGGAATTGGCTTAAACAAGATGCCCAGTTGTTTGACAGCAAGATGGAGAAGTGATGAATCCCATGCTTGGAAGCATTCTGCAGTAGCCAGTGATCTTAATCCTGGGCCTCAGCAGGAGGCTTAGAGCTTGATTTGATGATCCAGGAAAAGCCAGTGGAAAACGTGGTCTGAGGTGCTCTGCAAATCTGTGCTGTGGCAGAGACTCTCGCTACGCTCTACATAGGGCTAGGTTCAGAGGGCTTCATCCCCAGACCACCTGGATTACTACAGTCCATCTAAGATATAGCAAAAGCATGAATATTTGAAGCAAGTTTATTATCGACAAGGGTGGGATATAGGCTCTGAGCCAGCTAAACCTCCTGGAAAGTGTTATTCACCAATGCTGGTTTGTGCGGGCAGGAATTCAAGCACATTCTTTAACTGTAGGCAGACCTGATCAGTCACCAACATGCCTTTCCTCTACCCAAATCTTTGCCATGTCTGTGAAACCCACTCCTTCTGCCCACCAACAGTCTCGCCTTGCTCAAATTCACCTTCAGCCATCTGGCTTTCACTTGCAGACAAGCCCTTCCAAGGCACAGGGTTTCTGGAGTGGAGTAAATGCAGCTAATATACATGCCAGCCCCCTGCTAGCTCTTGAATTAATGTTATTGAGGCACCTCACCTTGTGAGTGGCTGTGAATATTAAAAAGAGGTAAGAGGAATGATTCTTCTGGGAATCCGCCAACAAAAGGTCCAGTGATAGGGACATTATTTCTCATCCTTTAGCCAAGGATACACTCCCATAGTGAATGTTTTAACCCTTGTGCAATGAACCAGTAATTTCAAATTACGCTTTCAAAGCTGTTTGTTGAACACCTGTGGGCCAGTTTTAAATATTGGCTCTATGTAGGAGTTGCACAACTAATGGAAGGGTAATCTGAAGGCAGAGAAAAAAAAGGCAATGCTTTGTGTATGTGTCACTCACCCTTAACCATTTGCACAGTGTGGAGGGACCTGGCATGTGGATTCCAATTTGTAACTTTGGCGCATCTGGACTGAAATCAGTGACACCCACTGCTTGAGTCAATGTTGCCTAAGAAGAGTGAAGGCTGCCAAGCTAAGCTCTTTGATGTTACCGAGTTGGTCACTGTTTTGTTGAAACATCATCCTCTGATATTTGAGGCACGTTCACCAAGAAACTGAAAGAAGATCTAGTGCTGAGTGCGTGACAATGGCACTTGTGCATTCAGATGGGTGTGGAAACTGCATTGGTACAGGCATTTTATCTGCAACAGACAGGGCTTCACAGCAAGATGCCTGCTGTGACACAGGAGCAAACAGATGGGGCAAAAGGCATATGCATCTACTTCAGCATGTAATTCCAGAACACAACCTTTCTCTTTGGTTATTATTTATCAAACTGCACAACCAAATTTAGTCAGTGCATTTGAAAGCATAATTAATTGCAATGCTCTTAGTAGCGTTCCATTCTGCATTGCCTGTAAATCAAACTGCTGTAAGACAGATTTGATTTTTGGAAGGGTTTCCATCACACTGTGCATACTGAAAAATAATTAGTGAGCCAGGAGGGCAGTTACTTTTATCCTGCTAATTGGATATGCTGGCAGCTCTTACACCATTATGGTCAGATGTTGGCCTTATTTGCCAACCAGTGGGATTACCTCACTGGGGTGGCCATGTGTGTATTCAAGAATATTATTCACTCTTTCCAGATCTGTAGGAGTTGAACTGAGATGTGCGAGCTATGGTTTTGCTCTGAAGGGATCAAAATTCACATTGTCTTATTCAGCACTGAATGATTCCCAAAGGCTTAAGGCTGTGAGAGAGTCCTGGTCTCCTTTGCAGTCACCATCAGGCTTCAAACAGCACTCAGCCTGATCCAAAGAGGCCTTCTTCACTAATATTCACCATTTTATGTGGTCTCACAAGATTTGGGAGAAAGTGTCTTTTGGAATGTGGCAGAGCAGTTTCACAATAATTTGGTTTTGGCAGCAGGATCAGCTTAAGAAATTTTTCCTCTCCTTTCTCCTACCTTTGCAACACAGTTCTCTGACCTCACGGTTGTGCCAACACATCTGTTTGTAAAGCTGTGTGATGGCTGGATGAATGACATAACATAGGTTAAACTACGAACACTCTTCTTTCTCTCTCTTTTTTTTTTCTTTCTTATTTTTTTTTTTAAGTTGGGGGAAGGAGTGGCTGGAGAGGGAACTATCTAAGCAGGAATTGCCACTAAAGCCTTAAATATTGTGCAACTGCTATTCTGAGACTGGCTTGTTGGTGTTTGCTTTTTTTTTTTTTTTCTGAAGTAGCAATCATGCATGATAAGAACAAGGAAAAAAATGGCAAAAAAAAAATAAAAATAGGAGGCTCTTACATCTTTTAATTTGTCTCAAGTGCAAATTGATCTTTGGAAGACTACTGTGTCCTCTGTCAACAGCTCTCAGATAATTTTTTTAATCTGTAGTTTATGTTCAACTGCTTGCTTTCTCTTCCCATGGTTTGAGAACTACTACTACAAGAGTCTGAACACCGAGTGCATAGCTTTGTAGAACGAGCCTTTGGTGTGCGTGTGGTTGATGATTTCCTGGGGGAGAAAGGAAGTAGGACCAGCAAGAAGATGGATTTGGAAGGGCTGGAGAAGGCAGAAAGGACTCTTTCAATAGGCTAAAAGAGCTGGAGCTGTGCAGCCTGGAGAAAAGAGTGCTCTGGGGAGACTTGAGAGTGGCCTTTCAGTATCTGAATGAGGGATGTTAGAATGAAGGGGACAGACACTTTAACAGGGTCTGTTAGAATAAGAGAAGGGAAAACAAACTCAAACAAGGGATATTTAGATTGGCTATAAAGAATTTTTTTTTACAATAAGAGTGGTGAGGCACTGGCACAGGTTGCCCAGAGAAGTGGTGGATGCCTCATCCCTGGAGAAATCCAAGGTGAGGCTGGACGGGGCTCTGAGTAGCTGACTGAGTTGTAGGTGTCCCTGTTCATTGCTGGGGAGCTGGACCAAATGACCGTTAGGTGCCCATTCCAACTCAAACAATTCCATGATTCTATGACATTAAGACAGGTCTCAGCTCAGGGTACAAGGTAAGAACTGGGCTGCAGGGATGTGGAAGGACAAGAATCTCAAAAAGGAAGGGGAATAAAATAGACATAGGAGAATTCTGTGACTGAAAAAGTTAACACAAATGTAATCTGTTGGAAAATAGTGGAAGTGTTCTTGTTGAAATTACTGCATATTATATACTTTATGCAATGTTTATATTGTATTATATTATATTATATTATATTATATTATATTATATTATATTATATTATATTATATTATATTATATCATATCATATCATATTAGTTGCATTATATTAGTTACATTATATTTTGATGAAATTGTAGGATACAAATCCTGAAAGAAGTAACAGACCCAACATCAAAATTTACCAGGACAGTTCTCACATGGTCATCTTAAGAAAATGGCCAGCACCTCATTAGACCTTATAAAATAGTAATACTTATTTTCAAGTACTGATGCTAAGGTTTTTCATGTTACACTGGGATAAAATTCACCAGCCCAAGAAAACTAACCTGAAAATCTCCCTCAGAGTCTACAGAATCTTAGTTGAAAAAGTAATATAATTCCCAAAAAGAAAGCAGGACTGTTCACAGAAAGGAAGGACAAAGAAGAGAAGCCTGGACAATTCAGAGCAGGAATTTGCATGTATTTAGTATTTACTTTTTCTGAGACTACTGCTTTTTCAGTTTTGTTTTGCTTTTTTAACCAGGGAAATGAAATACCTTTTCTAAACTGATTCTAATGCTGATGACTGTAATGACATTTATGAATGAAGCCTTCTGCACATGAGCTATTTCCATCGGTGCAATCAGGACATAATGAAAACAGATCGATATTAAAATGAACTAGTTCCAGCAAAGGACATAAGCAATATTTCACAGTAATCTCACCATGGACAACATCTATTCAAAGAATCATGGAATGGTTTGGGTTGGAAGGGACCTCTAAGACTGTGTAGTTTCAACTCCCTGCTAGACTAGACCAGTCCGACTAGACCAGGTTGCTCAAAGCCCCATCCAGCCTGGCCTCGAATGCCTCCAGGGAGGGGGATTCACAGCTTCTCCGGGTAACCTATTCCAAAGCCTCCCTAAAAATCAGAAATCATGAAGATTGTATCTACATGCACATTGTATGGAGAGCTGATTTAAATGGCAGGCTCTGTGAGGATGGCAGAGACACAGAACTTTGAAAACCTAATGATCCACTTTACAGAGAACAGTCTCTCTGAGAGATTAAAATTTCAATAAAATGCAGTAAAATACAGAGCAGTAAAATAAAAAGCATTAATAAAAATACTATCTGAAGGAGTATGGACATACGGCTTTGAAGATGATGAAGTGGTCAGCGTTTCCCAGTAACTAATTCAGACAACATCAAGGTTAGCAAGAGTGAGGTGAGCCTCTCAAATGCTATCTAACTAAGCTAGTCCCTTCTGCTTGAACAGCAAACAGAACGAGGCCATGGACTGTTAGAAAAATGCCATGTTATCCATAATGACCCAGAAAATATTTCCCACAAGCAAATTTCAGTCTGTTGACTGGGTAGTGTCTTAAGAAGCAAATGTCACTGTTGTGGGTAGTGACTTAAGAATTCACTATGAGCAAGTTGCAGAGAGTGACTGGCCTTCAGGGAGACACAGTGGTTTGGTTTCTCCCTCACTTGGATGGTAAAAATTTCAGAGTTCTTTAGGGGGTGGGACTGAAGCCAAATTTTAAAGCCAGCAGCAGGGCTTGCAAGCTTACCAAGTGCCAAGCTTTCACCTGCAGTTTGGCAGGTATCAAGCAAGTATTTGCACCACAATAATGCATTTGTTTGTAATATATCCCAATATAACATATTACTTGAAATATTGTTTATGGAAAGCAGACAAAAGAGGCCCTGAATGCCAAGGCAAGTTTGCAAATCTTTGTTTGCAAATGTTTTCTTTCATATTAATCCAGCTCTACTGGGAGAGGTCTGCCTCATCTAATGCTAGCACTTCTGAAGTTAAGTAGGTAGTTTAAGCACATCATTTAATCTGTATAGATGAAAGAGAAAAATAGACACTTTCAGAGGGCAATACATTCTGTCGCTATTGTTCAGCCCTTAGATGATTATGAACTACTCCATGGGGATACAGATATCCTTTGACTGCAGACAGAGTTCAGGCAATTTGTTCAAAGAAAACACGACAGATTCAGATGAGTCCTGGTAATGGCTTATCTTTTGGCCAAACAACAGATCTTCACCAGGACATCATGGAAAAAGTCATCTGCTGCAGTCCCATTTGTTGAGGCCAGCCATCCTTGACTTCCATTTACACTTACACCCAGGGGGCAGGTGGGACCAGTTTAAATGCACCTCTGCTTTGGTCAGAACTTAAAGTTCTTCACAACACCAAGGAGATCTTCACTAACAAGTGGCCACATATAAGTCACCAGCCACTCTTTCTGTCCTGGGCTTTTTATATGGGCAAGAAGAAGACTTTAATCTTTTATGAAAAAAAAAAAAGCCTCTGTTGGAAGAACCACAGCACAAGAGACAAAGAATGTTTCTGTCAAGCACAGTAGACACTGAGGCCATGTCTAGACATTAAACAGTGCAAGGGAGTGCTCCCAAGCATCAGGACTTATTCATCTTTGCTGTTAAAACAGTCACTGTCCTGGCTCGGGCCCCTGGCAAATAATTTTTTTTACTGCCTGATTTGGGAGTTAGGATAAACCAGAATCCATTCCCAACAGGGAATTCAGATACCATCTCCATCTGGAGGATGAGGAAGCATTAGCAATGTGGATAAAGTTTGCTGAGTGCCCATTTAACCAAAAGCAAGAGAATGGTTCTGAAAAGATTAGTTTTAGGTATAGACCACAGTATACTAGTGAGACACAGTCTGTTAGACAGTAGACGTAATATTCCATGCTGAAGTTCTTATCTCCGTACTTGTAGCACATTTATTTTGAAATAGAGTAGCAAAGGTTTTCTCAGTACTCACACAGCAGAATCATTTTCCATCGTCTTCCATCTTACGGTCTTCCTGTACATATTTAACCTCTTAGCCAAATAGGTTTGATTGATATACACCACCTCCGAAAAGCTCAGCTGCAGCAACTGCTGCTAGGAGGAAAGATCATTCCCATAGGTGATAGTGTAGTCTCATGCCTGCCTTCTGCAGTCACCTTCAACAGCGTTTTGAAAAGTGGACTACCTAATAGTGGCCTACCTGAAGGATAGCTTCCAGGATGATGAAGCCAAATGTTTTAGTACTGGTAGATGATATATCAAGGGAGCAACAGACAAAAGTCACAGCCTGGGAGGTTCAAACTAGGAGGACATTAGGAAAACGTTCTCAACTGGGAAAGTCATGTGGCACTGGAACAAGCTACCAATACATTGTCTGAGGTCTCCATTTCAGGCAGTCTTCAAGTCTTGGGTAGAAAAAGCTACAGCCAACCTAGCCTAGGACCAGTGACAGTCCTGCCTTAAGTGGGCAGCTGAACAGGATGAGCGTGAGAGGTACCTCCACAGCAACATTTCTGTAAACAGCTGAATGTTTCTCAGAGTGTTCACCGCCTGAGAGTGCTATGCTATCCCTTCCAGCTCTTCCTTTCATCGAAGCTATACTCAGGTCAAGCAGCAGAACCCAGAGGTCATACAGGAAGGATTACTTCCTTGGTATGCTTTCCTCTTCCTCATACTCCTTCTTCTGACCTCTGCAGAGCTGTGCAGGTTTGACTAAAGAAAGAATGTGACCTTTTGACAGCAGAGTTCTCCAGCAATTTGTTCTAGATGGAAGTTATTTCCTCTGATTCCCCCTTGTTTTTTTCCTTGCCTCTTTGCCACAAACGGGAAGATTTGCTATGTCTGGAATGTAAAGTTTTGGTCAGTACTCATGAGAATAAAATTCCCATTTCAACTATGTGCACCAAAAGTTACTTTCAGACAAGAGCTGTGCAATTTTTCAAAGAGCTGTCCCTTTTGCAATGGACTGTCCACCAATGGAATTTCCTAAAAATGTCTTTTTTAAGTTGAAATGGTAAAGAAAGGTTAAGTTTATTAAAATGCATGCTTTGCTTCATGAAAAAGCTAGTATGCCAGGCTGAAGCAACAGTGGTGGCGTAAGTAAATATATCACTAGTTACATATTTAATATATTCAATTCATATTATAGAGAAGCAATATATTTATAGGTAAGCAAATATACACATTTAGAATTAAAGAGAAATATGTTTACATACTTAATATGGATTTATAAAAAAAAAGCAGATTAAATAATTTTTTGCTGAACCCTCTGTTGTTACAGAGGTAAAAGGCATAAACTGAATAGCAATGCAACAAGACACTTGATTTTTGACTGCCTTACCTACTCCTTGTACTCTAATACATTTACGTAACAGTCAGTCTGGGTAGCTTAAATTACTGATATTTAATAATAATATAAAGCAAAATAACTGTCTGCCAAGATTTGCTTTGCTCCATTTCTGTATCTCACAATGTCACAGAAACCAAGCAGTACTCAAATGCCCAGTAATCCACGTACAAGCTGCTAATCAGAATTAGAAGGGGTCTTGAGATATTAACCAGAGCTGAGATCAGAAGTGAATAAAAGAAGGAAATTCTTTGCTATGAAACTCTTTTGCTCCCTAGGACTTCCCAAAATACAACGGAAGTTCTTTAAATGACTTGTGAGTCTATTTTAAGCTAAAGGAATCTCTCACAAACCAGTAGTACTTTCCATAATGGAAAACACTTCTTCAGGTGACAAATCTTAAAACCTTAAAACCATAATTTTATTACATCAATATAAAGTTTTGATAGATATTTTGAGCTAACATTTTACTGGCCAAAATCTATTATTCCCTGCCAAAGTGGCATAGTTCGCCTGAGGGGGGGAAATGTTTCGCTCTTTAGAAAGTAAGGCACTTAAAAAAAATAGTAGGAAAACACTATTTTTAAAAAGGCTCTAAGCATTTTTCTAATAGGTTTTGTGTAAAATATGTTGCAGCTGTTGAGCACATGGTGCATCAGAAGCTTGGAGTGGTGCTCCTTTGGGATGTCTTGCACAATTTGCTCTTGGATTTTTTTTTTCCAATACAGATCACTGAGATTTCCTGGAAAAGCAAATTACCTCTGTTAAAAAAAGGAAGGGGGTAGAGTCTATTGTTAAGTTTTCCTTTATTGCTAAAGCAAATAATAATGGATTAAATGGTTATGGTGGATGGTCAATTCAATTGAATTTAAATTAGCCGAAAACCCAGAGCTGTTGCAGAGGTTTCATGATTATAGTTCAGAAGTGTAATGGAGCACAAGAGCTGTTGCTAACACCGTTTCTGCTTTTAAGCTGTAGGCCTTCCTTGCATTTTACCTGCTGTCTCCTTAGGCCCACCCTGCTTCCAAGAACCAGTCTGCCCAGATCTACCAGGCTGAGAGGAGGCATGACATGATGTACAGGTATCAGACATCTGGTTGGGACACTGATCGGGACCCTCTCTTTCTACTCTGCCCTCAGATGCTTTAATGTACAAGGTAGGTATTGCTGGGCAGTTGCACAGTTCTCCTTGTTCAGCTCGTAGCAATGTCCTTTCATGAAGGGCAACAGGGAGAAGATGACATCGCAGCTCAGCTGTAGGCTGTAGTCTGCTCAAAGAGCTGTTGTGCTCTTTGAATACAGACTGATGTATTCACACTGCCTGAGCAGAAGCACTAGGATCCACATTTTGAGCTCCAATGTTTTGTCTTCTCTTCCTATACTGTACCCTCTGAAAACACTTTTATGAGAACGAAGAGTACATGGCTTCATAAATCCATTGAAGACAGAAAGAATCAACAGGTAGACACAGATATATATCACACATCTTCCGGCCTTTAGTTTTTGAGGTTGTCTTTCCTCCACGCTAACTGCAGAGACAAGGGGCAGCCTGCCTGAGAAAGCCCACTCTTTGTCCTCATCACGAACCACACTGTGCTATTTTCAGTTCTGTCACTGATTTTTTTCTGGTAAAGACATATCCTGGGAGTGAGATCGTTGTGACATAAAAGTGATTCAGGAAAGAATCAGACAGAAAAACCACCCACCTTCAAAGTAGAGTGCTAATTGCAATTAAGAAAACGACTCCAGAATCTTGTCATCACTGGCTGCTTCCAATTCCATCCTTTTCCAAAACACTGCCAGATCACAGTGGACTAAAAGACACAAGCCATAATGTGGATAGATGAAGGAATACGAGTTAATAGTTAGCCATCACTCGAGGAACTGGTGATGCAGAAAATGTGAAATAATCCTCAAGGAACAGCAGATAGAGTTGGATTAGAGATTTCAGAATCATCTTACCTCTTCGATGAACTGTTTATCATTATAGGAGGGTTTCCCCTATACAGAAGCACAGTGACAAAAGGAAATCCATTCAGAGAGAAAACACTCCTCCATTTGAGACATTGTGATCTTCCGCAGATCAGTGACTCAAATTATGTTGACTGGTGAACACAATCAGAAGCCAGTGGTGTTTTAGGGACTTGTCAAGACAGTGTTTGATACTCTCTGGTGTCTCAGTTTCCTCAACTAGATTTTGAGGCTTTAGCTGAACATCAGTGTTCTGTGCATGTGGTGGTCTATAAGCCCAAGTTTTAACTTGCAACACTGGCAAAAAAACAGTAAAATTTATCACCACTATCATCACCAAAAGACTGACAGGAGGAATATGTGATCAGCTGTTATTGATGTGCCTGCCTTATCCATAACCTCCACCCACTCCTATATCCCATCACTATGAAATAATGTTTCATTGTATTATTTCAGAACGGGCAGTACCTCAAACACAACCATTTCTTGAAGCACAGGGATCCATAGTTTTGTCTACAAGATCAAGCAATTGGTCAGATTTGCATTTTATCCTATTCCATTTTTCTCAGTGCAATTGGTAACAGATCAGCAAGTGAATCCAGAGGTATTTAAACCTCACAGAATCTCCTGTGTTCTAATCTTTTAGATAATTACATTCTGTGCACATATTCTGCCAGAATGTTCAGTATTAACATCGAACTATTATCCCCAATTCTTGCACATTTGTTTAACAGATGTTCCAATATCCTGAAGAAGGCTGAATTGTAAGTCTCAAAAATGTGTATTTTATAATGTACTTATAAAAGATTAGAGATGAAATTATTTCCATGCAGCAGCTACTGCTTGTTGCAGAGATAGAGACAGCAGTACAAAATCCTCTGTACAGCACTCACTGTCATTTACCACCCTAATGCCAAACCCCAGATTCCACAAGGCCAGGCACGTCATTTACTGTTTGCTCAGAGGACTCTGTCCTGTTCCCTCACTCCCAATCAGGCAGAGGTTTCCCTTCTCCATGCTGAACAGCCCCAGCTCTCTCAGCCTGTCCTCATAGCAGAGGCATTCCATGCCTTGGATCATTTTCGTGGCCCTACTCTGGACACACTCCAACAGATTCACATATCTCCTGTACTGAGGAATCCATATGTGGGTGCAGTTCTCCAGGTGAGTCCTCACAGTGCAGAGCACCTCCCTCAACTGATGTGTCTCATCAGAGTGTGCAGCCAGAAAGTCCCTACTGGAGGGCCACAGCCCAATGCCAGGAGCTGCCAGGGACTTCCTCACCATACCTGCCTTGCACCTGGGTTGAGGCAACCTCCATTTACAATACAAGCTGAGGAATGGAAGAATTCAGTGCAGCCCTGCTGAAAAAGACCTGGAGGTACTTGTGGATGGGAAGCTTGACATGAGCCAGCAATGTGCTCTCACAGCCCAGAAAGCCAAACATGTCTTGGGCTGCATCCAAAGCAGCACAGACAGCAGGGTGAAAGAGGTGATCCTGCCCCTCTGCTCTGCGCTGTGAGACCTCACCTACTGCATCCAGATGTGGAGTCCTCAGCACAGGAGAGACATGGAGCTGCCAGAGCACATCCAGAGGAGGGCCACAAAAATGATCCCAGGGATGGAACACCTCTCCCATGAGAGAGACGGGGCTGTTCAGCCTGGAGAAGAAAAGGTTCCAATGTGACCTGAGAGCAGCTTTCCAATGTCTAAAGGGGAGCTACAGAAAAGAAGAGGACAAATTCTTCAGCAGGGTCTTTGGTGACAGAGAAAAAGGAAATGATTTCAAGCTCAAAGAGGGTAGATTTAGGTTAGATATAAGGAAAAAATCTTTCACAGTGAGGATGGTGAGGCACTGGAACAGGTTACTTAGTGTTGTGGTTGATGCCCTGTCCCTGGAGACTTCCAAGGCCAGGCTGGATCAGGCCCTGGGCAACTTGATCTAGCTGTGCATGTCCCATGCAGGGGAGTTGGAGTAGATGGCCTTCAGAGGTCTCTTCCAACTCTAAGTATTCTATGATTCTATGATTTCAACATAGTACTTAAAACAAACAAACAAACAAACAATCAATCAAAAAACCTTATCCTATTATGCAGTAAATTTTGAGGATTTATTAGAATAGCACAAAGTGAAGGAAAAGTGCTTTGCATCTTGTCATAGCCATGAGAATTTGGGTTCAAATCCCTCAGTGTTCTTAGGTCATACTGTGGAAGATGACTCAGAGATACCCCTTAGCAAATAGTCCTTTTTTTCTCTCTCACCATGTTAATATAGAGTCAGATCATCCTCGATTATTCATAGGTGGATTACCTATGCTGGGGATTAGTCAGTCTGGAGGTGCTTTTTAGGAGCAGCACTGGTCTGGAACCTTAGCAGCTTCCTTTCCTGCCCTGTGTACGTGTCCATGGACAGTAATGTCCCTGGCCTCTATTTCCTTAAAATATTTCCTATGCCTTTAAACAACTTGACCTGTATCCATTCAGTCCAGTTTCAGTCTTCGCTTTTGGGGGTTAATTTCCCCTTTCCTCATTTATCTTATTTACAAATGAGACGTGGGGAGTAGGCAGAGCAACTTTCTCTGCAGGGATTGTGCTGCAGCAGTCTGACAGCTGCCCAGCAGATGCACAAGGGAAACTAAATGGCCATAACCAGGTGCTGTCTGGAAAGATGTAGGAGTCTGGCAATCATCCATTAGGACTTTGTTAGGCAGGTACAGTTCTTGCCAAGCAGAGGAAAATGATACTTAAGCACAAAACTGTACACTGTGTGTGTGTGTGTGTCTGTGTGTGTGTGTGTCTGTAGAGAAAGCTGCACACATTTCAATGGAAAAAAATCTCACACAAACATTTTCAATCACAGAATATTTTCCAAGTAAAAGTTCCTTTCGTGAATTTTGTAGCTCTTTCTCTCAGAGACATTTAGCTTTTGGATTTCTCCAGCACTATGTGCTGATAGCTTCACTCTGGATCAACAAACTGTGAGGGAAAGGTACTTACGTATGTGTGGATTCAAGAAAAGAGCCAACAAAACTCTAGCAGAAAATCTCCGCTTGTCCAGGATCATGCTTTACCTGTAACCGTAATGCTGCAGGGAAAATTTCCCAAGGGCGTGTCAGAAGAAGCTCCTGTGTGGCCTTAAAAGAAATGTCCAAACATTTACTTATTTTCTGCAAAAATGTTGTCTTCTTTCAAAAGCCTCTGTTTGATATGCTCCAACGAACAATGTGCTTCTCCTCCGCGCCTGCTAGCAATCCAGACAAACCATCAGCATATAAGATGTTCACAGATTCCTAGAGAACACAGAGACTTCAAAGACCCACCAATGTAGCAACACTTCCATAGAAAACAGCAAGACCAAGTTACAGAGAGCCATTGCCTGTACCTTGGAGACCCCAGCTTGACTTTACCTGCCAGAAAGTGTGTGCCCTTCTACTTAGGAGGAACTGCAAACTCAAGAGTGTAAGTGTTGCTGGGCCTTCTGCACCAAGCTCCTTATGCTAAAGCAAGGTGACCCAGTGGACGTTTTCTTCATTTGCAAAGCAAAGCCTAATGTTGACAGTGGCCCCAGACATCACCCCCTATCATGAGAGTTGAGAGTCCGCTCCAGTAAGGTCAAGAAAAAGGCAGAGGGATGCTGGTACTTGAGAGCCTACCCTTTGGCTGAGACTCAGACTACGCTTCAGACAAGATCCAAACACAGAATTTTAGTTCTGGCATTTTCCTGATGCAAAGTGAGATTGGTATTTACTGGGTCTGTTTCAAAGCAGCAATTAATTAATCCCCGTGGGCTACATTCTGAATGAAGTTTTTTTCGCATTTGACTCAAAAAATCACACTCTGAACTTTGATCAGATCGAGAATTAAGTAGTGTCACATACAATGATCCTCTCATCCAAAGTAGGTATTGGAGCTTGCTGGTCTGTCTAATCCCATCTCCATTTGCAAACATAACACCAGCAGTGTGGTTTGGGTCATGTTCATGTGGTCAGGTAGAGCAGCTAGAGGGAAGGACTTGTACTGTGACAAGGAAGTAGCAGTCACGCCTAGCCAAGCAGAAGCATCTGGTGATTCCCCAACACCTCAAGGAGAAGGGTGGGGGACTAGGCTCGTACAAGTTCAACACTTCCAGGTGTATCACAGTGTGGGAATCCTTGCTTCATGACACCTGATGAGTCAGCTGTCTTTTGCAAGCTTATCAGTTTAAATCACTATTTTCCAGTTTCTCAGCAGGGTTTGCTCAATATGAAAACAAACTACACGGGGCATTAACTCGTCTCTCCTGGAGCTGATCCAGCAAAAAGTAGAACTGCCAGTGTGTGAGAAAAAATCTTCCCATCAGGAACACTGCTGCTCTGAAAAAAATTACTATAGCGAGTATTGGTCTATTATATTTTTATAATGAATGGGTGTGAGCTCAATACCAAACTGCCATCAGCACACTTTTACACAGATCAAACCCCTCAAGAAAACATTTCAAGATTCATTAAAGTTAAGGCTTTGATAATTCAAAATTCAAAAGCAAATTTCCCCAGGGTTTCACCAACGGTTCCAAACTTATTGAATTAACCTGACTGATGGGCACAAAAATAAAGGAACCATCTCACTTTTAACACAAAATTAGAGTTACATGTATAGGTTCAGGCCCAAGATCAAGTCATGGCTAGTATGAAATCAGTTAACTTGGCATCTTTGGTCAATGGTACATGCAGAATCATCTAACTGGAACCTCTTTCATTGTGAGTTAAGGTCAGTTATCAAAATACCCTATATTTGTCAAAGGCTGAAAGTGCACACATGAACAGTTACCTTCAATGTCTTCTTCATGCGCTGTTTGGTGGTATTATAGTTTGAAATTCAGCTGCTTGCAATGACGAAATCACATCCCACAGAGAAAAAACATTCAGACATTTCATGAATAAAGACATCCACATGGTCCCATCAACTCAGTGATGTTTCTGCAGTCATGCCGTTACACTCAGTAACAACAATTATTTTTCAGTTTTAGCCCTTTGCTTTTGAAGTTTTGATGAAGTATTGCTGCTTGCACTGACCACATAAACACCTTGGGTTAATAATTTCAGATTCTGAATACGTATTCAAGGTGAGTTTTCCTGTTGTACCACTAGAGAACATCCCATGCAGGAGGGAAGCAGATGCCAACATTGCTATCAGCTCCCCATGGCCAGCCAGGGACAATGCCCTGTTCCTGGGGGTGTCACTGACATAAAGGTCTGAGTTCCCTAATGCACCCTTCCTCTCCCTCATGCTCTTTTTCCCTCCAATATCCAACACATATGAGGAATGAACGTGTCCTGGGCAGAAAGCCTCTGACAACATGCTACCTTAATCACATAGTGAAAAGCATTCAGGTTTTGAAACCCAGCCCTGCAACAGACTCTCAGCAAGTAGTAAAGCCTCACTGGCCCCCAAGATAGAAAAGCCATTTGACTTGTTATTGTCTCTTTTTTATTTTCAAGCTTATTTCCTCTCTCCTCTTAATCATTATGCACTTACATAACACAGGCCAGTGCTTTATTACATAGACTGCCTACTTGCTCACACAAGCATCCCATATCTGAAACTCAAAGTCTCTGCCTAGAATATAATTCCAGGGCAAAAGCAGAACACATTTCTCTTTGCCATTGCAAATCCACTGAAGAGACACCAGTAGCTTTGCCTCTCCCAAAGGAATAAAATGAATTGAAAATTTCCTAAGAAAAAAGGCCAACAATGGCCTTTTGAACAGTCAAAGTGTCCATTTCCCTGTTAGCCCCGAGCCAGTAAACCCAAAATGATTCAAGTAGCACATAAAGAAGTGTAAGATGTGGAATGCCAAGTAAAGGAGAGACACAGACCTGCTGGAAAGCATTCAGACAAGGGCTAACAAAATATGATCCGAGGGATGGGACGCTTCTCCTACAAGGACAGGCTGAGAGAGCTGGGGCTGTTCAGCTTGGAGAAAGGAAGGCTCTGGGGAGACCTGAGAGTGGACTTTCAGTATCTGAATGGAGGCTGTAAGAAGGAAGGGTACAGACTCTTTAGCATGGTCTGCTGTGATACGACAAGGGGAAGCAATTTCAAACTAAAAGAAGGGAGTTTTATACTGTCTGTAAGGAAGAAGATTTTTACAATAAGGGTGGCACAGGTTGCCCAGAGATGTGGTGGATGTCCTGTCCATGAAGACATTCAAGGTCAGGCTGGATGGGGCTCTGATTACTTGATGGAGTTGTAGGTGTCCCTGTTCATTGCAGGGGAGATTGACCAGAGGGCTTTTAAGTGTCCCTTGCAACTGAAACGATCCTATGATTCCATCATTCTATAAAGGTTTTTGGGCAACCAGGATCAGAAAGATTTCAGATGAGGCTATTGTTTCCCCTTCCAGGAGAAGACGCAGTCTTAAGGTCCTACTTCCAGAATTGCAGGAGTCTCCCACAAGCCAAGCCTATTCCCAAAAAATACATGGCTGGTTTTCAAGTTTCTCTGTGTGTCTTGTATGGGACACGGGAGAAGGGTGGTCAGGAGAAGCAAAGCACAGAGAGAGCCACCACCATGACACACCCAGAATCCCATGAATCCCATGGGGGTTGCTCTTGCCTTGGAATTCCCCCACCCTTGCTCAGGCTACTTCCACCTTTTTATCTATAAGCAGGCTCTCTCGGTTCCTCCCATGCTGGAGGATGAAGGAATTTCCCCACCTTTCAATCCATTTGATCCAAGACCACACCATGAGGTGATTTTTCCATTTTACTAAGACGTGCCAAAGATATATCCAAGCCTGGGGATATCTCCAGGCTGATGAGGCAGCAATACCATGAATACCAGCATGTCTACCTAGAATTTCATGCGTGGTCTGGAAAAAATCATACAAGTTATCATAGAAGAGACTGACTCTGCTTCTTCAGTACCTTAATGTTTTCATTTCTGGGCCTTCTGGAAAAAAACCTTTTGCAAAAAAAATCCTAATGGACCATCACTTCAGTGGAACATGTTTCTGATAAACTTCAGCCAGGATTTCAGCCTCTCTATTAGCACAAGCCTCTAATTCAAAGCTGACAGCTCAATTGATTTGCCTAAGCACAGGTGAACAGTATTATTTACAGCTTCTCATTGTCTGAAGCATCAGCACAGGGATAGCCATACCCTACTGGAGATGCAGCTAGAGGCCATGCCAGACACCTTGGGGTGCCTTGGAGAGCTCTGCTTGCTTAGATTTAAACAACTGAATCAAGTCTGTGGCATGTATGCAGCTGACACTTTGCCTATGACATGATGTAGAGTGTCAGCCTCATGCTCAGCTCAGTACAGCCTCAGTTCAGAAAAATTAACCAGAGGAGTTCATGGCCTTTGGAAGAATGATAAAGTTACTTCTGGGATGTCCAAGCCACAGATGCACTGATGCAGCATAATGTCCAAGGGTCTCCATTTAAGAGGCAACCTGAAATCTAAGCATATATGGAGCACAGAAAAGTATAGGAACAGGTTGCTGGGCGTGGAGCTGTAGGTTGATGCATCAACCTCCGCTTTGGTTTCTCTCACTAGTGGGTTTACTTCAAAGACATTGATGCTATTTTAGTAGGTTGCCTTATATTTATTTCTCCTTTTTATCTGTGTGATGAGTTAAAAAATGCCATATGCCTGTTTTTATGTTCCTTGGGCTTCACCCCCACGCACACCCCGTGCACACACACATACACACAGCTTCCAGTTGACTAAGGAATGTTAAACATTTATCTGTGGCTCAGTGCAGCCACTGGTATACCAAAGCATACAACCAGTGTGGGTGTACCGAGAGATATAGATGCCATATGGAAACTACATCTGACGTGTACGGCTTGGGACAAATGGGAAAGAAATCTGTGCCACTCACACTTACCATGAGAGGAGTGTGTTTTGTTTTGTTTTGTTTTGTTTTTTTTCTGAAAATCTCAAGTTGTTTTGACTTTTTATGTCTCTGATGCACCAAAATGCAGGCACTGGCTTGTCATCAGAACAGAGCCAGAGGGGGAGATGGGGATCGAGTGTGGCATGGAGGGAGAATTGGTCACCGTGAGCCTCCTCCCCTCACCCACATTTGCAAATGGGCTGGACTCGCCCTAAGGAGGCAGCTGTGCTACGCCCACCCACCGACTGGCAGCTCTGAGCCGGCATTCCCATGACTGCCAGGAAAGAGCTGGCTGCCATCCTGCCTCACAGAGCTCCCTCCCTCCGGGGACAACATACACCTCACCTCCTGAAAACTGAATTCCCTGATTCTTTATTCAGACAAGCGATGGCTGATAGGCAAAGAAGAGAAAATCAAGCAGGGCAAGGAGTTTCAGGTGGGTTGAGAAAAAGATAAGTTGGAAAGAGGATTTAATTATACAGATGTTATGGTGATTAGGGTCACCTGAGTAGGTAGACGGATTTGCACATAGAGGAAGTTTTGCTCCAGTGGCAATAACTTCTTCCACCTCTGTCCTGTCTCCGTTAAGAGCTGGTCTAGACAGTGTATTGCTCCGAGTGCTGAGAGACAGCTGACCTTGGCAGCCCCTCTGCTGCTGATGGCAAGTGGGGTTTCACCAGTGCTGATGCAACTTGCTGGGATGCTCAAGGCAGGTTCAGCCCCCGGCAGCACTCAGGCGGTCTGTAGGAAGGCTGCTTTCCAGGGGCGGGGAGGAGGAGAGCCAAGATTTATGGAGGAGGCTGGCAGCCGTCCACGGAGAGGTTTGGGAGTGGGAGGCTCCATCACCCACTCTCTATGCAAAGAGACTCGTACTGCTGTCAGTGGAAGGCTGGCTGTACAAAGACCCAAGGGCTGGGCTTGGCAGAGGGAACATGTTGTTCTTCAGTGTGAAATGAATGTGGAGCCAAAAAAGCTGGTGTCAGGAGGAGTTGGGTAGTCATGCTTCTCAGCGCGTGTGGGAGACACAGGCTGCGGCTCTCCCCTCCAGCCCTGCAAGACCAAAGCTGCAACTGGGGGAAGAGAGATGGATAAATTCGTTGGTTTAACCCCAAAAATGAAGCTTCTGTCTGGCTGTTGTTGATCATCACTGGAGTGAATAATGACAATGTGTCATAGGTTTTTGCTTCCCAAGCATCAGAGCTATTTCCAGTACTGACAAGCTGCTGTGGGGTGCTGCTGGTGGCACTCCACAGATGAACAAATGTCTCAGCAACAATTACTTTGTCTCAACCCAGTGAAACCTGAAAGCCCTAACAATGTCACAGTCCCAGGCAAGAGATTTTTTCCCTTCTGTCAAAACGGGAATGGAGGAAGAGGAGGAAGAGGCCAGGAGGCAGAAGCAGGCCAAGTTACAAACACATAAAGGAGAACTAAAAATGTCCTGCAAAACAAGAGCTGAGGAACGTGCCTGCTCTCCTTCTCCTTCAAGCAACTGCACAGCAAGGTGCTGACTGTAAAAACAAATACAACATTACAGTGCTGAAGCAGGAAAAAACTAAATCCCAATCACAGAAATGCAGAGAAGAAAAAAATTAATCAAGTAATGCCAAACCTAATAATAACAGCCCTCACCATCAGCCTCCCCAAAAGAGAGGAAAAGGAAAACAAAGGCTCTGAAACACAAAACACAGGAATTCATGGAAAATATAAAACAAATGTAAGAAAAACAAGGAGTACAAGACTGCACACAGGTCTCCACTTCCCTTTTCCCCCTTATGTATACAGAGAAAGTGAGGGAAAGCAAGCACCATTCCCAGATAGCTGTGTTTCTGGAGCTTGTAGATTGGAAAATTACTTGTAAGTGATTTGAACGAAGAAGGCAGCTACACTTCACTCTTATGAGGGGTCTTGACTTAATGGAGTCATTCAACTGAGCTGGGTATAAGGCCAATGTGACTATATTTGAACCCCATTCTGAACTTTTGTAACAAATTGAACTTATCAGTGTAGGCAGTCGTATAGCAGAGGTGATTCCTCAGCAAGAAAAGGATCTTAGAGAAACGTAAAAGACTCAGACCCTGATAGAGGGAATCATTCCCTCCTGCTTTGCTAATACTAGGCATTCTGATACCTGCTGCCAAGGCGGTCTGTCTGAACCACTGTGTTTCACCCCACCCAGGGCACTTGTAGCTCCTGAGACTAGGGCACAACTTTGTCGGCTTTGGCACTGATCCTGACATTGGGATGGGATTAGCCCCACCTCTGAGAAGGAGACATTTCCAGCTAACATAGTTGCTCAATAGTTGGTAAGCACTGCAGAGATGCATCCCTTCCTAATGTGCCATTCACCTCTTCTTAAAGCAGGTGTCTGAAATAGGTCAAGTGAGTCAGCCTGAGAAGTACCAGTTGCTCTCCATTGCCTACTAAGGGACTGTAGGTATCTAGTTCAAATGCAGATGTGTGGTTATATGAGATTAATTCCATCCCTGTTGACCTTTGACAAGTCTCTTGCCACTTTAGTTTCACTGGCAGGCCAGCAATAATGGTACATGCCTTACTTTGAAAAATCTTCTCCAAGAACAATGCTAGATAAAAGCTGAATTTTTATTGTTAATATTATAGTCCTCTAAAAAAATTGTAAAAGACTCTTACTTCATGGGTTTTATTGTTTGTTTTGTTTTAGCTACATTTATTTTAGCACATATTTCGGGAATGTATATATTTACTTATTTGTCAGTGGGTCTAAAGAGGAGATAAAGAAAACTCTCCTCAAGCAATGAGACTCACAGCTCCTATTTGCCTCCCCATCCAGCTCCTGTGCTTCTTTCCAGTCATTCATCCTAGATCTCCCTTTTTCTTCTTTAATCTCTTCCCACTGACTATCCAAGTTAACTAGTCCATGTTCCCCCAACTAGCCCTCCAAAAACTTCCCCCCCCCTCCCCTTTTGGCAGAGGTGAGAATACAAAAGAAATATAATTGCTACTTCCAATGTCTGTGTTTGGATGTGAATGTGCAGGGGTGGGACTTGGGCTGTTTGGGAATCCCTGTTGACTCAGTTGCTTTCCTCAGCATGACTGCATGGAAAGGAGCAAAGCCTTTCTAGACTTAAGTCACAAAGTGTTGCTGAGCCAGCTTCTTATACAGGGATGAGAGTTTTGCGATCACAGGCAGATTTCCCACAGACACCAAGGTACATCCCTAATACAAGACCACCAACCTGACAAATTTTGAGTCTGCTGAGGAGGTAAACTTTCTCAGAGAAAAGGCCACCAGAGCTTTAAAATGGAGATGAAAATACTTATTTCACAGTGTTCTTGGAAATGGATGAGTCTGTGTTATTTTTTCCTCCTTAATGTCCCTCCACATCAAGGAGGCAGTTGAGGAAATTCTGACATGGTCAGTTAACATTACTATCTTCAACAATTTCTGTAATAGTCAGGCTATTCACACTGCTATTCACAGCTAATAAAACAGTGCATAGCATAATTTACCCACAAATTTCTTTCAGAAGACTTGCAACCCCTCCTTCCCAATGGAAAAATTCTGCTCTCACAGGGAGGTGGACTTTACAGTCAACTACACCAAATCTTAATTAAGCAAGGTCAAAAAGTTGCCCGCATTGGGTCTTTACCTGATTTACTGTTGGGTCTGATTCAGTAGATATGAGTGATGTGAGTAGATATGAGTGAACTGAAGTGCTTAGTCCACACAACCCATATTTTGTATATGGCATAAGTACATGAACACAGGAGCATGCAACATCTTATCCACAGAAGTCGTTGTAATGTTCCTAAAAATTGTCAAGAGAGTGTTAATTATGGCATGAAGGAAAGACATGTAAAACTTATGAGGATATCCTCCTATACTTTTAAGGAGCATTTGTTCTATGTGAGCCTGTGAAGCTGCTCCCTGTATTCTGGTGCACCATCCTGCTTCAGTTTCTGTTCACGTTACATTCAGTATGACATTGGCCATTTTTCTCAAAGAGCATCATAGAGCTGGTCACAAAGCCTCTCTGTACCTCCGCTTGTCCAGCCTACACCTACAGACACCAGAAGATGCGGATTCATGTCTTTTTCTCACAATCTCCTTCAGTATTTCACCATCTCCATTGTTTATCTAACCTCAACATTCCTTGTTGCTTTTAAACTCATCCTAACTTTCTCACCATGGACATGGAAAACAGCTTCCTTCCATTATGCATCAGTCTTACAGTTAACTAAAGGCTGTTATGATCTCCTCCACTTCCCAGTGCTCTTTTCATGTTTTTAAATCATGCTAATATTCAGCTTTTTTTTTTCCCAAATAAAGATTTTATAAACCACTGACCGCTAACATGGCTCTCTTCTGAATTCCCTCTGAAAGGTCTACATCTTTTGGAAAGCCCAGTCTCCAAAACCAGGCATATCTTATAGCTGAGGACACCCCTTGGCTGGGCAGGGTGAATAACAGATGGAGCATGTCAGGCTTCTCCATGTCTGTCACAGCATGTAACCATGACAGGCTTGTAACTGCAGAAACCTCAACATGGTCTGGTTGACACTTACATGCCTTTCAAGGCTGTATGGTAGAAATCAGCAAGTGTATATTATCCTCAGTAAAACTGAGGATATTATAGCCACTCTAGCTGACAGGAGAAAGAAGACATGTCGTTCAGGAGGGAATGAAGAAGGGCAGGCAGAATACACTCTGAACCACTAACATCTTGGAGAAAAGTGACCCCAAGTTTGGATTTGTCATTAGATGGTTGGATGATGCCCATTTTTGCTTCATGCAATAGAATCATAGAATCATTTGAGTTGGAAGGGACCCTTTACAATCATCTTAGTTCAAATCCCCTGTGATAAATAGCAGCACCTACAGCTAGATTGAATTGCTTAAAGCCTGGTCTAGTCTGACCTTTAATGTCTCCATGGACAGGGCAACCGAAGAATGGTACGAAGAATGAGTACACTGCACAAGGTAGAAATCTGATACCCATCAGATTTCTCCTCAGCACTGATAATCCCCACCCAATGGCACCTATCACACTCCTATATCTGGATCATAAGTCATGGATAGTGAAATTTGCCAGATGGTTCTGCTAGGGAATTCACATCCTTGGTGTGGCTACATTTACCAGTTTGCAGTAAGCTTCAAGCCTCTCCTACATCATCCTCTCAAACCACAAGGTCTGGCACACCTCTACTTCTGCTCATATTGCACTTCCAAATGGCTTTTCACATTCTCTCTGAATCGCACGCTAAACCTTTTCCTTGGAGCACAGCAGTCTCAAGGAATGGGGAACCAGAGAAGGGCCTGAGGCTGCAGATCAGGCCACCTCTGCCAAACTGCAGTGAGCAGTTGTGTCCTGTGAGCCATGATTAGCGAGGCACACCAGCGGAAGCAGCTTTTCCCAAAACACCTGCTGCTCACCCAAACTCCCCTGCCTAACCTCAGCATACATATAAATCATTGCAACTATGTCAGAAGACCAGGAATGCATCACGGAAACCCTTCCCCTGTAACAGTAGCTGAGTGTAACATTTGCAAGTGTTAAGAGCTCATGTTTGTGCAATAGTGCTTCTGTACACTGTGTTCCACCTGGGACACGGGAAGAGGAGTTCACTGTGACCCTTTCGCAGCATCAGATTTAGGCACAATCACACTCTCCTGCCATGAAGTAGATGAGGGAGGGAGTGGGGAGCTGAAATCTACAATTTTCCGCTAACTGAAGCAGCAAGTTGAAGTGACAAAATTCAGATTTCCACCCACTGTCTTCTAAATTTGACACTGTGCTGCTATCATTTTCCACAATTTATCTGAGGAAGAGCTACTTTTAGGAATAGCAGCTGAGACTACTCCATGAAATTTAAATTCAAGAAATCAAGTCATTTTATTGCTCAGTGTGCCAGGTAGAAGTGCGGGTAGTTCAGAGAGGGTACCAGTCAGAGTACCACCCACTTGGGTGGCCAGGACACAGACAAGGCTGGTACCACAATGGATCTGCAGGAGGCAACTCGTAGTCACCATCAGCTTGTCAGTAAAACACTCAGACATTATCTCAAATTTCCTTTGTTAAAGAGGAAATCCAGCATTACTACAATAGACTATGAGATAATCTCTTCTTAAGAAAGAGAAACATCTCTGTTTATTCTCCACTTAGGCGAAGATAGCTTTTATTAGATCAACTGTCTCTTTAGTATTGCTACTTCTTGGCACATGGAAAAAACAGGGGCTACACCAAGCAGCAAACAAGGCTGAGTACTTGCCAATCATTTGTAAATAATTTGAGACTTACGGGTTGTTTTTAAACTGCCAAAATTCACTGGCAGAGTGATGGCAAGTTAATGATATTAACGGAGTTAATCACTCCATGCAAAGTGGAACAGCCTGAATATGAGACATTGGAAAGAAACAATCCCAAAATACTCAACAACCTGGTGAATGGAGGAGCACTCAAGACTCATAAGAAAGCAGAGGAAGCAGCAACCGCAGCTGAAGAATGAAGAGTGGCACATTGTTTCCCCCACCATTTCATGTATCATCCAAAGGAAGCTTTTCCATCACATCTGTCCCACTAATTCGAGTCAAATTTACAGAATATTGGAGTGCCAGGACTACACTGATGCTCCCTCTCTTAAAGGCTGTGCGAAACACTTACCCATCCTTGCCAGGAGCATTTTGCTAAGGAACAGCTGGCAATTCTGTTCTCCACTTGTCACTTATCCTGCATATGATGCAGTAGGATGGGTTTTTAAGAAAAATATGTTGCTCAGGTTGAAAAAGCATAATAATCAGAGATGGGGATAAGCTAATAGGTTTTGCAAAAGAAAACCTAAGCAAAGATCACAAGACTTTTGTAGCAGAAATCACAATTTGCATTTTGTTTAAAGAATACCACGTGCAGTGGGATCCCAAACTAGGTAGGGTCTCCAGATGCTCAGAAAATAAATTAAAATACTTACAATATTAGTTTATTTCAATAAAGCTAATAATGTTACTAATTACACTGCTATTAATACTCCTACTGATTATTCATGGCAATAATTGTAAGAGTCAAGTAGCAATGGGTGCAATGTAACTATAACTGGCTTTACAAAATGAAGACTCCTGGAACTTCTTACATGTTGAGCAGAAATACAGGCAACAGTTCATCAGCTTTTATCTCTATTTGCTGTATGATTCAGTGGTCATCTGTGAAGGAACTGTTCACTTGCTAGCAGGTCATCAGAAAGGTTGACGAACATCAGCACACTGAGCATTATTTTATTTGTAATACTGCCAAAGGACAGTATATGGGTGAACAGTTTTAAACTCCTCCTATTGCTACCTGTTTTTCTAAAGATAAATCAAAACAGACTTCTCTGGTATCTAAAAAAAAGTTATTTTAAGGGTTGAAAAATCTATATTGCCCTAGAGAGTCCAAAAGCAAGAAAAAATGAGTACTGAGAGGGACCCAGAGCAAATCCTCAGACTTGAATAACTCCAGTACTAGGGAAGTTCAAAGTCTGGTTCATATAGATGTTTCTCAGAAGAGCTTCCTCTGTTCTGCAGACTTCTGCAGCTTGATAAGCAGTGACACCCAAGTTACAGTGATGAAACAAGGTACTTTCCCAGGAACAAGAATTCAATGACTAAAACCCAAGGATTGTTTCTGGCATATTCTTTGTTCATGGCCACCAGCCCTCAGGATGTTGTGGGGATCCCCAGGTAGGAGAGAAGAGTGTTGGTCCTGGGGTACCCCACCTGCTTTGCATATCCCAGCATGGTCCATCTCACAGCATTGGAAGGGGCCATCCAGCAAGGACTGCTGACCCACCTGTCCATAGATGTGTCTTTTTCTGGATGCTATGGGGCCAGCACTGCCTGTCCTCTCTGGGCATCACCATCGAGGGCATTAAACAAAATAGCATTGTTAGGCAGTTAATGTTGTCTCTTTTTCAGGGTGGTAGTGCAGGCTGCTTTTTAAGATGACACTCAAGAAGATAAGTAGCTGCCACTGCAGAAACAAGCACCATGATTGAAGGTCTGCTCAGAGTTTCCTGTTGCTTGCAGCCCCCATGCTCACTTCAGCCTCTGGGGTGCCTCCTATTGTTGTTGCTGTTGCCTCTTTGGAGGAGCACAGGAGATGTCACCACCAGCATATGAAAACAAACATGCAACTTGATGTTACACCAGTAGCCTATTGACATGGAACAGCACAGTAAGCCTTTTTTTTTTTTTTTGCTGATAAATAAAAATGATTAACCTAACTGGTTGCTGTATATTCATCATTCTTGATACCTGGCAAACATTCTGGTTGTCAAGCAGGTAATATCTGATACATCTGTCCTGCTGTTTATCTCTTGGCCTATGCTATCTCAAGCACCAGTGCTTGTCACCTGCCCACTCTCTCCAGAGGTCTGATTGAAAGGTATGGTCATGCTGAGATATATATATATACTCTGACAGTACTAGGTTAATTGTGGACTTCTGAAAGCTTACAAAAACTGCAGCTCATACTTAGTACCATTATTAATTCCAAACATTTGCTGCCTGCTATTATAACAAACACTGGCTTAGGACTATATTCAGACTACCTAAAATAGCACCTCGCACTCCAGCTTTGGAATCAAAGCTCAAGGGAGCAGGAGCCATTCCATTTGAGGTGGCTGCTCCCAGAGCCTTAGGAGATAAATAGTCACAGTGTCCACCTTAGGCAGTTTATAAGTACTGGGTGGAAAACACAGCCCCTACATGTCTTTTAGCTGGATAAAAAACCCAACTCTGCAGCCCTGGATAGCAAGCAGCTTGTTTGAGCTCTCCTGAGCACACCATTTTGTAACTAGCATGTCAGCTAAGCTTTGTGAGACTCTCTAAGAGGCAGACAGGATACTGCCTGAAGGGCCACGTTCAGATAAAGTGGAATTTCAGATAATTTTGCATCTAGAATCAATAAAGACTGACAGGCACTTACAAAGTCTTTTCAGAGCAGTTCAGAGAGATTATTAAGGGTGCTGAGTGCCATCTTGCTACGTTACTCGCAGAGATTCAGAAGGCAAACGGCTTTCACATGATCGTGGCCACTTCTGATCAATTAAACTATGTCCTGTAAGGCTAAAGATAATGTGCCTCTGAGTCCAATTTTCAGCTTTTGCTATCATCAGAGACAAAAACATGATTATTCACACTCCCACCAAGATTTAATGAAATTGCCTTTGGAAGCATTAAAAACAAGAACAGTAATTGCAGCATAAATCTTAAAGAAGAGATTGTTTTATACTTCAAATTGCTTTGGTGACCACTGGAAAGAGCACGTGCCAAAACTTCTAGTGCTGGGGATGTGATAGCCTCCCAGAAGAGATGCAGTGTCAGTGTTTGTGAAGGAGATCCCTTTACAGCAGTGGAGACCAAAGACAAAAATGTGTTTCATATACGGTCAGTAAACTGCCCTTAGGTGTTTTGACTAACTTGCTCTGCCCGGTATCAGAGTCCAAAATAGTTTTATTTACAACTAGTCAACTAACATGAAAAAGTCTGCTGTAGCACAGTTGCTGTTCCTTTGTGCATCTGCAAAAGAACAACTGATAGTTCTTTCAGTAAAGCATCGTTTTAAGTTTCCCCTCAACCTCTAAATGGTCATGAGACCTATGTAAAATTTACAACACAGCTTTTTCTTGGGTTGGGAATATTTTCTTTCTTTCTGGCTCTCCTTCTGCAAGCACTTACAGGGGAGCAGATGACACATTTTTCCATCATGAATAAGCTCATGTGTTTGAACAGCATCCAGTTTAGGATCTACTGCTAGCACAATCTTTGTGGGTTTCTCTGCAGTTCAGTTAACAGGGGCTTGAAAACTTCAGAAACACCTGTCTTCATCGAACAGCTCAGAGATCCCCATAAGCTTCCTATCCAAACAAGCACAATCCCACAGCCCAGTGCATTGTAGACATCTAGCATGGCTACTGACAGAATGGGGAGATGGGAGATGCCTTCAGCCTATGTCAAATACCACACATTTCCAGCTGTTAAATAGACCCTACTAATTGTCATTATCCTGGGATCATGAGTTGTTTGCCTTAAACTCAGTGATCCTTATTAATCCCTTCTAACTAGGGATACCATATGATTATATGATTCCCTCAAAATTGCCCCACAAGATAAAATATGATCCTAACCTAAAGCTGGAAAGAGAGAGGCTAAAACCAATACTTTCAGATTGACAGACCACCAGTTTTGCCAGTCAAAAAGCAGTGGTGCTGCAAGGTAGGCAGAAATAGAGTAGACAGAAGACTGGGACCCAGTGGAGATACAGTCCCTGCCTGCTCCCCACAGTGGAGAGGCTCCAGAGGGTGGGATTGGAGGAATAGTGCTCTTATTGGTTGGGCTTTTTCATTTCAAAAGTAGCAAATCTAATCCTACATGATGCTTCATTAATCATACAGCCTCTGCCTCTGACATGGTGGTAACCAGTTTGTGCAAGCAGAAAAATAGCCAGATGTTCATCCTCTTGGCTGATTTCATGTCAGCAGTTGTTCTGCAGACTTCACAAACACCACATGATACAAAGTTCCTGGGTCCTCATTCAGAGCTTACCCCAATGGGTTCAGAACACAAGAAATCCAGGGAACCTGACCAGCATTAGAACCCATATGTGGGTTGGATCTTTAGAACCCAGTTGAAAAGTCTTGCTCTTTCCTTTGCAAGGCTTTACCAAATGTTCCCATGTCTTGACAGGTGAAATGAGCAAGAGAATGAGTAACATAAATTGGCAATGTGAAAATAGGAGGGACTGGAAGCCAAGCAATGACTGGAGAAAGAGCCCAGATCAATGGCTCTATGTGCAGGTGGAGGCTAGTGATGAGCAGTGCCCCAAAAGGTCTGTCTTGGGACCAGTACTCTTTAACATCTTTATTGATGACATAGATGATGGGATCAAGTGCACCCTCCGCGAGTTTGCTGCTGGCACCAAGCTGAGCGGTGCGATTGATACAACAGAAGGAAGGGATGCCATCCAGGGAGACCTTGACAAACTCCAAAGGAAGGTCCATGTGAACTTAATGAGGTTCAACAAAGCAAAGTGCAAGGTTTTGCACTTGTGTAAGGGTATGGGTACAATCTCAGGTATGTACACAGACTCAGAGAATAACTCCTTGAGAGTAGCCCTGATGAGAAGGACTTTGGGGTTCTGGTAGATGAAAAACCTAACTTGAACCAGTAGCACATGCTTGTGGCCCCAGAGACCATCAGTATCCTGGACTGCATCAGAAGAGGGATGGTCAGCTGGAATCGAGAGGGAACTGTCCTTCTCTGCTCTCCCCTCAGGAGGCCCCATCTGTATTCTTGCATCCAGGTCAGAGGCCCCCAGCACAGGAAAGATGTGAAGATTTTGAAGAGGGTCCAGAGGAGAGCCACGAAGAAGATCAGAGGGCTGGAGCATCTCTCTTACAAAGACAGGATGAAGAAGCTGAGCTTGTTCAGATTGGAGAAGAGAAGGCTGTGGGGAGATCTCATTATGGCCTTCCGATATTTAAAGGGAGATTTAGACAGGAGGGAAATCAAGTTTTTATTTGGGTAGAAAGTGATATGACAAAGGTGAATAGTTTTAAATGAAGGAAGGGAAGATTTAGATGTCAGGGGAAAATTTTCACTTTCTCTCCAGAGGATGGGAGGTGCTGACCACCTTGTGAAGGTGGTAAGGAGCTGGAACAGGTTGCCCAGAAAGGTTGTAGTTGCCCCATCCCTGGAGGCGTTCAAGGCCAGATAGGATGGGGACCTGGGCTACCTGATCTTGTGGTTGGCAACCCTGCCTGCAGCAAGGGGGTTGAAACTTGATGGTCACAGACTCACAGAATTGCAGGGGTTGGAAGCGACTTCCAGAGATCATCAAGTCCAACCCCCCTGCCAAATCAGCTCCCTAGACCGGGTTGCACAGGTAGGCATCCAGGCAGGTCTTGAATATCTCCAGAGAAGGAGACTCCACAAACTCTCTGGTTGGTCTTTGAGGTCCCTTCCAACCCAAGCCATTCTATGAGTCTATAAACTCAATGACAAAGAAAATCTGGTGTCAAAAAGAAAGTGCTGCAGTGAATCTGGTGAAAATTCTGTGGCAGTAAGTAGTTCCAGCCAAAACCATGTGGAGAATTTGGGGTCGGAGGGCATTAGAGGACCTGCTGAATGAGAAAACTGGAATTTGGGTAAGGAGAATTGAAGGTAAGAGAATGACCTGGCTGGACATGGAGAAAAGGATTGGAACAAGCAGATAGATTTTGCACAGAAGAAAGCAAAAGGATATGTTGATCCCACACACTCAAGCAGGCAGTGCTTCTGAGATCACATCAGGACTGTGCCATAGGAGAGGACAGTAAACTATGATTAAGTTAAAAATCTAGCAGTCTTTATTCCTGGATTGATTTGGAAGAGCTGAATCTTGTAGCCTGGATTTCTTGCAAGGCTTTTTTGTGCCGGAAACCAAGAGTACAAAACCATGACTGTCCTTTGTGATTTATTGTTGCTGAATCTTCAGCTGAAAAAGTTTCTTGGGCTGTCTTGTTTGTGATCCAGATTACAGTACCTTATCTCACATCTGATCAGTTGCCAGACAAGGCTAGTCAAGACTGTCTCATCTCCATTACCTGTCCTCCATCCTTGTCTTTCAAGCCTACTGCTGCACCAGTTTCTCCTTTCTGTGGGAGGAGACCTCACACCACCTTTAGAGGGCTGGCTTAATTTTGCCTACATTGAACTTCATTGTACTATGTTTTCCAAACATCTTAAACACTAATGTGTCTCTTGCTTATTGGTTCTTAGCCCTCACTGAGGTTCAGACTTGCTCCAGATGGTGTCATCTGAATGGTGAGTCACCATTCAGCAGAGCCCTTAGCAGGCATCTCCTTGGGTCTGCATGTCCCAGTGGCCAGCAGACAGCCAGGGACTACTGAAGTGACAGAAGGACAATGGATCTTACAGTAGTACTTAAGAGGGCGACAGTACCTACAGCTCCAGCTTTCCAATCCGACTTCAGAAGGAAGACCATGCTCCTTTTACAGGAGATGGTTTTGTGCAGACACATCCCAGCATGGAGAGAACACTCTGTGGGTCTCCAGGCCATTCCACACAGATCTGGTCATGGATTAGGGGTATCCAAGTGGTCACAACATTTCTCAAAGTGGTCAAAGGATAGCAGCCTTCCTTTCTCTTCTACCTTCTTACTTCATCTCAAAACCCAGCTCTGCAAGCCAGGAGCCCCAAGCCATACATAACAGAATTTCCAGTTCTCCCATGCGCCAAACCCTTACCGCTACATACATAGCTCCAGTTCCTTGATTCCTGCTTCTCTGTTCCTCTTGCAATTACTTTCCAGGAGCACTGACTGCCAGCATACTCTTCCATACTCCAAATTCACAACATCTTCTCCTTACTTTCCAAGCCCATCCCACGCCCATATCCCCTGCTGAAAGCATTTAACCCAGCATTATCTGAATTCTTCCCCAAAGTGTTCCAGAGACAGCAGATAGGGGAGCCAAACCTGCCACCTTACATGAGACCAAGCTACCAAGTATGAGTTGATCCTTGTTCTGCCGTAACAGCTCCAATGGCCACACACATCACTGGATAGAAGTTTCTTTCCTGTTGCTACCTTAGTATTGCTGAAGGGAGTTTCTTCTCGGTTGCTATCTTAGTGTTGCCAAAGTCCATGCAGTCGCAAGAGAGTAGGCAGAAGCAGCTGATGCCTCCTGGCCACCTCAAAACTGAGACATATGGAGATAAACACTGATGAATTTTGAGATGCACCATGTGACAGGTGCTTCTGGCTCTGGTTGTCTGAAACAAGAGGGAAGAGGTGAAGAGGGTCTCAAATGGATAGTTTTCTAGTGGGGGCTTAAACAAGCCTAAGTGTGAATCATTCTCATCTATGCTGACCACAGAGCATCACATCTGTTGTTTTTATGATAAAAAATAAATAAAAAAAGAAAATGACTAATACATCTTTATATAGACAAGTCACTTCAGTCAAGCCTGAAGCACAGTCAGATAATTGGACAAAACCATGGCTCGTAATCACAATTTAACATTCCTCCTGCTTAATGTTTGTGTTTTGGTTAGTTACTGAAGGGTGTTAACCTAGAAGTGGTCACCACAAGAGTCTGAAGTTACAGTAACACCCCATTAAATAGAACATGGCAAATTCACTTCACACCTGACTTGCCAGTGGTAGCATTTCATACTCAGAAGGCTGCCAGCCAAGCCAAACACCAGCACAGGGATCCACGCGATGACTGACACTTTTACAGCCAGGAAAGCACACAACACTCTTCCGTCTTGTAAAGCATGGAGGGATTCAAGCAGAGATTGTAAACAAACTGTGTCCAGATCAGGCAGCTTTCAGACAGCTCTTCTCTGCCAGCTCTGAATACACAGGTACAGGTACATGCCCACATGGGCTCCATGATGGACAAAGCTGCCTGGTGTACATGACAACAGTAGGGAGACAGTCCTCAAACAGTGTCTGGAGCTCAGTACATGGGTTCAAATCACAGCAGTGGCTGTCTATGGGGTGATAAAAGTTAATGACAGAAGCACACAAAACACTGAGACTGAAACAACAGATAAGTGAAAGTGTTGCCTTGTAGAAATCAGCCTTGCTTTTCTTTACTGCCTCTGAGGTGGAGCCTATGAGGTTTCAGTCATGCCCAAGGAAATGCTTCTGTGCAACTGCATAGTATTCCTTATGGCTGGATCTATAGATTCCTCTTTGTCCTTCTTCCCTACTGATACACTTAATAGATTACACCACTGTGGCCTCAAATATCCTCTTCTACTGTTTGAGTGGCAAACATACAGCAGGGGGAAAAAAATCTCTGTCTTCCAGTAGTCCCTTAGGCTCAGCTCTCCAGCATTTTCTGAAATACTGCCAGGTACTTTACATAGGTACTATTCATGTTTTTATTTATGTATGAAAATTTATTTCACCTACAGGGTGGGGTTTACTTCTTGTCCACCGAATGGTCCCACCTTCAAACATGCAAACTTGATCTGTTTGCAGCACCCAAAATAGAAACGTTGCTCTAACAATAATTAGATCAGAGTTTAAAAGGATCGGATCCTCATTAAGGCTTTTCCTCAAAGACTTTACAAGCTTAGAGATTGAAGCTAATCTTCCATGTCAGCTGAATGGGAAGCCAGGAGGGCTGAAAGAGGGGAACAACAGCTGTAACTTGCATTGGTTGCTCTCGCTGAAAAGAAACAAGGATTTAGTGCTCCAAATAGTTAAACCCATAAGATCCTTGAGGGAGAGCCACAGCCTTGAGACTCTCTCAAGTTTCCCTGCTTTCAACAAGAGTGGTGCACTGTAAAGCTTAAGCTGAACTGCGGAGTGCCCTGACTTTCCCACCCTTCCTCCCTCTCCCCCCCAAAGCAGCTGTCATTGCAAGGCAGCCACATAGAGCATGTGGAATAACTTGGGGAAAAAAAACCCATGATAAGGGTGCCGATCTCCTGGTCTGTCTTATTCAGAAGTTTCATCCTATCCTTTTTCTCTGTTTAGTCTTCATTATTTCTTCCTTTCTTCCTGTCATACTGGGGAACCTTCTCCCCACTGTTTCTTAAATAGTGCAAACAAGCTGCAAAATATCCTGGTGAGTTAGCAAGGTTTTTAGCATCCATATTTTATAGATAGAAAACAGAGGGACAGAGGTCTGGGTACCTAACCAGTTGTAAGAACTATATGGCAGGGCACAGACCCAATCTACAAAACCACCTTTCCAGTCTCCATCCATTCATTCACACATAATCTTTGCACAGTGAGTTTCTTCTGTACTGTTCTTTCCTTGCAGTCAACATTCTTTCATTACCTCTTGTCCAAATCTTCCATTTCATAATTCCTCTGCTTCTTATTTCACTGTTGACCTGTTGATACAGTACATGTACTCCCATATATCTTTATTTGTGACATCTCCTTAAAAGGATTCAGTAGATTTCCTTTATGTCAAAGCCTTACATATCACAGGAAAGCCACACATTCAAAGTATAGGAAAGGCAGTAAGAAACCTAATAGACACTGGTATATTTATTTCAAACTATAGGGGTGGATTTAAGGCACAAGTGATTCTTAAGGCATGGGACGTAGTATGGAAGACGACCTGGAGTAAGTAATCCGGTTGATCTAAACCTTAAACATGGCCCAGTTCTGCTTGCTAATTTAAAGCGATAATTGCGCACAACCTATAAAAGCTTACGGTTTCATTTCCATGGCCTTCTCAAGTTGAAGTCCCTGACCAGTGGCTTGCAACAGCAAGAGACTGTAAAACAAATCTGTCACCTCTTACCCCCATTGTCCCATCAATTTGTGCAGGATAGCACAGCAACTTGTGCAGGATATAAAACTGAGTCAAAACATATCCAACTCCTTAGTAAAGGTAACGTTCAAATTTCAATTATGTAAAAAAGAAGATATGTTTCTTCTTTATTCTCCAAAATGCTTCTGGTCTAAAGCTTATAATATTAAGAACTAAATGCATACCAGATGAGTCACTTAGAAAAAACAGTACACAGATAAACAGATTATAAATATTCATGAAACAAAATGCAGTCTATGATTAGGGGCCACTGATCTAAATGTGATGCCAGGATCAGGACACCCATCTCATGAGCCACCAAGTCCATGTGGCATTATCCCTTGTGTCTTGGCACTTATCAAGACTTAGGCACCTAAAATATTTTTTTCAGTGTTGCAACGATACTTCTGCCTTATACTTAATTTCCATTTATTAAGAGAATTATCCACTTCATGCTAAACTCTGGCATCTTTTTAGCCACTAATTAGATCAATTCCCATTGGACCCACTGCTACATTGTTCTGAGATATGTGCAGTCAGACCTAGTCAGGGAGGTTTCATTAAACAGTCAGTCCTCAGAGGTATAAAAGTATATGAAAGGAAAAATAAACAAAGGAGAGTGTTGGATGACATTGATTTCAGTGAGGCAATGAGAGGTATGGATAAAGCTCTTACTCAAGAGCTGGAAAGAACCATATAAATCCATGTAATACATAGATCACGTTGTAAGTCTGTAGAAACACTTTTTCAATAAAATGAGAATCACTGGCATGCTGGAAGAAATAGTTTAAGTGCCTATCTTAAACAGAAGTACCGAATTAAGAAAATATGATGCATTCTGCCAAACTAAGTACCTTTTATTCAGAAAGCCAGGATCTTAGATGTCAAAGAAAAACAATCACCACAACGAAGGATTTTCTAGCTTGGTAGCTCTCATAATGGAGAAGGAGGGAAAGGAAGAACCCCCTGGAGCAGATTATCCAGACTTTACTCTTTACCACCTTTTTCCCTCTCCTGTCAGCCCCCTGAAAATCATAAGGATAAACTGAGCCGTAGGGATCTGGAGGTAAGTGGGCCCAAAGACCACCTCTTGGCATGAGTGCTTCAGCCAACTAATGGACCATCTTCATCTCCCACCTTCCTCTGGGACCTGGGGTCAGGTCCAAGTTGGGCTTTGTCAGAACAGATATTCAAGGATTATTGCACAGAGAGAAAGCACTGTGAGGCGATGCTGCTTGCTGCTACACTTAGGGAAAAGAAGAGAGTTTGGAACAGAGGTTAGCAAAGCAGAACAGATGTTAGATGTCTAGGAAGATGGGACCTAAAGAGAGGATTAGGGGAATGATGACAAATTATTGAAATGGAAAATCTTATTCAATTGAATTGTTAATGAACTGAAACCTGTGCAAGAAGAAGCACGAAAGCAGTAAGATTTTGCCTTTCCTTCCTCATTAAGTTTTGCCATGTTATATCCTCAGCCATAAACAATGACTTTAATTCCTTTTCTGGTTTGCTGGTCCACAGCCACTCTGCCACACAAACCTCTCTTCAGTTTCTTATCACTGTGGCCTTCACACAAAGTTACCTAAAATGAAAGCAAACAAAATCTCCTCCAGAACTATGAAGACACGTATTATGCATACAACTCTTAAATAGTGGAGTTTAATACATGGCTGACTTTCAGCTTGTCTTTCTTTGGCATTATTTACAACCTATATGTCTCAACCCTCTTGTGTATCATTCTGGGATGACATATGCAAATGAGAGGCCTAATAACACTAATTAACCCTTACTTGGGAAAGAGGAACTGTCCTGAAAAGGCAGGACTCCGTTCTCATGTCATGATAATGTGTGAATCTATGCATTGCACAGAAAAGAGCTCCTGCTCAGCTCAGTCAGGAACAAACGCCACTCCTTTGTCCACACATTTCTGTGCTCCAGCTTGATCCTCCTCAGGCTGCAGTCCTTCAGGATAAACCTGCTCCAGCAAGGGTCCTCCACAGACTGTAAGGGTATCTCTGCTCCTGTGCCTGGAGCACCTCCTCCCCTCCTCTCTCCCTGACCCTGGTGTCCATGCTGTTGTTTCTCACTGTTTCTCACCACTCTGCTTATCTAGAAGTTTTGCCCTTTCTTAAGCAAGTTTCCCTATAGGCACCACCATCTTGGCTGCTGGGTACAGCCGTGCCATGGGGTCACTGATGCTGCCTGGAAGCAGCTATGTCCAACACAGGGCAGCTCTGGCCTCCCTTCAGAGGGGAGATTCACAGCCCCCTCTGCCACAACATCATAATTTACAGGAGAGAGAAGAGAGAAAGCAAAGGGAGAAAGAAAAACAATAGAAAAAAGAGAAAAAGGGGGGGAAATGAGAGAAAAAGAAGGGAAAGGGGGAGGGGAAGGGCAAAGAAAATGAAAAATGGGAGAAAAAGACAAGGTAAAACAGAACAAAAAGAATTGGCAAAGTGAAACAAAGAGAATAAAAATTTTTAACAAAGGGCAGACAGGAAGAAAAAGAAAAGGGACAAGAAAAGTAAAAACTGGCAAAACTGCTGTCTCTAGCAGCTGTTCCTGAATATGCTTCAGTAGCACAAAGAGGCCCTGGCAGCTGCTGGGGAGGCTGAGGCCCAGTGTTCACTTGGAGGTCTACTTCTCAGACACAAGGAGACATGTAATTCACTCTAAAAATTGACATGATTATGGTTTGTCATGACACATGGGACAGATTGCCCAGAGAAATGGTAGAGTCGCCATTCCTGGAAATTTTCAAGAACCGTGTAGATATATGGCACTGAGAGACGTGGTCAGTGGGTATGGTGGGAATGGGTTGATGGCTGGACTAGATAATCTTAGAGTATTTCCAACCTGAATGATTCCATGGTTCTATGCTTTGAAATGCATTTTCTTCATTTTTTGTTTTAAATGCAAGTAGAAAATGAAGGCACATTCCTTGTTTATATAAATGCATTTATCTATTAAGATCTTCAGTTTAAGCAATTAGCATCAATTCTGGCTGTAGGATTAATCCAATGGTCAACATACATTATTAAGAACACTTCATGAATGGCTTCCTGGAAATAAGCTTGTCATTTCTGATTGAGACTTCAAGCCCATTGACAATTATCAGCATGCTCATGGGACACACACATGGTTAGCCTACACTCAAGCTCTGCTGCCCCTGGATGGAGGTCAGAGTCACTCAGTGCACTGGGACATGGGGAAGATCATATTGTACAGGAAAAAACCCACTGGTTATCTGCAGAAAGTGAATTTTACCTCCATATAATCTGTCTCAGTTCTATAATATCATAAATTATTACTCTAAGTTAGCAAAATCTCTTGGGATGAATTATAATGTTTTATTTCATTCATATATGTTAAACAAGTGGGTTTTGCTTAGAAAAATGTGAAAACATTTTTTGTCTCCATCATTCTCTGTCGTAAGCAACGGTTCTAAAAGTCTGGATTGTTTAGCTCCCAATATCTGAAAAGTCTGGATATGAAATGAAGTGCAATAAGTTGTCACAAAACACATTCTCTGACTGCATCTCTCTCCCTTATGCCCTAAAAATTTATCTCTAGATAGGAATTACATGTTCCAAATTTGTATTCAGGGAATGAAGGTTCACCAGTTTCATGCTGAAGTTCCTAGGTATATATTTCTATGGCTGCCTCTTTCTCTGGCAATTCAAATCTTTTTTAAAGTAAAATGTCCAAATATTAAGCATGCTTTTTACTCTATTTGCATTTCTAACTCTTACACCATCTTGTTCCAGTTTTCTGGTTGTGAGTTTACTGCTCAGCTCTAAGCTCAGAGATCAAAAAAATCAAAGGGCTTTCAGGAGGTCATCTCCTGCTGCCCAGAACAAACTATACATCATGGATTCTTGGCAGCTGCTTGTCTAACCTGTTCTTAAAAATCTCCAGTGATGGAGATTTCATCACCTCCCTAGGCAACTGCCAGGGCAGAGCTGTCCTTATCATTAGAAATTTTCTTCCCAGTATGTAGAATGTACTGGAAGATAGATCAGCTGTTGAGAAATGCCTTGAGATAATGCTGCACTGTCATCCAAATCCACCAGGTGCTTACTTATGCTTAACATTTGGTCAGGAATACGCCATCCTTGAAAGATATAGAAATGTTTTTGAGCCACTCCCAAGGCAGCAATTGATAGTAAGTGATTCAGATTCAATTAGCCATTGGCTCTTGAGAGGTAATAAATATCTAAGTGGCTGCTCCTGGATATCTTCTGCACAATGAATAGGAATGAACTGGTTCCAGCACATCTCCAAAATGCTGAATTCTTAAAGAATAGCCATTAAAAAAAAAAAAAGAAGAAGAAGAAAAGGGGAAAAAAAGGGTCTGAATCAAATGCCAGCCCCTGATGAGATCCAGATGGCATTGTGAAACAAATCAGATTAGACTGGATTAGGCCAAATATATATTCCAAGTTCTTACTGCCAATGAGCAAGAAGTTTCCAAGAAGGCCTACTGAGTTTGTAGTTTAAACTGGCACTCCCTGCAACAAAATCACATCACTTCAGTGACAGGCAGCCTAGAGAATGCACGCATCTTTTGTGCATGGCTGTTCAAATGCAAGAAAAATATAATGGTTGTTTAACAATGCAAGAGGAAAGCCATTTCCAATGGTGTTCTGACCAGAAGCTTTTATCAGTGCATGCATTTCATGGGGAAAACGGAGGCCAGAAGAAACTGATCACTCAATTCATTCAGTGAATGCATTTTTCCATTCCTGAGATTCCTGTCATTAAAAACAGAGGGAGATGCTTATTTCTTCATTAACATTTGTAAGAAAAATATTGAAGCAGTTCTCCTGCTCTATTGAGAAGCTTTCCATGGAAACCAGATAATAAGCATTAAGAAAAAAAAAGAGAGAGAGAAAAAAAAAACAAACTCCACAGTCACAAGTCCTCCATTAAAATTTTATACTGTTCAGATGCTAGCACTCACTTGGCCCTCATCTAAATGATGGCTCAGAGAGCACACTTTGCCACCTACTTTTTTTTATTCCATTGTCTAGCAGGAAAATCAGCAAGCCCTGTGCTTGTGTGAAAGCTCAAATGTGCAGGGGCAACAATACATGGGAAAACCTTACAAGAAAGAACAGGTGGCAGAGGAAGCAAACTACATGTGAGAGTAGATAGATAGTGCAGTGGTTTTTGGTGGTCCCATAACAGACTTACAGGGGGCCTGCACCTGGATTCATCCCCTCTAATTCAGGCACACGACTGAAGTGTTGCAGATCTCCCTGGAAGCACCAGTCTCAACGAGGGAAGTTAGGAGTGTTCAGGCTCACAAATTAGATACTTCCTTTGAGAGTCCAAAATTAGATAGGATGCAATCAAGGCTTACTGCACAGTGGGATGCAAACAGGGCTTCTTCACTAGGCACCTTAACACTGTGCAAACTATATTGGTAACCGGGAGACACAGAAACCTGTGAAGAAGTGAGGAGACTCATAAACTATTTTAAGAAATAACTTCAAAGAAAGCTTGAATGCAGTGTGCAGACAGGAGTTTTCACCCCATTGTGATTTTTCAGGACATGATCAATATGGCAGTCCTTAAGACTCAGCTGGAGAAAGGCAATACAAGAGCCCCCTGACCAGAACACTCTGGTGAACAAAAGAACTCCTGGGAAAGTCATGTTTGAGGGTGTTTCAGATCATTACTCCTGCAAGACAGATGTCACCACAAAGGTGTGAGACTTTCAGAGGTGCTCTATCAGGTTTTGGCCATGCAGTCCTCATGTTGGCAGGCAAAACAATTGGCTAATCCTGTAGCTCTGATCAGTGTATGTCTATAACTTAGGTTCTAGACTGAACTAATACAAAGTCTGCTTTATGCACGTCTGCATGTGAATTTCCCTCTGGATTCCTCAGCAAGGACCTAATAAAATGAACTCAAGGCTGTTCCACGTTTTCAACTGAACCTCTCATTTTTCTGGCAGTAGGGACCTAGTCAGCATTTCAGCTGTGTTCACTCATTGCAGACATGGTCATTAAAGAAGGCTTACGCTTAGCTGCAAACAAGACCCACTTCATTTTTGCTGAACTGAGGCTGTGGCCTGAAGAGGCTGTGGCAACATCCCCTAATCTTTTAAATTCAAGCTTTCTGGGCTACGAGGGACAAGCAATCACAGGATCAGTACAGTTCAGCCTGTGGTTTTTCAGTTGCATGTCACACTACCTCTTTTTCCCTGTCCCCAGCCCGAGGCTGATATTTCAGGCTGCAGCAGCAGCAGGGGGTGGTTGCCCACACATCCTCAGGCTGTGCAGCCTGGGGAGAAACACAGCCCCAGGTGCTGGGAGAGCCACTCTCTTTGCCCAAACCTCTGAGACCTCAAGAAAGAAAAAACAGAAAGAATTATTTAATCTCTGGCTGAGCATGAGCAGTGATTAAGAGAAGCTTTGTTTCACCAACCTGTATGCTGCCATGAGATCCTATTTCTTGCTGATAAACACACCTAGAATTTATGGTTAGAGGGAGATATTATGTTTTCTTGATTGAAAGTATAACTAAAGATTATACACTTAGAAGTCGTGGTCTTCCTTCCATGTGCTGAACAGTAAAAATTGCCCTGGCACTAATAGATGGGAAAAGAAGAAAAAGCAACGTAATCATCTATTTTCATTTTGCACCACAAAGTAATCCAGAGTCAGTTCCTTATCCTAATAAAGGCTAGTTAATAACTTATTTTAGAAAGAATAATTGTTCACACTGTCATCTTGCACTCTGTTACTTGCTTTTGATAAAAATAAATCCATTCAGGCAGAAACTTAGGAGGATTTAGAGTGAGCCAAATATTCACAACTTCCCTAAAGTTTATGCTGAACAACTGACATTAAGTTTTCCTACATCTTTGGTAAAAGCCAGCTCCATGGTGGGTCAGGTTCATGTCCAAAGGGAAGCCTGTCAGGTGGCAACTCAAAGGTCAGATAATGGGTTTGGTAACTTGCAGTCTCCTTATATCCATCATCAGATTCCTCTCCTGCTCACACATCCAGAGGTACCTTACCTGTACAGAGAGAAAATGCACTTTGTAATTCCCTTCTCCTACTGCTCTTTGCTGAGGGCTGGGTGGATAGGCTTGTTCCATGCGTCCTGCTTTCCTTCTTTGATGTAGGGTGCTTATTTCAGTCCCACTGAAGCAGGGATTAATATTAATCATTTGCAGCCACCATAATCTTGACTCATCCAAAACTGCAGGAGTAGGTTTTTACAGCTCCAATTAAAAATAGAGGTGACTTTATCCTTCTAAAAAGGGAGTCAGCAGTGAGATACAAATGACAGAAACTTTGATGCCTCAGGATCTTCCATCATTCTCTGCTATGAGATTTATAAGGCCAGCAGGTTCCTGACAAAAATGTATTCAATTGCAGATACCTGCTAAGATTAGCCTTCAGCTACTGTATGAAGTTTGTTTATTTCTTAGTGATCAAACTGTTGTTCAGATTAGCTGGAGTGTACTTCCAAACTAAACAAATGGCTACAGAGGATGTTCTGATGGGCGGAGGCTGGTACCCAGCCAAAAAGCTATGAAATGTTGTATTTGCAATTGCATTTTGGCTTTTTTTTTTTTTTTTTTTTTTTTGCAATGAACCAAACCACAATAATTTCTCAAAAAGAAGTTCAACTATTAAGTATGGAGCCCAAACAAACTTGGACCCCAGAATGAATTTGTCCTGAATGATGAAAGTCAGATCAGTTCTGGTAAGATGTGCTCCACAGAGTGTTTCCAAATGCAAGTGCTGGGACATAAGGCTGACTTAGGGGCAACCTGCCAAGCAGGCTTGGTTTTCAAAGCTTCACTCCCCAATTGCCAATGCAGGGAGAATCTTATTTGGTGTAGATGTCACAGTTTCTGCAATATCACCCAGCAGAAAAACTCAAATGCACGTGTCCCACACTGACTCAGCAGAACAAGGTTACAAGGATGTGGTCTGGTGAGGAGGAATCACGCTCCAGCTCAGGACAGTGGTTCCCCCTTTGAGGCCTTCCTCTTCCCAGGCCAATACCCTGCAGGTGGGCAGCTCCTCGGGATGCTGCACTGCCTACACCCAGGGCAGGACAGCAGATGCATGGGAACCCAGCCATAACTGACCCCCTGAGTACAGGACCAAGAGGCCAGATACAGGACCCCCTCTCTGTGAGTTCAGGGATGCTGATGCACATGAATTGTCTTCCTTCCCTCTTTCTGGGTTATACTTTCACTCCTCCAAAACCACTGTCTTGCCTTCCCCCTACTCCCCACTGCTACCAGACCCACATAGCAAGTAGTACTCCTTAATCCCTTCTTGGGGCCCCACTTCCTGCACCTCCCAGCCGCGGGTGCTTGCTGTTACATGTGAGCTTGAGCTTTGGCATTTCTTGTGTTGTGAATTCACACTCCTCTCTTCCTGAACTTGAGCTCAAAACTCAGCTGGTGGAGACAGCTGTCGTCTTTCTTTTTTTCTTTTTGGTTGCTTGCCAAGGGACCACCCTTCACGTCTGACTCACCATCTCACAGGCAGGCTCAGAAGGAGTTAACTTCCTTGTCACCCTGCTTTGAGGTTTCCTGCTTCGATACTGCAGAGACTCTTCATATAGCAATGCAAAGGGTGACTGGGGGAAGCCCTTCTGGTCCCAGCACATGGTCACAATCTGCTCAATTTTCTCCTGAGTTGAAGACAATCAGGACCACTTCCCTCCCATCAGAAATAAATAAGCACGCAGCAAGGCTGTGTGGGGAACAGGGAACTGAAGATGTGTCAGCGTGAGACACATGCATCCACAGCTGCTATGGACTTCAGCAGCTCTGGCTGTACTGCTGCAGTGGATGAAGCCTGAATGGCACAGGCCAGCCTGTACCCATCACGTTCAGAGACCAGGAGCTCTATGGCCAACAGTGTCTATTCTATACAGCACAAGAACTTAAATGTCCATTTCCCAATAACATATTACTATTTCTCACACTTCTCTTAACTCAAAATGGTTGAAATAATGAGGACTTTGCTCCACCCCAGAGGCACAGTTGTTACAGTACGGTAGAGTCCATGTTGCGTAACCTTGGTATGGTATGTGAGCACGTGTGAAGATACAAAGTCTTCTGAATCAGTGGTGGATGACTCTGTAGGGTGAAGGCAACTACACCTGCTGCACTCCTAGTGGCACAGTGAACTGTTCCCATGGCTCTGCTAGGGCTGCATCTTGAATTCAGACAGTCAAAGGGTTTCAAAAGAGAGACAGAGAAAGAGTTAAACAGTAATATCAATTATGGCTTGAGTGCTCAGGCTTGTTTCCTGCCTTTTTAATAATATGGACATACCCTATGAGGCTCAGAGTGCAGCACGGGCACACACCCCCTCTGGGAATGTCCACAGTGGTGGCCCTTGCCAAGCTTTTTCACTGGGAAAGCAGAACTAGCAAGTACAAGCAGGGATGTACAATCCACTTAACCCAAATGAGCTAATCCATGGCAGTAATTTATGAGTCTGCTTTCTGTCTGCAGTAAATGCAAAGAGGGCCCAGCTAAACCACAGTGGTAAGGGGTTAAGCTGGGTCAGATTTCCTCCCATGTGCCATAGGCTAGGAACATGCACTCAGTTACTTTGCCCCAGCTGATGCTCAATATATTTACTGTGCCACAATATGCTGATTGTATGTCTGAGCCTCAAGAAATGATTACCATTTCTGGTTTGATTAAGTGAAGGTCTCTTTTGAAGCTGCAAATGATGCCGCTACAATCTATCAAGCAAATATGTATTTATGAATATTTAAAAATGCTAGTTATGCAAATATGCACTTAGGGAATTTAAAAATACACGTAATTAACCTCTTTGGGGTTGCTGTGATCTGCTGAATACATATCCAAGGAGAATTGTCACGTCAATAGGCCAACAGTAAATGTCATGGATGGATACTAGGTTGTCTCTCCCTTCTCCCTTGGTGATGGTAACACATACTGGTTCTGAAGTAGACGGTTATCTTATGTCTTCAGTCGTTTCTCAGCTGAACTGCAATAGCTCAGGCTGGCTGATGAAGCATTCTCTGCCACAGCCACACCTAATCAGGGTGTTAAGACTCATTGTGAAATCACTGCTGCAAAGAACAGATTATGCAGTTTCTTTTCTAGATTAAATTTTATGTTCACCTCCTTCATCACATCATTCCCTTCACACTTTGCCTTCAACTTGCTTAGATTTGTAATGGCTGACCCTACAGAACCCCACTCTCTGGAGGAATCCTCATTCCAAGAATATGTAATGCCCAGGGAGAATGGATTGTCTAAAGAAAGGGCTCCTGGAAACCAGCCAGGATGGGATTCACTTAAGATAGTGAAGACACAGAGGAAAGAGGTCACGCTTGAAGTATATAACAGTTGTCTTAATCACCTAATAGCTTAGCTTCCATGCTTACTCCTGCATCTTGATCCCCCCTTGCCACTCATGCTTCATACATATATTACTTCACACCCAGCACCTTCATTTTTGAATCCACCAAGACAAAATACAAGCACTGCTGTAGCAGTACAGACATCTCCCAAGAGGCTGAGTGGATCAGCAGTGTGGCCAGTCAGCATTCACACTCACACTAGCTGTCCAGCTGCTCTCTCTTGACTCTCAGCTGAGCCCATCCACCTGTTCTTGCAGAGCAAACAAATGGCTCCAGGAGCCACAGGTGGCCTCCTGGCTGTACAGCACAAAGGTTTTGCGGAGGAAATTTGGGAAATATTGTGTCTTTGAGAATTCTTTCTGTTCAATAAATGTGATTGAAATTAGATGATGGATTTAAAACTTAATGGGGAGTGGAGTAGGAGAGCTAGCAAGCACACACATAAATACAATTGCACGTTCTCAGAAGGTTTTTGAATAGCTTTATCAGAAGATGTTACTTAATAAAAATTCTTTGCACAGAAATCTCCTTGGTTACTTACCTCTATAGGAGAGACTATAGTAGAGACTATTCTATAGGAGAGACAGTTCTATAGGAGAGACTTCTACCTGATCTTAAAGAGACTAAACACATCTCCACTTAAGTTTTCAGACACTCAAACGGACTTTGATGCTTTGAGATAGAGTTATTTCAGTCGCTTTTCCTTAATTTCATGTCTGTTAGTGATTGCTCCCTAACCTGTGCAATATGACTTTCATCTGAGATACAAGAGATCGAGGTTCAGATCCTTCTCATAATCTATTTGTACAGTGTCCAACAGATAAGATTAAGAAAGCCTCATGCCATAAATCTCCATATAAAAGGTTCAGCAAAGGGAAGGATTTGAACCTGATGCTTCACAGAATCACAGAATCGTAGGGGTTGGAAGGGACCTCTAGAGATCATCGAGTCCAGCCCTCCTCCCAAAGCAGGTTCCCTACACCAGGTTGCACAGGTAGGTGTCCAGGTGGGTCTTGAATATCTCCAGAGAAGGAGACTCCACAACCCCCCTGTGCAGCTGTGCCAGTGCTCCTTCACCCTCACTGTAAAGAAGTTCTTGCGCACATTCATGTGGAACCTCCTGTGCTGCAGTTTCTGGCCGTTTCCCCTTGTCCTGTCTCCACATACTGCTGAAGAGTCTGGCTAGCAGGCTTCCTCCTGCCTGATGGATGTGTAGCCTTCACCAAGACATTCTGAACACATGACCAAAGTCCATCAACTTTGGATTGTTGATCCAAATTGATTGTTGGATTGTTGAGGAGCAGATCCCAACATCACGGTGGGAGACAGCTCTGTACCTATCAATAGAGACCTGTAGCCCTCTCCCCCACACCTATGTGCATGTTTAGAGTTCAATTTTCTGGGGTTCTGAGGCCTTGATGTTGAAGACACTGACTTTTTTGAAGTACTTTTAGATTCAAGGCCTTGTGCATGATGCCAGTAACGGTGAGAAAAGAACCATGATTAGTACTGTTCAGCAACCTCTTGGGCTTTAATGCCATGGCTGCCTATCCATTAACAGAGCTTTGGTCCATATGGGCTTCTTCCTTGGAATAATGTTCCATGGAAGGTTTCAGCTGACATTCACAGGATTTCTCATTTATTCTGGATTTAGGAGTATGCAGAGGATTCAGCCTGCAGCAGGACAGCATCCCATAGAATCCCTGGGTGCCTGCCACTGGTGCATCTCTGAAGCTCTGCAGCCCATACTGCCCTCATGTTCCAGAGGTTGGGTTCCTGCACAGGAACTATAAAGAAATTGATCAGCATTTCAGTCAGGACTGGCTCTCATCCAGAGGATAACACTAAGCCCCAAATATGTCAACTCTGTCTAAGCAGCACAGCTAAATTTTTTGTTTTAATTTCACTTATCAGCTAAGACAAACAGTTGATTTTCAGAACAAGACAGAAAGCAGGAAAGGACCAGCTAAACGCTGCTTCTGGAAATAAGAAGTATATCCAGATCCTGAAAAAGGTATTTGAGCAAGCTACAGACCTGGAGAGCAGAGAGTCAGAGCAAAATTCATCCTTGTGCAGACGTCTACAGCAAGTTTGGGCTGCACTGAAGTCCACAGTGCATGCAGTCCTGAGTGCTCTGCATCACACACATTGTAACCCTAATATAGAAGGTTCGTAGCATAGAAGGTTCCACATGAATGTGCACAAGAACTTCTTTACAGTGAGGGTGAAGGAGCACTGGCACAGCTGCCCAGGGGGGTTGTGGAGTCTCCTTCTCTGGAGATATTCAAGACCCACCTGGACACCTACTTGTGCGACCTGGTGTAGGGAACCTGCTTTGGGAGGGGGGCTGGACTCGATGATCTCTAGAGGTCCCTTCCAACCCCTACGATTCTGTGATCCTAACACTGCACCAATAACTGTAGCCACTCAGTGCAGGAGCAGCGCCAGTCCCACATCAGGCTCCGAAAGTGTAATGTCAGCTGGGTATCAATGCAGCATAGCAGATAACACTGTGAGAAATTACATTCACTTAGTGATTCCGTTCTGAAAGCAAGAAAAGGCAGCACAACCTTTCACAAAACAGGCGGTGAAATCTAGACCTAGGGTGAGGTTTCTGCAGAAGGGTGAAGTTCAGTCTTTAGGGAACATGAAGTATGTTTGTAGTACCTTTGTTAGCCACATCTGGATCCACTTTTACCACACTTGTGACCACAGGAGTAGCAAATGCACCTCTAAAACCTTTCTGGAAATCTGATCAGGATAAAAAGGGCTGGTGAACTTCTCAATAGATAAGCAGGAACAACTCAGTTTAGGACACAGCAGCCTGTTTCTAATTTCAGACGTGAGAAAAGGCTAAATCAGGACTTTTCTGTTCAGCCACGCTGACTGACATTTTCATGTGCTGAGTTTCAGTCACAAAACCACTTATCTCTAATGGAAATATTGACACAGATATGAACAGCAACTCTAAATACTTTCAGAAAAGCATTTTATTCCTGTTCTTAAGACCTACTGTTTCAAGTGGCCACAACCAGTACTTCTCTTAAGCAAATTAAGTCCAATTATCTGACGTCTAAATTAAAATCCTCCCCCTCCTCAGTTCCATTTGCAGCAATTTTTAGCACAAGAGCAATAACAGTTATGCACACTTACCTAATTATAGATAATGATCTTTATAAAGAGCTGCTAGAATATGCTAAGCATCTTAGCATAAACATACCCATTCAATCCTACAGCAAGAGAATGGTAAAGGTTAGTGATCATGGCAAATAGTATCCCCACAATCTGCTCAGTGCAAAATACTGTGTTAGTCAAATGATCTACTTCCTCCTTTTCTCCATCCCATCAGCTGCAGGTGTGCTTTCCCAGCTCACAGAGATTGTAGTTCATCCCCTCACATCAGCAGTTTTCAAGGAAAGCATCCTTCATTGCCTCTCATTTGTGACACTGTCCCTCTTCACAGCCACAGCCACATGTCCTGAGTGCCAGCACTCCCCCTGCTTCAGGGTTTGCTTTGCTTTGTGCTTTCTTCCAGGGGGAACTGTCGCTTCTGTGAGCTGCAGCTCAGTCAGAACAGACCTGGGATGGCACAGCTGGATAGTCTGGAGGCTTGTTTTTTCCCAGACTCCAAATGTTCATACTGCTTCCATGTGAAGGAGATAAAGTTAATGACCAGATTCTTCTGGCATGGCAGATTAAAGGCATCACTTGTTACAAAAGGGACAGGTTTCCTCAGCGTGACTGGGACAGGCAGTCCCTTGATCTTAATAATCCCATGCTGAACGTTTATGTCAAGTAGAAATTAAAATGTAGATGAATACATCCTTTTGGTATCCAAAAGGTGAAACCATACCAGTACCATACCCCATCTACTGAAATATACCATGCACACAGCAGCTCCTAATGCTAGGGAGGAAGGCCAGGGCCACAAGAAAAAAAGTCCAGCCTTGGAGCAACCATCTTTGTGATGGTTGAGGTCTCTCAGCTACTGCTGCTCCCCAGCCTGCAGCAGCCCTGCAGGTAAAGCAAAAGGCTCTCCAGCTGCAGTAACCTGTCCTGCTAATTTCAGAGAGCAGGCAAGGGGGAGGATAAATGCATGTTACATACATAATTCCCTTGTCCTGGGCACTGGACAAGGGAATTATCCTCATGTTAGGATCATGCCTTTGCCTCTCCTGACTCTGCATTCATGGACTTCATGTGCAAAAGGCACCAGTTCCCCAGTTCCCTGTGCCACACTTTCCAGCCCTTTACATATGTCAGAAGCCACAGTCTGATCTCACAAAGTGCAGCTGCTGGAAGGACAACTGCCTCCTTGCCACTGTGAACTCCCATGTCTCTGGGAAACAGCTGGACTGAAGTGCAGCCTTTGCATGAGCAGGAGCAGCCACCAAGGAGCTGGGGGTTTCCCTTGTAACCTCTGAGGGACTCAGCCCATAACATGCTGTCTGGAACACACATGCTTTTTCACATCTGAGGACGAGAAGATCTGTTGCCAGCAGACCTGATAAACCACAAACCACAAGGCTGGGAGGGGTAGTGGGAGCAATTTCTTCACAACAGTGGTCCAGAGCATCTGCACCTGATGTGAGAGCATCCTGAGAAAGGTGCTGCTAGCCGCAAAGGTTGTGCCAGAGTGGTTTGTGCTCTTGCAGCTCTGGCAGCACAGGGCTTACCCTCTAGAGAAATAATTCCTGCTGTCACCATGAAATAAAGATAGGTAGATCCCAGTTGCCCATCAGATTGCTAACAGCTGCCCCTGGGCTTTGGGCAGTGGGGACAAAAGGCTGGAATCGTTTCTACCCTCATCATCTGGAAGAAACAGATTTCTGCAAACAGCGCTGTGAGAACTGTCACGTGGACCACTTTAAAAGACAAATTTGCATGAGTTGTTGAGGGTCTGTATCTCATGAGCATACAAATAAGCCACTTCTATCAAGGGAAACACACGAGCACCTTTGCTGCTGTGAGGAGCAGAGATTCAGCAATAAGAGAAACTTCAGAAATGGCCCCATTAAGGCCGCAGCTGTTTGATCCTGCCAAATTAAAAGGTCTGCTCAGAGAGAAGTGGGATGCTGAAACAAAAGTGCCTTGAGAGGCCAATCCCGTGCTTGGGAAAGTGCAGAGATGAGGCTGTTACAAAAGAAGTGTGCCTGGTGAAGGACCTGCTTCTACGTGCGGTGAGCTATCTGTGTGAATATCAGCTCAGATGCAAACTCATATGACAAGTTACTGTACAAAACCTTTCGTAACGTGGAGGTGAGGTTGCAAGACTGCTAAGCTTACTGGTGCAAACCTCAGAGCTGCAGCCAAACCCTTCTCTGTGCTGCTGTGTGCAGGCCACAGCCGGTCCCACAAGCTCATCCCCTCCTCACCACCTCAGCACAAAACAACTGCACAACGTGTTTTTAGGAAAGGCACAGTAATAGCGTGCAGAACAGATGAGCGTGTAGCTGGTGTGCTTGGTTATGAAGATTTCCTGCCTCCTACCCAGGAAGGGCATGGTCTGCAGGTGTTGAATGGGGTGAAAAATAAAGAGCAACTCCCAATGACTTGTTCCTGGTTACCACTTTGACTTTCAAGGTTTGTGTTAATGAGAGAAGCCCTTTAGCCACGGTGTGTTTATATGGCAATACGTATAGAGAACACATGTAATTGTAGGAAAAAGAAGCTTGTTATTATTTTGGGCAGGCAGATGGTAATTGAAGCTACACATTCAAAACCTTGCTCCTTGCAGCAAAAGGGGAATGAAGCCAGCACAGCTAGAAACAATCTTTAAATGTTCATCTGCAGGGCCTGGATCAGTGGCTTTACAACAGCCTCTGCCTGTGGCTAACTCAGAGTGTTTCTCCCATAATTTGTGTGCCCTGTGTGCAGGTCCTTGTAAAGAGCCCTTGCTTTTAGAGTACACACAACCCTTTCTTCCCATTCACACTTCTGTCATGAAGCAACTCCTTGGTGCCACTCTGCAGTGCCCAGACACCTAGAGATCCCCTACATGCCCCAGATGAGCAGAAAGAGGGGCCCTTGAATTTCAGTGAGATGTCCCATGTTAGCCAGCTGCTCACCATAGCTCCGTGAGAATCACCCCAGAACAGCCTCAGCTGGGTGGATTTAACCGTCAAGAAAAAAAAATCATTTCCTGCTGATATAAGAAACAGCACCAACTCTTTCCTGCACAGAGTTATTTATTTATTTTGTTCAATTTCACAGAAGAAGCAAAGATATAGACAGAAAAGGGCTGTGATTCACCTGACCTGGATCAGGCCTGGCATTTACCTGAGTCAGCCAAGAGCTTGCACTATCCACTCTCATGGTCCAAGACTTTCTCTTCATATATAATAGTGTCAACTGGGAGAGAGGGCCTACTCTCTCCCAACATATAGACATACTCATGTCTCAGTACCTGAAACTGTGCAAATTTCTATGAATAGGCTGAAATACTTGATCAGATAAGGACTTGTTTAATTTCAGCTTTCTGTAAAATATTTTATTTGTGTAACAAAAAAAATAAGAAGGCTATGTCCTCTTTTGTGCATGTAGGTCTCTTTCTGTATGAGTCTTATTGGCACTGATGATTTTAGCATTAACAGTTATCTACTGTAGACCAAATCTGGAAGAATTACAACAGTCTTGAATGGGTTCATCTGATTCACCACTCAGTGTTTCCTCAGTTAATACCATGGTTTGCAGAAAAGGTGATGTGCCTAAATTGTTATGTATATTTGTAGAACTGATGCTTTAGTGAGTTTGAAACACATTTAGGCACAGTGGGTCAGATACCCATCTCTAAGACCAGGGCTTCAGAGCATGGTAATGTTGGTTTTACTCAGCAACTTTCAAAACAAATTGGGAGCACTGTACATGAGCATGAGAGGTTTTCCTCCTCTTCTGTCTTTCCAAAGGAAAAGTAAACCCAGCATGCTCTCCTACCTAGCTGAAAGAGTAAGGAAGAGGGAAACTTCATTTGGCATTATGTTTCACGCAAGGACAGCAAGAAACTTGGCTTCATTACACCATGATCAGCAGAGAGGATTAAATTGTTTTACCTACTTCTAAGAATAGTTTTCAGCTATCTAAGACAACAGATTAAATTGGAAGCAAAGGAGCAGCACCCACGGTGATTCACAGACTGCTGATGATACCAAGTGCAATTGACCAGAGTGAGAAGGTGTTCCTGTCTGCGCTGAAGTCTTCTGTTATGATACCCACAGCAGCACACTTGGGCTTGTTCCCCAGCCAACATCCAGCCACCCAGGCTATGGAGCCCCCTCAGTCTACTGAGTTACCATGACCCTTGCTACACTGTTAGAAAGCTTGCAAACACCACTTTCTTACTTGGTGCTCTTTGGTCATATCTACCGTCACAACAGTATCTCCAACACTGAGGTAGAGCCAGCAGAGACCCCCCACAAAGCTTTGCAGAGTGAGGTAGAGTGGTCCACATATCTTGTAGCCCAGCATACCATCCTCCCATGCACTGGAAAAGCTTCTTTAGGCAGACAAGGCATGTTCATGAAGTAGCTACATCTTGAATTCTGTCGTATATTCTGTCCCTTCCATCTCAAAAGTTATAAAGTAGAATTAGAAAGTGTGGCATAAAGGATGGATTTAAAGGGAAATAAAAATGAAGCATCTGTATAAGTTATGACCAAGGAGACAAGAACAAATCTGCTTGGAAAAACAGGGACTGAGGGGGAATATGACATTGAATATAACAACACGTGTCTCAAATCCTGAGTGGTATGGACAAGACATGGAATTTTTCTTCATTTTCTCCTCATCCGCAGAAGATTATGGGGTATTTTATGAAACTAGCATATGGCAGTTTCAAAACAAACAAAAGGAAATGCTTCACACACATGAATTGCTGCGCTCCTCACAACTGCTTATGCTGGATGCTAAACATTCACACGAGTTTAAAAAGCACCCAAACAAGCTTGCAAACTTGTGAAAACTTTGAAAGGTTGGGAAAAAATATATAACCTGCTGCTACCTATGAAATTGAAGGCTACTCCCCTCCCTCCCAGGTGTGGAAGTGCCTATATATATAACTGTTAGAAGTTTTTCTATGAGAGTGCTATTGCATACTTGCAATTCATACTTTGGATCCCATTGTGACCCAGCTGGAGAGGATTGCCTGCCATTGGTCCTGCTGGTCTTATCCTACAGATGCTTGTAAGCTGTTTCTCATGATGCACAACTCTCTCTGTAGTGTCAGACCCACAGCAAGCTGTACAGACAGTGCTAAGGCAGCCCATTGCCTATGGGAGTGATACAGCTCTGCAAAACATCCCACGCACTCTTCTTCATCTGGAATAGTTATACACAAGATAAGAGTTTTCAAAGGCTCATCACAGCACCAAGCAGTGCCATTGCCCAAAGTATAGAGGGAATCTCAGTTCTACCCAGGCCCTTTGGCAGCTCAGCAGACATCACCTAAGCAGCTGCCATGGAGACTCATTCAGTCTTCTTTAGAGTGACACACTACAGGATGCAGAGGAGTGAGGGAGGGAGCACAGGGCAGCCCGTGGAAACACGCTAACAGAGCAGCACGGGTGTGACTATTTCTTCTAAATACAGTTCAAGTAGTTGACTTACTGCATCTGTTCCTGAAGTTCTTCATTTATTTCACGGTTGCCCTGATGTGTAAATCTTACATATTGCCTTAAAGGTAAGATTTAGCTTGTTTCCATTCAATGCTGCTTCACGATAGCTAATAACAAAGGACCACAGAAGGTCCATCCACTTCAGTTCACAGCAGTTGAACTGGGATTCCCAATAAGGTAGAAGTGACAGCAATTGCATAAATATCAAGATGAGCATGATTTCTTGATTTATTTCCAGCACAAGCCACTTCACCTGTCTAAGTCTCTCTCAGCCTCAGTTACAGAAGTGAAAATATTTACTCTCTTTGGAGACCCACAAATACAAAAGCATGAGGTAAGTGCTAAGTATCAGCTGAGGGATGGATTGTGACACTTTGAAGAGACATAAGCACCATGCTAGAACTTCCATCAGCAGAGAGGAAAAGACATTACTACGAGCAGAAGAGGAAACATCAATTCCTTCTCATTCACTTGCTGAAAGTATAATCGTAAATCGCCCTTGACCAGATGCCATGAGAGAAAGAAATGCTGTTTCTGAAACTGTTTAGAAATCAGTGCCACAAGCACTAAATGCTCCAAACAATCATTTTTAATCTGTGGATGGCAAAATTACAGTCCTTGCTGTGCATATTAGCAATGGCAGGTGATGTAACAAAACAGCTCCTATTACAAATAGGAGTCCTGCAAATTAATGCAAGCACTCTCAAATGGATGAGTTTGTATTCAATCAATGAAAGGCTACAGGGCAATTAATTACTGAGCATACAGAGTAGAAAAATTCCCTTCCTCCTCAGGAAGATGTTTTAAACTATAGACTCTGTACAGCTCCTCAAAGGCACACGTCCTAAAACCTGCAGCGTCCTGTCTGTGTATGCCAATGGAACATCCAATTATAATCAATGTGAATGTCATTGTTTGAGCCTTTGTAATATGCAAACACACATACTAAGGGTTGGAGGAAATTGCAAGTGAGCCATTACAACAATTAAGTAGCCGAGCAACCTTTTGATAAGTTCCAAGTAATTTAATTTCCCCTGGAGCTATGCTGTTGAGTCCACAGAATGATCAGCACTGACAAGACAGTGAGTCCCTCTGTAGCCATGCTCACGCATGCAAACAGCATTTTGGGAACATCCATCTCCTTAACCACACTTCCTCTGAGCTCACTCTTTAAGGTTACAATTAAGTTACACACTCCTGCCAAAAAAGCAGCTGACACATGATGAAATTTTCAAGGATTCCATTTGCTATCTGACTGCATCAAAAGTCCATTTTTTTTGTTTGGTATCTGTAAACAAGGATTTGGGGAGTGGGATCCTGGTATAGGCTCCAGATCTACCAAACTCTCTTCTTTTAGAGTCCCACTTTTCAAGGAACGTGGAACAGCCTGCCAAGATGAAGAGAGGCACTATCCTCTTTACGATGAAAATGCTTCTCGGTCATGCTCTGCAGATTAACAGTCTTAAAGATGAGTTGCAATTTAGGTAGATATTGACCCCTTTTTAAGGGGCGTGTGCTCTCCTCAAAAATGTTTCTTAACTTGCAGGAATAGAGCAGCATCCCTATAATTTGCCTCATGTTCCATGCAATCATAGCAATAATACAGCAAAGCCTTCTGGATTTAACCACAGCTCACCAATTAATGTTGCATGGGTAAACATAGTTCAGAAGTGAATGAAGTAAGTTTTAACCAAGGGTTATCAGTGCCTCTGTGCAATTTTTCTGAATGGGAGAGAAGCAAACACGCTAATTTGAATTTAATGTAATCCCCTGTGCTTTTGCATGAAAGAAACCAAATATTTGGCTTTAAGAGCAGATTTGCTCTTTGAAATAAGACCCCAGTGGCATTTTTTTCCTGTGATATTAATGCTGGCAATCACCACCAGCACTGAAGACAAAGGCACGGCGCTGTTGATTTTTACAGAGCAGAGTTAGGGCAGTGCTACCTGCTGTTGTAGACCCAGCCCAAAGGCCCTGCCCTTGAGCTCTGCATGCACAGGTTGTGCAAAATCAGGGCCCAAATAGCAGAACTTCAAAGTGGGAAGGAAGTAGGTGAAGAAAAGACAGCAGTGAGTTTTGATGAAAGGGGAAGTATCAATCTGTAGAGAAGCTACTAATAGAATAACTCAAGGAGCAGCCTTGGCCCTGACTTGTTCAGTGTTTTTACAAGCAAGCTTGATTTACAAAGTGAGTGTACTGATGGTATTTGCTTGTAGCATAGAGGAGAAAGGCTTCATTTTCCCAGGGGAGGCTTGCAAAGGCTCTTCCTTGAACTGGAGAAGTGAGGTGACTGAAGACATAAAAATGGAGTGAAATTCAGAGCTACTCAACACAAGATCATATATTCATGGAGTAATAGTGAGAACTGCTACCATAAGCTGAGAGCTCATTAACTGGAGATGACTGAGAAGGAGAAGGAGCAGGGAGTATTATTTAATTATAGGATGACTGAAGCTACCGAGTGATGCAACTGTGAGAAAAAGCAAATGTGATCCTAGGATATGTCAGTCAAGGCATTTCCAAGGGAGACAGGTGATACTTGTCAGGGCATAAAGCAGTACAGCAACATGGAATGGCAGCCACATACAAACAGCCCCACTAGTTCAGGCCAGAGGTCTGCCTAGCGCATTAGCCTTTCTTCAACGGTGGCCAGAGTCAGAACAGGAAGAATAAGTATAGGACAAGCATATTGTGAGACTTCCCTTTGATACTCTCACAGCCTCAAAACATTTTCAGCTAAGGGGATTTCCTTAGCTACTTGTGGTTTGTCTATTAAGCAATCCACAATGGATTTTTCTTCCACGTGATTCTCTATCTACCCTTGAGCCACTGAAAATCCTTTGCATCCAACGTGTCCTTTGGTGAAGTCTTCCTTACATTTACTGCTTATCACATGAAAAATCATCTTCTTTTTTGTTTGTTTGTTTGTTTGTTTGTTTTAAATTTAGATCCCATTCATTTCAGTGGGTGACCTTTAAATTTTGAACTGGATAAAACAGTATATAATCAATAAAAACTACCTTTCCCCAAATTTCTAGTGTATTTCCCAAGTAGCATTTCTTCAAGGTTGAAGAGGCTCCGTGAATTCAATCACTCCATATCCGTCAACAACAATACCCTTCCCTGAACCTTAACGTTCTTCAGTACACCATTTCTAAGCTAAGAAGAGCAGGATCACACAAAGTACTCAAGGTATGGTCAACCTATGGGTTTAAACAGTGGTACAAAGATGGTTTGCTCTTTATTCCATTCCTAATAGCTCCTATGTTTGATTTGGATTAGTGTTGTGGTTCCTTTTAAAAATGGGGATTCTTTTGCTTCTAATGAATATGAAGCTAATATTTTCATGTCTAATTCAGTCATCCATAACCAAGAAACATTAGCTTCACCCTGAAGGGATACTGAAGTATCAAATAAGGTTAAGATAATGAGAGAGAAACGGTGTCCATCATAGGAGTTAAGTTAAAGAAAAGGTGTCATTCCTGTTTATGCACATCACTGAAAGCACCAGGCAAGGAATAGCTATAGAAGATGAAGAACAGCATTAGGACAAGAATGTCAGTTGGGCCTGGGTGTAAATTAGACTTGGGTAAATTCAGACCAGTGATTAAAAGAAAGCTGGGGACTGTGAGATTCTGGAGCCTTTCAATAGAAGGGGATAAAAAATGAAATTAGTTCAAAGATGGGGCACAGCCGGTTTGTGAGCACAGGAAGGTCTCACCTAGGTATGCGCTTAATAAATAACATGTGAGGTGCATCATGACAGCTCTCCCTGTGCGTTTAGACATTCCAAGGACAATGCTGTTTTACTTTCATTTCTGCACATTTCTTTGTAGAAAAAGAACTAAAAACCATACACAAAGAAGTGAAGGCAGAGGAATCAAGATAGGTTTGAAACCTTGATGCTGGTTATGCTGTCTGAACTAGCACTAGAACTAGATGAAGAATAATGCTGGGCAGGTACATAGCAGGAGGAAGTCTGTGTTAATCATTCTGCCTCAGAGAAAAGAAGCAGTGGGAGGAGCAGGTTGCATAATCCCTAACAGTTTTAATACTTCAATACTTTTTAAATACTTAAATCATTTAAGCAATTATTTGTGAACTGGCTAATCTCCTCATTCCCCTTGTGTAGACAGAACTGGAGTAAGGGTGATGGAGCACTGGAACAGGCTGTTGTAGAGTCTCCTTCTCTGGAGACGTTCAAGACCCGCCTGGATGCCTACCTGTGCAACCTGGGCTAGGAGCTGCTTTGGCAGGGGGTTTGGACTTAATGATCTCTAGAGGTCCCTTTCAACCCCTACAATTCTGTGACTCTGTAACCATCACCACAAAGACCAAAGCTTAGAGCAGGTTAGGTAACAGGAGAATAGAACTAAGCACTTTGTGGATGAGCAAAGCCTTTTGAGTTGGAATAGGGTGGTTTTTTTTGTGGGGTTTATTCCGCAGCTTCATCATCTATAAAACCTCAGACTACCACCACACTAAAGAAAAATTAAAAATTAAAAAATCAGCCACAAATCTTCAGGCTCACTGTTTTCCTTTTCATTTGATATATAACCAAAACAGAAGAGGATACACGTTGGGGGATTAAATGATAAAAAGTATTGTTATATGTACCAGAGTAACAAAAGCAGCTTACAGAGAGGTGCAAGGCAAATCTAAGGCATTTCCTTCTTCTTGGGAGGTCAGAAAACTCAGAAGACATATTTCTGTGTACTCAGAGAGATCATGTATCACAGGATGGAACACTAAGTCCTCCTTTCTAAAGTGCCAGTAGAGACAGCAATTCTGATCCAAAACTCCAAGACCACTCCTGTAAAATTCTCTTTACCTCATCTGCAAAAAGCTGCCAATTTTGTCAACATCATTGGCAATTGCTGAACATTCAGTCTTGTAATGCTGGTGATCATGTTGTTTTAGTGCCTAAGTCATCTAGCCAAACTCCGGTTTCCAGAGGAGCAAAGGTTTAGAGCTGACTAAATTTAGATAGATTTTGCTAAATAATGTCTAAATTTGAAAATATGGAATTTGAATAGCTAATGTTAAGTTTTCTATAAGATGCAAGCCAAGAAAATGCATTTAAGGACTGAATAACATTCTTTGATTACTTGGTGTACATGTGCAGTGAAGAAAATACTTGTTTTCTCCAAATAAAAGTCATTTTTTGGCAGTCAGAGAAACACCCAGATGCTGGTTTGATAAGCAATCTCTGTGCTTTTCATTCAAGAACAGAGGAGAGATGGATGAAAAAGGAATCTTAGCGGTCTTTACAGCACCTAACTATAGACATGCCACAGAGAAACCTCAGCTTCCACATAAACGAAAAGAGATCCAGCAGAGACTAATGTACCCTCCCTAAAACGCAGACCTATTATATTAAAATTCTTGAAATCTTGTATCTGGGGAAAGGAAAAAAAGCCCACATCATGATTTCTGTTCTGTTCCCACTGGGGCCTTGTCATCTCATCATCAGAAATAACAATAAAATCAATTCATTATGTTTCATTGAAGGCAGCCTCAGGAGAGAGATCAAAGAATGAAAGGAAATGAAAGCTGACCGACTTTATCACCTTTGGAGTCAGTCCCAAAGATCTCAAATTAATTTAGATTGGTGGGGCAGTGCATAAAAGCTGGCAAGCCCTTGTACTACAGCAGAGCCTTTATACAAACCAGTGGAGAACTGCAGTCTCCAGGGCTTTTCCATGAGCCAAGCATTTTTGTGACCACAAAGTACCTCTTCCTTTGGCTATACCAAGTTTATTATCTCTGGAATAGGGGGGAATACTTCCTTGCTTTCCTCTTGAATTCTGCAGGGAGACATCTATCTCTCCTGAAATACGCAGCAGTGACACTTCGGTGTGAAAACCTGTCCTCCCTAAGAGGCAGCCAGCTCCCAGCACCATGACTAACCAAGATCCTGGGGGGAGCTGGGGGCCAGATCTTTCTCTCTCATCCATACTGCAAAGCAGTTCCCTAAACTTCAAGCCACAGGGAGTTTGCCAGGTTTGCAGCAGTGCAGAAACTCTAAGGGAAGGGATGGTGGTCCAGGGGAGATGCTTGGTTGGAGAGTGGGCATCACACTACCATCAGCTGCAGCCAGCAGCACAAATCCTGAGCCTGGCCTTTCCTTCCCTCATCCATGCTGGGAACATGACAGGTCCCAGGGCTCCCTCATCCTTCTCTTTACTCTTGCCCTTTTCCTAGGAATTTTACTTCAGCTGGGAACAGCCCTCTGAGTTCTAGTTTCCCCTCCAGTCTTTCCTTGCAATGCTTCATTGTGGTTTTTTTTTTCAAACCAGATGACCGTTTCCTTTTCAATCTTTGCTGTATTACCCAAGGCCCAGAATTCCAGATGCAAGCCAGGCCCTATGCAACCACCCTGACTTATCCCAAGCCAAATCTCACAGCATCTGTGATACCACATGCCAGAGAGAGACAAGTTCATGACAGACCTTCCCTCCCCTCACCTCCTTGGCAAGTGGCTGCCTACTGTAAACACTCAATTAGTCAGTGGGTCCCATAAGCCCTGATGACTCAAAGCCATGTCATCTGCAGCTGCAGACAGGCACTGCCTGCTTGCCCTTGGCTGCATGCAACTCTTCAATCAGTATGAAGATGTTAAGCCAGCAACATGGAGTCTGAGACCACAGAGTAGACGAATCTACCCAAAAATGAGATGCAACTGATACCTTCACACCCTCTGCACAAGCCATATGATGCTTTGAATCATGCATTTTGGAGCAGAGATGGGCTTCAATCCTAGAATCATAGAGGTTGGATAGAATCATTTAAGTTGAAAAAAACAAGTCCAACCATCAGCCCATTGTTACCATGCCCAATCACCACACCCTTCAGTGCCACCTCCACACAGTTCTTGAGCACTTCCAGGAATGGTGATTCCACCACATCTCTGGGCAGCCTGTGCTTGTGCCAGTGTCCAGCCACTCTTTCAGAAAAGACATTTTTACTAGAATCCAACCTGAACATCCCCTGGTGCAACTTGAGGCCTTTCCCTCTCATCCAATCAAGGAGGCAGCCATGCATGCGGGCCACCTTCCTGCTGTGATCCAGCCCCCACTGCTGAACGCAGGGCCCTATGAAAGGCCTCTCTTTTCAGCTGCTCGATGAACATCCAACAAAAATGAATTCCCTCGTTCAGCCCCAAGTCTACATTCAGTAGGAGGTAAAACCTCATGAAAAAAAAAATTAGATTTTATGGAACAGTTCCTCATCTTCCAACTTAACTTACCACCTGAGGACTCCCACAGGCAGTCCCACGGGGATTGTACAAAGTCTGCAGACACTCCTGCATTCGCCAATTTTGAAAGCTCAGCCCTGTAAGAAAACTGCACTGAAGAACTAAGAAAAGACACATTTATTACCATCAAAATCTGTACTCTTTAGAAGCAGTCTGAAAAACACCACTTTCTTTCCCTAGCTGCCTCTCCATGTTGCCGCGTTGTGGAGGGTCTCCTTGCTCGCTGTTCCCAATGTATGATGGAAACACACTGTGAATAAATCAAGGCACAAAATACATGTGGTAAAAAAAGAAATTCTGACCCCAGCCCATCACTTGATCCATAGGCATTCAAATTCGCATGCAAATAAAAAAGGTTGTGATTTTTTTTTTAACCATCCGACAGCTGTTCATGGACTGGAGTGTGAGGAGTCATTTGTCTCACTGCAGTTCTTGATGGAGAGATCCACATGACCGAAATCGCTTTCATAAGCAACATGTAGTCAGGCTGTTGGCAAGCTTGGGGGACAGAAGGAAAGAAAGACAGAAGGACTTTTCAGACTTTTCAGCTGCTTTTCTTGGTGGTCAGCTCAGCTGAGTGTCAAAGTACACTGCTAGCCTAAAGAAGAGATGCTGCCACTGGTTCACGCCAATAGTGCCTGTAAATAAACACAAGGCATCATTTTCCTCTGCTCTCAGCCTCACCAACACTAAATTGATTTAAAACCTTCCAAAGGAAAAGCCTCAATGTTTAATTTCTCTGGCTAGCCTTAGATTCTTGGCCCTCATTTTATTTTCCATAACATCCAGTTTCTTTCTTCTGACACTTGTTATCCTTCAAAAATACTATTGTAATTAGATCATGACACTCTACAGCTATCTCCAAACTTAAATATTCCCTTTCATTCAAGACAGTTTATGTGTAAATTTCATAAGATTTTTAACAATGTTATCTTGAAAGTACACAGTGTTCAGAGCCAGAGTGAAAGGAAAATAAACTCACAGAAAATAAAAAGCGATTCAAACTCCTGCCCAAAAATTCAAATAAATCTCTTTGATCTTGTAGAAAAACTTACTTAATTTTATTTATTTTCCCATTCTTCTCTGCTTCCTCTGTTCAGACAAGGAGGGAAATAGTGAAATGCTGCGTGAAAAAAAATGTTTTTACTGTATTTTCAACCCAGCAAGGACTGAAAAATTAAAAAGAAAGCACTGTGACCTAAAAGGAATCTCAGTTCGCTCACCCCAGGAAAGTTGACTGATTAAAGACTCTTATGTAATACTTTATCAGAAATACAGATCTGTCTATTTCAAATGGTGCAACGCCACAGACTCATCAAGAATGACCCACTGTTATAAACAAATTTACCACTTCTGAAACACTTTTGATTTCTGCCTCAAACTGTTCACCATGATTTTTTTCATTGTTTTTTTCCAGAGTGGCCGTTACCTAAAACCACTTTCTTTTCCCAGTTCCATTAATCTGCCCTGAGCATGAACCCTTACAGCACCATATCCCAGGTGCACCCATCCAGTGCTCCACTCCAGACTTCCATGCCAGGTCCTGGTCTTGATGTAGAAGAGAAGGATGACTAAGTCCTGTCACCTTAATACACCTGTAAGACACTGAGTGTGAGAGCAAATAATGCAGGGGGAGGAACCTCAGAACTGCTCTTTGGCAAGATCACAAAAAGAAGAGCTCTGAAACATACACACATACAAGAACAGATTTTGGAGGCAGCTCCAACCAAGTTTCCACTACCTCTGCATACTACAGGCATCAAATCTCTGCAAACCAGGGAACCCTCAACAGAGGCTGAGGGACAGGATTATACTGAGATTCTAAAGCAACAAAACAAGTAAATGAGTTCCTTATACCTCATATTATGGGGCCCAAACAAGATTACCCATAGAGACCTCATCCACCTGATTCCACTGCTATGCAATAGTCTGCTGCACTGAGCAGGACTTGGATTTCGTGTTCATATGCTGGGCATGCATTCTTCTCCTAAACATTCAAACTGGCATCTAATTCACAGATATGAAGCATAGGCTCTGGAGGAGAGGAGAGGAGAGAGAGGAGAGAGAGGAGAGGAGAGGAGAGGAGAGGAGAGGAGAGGAGAGGAGAGGAGAGGAGAGGAGAGGAGAGGAGAGGAGAGGAGAGGAGAGGAGAGGAGAGGAGAGGAGAGGAGAGGAGAGGAGAGGAGAGGAGAGGAGAGGAGAGGAGAGGAGAGGAGAGGAGAGGAGAGGAGAGGAGAGGAGAGGAGAGGAGAGGAGAGGAGAGGAGAGGAGAGGAGAGGAGAGGAGAGGAGAGGAGAGGAGAGGAGAGGAGAGGAGAGGAGAGGAGAGGAGAGGAGAGGAGAGGAGAGGAGAGGAGAGGAGAGGAGAGGAGAGGAGAGGAGAGGAGAGGAGAGGAGAGGAGAGGAGAGGAGAGGAGAGGAGAGGAGAGGAGAGGAGAGGAGAGGAGAGGAGAGGAGAGAGGAGGATTTCTCAAGCACATTATAAGACATTAAGTAAAACAATCAGTTTTCTTTCAGGCAAATTTAGAGCCCCTTCCTTTGAAATCTTGTTTGCCTCAGGGCCAGCTGACTTCAGACTGTTTAATATTTCTCAGGATTGGTTTCCTGAAGAATTAGAATTATCTTTATGACAAAGCTGCCTCTGAAATCCACAGACTTTATACTACAGGGGTCAAAAGGAGCAACCATTCCAGGGCACTTCTAGAGGTTCCCCAACCTTTAAACCCTCTTTGTCCTATCTCTGTCTAGTCTCTGGAGCAAACACATGGTAATAGCATTTATCCAGTTCTCAGTTGAGCTGGTTTGCTTCCTTCCGCTGCTGATACACTGCACAACTCCCAGCACCAATGAACTACTTGTAAAAAAATGTTATGAATGAACAGTAGTGACAGTGGCTTCATCTGTCCTCTCTTTTAAGGACACTGGAGTACTCTTCAAAATGCTTGTTCCACACAATCAGAGGGTCCTAGATCCTCTCTTAGTTTTCCTCTTTTGAAAAAGCAGTTCACACTAGGAGGACATTCAGCCAGCTTTAACTCTCACAGTGTGAAACTTGGAAACACTTTTGGGTGGTTCACGAGCAGCACAGGCACTGAATGGATACCCGGTACCATTCAACTAAGTACAATTTAATTAAAAAATGTGTGAAAAGAATAGAAGTTAAAGTTCCCAGGGATAAGACTTGCCTTCTTCTTTTCCAACTGGAAGAGTTGGAGGGGATGCCCTTTTCCATTAAAGGTGGTGATACACCCAGTATGTCTGAGGGCCAAAATGCTCTTTCAGTTCCCGAAAGTACAAGATGGAAAGAATTTCACAAGACTTTATCAAAAAGAATTCACAGTGATATAAATATTTAGTTCTGCCATTTGTTTTCATTCAGGCTTGACTTGTCACTAATAATTATGACAGAGGATGTGATAAATGTCCGCTCAACATTTGTAAGAACAATATGCTTTACCCAAACATGAGAACACACAGGAAAAAAGGCTAATCATAAACTAATTATTTCTTTCACTAATCATTACTGCTCTGAGTCACTGTTTCTATGAATTGCCTCTTTTTTTGTGTGTGTTTTTCTTCAACAATGAAGGAAAGAAGAAGAAAAGATCAGCCTTTGCTTGTTCTTTACTTTTCATCTCTCTCTTTTTGCATTCTTATGTACTTTATTTCTCCTTTCCATGAGTATGTTGATGTTCCAAACCTGTCTGAGTGTTCCAACCTTCATAAATCTACTTAATGGCCAAAAGTAGCTAAAATACCAAAATGCTAAACCTGACTCTGTTGTCAAAGAGCTGGATGGATTCTGAATGACAGCATAGACACACTTTTCTCCTGTTTCACCTACCACATTTCTGGTGGTTGAAAGAGCTCTTCACTCTGCTACAGAGATAAGAAACATTCCTACTTTGGGTCTGTGTTTGGTTTTCACACCTCAGGAATGGGTAAAATGACAGAAGCAGACTGCCTTATTAGCATCCCCAAACAAAAAACACGTATGGGAATATCAAAGTCTTAATATTCTCTCCTTCTAGAAGAATGAGAATCCCACCAATAGCCCTTGAGAGTAGGCACCACAGGTAAGAAAAAAGGGCAGTAAGGGGAAACTACAAAAACTTTGTTGGAAGATTAGAGTTGTTGAATCAAATGTGTTCAGAAAACTCAGGTTTACTGAGTTGAACACATCCTGAGAATATGAAAGTGATCTTTCATAAAGTGCCAAGATTCCTTGATCAATGAAACTGTGTAAAATAGAAAAAAAAAAAAAAAAGAGTAAACACTTTGGGGTGATAAAACTAGCAAGAGAGTCTCCCAAACAGAGCATACCTGTATTTCTTCTAGGTACATTCCGTAGAGCAACACGAACTTAAAAATCTACCTCTATGCAATCCAGAAATCATAGAATCATAGAACTGTTAAGGTTGGAAAAGATCTCTAAGATCATCTAGTCCAACCACCAACCCATCACCACCACAACCACCAACCACATCCCTCAGTGCTACATCCACATGGTTCTTGAACACCTTCCAGGACAGTGACTCTACCACCTCCCTTGGCAGCCTGTGCCAGTGCCTCACTGCTCTTTCAGATAAGTTTTTCTTAATATCCAACTTAAAACTCCTTAATCGGACCCTCAGTCCCCCAGACCTTGCATGCCTTCAGGTTTTCAGGCTGGCAAGCAGGGTTTCAGTGTATCTCAGGATTCCATCTGAAGTGCTAACACCTATCTTAAAAGACAAACTCCATGTCATGCATGAGACTGTGTAACTCCTAGAATACTAGGTGCTCTCACCTCCTCTTGACTTCCTAGTGCAGGTCTCACAGCACTTTACAGTAGGATCTCAGCAACCTGCTGAATTTAATCTTTGATAGAAATAGAAATATACCTTTTCCTCAGAAGAAAGCAGGTGTCTCATTTACTTAACGCTCAGGAGATGTGAGAATTTCTGGATATTGTGTTATCTCTAGGGAAAAGATTAAAAAAAAAAGAAAGAGCAAAGGTAAAATTAACAAATTGCACTTTAGAAGCTGCACAATCTGACAGTTACATAGCAATTTGGAGTTATTGTCAACAACCCCATCTCCTTGGAGACTGGCTGACGCTGCAGAGAAATATTAGATGGGAAATTAAGGTTAACAAAGGGTTTCCTACTGTTGTTCCTAGTAATATAAGCACTTTACACATCAGTTCTAATTCTGTTGAACTGAGAAAAAGGAAATGGGAGAACAAAATTGAAACAGGGACCATCATTCTACAGTGGAGCTAGTTAACAGAAACCCCATTAAAATCAGAGGCACTCAAGTCTCTAAAGGCATATGTTCCCACTACCAAATGACTGGTGCAGTCTTACCTTACCTGGCTCCACTTTATCTGGCCTGTTCAGAGGCAATCTTTTGATTATAACTGCCTTAAAGTTCCATAGTTTTACCCCTGACACAAGTTCAGTAGATATTTTTCATCAAGATCTTGTTTCTATTCAGGTAGAAACATGACATGGTAATGCTCTCAGAGATAGGACATTTTGTATACCCAAAAGCTGCCTTGGCTCTGCTGCTGAGAGGTGGAGGGCAGCCCCAGCAGATAGTGCCATCAAGGCCATGCTTGCTCAGCACTGCTCACTTCCACGAACGCCAAATGTTTGAATCAATATGAACTCAAGCCTCTTCATAGCAGCTGTGCTGCGTTCTGCTTTCCAGCAAGGCTCTGACATGAATCAAGTGGAGGATAAAAATACCCATTTCTCTTACAGATATGTTTCAGCAGCAATGGAAATATTTCAAGAGGCCTAGGAGCTCACTTCCAATCAGAGCTTACTTTTTCAGCCGTTTTCCCAAAGTACAGCAATATTGCCAGCTTGAACTGAGAAGCTCTCAGGTATTTGAGGTCTTACTGCCAAGTCTACATTAGCACAAATCAGTATGGCTCTCTGTGCTCTCACATCTTTGGGAAAAAGGGTGATTGTTTATATAGTGCCACTTTCATAAGGAACTAACATTTTTAGGTCAGGTTTGATCTGAACATGCTGCCCAGTGAGGTGATGGAGTCACTGTTCCTGGAGGTGTTCAGGAAAAGTGTAGATGTGGCACTAAGGGACGTGGTTAGTGGTCATGGTGGGGATGGGTTGGTGGTTGGATTAGATGATCTTAGAGGTCTTTGCAACCTTAATGATTCTATGATTCCATGAAGATGAAATGCCCTTGTCATCCTCCTTATTCATGTCGAGAAGAACGTATTCAAAATTGGACACTGAACATCTCTATCACACTGCCGACAAACAGATCTCAAACATCAAGACTCATGACCATCCTGTGAGTTCTCTTTGCTGCTTCTGCAGTTGTACATGTAGTGCATGCAGCTCTGCCATCACCACATGTGTGGCCACTGCTGCCACGCACCTGCTCCTTTTTATTGCATTAGCCTCTTACTTTATCTTGCTTTTGAACAGAAAGATTTGGAGAAGAACTCACCCATCCGATCTTTCATGTTACATCTGTATTACTTAGAACTCATGGTTTAGAAAGCCTGACATTCTGCAGAACTGTTCTTCCTTCCGAACAACATAAGCCCAGTTAAAAAATAAAAACAGTGAAAGAATGGAAACAGTGCAGAAGTACAGAAATGACCTGCTGATAGCAAAAGAGCTGACATAGTTCAGAAACTGGATTTTAATGGGAGTGGGAATATCTTGGCTAATTTCCTGAAAGCCTCTCCAAAATTCCTCTGTCCCAAACTCTCTCGTTTGTACCCTTGTCTCAAGCTGCATTATGCTCATCTACACAGTTCATGTTCTGTATTCCAATGATCCAATCTATCTGCCTCCCTCCTCCTTGCATCTTGTTCAGCCAGTACCTGTGCCCCTTTTCTTCAGCCACATATCTAATTCCTGCTGCCTTCCTACCCACTTACCACTTTGCTAAACTCCTTCATCCACCTAAACCAAAGGCAGCCTTCCAACACTGCTTCTCTCTCCTTTTGTCACCTTTACCTGATGATATTCTTAATTTTACCCCTTAACATTTGCATAAGGCCATTTTCTCCTCCATACCACTGGGGTGCCAGGAAAAGACCACAGAGAGCGGAGTAGTTCTCCTTTCCATTCTCACTTCCAGCAGCTGCTCCCAGTACAGCCCACAGCAGTTCCTGTAGCTGTGGGAGGTGCTTTCCAACTCACTGCACACTCAGGTGCTATGCAAGGATGGAGCACATTGCCTGGGCTGGAAGGTGGCCAGGGCCAGTGAAGAGTGTATCATAGAATTACAGCATGGCTTGAGTTAGAAGGGACCTCAAAGATCATTCAGATCCAACCCCCCTTTCTCAGGAGATGTGAGCTCTAAAAGGACCTGCAAGTTTCTTCATCAAATTTGTGCGAAATGCAGACTCCAAGTGGTGCATCACTTGATCAGGGCTGGAGAGATTTTTCACAGGGAAAGCTTATGAAATCCTGTTACAAATCACAGGGGAGAATGGAAAAGAGAGCATTCAAAAAATCACAAAAATATTACTGAAGTTTTCTAAAAATAACTTGAATTTATCTTTAATTGTCTTTGGGGAGAGAAAGAAAAAAGAGCCATCATAGTCTCATTTTCTTATTATATTTACCTTCTGGCAGCAAGCATACTTCATTGAAAATTTCAGCCCACACTGTTGAGCTTTGAGAACGTGAGTAATAATTGAAAACAGCCTTGAACTGCCAGGTATCACATGGCTTTAATGATAATTAAAGCCACCAGCCTCACCTATAATCACATATTTAAGGGAATAGAAACGAAGCAGCCATTTCTGACCTCTTCATTGCTCATTATTGGTACACGATTTTGGTTTTTATTTCCTGTCTGCCACACTTTTCCAGCACCTCCCAGCCTGAGCACACCATAGAAGCACCAGTCACAGCCCAAGGGTTAGGATTGTTTCTAGGACATGTACACAGATTTCACTGCAGCTAGCAGTTTAATGCTATGGCGCATCATACAATAACATAGCACTATTTTCAAGCAACTGTGTAGTGCTTCATTCTTTCTGAATCAGCCAAAAGTTTCATTATCTAAATCCGTGTGAGAACACAGGAAGCTGTGTTTCCCCAACTCCTGAAATATCTGCCTCAGGAAGGAAGGTATATTGTCTTTTTGATGCCTCTGTTTTGCTTGTGAGGTGGTTCTGTGTGCCTGTTTTGCAACAGCACTACAAAAGCAAACCAATTCAAATCTCTTATGGAAATGCCATGTTTGAGAGAGACAGTTTGCATCCTTTTAACTCAAGAATGACTGGATCTTGAGCATATCTTTAACGTTATCAAAACCTCTATGATCTGGGGAGTACCAGAGTGTGATCTGTTTGAGCTGCAGTGGGAAATGAACGGTATGAAAATGATTCGCTGCATTTAATCAGCCCGTGTTTTTGTTTCAAGAAATACACTTCCTGAAAGTCTTTCACTCAGGCAGGACAAAAAAAAAAAAAAAAAAAGAAGGAAAACCTACTCTAATCTTTCCTTTTAGTGTGTGAAAAATAATATCTGCAGCAAGGGATGATTTCTATGACCTCTTGAAGGCATGAAAGCCAAGCTGAAATAATAATGATTACCAAGACTTCAATCCTCCTCATTCTTTGCCTACACAAACCTTACTCCAGGCTCCAGGAATTTGATCTCACAAATAAAACATAAAGATAGTGAGATTCAGCACAACTGTGAAAGTAATGCTTTACAAAGCAATGCAGGTCTCTAACATGATAAATCTCAGTGTGCAAACATAAATTATCAGAATGTCTCTGTGAAATTTAACTTCCTGGACTTACGAGGAGACTAATTTTACAACACTTCAAAATATTTCCTGAAAATTGTGTGCTTCTTTTTTTTTCTGCTCTCTCCTCTTCCTCCTCTATCATCAGAAGACATGGTTAGAGAAGCACTTATATGTACATTTGCACAGGAGCATGCACTAGAATCCTACTGCTGTCAGCTGGGAAATGAGTGTGAATTTGCATCAATCCAAACTATTCTTTCTGCTGCTTCACCTGTGAGCACCTCCCCTGATACATCCCCATCTGATCCCTGAGCACTGACTTCTTGTACGTGGTTCAGTTTAGCAGCAGGATCTTGCTTGCAAGGTTTGCCACTGGCTCCATCAGGCTTCAGGTGAGAGCTGAGAAGGTCTCTGCTGCAGATTACCTCAGGCAGAGACAACACCAAGTTCTGACAGCTGTCAGAAAGGGTTAGTGAGTTCCTTCCAGGCAATCACAAAGGGATGGCAAGCTGGACATGAGCCAGCAATGTGCCCTCACCACCCAGAAAGCCAATAGTATCCTAGGCTGCAACAAAAGAAGGGTGGCCAGCAGGGAGAGGGAGGTGATCCTGCTCCTCTGCCCTGTGTTGGTCCAGATGTGGAGTCCTCAGTAAGGGAGAGACATGGAGCTGTTGGACCACACCCAGAGGAGGGCCACAAAAAATGATCCCATGGATGGAACATCTCTCCTATGGGGACAGGCTGAGACAGCTGGGGCTGTTCAGCCTGGAGAAGAGAAGACTCCAGGGAGGCCTGAGAGCAGACATTCAGTATCTAAAAGGGCACTGTAAGAAGGAAGGGGACAGACTCTTTAGTGGGGTCTGCTGTGACAGGACAAGGGAAACGGTTTCAAACTAGAACAGAGGAGATTTAGACTGGTTATAAGGAAGGAGTTTTTTACAATAAGGATGGTGAGGCACTGGCACAGGTTGCCCAGAGAAGTGGTGGATGATCCCTGCAGACACTAAAGGTCAGGCTGGACAGGGCTCTGAGCACCTGACCTACCTTTAGGTGTCCCTTTTCACAGCAGGGGAAATGGACTAGATGGCCTTTGGTGGGCCCTTCAAACTCTGTGATAAGCCACGGGGACAGACAAGTGACCCCTGAACAACACAGAGGTGGTAACTGAATCCTTCCCCCTATGTGTCTCTTACAGAGATAGATGTAGCCAGAAAGAAAGTCAATGGTCAAAAGCAGCATGAGCCATGATGCAGCCTGCCATGAAGACTGATGTTTATTCATGTGGAGAAAAAACATGTCAGCTGTAAGCAACAGCCCAGCCTTGTGTTTGCCTGTGATTCAAGAAATTTTATTGTCACCACTACTAGCATTCTCACTGTGAGATTTGGCATGTTCAAGCAAGGCCAGTAGGAAAGAATGACACTTTGGGAAGGTGACAGAGAGAGTTTTCTTCTTGAGCTCATACATTTCTAAATGGCAAAGAGGTTCCATAGGCTCACAGGTTACCTTTTGTCTCTTCTACTCATTAGACTGGATAAATATTTCACAGCTATAAAACAAAGCCCAGAAATAGCCCCACTGGGCTCTGACAGTCCATGCCTCTTGTTTTTCTATCTCTCTCATCTGAGAAAGACAACTGATTACTATTATTTTAAATTACATATATCTATTTTTTTGCAGAGTCACTATTGGCCTTTTGCTATTAAAAAAAATTAAAAAATTAAAAAAAAAATTTAACACAGTACTTTCAGACTGCGTGAATTATCCACTCAGAAATCTTCCCCACCACAGCATGCGATAAAAAACAAAGACGAAAAAGTCTCTCTTAAAAGGATGCCAAATATGTGGATGTCCAGATAGGACACTCATTCAGGACTTTTTAATGTGTTTTTTTTTTTTTATATTCTCCCATGGATACATTTGTACTATATAATTCAGTTTCTCCACTGTTCAATTATCTACAGACAATTTAGTCTTAAGTGGATTATAATAGGTTCTGCTTCAGTTCAGCCAAGACAGATTTGTAGATGCTTGGTACAAGGCCAGCCGCAGAGGAGTGGAGGGTTGCTGAAGTATTTTCAGGGTCACTTCTCATTCTGAGATTCTTACAGTATGTCCAAACATATTGTAATCTTTGCATTTTATGTTCAGCACATACCCAGATCTGCCTGAGACAGAAAGTTTTACTTTCATACTTACTTCCCATGTCTTTAAGATCTCGACAACTACCAGCTCGCCCCTCTCGTTGGATTCAGAAATAATCTACCTTCCCACTCACAGACCTCCCAATACCACCATTTCTCCCATTATTTTCACGATCAGAAGGGAAAGACAACACTCTTTACTGTCCTTCTTATCTGATGTACAATCAAGCATAAGAACATGGGTTTTATTTTTACATTTTCACTGAAGAGGATGGTAACTTGGGGGAAAATTCTCTTTGAGTGCCTTTTATATGATGATACACTCCACAGTTCAATCACTGTGAAACTGCATGTGCCCAGAAATATACTAAAAGAGGGATAAACTGAACGTATTGAGAGCTCAGTTATTACTGTGCACTGATACCACAGACTTTAACTTCTCTGCAATTCTCACACACAGCTTCCTGTAATATTATAAAGTCCTTATTGTCTTGCACAGAATGCAGTCCGGTACTTTCCTCTTTTTTAAAATATACTTGACTTTTATGCTACCATCAAAAGCTTTGAGGTTTTCTGACAAAACTCTCAAAGCCTTGCTTCCTGTTCTGATCTGCAGGCAGAGTCAAATTCACAGCAGAGACACAATTGCACCAGCAAGCCTTCAGTTTCTATTGGGTTTGTGTGATTTAAGTTGCTCTTTTTTTTTTCATTTTTTCTCTTCTAATATACACCATTACCAATACCTGGACTGAAAAAGAGCACCAAGGTAGCCTTAAACCCCTCTCAAGTGAAGGAAGGCTTTCAAAACACTCACTGATAGACATGGATATGATGTTGGAGGCCTGGAATGCCCCTTTGCATTGTCTGGCTTGCTTTTTGCCATCATCTTTCGGTCAGAGGTAAAATCTGCTGCTGTGGGATTCCAATGTGGCAACTGGCACTGCATATCAAGAGCCAGAAGCAACACAGCTAGCAGGATTCGTTCTGCCAAACTTTGGGAATGGCGTGCCTGATCCATGCACGCCACATGGGTTCAATACCAGAAGTTTCCTCTGGATTTGGGGTGCCCAGCCAGCAACAGCACCCTGACGCGTAGGTACGCTGGGTGACATGAGCCTGGCACCCTGCCAGCAGAGACTGGAGGGGGGAGACTGGAGGCTCCCACGGAGAGCACCCAAACGCCTGTCCTGGAGAGCAAATACCCTATTCTCTCTTCAGGTTTATTGAATTTCCTATTATTCCCAAATAACTCTTGGATTATAAAACCCTTTGGTGGAGTACCTCTCCCTAGAGCTAGGAATATGTAGATTCTGTGAATAATGGAAGGACCTTGGCAGTAACTGCCACCGGATAATATCTATTTCCTCCTACTAAACAACTCCATTTCCATCATAAAATATCCTTAGAAGGATGTTTTTCATTTATATAGTTGTTCTGCCTCCAAGATCAACCAGTCAGACAGGTCTACAGGTTTCATCCTCTGTTTCTAAAATCTTTTTAACTTGATACATCCCAACAACCCAAAGGCACAACGAAAAATCCACAGTACCATTAAAAACATTGCAAATGATTTAACTTCAAGACAATAAGATAATGCAGTCAGTGGGATAACATAAGCTAAGCTGGCTTTCACTGTTTAGTGTCTGGCAACAACTCTGCCTACCTTGTTGGTGCTGTTTACATTGCAGATGGCCTCCTAACTACGCCTCCGAAAAAAATCTAGCCATTTATCTTTGTCCACACCCTTTTTTTACAGCACACAGCAATGCCTTTCAGTGACCGTTTTGAGATAATTAAGCCTGTTTTGCAAAAGTCCATGGGCTGCAAAAGCTAAGGTGCTCAATTCATTCCCTTTCAGAGCTCATTCCCTAGTCTAAAAGGTAAATAAACAATTCAACACCATTCTGTCAGTCTAATTCAGTTGGATTTGATGATCTTGGAGGTCTTTTCAGCCTTGCTGATTCTACGACTCTGCACTACTGACTCTAGTAAAATAGCCAAGCATTTGATAAAAGTATTTAGAATGATGTAGAATTATATACAGTTAAGGATTATTAGTATGGATTTATGGAAAATAAATCCCATCAAATTAACTGATGTCCTAACTAGGCACATTTTTTCTCAGAAGCTATAGGTGTTGTAGATCTCCTTAAATATATATGAAGTATTTTGATGGGCACTGAAGTATTTTTGCTGGGCACTAACATTTGGACCACAGTGACAGGAGGTAAATAAATCAATAAAAGGTTTGTTAAGTTTCCACCCTGGAAGGTGGTTGAGTCACCATCCCTGAATATGTTTAAAAACTGCCTAGACATCGTGCTCAGGGACATGATTTAGCAAGGGGTTGTTAGAGTTAGGGTAGTATGGTTTGGTTGCAGTTGGAGTTAATGATCTTGAGGGTATTTTCCAACCTGAGCTATTATATGATTCTACCATTAAAAATGGTAATGTCAAAAAGGCAAAGGCAATAATCATCAAGCAACTGTCTTAAGTGATGCCTCCATAAGCAAGGAAACCCTTCAGGCATCCATGACTCTGACAGACCATGAGTCTTCGATTGACAGCAAGCTTGCAGTTCTACATTTTAGCCAAAAAATAAATGCACTCTTTGGATGGATGAACAGACCTGTAGGACATTCATGCTGGGAACCGTGTGACTATTGCTTATTCAGTGTACTCAGCTCCGATGTCAAGGAGAACACTGGAAACCAGAGAATACTCAAATAATGACTGAAGAGTTTTTTAAAAGTGCCTGATTAAGAATCCTGCCGATCCAAATCACTTCTCATAGAAAATTAGGTGAGAAAACCACAGTATTTTGCCAGAGAATGGAAGTTGATCCACTCTATCAGAACATCTTAGGACAAGATTCAACAGCTGAAGGCAGAGGTTAAGAAATTTGTCTAGCAACATCAGGACTGGTCACTTCATAATTCAATTATAGTCAATAGACAAAAGCAGATTCTTACAGGACACTGTTCATCTACACTCATTTTTCTACCACTTACAGTGTTGAAGAGTCACCTAACATACAGTAGAAGAAAAAAGTTTGTTAACAATGTTTATTAGCCTCCTGTGGAATGGCAATCATTTCCCTCAACCCAGAGAGGTGGGAGTAACGTAGAAACATGTCAAAAAAAGAAGTTGTCCCAAATGTTTTGCAAGCACTCTCAGTTTAGACACAGCAACTAGACACACGGTCCTTGCACCATTCCTTCTTAGCACATTCCCGGTAAGAATGAGGTTTTTGAAGAAGATACCTATGAAGACCAGCCTAGCATCTGCAACAACATTCACACCGGTTGCTTGTGTTTCTGCTCTCCAGTTGCCACCTCGGCATGAGGCAGAGGCCAATGGAAAGCAGGAGTCAGTTGGGCCAGTTCAATTCTTGTGTTGCAGCTTTGTGGGAGGGAACGCTGGCTCTCGCTGCTGTAAATTAGGGACAATAATTCCCTCATCTCTGGCTGGGGTGGAGCTGCCACAGAATTGCACACCTTTGCTTCCTGAAACCCAGCCAAGGGCTGTTACAGCTCCATATGTGACCTAATTGGCAAGCAGTCGGTGTAACCTGTGTGAGCTTGGCTCACCGACTCCGAAGCAACAGGAAAAAAGCACAACAAAGGAAGCAAACCAAAATAAAAATAAATAAATAAATAGATAGACAGATAAAAATCAGGATCACAGTAAGCGATGTGACAATTTTCAAACTACCAAGTGAGATCTGTTCTTCACTGCAGCACATCCCTAAGATTCACTGGGTCACTGCTACGCCAAAGAAGAACAGCTGCTGACCAAGACTCAAATCCACTGACAAATGGCTGAGCCACCTCAGGGATGGGGATAGCGTTACTAAGAAAAGTTGCTCAGAGCAGGGGACGTCTGGTCTATATTGCTAGGTGACAACAAGTATTTTATTGCAAGCTGTGGAGTTTTCATGCCATTTTTTCCCATGTTTGCTCAAAACTGTTACAAATTAGCTCAAACACCTGCTGCATTTATCAGCTCAGTCTCTTCTTGCCTTCATCTGAGGGGTGAGAGAGGAAAAAAATGCTTCAATTATTCTTATTCTTTCTTATGATTATAGAAACATTTCTGTTAGAGAAATAAGTCATCCGGAGTATCTCTTCACTAGTTCTTTCCCTCTATAGGGACAAATAATTAGTTTTGTAGTAGATTTCTTTTTCCATCATTAATTATTGCTCATTTGCAGCACTGATATAGAATTGTTAAAATATAACTGTTAAAAATTCACCTCTGCTTTGAGATTCACTAGAAATATATAACTCAGCCTGCTCATGGGCAGCAAGAATTTCAAGGGCCGTGTGTATGTGTCACTGAGGGACCTGGTTAGTGGGCATGGTGGGGATGGGTTGGGAGTTGCACTCAAATGATCTTAGAGGTCTTTTCCAGCCTTAATGATTCAATGACATCACAGAGACTGGCAAAGCACTTCAGTTCTCCTGTACGAGGTATTGTACGATGCCAACCTCCTCTCTGCTATGCACAGACAAGAGTGGAAAGCTCTAGTCCAAGGAAGCGGCCTACATAGGAGCACAGTTGTGTGTTCTCTCATCTGAGGAAATAAAAAAATAGATTCTTATTAACTGAGCTCCTAAAATGTGCTGTGAAAAAGTTAGGAACAGCTCTGGGGACATAATATAGAACCTCTGGAGTCATTTATTGTTATTTCTTTTTAACATCCCATTTTAGCTGAGCGTAAGCTGGATACAAGCTAAATAAATGCTGAATCTGAGCCCCTACAACTGGAACACATTTGTGGAATTAGAAGCTTAAATTTTCCAACAAATGCAGTTTTATAGCCTAAAGTCTCCAAAGCTGAACATCTCAGACCTAAAGACATTGGGCTTAACCTATGCCCAAAGGTCCCTCAGCACCTGATAGACTTCACAGCTGCTGAGTTTTATTGCTAGAACCAGACAGTTCAAACTGAGGCCATCAGCCAGTTTAATAAAAGCACAGCAAAATATCCCAACGGTGACCTATTCCGAGTATCATGTGTTACGAGCATGCTTCATGCCTTATCACAAAGTCATGTTTGTACAGGTCATTAGACTGGAAACAGCAGCTTGCTACACCTGGTTGTGGAGCACTGAGAAGCTGGACTCTAAAAGTGCAATCCACAGCACACTGACCACAGGCTCTGAAAAGTGACAGCCCTGCAGAATCTTGTGTTTCTGAAGATCTAAAGACGTGCTGGAGAAGAAATAGGAGGAGGAAAAAGCCTTGATCTTCTCTTCCAAACAAGCTCTCTAAAAGAATTACAAGGATCTGAGGGTAGATCTGAGCATCAGACCACATATAGACAGTTTTATTTTGCACAGACCCATCTGTGTCTGAAAGTAAAGTGCCTCCTAGAAATTCTTCCACACTGCAAAGTATGCAAGTCTTTGTTTCTATTAATTTCTCTGGGGGCTTAAACTATGGACCAAAGGCCTCATAGGGTGAGTGTGTGGGTGGCAAGGGCATGTCAATTGTCATGAATTCGCTCAAACAAAAGGGAATATAATAGCCAGCACCATAAATGGGGCTGAACTTTTCAAACCAGAACTGGAATAACAACCACTGGGGAGTTCCCATGCCAAGAGTAAGTTCTGACCCCAAGTCAGAAAGATATTTCTTGGAAAAATCTAAGCCATTTAATCCACAAACGTGTTCCAGTTTTAAGAGCTCAGAATCAACACTTGTTAAGCTTCTAACCAGCTCATTCTCAGCTAAAATGGGAAGTTAAAAGGGAAAAAGAGAATAATTGATCCCAGAGGTTCTACGCCAGATGCACTGGTTGGAGTACGCTTAATGAGATGGATCTGACTTTGCAGAGGGAAATATGTGGAGGGCATGGGTGAAGTCATTTTAAACCCTGGTACTTGGAGGTTCCCAGAAGAGTGAAAACTTCCTTGTTTATCCAGTGCTTTCAGTCACTTATGTTCACAAGCACAGTCACTTGTAGTTGTAGGTCTCATCACCTGACTTTTGGGACAGGTATCAATGCCTGGGTTTCCCTGTGCCTTGTTTTGGAGGAAGTGCTGTCTTAGCACAGTTCCATCTCAGAGCCACAGATACTCTTCTCTAACGTTGTAATGCCCAGGACTTCTCTGACTGTTTTTGTTTTGGCTGAATCAGTTCCCTGTGTTGGTTCCCAAGCAGCTGCCTTGCACGGAAAATACAAGGGCCAAGTCTGGTCACTGGAGTCAGCTATGCTTTGCCGCTGCTAATACCTGAAGCTCCTGGAAATGGAAGACATGTCTCAGGTGTTTGTTTCTGCAAGTGAGTGCCAGTTTGCAGAGACAGTCCTATCCCCAAACTCAAAACTTGGCTATCAATTCCCAGTTCCAGTTCCTCTGAAGACCAGCAGAATACCAGTCCCATGCAGCCTGGACAGGAGGCCACTGAGGTGTGCCTGCACCCACCAGTTTCTTGAGACTGCCTCCTTAGCCACTACAAATTCACCTGCTTGCCCCTGGCCCTGTGAACAGGTAGGTGACAGAATAAAAATGGATATAGCAAGCAAAAATGCATTTAGCAAAATCTGAGGCCAGATCTAATGTCTTGGATGCAAAACTCAAGATGAATCCTAGTTTGTAGAGATTCTGGAAACATTCTGTTTTTCAAAGAATGAATAATGTCCATTTCTACTGCCCTGTCTTGTTTTGATTCCACTGGTACCTCTCCAACACTGAGAATGTCTCTACCTGGTGTCAGACTCTCCCAGTGGCTGAAAATGCACTAACCTGCCTGGTGAAATCCTAGTCAAAAAGATTCACGTCTGATTAACCACGTGAATACCATTAAGAACTCTTCCAGGAGCTGGGAGTCCTTGTTTCCCAGCAGTCTAGTGGTCAAACACCCACCATACTTAGTCTATACTCTTCATTTTATAGAAGACTGTTAATACTCTCATTAATATTATACAGTCACAGGTACAACTACAAATACCTCTATTAAGCTCATTGATTTGGGTGCATGTCTTTTCAGTCTTCTTTCCTCTTGGCTTGTCTGTTCCTACAGACATGAAATACAATTACAAAGATTTGGGCCATAATGGCAGCATGCTACTCAGTCCATGTATTTGTTTTCCCTTTTCCCACCCTGTTTCCCTTTTTACAACAAAGATCATAAAGGCTGCAAATCAGAGATGATTTCCTGGAATGGTTTTTTCCAACACCCACCCCAGTGGGGGTCCCATTCTGCCATCTGCAATTTTAAAACTAGTGGCAAAAAACTCTCCAAAAAAGGGAAGGACCACTGGAACTTGGATAAAAACAGGTGACAAGAAGCCTAGCACCCCATGGCTTCCATCATCTGTCAAGGACTGTTTTTGTATCTGCAGTTCATATTATTAATGGATTTCTTTCTGACTGCATCATACTAAAAGCAAGTAAACTATTTTTCTCCATATATCTAATAACTAAGATGTACCTTGTTGAAATACGTAGCTAAAGTGAATTGCCTGTAAAACAAAACAGCATAAGGAAATAGACCTTTTTTGTTTAAATTCACTGATCAGTTTTGGTCTCATCTTGAGAGAAAATAAGTCAAAGATCGCCTGCCTTCCCATAAAACCTGCTCCAATAAATATAGCAGAATTCATAATCATCTGAGCAATCACAAAATAATTCTAACACATGGTAAATGCATCTTGAACTTAAGGACAGCACTTGTAGAGCTTTAAAACTCCCCTGGAGCAGTAGGTCATTTTTCCAACAGACAGACAGCACCCCAGGTAAATATGTCTGCTATATTCCCATCATTTTCAGAGCAGCCTGTGACTTCAGTAGCACTGGAAACTGAAGTTAACAGGCTGCTCTAACAGCATGATTTATTCTATCTGCACCACCAGAAACTGAACACATGGAATTGGAGATGGAGGTTTCAATGAGTGCTTTCCAACTGGGTAAGCTAAAAAAAAAGAAATAAATTGAAAGCCATCGTGCTCTGCACAGAATGCACCCTTCGTGCTGCGGGAGGGATTGGGACTCACACTGGGCAGCTCCTGAGTGCTTGCAGCTGAGAAGCAGCTTACCACGGTGGAGCAGCCCTTGGAGCTCAGGGTGGCCAAGGCTTTGGCAGTGGGCTGCATGAGCCTTCATTTACAGGAGTTCATTCTCCCTCCTCACCCTGTGGGTAGGAGTCACATTCCAGCAATTAGCACAGCAGCACCGGAGCTGCCCAACTGAGACCCTGCAGCAGCAATTCTGCCAGCTGGATTCCATCCCTTTGGCAGCCAGAAACAGCTTTGCATAGTCAGTCAGTTAACAAATGCACAAAAAGCAACTGTAAGGTCGATATGTGAATGTCTCTTAAACTGGAGAATTATAAAGCCTTCCTCAGTCAGACTGTGAGGATGCACAGAAACCAGGTGAACTGTCATGGCCACCTAATGTTATCAATTCCCTTTACAGGGCCAGAGGCACTTGCAAGAAGTCATAATTCTGCCTGATAGAAGTTACCATTTCTCCCCAGAGTTATTGTCTTTCAGAATACCCACAACACCATCGTCTATGGGAAAAAAAATATGTATGTAGATATAGATGCGTATGAGGGAAGTGATTGTCCCTCAGTACTCAGCCCTGGTGAGGCTGCATGTCAAGTACCGTGCTCAGTTTTAGGCCCTTCTCTACAAGAAAGACACTGAGGCCCTAGAATGTGTCCAGAGAAGAGCAACAAAACTGGTGAGGGGTCTGGAGCATAAGTCTTATGGGGAGCATCTGAAAGAACTGGGATTGTTCCATCTGGAGAAGAGGACATTCAAGGGAAACCTCATTGCCCTCTACAGCTCCCTAAAAGGAGGTTGTGGTGATGTGGGAGTTGCTCTCTTTCCCTAGGTAACAGCAGTAAGTTGTTGTGAGGTTGAGTGTTAGGAAAAATTTATTCTCTGAAGTAGTGGTGAGGCACTGGAACAGGCTGCTCATGGGGGTGGAAGAGTCACTGACCCTGGAACTGTTATCAAGAAACTCATAGATGTGGCACTGAGTGACATGGATAGTGGGCATGGTGGGGATGGGTTGATGGTTGGATTAGGTGATCTTTTTTGTCTTTCTATCTTAATGATTCTACAATTCTAGTAATTGAGATAAACCGCCTCCAAATTATTTGGATGGAGTAGGCTTAAACCTTCCACTTTGCATTTGTAGTAGCCTCAGAGTATCTTCACAGCTTCTTGAGTGTGTGGCAAAGAGCTTCCTGAGGCTGCCACAATGACCTCAACACATCTACTTTCTAATGGCTAATGTAGCTGAAACAGGGTTCAGGAGAACCAGGAAAAATTGAGGAGAAACACTGTAACCCTCAGAAACAGCCATATCAATCTCATTACTTCCTACAAACTGCCAGTTGCGAGTTTTTGCAAAACAGGAATATTTCCTATCATGTTTGGATGCAGCTAATAAAAGTGAGCAATAACCAGTAGTAGGTGGCAGTTTAAATGAGAAGTAGCTCTGGATGCAGTCTGGACATTGCATATGTTATGACAGTCACTAACACGTTGCTAAACCCAGCGCCAAGATGGTGGTTGGAAAAAAAAGACAGAAGAGGGAGGGGATCTGCTTGATAACAAAGCCTAACTAGTGCTTTATAAATTGCACAGTTCACTGTAATTCCGCTTGAAATAAATCAAAAAGTCCAAGTTTCAGTCAGTTGAGGTGCCAAACATTAAGCCAATTTAAGCAACCTACAGGTTGTAATTACAGAATTTAAAATATCAACATTTTCTTTTAACGGTGGAAATTTAGAGAAAATAACCACTTGCTTTTGAAGGGGAACATGTAGAGGTGACAGGTTTCTTAAAAATTCTTTTTGAATGTTTTGAGAAGAGTCAGCATTGATCAGACTTCACATTTCAAAGCTTCACAGAGGAAGGAGCTTTGGACACAGATCTAAGGAAAGAAAGCGAAGTTTGCAATGCATATGGCAGTCCATTAGCATTATATTTTCAACACTTGAGTGAAGTCTGTGATTTCCCGCATACTGGCTGATGAGCTAAAGCATAAATTCACTCTCGCCAGTATTTATAGCTGCTGGTATTCGAGACTTGCAACGTCTACTCAGGATCTCTTCATATGAAATCCTATAATGGGCTGTCTGAGCTACAAGCAAGATAACAAGCCTTATTCTCCCCTTGCATCTTTAGGTCAGCATTTCTTAATCAGCTGCAGAGAGTTAACAAGCCTAGTGTCCTTCTGTTAACATGCAAAGGAAGGAGCTCAGACGGTGAACGCAGCAAGAAAATGCCACTTTTACAGAACTCCATTCTATATCATTAAAATGTTTAGAAAGAGATAAAACCTTGTATTTCACACACATTTCTCTTCTGATTGACCTCAGCACTCAAGAAGTTGCTATCGATGACACAGCATCTAGACTGGTTCTTCTGGACTGACTGTCCAGTACTACCATTGATCTCTGAAAGGTTTTCAAGTGTATGAAGGAATGGCTCTAACCCCTTGGCTACCTATAGAAGCAAAAAGGTAGTGCTTTCATCATCAGTGTGGGAGAGAGGCTGAAATGTGTAACACACCGTTTTATCCATTTTATCTTATTGATGGAGATGGGCTGATGCTTGGACTAGCTGATCTTAGTAGTCTTTTCCATTCTTAATGTTCCTGTGATCCTTGTCCTGAGAGTAACCTCTATAAAGCTTCTTGCAAAGAATGCAAATTTTTATTTTTTCCTGATTCTCTCCCTTCCTTGTGCTTTTTTTACTCCTCTAAAATCTTATAAATCTAGTCAGGCAATTTGCATTTGTTACATCATAGCTTGTGAGAGTGAGAATATACTCTCAGTTGATGCCTTGCCCTGGAAGGTATCAAGTAAATCTTCCAGAACAGAGACAGACATGTCTCTGACCATGCCACTGCCAGAGACCTGAGAAAGTCTACATGGATGTTTGAAACCTCCTTACAGAAGGGTGTTGGGTAGCTGTTTCTGGCTGTAGCTATTCCCTCTGCAGTTAAGAAGTTGAGGACAGCCTTGCCAGGTCAGATCAGAGGTCCACTTACACCAATATCCTGTCCCTGAGAGTGACCAATAGTGGATGTGTAGGCAAAAGGAGTGTAAGCAGCCAGCCGTGGACTGAGTAATCCCTTCCCTGGTACATGCTTCCAGCAACTGGTCATTTAGAGACTTCCTGAGCTAGTGGCCGCATCCGGAGCATTGTGTTTAATAGCCACTGATGGACCTCCCTTCTATTAATTCGTATTATCCTTTTCTGAATCCATTTAAACTTTTGGCCTCCACAACATCCCGTGGCAATGAGTTACAAAACATAATTATGTACTGGGTGAAAAAGTACTTCCCTTTATTCTAAACCTGTTGCTTCACTAGGTACCCCCTGTTTGTGTCCTGACAAATACTGTTGGATTATTTTCATCTCCATAGCATCCATAATTTTATATATCTCTACCATCTCATGCACCTATATCCTCCTTCACTCATCTTTTTTTCTATTTAGTCTCTGCCTCTGAGTCTCTGTAGCCCCACAATATGCTCTCTGAAAGTCAAACAGCATGCAGTATTTATGATGCAGGTGCAATTTACATGCAGAGTAGCACAACAGAGGTTTTCAATTCTTGTCCCCCACTCTTACTTCTGCCATATCTTTTTGTCCACAGCTTATCAGCAAGCCAAGACTTGCAAGAAATCCTTCCAATGACTCCAAGGTTTTTCTGATAGTAGAGGCAGCTCATTCAGGGTTCATTAAGCATCTTAATGTATTAAGCTCCCTTTTTCCTTCTCCTTTGGGCATTATTTTACATGTAGTGACATTCAATCATATTTGCTGTTCTCAACTAGTCACAGAATATCCTCCTACATTTCTTGGTACAGCCTCACATTTCACTGTCCTGTATAATGGTGTATTCAGTAATTTAGGTCATCAAACATGTCAGCTGATCACTTTTCAAACTCATTGAACAGCACAGCTCCTTCAGGTCCTTGAGGAAAGGCGGTTGTAGTTTCCCTAGTGTGGAGAAACCAAGTATTATTTGTACTCAGATGGCCAACCCCATAAAGCAGTTGTAGGCACTGAGGCGACCTCCACTTCATCCCAGATCTCAAAGGAACTTCACTGAGGAAAATTCCCAAAGCCACTGGAAAGCCATACAGGTTACACAGACCACTCTTGTCTTCACACTTGCCAACAACCACATTTGTGAAGCACAGCTCTCTCCAGATGACACTTGGCTGCTGTTTGCCCCATCACTTCAAAATGTTGCCAGCTGTCACATGCTCTGTGAAGTAACTGAGTGGAAGTCAAACCCAGCTCCTCTGATCATGCTAGGACCCCTTGCAAGGACAGATGTCCACATTTTTTTAATTGATGTCCTGAGCAGCCTGATGTAGTGATTGGCAACCTTGCCCATCGCAGGGGTTTTGGAACTGGATGACCTTCAAGATCCTTTCCAACCTAAGCCATTCTATGATTCTGTTTATCTGGCTCTCATTCCTATCTAAGCAACAACTCTCACCACAGTTATATTAGAGTCCAACGTATTTAATATTATTATACTCAATATTATTGCTCAATATTATTTTTGGAGTGAACATAAGCCCCATTCACCTGTCACTGTAGTTGGTCACCAGCAGGCACTTGGCTTGCTGTACCTACCACACCAGGAATAGTGTGATGAAGACAAACAGCTGCTCAAAAAGTTCATAGTCAGGAGGATCACGCTTATTTTACACTATTTCCAGACACATGGATCTACGTGAGCAGCCTGCCTGCGGCTGAACAAAACATCAGAAACCCTGCTCAGGAAGTCCTCCAGTGGGAGCACACTCACCAAGGCCCAGTGTAAGGCCTGAACACTGAGGTAGCATGGGAGAGGACCACAGCCCAAGACCAGATCCTTCCCCAGAACTTTCCCCACTACCTGCTTTCAGTTTAGGAATACTTTAGCAAAAGAAACAGAGATGGAGGAGACGTCTCACCTCAGAGGGCTCCTGGAGTCAGCCATGGAGTGAACTGACTTAGGGCTGGGGACTCCTTTGGCCATTAATCTGATAGATCTATTGAGAGTGCTGAAGAAGAAGGCAAAGAACATTTGTATTGCAGGTCAGCCATCATGGCTGGAGTTGAAGTGACACAAGGTCTTATGAGCCCCAACTGCTCTGAGAAGGGGCAGGAAGGAAAAAGAAAAAAAAATAAAACACTGAAAAAAACCAACACTCCTCTCAACTGCTCTAACTTGATGGAGTTAAGGGGGAAGAAAGGGAGGAGCAGGAAGTGGTAATGCATTTGGACTCCTGAAATGAGACTTCAGCTCTTGGTTTCACAGAATATCTTTTGTTTTCACCTGATGAGAAAGACCCAAGCAACAAATCGACTCAGGAGACTGTGCAGTCTGTGGCTGCTACTGGACACAACTTCAAATTAGAACCAAAAAGAAGCTCTTTTCCTGCTAAACTGAGCCCTTCACCCTAGAGCAATCCTGTGCCCTTTGAAACACTCACTCTGCTTCATCAGCCAGGAAAGAGCTTAGAACACTTGCCAGAATTCTTACCCCCCTCTCTCCACTGCAGTTCACATACATGCACTTCTGTAGTGGTCACACCGAGATACAGTAAATGATTGAATATTTCATAAGCAGTTTATGCATCCCTGCCAAACTCCACAGTTCCCTGGAAATGCAGCAAAGTTCTTGTGCATGCTCTATGCAGTTGCCTGCTCAGGTAATGCCACTCCAGGGCACTGAGAAGGAAATGAAACAGTTTGGAAAGACCTCTGCATTGATGGATGGCAAAAGCAGTTTTAGACTGCACACAGCAAGGAGGTAAAATGTCGAGGCTCCAATTTACGAACTGGCTCTTTGCCTCTTTCTTCACTCCATAGCCCTATGCCAATCAGAAATTTCCTGCAGTTCTCCTCTTGATGTCCTCAAAGCCCTCATCCATTTTCCCACCATCTCAGCGATAAACACCCCCGCAAGAAGTTTACTTGCAACAAAAAAACACATGCAAAATTTCTGAATGCCTCAGGGTCCAACAGCGAGTAGAAAAACATAAAATAAAATAAGATGGGGCGCTGTCCCTGCCTCCTCATTTTAGCTATCATTTTGGCATATGCCAGAACGTTACCCCAGGCAAAACATAAGCAGGTAATGAACAGGGATTTGCATGTAATTCCAGCAGTGGTCATGACCACAGGCACTGCTCCGTGCAAGTTTCTTGTTCTCAGGGTCTTCATAAAACCCATCTTTGCACACCAGCTACATGACAGCCAGCTGCAACATCTACGGCTATTTGTACCTTTAATTGGATTATCAATTGACATGACAGAAAAGCTGATGTTTCTGCACAAAAACATGTTTATTACACTGATGCAGAACTGACTCAGAGCACAAGGATGCTTTGAGGTTTCTATGCTTGATCAGCAGATTCAACTCCCTTGTTGCCAGCTTGGCACAAATTGCTAGCCAGTCCCTTCCCAAGAGACAAGCTTTGACTATCTCTCCCGACAGCAGTAACTACTCATGTACCAATTAGATGTGCATCCTTTCCAACAACGGCTTTGCAAACAGCCAGACAGTGTATCTTTGGATCTTAACTATCTTCTCATTCCAGAAGTGAGGAGTTTGGAAACACCAGTGAAGACACCTTCAGCTCCGTGCTTTTCCCCTGCTGTGCAGAAAGGCAAAGCTAAAGTAATGCCGTAAAGTATAAGGGAAAATTGTTTGTAAAATATCTTCAGGTCGTCTGGTTTTACATGCAGTAATGTCCTTTCCCTCTCCTTATGCCTATCTCTGCTCCCTTTAAGATCAAACTGACATTTTTGCCAGCAATTCGTTGGGAGCAGCTCTCCACCAGCCCTCTCCCTCCCCACCTGCAGGCAAGCCAGGATCTGGGCCTCACAAGAATATGGTGGCGTGGGTGTTGTTGGCTGCCTGTTTTGGCAGCCTCTCCTCCTTTCTTCCAGCACTGTTTTGAAACACAATCTAAATTAAAAATAATAATAATAAAAATTGGATGTTCCTGCTCTCTCTACTCACGTCAGTGCTCCCACAGCATTAAGCAGCGTGCAGGTTCGCCTACATGGCACAGACTTTCGGCAAAGAAACCCTTACTTCTAGGGAAAGCACAAACTTAGGGGAGGAAGGGAAAGTGAGAGACAAAAATGAAGGAGGATGGCCAAGAGGCCTTTGGGAAGCGTCTCGCTTTAATGGAAGGTGCAGAGAAAAGAGAAAAATGGCTCTCCAGAGCCAGCTCCCTCCCATTTTAAGAGCATTAGGATTGAATGTAATTTGGACTAAAAGACTAATTCTTTCCTGCAGTTTGATGGATGTTAGTGTCCCCAGATTTCTTCTTCTTTAACAATGCAATACATAACATTCTGATACACTAATTACCATCTCATGTCATAGCAATTTTATTAAGAGCTTATACTTACAAATACCCATTCCGAAAGGATTTCAGGACTTTTTTTTTTGCCATTTTCTCTGAACTACGCTTGCCGAAGCACTAGCAACAAGGTCTGCACTGCACAATGCAGCTTCCAGTAACAAAGTGCCTCTACACAAAATCTCTCATGAGCTCTGCGAGTCAGGCATGGATTCTTCTTGCGTTTAGTCTCAAAGACTTGTAAACAAGTTTTGTTTAGCACGCTATGTGATAAAACACTTGCAACACAGCCCTATTGGGTTCCTGTACCTGCCACACTTCCAATTCCAGAAGCAATTCTGAGACAAATTCCTTTATACCAAGTCATGGAAATTTTGTTTTAACTATTCCGCAGTTAGTGTTTGCTTATTAATATGGTATCACCTTGTCAGGCAAGACTGGGTACCATGAGGTATTTTTCCATATAAAATTGCTAATGCCATCAAGATTGTCCAAATGGGATCATCGTCATTAAAAAGATTACGTGGTATGGAAAGCGATTACGACAACGTCTGAGCAGAAGGACTACTAATCACAAGCAGAATCCTGGTACAAATCTCATTCTCCGTATACAAGAAAGGACACAAAACCTTTTGAACATAATTTATATACATTTATGGCTTTATACAACAAACTGTCAGGGATTGTTCTCGTGTGTCTGTAGAAGTACATCAGGCACTTTTCTGAAAATATCCACGTATGAATTTTAATTCTGCAGTGTGACTAAGTCAGAGCAGGGAAGCGTTGAAGAGCTGTCACGCCACTCGCAAGTAGAGCTAGCAGTATGTACATGCCAATCTCTCGAGATATTGCTGGTTTGTGGAACACCCTCGAAAAGGAGGCCAGTTTTAATGCCAAGGAATTTGCTTTTTGTTTGCATAAACCATGCTGCATTTTACATTACGATTACCAAAAATAATAATAATAATAATAATAATGAGAATACCTTATTTAAAATCAGTCATAAATTAAGGAACCTAGCAATTTCATCATGAAAATAGGAATTTCAAATCAGTAAAAAAATAAAAAAAGTACTAACATACATCCAGTGGTTTAACAAGTGCAAATTTTATACTGTTTTATAATTGGTCCAATTTTACCTTCTCTCCTTAGGGACGCTCTGTTGACTTAAGCCAATAATAAGCAATATGACTTTTGCTTATAAGTGTAGGCAAATCGTCGGTTTATCAAAGCAGAGCTTTCCAATTAATGCATCTACTACCTAAACATATATAGCTATATTATGGAAACAATACATCTTTATATTTAAAATATCTGAACAGCTCTATAATACAATAAACTTTTAATAACAGTACAAACCAGAGAAAAGTCAAAAACAAGGCTGCATAGGTAAGATCATCTGCACAATTCACAAACCAATCATTTACAACAATTCTGACAAACTAAGTTACTCCAGAAACTCGGTACTTTTTACTGAAAAAGGATTTATTACTAGAGGTCACATAATGTTTGCTTTCGAGGCAGACAACACACCCTTCATCAGACTTCACAGCATTCCAGAATTACAATTGCAAAATATTAGAATGGCACCACACAAAAGAAAGTAAATTCGACCGCACAGCTCAAAACCTCTGATTATCTACAACTGTTTCCTCTCAGTAATTAAAAGGGGCTTCCTACAGACTGTTGTAACTCAGGGATGGCTATATTTATGATATTCATAGTTATAAAAGGAAAGGAAGAAAATATCCATGTCTAGGAACTTGTACAGTAGCAGTAAATAATAAACAGGAGGCATAGGGTTAAATGTAGCATGTTTAGCTGCAACCTCATGCAGTTACACTTTGCAGTTACCATTAAGTAATGTAACTGCCTTCTTTGCACACAGAGGTGGATTTTGTGTCTACCACAGACTACGCTATCAATCCCCATTTGCGAACAAACATGCAGCAGAAAGAAAGCTCTTCAGAAACTCATGTGTGAGCCCATTGCCAGGATTTACCATCAAGTCTCAGAGACTGTGAAGCTGATGGTGACTATGCTGGTTGAAGTTATTGGCCGTAAAAGCAGGCTGCTTCACTGAGGCTTCGGCACCACAAACATTTATTGCTCAACAGTTCAAAGACCACTATCACACTGGGGGAGATCCCATATCACAGGACAGCTTAACGTCAACCCCTGGAACTGCTGACAACTGTAATTAGATATCTAAAAAGTAGCTGTAGTAAGTAGTGATTTAAGCCCAGCGGGGTGCTAAATGCTAGCACATCAGTAGATGCATTGCAGAGTCTTAGGAAAGTCTTAACAGAATCATTAAATATATGGCTTGTTACTAAAGTTCATTTTCTTGGCACATCCCATTTCTTTCTTCACCATACCTCATCATTACAGGGAAGCAGAGTTTCAGTTAGAACATTTTCCAGTTGTGAGTGACATGGACAGAACAATAATCAGTGAAAAGGCGTTTTTCTCTCCTTCTTCAGCCAGCACAAAAATCATTCATCCCATTAGCTCCAAAGATTTCTGTAACACAAATGGTGTGTAGACCAATGGAAAGACAGGTGAGGCCCATGCTCCACACATCCATGAAAACTGCCTTGTTAATTGCAAAAAAAAAAAATAATAATAATTAGAAATCTCTTATTGTTGACCCAACACTGAAAATCCTCAGGAAGCTGTCAATGTGCCTCTCAAACAAGAGCAAGTGTTTCCACAGGAACAGCACCTCTATCATTAATGCTCACCCCTATTCCATGGTCCTTGTGTCTGTATAACTTTCCCACTTACTTTTTCTTTCTTATTAAAAAAAAAAAAGAAAAAAGTGATATATTTTTCCTCTAATGGGAGGATCACACAAGTTTTAGCCTGCCATTAGAATGCAGCACTTTTGCCACCTCAAATACACTTCATGCTGACAGAAACACAGACAGGCTCTAAAACCAGTGCCAAGTAAGAAAAAGATCAATTTCGTCCTTAATTTTATCAGAATCGTGAATTTTCTCCAAATGGTCCTGCTCTCAAGTGCACAAACATTATGAGACCTCCACGAAATAAATATAAGGGTGAATAAGCACTGTACAAGCATCTAACAATGAATACTTAACACTCTGTGGTAGTCAAGAGTTAAAATGATAGCAGAAGCAGATGACATTTCTAAAAATGCATATATAAAACTGATTAAATATTTTCTAAACATAAAGTTGTCTATTTTTATACATCACACAACAAAAAAAGGGACAGAAATGTTTTGTATTCAATATACTTATTAAGCTTTTCCTTTATTAGCACTCCCAAGTGCTAGGGAAATTTATAAAAACAAGTACTTAATCCAGTTAAAATACTGTACAAAATGAAGAGGTTATGAATGCTGCCAGATCTCAGAATTATTTTTTTAAGTTGCCTATGTAACAAAAGTAGATTTTAATTATAAGAAAAATAGCTTGGAAAGTATTCCAAAAATTATCTTAAGTCCAACAACAAAGTCATTAGTCTGACAATGAAACCCAGATATATTCTTGCATAAATTTACATGAATACAGGTAACTTATCAAATGGCATTTAACCTACTGTTTGCTTTGAATAGTGAGAGTTTAGTAGGATCATATTAACCGGTTACTCTGTTCCCATATGAAATGTGTGACAATTTTAAGTAGAATGAAGCAGTTCGTACTGCTGCAAGGCAAGTCCACAGTTATCTCAAATCATCAGAACACAGGTAACATCAATGAAGGTTAAACTTACGTAGGGCATGAGATCATCACAGTATTCTTACAAAAGTTTATAAACTTTTCTTGGACCAAAACAGATAGTCTTAAAAAACAATTCTTCTACAGATCATACTGTACAAAACCGAAAGCACAACATGATGTAAGTAAGAGTCTTTGCTGCGATTATATGGTGTAGTGAATTTGGCACTTCAGAGTAATGAAATTTCCAATGGCACAGTTCTTATCTACAGCAGCACATAACCTGCAAACCTTGGGCAAACATCCTGTACAGGAAAATAATCAGTCTGCTGCCAACTCTGACGAAAGGAAGAAAAAAAGGAAAAAAAAAAGACCCCAAAAAAGCTAGTGTACGCACACAGCTTTGTCAAGAAAATTAAAAAGGAAGGTGAAGGACATCTTTGTACTGCTTTTCTCAGTTCCTGCTGTCAGACAAGTCTGGAGAATTTAACTGTAGCCTAGGAAAAAAAACAACAACAACAACAACAAATTAACATTCAGACCGACAGATTAAGTCTATTAAAATATGCTCAAACTAGTTTAAAATAAATTAAATGAGGAAAAACGTTTTCATTACTTATTGGTTACCAGAAACTTTCGGTTTAAAATATCAATGGCAAAATATTAGCGCTCCAAGTGACGTAAGAGAAGGTGGTACATAGCGATCTCAGCGCACCAGTTCAAACCCGATTTACAAACTAATAAAGGACTGGCAAAATCACTGACTGGAACAGAGGCACTTCACATGCCAACAAAGGTGATCACCTGGATTTTAAGCATTTGACATCTCTCTTCCCTTTAAGCTGTTTTTCAGATTTATTATAAAAAGCACAGCTTACCTCCCACTACATCCTAGCCTGACACCCAACTGTGTGTGGTTGTCTTTACGCTGTGCTGAAAACTTTGGTTAGGCAATACACTGTCAAAGTTAAAATCTAACGTTTCTCCATCCATAAGGTCATTACGGATAATCGACTCCATGTCACAGTCCAACCGTTCAATTAACATGTCATCTAAGTCACTGGGAAGCTTCTCCTGGTGGAGGGAAACAATTCCCACCCTTCCATAGCCGTTGCAACTGTTAACAGGGGCATACGGGTTCATAGCATTCATCTGCATCTGGTGACTCATAGGCACTTGTAACGAAGTCTTCACTGTTGACAAGCGATTTAGACCTGAAGTATGTGACATGGGGTTCACTGTGTGTGACAAGGCACGGCCATTAACTGCAGGTGTCGGCTGGTTATGTCCTTGGTGAGGGCGGGCGTTAGGGTTCATCATTTTGTTGTGAGGCGGCTGATTGCCATAAGCTGGCATCACTGAATTAGTGACCATCAGTACACCTTGGCCCAGCGCCCTGCCACCAGCCTGGGAAACACCAGTGTCTACTGATGCCAAGATATCATTGTGCGGAGGAGAATCAGAAGTCAGTAACTCCTTCAAAAGTCCTGCAGGACAGTTAAATTGGCTCATCGATCCATAGCTTGATTTACTGTCTTGAAGAGTCTGCATAGGAATTTGGGGCAAAGAGTTCATGCTAGCTTGAGCATACGTAAATTTCCTGTAGTCTGGATTTGGTGAACATATACTTGTGGTTGAAGATGCAAATGAGTAACCTGGTGTTTGCTGCATCAGGGTAGCAGATGATGACTGGGTTGACACAGTCATTGACGTGTTAGGTGACAAAAGATTAAGGTTATCCAAAAGATTTTCCATGTTCTCTGAACTACTCATCTCTGAAAGGCTGGGTAGAGTAGAAGTCATTTTGGTGGCTGATGATGGGTATACCATGGAGTGCACATCCCCATCTCCAAGATCATCTTGCTCTGGCAAAATAGGAGAAAGTCTTCCACTAATTGTACTAGCGTTAGAGCTAGTTCTAGGTCGAAATGTACTCCAGTTATCAAAGTCATCATTACTGTGAGAACTGGGGCTTGCAGGCCACTTCGAGAACTGAGATCCAGGGCTGTCACCATTTCCCTCCTGACCAGACTGAAGAGATGCTTTTTTCTTGGCTGCTCTGCCTCTGCTTTTTGCAAACTTGCTGTTGTTATCCATGGATGCTGCTCGCCTCCTAGGAGATTTGCCACTCTTTCCTCCTTCAGGATTGAGCATCCACCAGGAACTCTTCCCTGTTCCCTCATTCTGCACTCTGATGAATTTGCTGTGCAGAGACAAGTTGTGACGGATTGAATTCTGAAAAACAAAACAAGGTGTAAGAACACAGGTTACATTTCTGACGGCATTCAAAGAGAGACCTCTTCTGATGCTACATTTGTAAGAATCTTTTCAGGAAAAAAAAAAAAAAGAAAGAAAGAAAAAAAAAAGACTTCAGTACTGAATCCTTACATACAGCCTAGTTTCCAAATGCCATATTCGTACCAGTGGTTCCTGCACAACATTCAGCTATATAAAAAGACATGCTCAGCATGTTCAAGATTTAGGATGCAAAATATACCAGAAGATCAAAAAGCCCACTGAAGATCTCATTATCAGCTTCACTCTAATGAGTTGAACCTGACAGATTTTAGGGATTTTTTTAATCCAAAATTCAGAAATATTAGATCCAGTTTTACAGCCATTATGATGGGATCTCGTCACGCATTTCACCAAACCCTACAAACATTCCAGAATGTGTATACTGTCACTGAACATTAGTGAATTTTAAATGACTTGTGTCAAATGAAAAAAAAAACCACAACGAAAATCAAGGATTAAGTTCTTGTATATAAACACAACTAAATGCCTAAAAAATCACAAGGGAGAGAGGAATGCAAATAGCACAGACAAACTTGCATTTAAAACTTTAATCTTAAAACCATCTTTCTCTTTCAAAATCAACATTTTAATATGCAACATTGACTCATGCAATACCTGAGGGCACAAGACGTCTTGTACCAAGACTGACCAGGGGATACTGAAGCTTTTCATTATCTCCTCAGTCACCAGCTATGCTGCATCATAAAAAGAAAAAGAAAAAAAAAGAAGAATCTAATCCTACAGTTTGACCTGTCAACAAGTGACTATTCTTTGTAATACCAAGTTGGTTTTCTTTCATCTCTTATATCCTACATGTCCTCCAGCGCACATCTGGTTTCTCAAAGCTACTGCCAACATGCATATCTTGCCTCATTCCCAACATGTCCAGGACAATCCTGGACAACACTGTTAACGCCTTATAGACTGCAGCATCCTGAGGTTGTCCCCATAGGAGCACAGCCTCACACCAGATGTGTCAGTAAGTGCTCCCGGACAGCAGAAGATGGCAGAAGACAATCTCATGGTAGCTTGTGTTTCAGCCAGCCCAATAGCGAGTCAAAACATCCGACTAACTTCAGAAGCCTTTCCAACCTCTCCCTCCCCTGCAGAGAACCTTATTTAACAAATTATCGCAGTTATCTCAACACCAGCAAAAATTTCAGCATTTCCTTATTCGGTTTTGAAAGGAAGCCAATCTTTCTTGATACTACCTAATTGCAATCAAAATCTCATCTTCTGTGCAGTGAAAGAGCCCTGAAATTTTATTTTCACCACATGCAGCCCTGTAAAAATATCATCACCTGGGCTTCCTCTCTGCATAGCTTTAGGCCTGTGGTCCTCGATGCCTTGCGGGGCTCATGGCAAGCATCCGCCCTCCCTACAACCTGACATCGAAGTAATGAGGTGTTAGCACCGTGTCAGGAGGATAAGCCTGAAGATCTGTCTCTTGACTAGCCCATGGCTGGGGTTGAAAGAACCGAGGAGTGCTGGGAGCTGGCCCCGCCAGCCCTTTGTTTTCACTGTAGAGCCAAAGCGGAATTAAAGGCTGACACAACTCCAGAGTTAGCAATGTCGCAAGAAAGTTGCTCTACACGTCTGTTGATTAAAAAACCTCCTGCGCCAGTTCATTTTTTTATTGTATTTTGTAAACATACCCAGTTGGCTTAAGCTGACTGTTGACTATGAAAATAAGCATATAAGGCATGCAGAACATCAGGCAGTGAAAATCTTCTGCTCATGCTCAACTCCCTCTTCTCTGCAAGAGAAGCGTTAAATATTTAAGAAATTACTGCTATTCCTTAGTCATCAAAAATATTATAATCTGGTATTATTGCACTGAGGACATCTGAGGTCACTCTTTGAGTAACAGAGCTGTCTCCTAACACTGCCAACAATGAAAAAAAAATTTTCCTAACAGGAAAAGGTTTGCGGCCCAGAGCTTGTTACATAAATTCCTGTTTTTCACGCAGCCAGCAGGACATTAAAGAAGCTATGATTTACTAACTTGGAAAAAGTGTTGAAGAGGTAAATCTTGTGAAAATATGCACTGCTGTTAATGATGTTGTGTCTACAGATCTTTGCCAGACGCAAACATGACCTGATAAAAAAAGTATAGTTTCAGCAGTGGAACTTGGCAGCCATAGGAGAGGCACCGTGAGCTGCAGCCCCGCCACCTCAGCGTGCTGTAAGATGCTTCGGATGGCGGCTTTCGGCACGACTTTGAAGCAAAGCCTCCCAGAGCCCACCTGATGGATACGTAATGCAACCAGCTACATCTCCAGCTGGGCTCCCAGTGAGTGCCAGGGCAGTCCAAAAGCATCTGTGCTGGAATTTTATCAAAGCCACATTATGACTCCAGCCGGACTGCTGCCACCTGTGGTGTGTTTCCTGGGACTGAATCTGCGTGTTTGAGATGAAGCTCAGGAAGTCTGCTCCCGTTTGGTCTTCAAACCTTAGCACGTACTGCCATAGTTGAACAAAAAGACCAGGAGATATGGGTACACAGATTGGTGGTCTCTGCTGAAGAAGAGCCAAAATACGCAATGCCAACATTTGCTGAATGCTCCTAGTGAGCAACTATTAGCTAATAAAACTAAAGAAGCCAAGAAAATGACGCATTCAAATCTACACACTTATATTATTCATTTGCTTTTCTAACATTTCATGAAACTGAACCACATTGCAGCAAGAACACCCAGTTTGCTCTTAAACACCAAATAAATTAAAACTGATTTACATTAACTATCAGTAAGTCCAAGACATTTAACTCCTGGATCCTTGTTGATCTTCAGTACTGTACTTAATCCCAACAGATACTCTTTAAACATGCAGCTGAATGTTAATCTGAATAACTGCTAAAAGGAAAAAGTCTTACAAGTAGACACAAGTGGCAGAAGTAGAGTTATTTTTTATTTTTATTTTCCTAGTGAATTTTTTGGTGTTTAGTTACTAAAGACCTGAAAACATAGTTGCTTTATTAAACTTAACAACAGTGTAGACCTGTACTTGAAGAGAGGCCACACATACACACTGGCTATCTTTCTTCCATCCCATTCCTTGGAGCAGGAACAGGAAAGGAAAGTAGAGCTCCTGTGTAACCTTTACTGCAGACCTTTTCCAATAGTCCAGGTTCATTACAGCCTCCTCCAGGATCACGCTGTGGTACTGAAGAGTATTCTAAGAGCTGTGAGACTCAAGAGTTGCAAAAGCCTATGTGGGCCCAGACTGACTCCTTCACTCCCTGTTCAACTACAGTGCTGCTACAGCTACATAAAAGGTAAAGGAGAGCAAAGAGGAATGGACAAAACCATTGGTACTGAAAAACAAACAGCAACAAATAAAACCCAATCTCTTATCACAAATCTGCTACCAAGGTGCATGTGCTGATGGTATTACAATAAAGCACACCACAGCATCTCAGACGAGATTCATCAGTATGGCAATAAAGGTGGAGGACTTAGCACCTGGAGACAGACACAACCATAACAAAGAGGAAAGCAGTACGGTAAGAGCAAGACAGGCTAAGTATATCTATAAAAATTAACAGTCTTATGATTGCCCACCAATTTTTCATTCAGAAGTCACTCAGCAGTCCACTACTTCCTATGTCAATTTATTATTGTCTACAAGTGCTATTAGTCAGTTGACATTACCATCAGCAGAAATGGCTTTAACAGGGCTTTTTAATGGTTTTTACAGGGGAACAGCATTTGATTGTAATTCTCAGATCTCTCCAAACAAAATCTAAAATATGTATGGAAGAGTGAGATAAACTGTCCATAAATATGACACTTCAATACTGTCTTTATCATGATCACCTAAGATAACAGTGATTCAGAAAAAAAAAATAAAAGGAAACCAGGTGAGACTTGAGATTTCTTTTTTTTTTATTTTAATGGAGAGTTGAATATTTCAATAGGAAGATGCTTTGTAAGAAAGTCGGGCTCCTGAGGACTGGTAAGAGTGAAAGTCATAGACTCAATCAATTAACATCATCACTATTGATGGCTTCTGTGGAGAGGGTACCAAAGCAAAAGCTTGTCAGGAAAAGGTGAAGACCCAGCATTTACAGAGGCTGTTACAGAAGACACGAGACCTGTTTTTCTAGGTTTGTGTACTGGAATTTTACTGCAGTTTCAGATGTACAAATCGCCCTTCTCTTGCAGCCTCAGCCACTCTAAAAAGAAGTCATAAAAAAAACTCATAGGAAAGTATGCAAAGGACTCTTAGAAAGTCCACTGTCACTCTTGCTTAGGTTTCCTTCACCATTAACAACCAGACAGCAGCAAGAGCTACCCGTGGCAAGTGGCACCACAGAGTATCTGTTAAGGCTGTTAGACAGTGCCTAGCAAAATCATAGAATCATATATTCATAGAATCACAGAATGGTTTGTGTTGGAAGGGACCTTTAAAGTCATCTAGTTCCAACCCCCTGCTATAGGCAGGGACACCTCCCTCTAGACCAGGTTGCTCAAAGCCCCATCCAGCCTAGCCCCGAATGCCTCCAGGGAGGGGACATCCACAACCTCTCCAGGCAGCCTGTTCCAGTGTCTCACCATCCTCACAGTGAAGCATTTCTTCCTAGTATCTAATCTAAATTTATCCTCTTTCAGTTTAAAGCCAATTCCCCTTGCTCTGTCCCTACATGCCCTTATAAAAAGTCCCTCCCCAGCTTTCCTGTAGGTGCCCTTCAGGTACTGGAAGGCTGCTCTGGGGTCTTCTTGGATCCTTCTCTTCTTCAGGTTGAGCAACCCCAGCTCTCTCAGCCTGTCCTCATCACAAGGGAGGTGCTCCAGCCCTCTGATCATCTTTGTGGCAAGTCTGATGAGAATAGTAATGCTGCCTGCACCTGCCTTGCTCTGGTTCCCAAATATCCTGCCAAGTTTGCAAGGTTGAAGAGGCTAAGGAGGAAAAAAGAATATTGATAACTCCAGATGTAGCAAGATTTCTTTAGGTACAAAAGCCTGTTGCGAGGCAATCCTGTTTATCTGAACAAACAACTATGGAATACAGGAAATTCAGTGCAGATGCTGCACATGGTGCTTGAGGTGGGCTCAGTGCTAATGTTTAACAATGAAAAACGTTTGGTCAAGAGAGAGCACAAAAAATGGCCTTAAACCATATTTCTTGTTCAAGAGGGTTCCTGACTCCACAAAATTCACCATTAAAACCACACAGCTGGCTGCAGAGTAACAGGCTTCAACTGCTAATGAAACAGCTATCTTTGCTACCCAACTGCAGTACTCTTTCATTACAGCTCAGAAGCCTTCTCTGCTGTCTGATAAGAGCATGGACAGAAAGCATGTCACCCAGCCTCGGGTCAAAGAGTCATATTTAGAAGGGGCTGGCATTCTGCCACCTGCAGCTGCGTGAAGGTGGAAAGGCAGGATTTCCTCCCAAACAAGTCATGCTTTTTTGGGTCCTTTGTTCTTAGGGGGGTGCTTTTGTTTGACTCCATTTTTGTCCTACGCTGTTACATGGTTATGAATTTTCAGCTGGAAAAAGCACAGAAACGCTACAAGGGACCTTGTACTGCATCTCAGTGTTTTTCATTACAGATGGTAGCATAGCGAGAGTCTTTCCCAGAACACCACCCACGAAACATCATCTCCAAACATGGAGATACTTTCACAGGTTGTTTCATACGATGAGATTTCAGCAATCCTTTGTTCCCTGAGCGAATGTACAAGAATGTGGCAGGCTGTATGCTATCACTGTAAGACCACTACACATGCTTCTCCTGGACACAAGAGGTCTATTGTACTCATATGTCAGTGTCAATAATCTAAGTCCTGCTCCTTCTGCAGTTAAGTCCATGGATTTATACCCTACTGCACTTCCTCTCCACAGCTGTTGATGGGTTGCCCATCCTCCAGGTTGCATCCTCTAGCCCCATAATGCACTGGAAGGGATTTCACAACCACTGGAGCTCTCTCCTCTGAAACATAACGTGCAGTAACAGAAAATACATATACAGCTCTATATTTCAGAGTTTAAGGACTTGGCATACTCACATGTCAGGTCCAGCAACTCTGTTGACACGTATCTGAAGAATTCCCAACCACTATTGAAAGATGCATTATTAATCTTCATTCTAGGCAGACTACTTTAAAGCACTCCTCCATGCTAGCAATTTGGACATTTCTAATAAAACATTAACATCTTCCTACTTTATCTTCAGGGGCATTTAGAAAAGATGAGCATAAAGCTCAAAAAAAAAATACAAAACATAAGAAGTACACATGCAAGGCAAGTGCACACTTGAAGATTGTTCCAGATGTGATGACACCCAAGCAGAACTTCTCATGACCACCCTTCTGTATTCTGAACCCTCTGATCTATAATTGTTTTAGATCTACAACCACAATACAGGGACGATACGGTATCGACATAGCACACACCAAATATGTAAACATTTGTTAGCATTTCAAAGCCGAGGAAACTAAATGACACTGATTAGGAAAAACAACAGACGAAGATGCATATGAAAACTGTGAGATATTTAGAAGGAATTTGTCAAATGGAACTTCCTTGTCTCTGGCAATATCCTCAGCGAAGCCAAGAGAGACAACAAGTTTGTCTAAAAGCTGTCCATTTCAAGGGTGAAAGTTGTGAAAGAAAAGCGATAGGACGAAGGGAACAGAAAAGTAGATAGCTATCCAGATAAAAGCAAAAGTAGTGAAGTGTGGAAAATAAGGAAATGCATAAACATAAGATGAAAAAATAATACAAAGTTAGCAGGCATCACTATGTGTTTGGTGAACCAGACAAATCCTAATAGTGCTACTGCAAAACTGAAGACTCCTTTAAAGCACTTTTCCATACTAGCAATTTGGATATTTCTAATGAAATGTTAACACCTTCCTACTTTCTCCACAGGGGTGTTTAGAAATGGTAAGCATAAAACCCAAGAACAATCCAAACAAAGACTCCCGTTACAACAGGCAGAAAAAGACAAGTGCTTGACAAATACAAGAATTCCTGTTTGTAGATTGACAATTCTGTTTTCCAGAAATATGGAATGTATATATATGGATACGCATATATGCTTCTGATGAAGAAGCAGCATTTCAAGGTCAGGTTGGACGGGGCTCTGGGCACCCTGAGCTGGTGGATGGCACTGCCCATGGCAGGGGGTTGGGCCTGGATGGGCTTTAAGATCCCTTCCAACCAAAGCCATTCTATGATTCTATGACTCCTTACCTCACTAGTGATACAGGAGGCCAAGACTGAAGCCTCATGGAAGAGGAACATTTTGAAGTCAGCGTGCCCTGATAGCTGGGGGCTCCTTGCCTCCCTCTTAAAGCCTTCTCACACCTCTCCCCTCAAAAGCAGCCCCTGCTGTAACCACGTCTATAATGCAAAGTAGCAAAAGAGAATTGGACTCGATGATCTCTAGAGGTCTCTTCTACTACTACTTCTTCTACTCTTCCCTACGATTCTGTGATAGCATGCACAACCTGGGTGCCTTGACATCAAGTTTGGGTGATAAAAGAGAAAAACTGATAAAGGATTCAATAAATCAACTTGCTAATGTCAGAGATATGATCAACTCCTTCCCCCCAAAAAAAGAAAATACATTTTGAAGAGTTCACTTGTTTGTTTGAGAAAGGTAAGACAGAGAAGACCTGCAGATAACCTGTCGAATGACATCACAGACAAGACTGACACTGCTCAGCACCTCTAATGCACACCCAAAGGGATTACAATGGTTAGTTATCTGCAGTGCAATAAGCCATGAGAAAGGCCATCATGATCCATGGCAGACAGTATCCCCGTGACAGTCAGTCAGTGCAGGCTGTAATGCTGCAGCCATGGGATGCAAGCACTGCAGCAGGGATAACAGTCTGAGGCAAAGCTGTTGCTGAGAGCAGAGCACAAAGAGATTACAAGGTAAACAAGAATCTCAATTATAAGCGAAGTTTATTAAAATAAATAAATCCATTTGGAGTAACGAAGTAGTTGTTCATCAATACAATGTCAGAATGACTAATTGCTTACAATTTTATTCTGCAACTGCAGTAAAGAGAGACTGAGAGGTGTTTATTTTTTTTCAGCCAGTGGGAATAATTATGATCAGTAGGACAAAAAATGTTAATCACTCATTTCCTGTTTAACAGACAGCCTGCTTCACCTCTGCCACTCTCCACGGTTACACCCAATTCATCACAAAGACTACTGCACTGTTTATAGAAAGCTTGCCTCTTTCTTCTTTTTAAATCTAAGCTGCCTTTTATTGACATTTGTTTGCTCTAATGACGAGGTACAAGCGTGTATCCATGCTAAATATATCAATATATTAGGCCAGCAGATTAGATTATAAGAGGAGCACTACTAAAACATTAACACAAAGTAGCAGCACTAAGGAGAAATAGGTCAAAGCCTTAGTGAAACCACTGAGATGAGAAACACCACAGTCCAAAAATAGGGTGCAAATTTTATACTGCCCTTTGTAGATATTCAGAGAAGTTCCAGGAAACAACAGAAAGGGGATGTTGGCTTCAAAAGCTGTAAGAGGCAAAGTTAAAAATTTGGAAATGTCCAAGCTTCACCTGAGGATTAACATCAGGTTTAAATGCTAAAAGTCCTGGATAATGATCAAATGGGGTCATTTGTCACTTCCCGGTGTAAAGGCACAAGCAGATCTAATCCAAAGGTTTGGTTCCAAATGGATGCTTTACCAGGGTACCACACATCCTCTTCTCTTCATCTTTGTGGATTAAGACTTAATCCTTTCACAAAATCATCCATAACTTAGAGGGTTGGAATGATTGCCATGACCTGGCTGATCACAGACCCCTCCTTAAGGAGACAGAGGAGGAGCAGCCACCAGTTTCTGGACATGGATGCAGTCCTGTGCTCCCACAGAGCACAAACTCATCTGGCAAGGGCAGCAGAAAAGTGTTTGTTTGTTTTTTCACCCAATAAAGCCACCAACCCTGAATGTATTTCTTACCTTGAGAAGTAAAACACCAAAGAAGATGTACAGACGCAATAATGTAAAATTTGGATTGACTTTGTGATGACAGAAAAAAAAAAAAAGAGAAAAATACATACTCTACATACTTGCATCAGTTTAGCAGAGGGAACGTTTTCTTTTCTTCATCAAGCAAGCAAAGGAGCAAAATTCTCCAGACATGGGTGTCACTGAATACTAGTTTTTGAGAAACAAAGAATCAATGAAAGCAGCAAGTTTCCTTTGCAGCAGGGTTAGCTGTGCCTCACAGGAAATCCCTGGCTGAAGGAAACTGCAAGTCTTGTAAAAAGAAGGGCAAAACCTTCCATTTATGGGCTGAATAATATCTTGCACTACATCTCACTGTGCATTCAATCCTTATTTTGGCTAAATGAAATGCAACAACTGGCCATTCAAATTCACAGGTAGCCCCCAAAACTGCTGAAAGGAAAATAAAATGGAGTCCCTTGGTGTTATTTGTTTTCACCACGTCTTTAGAGATTCTTTACCTCACCTAGTGGAAAAGATGCTGAATGTTTTACGTTTGAAGGGGACACTGTCAACTTAAGAAAACAACCCTTCGGATTTCACCTCATGTTGCTGACGTTGCTGTAGTAACCACGAGAAATGGAGGGAAGAAGACAGGGACATTACTCTTCCCTTTGGTTTCTTTTGTACACGAGCACAGTCCAGTGCATGAAGTCATCATTTTGCCTATTTATTTTTCCTCTCATCAATTCTCCCTGTATCCATCTTGCTCATAAAAAGAAAATAAAATATTATTTTCTTGTTAACAAAATACTAATAGAAAAAAAATGGATTTGTAAGTGTTTATTAAAATAGCTGAAACAGCACTAGATTTAGGTTCTCTTAAACCGACTGCATCGTCTCTGAATATGTAGATACTGTTGTATGCCATCAATAGTCAATCATTTTTACTCTGTTTTTAATACTAGTTCTTTTTTTCCAAAGTAGCAAGAAGCAATTACCGACTTTCAATTACTCCTACACCCCCAAAAAGCAGCACCAACACTGGGTTTACACTACGTATTATGTTTCTACACAGCTTCTTTGAACACCGTTTGTCTTGGTACGGTTTTTTCTCACTAGAGAAGCATGCCAGACCACCAGCGCAGTCTCTTCTGGAGAGCTGCTTCCAGTTCAAGCCTGGTCCCAGCATAGTGGATTTTATATAACATGATTTACTACTGCAATGCCCACAGAAAGCATTAACCCAATTTCATTGTAGCCTTGAGCAATATTCCATGTGTACGTTGCCCCTCTCCACTGTCTAGCCAGTTGTGGCCACTTCTTTTTCAAACAAGGCGTGGTCTAAACTTAAAGGCCTTTCAGTCTGTATTGTGTCACGGGGGTCTCACGACCCAGCAGACTCATGGCGGGTGGTTGCAATGTTCATGCCAGCATCCTCTTCTTGAATAGTGCTCTGTGATGTTCTCCAGACTGCAGCTTCAAGAAGCGCTGGCGCTCATCATTGGCTTTTATGACATCTGTTCGGTGTTATAAAGCCACGATCACCCAATTTTGCAAAATGAGCAGCACCAACAATGAACAAAGTTACCCGTGGACGCTCTCACAGCCCACATTTCAGCAGGCTGTGGGAAGCAGAGCTCTGTTTCTCAGAGCAAGATGGGCACAGGGGAAGGAAATCTAAAGGAGAATTTCTGCCCTCACACCACTTTTGGAAGCGTTCCTATTCCCTCACTACTGTAGGCTGTGCTCTGTACTTAACAGACCCTCATTAAATCAAAGGACTATTTACAATCTACATACTGGCAAGTCCACATTCCCATAGAATGTCATCTGGCAGCAGTGACTTAAACCATCAGCTCTGTATTTACTTGCTTTCCTCTCTCCCAAACTCAGAAGAGTAAAAAGGACAAGAGAAGAGAAGTCTTTAAAGACAAGAATGGAACTAATAAAGCAAGTCCAAGAGTACATTAGTATTCATCATACTACCCAAATTGCTACCCAAATATACCTTTTTTTTTTTCTTTAAAGGAAAATACTACTATGTGGGCAATAAAAGCTCAGATAAGACATAAAAAAGCTTGAGGCCTTTTTTTAAACTACACACCTACAAGAGAGATGCAGAATCATACTGAGCATAAACTAAGACAGCAGTGGGACACTGTTATGCAGAAATGAACATTCTTCGTCATTTTGGATGCTGTCATTCCTAGTTTTTTCCTGCTATCAAGGTTTAGCCAGCCTCTCCTCCTGTCCTCTTTGATATATGAAAAGAGACCAGCCTCATCATGGCTGCTCAGGGATTTCACTCATCCTTCCATTGCTCCCAGCAGAACAGAACCTAGCACAAGGAGGCTCTGGGCACACTGGGACATCCAGGGGCAGAACAAGGAGGTCTGGTAGGGACACTGCCATCACGCTGATGACAGGACAAATCAGGGAGAAACCACCAATTCTTCAGCATGGGAGGCAAAACTGAGACTAAGTGTATGAGAGTTTCTGCAAAAGCCTGTTGAGGTTTTCTGCAGAACACAGCCTCCATTCCATTAAAAAAAAAAAAAAAAGACTACTCCACCTTTCTTGTCCCTAGTTGATGCTAGGAAATCAATTGGAGGCTTGAGCTGTGAAGGTGGGACATCCACAGCAACACTCAGTTCAGAAAATAAATAAATAAATAAAACACTCCCATTGCCCTTCATTAATTTTCCCAATCTCTAAAAGTTCTGTCAGCTTTCTGATGAGGCTCCCTCCTCCTAGAGGTCACCACATTCTTGGCTTGGTATAAATTTCACCATCACTGCTTCCACCCTTCCTCAATGAAAAAACCATGGGTAACTGGCAGCTAGAGCCTGCCTTGTTCTTCATCTGAATTTAAGGACTGCACCATCCAACTTCTCAATCACAAAGGTTGCCTTCCGTGCCTTTGCCTTGAGACAAAGAAGTGGAGGAGCTCTCCTCTAGATTTCCCCAGCACTGTGGTAAGGGTACAATGGAGACAAGCAACCAGAAGTGCCCTAATCAATTCAAAAGGCTGCAGTAAGAAAACCTTAAGACAGTCTACAGGGACTTGCTCAAATTATTCATCTCCTTTTAATAACTTTTCCTAAAATTCTGCAGTTTAGTTTTCCCTCTTGGAGATGCTCAGAGACAGAGGCAGCATAGACTCCAGAGATGCACACTTTTCGGAGAGCATCTGCTTGCTAGGTCAGAATGGGGCACTCGTCTCAAAAAAAAAAAATAAAATAAAAGAGAAATAATCTCACAGGACAAAAAATTAAATCAGATTAAAAATAGCAGGAGTGTCAGTAGTAGGAGCTGTCATTTGCAATACCGATCAAGACACAGGAAGTCAGTCATTCCATGGATCACATAAGGGTCTCTTTAAAAACAAGAATGAAGCAGAAAAAAAAATGCGTGCATGTTCACTGAAACTTGTTTTCCAATATTGCGTATCTAGCCAAGTGAATTTTATAATTTTTATAATCATAATACATCTATGGATTTTATAATCATAATACATCTATGGATTTACATCCAGATTCATCAAACTGCTGACAAATTCCAGCAGGCTCTGCAGCCCTTACTGCTCTTTTATTTTTGGATTACTTTCAGTCTTCAAGATATTACAGGGGATGCTTCCACATTTTCATTCTGTTGTAAAAAGAAATTAACTTCATCCCCGTGGAAGATCAGGTGCTTTCAAGTACTTTGTTTGTTGATTATTCATATAGGCATAAATTACACACAGTATTTGTCAGGCCATGCTCTTCTCTGTTAAAAAAGTTAGCTTTTACTCTTGCAGTTATTGTTTAGATGTTGGTCATAACATGCTTCAGGTTGTTTTGAACAGCAAAGAGGAAACAAGCAATATTTTTACTTCTAATACACTCTATTAAATGCCTACACAGCAATATACAGCATTTCCAGCTTTCTTCCTGTCCACTGCTAACCTACAACAGCTGGAAGATAATCCATAATTTCATACAGCTTAATCTGTAAACGCAGCTACAATTGGCTTAAAAACCTGGCCAGAACAAAACACAAAGAAAAAGGAGTAAGGAATAGGCTGTATAAATGGAGAAGAATCTAAAGTAACTCTATTTGCTGGAGGTTGATTTATAAAATTATAGGGGGGAAAGAAAAACATCAACAAAACTCTTCTAGAGCCAGCTCCTAAACACAGGCAGTGCCAGTAGCACAGGCAGGGACCAGGAGCAGCACTATTTGCCCATGTACATCCTAACATTAAGGCAGAAAGTTAGAAAAGAGGCTTTGAACTCCATGCCATCCCCACTGCTCATCTGATCTCATCCTTGCTGCTATCCCATTGCAACTCCTAGGCACATGCTCTCAGGATTCCCAACATGAGAGACGTTCTAAGCATCACACCAATCCATACAAAAGCATCCCAGCTGCAAAGCAAAAAGTTCAGAACTGGCTTTCAGGGATTTCTCAGGGAATTTTAATAGGGTTAGGCTGGATGCTATTTTTCAAGCTTTGAGTTCCCATTCAGCATGATTTCTGTCTCTCTAGAAAGAAACATGACTATTTCACTATGTATTCCCTTTGGCCACCTTTGGGGAAAATATACCTTCAGAATTTAAGAGCTTGAGTATATGCTTGAAGTCTTCCAAAAAATACAGGCTCAGATAACTAGCATTTTCTCTTCTCACTGGGCAGAGAGAATAAGCCCATCTAAAAACACCTTATTTTGGATCACTTCAACATGAACTTCAAAATAACCCATTTTCTAGATTATCAACACTTACAATTAAGGTAAGTTGGCAAGATAACTCCCCAACCCCACAGACATCAGCAGCCTATTCAAGCAAATCCTAGTGTATAATAGCCTTCAAAAAACAAATTCTTCTTTAAAGCTGTTGCTGGCAAACCAGCAATAACAGAATCCTCCCCCATCCCCAAATTTTATGTGTTTAAGTAAATAAAAATGCAAATATGATTGCAAGAAAGAATATGCCTACACGTCTGTAAATCTGAAGAGTTTATGAACGTTTTCTAGCTGTAAACCAAAAAAAATTGATATGTCAGCCCTTGTAGTACAGGAACTGAAGATTGGGCTGAGCCAAATCATTACCAATTGGATAGTAATAATTATGGAAATACAGTTTTCTTAAAGATGAGACCCTGTGCATCAACCCACTATTTTTTCTTTTTCTCAACTCCTGCCATCAGCTGTACATACGCCAGGCTCGACATCAGCCATCACCATCCTCTTCTTTTATGCTAAATTAAATTTAATAGTGCCAGCTTGACAAAGCTACATCAAAGGAGCCGCACCAATAAAGCAACACTGTAAGGGAGTCTCTGCCTGACAAAGTTGGAGTCTAAAGCATTAAAAAAGTAGCAGTAGAAGTTGAGAGTAAACATAAATAATTGCAGTTTATCTGCTCTTACACTTGAGCAATATTGAATGTATCCACTTTACAGCGCTAGGCCTTAAACAACAATAGGAATGCTTATCTACCCTACTCCTCCTCCTTCCTTTCTTCTCCCCCCATTCACTATTCCCTCTCTGAAATAAAAATAAAATCGGTGAAGATAACAACAGAAGAAGAGTTCTGACCTCAGCATTTACAAGCTAGTCATTGTTTGCTGTGAGCTCAAGTTTGTACCTCTTAAAATGACTACAGTTATCAACTGTTTTGATTTATCTAAACATTCCTCATTTATCCAGTAAGGAGAGAGAGCTGAAAGAAAGAACATCACTTCCAAGACAGGCTCTGTAAAAAAGGTACTTCCAAAACTCAAGCTTCAGAACAGTGAGTGAAGGATCTCAACCGACTACGTGGATGATATCTATGCACCAATTACTATTTTAAGAGAGATTAGTACCCCCTTATACACTCTTTTAGTGAAATTGCCAAGGGATCTGCAGTTTTCAGGAGCTATTTCTTAAAACTCATAGTAAGTGTCAGGCTCAAATACAGGAAATTAGCAAAAGGGATGTGGGCTCAATCCTTTTTCCTCCTCCATCAATTACGCAAGGAGCCCTGCGTCACTCCTCTGCTGCCTATATCCTTCAAAGAGAGGCATCTTTGGGACATCCAATAAGGAAGCTTATAGCTACCTTGCCCAAAGAGCCAACCCCACTCCCCTCCCTGCGCATACATTCAACACAATTGACTGACTTTCCAAAAGAGAGTAGAGAGTAGACACTGAATAATTTTGGCAACAAAAACATAATTCTCCTTGCTCTATATCTTTAAAACAACAATGAAGTGCTATTTTAAGCAAAGTGAATGAAACTTTTAGCAAATCTCACCTATTTCCAGTCTTTTTAATTTTAATTTTTTGTTAGATACTGAAATGTGAAAGAAATTCAAGAACAAGCATGACAAACCAAAACATCAGGATGTACATTCACACCTAAGGAGAACTGCAGCATCTCTAATGCATACAATCCCCCAGTGGCAGCAATTTTTAAACCATGGGGCTGGCTAATAGGAACCACAGAAACACGTTTAAAGTGTGCTTAAGGCCTTTTCACCTTAAGAAAGAAAGCAGCAGGGACAATGTGTTTGCTTCCTGGCACAGTTAGGGGCACACTGCAGCCTTTAATGCCTAGCAGCCTGCAGGACTCCTCTTCATTATCACAGGGGCAGCCCATCTTTTTTTTACATCTCAAACAGCCTTAACCTTATAAGAGTCTTGTTTTTTTTTTTTTTTTTAATCAAAGTCAAACATGTCTTTTTTACTGTAGCTGTTTTCAGCTTGGAGCCCAACAGCCCCCTGATGCCCCTAAAATGCTTTTAAAAGCCTTCAGAAGGTGGGCCCAGTTGTATGTCCTCTCTACAAACACAATGGTGTTCCTGCAATCCAGTACCACCAGAAGAAAATAAGAAAACTTCAAGCTCCTGATCCTAGAAACAGAGCAAGAACCACCTCAAATTAAACCCAGCCCCCCAGACTTCGTCAAAAGGCTGATTTAGAGGATAAGCCCAAAGCAGATTAACACCAGCAAAATGTCAAAGTACACTCATACAGCAACAGCTTCTTGACAAACAGTGAAGGGCAATAAAAACCAGAACATGTAAGAAATCAGCCCTGCAGAGAACAACTCCTAATTGTGCAGCATGTGCTTGAAGGGAAGCCCTCTCAGACTTCATTCTGGCATCCAGTAAGCTCACCTCACTGAGCTCCGAGCCAGTCATGGCCAACCCAGCCAACGTCAGAGTAAGCTAACCTTCTGAGAAGACAGCCATGTTGTCCAAGGAAGAAGGCAGCATTATCATTCTTCCATTCCTCTTCAAGGAATAGGAACAAGGAGACACATCAGCTGCCACCTCTCATTTCTGCCGCAGAAAGCAAGAAGCTTTTGGAGTCATTCCTATGAAGGGATTCCCAGGTCCTCATATGGGAGGGACAAACAAGAGCAGGTCCCTGGTTAGAAAACTCTGCTGGCTTGTGGTCATCCTCCCCACTCCACATGCTCTGGCGTTTATATAAACACTGCATATGACTGTCACTGACAAACATCAACCTTTTGCCACCTTGGCCTACCATTGCACATGCACCAGCAATGCAATCACCACCATTTCACAAACATACCACCACCACCACATCTTAAAGAGACTTTCCATACTCCACCACTAGAGATGCACTCTGGCTGGTAACTACTGGTAATTATGGCAATAGTTGCCTGGAGCTGCAATCGGAGTTGGTACATTCTAAGTCTGTATGTTGGCCTGAATATCAAACCCATTGTCCTGATGCCCCCATGGCAGAGGAGATAGGCAGCAGGAAAGAGAAGCACAGGAAGGCAGGGAACATAACTGCTCCTGCCTTCCTCAATTTAAAACAAGATGGCAGCAATGAAGTAATTCAACAGGAGTGAAAAGACACTGGAGGGACAACCCACACTAGCAGCACTAGCAGAGAAGGGTTTGAGGAATGTGACTCATGTTGTGCAACAGTTTCATCACAGCTGCACTACAAGCCACAGTAGACAGCAGTGCTTTGCAGCATTCAGCATGACATCACTGCAGGGTCTGATTGCACAAAGCTGCACCAAGCAGGCCAGGGCAGGAGGCAAAGATTATCCAAGAAGCCTGTGAGGAGAGTCCCAGTTAAACTGAGCTACAAAACCTTAAAATGGAAACGTGACTGTAGTGCTGGAGTCAACATTTCCAATCTTGAAAAAGTTTCGCAGCTCTGAAGGCCTGTCTCATGACACCAGCAGACCTCCTCTGCCTGACATTGACACAGTGATGCTGAGGGACAAGCATCAGCTGCTGAAGCAGGCCACGCTTCCCTGAACACCTGGGCTCCTCCAGGTCAGTACCATACCAGGCAGGAGTACTCCAGTTTATAGTCTGGTAGGAGTGGAGGCTGCTACTCAAAAGTTAAGCTTTAGCCAATTCAAATTAAATCAGGAACCTCCAGTCTGATGAGCTTCAGCAGCTTCAAAACAGTAAAGTTGCTCCTTCAAAGGCGCATCCAGAGAGCAACTCAGTGAGAGCTCCACCTGGACAGAATCTCAGTTCCCAAACACTGTGCATGAAAAAAACGTGGCCATTGTGACAACAGGTGCTCCATACTCAAGGCGCTCCTCCATACCTCAGCTGCCGTCCGCTGAATCTGCCAAATTCCAGACTCAAGCCTGTGCCTGATCAAAATTTTCCTCTTCCTCTTCCTCCTCCTGTCCCACCCCAAGTTTACTTTATTTCCGCTGGAATGACAACGTCTCCAACGCCCAGACTGAACAGAGGCTTTTTCTCCAACAAATAAACCAATTCTCCCACACTGATTCCCAGTAGCAGGTTTCAGTGATTTACTGTGTCTGTTATGGACAAAACTTCAACTAGTCAAGGCAAACTTCATCATTTCTTTCTCTCATTCCAGTGCTGATTTTTCTATTAAGGGAATTCCAATACTACAATTAACATCTGTTTCTACTCTATGAAGATCTGCACTGCTTTGGGGTGATTTTTCCTTCATCTAAATGTCAGTACTACACCCTTGAATCTTTATTTATTTATTGGAAGATGAATTCGCCCTACAAACCTCACAATAAAAATAAAAAACAAGCAGCGAAAGCGGTATAAAAAGTCCTTAAGAAGACTGAAAACAGTAAGGAGGATTGCAGGTCATGCACACAGGAGGCTGAAACCCTCACTTGTATTTTAGCTGTTGACATTCCAGCTAACTTTGAACAAGCCTAGCAGCGCAATAACAAGCAGCAAGGAAAAATAACTTTCCCTCCAACATACATCTCTCCCAGGTGAGTTGAGATGCTGCAATATGAGGTGCCCTGCCCTACCCACAATGCCACTGCCAGCAGGCACTCCCACAAGCATCTTGCCGACTTGCATGTGGAAAGGCAGAAGAGGAGGGAGATGAAATGGTGCTTGGCACCTTTGTCAGACATTCAGAAAGCACTATTTTCTCCAACACAAAGGAGGAAGCAAACAAATGCTGTAAGCCCCATCCCTCGGCCAGTGTCTGATACACGTACATGCACACGCATTTCCTCCGGCTTCAAGAAAACAATGAAGTGTGGGGAGGCCGGCTCTTATATAAAGTGCGTACTGACAATGTATAAAATTAGGAAAGCAGCTGCTTCAAAAGCTCAGTCACCCTTTTATCATCAACAGGGCTTTAATTAGTACCCATCTGCTTCCTGTTTTATACTACAGAGCTAACTTTCACCTGTTTCAGCAAAACACCCCTTCCCCCAAATGCAAGCACACACACACGCACCAAGTTAGGAAACACCATTACACTCAAGCAATTAACATCAGGAAGCCTCGTTCCACATATCTGGGCTATTTACTTGCTTTTTTAGAATGAAGCTTTGACACTGTTGTGCAATTTCACAGTGTACACATTTAAACTTCACACATGGTTGAATGAATGCAATGGCACCCAGGGATCCCAAATGGGCACAGGCCCTGTATCACTCAGAGCCTGCCCAGAGAAGTCAGGTCCGGGTTTTTCCTAACATCCGTCATACACATGAAAGGATTTATGAATAAACAATGGTGAGGCTGATAGTTAAGAATGGATTCAAACTCACCCCATTGTTTGAAGGGAAGAAATAACACTCAGAGAAAAAAATATACTACTTAGGGAGGAAATAACTTCACCTTTGAATTTCCTGACATTTTTCCTCCCACGCTTTTCCCCTTCACACATCATTTATTTATTTATTTTCCACGCAGGAGACAAGTGAAAGTTAAGGACAGCAGCACAGCTACGTGCTGTCAGCCCTGCCTACCTCTCAGGCACGGACTCACTCAGGCTTGAAAGTTTGCCAGGCACGTGGTATCTCCAGAGAGCAAAACAACAGCAAGCAAAGCACCGGCAGAAAGAAGTGCCTGGTGATGGCCAAACAAGCACTGCTTGCAAGCTCCTAGGCCCAGCTATGGCAATGTGAAGAGGGGTGAGCACCTAAAGGGATGGTATTTGCAAGTGCTGTACGTGGATTTCGAGAGTATGTGAAGCTTTCTCAAAGCTGCCACTGCAGAAAGGAGCTTTCCTTAGCACACCTTTAGCAGTAGCCACCACCTCCAGCACTTCTTATGCCAAAGTAAACCTGGCAAGCAAGCATTCAACTCACGCTCCAGGTTTGGAGCGGGAAGAGAGCATTCTCTCCTTATGGTTAACAATACAATCTGCTGTGGCTTTCCCAGATGTATGAAGCTGATCAAACTCTTAAGAGTTTTTACCCTTTAACTCCTGGACCTGTTTCCAGAGGTGCTGGAGCTGCTTGTCTACAGGTTCAGTGAGATTCACCACTGGAAGATTACATTGGATGACTAAGACTCTTTTCCATTCATCTGAAATCTTAATCCACCTGCGAGGTTGAGGATTTAACTTCTCAGAGCCTGGCAGTTAAACAGGAGAAACACAAGGACTCCAGAATCAACCATGGCAACTGCATTGATTTCCATTTCTTCATCGTTCCATGAAAAAATACAGTTCTCTTGAAATCCCACTTACTAGAGGGCTTTTTCATTTCATTCTTTTGGGTTGGAAGAAAAAAAAAAAAGAACAAAACAAATGCCCCAAGGTTTAAAAGAAAAAAAACCATAATCCCCAAAAGTAGAATTTTACCACTAAGTTACCATTTAATGTAGCAGTGATGGGGTTACCACACACAATCAGCCTACAGTACCCTGATGTGCTCCCAACGCGGTCACTCATCTGAATATCACATCATTCGCAGCACCAGGAGGGTCAATGATAACCCAACACGGTTGGTTGTATAGCACACTACTCAGACCACATTCTCTATGGCATTTATTTGTAGTATAGTGCCATTTCATTAAAACAGCACAATATATCATATCTGAACATATATTTAAGTGGGAAAATTGAGAAATTAGTCTTGCATCACACAGGTATGATAAAGAATAAAAATTGCCATTCAAAAGTAAAGATTTTGCTCTGTATTTAACCTCCACCTTCTAAAAGTTCTCAGCAGATCTTCTACTAAGTCACTGTTGAGCAAAAGTAGGACTTTATACATACACTGATTGCTTTTGTATAAATATTAAGTGAGCTAATAGTGACAGGAATGAGCTCTGTCACTAAAGGAAAGAAATCCAATGGAAAAAAAAATAAAAAGAGTTTCCAGGCACAATGCTCTGAGCAAGTGAAATTAGTGAAAAAATACAGAACAAAATGAGCACCAAATGTGAGAACTTCAAACATTACTTGGAAAAGAAAAGGTGGCTCACATATCTCTAACCTCGCTACTGTGATCAGATATGGAAAGAATATGGGTAATGAGATTTAACAGATTTTATTTATCGATAAAAGCAAATGATCAGTTTTCTACTAAAAACGCTTAACTGTGTTTTCACCTAGAAGATTACACCACCACTTAGATATTTTTCCATGATATCTCAAGCAGCATATTACAAAACTTCATCCAGGACTGAAACAACAGATTGTCTCAAGAGCAAATGACAAAATATTTGTACCAGAAATCCTGGCAACGTTGCATGCAGATGGGTTTCTGAAAAACGGGGTTCCAAGAATAAGTCACCCATGGTTCCAAAAATACGAGTTCAATTCAAACAAAAACTGGATGTTCATTTAGCAGAGCACTGCAGTCCCTCCCCAGGGTCCCACCCTCGACACACACAGGAGGTACTTGCTAACCACAAGCCTCTGAAGTCTGAATTATAGCTAAATAGATGGGACTGGGGGAACACAACCAAGTCCAACATCCTGGCTGCATAACCCAGAAAATGGCACGCTATGTGGGCCAGCTATTTTGCTGTCAACAGATTTGAGCCCGAGCAGTGGTGCAGCTCCAAAATTGCTTGGGGACGGTGTACAGCAGCTCTGAGCTGCAGCTGAGGAGAGAGCATCCCACTGAGCCTGCCCTCAAGGACCGTGGGGACCCAGGGTGAATCCTGAAGCTTGTCAGGGTACAGCTGGGGCCACCTCCCCAAAACACTGGGGCAGGCACACTGTGAACCAAGTTACAGAGAGATGTTATGCTTTGGGGTGAGGGCACCGGAGCACGACTACCTTGTGCCAGAAATAGATGTCTGAGACTACTATTATAAACAAATATGGGGAGATTTCAAACCTTTGCGTTCTTTCTCTCCATTACTTTTAAATGATAGCATCAGAAACAAAATCCATTGGGTGGGACCGACTTTTCTTTAAACTACCCCTGGGCTTTGAGATGCATCGCTTTCATGGCTCTCCTTGGTTTTGAAAATCTTACTCAACCAGGCAAATAAGTTTCACTGTCAACAGCTACAGGAAATTCCAAGATACTTTGAAACAAGAATAAATTTTTAAAAAGAGTGTTCATTTTAAAAAACATAGCATAATCCACATCATTGGTCTCTACAGCCTTCATTGGGCTTTTCACTATTGGCACATCTTCCTCAGCAATGGCCAGCATCGTACACTAACACTGTTCATAAAGGTTATGCAAAGCTAGTGATGTTTGGTAGGAGACAGCTGGATATTAACACAATTCTAGCCTAAGAAGAAAACACTAACATAACATTTTTGAAATTTGGCACTCAACCGAGACCAAACCTTTCCGTTAGATGATTAAATAACTGGCTTGTCATATTTTGCATAAAAGGCTTAAAAATGTGGTACGGATCTGGGGGAAGGAGAATTGAAACAAGAATGGGCTAATGAGATTTCACGATAAAAGAGAGGATGGCAGCCTGATGCACAAAAGCAAACAGTGCCCTTTCCTTTCTTCCCTTTCACATCTTCTTCTACTTAGGAAGTTAATAAAATGTCTTCTTCAAGCTAAGAGAAGGACATAAAAATCCAGTCTTAAACTAAAAGCTTGGTCGTACTCAATGGAGCTCAAAGAGACATGATAAGATGTCAAAAAACCAACTCAATACCAACACCCACAGCAGAAATAGTACACAACTACAGTCCTGGTTATAATTACAAAGTAATGCACAGAGGTTTGTTTATTCACTATTTTATGCAGTGTAAGCTTCCAACTTACAATCTTGCATTCTCAAGAAAAATAACTCCTGTCAGTATCACCACATCAGCCCCCTGGACTATACTATTCTCAGCATTCAATTAGTTCAAACAACAAGTGGACCAAAACTTCTGCCCACTAAAAAGTCAACAATAACACATCAAGCTGATGACTACAAAAACCCCTACCACTTTCCACCATTTTACTGCTTCTCCATCCCATGCAGTGCACTTTGAGCAAATACATTTGTTCATCACGGATACTCACATGCACTTTTTGTTGTTCCAACACATTTAAGGCTTATTTTAAGCTGCACTGTAAACTCCTCTAGAAAAAAAAGACATGCACACATGAAAAGGCTCATCCAATATAACTTTGAGCAGGTCAGATCACTGGACAGAATCTGCAGATATCTCTATTGCCTTCTGCTGCCAAAACACATGCCTGAATTCACAGGCAAGCTTCTGCCACAAATATTCACTATGGCAGTGTTCCAAATATGCATTCAGTGGTTCTGTTAAACAACTTGCTTACTTGGGACAAGAAGTATTATTCTCCACTTTGAAGTACTGTCAAGGAAAAATAGTCATCACTTTCAATCACAATTAAATATATATTTTATTTAAATGTTTTTCCTTTTTTGTGAAAAATTAGGCTAAATGAAAAAAAAAAAAGCTCAATAAATGTACAAGTCAACTGAAATCTGGAAATAGATGCTTTAGGTCACTCTTACTATTGATCAAATACAAGTCCGAGTTTCCAAAGCACAAAGAATATTTATTAATTTCCCTTCATGCTCACCCCTTTGGTAATCCACAGAAAGGGAAGAGGAATACAGCCAGCAGCAGAGCAGTAGTTCAGCCAAAGTATATAAGCACTTCCATCTCAGATTGCTACATAGCCATGCAACTGAAATCCAAAAATTGTGCTACAAGATATGCAGCTTAGCACTGAGTTCAAATAAGGAAAGCGATGACTACAGGAGCACAACAAAAACTGAAGAGGCTCAAAGGCCGCTGATAACAATTAGCTCAAACTTCACTTGATATCCTTTCCTTTTGGAGTAGAATAATAGAATCATAGGATGGTTTGGGTTTGAAGGGATCTTTAGGATCACCTAGTTCCAACCCCCTGCTATAGGCAGGGACACCTCCTTCTAGGCTAGGTTGCTCACAGCCCCATCCAGCCTGACCTTGAACACCTCCAGGCAGGGGGCATCCGCAGCGTCGCTGCCCAACCTGTTCCAGTGTCTCACCACCCTGACAGTAAATAACTTCTTCCTCATATCTATTCTAATTCCACTTTCTTCCAGTTTAAAGTGATTTCCACTCGTCCAGTTGCTACATGCTCTTAAGAAGTAAGGAAAGAGTGATTCAGTGACAAAGCAAAATAAAATGCCATGTTTGTAGTCCTTCTAGACCCCATAGAAGGGCAAATTCTGCTTCAGAAGCTCTGGATTTCAAGGGAAATGGGAAGAAGGCTCTCTGATAAAAAGGAGAGATGGGAATGTGATGAAGTCAGACCTCATGACATACTTCTCCCTTCCTAACTGACCTGGGGACAAAGTTCAGCAAAACTAGATTGGCTTAAAAACTGCTGAACTGAAGACAACTTCCTTTGGTTCCAGGAAAAGCAGAAGACAGGCTCCTGAAGCACACAAATGCATGCAGACACCAGCTGCCAGAGCACACGGCAGCTCTACACTCATCCTGAAAACCACCCAGAGAGCAGCTGAAAGCAAGTAAGTGACCTGCTCTGTGCTTAACAGCAGAAGAGCCACCTTTTCAAACCTTTAATTTTGCATCACAGTAAGATCAAAAATCATAACCATATTTCTTGGAAATTTCAGCCTTTAAAAATAGCAAGCATATTAAAAGTAGCATTTTTGAGCCATCAGCATAACAGCAATCATAATGATAAACCACCACAGCCAGTTCAGTCAGAAGTCATCTCATACAGAGAACTCTTAAAAATAACTCAGATATTCAAAGCCAACATTTAACTGTTGATGTACTTGTGTGACTTCAAATGTATCCCAAAGTTTGATTTACTGCTAGAAGAACCCCAGAGCACAGCTGTGATGAGACACCTTTCTGCTTCCAAACAGTGAGGTGACTTTACACTTCAATGGACTCAGTTCACTCACTTTGGCGCGTCTACTTCTGTTGTATCTCAGTTGTGGCAAAAGCATACTTCTGCTTTAGGCCACAGATACACAGATGATACATATTAAGAAGGAAAAAAGAAACATTCATTTTCTATGCTGCTGCCACAAGACCACTCAAGTTCTATTCAAAGTGATGTCACCCGCATTATTTCTCTTACGAGGGGGAAAATAAACACCTTTTAGAAACTTTCGTCAAGGGACCACAGGGCTCACAGCCAACTAACTCTGCAAGCTGGCAAGCACTTTGCTTTATAAACACAACCACAAACAAGACAGGGTTACACCAGCAATCCCCAAATCAAGCTGGTCACGACACCAAGGGCAACAGATCAACCGATCAGCAACATCACTGCCTTCCTCTGCCTTCATCCCAACCACAAGCAGCTTCGTGCTGCCGCAAGCACAAGGGTGATGCAGGCAGAGTGTTGCCCAAAAGCCAGGCATGGGGGGGACACATGGAGTAATGCCAAAATCCCCAGCAAAGAACCGTGTTCTGTTTTATTTTCTGTGGGTTTCATCTGATTGATCTTCCCCAGTACTTCTCCCCTAACTGACTCACAGCAGCTTTGTGGAGATCAAATCACATCGCAACTGTTCCCCTCCAAGCCAAACCAAAACCAGGACTGCAGCAGCATTTTTAAGAGTTCGGGCTTTTTCATCTGAGAGAGGTCACCACACAAAATCAAACAGAAATTTTCTTTGGTTCCATTTTACAAGTTTTCATTAAATCCCTTTGGACTGTACCCTTTGGATCACACAGCCTTCTACATAAGGGAGACATTTGTCCAAGTTCACCTAGGCAAAAAAATGAGGCCTCTAGGTCACAGATCTAGCATTATTTCCTCTCATATTGATTATCCTGTGATCACAGGCATTGAATCCCACTCCACTTTTCGCAGAAGGAGAAAACTGGCAGTCTCTGTGAGACACAGGAGCAGCAGAAGGAGGAATCAAGAGAACACAACTGCAAGGGAATAGAAGGAGCCCACCAGCAACCTGTTATCAAGTTCTCTGAAACATCGCAAAGGTTTGAATGAAGTTTTTTGAATGAGGATACTGAAACAGTTTTTCTGAAGAACAGCAATGGGAGGGAGATCATGAAAAGAGGTTTCGTGCAGAAGTAGGCAAAGGAGACAGATACCACAGGTGAACCAGAGGTGGGTGTAAACATCACAAAAGTGAGTAAAAGTGGAAGGGAAAATAACAGCAGGTGAAACAAGACCCTGAATGTGGAGATGAAACACGCAGTACACAGAGGAGGGGGAAGGCAGTGGTAAGGCAGGATGTGGCACGGTACAGTAAGGGACTAGGGGTGGCAATGGGCACATGCACAGCCAAGGTGATTTTTTCAAGGCTAGAGATGAACTGCAAGTGAAGAGCACATTCTAGCTTCTCAACACTGGCCTCCAGTGTGTTTGAAATGTACTTTAGCTCCACCAGCAATACTGAAAGTGGCCATTTGCTTAAACGACACCATCCCGCCAGACCCCCTGGCACTGTACCCCCTTTTTCCTCAATGAAATCACCATTTCCCCAATTTAAGACAAAGCTTTATAGTGAGAGTGGTCAAACACTGGCACAGGTTGCCTCAAGAGGCTGTGAAGTCTCCATTCTTGGAGATCTTCAAAGCTGCCTGGACGTGGTCCTGAGCAGAAGGAGCTAGACTGGACAGTCTCTCTTCCCGCACCAGCTACCCTGCAATCTGTGATCTCTCCCTTAGTCCATCTCCACTGATGGTCTTTGCTAACACCCTGGAGGCTCTAGCACTGCTACTGGAGCCATAGTCACGTAGCTGTGCCTTATAGAACACTTTGATCCACACTGCCTCCATGCTCTTTTGACATTTTGGCCCACAGCAATTCAAAAGAAATTGTGCTCTGCTTTTTATGAAAAGCACAAAAGGCTTTCAAACACTTAAATGGAAGAAAATTACAAGGGGCCTCATGTTCCCAAACCATTTTTGGACACCAACTCAGCACTGTCCAAGCTCTCCAAAACCGTGTCACTACAGCTCCAATTTATTTTATCAACCCCTTGAAACAGAGCTGGCCTAGCACAACTTTGGTTTACACTGCCCTGAGCACGTTTCAGGGAGGCAAGGGATTTTTCTCTGCACAATACAGCAGTCACAGAGCAACTACTCCATGGAGCACAGGATGGACTGAAGAACAGATGGGCTGTGTTACCACTGCTCCACTTAGGAAACCAGTGTCCAGATGCTGCAAGTTGTGTTTCAGGTGCTGTGTGGATAAAGACACACTCACCCTACAAAGCCCAGGGACCTACAACACGTATTAGAGCAGGTTGGCTCTAAACAGCTGATAGCTCCTCCCTGCTCCCTCTGTGCCCCAGGGACATACAGCAGCAGCAAGGCTCTTCTGAGAGTACCCAGAGTACAACTTCAACGGGGGAGGGTCCTGCTTCCAACTGGAAAGAAGGCCACTGCTTGCCAGGTGACATTATTTATGACATTGTTCTCACTCTGTGTTCACAACAGTTTTTGCTGTCACCTCAGCAAAATGGTCTGCAGAGAAAGTAATACACAGGTCAGAAAAATAATGAAATAACTGGTACTTTGGTAAGGAAAGCTTCCTTATTACTGTGTCAAAGACTGCAAGTATTCATGTTCTTGATGTCCACTGTTATAATCAGTGTTTTAGCATAGGACCTTGTTTCTCCCAGGCAAACTATACAAGCAGAAAAAGCAGAATTATTAAAGTAATGTCCATCAATAAAGACAGATCAGCAACTTCACTCAGATTCTTTTGAATTACGCATTCCAAAAGCATTCACCTTCCCAAAGAAAATGTTCAGTATAAATTCCAGTTCATTTTTCAGCTCATTACCTCCTGTTGCATTAAAATGTCATCATCAGATGAAGACAAGAAAGAAGAATTAATACCTCTCTTTTCCAATTTGTCATTACTGAACTTTGGGACCAAGTCGATCCTTAAAGAATAAAGAGATTATAAAGGAAAAAAGCAAGAGGAATCAAATCCCACAATCTATAGTGATCCCCCAGAACAGAGTACAGTTCTTAATGAAATAAATGCAAATAGCTCTCACGGTACATAATTCTCACAACAGACTAATTTACTAATTTAGTTTTAAAACAAGTCCACAGGAGATAAAAAAAAAAATTACTCAGCACTGAAATGAATCAAAATATCATTTTGATTAACCACAGCTAAGATCGTGCAGTATTACTACAGATGTCTGAAAGAAAATTCCAGGCATGTTCAGAAAATCAGACTATTTTGATTTTTTGCCAGGCAGGCTACCTTCCAAGAATAAAAGTGTGGGAAAAAAATGCTAGTGCAGTGGCAGAACCACATTTCCACTTCTCACTCCTAAAAGCAGACAAATCGAAGATAAAATGAAAGAGCTGACAATTATTTTGTGTCTCTTAAAGCTCCTGTATTCCAAGAACCTGCATGAAATAGTGATGTTATCCAGAGAAAGCAGATGGAAAGGTGGAAAGCAAGGCTTAAAAAAGCACCAGGATCTTCTTTAACATTGATCAATGGCAAACACTAGAAGGAATTAAGTTTATAGATGAAGGCATTTTTCTATTAATTACTATGAGAGGAAAAAAAAAAAACACTAATAAACTTCAAAACATGCTTTCCTTGCCCAAGTCTTGTTATCAGGGGTGCCCGATGAATTTACTTTTCCCATTTATTTTACACAGGCAATGCTGAGACACCTTGAATAAGCAAACCGTGAAGGTTCCACCAACCCATGCTTAATGTTTTAAGTGTAATCAAATTACCACCGTCTCAAGCATACCAAGTCCATAAATTTTTAAGCTTTTATAAACCAAGAGTCGCTTAATGCAACTTTTTATTTGTAAGGAACTGGGCAGTACTTGATGGTGCAAACACAGCCACCTGTCTCCCTCAGAGCTTCACGTATCATGCAAGAGCCAGCATGAACATTTGTTCGCCTAAAACGCTCGGCATATGGTTGAACTGACAATTTAATAATATCTCGATAAGGATGTTGCCAGATTTTTGGCGGGAGATAAGCATGTTTTATCATTAAATATTTGTACTGCAGTAGCACCCAGAGACCTCACTCAGAACTGGGCCTCATTGTGCCAGGCACAGAGGCTCACAGAGTCAATCACCCAAAAAGCTGACAGCTCAAGACAACCAGGCTACAAAAAGAGCCTGAGGATGGTATGTATGACACGTACTACACTGGAAACAAGTCTTCCTCCCAGATACATCTACAAAAACCCGCTAAGCCTTCTTCCCAAATACATCTACACCTACCCTCTAAGACTTCCGCAAATCAAAATTGATCCACAGACAGAAACTGAAAGCTTCACTTCTGCACCAACCTGCAAGACCAACACCAAGTATGTCTGAAAAAACTACTCATCTTCAAGACATTTGCTTCTTTATGCATTGGAAAACTACACTTCAAGTGCAAAACCCAAGTGTGCATTCATCTTCTGGATGTATCAGCTGGCAGCTTCATTAACAGCACCACGTACTGAAGCTTTGTTGCCTACACAGATTCCTTTAAAATGCTGCATTAGAACACTGCTCTGGCATAGCATTTCATTCTGCCAGCAAAATTTGCAGGTTACTCTTATTTATGGCACATGTTCCAGTGAAAATCCCTCTTCCTCCCTCCACTTCTATGATTATGACTTTCTGTTTCCAGAATATCTCCTATCCTTAATGACCAAGTGAAAAGTGAATAGAGGAAATGGATTAAGCATGAAATTGGGTCTTGGGATACCTTCATTCCATTCATACTGCTAAAGCCAAGTTATTTATGTAGACACTACTGAAAATAGCTCTCCTTGGCTGTGCATTAAATCTAGTGGCAAACCTGTAGGAACAGAAAACAACCCTCTGTACTATCCTTCGAACAGTACTTTCTACTCACTCATTTCCTATGAAAATGCACTTTATTAAACAATGTGTAGCCCACAGTACAGATAAAAGTTGAGAGCAAGCAAAAATTCTATGCAAAAAGAAAGTATCTGCATGGAAACTTAGCAGTGAGGTTACAAAAACAAAAGACTTCATCACCAGAAGAAATGTCTCAAGTCTGATTCACTTTAGTCTTTAGATAAGAACACAATGCACTTGCTCCACTCCTCCATCCACGACATGAGAATAACTGCTGAAATAACAGGATTTTAGCACACAGATACCAGACATCTCTTGAAGACTGCATACAAGTAAAGGACCTTCCTCTGCAGCAGAACTGTTATTTAGATATCAAACACTTTATATTTTAGGCCTTTTTTTTTTTAAATAGGCACACTAATTTCTATATGATGTGTGTATATGTAACAGAACACTTTTTTAAAAAAACTAATAAAGTATATATAGGTATGCCATATTTTTAAATCTAGATATCCCTTTAGATGTTCAGATGAGGCAGCTTGCAGCCTCGCATTGCACAACAGCTGGGAACACCTCCTTTTCCCCCTTGGACCCCAGAGGGATCAGCAGGGATAAGCTCACATCACTGACTTTCATTTAGGGCTCATACCAACACAAATTCGAGAACATTTTTGCCTGCCATGTGTTTTCAATTGCTTTTTGTGTTCCACATTTGCTCTGACTTTGTATTTAACCAAGGGTTTAAATTAAGTAACCTGCAGTATTTTAGTTTGCCTTCACAAGTTGCATTCTCAGCTGACAAGCACGCTCTGTCCTCACTGCTATTTGCAGCGTGTCTGCACACGCAGGTCCTCCTTGTCCTGCCTTCTTGCTTCTAGGACTGGAGTTAATTAGCACACATCTTCCCCGAGAAAGCTGCAATAGTTTTACTGAAGGCTATTCTAGATCACCATAGATTCCTACAGCATTTTTTTTTCCAAAAACAGCCAAAAGAGTTTACTTTTTTTTTCCTCTCATTACTTAATACTGTTGTGATTGCTTCCTCTTCAGAAGACAGATGACTGAAAGCTTTATCAGCAGCAGTACCTTCTTGATGAAGATTCACAGTTCATAAAACTTAACAAGCATGCTATGCACACAAGTGAGAGTAAGACTATATAGCACTTAAGAAACTCCATGTGACACCATTAACATTATTTGGTACTCAATCGAACGTGACAAATTAAGAAAACCTGAATACACTGTTTTGGAATATGCACAGGTAACTTGAAAATGCAATCCACTTACTGGAAATTATAATTGCATGCTACAAAATAAATTCAAACTGTTGCCTGAATGTGAAGATGGCTCACTAGACAGAGACATGCCTTGACACTGATTTCTAATTGCAACAGGTCCCAGAGGAAATGCTAGGGTTAAGGGACTTTAGGCCTAGGCCATATTCTGGTTCTGAAATTCACTTTAAAACAGCATTTGGCAACAGTCAGGAACCAAATCTGGTAGGGATTGGACAAAGGGGAACAGTTTTAAACTAAAAGAAGAGAGATTTCAGATACATAAGAGGAGGAAGTCCTTTACTCAGAAGGTGGCGAGGCCGTGGCACAGCTGCCCAGAGGAGCTGTGGGTGCCCCATCCCTGGAGGCACTCAAGGCCACCTTGGATGGGGCCCTGGGCAGCCTGAGCTGCTGGGTGGCAGCCCTGTCTAAGGCAGGGGAACTGGATGGGCTTGGAGATCCCTTCCAACCCAAGCTACTCTGTGATCGTGCAAAACCAGTACAGTGCTTAGCACCCTTGGATGGACTGGTTTTGATCCAAACAGTAAACACAGTGGATCAAGCACCTCCTGATCCCATGAGCTCCACTGCACAGAACTCACGCCCTGGAGTACTACCTGCTCCCTCCTGTCCATCAGTCAGGGGGTAGCCAGGCACAGCACTGCCTGAACAGACAGCAGGAGCAGGGGAAGGACATCCACTCGGGGCCAGAGCTCCTCCCCACTCCTTCCTCCTTTGCTAGCTATCATTATGCTTTAAAACAAACGCCAGGGCTGATGTGGGGATAACAATCGCAGGAAGAAGGCTTGTGACAGCCTGGCCCTGGATTTACTATGCCCTGGGACAGGAGGGCAGAGGTTCATGCAGGAAATGATAGCAGGACAAGGACGCTACCCTGGCCAGCATGGGGCCTCTCCACAGCTACAGGTTCCAGGGGGCAGAGGGGAGAGAGGAGGAGGAAATAAAAACCACGAAGTGCAAAATACAAGTCAACTTAGCCTGGTTCCACGCTGTTGCAGAGCTCAGCCCAGGCTCTGCTTTTCAGTGCTTTAGCACCACACAAAGAATTCAAGCATCTCTCCCACTCCAGCTGGGAAAAAATTCAGCACAGCTTTCCACAGAGGAAGGACTTCTCTGGTTCCTCCAAAGACTTCCAGCAGTAGCCACAAGTCAGTCCTTCGCAGAAAAGCATCTGCCAAGCCAAAACACAAGCTTGTGGCTTCTAAGGGATGCAGCTGTGTGTGGCTGCAGTCCCCAACACTGTTAAACATTGGACACAACAGAGCATGCAACAAGGAATGGACTACAGAGAGTATCTGAAAAATTTATATTTATTTTAGATGATTTGAGATGCTGCGTGGTCTAAGTTAATGCAATCCTCATGAAAGCATTTCAGGCCACACCAAAGCACTGCTCTGGTGACCATGTTGTCCCCTTACCTTCTGCTGGAGGAGAAATAACATCACATGCTGCACTGCAGGTCTGGGATGGTAGAGATGGTCATGAACACTTAGTCACGTGTCTATCCTGTTTTCCACACTTCTAATTTCAAAAACTATAAATAAGAGTTTAAAATCCTCTATGAGGAGCCCATCCTGACAACAGCAGAATCTCTGATCTGTTTGCCTACATACACTGAAATAAAAAAGTACAGCTAGAACCTGTGTTTCTCCAGTTCATTTCAGTCAAAACTCCTGTTTGCCCAGAACAGACAGCAGAAACACTGCAAATCTGCTGGGCACATTCTCTTACTTTGGTAACAGCTTCCCTTGCACTTTACAGCCTCTCTAGCGTGCAATCCCAGCCAGTGACTGCAAGGGTGGTTTTGATCTCTGCCTCCCCACATAAACGCCTCTTTCAGAAGCTCTAGCCTGGCACCACTTTCATGCTGATACATGTGATAGAGGCCAAAGTCTCAAAGCTGTAAAACCCAGCAAGTTCAATCACCCGAGGGAACAGAAGGCACGGCATTCTGCCCACACATTCTACAGAAAAAAAGCATACCCAGACTTCCTGATCCGATTAGCAGTTCTGGCACCAGATCCTGACCCAGACAAAATACAGATGACTGATACTTGCCTAGGACCAGCTCAGTGTTTCTCAACAGTGTAGGCAAAACTGAATCTGGTGGCAGTAGCAGGCTGACAAACTGAAGACAGCCCCCAAAAGGTGCTTTCCAATCCCAGCAGCATGACATTTTCCAACCATCTTAAACATACTCCCGCTTTGGCGTGCCCATCCCATCTTCTCAAATCCAGGTTCAACTACCCACATCAGCCAGAGCGTCATGCCTTCAGGAGCTTATCCTCCTCCTCACCCCGATGCAGTCCCTAATCACGGCCAGGCTATTCCAAGGCCACAGCAGTAGGGGTGGAAGTATGGGGTTGAGAGTTGCTTTGCCTTGGAGAAACGTGGCAGTGAGGTGGGGAAAGTACTTTGCCTCTTGCTGTAATGTGAAGAAGCTGGAATGATGGCTGATGCTGTTTGAAGTGGGCTTTCCTCCCACTGAAATGCGAGCTCCTCCCAGTGCAACCAAGGGCTGCGCAGAAGAGAAGTAAAATAAACCATTGGGGAAATCAGGTCACTCTGCATGGCCTCTGGTCCACACACCACCAGAGGTCATCTGCCACAGCTGGCCCTGACTCCCCAGTGACACTCATAAACAAGAGCTGGCACTAGGGGGACACTTCCCTGGTTTCCTAGAGACAATCATTAGATGGTCCATTTCCCCATAGCAATAGAGCAAATGGTACTAAATTCAACACGTAAGCTCTTTTTGGGGGCAGCATTTTCAGGGCACATCTTTTGTAATGGAGAGAAGGTACCAGGAATACTGGAGCAAGGAAGAGCAAGCTACTGTTACATTTAAAATAAAAAAAAAAAAAAGGAAAAAAAGGAAAAAAAGGAGGAGAGCAGAATTGCACAAAACAATGGAGTTTTCTGTCCCAGTGAGCAGGCACTACAGTTAGAAAAGGGTTGTTACCATTTCATACAAAGCAAGAAGACTTAAGTCCACAAGAAAGTATTTCCTATGCTGCAGCTACTCAAGACTTCTTGCTGTCTTCTCTGATTTTCCTTGGATATCACCTCATGGGGGAAGGGACTTCATGGTCCAATACTCAAGAGGCAGTGTTTCAAAGGGAGGTGTTTGGAGACAAGGATCACACCCTGGCTCCAGACAAAGTCAGGGTTTGGGTTTTCTCTTCACTGGGAGCTCAGTGCTCTCATTGTAGCCTTTCTCAAGAAATAATATTTCTCCTAGAAATATACTTCCTATTAAATATTTGGGATTACTGCCACAAATAGGATCTCACAAAATACAGCAGAGAGAGGTTTTTTTCTGTCTCTTTGCATAGGGCAAACTCAGAATAGGTCAAGCTATAAACATTTGTTCTTAGAAACAAAATCAAATTTTCACATTCCCATGTTTTTCTAGAAATATAAGGCAAGATGTACATATTCAGTTACAGTTTCTCAACAAAAAACATTGCCATAAAGCAGATGTCTTCAGAGAGGTTCACATGCTTGAGCTTAATACAAATCCAGATTTGAAGTTAGTTGATGAGTAGACGAGGTTCATGGGATTTCATTCATTCTTAGCCTTAAATCAGTCTTTTGTAGTAAGCATGAAGCTAATCATGTCAAATAACTGTATTAGAAAGATACTTGGCACATACAAAGTGGCATTAATCATCAGCACATTCTTGCTTTGTGATGCTAAAGCTACGCATTACCCAGCACTGTGATGCTAAGGAAAGATGTTCCCCTTGACTTTTCCTTTACTAACTTGCATTTAAGTACCTGGAGTTTAGTCTTTTCAACTCTGAGTTGTCTCTGTTTCAATCTCAATACTTTTTTACCCAAAACACGTGCAGTATCACCTTCATCATTTGGCAGTACAAAATTATTTGCATCTCTTTTGAAGTTTAAAGGAAATTATCAAGAAAATACTTTTAACTACATTAATAGAAACTTCTAACACAGTCTGAGTTAAAGACCTGTACATATCGCAGCCTTTAACCCCCACTCCTAGGGGAAAACACTTCTTAACTCACCACCTTCCATCTCCTCCCCAGCTGGTCATGCGGCTGGCAAAGAAAAGGAAGTGTGGTAACAAATATGCAAGTTGGTGCTACAGGCAGACTGAGTAACAACAGGAGAGAAAATACAAAGTATTTTCACAACAAACTCAGTTTCAGGGGAAAAAAAAAATACAACCCACCCTGTAACTCCCAAATACCCATTAATGCATCCTCTGTTGATACACATACAAACCTAATTACTTACTCTAAATATCTCCTTAAATCTCCTGCTCACACGTGACTCCAAAGAAAGCACCTGCTGACTAAGGCCTGGTTCCCACACTGCCACCTTTCCTCCTCATGGCAACACCAGTGGCACTCAGATGTCCGTCTCTCACTGGGGGAAACACTCTGCTTATGCTTCCATTTCCAAGACCTGTGTCTTCGAGTTCACCTTTCAACACAAGTTCCAATAAATAAAACATAATAATAAATGCCCATTAAACTAACTAACAGATTACCTGCATGCTTCCTATGATAAATAAAGATTCATAATAAAAATTGTCCCATTAGTCTCTCACTTCTTTCACCTCCTTTACTTGGTATAAGCTCCTCCCACACTGAGGTTTGTCAGAATATATTCACCAGTGTGCAATTCAGCCAGACTCCGGTGCTGCCTCTTCGTCACAGAAGATCTATGCAGACTGGGAGCTGATGATCATACAGAAAACCAAACAAGCAAGGCCTTCATCAATTAGTCCCTGGAGTGGGCATGGTGGTGAAGGACTGATGGTAGAACTAGATGATCTTACAGTCCATCCTCAACAATTCTATGATAAGATTCTGCACCCTCAGACAATCTGAGGATAGCTGCATTGACTGCATACTTCAGTTTCCTTTCTGTGCAGAGATTACAAGTTTATGAAGAAGTACTTTAAAAGACAGACTTCATACACAGAGCTTTCTTGCATCCAAATTAAAAGACCAGGAGGAAAGCAAGGAAACCAATAACATGATTTGCCTCTTCTACAATGCAGTAAGTTTTAATGTCTGGTATGAGCATTAACTTAAGAAAACTGCATGTTCACTATCAGATTCTTTACTCAAGCAAACTATGCCATCAGCTGTCACAGACTGTCAGAGTCAGAAATTACCCATTTTTCTGAGTACTGACCCTGTCACACACTGGAGCTTAAACACAGCAAATTAAAAATCCTAGGCTACTCTGTGCATCTCTTATTTTGCCATTTCCATGGAGCCCAAAGCTATCCGATTCACTCTGCTAAGCTTAATGTGCATGCTTTATTTTGTCCTCATTTTGACAACATGTTTAGTACCACACACTCCCCAAAGATGATTTCAAACCAAATCAGCAAACAAACCATCAAGAAGACTGCTTAGTAGGTTCCTCTAAAAAAACTGCTCAAATTACCCTGTGCAGCTAAGTAGGTAACTTTCATTGGTTAAGCAACCAGTTATATTAACTCTGATCAAACAACCGATATTGCACATCTCTAATATTGCAAGATACCAATGCTGCAACTCTGATGTACTTCCTGAGCTCCCAAGGACAGAGACAGAAAATATTAAGTTGCATGAGGATTTGGTGGCTAACTGCAGAATGCTATTAAGCAGGCTTCAAGAAGTCATGAGCAGTCTCCTTGTCAAGAGGAGATGAAATGAAGCAATCAAAGGACAGTTAAGAGTGAATCACGCAAAACCAAACTTCTTCAGAAGAATAAATGGCAGAAAGGTAGCTCTTATATGAAGAGGAAGTTTCACTAAGTCTTGACCCAGTACTCATATTCAAACATACTCAATACCTGACAAATGGAAGATCATCCAATCTTCAGCAGACGAGCTCCACACGAAGTCTCAGCATGAGCGTAACATTAGCTGCTCCATTTCTTGTACAGGAAAACAATTCAGGTTCTTTTGCATGAGCTTCAGTACAAAATCAGGGGCCCAAGGCCATCAGTCAACCAGTTCTTCTACCTGCAGTTTGTTTCTCACAAATAACTTCTGCTCATATTAAATGTGTAAAAGCACTTCTGAAGCACCCTCCATTTGCCACTTGATGACAAAACCAAGACACACAAAGGACTGACAGCTTTGCAGCCTGGGCAGCACATTAGACAGGTTCCAGACTACACAACCGAACAGTAAAAACCAATCTATGGGATTGCCTCAGGTCAGTGCTGTTACAGGAGGAGCACTGAAATAGTGGCAGAGCCACCGTACACAGAAGAGCCACAACACCCATCTGCAGACAGGGCTGGTCCTTCCCACTGATTAACAGCTTTTCTCCCAGTGTGGTGAGATGGTCCTCTCTGAACACTAGCAACCCAAGCATAGCACTGGCTGTGCCCATATTTGTGAAGATGCTCTTAAAGAAAGTATCACTTCCTCACCTACCTCTCTGTTTCTCTGGTTCACCATATATTTGCCTATCTGGAGCTGTAGGTTCCAGTAGATCAGAGACATTCAGTAACAGGTTTCCAGTCAAAGAGCAAGAGACCACCAGTAGGTGATCTTAAATGGACAGGTTGGAAGAGATTTTTTTGGTTCACTGCACTGTAATGAGGATCTCACTATCCCTTTTCCAGTCATTGTTCAAGATCTAGCTGTCAAGCAGTCATGAATTTCACAGATGCCCTCATTTATCAGCAAATGCAATGGTATTCAGAGGCTATTACTGAAGGGGAAAAAAAAAAAAGTAGAGTACAAGATGATCTGTCACACACTTCTCAGTAAAAAGAGCATGTTAGGAGCTGGCATTTCTCAAGCCATACACAAGTGAGAGAATAAAGTCACTCAACCAGCACTGAAATAGCGTTACCTCCAAGGTGCAAAGGAGCAGCTTCTCTGCACAAACACTGAGATTGTTTATAAGAAGGGAAATGAAGCTCAACTTCTCCGCTGAAGCTGTGGAGGAATTCGAGGCAGGCAGAAAGTAATTATTCAGCTGGAGTTTGGCCACAATGCTGGAGTTAGCACTGCTATTCTTGCAGCCTGTGTCAGGGGACTGTGTAATGACCACCAGAGCTGTCTATTGAGTCACCAGCACCACTTCCTGCAGGAGCTCTCCTTGGACATCTCCCATTTCTGTATTGACCAAGCCCATCCCCAAGTCAGTTTGGGAGCACAGGACAAGGAGGAAGAGCTCAAAGTATAACTATTAGTGTCACTTTCAAGAGCAGTAAAATTTACATGGATTAAAGGGATGAAATCTTTATATATAGTAAAAAGGATAATTATAATGAAAGCATCTGTCTAGCTGGCACCACCTACAGCAAGACCTGCAAGCAGTAATTGTACAATAACAGCGTGGTGTTTAGTGTGAGGTTTAGGACGTTCTGCCAGAAAACCTAAAGCATCCAGGTTGTAAAACACTGTAATAAGTAGGTAATCCCCATCCTGGCGTCCAAGTTACTGCCCTAACCTGTTCCTTATGATTATAAAATGTCTCAGTGTCAGCAGGTTCACTGTGAGTCAGAGCTGAAATAATAAATGGCTTATTTTCCATCCTGATGGAGGAAATACATCACGGCTCATTGTGGCTCACTTACTGAGCTTTTTTTTTTTTTTTTTCTCCCTTTTAAACAGGAAAATGTAAAAATAACCAAGTCATTCTGCCTTATTACACTTACTTTTGATTAACAAAGCCCTTATTACAATCAAATTAGGAAAGAAAATGAAGCATGTTTTCAATATGGTCTGCAAAAACAATACCTTAGGAAAAAATACAGAAGAAAAAAAAAATACAGCACGAACAACCAAATAACATGAAATTTGGGACAAATAGCCACTTTGCCAAAGTGATTCCACAACTTTGCTCCTGTAAACAGTGGAGGTAAGGATCAAAGCTCTAACCCTGCCTGCACTTTTAATCCCAATAAGTTGTCTTTCATCATGCTCCAATGCAAGACGCTCAGAGCTACTCTGCCCTGCTTTCACAGAGCTGGGTCCTCTGGCTATAAGCTCTAAGGGAAGGTGCCACCCCTTACTTTGTGTATTGCTGGTGAGCAATCAGTGCCTTACATCTAGCAGGTCTGCACAAACACTGCATACAAAGCCCACTGAAGAGCACAAAGAAACACTAGCATTCCTCAGAGTACTCATTCCTTACCTAACATATGTAACAGGAGGAGTACTGCAAGCAAGGTGCCATCAGCCTTCACACCACTCACAAACTGTAAGAACTGTCACCACCAGAAGATAATAAACATTATCCTTCTACACAGGCCTAAGGCACAGACAAATTATGATGATGGCTATTTCAAGTTCAAATTCAGAACACGTATATTTTATACATGCACATGTATACAGAATCTTTAAAACAAAATAATAATGGAAAAATGAAAACAATACAGAAAAAAAAATCAATTACAAACATCTTCGTAAATATCTTAAGTAGCATGAATAAGAGAGGGGATGGGAAGGAAGGGAAGAAAAAGTAGATGTTCAGACTATAAAAAGAAAAAAATCTGAATATCATGAAGATAGCCCCTATGTACATCTCCCCTGCAAAAAGTCCCAACGAATTTCAAGCTCTGTGACTGCATATTTGAAACACTGTCAGTGGCATTAGACATTAAAAAATGCAAAATTCTTTTAATGAAAATAGCATGCATTAAGAATATGAAATTTCTCCAATATTTCCCTGTAGTGGAAAAAAAGGACTTACTGTTCTGTATTATTACATACAGAATAACTGTAAACTGATGCTTTAGAGGACAGTAGGAAAAGCAAATGCTAATCCTCAGGGCAGTACTGCTAATAAACTGCTGATCGGTAGCTACTGAGACCAAATGCCTAACACTAGGCTAAAAAAATGGCCGATAAAAGTACAGAGTCGCTTTTAAAGCATTGTCTCTGGGCTGCAAGATTTTTAAACATCCAGTTCCAAATGTCTAACTGAACAATTTCAGTGCCTTCCCCATCTTTTCTGCAGCTTCTTACTCATGCTTCGGTAACTCAAATCTATTGTGACCTTTAAAACCACAGGATCCTTTGGGTAGCCACTGTCAGGGCTCAGAGCTGCAGTTCTCCCCACACACCTATCACCGTGCCAGTCTGCCTGTGAGACACACTATAGCGGTCCTTTCTACCCCCTGCTGCTTTCCAGCTGGAAAGGAACACCTAATAATTCACGTCGTGTTCTGGTGCTACCCATCAGCCCTAATTCTTGGCAGCCCTTAAGGCAGCTACTTAAAAGGACTAATGGTCTTGCAATTGAGTCACGGGGCTTTGACTCAGCCCCAGCACCACCTTCTACAGCAAGGCCTCGCATAGGCTCAGCTCTCCTCCTCTCTGTCCCTCTCAGCTGCTCCCTCACCGCATGGAGAACACCAATTCCTCGCTCCCCTTGGGTCTCTCTAGGCTTCAGGCTGGCTTCTTCTAAGGTGTTTGGTGGCTTCTCACATGTTCAGAGTTGCCCTCGCTTGCAAATGGCTTCTCTCAGCTGTCCTCAATCAAAACACAGGTCAAAATGAGTGAAAACATTAGCATGAGGAAGATTGACCTACACAAGCCATGGTTTCCTACAGACTTACCCCTGTGCCCCACACTGCTTCCCAGGTGCATGACCTCAATCCCAGGCTCTGCACTCTCTCACCACAGCTACTTCCTCTCCCTCACCTTTTGCAGCTCACAAACACTGCAAGCACCCAGCATCCTTCAGCCCTCCTCCCCAGCACCTCTCGATGGTGGCAAAGAGCCCCAGCAGTGCTCCCACTGGCCAAAGGACAGCCTGGGCAAGGCCACTTCACTCCTGAACTGAACCTTTTTGTTTGTGTACATCTGTGGTTTATGACAGCTAGCCATCATAATGATTTTAAAGTGCTGAGCACAAAAGTTGAATTTGTTTGTGAGTGGTGTGAGAACTGCTGTGTGACTCATTAAAGATTTTTTTTTTCTAACCTAGGTGAAGTTTCCACAATTTGAGGGCCACGTTTCACACCAGAGCTGTGCTTCAATAAGTGCTACAAATCAAAACGATTTCAGTAACGATACAGGGATACACAAGCACTTGGCATTTGGAAGGGAAAGAAATGAGGATTCACAAATATTCCACAGATACATAACAATTAACGTCCACTCACTATTTTCTAACCCCTTCTGCACTTTGGATTTCAGTCCTTAGAAATGCAAAAGACTGACTCGTTTTAAGCTTTTGAATTTATCTACCTTTTTTCTGTCTTTTACCTTGGCTAGTGAGCTGAACAGATCACTCAATGACGTTACACAGCACTACTTTTGAAGACACAGTTCTGTCCTTTTTTACTATACACCAACAGGAACAAAACATCTCTTCCTTCTCACCCAAATGTAATGGAAAAGTATATGTCTAAAGACGAGATTTGCAGACAGACTTTGTCCAATACAAGGTATGACAACTAGCAATGGTGAAAAAGCAGAACAACTATAAAATACATAAAATCACAAAATCACCAAAGTTGGAAAAGACCTCCAAGATTATCCAGTCCAACCGCTCACCTACCACCAGTATTTCCCCACTAAACCATGTCCCTTAGGACATCTAAACATCCCCTGAACACCTCCAGGGTCAGTGACTCCGTTGCCTCCCTGGGCTGTCCATTCCAGTACCTGATCACTCTTTTGGAGAAGAAATTCTTCCTAACATCCAGTATGAACCAACCCAGGCACAACTTGAAGCCATCCCCTCTCGTCCTATCACTAGTTAAGTGAGAGAAGAGTCCGACTCCCATCTTGCCACGTACACAACCTCCTCTTTGACTCTTTCTATTATTTTACTAATCTGCACTGGAATAGTCATTTTCTTAATATCAATTCATAGCTACATTTCCCTTTGCTTTCAGCTTGTCTACAATCCTCATTTAGATCTAGATCTTTTATTCCTTTCTGCATTGTAAACAGTTATCTACAATTCTCCCGAAGAGTTCATGCTTACAGGTAGTCTGTATTTTTTCTGAATAGGAAACCCTATGAAGACTTACTGTTGCAAATATTCTCCATAACAAAACCTTCCATTACATAACAGATTGCATATCTTTAAGATGTTCTTTTTCCTTATGACACATGTTGTCTTCTCTTTAGAAAGTAAAACTTTACTTGCTAAGCCTCAGCAAGAGAAAGCAGGAATTTACAAAGCATGAAATGAGAAAAAACACATCTCGTGCCAATCACTACTTCACTCCATTTTCAAAGTTCTCTCATTTCCTCTGCCGCCTTTTCTTATAAGTACAATAACCAAAACATACTTGTTTGCTTTGATTTTCAAAACCCTACTACTTCCAAACATGAGGAAATTTCCCTGCAACCCGCTGAGGTTATGGGTACGCTATGGCCTTTGTCGCATACTGAAAACATCCAGTCTATAGACTTTCTAGAAAGCACAGAACAACTTGCAGCTCAGATATTTTTTATGTCTGTCCTGGATGCAGGCAGCCCTCTGACTGACAGATGTCACAGCCTTCTTTGGCTCACACAGCACGGCTCATCACGTACAGTCAGGATGCATAGCGTGCTGCCCTGTATCCTGTATCTTCCCTCCAGATGGAGGAGAACCCTTGAAGAGTGTATAGACACGGAAGTTATGCTGTTTATCTGAAAAACATGTCTATAGTACGTGTAGATGATGTGGCTAACGTTTTTCTCATAAGAGACTTGAGCAAAGTCTTCCTCAGGCTGGCAGGCTGAAGCCAGGTGCTAGTTGAACCCATGTAAAACCTGTAAACTCCTCTACCTCCTTGGAGTAGGCTGTTGCTGCAGTACATGACATTGTGACTTCTCTACAGACTAGGAGATATTTGCTACTTTAATCTTTCCTAGACAACCTTCTTCCCAGACTTTCAATGCCCTGCCCAAGGCCACTGTAGTATGGACAAGTTGATGCACAAAGCTTCCAACTTGGTTTGTCAAAGCGCAAAGAGAAATCCAAAGGTTTGTAAACTCTGCATGACAAGGCAAACTGAGACAGTTCCTCAAGGAGCCACAACACTGACGTCTTTGCACAAAGCTGGAAACACAGTGCATCATCTTTTTCCAACACACTCAAGACTACAAGCGTGAATTTGACAAAGTTGTTTGTCAACACTTGAAGCTGTCCCTTGGGATTTTCCCTAAAGTGACGATGTCTCAGTTTGAGCCTGAAAGGACCACTGGGGAAGTTCACAAAGAGTGCCTCCTTTCTAGAAGTGTCATTCACTGCACCTGACCAATTTTGTCCTCATTAACAGTTAGGACAGGAACCACCAACCTTCAATGACTACGGAACAGATCAGATTCCCAAGCTAAAAGAAGACTACATAACTCTCTTCATATCCAGTTGTCTTTGTTCTGCTACCCAAAGGCGTTCCTTATGACAGCATGAGGTCAACAAAAGGAAAGAACCCATTGGGTTTATCTAATGGCAACTACCAGGGCCTTCTAACTGCAAGAAACCACATTTTGTCTCCACACCAGCTAGCTGGTCAAGGCACACAAGAAATCTCTATTGTCTACCAGGAAACTTCAATGCTGCTAAGGAATTGCTGAAAGCGTCATTAGAAATAGGCTGTGCAAGAGTCCATCAGCAGCGATACATGTACTCTTTGGGTTGCCAGTAGTAGTTGAAAAGCTAAATCTTAGATGGTAAAAGAGATTCACTTTTCAAACAGATGCTACCTGCATGAACATTAGAGGAAGATTTACATCTAAGTGGAAAAAAATTGGAGAAGGAACATTCAGCTCAGCATGGACACATTTTGCTGTTCTAACACTATTCCTCAGGTAATAAAATCCACTGTAAGAGGTATTTCAGCAAATCAGCAGCACAAGCAATAAACCTTTTAAATTTCTGATAATAAAAGCATGTTCTGCTTCCCTATTTTTTTTTCTTAAATTTGGAAGGAATTTTCAGATTTCAGCATAGCTCAGACCAAAATAAATACATTTCTGGAAAAAAAAGGCATGTTTCCCACAGCAAAGCTCTTTTTTGCTGCCACCGAATAGCAACAAACGTAAAGTCTTCATTGGCAGTTTTTGACTTCTCTGCATGATTCGTTTATCCTTGGGACAGACCCGAGTGAGGGATTCTCCCAGCACAGGACAGACTAATCAAATTATTTCAAGTCAGTCAGGCATTTGCTTTATGCCAGCCAGCCCCAGTGGCAAAATCTCTCATAACAGCAAATCTCCTAACATTCAGAAAAAATATTCATGGACTAAACACAGGCTTAATTGCAGCCAAGAGGCAAAGCTCCCACAGGCAGAAAGGCATAAATGTTATCCCTGTCTCCTCGTTCATAATCCTTCACACTGTCCTGGAAAGTAGCTTGGAGGGTGAAAGCATATACTTCAGCTCATATGTTTGACAGAGACCAGAAAACTCATTCCACATGCACAGTAGCATTGGTACACTGCATCCCAGTGACTGGCACAGAAAGGGCAGATTTTTGCTAGGTGTTTATGGTCCTACTCTGTCCTATGGTGAGCAGGACTTTGTGAAAAAGGCTTGAGACCCCCAGTCATACCTGATATCCTTCCTTCAGAGTAGGTGGGCACGCCCATTGATCCAAACAATAGAAGAGCAAAATTCTCCCTTCCCATTTCCTTGACATCCAATGAAGAATGGAGACAGGAATCACATCACTTACTCCAAAAACTGCAGTTCTTTGTCTTCAGTGACTGCATGAGCACACGGCACTGGCTCTCACTTGACTGTCAAGATATTTGGTGTGCCTTGGTTCCAAGCACTGACTGCAGCACCCACTGGACCATCAAGTGTTTGAGCAAAAACCAGCTCTCACCTCAGGAGTGCACAGGAAAAATGAGGAAAACATCAAGCAATTATGCCAATAACTATGATGGTTGTTCTCATCCTTCTCTTCAAGTTTCAACAGCTCCCCTGCAAGAGCCACATAGCCCTCCTCTTCACCTCATGCCCCACTATTCTCCTACCTATCTTCATCTGAAAACCACAGAAACACTGAGGTTGGAAAGAACCTTGAAGATCATCTAGTGCAACCAAAACGAAAATATTTCTTCCCATCTGCAGGCAGTTTGAAGATAACTGCTTTGATTTCACATACACAGAACCTCCTGCATACCACACCATGGGCTCTCTAAGGCACTGAGCAACACGATGACAACACCCCCTGCTGCGACCATTTCACACATTCTCATACACAACAGAGCGCAGTCACATGCTCCCGTTCACACATCCCATAATACAAGGCCGCTATTTATCAATAAATGCCTGGAGGTGCAGAGCAACGCCCAAGTGAATAAAATCTGCTAGGATTATCTTCTGGTGTTTTACACCACCAGCAGCAAAGAGCCAGGGAAAAGTGAGACAAGGATGCTGCAGAGGTAGACCACAAAACAAAAGGAAGGTGGCCAGTACAGATGTTCAATGGGTAATGAAGAGGGAGGAGAAGGTAACAGAATCAGAGGCCTGACTTATTTAGAAAGACAAATGCTTAAATGAACTCTAATTCAAGACATTAAAGAGCAACTTAAAAACACACAAAGAAATGCTATGTTTTGCTCAGTAAATAACTAACTATTGGAACCCATGGCTGCAGGATAACTACTGGAAAATAACTTGCAGTGATTAAAAAGGGATTAAATGGATTTTATAAACAACAGTATCTGTTGTTAAACATGCTAAAATAAAATTACAAGAGTTAATAACCCATTTGCCTCAGGGCATAAATTAATCCTCATCTAAGGGTAGCAGAGATCTGCCTGCATGTCAGCTCCGTATCTGGTGCAACAACTCTTCTCCATAGGCAAGCAATCTTTGCTCTTAATTCCTGGTATTTAAAAACTGTCTGTCTTGCCTGAAAAAGAGAGCGTGCTATTGTTCAGGCCTTCAACTGACCTCACATAATTAATTCTGGAGTTTACCAGATATATAATTCCCTTGAGGGGCAGGGGTGAAATGCATGAAAGAGAGGGAAATAGTTCAATTGCTATATGCTCCAATATTCCACTCTCGGTTTCTTTAAATACAGTTTGTCAAGGCACTAAAAACAAGGGCATGAGATAAAGTTCTCATAAAAAGCTTAAGACATGAACAAAGCACAAAATCTATTAGTATTGTTCAGCGCAACAGTTCACCAGCCAAATCAGTTTATGAGAAAATTAGATCTTTAGGACAGTCAGCAAGGGAGGGTTTTTAATATACTGGAACAGAAGAATTTATTCAGGCTGGTAATAATTAAAGCATTATCTAATATTATAGCCAGTCCTCAAAGATGGGATAGAGCTGAAGTACAAACCCCTGAGACTACGATTCCACCCCTTTCAATTCCCAAGTCCAAAGCCACGAACCTTACTAACGGACTGGCCAGCCTCCAAAATAATTGCTTCTGGACAAAACACGAGATGAGACATGACATGTTTGATGCTACACTGTGGTTACGACTTTTCAGTTTCAAATGCCAGCTTGCTCTTTCCCACAGGGAAGAGAGCCACATGATGGGGACGATACTCCAGGAGCTCTCCTGATCCAGAGGAAAAACAAGACTTTAGCATCAGAAGTACAGAACTCAGTCCACAAGTGATCTTCCACACTACACTTCCAAGCGACCATGTGCCTACAACTTTATTACTACCATTATTATCATTACCGTTTTTCCATGCCACGCAAATCACATCTGGCTGAGTTTCATAGTGCCAGGGGTCAACATTTGGAGTGCATTTTCAAAAATGGACTTTGCAGTGGTCCACTTCAACACCCTAGCAAGCGAGATCAGGTGTGTTCTGCGCCTTCCAAATCTCAGCAAGACAAAGAGGCTGCAAAATTTGGCACTGGCTATCCAACAGAGCAGTATCAGTGATGGAAACCCACACTGAACTGATAAAACAAGGGATATAAAGTGTTTGCGAGGAAAAGAAGAAAGTTCTGAAACTTAAATTAGTGTTACAGTGAATACAAACACACTGTTTCAGACTACATGTATGCACGCATTCCCTCTGCTACTCTACTGCTGAAACAGCAAACCGTGCATGGCAGATGGCATGATTCATCTTAAAATTACTCTAGCAGCATTCCCTCTATTAGCCTCTAAGGAGTAAACTAGGACAAAAACACTGCGTGTTAACTTCAACTAGGCAGTTGTCATGAGGAGCTCTCAGGTCAGTCTACTTGCTTACTTTGTAAATTTTTTCTTTCAATCAGCAATCTATTTTATGCACAGAGATGTCACTTATTTGTTGCAACTACCAGGAGTTAAAACAGACAGAGGCAAGAAGGGAAGCAACTGGGCTTGATGTGGAAGTGCCTTCCTACAGTAAAGAAGGCCAACAAAACTCAAGCCACACATCACACTAATAATGGTTTGTATGGCAGGACAGGATACATTCAGTTTTTTTCACTGTACAGCTTAGCTAGGAGAAGAATTTCTCACCAGCCCAGGACCTGAACATAGATCTGCTCAGTTGAAGACACGCAATAATGCTTCTGTGGTACAATGCTGCCCTTGCTAGGGATAGGACATACACATCACACTAGGTGTTAAGAAAGCCTCACCGACTAGCCTGCCCCCCAAAAAAGCAGTTACATCACCCTGCCATCACTGCCCTCCTTCACACAACGTGCAGGAGTCAGCCGTGCAGGACAACTTCTTCCAGGGAAATACTAAAACATACAAGATAACAAATTCAGACCTCAGCTGCAAGGAAGGCTGAAAGCTCACCCACGGCTCTGTTGATCTCAAAGACTTCAACTGAAACTCCATCCCTCATTTAAAAAGGAAAAAAAAATATCTAAATACACTTAAAAGATGCTCTAAACTACGCTGACAGTACAAAAAAATCACCTCAGTGCAAGACATGTCCCTAGATCAACTGCAGCATTAATTGTCTGGACTCCAGGCCCCAAGCTAAAAATCTCCTTCCAAAATAAACAGTCCACAAGAACTAATTTATTTTTTGCTCCATCAGCAATAAACCTTGGTCAACAGAAGCAGAATATTTTGTATGCTTTGATGCCCATGTTAATCAAGGAGGGGGTGAAGCCAATAACACAGTCGCCCTCATCTTTGGGGAGAAAGTGGTGAAACTATTCTTAACACCACCTCTTCAAAGAGGTGTTTTCTACATGCATATACCCTACCACGTCAGCCTTGTTGCATAACCAGGTTGTGCAATAATTGCAAATTCATTTGCATCTTCATTTTTGTTCCACTGCTCCAGAATGGGGAAGCAAGGAGGACCATCAAATGACGAGATGAATTCTGCATTATTCCTCTTCTCTACCATGGGTCAGCCCCTTGGGGATGCTCTGCAAAGAGCCTGAACACAGTGAGAGTGATACATGACTGCTCACCTGGAGCAGATGTTTGGAGCACGGCTTCAGTTAGCAACCTCAAAGCAAAAGGTGACTTCATAGCATCAGGAGATGACTTGTGCCAGCTCAGACTGCCAGAAGAGGAGATTATGCTTTCTCCTTTTAATACTTATTGCTATGTAATTGCCATAGAACTGTAAAGAAGAAGTAGGCGAGAGTGCAGTATCAGGTTTTCATAGACTAAACGAACTGGATTATTCAAGAGCAACTCAAGTTTCCTAACAAGCACGGAACAGTCTGCATTAAGATAGCATCTACTTATTTCCCGAAAATCAATTGCAACAGGCTGCATTTTAAAATACTGCTTTAACCTCCCATCCTTGCTTTTATTTCAAGAGCATATTTACTGCATTTGTGAATTGGGGTACAACACAACAGCAGCACCGGAGCTTAAACCTGCATTACTATTCTGCTTGCTCGAATATGCACTTGTTTCACCTTAGGAAACATCCAGTTAAACTGACAGCATACTCACCAAGGGAGAAGAGGAAAATAAAATGGGAAAAAAACTTACTCGTTCAACTTGAACTGAGAGTTCAGCCTTCTCTGGCACTCTCCAAGTTTTTCGAGCGTAATGCCACCTGCATTTAAATGCAGAAGTGCCTTTCACCTCAGTGCTGCCCCAAGGACAGCAGGGCATAACGCAACGTAGAAAACGCAATGGAGAAAAGGAAGTTAGCTCTGATTTGAACATGGTTTCACGCTCCAGGTTTTCACATCTGAATATATATATGTGTATATCTATATATATATAAACATCTACTTATATATATACACACACACACACAAACAGTATATATACACTTACAAGTGCACATAAGTACTTGTGTGTGAGTATATGTGTTGGTTTTGGTACTAATTCCTTATCTATAAGCTCCAAGATATTAATCAAGATCTAAATTTATCTTGCTAGATAAAAATATGTAGTACATTTTTATTTATGTTTGAATGATGTAACATATTTTGTTCAGATGAGACAGGAGGCAGCATCCTTACCCTGACTGACAAACACCTGAGTAGATCTGCAGCTCCATCAGTTGACCAGAGCTCATTTGCAAGAGGCAGGGCAGAAGCAGGACAAGTGCTGCAGCAGTGTCCAGCAGGCAAAGGCAAACACTTCCTGCAAATGTCTGAGCTGGATCGCTGGATCTGGCTTCAGCAACTTAACTTTCATTGACACCACCACAAAGCTCATTTATACAGACAAATATATATAATATATAATAGAATGGTTTGAGTTGGAAGGGTCCTTAAAGATCAGCCAGTTCCAATCCCTCTGCTATCAGCAGGGACACCATCCCACTAGATCAAGCTGCCCAGAGCCCCATCCAGCCTGGCCTTGAATGCCTCCAGGGATGGGGTGACCACAGCTTTTCTGGGCAACTGTGCCACGGCCTTACTACCCTCATGGTGAAGAATTTCTTCTTCTTAATGTCTAGTCTAAATCTACCTTCTTTTAGTTTAAAGCAGTTATGACACTTGCAGCATGGATTCTTCCCTTCAGCACAGTCACTCTTCTCAAGCTGAACCTCAAGAGTTGAAACGTCTCACTGAAAAACAGATGCAGCAGCAAGGCTTCCTCCCAGGAGGCCAAGGGATGAAAACCTTACCTGTTTGGAGTGGTATAACCTTCCAGCCAGGCACCCAGTCAGTGCCAGGGCAGCAGCCAGGCCCCAGGCCTCCCCCAGGAGCCCCCATCTTGACCCACCCCACCTCCTCACGCCATCCAACACGAGTTATCCCTCTTCCCTCGGCCCACCAGGATGCCTGCAGAGCTGGGTTTTCTGGGAGAAAGGGTTGTGGGGGCTGCAAACAATTTTGTTTAATTCGAAAGTTCGCATTTAATCAGAGTATTTTTGGAAAGAGAAATCAACACATTAACGACAAACGGGAGCACGCAGCAGATAATCCTTTCACATCTTGACAGCAGAGAAGTGCGGAGGCCTGCTATGAAGCATCTCTGAATAACAACGTCTTCATTTTTTGAATACCTAATTAAGAGTTTCTACATATTGCAAAGCCCCGCTATAAGATATAATTTAGTTGGCAAACACTAAAGATCTCTCACTCTGTAAGTATGCTTTTGGCAATCAAAATTTAAATCTGGATATATGTACAAGATACATACAGCTCAGGTAGTTTATTTTTTATTCAAACAATTACATTCCAATTAGCAGATTAAGTTGAATCAGTTATAAGCAAATGCAAGCTACAGGCAAATCAGCACTCCCCACCACCACAAGAGTATATTTTTGGATCGCTGATATCCCTAACCTCATTAGCTGCTTCAAATACATTCAAACACACATAAAAGGACAGCAGCCAAAGTCAAACGAGTTGTCTACATCTAAAAACACTACAGATGCCGAAAGACAGCACCAAACTTGTACCCAAAATTCATGCATGCCAAAAACCATTTGCAACCATGCTAACTCACAGCCTGGGAACTGAAAGGCAGCTCAATATAACACAACGGGCAACAAATCCATTCCTTTAATTTCAGTCGCCAAATTTAATTAATTTCCAGCCAGGCAAACATTAAGCGTTACTGCTGACCTTGCAGGATGTAAGCTCCTTTGCACAATAAATGCGGTCTAACAAGTCACCACACTCATAGCAAGTTGCCTCAGCCTTATCTAACTGTGTAGTTTGAAAAGTCAGTGATGGGTAATTGAAACTCCACCCACGACACAGTTTCTGGAGCTAAGCATAAGAAAACTGAAGGAGTTGCTACTTTTTCATTGCAAGCAAGACTGCAAACAGTATTTGGATAATTAAAGTCCATCCTCTGAACTGTGCAGATAGTCCTTATTTGGGAAGGAGATAAAAAAAATAAAAGCCTGCAATCTGCACTTTGACTTTTTTCCCATGCTCCAAAGCTCCAGAGTTCCCCCTTCCTAACGGGAAAGCAAAAGCAAAGCCCCTCTGCTGCCCATTTACTATAACTGTCAACAAGGAAAATTAATAAAAAATAATAATAATAACAAGTAGACTTTGCAGATTTTGGAAGAGACCTTGGTGAAAAGCAGCTGCGATCATCCACTGCCCTGCTCCTCTGCAACACCAGCAGTGCCCCAGGACAGCAGGGTTCGACTGCTTATTTAATTCCAATCTCCATACTTCTGAGCACAACTAAAAAGAAATATCTATTTCTGGCACTAATTAAATTAACAGTAGAGGCTTAATCGCTGCCTTAACGTTTTTACAGGAAGATGTCAGCATGCGAGAGGTGCAGTCTCCTTCATCTTTCTACACTGTGATATAGGAGATACATGAAGACCAGCATGAAATTGAGTTCAGAACAACAGATCCTCAGGGAAAAAAAAGAAAAAAAGGAAAAAAAAATAACAACTAAAGATGATAATTAATAAGAGCTCTCATGCCTTGCAAAGCACAGGTAGGAACCACAGAAACGGCCCTGACAGGCTCACACCAGCATGCAGTTAACGTGCCACAGACAGGCGGGCTGCTCTGATGGCACCATAGCCATCACCAGACCACTGGCTTGGAGCAGCAACAGGACCAAGCACACTTCAGCTGCACAGATTCCTAGCATTCCCCAAAATTAAGTTTCTAAGGCTAGAACAAGAGAAGACTTGTAGCTTGAGGTTGAATCAACTCTAGAATAAGTGCTTGCAAGCAGAACTGTAAAATCACTGGTATCAGGCTGCGATGCACGATGCCGTGAGCAACAGCAAGTTGAGCAAACTAAGCACTGCCCTCCGTTTCTCCAGCAGCTTTCTGCTTGATGCAGCAGCTGCTGGAGTCACAGCAGACTGCCAGTGACTGTGTTTTTAAACCCAGCCACCTCCCACCCCACGTATCACACGGGAAAGCACTCCTAAATCTTTACCAGTTACTATAGAAATGCTTCCAAAGTAAATACATTTGCCTCCTTCGATACTATTTTGTAGCACAAGGTCTAATGAAGTGCTTCGTTTGAGATAATCATCAATACAGTAAAGCAGTTGACTTCATTCTTTTTACTCCTCCACCTCCTACACTAGGAATGGAGACCTGCAGCTGCTACAGTACCTGAAGATGTTTGCATATTACAAACCGAAGCATAGGAACGAAGCAGCTTTGTTTGATGAACACACGTGAATAACATTCACCAAATATATTTAGAAGTAATGCTTTAATGTGAACAGCACTTGCCCTCGGAGATGAGCACAGTTCATGCTGAAGCTCTCTGCGCAGCAGCAGACGCCGTTCTAAACACGACTCTTCCCAGCAAACATCATCCTTTTCTGACGTGAAGACTGTCATCACAAAAAGCAGTGTTTCCCCCCATTTAAAACTCACTTTGGCACACCAAACTTACACACAGAATGCCACAAAATTCACTTCAATATTAGTATGCACTGCCATATGGTTAACTATAGTTAGCTGCTGTCAGGATCAGTGAATTTTAAGTTCCCTCTTCATAGGACTTAACGATAAAGTCAATTTATCCACATTGTGCATAATTCTGAAAGAGGAAAACAAGCTACTTACAAGGTATCTTTGATATATCTCATTTCAGTGTTCTCCACACAAGCTTACAAAATCATTTCCAGGAGAAATCCCTGCTTCAAATATTAACTTTCTCCCGAAGCAGAAGAAGCTGAAGATTGAACCTCTGAAGGCCGTGGCCACAGCCCTACATATTTCTCAAATCTGTGGCTGCAAACTCTATCAGCATTTTCATTCCTAAAGGAAAGCACTCTTTTTGCAAAATATTCACCAGTTGTGTCAACAGAGCTGCATTTATTTAGGTAGCATTACGCTTCGGAGATCAGAGAGAATCTGAACAAACATCTACCTCAGGAGTACATCATTTCTGGAGCCTTACTTAAAGAAATTAAAATTAATATTAAAAAAAGCTTAAAACATAAAGCTAAAATATTTTCAGCACAGCAAAGCCCAGGAGCAGCAGGCTGTGCCAGCCCAAAGCAAGGGACAGGGCCTGAGCCCTGAATGGGGCTTTTCCTTTCTGTCAAGCCTATGTCCAACAAACAAATGTAGATGGTAAAGAGAACAAAGACTGAAAAGCACAAGCAGCTGAGGATATTCATCATTAGTTACGAAGGCACAGGCACCCTGCACCTGCAAAGATAGAGCTGCTCCCCTTGTAATCAGAGTTCGAGCTGGTGACTCAGGCAGGCAGTGAGGGCAACATCCCAGTGCTGAGGCTACTGCTAGCATCATGTGTACAAAAGCATGGCTGTGATAAGATTTATCTCAGGAGATAAATAAATAGACGTATGCAGATGTACATGCACGTGCATGTTAGATGCATAACACAGGGCATGACGCTAGGGGGTCCTCAAGTCTCCTAGGAAAGCATCTACCTAAGGAGCCCTACCACAAAGGGACAGACCGCTGCAGGTACATAACCAGCACTGAGGCAACACAGAGCAATTCCTCAAGGCAGTCTTCAGTCAGTGACATTTCCACACTGAAACATAAATGCACAATAAAAACCTCACCAAGATTTCCTTGCTCCACTTTAAACACTTGAGCTCCGTACAATTATTCCCCAATCTAGATTCAAAAGCTTTTGACAACCATGAAGATGGCTCTTGATTTCCCAGAGCTTTCCAGCACTCGATAACATACAGTTTTCAACTCAAATATACCACACCCGAGCACTGAAGTTGTATGGCAACCAATTCACTGCAGAAGAGTCTTGATGAGTGAGTACCCCTGAGGAAGCCACCTAAAGCCACCCCCAACACCGGTTCAGTCCTCAGGCCTTCAGGCTGACATCCATTCATCCTTCTGCAGCTGGATACCATCTAGCCTCATTCCTTCAGCAATGGCTACAAATAAATGTGGGTGATCAAGTTTCCTTGGGTCTAGAAGTCAAGGAGGTGTAAATATATGTGCCACTTTAACACCTCACGCAGGGACAAGCAACTACCATGGACACCTTGAGATGGATGCACCAAAACTGTGTTTTCTGCTTAATAAATCTCTATCCAAACAATTACAAAATAAAGCCAGTGTAATACTACAGGTTCTGATCCGGACCTATTTTCAATAACTGGCTAAAAGACTGAGACCATTCAACAAAGCTTAACTCTGGTAGCTCCCTTACAATAGATCACAACAACTCTGACACAGAGCAAAAACATCACGAAATGTGCCCATCACAGAAGAGTTTCACTTTTTACACAGGACGATGAGCCAGAAAGTTATCAGATTTGAATAAAAGAAACCAATGCATGGCTGTGATGCATCTCCTTGAGGCCTATAAACTGCCCTAAGCCCTACGCGCAGTCTCCCTCTAGCACAGGTAGAAGAAAACAACGCTTTCACTTGACTGCTGCGATCAGAGTTTCACTCTTCCACACAACTTTCACAGCGACCTCTCAGTTATTTCAGAAGCAGATCTCATTCTTGCTTCAACACTCTCCAAGCAGGGCCGCGTGCCCTCAGCCCGTGCCCATGTCCCACACTGCAGCGGGTTGGGCAGGCCACACTGCAGGTACTTCATCCACACCAACCATCAGCTCCCTGCTTCATTCCCCTCAGTGCTCAGTGGGGATTTTGGTTTTCAGAGTGGTTTGTGCTCAGGCAGTCTGGAATAAACCACTCATTACAGTTGAGAATAATTGTATCTACTTTTTGAGCTAATAACGATAAATTCGTGTTACCATCTTTGGCTTCTACCCTTATTAAGAAAGACATCTTCACTCAAAAAGCTCAGCAGAAATTCAGTGCCATTTCGAGCTCCCAAAAGATAACGTCAACACCACTGAAGTTCTTTATATAGTGGAAAATAATAAAAAGCAGTTGAACTGCAGACATTAAGTGGGGGCCACACGTATTCACGAGCAGTACAACTCTGCTCTTCTGGGTGACAAACACAACTGCAGCACTGGGCACAAGGTGCTCGTTCTGTTGTGTATTTCGTAGAGTTTGTGTGCGATTTCAAAGGTGCCTTGTTTACCCTCACTAACCAGCAGGCTGCAACAAGACAGAGCCTTATTTAGGAGAAGGAAATAAGATAACACTTTCTTTCTCAAGCTGCCAAGCACCCGCACACCACTTCTTAGGTCAGACCCGCACTGCTCCTGCTGGCTCTGTGCTGCAGGTGATGCTCTGTTCTGCCAGCACCCGCAGCTCCTGACCCACTGAGCCCTGCTCCAGGCTCAGACACAGGGTCTGCACTCCTTGGGAGCTGGCACCAGGGGCTGCCCCTAAACTCGCCCCAGAAAGGTGCTCTGCAAAACACAGCTCCAATGCGATCCTGCACCGTGCGAGCAGCCTGTCAAAAGGAAGGCATACACAGCAAGGCACGGGCAGGACACATCAATTCTCAGGGTACCACGCTCCCCAGCACCCAGTTCTGTACCAGTACAGCACAGTGTAGGTGTACACCTCTTCCTATACCCAAATGAGTCCTATCAGTTGCTGAAGCAACACAGGAAGAAGTGTAATAAAAAAGAAACAGCTCATAGGTCGGGCAGCTAGCAGAGTTCGCATTTGCTTGCTTGAATTTGGGAGCTCTCTGCTTTAATTGTTTTAAATCTCTTCTGCTCTCCGTGCAAAGGCACTCAGTGCAGTTTGCTTTATTTCCAGCAGACCGAAATACCACTGGAAAAAAAAAATAACACTGTTCTCGAGCGCTAAGTTCCCATGTTTCAAAGTTGGCACCCATCAATCACTCCTCTCCTAGGGAGGCTTTCACATGAAAGACGTCTACAGGCAATTATTCTTTACATTTTATGGTCAAACACATTGATAGGAAGTAACAAATTACTAACAAATTACTTTTAAAAGCTTTAAGAGCCTTCTGCTCAAAAGGAGCTTGAGATCCTCTCCTACACTTTTTTAGTAGGGCACTGTTTACCTGGACAAAATAACGGCAATTACAAAAACCAGATGGAATAATCATTCCTAGGTACTCAATTAGTACGTTACAATATATAAACACAGGACTTGAGCTTTAAAAAGAGATACTGCAAGGTGAAGCGAGCAAAACTCGAGAAATGGGCAGCAGGGGCTCGCCCGAACCGGTGCGGAGCCAGGAGTCGGGCAGCACTGTGCCAACCCTGCAAGGAGGAGGGGAAGGAGGAGGAGGAGGAGGAGGTGTGGGGCTCCAGCCGCTCACACGCAGCGCTGCCGCAAACCCCGCGCGCTGGCACGGTGCGCACCGCACGCGTGGGTGAGGTCGGGGAGCGGAGCTGAGCAGAAAGCCCTAAAATCAACAGGTCCCGAGCCGGCAGCCCGCCGCTGCCCCGCACTGAGATCGCAGGAAGCTCCGTCCCAGCGTTTAAAAGGACAGACGCTCCGGCAAAGCGAGCCGAGAGCAGCCACCGGGACAAACACGGCGCTTACTCATTAAGCACACGGCACTTCTGCAACCCTTGTCCTGCCTCTGCTCTTTCCCCATCGCTGTTTGCCTCTGCCCCCTCACCGTCGCCCGACGGTTCCCCCTGGATCCCCCGGATCCCCGCAGTGCCCGCAGCGGCGGCGGAACCTCCGCACAGCGCGGCCGGAGGGGGGTGGGGGGACCGGGAGGAGCCGCGCTCCCTCCTCCTCGCCCGGGGCCGGCGCCGTGACACGGCGTGAACTTTTGCTTTCGGCGGGGCAGGGCGCGGAGGGGGGGCCCTCCTCCCAGCGAGCCGAGCCCTGCGGGGGGAGGGCAGAAACGCGTCTTTTTTTTTTTCCTCCTCTCTCTCTCTGCTTTTAGGGAGGAAAAAAAGGAGAAAAAAAAAAAAGAAAAAACAGCACTAAAACGAAATGCAATAGGGGTCCCGCCCGGCCCTCACCTTCCAACCGGCTGAACTGTTGCTGTCGCCCTTATCCTTGAAGTAGGGCACGCTCTTGACCATCCATTCGTAGATCTGGGAGAGGGTGAGCCTCTTCTCCGGGGAGCTCTCGATGGCCTTGGTGATGAGGTCCGCGTAGGACAGGTTGCCCCACGCGTTGCGGCGCGAAGAGCTGCTCTTGCGGGGCTGCCCGGCCACGGGGCCCGGAGACAGCGCGGCCACGGCCGGAGGTACCGGCGGCACCGGCGGCGGCCCCGGCGGGTGCAGGCGGCAGCCGGCCTCGGGAGCCGGGAAGTCCCCGCAGCGGCAGGCGGTCGGCTCCGGGGGGGCGGCGGCGGGGGGCAGCGGGAAGTCCTCGCTCTCCTCCACCAGGCAGAGGTTGCTGATGAAGTCGGCGCTCAGCGCCCCGGAGGCGGCGACGGCGACGGCCGCTCCGGCCGCGGCCGCTCCGTCGGGCTGCCCTCCGCAGGACGGCGCGGGGCTGGAGGTGGCCGAGCTGGGCGGGTTGAACTCCGGCCGCGGCAGGGGCCAGGTGCACGAGCGGGGCCGCGGCAGCGGCTCGAAGTCGGGGTCGATGTCCACCAGCTGCGGGGCCTCGGCCATGGCGGCGGCGGCGGCGACGGGGGGCAGCGAGACGGCGGGGGGGCAGCGCGGACGGCTCAGCACAGCCGCCCCATGCGGGCTCCGGGCGCGGATCGGCTCGGCCCCGACGGCGCGGCCGCCGACTCCCCTCGCGGCTCCGACCCCGCGGCTCTAGCCCCGCCGCCCTGCCCGGCTCCTCACCCTCGGCGGCGGCGGCAGCAGCGACCCGGCCGCCCGGCGCGCACCGACTGCAGAGCCCGCCCCGCCTCCAGCCTTCCTCCTCCTCCTCCTCCTCCTCCCGGCGGGGAGGGCCGGCCCGAGCCGCGCCAATGGCAGCGCCGGGCCGCCCGCCCGCCTCCCGCCGCGGGGCCGCTGCTGCGGGAGAGTGCCGGTGCCCCCGTGCTGTTTGTGGGCGGTTTGTGTGTGTTTGGGGTTTGGGTGTTTTGTTTTTGTTTGGTTGGGTTTTTTTGTTTTGGTTTGGGTTTTTTTGTTCGTTTTTGGTTTTGTTTTTTCTGCTCGAAGCCGCCGTGTCCCGTTGGGGACGAACGCTGTCGCGGAGCGGGGCCAGGACTGTGCGGGAATGTCCCCGCGTGGAGATGCCCCGGCCCCGACAGGAGCGGAGTGGAGCGGCCCCAGAAGTGCGGCGGAGGCATCCGCGAAGTTTTCCCGTGTTTGAAACCGAGACGATGCCATCGGCTTTGCCAGGAGAAGTGATCTCAGTGATGAGATCCCTTCCAACGCAGCCGATTTTTTTAACAAGATCGGCCTCATTTTCCGTTATGCTTTAACAGCCCGCTGCAGCCGTAGCCCCGAAACCCCCGTCGAGCCCGGCTCCGGGCGCTGCCCGTCCTACAACGGGGCCGTCCCGTCGGGCCGTGGGCTGCTCCCGCTCCCCTGAGAACGTCGGGGTTACTTAAATATAGCTCGTTGCTCCTAGAAAAATGCGCTCCTACAATATTAAGGAAAGGAATAGAGTAGGAGACTGGATCTAGGCCCACAGCGTGACGGATTATACCTCTACGTACACACGCTGCTTTTGAGAGCGCTTTTTAGGATACGCCACGGCACTGAAGCACGGAGTCGGTGCGCGTACGTGTTAGCGTGGAGGAACTGCTGGCACTGAAAGCTCTGCTGCTGCCGCGCTCGTTGCAGCACGCCAAAGGCGATCTCTGTGAGCACCTCGGTGTCCCTTTGCTTTAAGTCCCTTTCCAAAGCCTGCTGAGGACTCAGCCCGCGACTCTGTACCGTTTCACCCACGGATCTTTTGAAAAATAATCATTTTTATGTCCATTGAAAGAAAAAAAAAAAGAAAGAAAGAAAGAAAAAGCGAAATGATCCCCGCTCAACCTCCCGGTGCCACATCCCAGCCCCTGGGGAGCGATGTCCACCCGCGCTTTCCAGCACAGCTCAGGGCAGTGGGGCCGTTCAGGGTGGGATGGAATGGGTGCTCTGGGAGGGAGGGAGGGAGGGCAAAGGGGGAGCCCATGGATAAACGAAGCCTTTCTTTTTACTTTCCGGGTGCCTGAAATAAAAGTCAAAGAGCCAGGCTGGCATCCATCCTGCTGGAGGAGATGGGTTTATTTCCTATGCTCATTGCTTTTATTTTTTTTTTTCATAAAAATTCCGTTCTCATCAGCCTTCTATTGGCACATACATCTTTCCTTCCATATGAGCTGTGCCAACCAGGAACGAGGTCTGCAGAGGACTCCCAGTCAGCCCCAGCACATCCCCAGCCTGGCCCATGCTGGTTGTGCAGTGTGTGGCCACATTCTGCTGTTGGGCATCTCTGGGGCTCCATGTGCCCCGACACCACTGAGCACCCTCAGGAGATGCTGCCACAAACAAAATGCCCCATTCAGCTGCTGGAGCGGGGTTACTCCTTCCCAAACAGCTCAGCACGCTGCTGGCTCTGTGCAAGACATGTCACCCCATCGATGAATGACAGCGTTAAGTTTATCTCATCTCCCACAGTGCCTAAATGCTGATGGATGCTCCACTCCACAATTCATTTTCTACTCCCACAGCCCTCCTCCCACACTCCACCTTTCCATTTCTCTCCTCCTACTCCTGCTCCCATTTTCTACTCCTCTACAGTGCAGTTCCTCCCCTCATCCTTTGCATCCACGTGTGTTTTTTTCAAATGAAAGACCTGAAGATTGCCTTTTATCATCAGTGGAAAAAAAGCAGAGCCTCTTATTCATACGCTGGGTTTGAGACAGCCAAAATAAGGGATCTACACTGCCTTTTTACTACTGTATGTCTAACTCACTTTCTGAGGTTTTGATCACATTCAGCAGGGGATTACATGAAGTTGCAGGCAGTTCTGTCCTGTGCAGAGCTCCTTTTGCTATGCGTGTGCACGCAGTGAGTGAACACACATGTAACACAGCAGTAAGCCATGACGAAGGATCAGTTTTGTGCTGGGTATGACAGAAGCTGTTGTTCTGGGAGGAAGATGACTGCAGATGAAGGTCGGGGGAGCTCAGCATCCCCATTTTCCTCCCTCCTCTTTCATCAGGGTCTGACTTTACAGAATGTTTGATAGCACGTGGGAAATGTTTAGCCCACCATGCCATCCCCAGGATTTTCAGTGCTCCATCAGTGTCTGATGGCCCAGCACCAGCCAGAAATAACAGGCAGGAGCACACTGATCCCAAGGGGTGACACACAGGATAAGACAGCTGTGTTTCCACATGACACGGAGGGGCTGCAGCACTCCTCAGTTCAACAGAGGAGGTGCCCCAGAGGTTCTTATTCATCACTGGTAAAAATGCATAGCTAATAGTGGTGACTACGTTGAAAAACAGTTTTGTAGCTGAGAATTTGCTCTATTAAACAGTATTACTGTGCTCTTTGTATCTCTTGTAGTTTCTGTGGAAATAAATAAGAGGAATTTCTTTCAGACCAGCCTACGTAGCTTGCAGGGTACATGCTGGCTGAGGCTTGAAGCTGTCTGGTGTCTGCTCCACCTCCTACCATGTACAGGTGGAAGATCTGGTCAGCAGGAGCTGCCCACGGCCACCCCCATCCTCCTGACCCAGCATCCCCACGCAGTACCACTCTTGGTGACAGGATGGAGGGTAAAGGTGAGCCAGGAAGGAGAGGTGAAGGGGGTACTGGGCTCACCAAGCCAGGAGATGGGGATGCAGGGGGTGGAGTCCCAAAGTCTAGGTTCAGACAATGGCTGCTGAGGTTGGACTACTCTGGCATCAAAGAAACATCGCGAGGAATAGTTAAATACATATTAAAAGGGTCTAGCCCCAACTCCAAAATATCTGGTACGAATACTGAGTGTGTACTTTTTGCACCATTTGCTTTGATAGTGTTCATACCTCTTTTGCTCCCATCATCTGTAAAAATGTGAACAATTGCAATTTGAGAGCAAGATTTCATGAAAACAATAGAACCATAGAATCATAAAGGTTGGAAAAAGACCTCTAAGATCATTTAGCCCAACCATCTGCAAATCTCCACCATGCCCACTGACCACATCCCTCAGTGCCACATCCACATGGTTCTTTAACACCTCCAGGGGCAGTGACTCCACCACCTCTCTGTGCAGCCTGTGCCAGTGCCTCACTGCTCTTTCTGAGAAGAAATTCTCCCTAATATCTGGTGTGAGCCTCCTTTGGCACAAAGTGAGGCCATTACCTCTCATCCTATCACTAGCGACCTATATTTCTGGATTATGTTATTTGAAGGAATCAGAATTTATCCTTTTTTGTCTAAGATGGAAGTGCTCAGATGATTTTGCTGTTGGATAAAAGAAATAATATTATGCTGCTATTAACAGGTGTGCTTATTGTGGCTCAGATTCCCACCAAGCGTGGTTATAGGAGTTGGACAAAATCATATTCCTTCAGTAAGTCCCAATGAGGCATACATCATTGGGACGCACAAGCTGCATACTCCCCAACCAGATGAGGAAGATGAGCCAAAGGGAATCTGTAGCACAACCCCTTATCTCGGGTAATCTGTCCAGGCTGAGCCACAGCACTTCAGCATGTCCCAGCTCGCACCCACGTGTACACACACCGAGGTGAAAGACTGAAGTGCAGCATGCCCAAGAAGCCATCCTCACCGGGATCAATACAATGAATACCAAAGGTAGCACCTGAGCAGCTCTATCTGCTTCCACTGTGTCATGTGCAAGCACCGAGCGTGATGTAAAAACAGAAGGCAAGAGTTTATCGGGTTTCAGATTCAGCTGAATCACCCGACCCACCCCTATGCAAAGGCCAATGTGTCTGGAAGTAAACACAGTTCGAGCAGCACGTATGTTTTCCAGGGTGTTGGGTTTCTGTTTTGTCGTAAATACGATCCATTACAATATTCTCCCACATCCTCCAGTCAGCGGCTCGGCGCTTTCAGGTGCCTTTCTCAGTGCTTGTTTTCCTTTCTATATCGCTTGAGGAAAAACTGACTGGCTCCGTCTGATAGCTTTTGTATATTAAATAATTCGATTGTGTTTGAGCAACAAACTAAAAACAGGATGTTTGACAGTTACAGTGTCATCCCGTGCTTTCTCTTGAACCTGCGTGAGGGAGAATTGGTGGTGCAGCACAATGCGGTGCCTGACAACCACAATCACTGAACCACGGAACTGCTTCATCTCCTTCCCCTTTATTTCACCAGAGCAGTGATAGCTACCTGTCACCGCCGGGAAGAATAACGTGCGTCCAAAACGAGGCGGTGGCACAAGGAAGGCTCTCTTTTAAAAACAAATGTATTTTCCCATTGTTTGAATTCGTGCTCGAAAAGCGTATTTATATCTGCATTAAAATGTATTTGCATACAAATGAGCTCATTATGCATACACTACACATATGCACGGTATCGTTGTATACATTCTACGCTAGATTTATATAGATGGAGACGTGGTTAGGCAATAATAGTAAGGTGGTGTTTTGACACATATGCATATATTCCTATTCTGCTGGTAAGTAAGGCATTAAAGAAGGCGGTGTTGGGACAGGGTGCTCAGTAGGTAAGGGACATCCCACGCATGGATATGCTTATGGTAGGGCCATACCAGAAATGCAGCAAGGCCAAGAGGCTGCACCAGAATTAAGACAACCCAGCCATGCTTTCCTGCTGCCAAACCCAGTAGCTCTGTGCTTCTCTTTAACTCTCTGTAGGTTCTTCCTAAGCTCAAAAGCATGCCTTATTCCAGCGTGGAAGCAGGTAAGAAGAGCCAGCAGCAGTTTCAGCTTTGCATTTGCCAAGTCCTGGAGACTGAACCTCCTCTAGGATCAGATGGAAGTAACATTTCATCAGCCTCTGTGCTTATCCATGGTGTTCTCAGCAAAGCCAAGGGTCAGCCTCCACCTCTGAGGAAACGAGGAGGAAGCCAGGTGAGGGGGTGGGCAGACAGCTGCTCTCCTGTGACCCACAGAAAGAAATGCCAAGGCCCCAGAGTACCCCTAGTATTTTGCCTAGGTGCACTCAGGAGAGATGATGGCTACTGAGGGTTTAGATACACATTCGAACACGGACTTGGGAGTCAAAAGAAAACCAAATAATACATAATTCCTTAACGTACGTGGGTTTGTTAACAACTTGAGCCTTGTTTGGTTGCAAAATGGCAATGTACATTTGAAATCTGATGCAGAAAAGCAGGACAGATTGTTGTTTTTCTACATCTGCCAAATGTGTTTTCCTTTCAGATGAATTCTTCCTATTTTTTTTTTCAGCGAAACCTTTCTCCCAACCTTTTTTTTTTCCTCTCTCTTTTTTTGCTTATAATCTTACTCTTTGTAAAACCTCTATGGTATGCTGAAAATCCACTCTGAAAACCAGCAAGAAACACAGTTTTCTCACAAAACCCAACAGCAGTCTTCTCCCCGTGCATGAAACTTACTGCAAATTATGACAGCAGATCCCTGTAACGGAAGACAAGAATGGCAGCTCTGGATGCTGGAAGTGCTGCCATCACCACTGCTCCTGAACAAGTCTTTTCAGCCCCTCATGATGTCAGGAGGCACTATTCAGGCAGATAACTGCAATCTGCATATCTCTGGATTCTCCTTAACTTCCATAAATAGGCACTTTCTTTGCTGCTTCGTCATGTGAATCTAATGAGTTTGAGTTTCTTAATATTCAGAGTAAATCAGGAGTACAAAAATAGAAAGCAGTCTGACCTTACATAGACCCTTCCTCCTCAGTGTGCTCATGAGCAGTGAGGCACCTATGGTGTGAAGCAACTGTACGGCCTCCTCGAGTCCTGAAGCCCAACACACCACAGCAGCAGGCAACCCACTCAGCACACGTTCCCCACACCAAGCAGGTTTGGTGTCTCAGCCCACCAAAAAGCATGGAAGGGACTCATCCTCTCCAGAGGCAGCAGCCCCAGGCTGGGAGATGACTGAGTTTGTCACCAGTAGTCTCTGGGCTTTACCTCCTTGGAGACTGAATGATGGGCAATATACTCCTTTATACTTCTTATCATAGAATCATTCTGGTTGGGTTAAGACCAGTAAGGTCATCTAGTCCAACCATCAACCCATCACTCATGCCCACTAAACCACATCCCTCAAATGTCACTCGTTATCTTACAGTGTTGGCTCCTCCAAGGCATTGATTTTAACCAGTACAGATCACTTGGAAGCTGGAAGAGAAAGAAAAAAAGCAAAGGAGATGTTCAGTCATCCTCTGGATGTCTCAGTGAAGGAAGGGAAATTGGCTTTGGGGATAACTTCTGAGATAAGAAAAGGAGAAGGACAACAAAGACCAAAAATACACCATCTCATTCCTCAAAAGTGATCGAAGTCTGCTCGTTGAGATCATGCAGCTAACCAGGGGCACACTTGTCATGGTTGACAACACTGAATTTCACAGCAGCTGATTATCACGGACTGTAGTTTCCAGTGACTGTCCAATGTTCCCGACCCACCAAAACACTTCTCATTCTTCATTCTTCTGACAGATCTTCAGGAATATATCTCCATCCTACTGCAGTTTGGACGCACCAAGGGGTTTGCATTAGAATCTATCCCCTTGATTTTTGTTTCTCCAGGTACAGAAAAGTACTATGCAGCTGGACACAGCCCAGGGGAAAGTCCCTTCAGGAAGAGCTGCCCAAATCACCTCATCCACTCTTTGGCTTTCAACGTGAGCTGGCTGCAGGTAAGAAAGGAGGCTCAGCAGTGCCCAGTACTGTGAAAGCAGTGGCCAGAGCAGCTCAGCAGCCAGATGGGTGGCTTGCAAAACATCAGCTTTATCCTGGAGCACTGGCACACTGATTTCACAACCCTTAATCCCAAACCCCAGTGTTGCAGCATGGGTAGCAGTGACTCCTTCATGATCAAACAGAATTTTCCTACAGTGGTCATTAAAAAACATCTATCTGGCAAACTTCTCTGAATTCGTGCAAATAGGTCTTCAAAACGATCTACGTCAATGGATTCCATCTTTGATATTTTAAGCGAATTTGTGTGCCAATGACAGATGAAATCAGCACATCTCTTCCTCAGTGGGGTTACTGTCTTGCTGCCAGATTGCGGCTTGTGCAGCAGTGTCAGAGCCAGCCAACAAGGTCTGCAGCTGAGCAAGGAAGTGGTAAGTGCCATGGGGGTAAATACAAGGTCAAGGACGTGGCGAAGGTAAATGCTAAGCAGAGAAGTGACAAGCATCCAGAAGGGATTTTTCACAAGCATGCTGGCACGCTGTATCACACAGCTTGTGAACGCTCCCGTAGATTTCAAGCAATCGCAGTCTGTGACAAATATTTTGAGAGCGCTTTGCAGAAATCGAAGCTGCGAGATGTTGAATCCTCAGTGCCAGAGCCAAGCACCAAAAGTGGTGAGTGAACTTCTTCTTCTGCAGACTGCATCACAGAATGACAGCTTCCTCATTTGCAGAAGCTTTTACACGTCTTGTAGTAGGAGATCCTGCTACAAAAAAAAAGTACATGGAAAACTTGCAGAACTTGAGTGTAGAAGTTGATAAGCTGAACTTATCAATCTGGGGGCAGGGAGGGTGGAAGGCAAAATTATTGAAGTGGCAGAAATGACCCAAGAAAGCTGCAGAATGCTCACGTTGGGCATCGTCTTGTAGCAGACGCCTCAAGCAGCCTGGCAGCTGCTACACTCAGCACGGTAGCAGCACCGTGTTGCTGCCTCGTAGATGATTCACAAGGGCTTGGTGAAGGAAACAGGCAATTCGCAACAGGAATTTCTTCTAATATAGCAAGTTTAGTTAGAAACCAAAAGAGCAATCCAGGCCATTGGAAACAATTCAGGAGTACAGTTTCCCTCTTTGAGAAGACAAATGCTTCCCTCAGCCCTATCACTGCAGGCACAGCAAGAACATGGGAAAAAAGCCCTACTTCTCAACATAGCTCATGTGGCTCACACAGAATCTTTGCTCGCCTTCATTGGAGGAAAATGGAGTTAATTAACTTATTATGGCAGTGAAACAGGCCTTTGCTGCCTTCTAACAACATCTCCAGGCAAAGGGGAAAGTATCTGCAGTCATGAAGTGGAAGAGTGGCTTTCAAGTTGTTTTCGTGCTGGCAGAGGCTTCGGGGGAGACAGGCACTGAGAAGGCTGTGAGCTGCTCCATTCTGCAGTTCAGCGTAGGCAAGGTTCACCAGCCATGACTCAGACATCTGAAACTTAGTGTTTAGGTCCTACCAAGCACCTTCAGCTCCATTTGTTCTTGAGGAAATAAAACCAGCAAAAAAAATCAACTTATCCAAATCCAGGAGACACAAGGGATCCCCTGATGTTGCCCCTGTCTGTTTTGACTTGACAGGAACACAGAGAAAAGCTAGCTCTGACCTGGACATGAATTACCTTCAGACCTCCACTGCTGGGTTCAAAAATAACCAAAATGTTGCATCACAAGAAATACTTGCAGCTGCTTCAATAGCCAATGATTGTTCTCCAAGGGTAATCCCAACTCTGTCTACATAAAATCAGACATCAGAGCATAAGATCTGTCTACATAAGATCAGAGCAAATAGTGTGTTGGTAAGCCTTGGCTCTGGCTCAGACTTGACATCCACACAACTGGCAGGACAATGACCAAGAAGGCTCCTCCTCAAAGCATTATTTAAAAAAGAAAACCTGCCTTCACAGCTGTCAGTCAACTGGCATTTCCTTAAAGGCCTGCTGAATGCTGAATACAGCCTGTGTCAAGTGTCGTTAGTTTTGAGGCAACTTCTGCACTTGGAGGCAACATGTTGGGTAGTGCCATTGCTTCAGTTCTGGATGGAAAGCCTTGAGATATTGCTAAGTTTTGAGATTACTTGCTGGCACCCAACGGCAACGAAGACAGAGAGAGCATTTGCTCTGTACGAAGGTGAATCACGTGATTCCTGGGAAGAAATGGCCCTTTCACTAACTAAAGGGGGCCTAGAAGAAAGCTGGGGAGAGACTCTTTATTAGGGAAAGCAGTGACAGGACAAGGCTTTTAATTAAGAGAGTAGATTCAAATTAGACACTGGGTAGAAATTGTTCACCATGAGGGTAATGAGACACTGGCACAGGCTGCCCAGAGAAGCTGTGGGTGCCCCATTCCAACAGGAGCTAAAGGCCAAGCTGGATGGGGCCCTGAGCAACCTGGTACAGTGGGAGGCATCTAGGCCAATTGCAGAGGGCTTGAAGCTAGATGGTCTTCAAGGCCCCTTCCAACACAAACCATTCTATAATTCTATGAAACTAAAACCACTCTATATACAATATCATTCCTTAACCAAGTAGATCTTAAGCTACAACTACAAACCATCTTCTTTTCTGTATAATAAATTCACGGCTAAACTTAAAATTGTATGTTTGGTAGAACTGTGTAATAATAGTATAGATGGTATTAATAAAAGACACTATTATTTAAAAGCACCTGTGCATGTTGCTCTGGCAAAAGCTATGCTAATTAGAAACCTGTGAATATTGTTCAACCTCTGCTATTAAATTTACTTTAAAATACCGTGCCACTGTAACAGCCTTAATAGTGACTTAAAAACGGAAGCGTGAACCTTGACTTGTCTGGTGTTCCTGGAAAGAGTGAGAAGATCATAGTAATTTAGTCATCAGTAATAAATTATTAATCGTTCAACCTCTAAATTTACTTTGAAATGCCATGTCAGTGTGGTAAGCCTAACAGCAACCTAAAAATAAAGGAGTTGACCTGCAAGTGGATTGGTGTCAGTGGAAAGGGGGAGAAGATAGATTGATTTTCAAGTGTGATCCTCCTACATAGGTTATAGTTTGAGTCACCAGCGGCCTTAGGAGACCAGACTGTTCTTGCCTGGAAGAGCTGCACATGCAGCCAGCTGGTGCCACCATCTCTACAGAGTAAAGCAGGTTTCTTCCTCTCAGATTGCTCCTTTTAACCTGTTGTTATAATGATGATTAATCTACCTCAGAAGCTCTGTCACAGGACTCCCCTTACCTACCAGCTGAGAAGGGTGATTTCTTCCAGAGATGAGGCAAATGGCCATGCAACCAGCGGCAACATGCTGAGAGGGAATCTCAGCTGGCAGCAAACAGTTTTGAAGTAGTGTGCACAGAAAGTGGATGCAGACTGAGGAATCAGGGAGATGCCTGCAAGAAGCACCAAGAATGAACTTAAGGAAACTGTGAGATGAGCTGAAGGATGGGGAAGAATGAGGTCCTTAATGAGTTCTTTGACTCAGTCAGAAGTGTTCCAGGACAGAAGGACAGCGCCCTGGGCAGCCTGATCTAGTGGGTGTACACTCTGTCCACAGAAGGGAAGTTGGAAATAGATGATCCTTAAGGGATCCAAGCCATTATATGCTCCTATGACTTTTGGCTGGAGCCAGAGGGATAAAACAGCAGCAAATGGGATGAGAGGGGGAACAGGGTGAACTCTCCCACAGCAGAGCCAGAGGGATGGGCTCAACTCTCAATAGACAGTGTCCACCCACATGGACACTCTCTATTGAATCACATTTACCTCATTCCTGTTGCTGTGAAGAAACTGCATCAAGAAACACCACTTTGCAGCAGCATCCTTCAGGAGACATGCTGCACTGGACCCAGTGCTCTCTAGCCTTTGAAGGATGCCACTGCTGTGCTGGGATATGGGAGTATCCTAATAAAGGCACTGGAGCTCTTCCGAGCTGTGCAGCTGTGAAACCTCACAGAGATGCTGCTGCTTGCCTTGCTCCAGATGCAGTTTACCGTGACAAAGCAGCTGGAGGAGGTGGTCTCAGAAGGGCATTGGGTAAAAGGCAGCTCAGAGGGTGGACGGATCCTGTGAAGTACACGTTTTCTTGCATTGAGCATCCTTGTCCTGTGCAGAGGAGAGCTGCACAGTGCTGTTTTGCTACAAGGACTCATGGGCTGAGATAACTCCTTTCTAAGAAGAAAAGAAAACGCGTGAGTTGGGGATGGATCCTAAAAAGGCTTGTATTTACCACTGAACAAAAACACAATGGCTCTCAGGCTCATGCAGAGACATCTATGCTCATGCCTCCCTCCATGCACATCCATCCCCCAGGGGAGATGTTCTGTTCCATCTCCTGTGCATGACCCACCAGCTCTGTCAGCTTCTCCTGGCTCCCAAGAAGATGGATATTAAAGATTATGCTTCATGGGAGCTTCCTGAGATGCTATCAGCCACAAATGCACCCCAGCAGCATGCATTATACTCTGCTCCCGCTCAGCAATGGCCAACAGTGGAACTTTGGCATCTCATTGTTCCTCTCTGCAGTCCCGTGCCAGCAGGCTCTGTCCTGCCTCGGGAAGCTTCCTCTGGGGTTTGGTCTTCACCTTCTCCCAGCAAAGAGAAAGCGGCCTCAGGAAATGATGTATGACAGTGCCATGGTTTTATGGCCTCAGTATTCAACATGAAATAAACACTGAGGCGGAGGAACAAGTAAATCATGAACAGGAAAGAACAATCCTTTGCTCGCAAAGGATAACAGGAGGATATTGAAATACCAAACAGATACCATCAGAGAGATTTTAAGAGCCTCAAAATACTTTTGTGAAGTATTCAAGTAAAGTGAAGTATACACTGGATCACTTTTTTCACAACTCGGGTGGGAAGGAATAGCTCCTTAGCTGTGCGTAGCAATAATGACACCAGCAGTTAGGTACAGGAAGTTAAGAAGAATACCACAGACATATTAAATGTGAAGAGAGAAGTTAACTGCTCTGAAAACACTTTACCTGTTTCTAATCAGGGTGTGACTAGTATATGAGGGACAACTTCTTAGTGGGTAACAGGTTTCACTGTCTGTTTTTTCTCCAGATTTTAGCATCCCCAGTCCTTCTGAGGAAATTTTCCCTGGGAAGGAAGTCATTTCTTGGGACATCAGCTTGAGGGAAAGCCTTCAAACACACTGGCTGACAGTTCCTAATTCATTAATGCAACTTCAAGAGAGATTTCAGACCTTTAATCACACCGATCAATCGTGATTAGTAACGATCTATTGCAGTGGTTTGTGGTGTGCTTCCATATAATTCTGTTCAAGTACAAATCTGCCTTGACAGTTTCTGGATAAAGCAGATATCCTTTAAGAACTGTTCCTGTGGGAGTAAAAATCTTGATACTGTAAATGCTAATTTCCATTGTAAGATGATTTTAAATAAATCAAAACCAATCGTTCGCACGCAGGTTCTTGCACTGAAAAGGCAACTTCTTGCCCAGCTGCTGGGAAACTCTGGCCCCATTTTTAAATGGGCTGCTGGGTCAACAGAATTGCTACACAAGCTCTAAAGGAATGAGTGGCGACCAGCTTGTTGTAACACAACATTCATAACACCTCCGGGGAGCAGAGCAAACGGTTAAAAGGAAAGTTAGCTGACTCATTCCGTAAGTAGCTGGTGTCAGTCGTAGCAGCTTGGAAGGTAACAGATAAAAATGTTATCACAGCCAGCAGTAATATAGCCCTAACGATGGCACAGACTTGTGTATGAACGAAGCCCAATTAACTGCCTTTAATACGTGTACAGTTTATATCTGGCAGTGATATTTCGGTAGAATACTAGAGGCCAACTGACAGCTGCTTCAGAAGAAAAGTCTTGCATCTCCATGCCTTCCATGCAGGATAATAATTTTATTTGAAGACATGCAGAGACTTCAAAGTGCTACTTCCTTCTGGTAAGTAGGCCAAATTCTGTATTCAGTCACACTGGTGGTATAAATTGAGTTTACAGTAACTCCATTGACTTCATCAGCATAATTAACCACTGGAACAACTTATCCAGTAATGCCACGGACTCTCCATCACTGGAAATTATTAAGTCCCAAATGTCTGGCTTGCTTGTTTTTCCAGAGAAAAAAAAGTAAAATAAAAACAAAATATGATGTTCAAGTTGGAACTAATAAGCTGACTGGCTTGTGCTATACATGGTATCAGATGAGTGGGTTGTGTTGACACCCTTTGACTTCACAAGCCGCAAACGAAAGGTCTCAGTACAGGAGCTCTGAGGTAGCACAGCATAGTGTGAAAAAGCCTTCTCCACAGCAAAGGCACCTTCTCACAGCATCACTAAGTCCTTTCAGAGCCATATTAACGTACACTGAAGGAGATCCCTCTTGTAGACAAGCCCTTGGCAGAGACTTTTGAACCAACTTGGATGGTCCGAAATGGCCTGGACTCAACACTTTATCTCTGCTCCTGCTAAAAGCCAAAGCATGCAACCTGATAATCACAGTTCATCTGTCACCATCCAAAAAAAAAAAAAAAATACAACCAAGAAAAAACAACGACGTTTGTGTGTCTTCCTGCAAGTTTCTAAGCAATTATTCATATGCGTCACCTGAATTATCAGATACCATGGGTTATTTGTTGATTTGTTGTGTTTGGCTTCTGTGCAATAAAAATCATATGTCACCATTTGTGGGAGTGAGTAGGTCTCTCAAATGGTTCAGAAGGGTGTAATGTCTTTCCATAGCCCAATTAAAATACGTAACTACTGCAAAGACGGTCTAAAGGGAGCCACAGAAACTACTCAAATTAGCAGCTGCTCTATATGGGCTAATTACGAGAATCTGAGTGAGGAGAGGCGTGTTAAGAGCAAGATTTAATTTTTTATCAGAGCCATTTCAACCTGGGCAGTGTCATCCTGCTGGAACAGGCTGCACACAATCCATCCCACACCACACTGTTACACCAGACCCCAGCAAATTAGGGAGGTTTTGCTGATAACACGATAGGTCTGGAGCCAAAAGACTGAGCTAAAGACTTGCTGAAAGCTCCCAGGCCTCTAAATTTCTTTTAGTATAAGAAGGACAAAAACAAGAGGGAAAATTTGCCTTGGGAATTTAATTTCTTCCCATGTTCCACATTTGATGCCTGGTTTTGCCTCCTCTTCCAGCAGCAACAATTCCTCCAGAGTGTATGTGATGATGGCACAAAAAGGGAAACAATCAGAGCCATGTAACACCACAGGCCACAGCCCACCTCCTCCACCACCAGCCCAGAGTGGCATCCAGCCCTGCATCTGTAGGTCACCTCTGCCACTAAGCTCCAGGAGGCACTTACACTGCTCCAGTCACATACCCCTGACGCTTCTGTCACCAAGGAATTAATACTTGGAGGTCTGGGGCTTTCTTCGATTTGGCAAGGATTCATCCAGTCTCATCTCCACCTCTGTCCTACTCTGCCCTCCCCCATCTTTTTAACAGCCACGTTCAGCTCTCAACTAAATCTTTTAAGAATAGTCCATCTGCACCTCCAACAACCACCAGGTGGGAGTGATTTTTCTCTGCACTGCCTTTCAGATTTGCCCTGTACAGTTAGTCCACAACTAAACACCCAAGTTTTCTACAAGTATGGCTGCCATGCTGCAGACTGCTAAACCTTGCGTGCCAATTTCAGATTTTGGTGGACCTCAGTGTGTTCATTGGTGAGAACCGCCTAGGCCCTGAACTTCTCCTTTCTCTCTTTCCACATCCTCCTTTCTCCTCCTTCTCCTGGTTACATTGCAACGGAAAGTAAATACTGCTTCTCTTTCCCATCATACACATGAGGAGCGAAGCAGGCTTTCCCTTCTCCGTTTCCATGTGGTAGTAAGACCTCATGAACAGTACTTTCCCAGTGTGGAGTGAGAGGGAAAGCAAAGGCACACACTCTGCTGCCGGGTCTCAAGGTATGGGACTGGATCCTGGTGAGAACCACAGACTCCCTCATCACCCTCTGACCAAGCATTACTCTAACTTTGGTACCTACAGAGCTTGTCCCACCACGCTCACCCCCAAAATGATGTAACCTCATCAAACAACCTCCTAAATTACAGCCATAACAACAGCAATTTAAGGCCATAAAACAGGGTTATAAGAGACTCCAGGTGGCCACCAGTCCATCTCCAAGTTGGCTATCCCCTCCTCATCTATTATTTCTCTTACGTCAGACTCCCCCACTATCATGACATTTGCCACCATGGCCTGCTAGAAGGAGTGGATTGCTGTATTCAATTCAACATGGAGAGAAGTTGCAAGCCAAAGTGTCCCAGGGACAGAGATATTTGGCCATCCCCAAGCCTGCTCCCATCACCAAAACAGCACCTGAGTGAGCCCCAAGAGGTGGTCTAGGGAGGGATGCAGATCCCTTTTCTAAACCATAGCTTGGTTTAAATACTTCAGGGCACAGAATAGCACTGGTGAAAGCTGTCTACTTGCTACATGTGCATCTAATTAAATGCCCATTTGGGGAAAGCCTTGCAGAAGAAGAAGAGAAAAAGAACAAGTTATTGCCAACAGCTGGGGTGAATCAAAGCAAGCCTCACACAGCCTGCTTCAAACTCCAAGTGATGCTACTGCCAAGAGAGAAACTCAATTTCCTTTCAGAATCTTGTGAAAAGCTAGGACTGAGACTCAAGAAGTTGCATCTGCACACCCAAACCCACCTCACCTGCACCCAGTGCTAGGCTCAAATATGTTAACAGGTCACAGACTTTTTAGTGAAGCCTGGTTCAGTGCTCAGGGTTTGGTGTTTGCTCTGGGTCTTCAGCTCATGCCGTCCCCCTCTCCTCAGTTTTCCATACAGAAAATGAAAAAGTGGGCAGCCCAGCCCAGGCAGAGGCTTCAGCAAGCCCAGCATCTGCAGCCCTTCATTTGGTAACGGCAAAACGTCAGAGCTGGGTATTTTAGCTACAGTTTTAGTCAGTCCTATTATCATCGCACTGCAGAAAAACTGCCTCAAGTGGCAGTTACCCTAAAACCAAACCTCTGCATTATATGGCATACACGTACCAGAGAATCAATGCCTGTCTGGAGGAGGTTCACCACCTCCAACATTTCTTCTTGTCGGATATACAACCACGAGCTGTCCCAGACAAGCTGGCCACCACAAATGCCACAAGTCTCACAGACACTTCCTATGCCCCTGGTGAGCTTTGTGTTATGTGATACTCAAGTGAAGTCTCTTCCAGCAGGAGTCCAAAAGCTGAGATACTCAAGCCTGAAATCCCCAATACTGGTATTGGTCACTTCTAATCTTGGGACCAATGTGGGGACATCAGTAGCAAAGTCCTGTTAGAAATAAGCAACAGTCAGACCTCAGATGCCACCTGCAAGACTTCTCCAAGTGAATAACAACCTATAGGGCTGGACTTTGGAGGAACAGAGAAGGCACCTGGAAAGACCTCTGGGGATATCCTTGCAATACCAGGTCTTTAAAAATCACTAGATTTAGAAAGTAGTCTGGCTTCATTTGTTAAAAATGTTCATACTTGCACTGGCTGTAGGGTGAGGATATGAGCTGTGAGCTGTTCGGCCTCCAAAACAGCATCTGAAGCTTGCGAATCACTCCTAAGACATCTGCAGGAATCACTCCATAAGGAGAAGACATTTTGGGAATGGGGAAGTGGACCACAGGAGGGACTGCTACCTCCTGCAGCACACCAGGAACACCCTCACATCCCTGCTGCATCTTGGTGAGGTGCAGGGCAATATGGCCGGATCCCTTGGCACCAACACACCAGCCTGTGCCCCTTGGGCAGCTTTGGTCAGTCTTTATCCCTCTGGTTAGTAAGTCATACAGCTTGTAACTACAGCAGAGACAAGTCAACCACAACCATGATTAATTCAGACAATCGACCTCTCACATGCCTGGCAACAACTTAGGCTCTCAAAGCAATCTGAAACCCTAATTTACACCCTAACAAGGCAGATACAGGCACAATCCAGGTCTGGATAGTGCTGCTCAGTACGACTGCCAATCTGATTTAGCAGTGCTACACTCTGGCCTGTTTATCTTGTGACTGTCCTAAAACAACCCCACAAAAGAAGTTGCAATATTAAGTTCTTTTCAGGAGGGGGAAAAAAAAATAACTTCCAGTAATTTCATCAGAGCTGTGTTTCACATGAAACATTCAGAAATTGTGTTGGAAGCAATGCTGCCATGATCTTCATCTACACCTTAAAGCTGAGCTAAACTAGAAGTGCTTGTTCCTTTTATTTCCCTTCTTGTCTGATCGTTTGTGGGAAATGTTCACGATCAGATTTCTACAGTTTTGTATTCACTGATATCTTGTGGATTATGTATCCAACATTCATAGAGTGGAATAGCCCTGGTCCAAAAGACTGGGAGATTTTTACAGCCACCTCTTGGTACATGCCATGAGCCCTGCTTTCCTCCTTGGAAAACACCCAGCAAACATCCCCTCTCCAGGGAGGATTAGAGCGAGATCACAGTAAGATCTTCATATATCTAAAATGGCAATCTCATTGAGCAATCCCTAATTTCAGGGATTACACTTAGCTGCCCATCAGAGCTGGGCCCTGGGAGGGCAATGGGGCACTGCTTTTATGGTGGGTGTTCCACTATAGCTGCAAGGCTGGGGAACGGCACTGCTCTCCCTCCCTCTGCCTCTCCACATTGGAATCCAAGAGGCAACTATTTCTGACCCTGCTGACAAATACTGCCCCCTTTTGCTGCTTCCCTCCCTGGCGAGTGATGGGGCCATAAATGAATCATCGCCGCCCACAGCCGGGCAGCAGCACGGGGCAGCTCTAAAATTGCAAGGGATGCAAGGGAGGGTAGGTTTCCTGGCAAAGTCCCAGCTCATCGCTCTCACTGCAAGGCCACTTCTCGTGTGGAACAAACCCAATGAGCTCTAGCGAGCACGCACAAGCTGCTAAGCTTCTCCAACAAGCACCTTGATCCGAGTGCCTTTGGATCCTTCCTTCTACACAGGCTGCCCTGCTACTTTTTGCTTTTCTTCAAACACAGACTCGTCCCCATTTGGCATTAGCCCAGTGTGGTTCTGGCACCTTAATTTTGACGAAGTGTCACCCATTTTGTGGAGTCCTTCTCCCATTTTCGGGTGCCACTCACACCTCTCCCTGTAGGCCAGCACTGCCTCACTCCTCCACAGGCGATGCATTCCCGAGCACAATCAAAACGATTGTGCTGCTCTAAAACAAGTTCGGGCTTTAATCTGTGGAGAGAACAGCACAAGGATTTGCTATCTAATCCCATAAATCTACACTGACATCTTGTGGAGATCATGAGACCAGAACAGCTGTAGCCACCAAGAGTGGAGGGACTGACTGACACCGTAGCTGAGGCCAAGAGGAACCCGTGTCTGTCAGGCAGACATGCTGGGCACCCAGAGCTCACCTGATGGGCAGCTGGGCTGCCCTCAGGGCCTCCAGTCTGCCTCCAGTCTGTCCCCCCAACCTCAGTCACCGTTTTCTTTCCACAAACAATCAGGAAAAAGACTTTAGCCAAGAGATCCTTACAATCCCAGCTAAAATGAGACTATTTACTTTCAAATCATCACTGAAAGCAATGGTGTGGCTCCTCTTTCATTAAAGCCGTGATGCTTCAGGCTTCTCATCAAAGCACAAGCTCCTGAGGAGGAGCTATTTTCATGCTGGAATTTTATTATCTCTGTAAGCACTGCAAGAAAACAGACCTGAGTAGCACTCCAGGATTCCTATAATGCTCCTCTTCAACTTAAAAATATACGCTTTAAGTACTCAGGAAAATGCTTGTCTCTGTAGTCAAGGAGTACGAACTCCCACCACAGGGCACACAGCACACCAATGCACGACTGGTTGGTAAGGTAAGAGCTGAAACTCCACCTCAACGTCTTGCAATGAAATCATTCCTCCAGGTTCTTTTCAATACCACACTGGGAGAAAAGTGTGTCATAGGCGGTAAAAACAATAAAAATCTGATTTCTAGCAAATCATTCATATAAAACAGGTTTAAAAAGGCAGAGCATGCCATCCAACATCAAAGACAAGGTTGGGTTGGCGCAAAGTAGGTGGCACCTACACCCTACTGCCTCCCTCTGCGTTTACACAGTCGTTTGGCCCATCGTGGGTCTTTCATCCCCTCCCTCGGGCAAGGAACCATCCCCGAGAAGTCTGGTTTGTCCCGGCCCAACTTCTGACAGACACATCAGGTGAAGTTGGGGAGATCCAGCACCAGGCTTCCAAGCACTGAAAGCAGACAGATGCCATCAGGAGCACAGCCACCCGTCAGAGCCAGAAGCTCTCGGATGAAGGGATGCCCGATGCGAGGGAATACAAGTCTGTACAATGAAGTCAGCACCACGCCACTGCAACCCAGGCAGTCTGAGGCTCTGAACAAAGCAAGGCTTGTCAGGAGGAATGTCTGATATTTCTGGAAAAATGAAGCAAACAAACCACCACAGAGTATCCATTTTGGTATGCTACCCCAAAACCAAAGCAGCAAACTCAGCTAAGCACAACTTAAAAATCAGCTAACCCTAAGTTGCAAACATGTCCTTTGCATTAATGCTCATTGTGCTAATCAATAAGACCACTGAAGGGGCAGGGCAAGATCAGCACTTGGAAAGCAGAGATAAAGAAATTACAAGGGCAGAACGGGAGTGTTAAATGTTATATGTTCAACTTTCTCATTCCACCTTCAGACTGTGGTTTGTTGGGTTTTTTTTGTTTGTTTTTTTGGGGGGTAGGGGGCTGCTTGTGTTCGTTGTTGCTTTGTTTGGGGTTCTTTTTGTTTGTTTTATCTTTGTGGTATCCACATCAAAATACAGAAGGGAACTACCACAATGCTTGCACCACTCTTCCACCACACCTTGTTTTCTGGCCAAAGGCCAGATCACCAGCCCCAACTTGGGTTTGGTTCAGGGATGGGAACAGGCACAGAGGGGAACGAGGTGTCCTGTTCTCAGCACTCACTGACCTGCTCTGCTCAGCCAGGCACATCTCAAGGCAGCTGCGATCCTCAGCCTGCCTCTGGTCTCAGCCCTTGTGACACCAAACTGTCTACACATAATACCACCTGGCCAGTTAAAAGAGGGAAAAAACATGTTAAGAAATCCCCAAATGATCACAGTGAGGGAATCTAGAGCTCTAGCACCAGCTCCATTCTGAATCCACCAGCAGCCAGCTTTTGCCCCTTTGGGCTGCAAAAGAATGTTTATGCTTGCTTCTAAGTGACTAATCTACACTAGTAACACTTCAAATTCCTCCAAGAGAATACTCCTCTGGGATGATGAAGTGTGCTCCACTTTCTAATACGTGCCTTCCCCCCCAAAAAAAAAACCAAAAACAGCAACAAATAAACATTAAATCCCTGCCACTTACAGACTGTTACTATCCATTGAACAGCCCCAATAAGTATACATACATATGTGCAGCTAGATCTGATTATTCAAATCCTGTTGCCATGTATTAACTCTCAAATCTATATTTAAGCACCTAAGAAGGAATTACTACGGCTTTCCAAACATGCTAAGCACCAAGAGCTCTTGTTAAATGCTCGTCAAAGTAGTGACCTCCTAATAAATCAGTTTAAACGATATCATGCACCTTTGCTTCCCATGCTGTGAAATGAAACACTCAAATACACAACTGAGGCTCCTGAACCTCTCTCTAGCTGTTCTTATAGCTACAAAGTCAAAGAGCTGCTTTTCCCTCCCATGTTAATCTTAAGACATAGGAAAAGGCCACCTCTAAAATTTTATTAGTTTTGTGTAATTCTGATTAAAAAAAAACAGTTTGCACGTGAAGCCAGTGCTTTACCTTCATTCCAAAACTTCCTGTGATGACTACAAGGAAATGAGAATAACCCACGGCTGAAGAGATTGTTGTAAATTGCAGAGAACAAGCAAGAATTCAATGTACGAGGCTGAAAATGCACTAGAAAGCTAAGCAGTGAGATGTAATCCAGGATTCTCAACATCTGAATTAATTATCTGGATGAAAAATCAACAAAAGACAACTGAGTACAAGTCAATATAACACACTGCTTAATAGACACGGAGAACCACATGCATTTAATTAGAATAAGGCTCACGTAGTTACTTCAGCATCACAGGACTAGACAGAAAATAAGCGGGCAACAACTCCCCTTGTGAACAGAACCAAGCCCTCTTTCTTGTCCTGCAGATACAGGAGATAAGGCCTCAGCTCCAGACTCTGCAGCAATCATAAGGAAACTTGCTCTAATCAAACATAATTTTGTGGGCTACTCAACAACCAGACTTCTTAAACAGTAGCTACTGATAAGAAGTTGGTCAAAAGGTTCAGAATTACTGAACAAACGCGATGAGAGACTTGCATTATTTTAAGTAACTCACCACTATTATACTGTGCAGATATCTCAAGAATAAATAGCATTTCACTGAGAAGATGAACTAAGGACTCATTTCATATGACCTAGTCATTACCAAAACTTGAAAATGAACCAACAGACATGATTAATGAACGGAGATGGTATTCCAAATATCATCCAAATACCCAACCAAATCACGAACTAGCAAAATGAAGTGTTTGTTACTGCCTCACAGTGTGCAAAACATAAGGCTGAACAGTGTGCAAAAAATAAGGCTGCATTAGGCATTTTTAAAAATGAAAGCACTGGAAGTTTTCAAGAATGGGAAAGATGAACAAACCTGCCAAGGTACAAATCAAATGTGAAGGAAGTAGGCACTGGAAGCAGATGTAATATTTCCTATGGTCAAAATATTAGTTTCAATTTTAAAAAGACAATGATTTTGATAAATTAAATTTTAAATACACATACCACAGAAGTCCAGACTTTTCAGTTCCTTGTTTTGTTGCTAAAAGATATCTACACATACATGGACATACGCACATGAAAGTATAGCCTTTATTATTTAAAATGCAGCTCTCAGATCAGATGACTACTATACATTTTCTTCACTTCAGGGTTAAGCACTTTCCCAAGTCTCTTGAAGAAATTCCTTCTTTTCCTCAAAATAATTTCGAAACCACTCAATATGTTCAACCTTCTGCTTAACACTGAGGTAGGGGTTTTTGGAAAGCCCACAGATGACGAGTTCCATGAAGTGGCGAATAGGTCCTTGCTTGGGAAAGTCTTTCAGGTGTTTCTCCAGAAAGATGTGTTCATGAAATTCAGCACCATCATCCATCCCTACCAGAAGGGACACAAAATGACAAGTCATTACCACCATGTAACTGAGAATTTAACAGGATAAAGCTTGTAAACGGAGCTTTAATCAGAAAAATTAACTGTTACTGCAAAAGAATTAAAAGGCCCATAAACAAACCACGACGAAGCAGAAGAAACTGCAGAACTCTAAAATATTAATTTCTCCCTCCACACAGAAAACGTCAGCGTATATCCTACCCATCTGCCATTTTATGCTCTTAATCATAAGAATATCTGATAATAAACCTGCTGAAGGCTTATGCCAAAAATCTCTCACCAAAAAAAAAAATGCTCAATGCATAAAACCTTCACTGACTGTGTGCATTACATATTAGAATCTCAACACTTCCAATACTTGACGAAAACATCAACTGCCTAATTCCACAGAGGATTAAAGAATAAGTTACCCTTGAATGGTGCAGAATCATGAAGTATCTAATACAGAACAGTTAACACAAGCATGTTCATTTTAAGTCATTGTTTTAGCACCCTTCTGCTACAAATGAACACGAGAAATCGCTTTTCTAATGTTTTTCAAATCTGAGAATGTATTCTGATGTAAAAATGTTGTCTATCACAACAGCTGCTATTTGTAAGTAGTGACCAATGCAAAAGATGTCACATTCAAAAGCATTCAGTTGCACAGGAAAATGACATAAGGGAGTGTTTAGACATCTAATCAAACACAACTCAGATCCTATGGTAGTTTTTGTCCTCCATCCCATGGATTTCATTTACAGTTGGTTCCTATTTTGACACCACTGCACACAAGCCAAACCTGGAACACAAATTCCTACCTGCAGGAAAAAAAAAAAGGCTGAAATGCAGTTTGTAAATCTGAGATGTATTATTTGTCAACATCAAATCATCAATATTAAAAAATGAGCTATCTCAGTCCTAGGCTTCGTCCCATTTCATATGCGCAATACTGGGACAGAGAACGCTCTCAACCAGTGTATCATACTCATTAAGTTTGCATTTTTTCCTTCCTATGTTAGGTAGTGCAAAGCCTGAAGGAAATGGGAGATGCATCTATTTTTCCCTGCAAGTTTTTCCCAGAAATGTGTGCAGTGTCTATCACTGCCAGCTATGTGCCATTTAATCCTCCTTTGTCTCTGAAATAGGAAGCATACTTCCTTCTTCAGTAAGCTCCCCTTTTTTGATAAATTAAAAAGGGAAGGAAAAAAGAAGACCTCATTCACTTTAGAATGAGAATGCTTGAAAAACTGTATGCACATAAAGAAGCACAGGGTTGATATTTTACCATGCCATCTACACTAACTTTCTCCCAACCATGGGAAGGTGGAATCTCACTGTACCTAGATGCTGACAGTTGATTTCAGAAGTTAACATCTATATGGGAACTGCTGAATCACAGCCTGAACCACTGATCACCTGAGGAGAGCAGTGAGTCAGCCACAGGAGTGAGCACAGGTAAAGACAATGCACCTGTGTGACCAGAAGGGGTGGAGTGTGGCTCTACCCCTCCAAGACTCCACTGGGGAAGGATCTCTTGTTGGAGATCCCTCCTGTGTGGAGCTCAAGGCAAGCCTCCAACTTCAGTGACAGGTGAGTCCTTCCTGTATTATTGGGTGCCTTTATACCATCTGGATAATCCATCCAAAAATATACTATCCATCTTGATTATACTATTTGGATACTATTCATTTTTTGTCATCACCCTACAGGGTATTATTCATTCAGATATTCACCCTACATCACCCTACAACATCATTTCCAGATTTCATACTTCTGTTAGTCACAAAAATCCAAAAGAAATAAACCAATGAACCCACTACTGATAGAATCTGGATAGTGCTGCCAGTAAGTCTTGATCTTTTTGATGCTCCTCTTTTAGCGATAAAGGGTAGAGGAAGAGAGCATATCTAATTAATAATTTCTCCAATTTCCATTCCTAGCCTAAAAGAAATTAGATCATTTATAGCCTCACACAAAAATTCAGGTCAATTAAATCATCTGTTTTGATCTCCCATTTGTCAAAGACAGGATGAATGGTTTGAGGATGAAGTGCTAAGTCCAAGTATTTCAGTTGGACCACATATTTCAGTCCTCAGAAAAGTAAAGTGTGCATCACAAAAAGAGACCAAAGCATCAAAGGCTGAGACTTCTGGCAGAAACTGATTACATACGTTTGCATGATTCTCCCTTTCCCAGCAAGTCATACTTTCTGCTGCACTTAAAGAACAAGCCTGTGCCTCACTCTCTCTTGAACTGACCTCAGAAACCTCTTTTGAAAGAACATACACAGCAAACATACACAGCAGGAGCCTGAAGCAGAGGATTTCCTTTATCAACCTCAAAGCAAGAAGTCATCTACTCTAAATATCTGATTTCCAATCTGCTGTATACTACAAAAGTCTGGAAGAATTTCTCTAGCTAACGGCCACAAACTGAAGCATAGGAAGTTCTGCACAAATGTGCATGGGAACTCCTTCCCAGTGCAGTGACGGAGCAGTGGCACAGCTGCACAGAGAGGTGGTGGAGTCTCCTTCTCTGGAGACGTTCCAGACCCGCCTGGACGCCTACCTGTGCAACCTGGGCTAGGGAGCTGCTTTGGCAGGGGGTTGGACTCCGTGATCTCTGGAGGTCCCTTCCAACCCCTACAACTCTCTGATTCAGTAACACACTCTTAAAAAGAGATGACCAATCTTCCCTTAAAGACATCATCTCAAATGTGGATGTCTATCCTTATAGGGTGCCTTGGTGAAAAACTCATAGTAAATAAAGAGGACCAGATTTGTTTTGAAAGAGAGAAATCAAGCCTTTACAGTAGGTCCCTAGAAGGGATCAAAAATTAACAAAATCCCTCCCTTAAAATGACTGCCTAACATCTGTCATCTCTCTTGCTAAACTTACCCAATGCTGGGAACAGCATTGCAGCAGAACAACCAGAACAGGACTTTGTGTTCTTCTGCCTACAGAAGCCTTTGGAAGCAATTGAGGCCTTAATTTGCTGAGACTTCCACTTAGCCTATTACCTGTAACAATCTCTGACATACTTGAAGCATTTGCTCCTCAGAATGAGTTGCTAAAGCAAAGTACCACCAATAACACACACTGTCTTTTTAAGCACTGCACTCCTCAGGATCTGAGTCATCAAGGTACAAAAGCACAGAAATAATTTTAGGTCAGAAATGGATGTCCTCCTCAAGTTTTTGCCATGGCAAATCATGGAGCAGAAGTAACATTACAACAAGTAGAAGAAGCAAGCAGATGGAGGAGTGAAAACAACGTTACCTGAGCTACACTAATAGTTTGCTAACCTGGTAAAAATTAATCAGAAGCAGGAGAGAAGGAAAAAACAGTTTTCTGCCTAGCAGTGACTTCAGCTGCAGCAGAGAAGGGAAAGAACATCAAGAACATGCATGCAGGAACCAACAACAGGAAAAGGGGGAAGACTGCCACTGGCTATTGCAGCAAGCCATTAAGTCTGACCACATCTTCAGATGTTCCTATTAGGACCAGCAAGCACAGCACCTCAGTAACACGCTCAATAAAGAGCACTGAAGATGTTCTGAAGCCAAGAAAAACAGTGATAAACTGTATGCTTTATTTTTCATATTTTACTTAAAATTATAAAGGCTTCCATGGTGCTAAAAGTTGAGCATATATGCTTCCTCTATAGAAAATGTAATTACATAGATGTTTTTAAAACCACGTGCTTGTGCATAAAAGATCACTCATTTCTTGATACAAAACAAGATGACTGTTACAAACTGCAAAATAAACAGCGGGAACAGGCATCTTTCTCTTGAAACTGGGGTATGTTGAAAAAAATGGATTAAGATTCTGAAGTTTTTAACTGTACTTTGCCATACAAGGATTGATTAACAGCCTGTGATAGAGCCGGCAGTTCAAGAGGACTGAATTTACTGACTTGATATTTCAACCTGAGAGGTGATAGATTTTGGAACGCTCCACTGGAATTTTCCACATGACTAGTCATTGTGGACAAGTCAATAAAGATTCTTGTTTAACTATATGTAAAGACTCTTTGTCCATCCGTCATCGCATCCCAGACAGCATGGTTCCAGCCACACTGCTACAACAGAAAAACCTTTGGCTGCCAAAGACGCCTGGTCCACTTACAGCCCCAGACAGCAGGGTTCCAGCCACATTACAACAACAGAAAAACCCTTGGCTGTGGTGGTTTTAAGTTTGCAAAAACATGAGTAGAGTGTACTTGCATTTCTACGTGATGGAACAGAAAAACTGTGGGACCAGTGATTAAATTCTGTGAAGAACACTGCCAAAATAGGATGAGAATAAATATCAAGAAACAATGAACCATATCATGCTATTTGCAATTCTGCACAGGACAGCTTTTCAAAGACACCCAGCTTCAGACAATAACCTGTTTTGCTCTCAAGTGACTGAATCATTTTAAAGCAATTCTGTTTGATGCCTTAAAAAAAAAATCCACATTCAAGCTCTCACTGAGTTATGAAGTCTCCATTCCTAAAGTGTACTTTTGCTTTCTGTATTTTTCCCCTTCCTCAACATTCTCTCCCTGATGGCTTACATTCACATGGAGTTTTGTTGTTGTTTGCTGCTGCTGTTTTAATAAATGGAAACAGGAGCAAATAGGAGCACAAAGATGTCAAGATAGATGCCCAGAACGAGTGAATACTGTGACTGTTTTTGTTATGAAAGTGATAGAGCAAAGGGAGCAAATGACTGTTCAACTCTCAGCCACTGCAGACATGGGACTGGCAAACAGCTAGCAACTGTGTCTAAGAACCATGCCAAAGAACAGAATAAGCATTATAAAACACTCGGCAGTTCTAAGTCTCCTTCCTCTGCTAGAAGCTTTACTTTAAAGACACTTCCTAGTAAAAGGTATTATGTAATAGGACTTGAATGGCCTTGTGATGTCAAAAGCATCAGGACTGGGAGGCAGGGAGGGAGTGCTGCCCTTTCTGGCAGCAGCCAACTTGCAGGTCAGATCAGTCACCAGCAGGACTTGACCCAAAGAGTGCCAGAATGAGTTAATCTGAAGAATCCCTCATTTGATACAGCTGGAAAGTTAAATTTGTTTACTATCATAATCTGAAACACTATGTTTTAAAACAGTCCAAGTGTTACAGCATGCTGCAGTTCTCAAAAATGATAAATAGACACAAACAATTAAAGATAACAGAGTACATACCTGCTTCGTTGTCAATTGGAAACTCCCACAGTATTCCTTCTTTTGTCCACTGGATCATCTCCTCAAAACCATTCCGGGGAGGCTGCTCAGTTACTGTTGCAATCTCCTTTGCAAATTCCAGATCCCAAATTGTTGGTAAAGATTCTAAATAAGATTATTTTTTTTAATAAGATCTATCAGTGTGCCAAAGATTTCTCCTTGTCTGAAACTATATATATGTATATCCTTTAACACTGACCTTTACAGAGACTAGCACTTTTCAGTTGTGCAAGCTTTTCTATCTTAGATGCCAGCATCACCTTTCTTAAGTGAAAATTCTCTATGGAAATGAAAATTCACTGAACTATCAAATGTCCAGTGAAAACAACTCTGAACTGCCAGAGGACTGTTTATTTTTAAGTCTGTCACTTAGAGCAAGACATCTTTTTTTTTTTTTTTTCCCTTTTTGTCTTCCACAAAGTATACCCATGACAAACCCTGAACTTGGCTGGAACACTATACTAAAGCAATGTTGCTTACTGAAGGAGTCTTTAGGCACTTCACAACTGTACTCTCCTTCAAGGGTACAACTCTTATTTACAAATTATAGCAACCCCTCTCCTGATCCTCTTAAGAGACCTAGTTTTTTGCCTCTTGGGCTTGAGAAATCCTGATCCTCTGTTCATCTTCCAAAGTCCAGCAGTTGCTTTAGTGATGCATCTATCCTGATGTCTGATGAATTTGGATTTATTTATCTTTTAAATCCAAGTGTACCCCAGGAGAACTGGTCATGAGCCCAGACTGAACCACATCACTGAAATGAAGGGAACACGAAGGGATCAGGCTATTAACTTTCATGAAGTAGTCTAAGCCCTGCTACCCTCTGTCTCCCTGAGGTATCAATTCACACTGAACATCCTGGGACAGAAGTTTTGGTGTGACTTCAAATGTTCCACTTGAAGTGGATCACAGCCAATCAGCTATAACATTACTACTTACATTTTGAAACCAAGATACAATTTAATCTTTGGTTCAGTGACTTACAACTTGAATTAAACAAAGTCTCCCCCTCCTTTTTAGAAAATGAAATTGCAAACAGTATTTCACATGCTGCTTTCACTTTTGCATTAAATCAGAATTTACTTTTTCATATTATATCTGCAAATTTTCCTGCTAAGAACTATATTCCCCAGGCACCTACTTTGATTTCAGGGCTAGAGGCAGTAAGAAACAGATAAAAGGCAACACGAGAAAACATTGACATAATTATTGTTCATATCTTAAAGAATACCTTCAATAATGTGCTAACACATCTTCTAATAGAAGAGAATAGAAAGTCATATTTTCAAGCTTAAAGATTTTGTATTTCCACCTCTGTGCAACTGAAAATAATACTGATCTTCTATGGTTTTTTTTCCTAAATTGCTATAAAGTTAATAGTTGTGTTTCAAAATAAATATTCAATGCTTAACACAGAACTTGCTTCTCTGCCATCTATAAATAATACTTTATCTCATGATCTCCACCAACATGAGCCAAGAAAGGGAAAATGCAAGCCAGTGAAACAAGGTATCAAGTAGCACCTTAGTATTTCCTGAGATTAAGACTTGTCTTTTTTTATTAGTCAGTAAACCATTTAACAAATGTCTCTTAGAAGATACTATATATTTTCTCAAGACAACTTGAAATCAGAAAGGAAAAGGCCATCTAAGCTGAAAGAACCTTCTTTATTTCTTTATATCTGATTATAAACATGGTAATGTCTACTTGCTGTCTTACATGGCTTTTAGCAAAACTTATGTATCTTAATTTCATATTTGCCATTTGCCACTGCATCCATACTGTGCCATGCAAGAAACAGATAACTAAAATCTCATCATTTCACCTGAACTAAATGTTTCTACTCAAACATCAGTTACTTGAACATCCCTTTGGTCAAGGTAGCTTAACAAAACAACAACAACAAAAAAACATCCTGCAGCATTCACTGTGGCTTTATGTGAAAAAATGATGGATTTTGAAGAAGTCACCTGCTTTAAAAATAGCAAACTGAATTCCATTTTGAAAAGCAACTTTCATCGTCCAACACAAAGACAGATGCATTCAGAAAGCTCACAGCTGCTTGAAAATATGTAAACAGCACTGTCTGACATTTTACTAGATAAATACAGAAACTGATTATTTTATCCCTGGCATTCCAAGTGTAAAAAAATAAAAAATAGAAAACTACTCATCTAGAAGATGGCAAAAACGAACGATCTAAGTCTTAAAACAGAAAGAAATGAGCACTATTTTCTAAGACACCAGAGAGGAATGCTCTTTCTTCTACAAGTGGTATCTTTATATATAGTTTTAAGTCATTACACAGCAATAATCCATTTTTCCAAAGCACCTCGGGAGAGTTTAGTGAAATGAAGACACTAAGGATTAGTGCTAGTAATGCAGTTCCACTGTTCATAAAGCAAAAGTGAGTCAGAGCCTACTTAACATGACTTGCCCATATTCACACCCTCGGTCTGTAGTAAAGTTCAGCCATAATTCAATGCTGGCTTCTTGTGTGAAATTCATCCTGCTTACATGGTAACAGAGGCTCCTCCTGCAGAACAGTGCCCTTTACTGAATATAAAGGTGGAGCATATCCATTTCTCCACTTCTTGAGTTTAATTTGGTATGTATTTTAAGTGTGCATACGTGAGCTACAGCAGGTAAAGCAAGGCATCTGTCAGGCACTACAGGATCTTTCAACATATGACAGCAGATGAAATAAACTCCCAGGGGAACCAAACATACAGGCTATAGTTTGTTTCCACTCTGCTCTGGCCTAGCTACCTGTAGAGGAAACTTTTTGCTCTGAGACCACAGCATTGAATTTCTGTGCCATTAAATGAATGCAAGAAGCCTTTGAAATGAACAAATTACCAACAGAGCCCACGAACTATTCTCTGAAGTGGTTTAATGCTGTCAAAAGGAAGAACAAACTAGTGACAAAAAGTCAGTTTTACTCTTCAAATCACAGAATCATAGAATGGCTAGGGTTGGAAGGGACCCCAAGGACCATCGAATTCCAACCCCTCTGCCACAGGCAGAGCCACCAACCTCCAAATCTGGTACAGGACCAGGTTACCCAAGTTCAATAACAGAACATTCTAATTAGCACAGAAAACTTTAACCTGTGATACAGTGTGGAAGTTTTGTATGCTAAGAAGTAGATTAATATTAAATATATTTTTCCTTTGTTTTACAGATCTGAAAGCAAGAAGTCACAGGTCTCCTTCACAACAGTGAATCCCTTGATATTCTAAAAATGCACAACTTGGCCCAACTGAGTTTTTCATCACTGAATTTCCACTAACCTGTTTTCATTCCGTTTTCCGTTTCTGGAGAAGCCTTAGTGAATATATTAAGCCTTCTTCCTGCTTTAAGACTTCTATAAACAAAAAAGAAAAATGATTTTTGGTATTTCACAACACTTCACAATATTGCCAGATAAAAAAAATTTAAAAGCACAAAATATTCTCATGAACCAACAGATCTCTGGAGGAAAAAAAAAATGAGATAGTGACTCTCAAAGAATCCCCAGGCTTTTAACAGAGTGTGTTATGACTGAATTATTACTCTGTAACAGAGCTTCCCAAAACACTTCTGCGGGAAAGGATGAGCATAAGTCAAACATTATATTTGCAATCATTTTTTACTGAAATATTTAAGAACTGGAAGGCAGTTCAACAGTATCAAACTACAGTACGTAGTAACTTCACAAAGTTGTGAGTAAAAAGAGGATTTGGTGATTGGTTTTTTTATGTAAATATTATTACACAGTTCGGGAAGAGAAAAGGCAACAGTTTAATCAAACAATTCCTGCTTTCTGACATAAATAGCCTTCTTGCAAGATTACACAGCCACCTCCTGTGCCATATGGCAAACACATAAAGCATATCTATATGATGTATTTTAAGCAGCATCACCCTGGTGCTCTCCCTTCTGAGTATGAAAATATTTTATTCTATCTATTTTTAAACATATTTTTCTTCAGCAAGAGCCTACACTAAAAAAAAATTACACATTCCAAGAGTTCAACTAATCAAAATAAAATTTCACACAAACAGAAACAAAAGAAAACCAATGCCTTTACTGCAGAACACACTGAACCTTGGAAGAAATGATTCTTTATATCATGCAGTTGTCCTTGGTTTTGTAGGTTCCCAGTGAAATTCTAATTGCTCCCACTTAATGTTAATACATATTCATGGCTGCCTTAGCAACATCTGGCTTTCTTGACCTTAGAATTTCACCTCTCTGGTTTTACTGTGCATTTCTGATGGCAACAACTACTTCTGCAAACCTGCTCTTGTCATATTACATTTTACTGATGTAACTACTCTGGATCTGTTTCAGCATGGAGCAATCTAATTACACAGCCTTAAAAGAATGTTGATTTAGGATTATATTTTCCTATCTGTGTGTTAACTCCCCAAAACATTGGCTGAAGATAGAAGCATGACTTGGAAGAACATTTAAGATGACTAGTTCAAATTACTACAAAGCAACATCAGCCATGTCACTGAAATCAGCTATCAATAAATGTATTCTTCCTAATCCATTCTTTGTATATTATCAAATGGTAAGTACACCTGTTAGAAATTCAGGATGCAGAAGGAAACCTTCGACTGAAACTGGACACAGTCTGCTCATGACAGAGATGCTAGAAGTTATTTTAAGGTACTGCTCCTGAAGTTTTAAAACACTTACAATTTCACCACACAAAGAGGGTGAGAAGGCTTCTCAGATACCATAATAAATATTCTTGGAATTTCCTTTACTTTGCAACATGTTAATAAATAAAAAGCTTATCAAACATAAAATAATACACACTGCATAAGCACATAATAGCTTGGGTTTCTGGTTTATTCTTATAGCTCCACACCTTAAGACAAGCATTTCTTCCATTCAGCTAAGAATCATAGTAACAAAACCATTATCATTCGACTACCAACCCGCCTGATCATTACCCCCAGATTACAGATATCTTTTAAGCTATTATTCAGCAAGTGATAATGAAGGCTGTTCCCTTTCTCTGTAGGCTGCCAGCTCACAGCTGAACAAAAATGCCAAGAGAGAAAAAAATATCAGAGTTGTGAAGGGCTTGGTCTAGATAGAACCTTGTTCCACTTCTCATCAGCTCTCCGCACAAGAAGCACTTCTTGCACCTTCTACATGCTTTCCAGCAGGAAAGGAAAGCATTGCTTGCTGGTCTTATAACATCAGTAAGTCATAAGAGATAATTCCCTAACACACCTTAATGGTTTGGCCCCTCAAGAAAAAAGAAGGTAGAGATGGAAGTTTTTACAAGCAGGCCAAATTATTCTAATGGCTGGCTATAGAATCCTCTTTGAGGCTTCTGCATTATCTACACGGCTCAGTGAGTACGTTCCAATTTGTTCCTTGTGGGAAGTCACAATTCTCTGTTTACAAGATACTCAAAAATAGACGTCTCAGCCAAAGAGGGCACAACAACATACATCTACTCAACTATAACTTTATGCTCTTGGTTTTTTTTAGTTCACCACATTTTTTTTCTTCAGCATTATCCAACTAAACTGAATCCCCCGACTTCCAGACCTCCAAGAAAGTGGGGTTAATTTGCAAGGCCATGATCAAAGACATTAACCTTACTAAAAATAGAACTGCAAGAGAAAGAATACGTAGAGAAAAAATGTGATCGTGAACTGTCATGGGAAAATAAAAAGAAATAGACTGGACAGGTAAAAGAGCAGCAAGAGAAGTTTACAGAGTAACCTGAAATCACCATGATAATTTTGAAGTTCACTTTATAGACAATTACCATATCATGGACAACAGAGAAATAATTCACAGAATAACGTGCCAGTTGCAACATGGAGGTAAAAACGGAAAACAAAAGAACATACAAAGTTTTTCTAAACATGGAACATTTATCAACATTTTCAACTAGTTGAAAAAAAGACTTCAAAGCATCCATTTCACAAAAAGTTAACAGTGATATAAAATTATATTGTGTGAAAATAATTTGAATTGGTTAAAAACAGAAATGAAATTACATTTCAGCATCAAGTATTTTAATATTATAAAATATAGTATCAGAAGAGTGCAAATAACTTGATTAGCTGGTTATTATTAGTTGATGTGTTCTCGCAGATGTTGTGTTTCCATGTTAATGGCACTTGAAAAATACTTAGATTTATTTCTTTTATTTGTGAAGCATCATGGTATTATGACTTCATACAACTTAAAATGATGGAATCACAGAATGGTTTGGGTTGGAAGGAACCCCAAGGATCGCCAAGTTCCAATCCTTTGTCACAGGCAGGGCCACCAACCTCCAGATCTGGTAGTAGACCAGGTGTCCCAGAGCTCCATCCAACCTGGTCATCAACCCCTGCAGGGATGGAGCATCCACAGCCTGCCTGGGCAGCCTGTTCCAGCACCTCACCACTCTCTCTGCGAAGAACTTCCCGCTAATGTCCAATTTAAACCTTCCCTCCTTGAGCTTAAAACCATTCCCCCTTGTCTTGTCACTGCCTACCTGAGTATAAAGTTGATTGCCCTACGTTATCCATTAGTAATGTTGCAGACATTCCTCTGAGAGATGGAAATTAACACAATAAAAGTACCTGCCAGAGTCAAAAGAGTGAGATGAGGGCTTTCCGGGCTTGATTCTTCGACCATCCTCATCCATCTCCAAGGACATGAGATTAGACACCCTCATGCTTCTCTGGGCTAGGGATTGCTTCTTAACTGCCATTTCTGAAATAACATTGCTGAAATTAAAAATGTAAACATAAAAACTCAACAAACTGACAGGGGAAAGAAGTTTATCACATTTGTTAATCAGAAAGCTTACTCTCCATTGGTTTAAAAGCCTATGTAAGATAGAACTAACAATTCCCCACAAAATGTATTTATTTTTAAGTCATCGAATACTCAAGTCTTACTTTTTAAACCATCTACATTTAGAATGTAACAACTGGAAGTGCTATTTTAGCCTACAGTTGATACTTCCTTTGAAACTATCTCATTTCCAATTAGAAGAAAATTACCATTTCATAACCTGCATGTCCATATTCACAGAATGTACTAGGTACATTTTGCTCAAGCACATGAGAATGTTCTCAAGATACAAGGAATTTGCTGAAGCAGGGAGGTAAAAAAAACCCAAAAAACTGGACAGGAACCAACTCTGCCCAGGGACAGAGCTGTGCTGTTACACACTGAAAGGAAGCCTGCTTTCACACATCAGCTGACATGGGTCAATCATGCCACCCTCATAAGTAGGTCACCTTTCCTGATCCACTGCAATTGCTGCATTGCATAATCATGTTACAGCATTTACAAACCACATCTCTGTAATCCTGCAGCCAAAAGTCATATATGAAGAACAAACGCTCTTATCTTTGCCAGCACAGTTTGCAGTTTATACTGAACATAAAGGCTAAAACACACAACGTACCTGCCCCTGCTAATTAAGTCCCTTCACTGCTATGGCTGTTGGTTGGAAAAGATCAAGGTGATTATTCCTTACAGCTATCCCTTCCTCCCAACTGCTTCCAATAGTGTGCAGGCAGACAAAATTGCAGTGCTAGAGTTTTAACACACAAAGGCAGTCTCTAAATAAATAAATAAATAAAAGCCTAAGTTAAAAAAAAAATACTGCCCATGCACTGCTCTGTACTGGTTTTGCTGAGTTAGTTAAAAGAGATTTTATTAACAATAAATACTTCTGGAACACTGTAAAAACTAATTGCCACAGCAATGCAGTATTTTCTTCAGTCTTAGATGTGGTTTTAAATAGTAGAATGAAAGTAGCACAGCAATTCAAGTATCTACTTTAAAACAAAAAGATCTGGGGAAAAAAAAGAAAAAAAAAGGTTGAAATCTTCTTGAAGGTTAAAGTGAACTATCTCAGGTTACCTGTATATCTCACCCTACATCTGTTCTATGAAGTGCCTACTGGTACTAGTGGGCTAGAGACCCAACATCCTTCTCAGGGTCAAGCAGTTCCTAAGGTCACACAAGGCCCAGCCCAACTGCTCAATTCAGCTGTGCCATTCCCCACACTAGAGGAGGATGAGGCTTTCTCCAAGAAGCTCTCCTCGTGACAGAGGGTGATTTAGTTGCATTTTTCCACAGTGGGTCATACTTCCTTCTGGACAGACTATGCCACCAAACTATTTATCACATGCAGTCAATGATCTCATGTTTCTGATCAGAAAGTCCTAATGTCACCCCATCACTGCTGGTACGTGAACACAGCTGGCTGCAACGTTCATCACTCCATAACTAATAGTGCACCTTCATTCACTAAAAATAAAACTACAAAGATGTTTTTATCACTGCCTGTAACAAAAAACATCAGATAATGAATACATACTCCAACCCCGGAGTATGTACAGTGGTTAGGTATTACATAATAAAACCTCAGGTCCCAGAATGAGGTTAAGAACCTAAATTCCTAGATACCTCTGCCTTCGAGAGATGAGAAGAAATTGAGCTTTTATGATCAACACAGACTCCCTCTTTCCTGACTACCATTAACTGTAACACCAAAAACAAGGACCCAGGAACTGTAAGATCTATTTTAGCTTTCAATTCCAATTACTTATTTTCTTTACCCAAAACTGGAGCTGAAATTTCAACTTGTATTGCCACTGGTTTTATTTTGGTAGGGTGCTGTTGTAATTTCCATTGAGTGAAACTTCATTCCACACCAAGAAAAATAAATTCCTGTATCATTAATATTTTCCCCTCCTTGTGAACACGCTGTCCTCACACATTTACAAAACAAGGCAACAAGACAGCTGTGTAACACTGACCTCTGGAGGTTAGGGCACAGAATAGAAAGAAAACAGCACAAATGAAAACATCCAGAAAATACACATTCCATACCCTCAAAAATTTCAATAGTCACCCATTTTTTCACAACTGGACATTATATAGTTCTAACACTTGTAAAGGTATCTCATCTTAAAAATTGTTTTAAATAAAAGAGGAATCTATTTTTTTAAATTTATCAGTATACTGAACGCAATACCTTTGTTTAAAAATCAGAGAATCACAGAACTGTAGGGGTTGGAAGGGACCTCCAGAGATCATGGAGTCCAACCCCCTGCCAAAGCAGCTGCCTAGCCCAGGTTGCACAGGTAGGCATCCAGGCTACTGCTGAGAGGAGTCCAGCCTTATCCCTTTTCCTCCCACTCCTCAGATATTTACAGACATAGATCAGATCCCCTCTGAGTCTTCTTTTCTCAAGGCTGAACAGCCCCAGGTCTCTCAGCCTTTCCTCATAAGGGAGCTGTTCCACACCCTTTATCATCTCTGTAGCCCTCTGCTGGACTCCTTCCAGGAGATCTCTGTCTATTTGGTACTGGGGAGCCCAGAACTGGACACAGTATTCCAGAAGTTCAACAGCCCACGTTTCTTTTTATTCAGACATGATTATTTTGTGCTGATTTTTATTCGGGAAAAACAAACATATCAGAAAGCAATCTCTTTCTGATTAAAAGGACTTCAGTGTTGTATGTGGACTGAGGCACTTCTGAAGAATGAACTCATGCCCAAGTGGCATCAAGGAAGTCAATTGGACCTTTCAAATCAACATTTTAAAAACTGATCAGACAGCTAAACATAGCAAATTAAGCTCAGATTCTAAGTATGAAAGGTTACTATTAGCCCAGTTTTCAGTCATAATAATATGCAAGACTTACTGAACTTTTCACACTTCTCATCTATTGCTGGTTTTGGATTGTTACCTAACTATCAAGGAAGAAAACAGAACTTTTCAGAATGAGTTAACAAGTAACATTTGTTTCCATGTAGAAAGAAGCTAGTTCACCAAGCTGCCTCTAAGAGTGGCAGAAATGGCCAACCCAAAGCAAAGCAAGCTCATCGTGACTTTCCTAAAGAGCTAAAAATACTGTGTACACATTTGTAACCTTAACAATTCATCCACAGGCACATTAAAGGATAAATGTATGATCACACCTTAATACATCTATCAACTATATAGAGCCACACAATGCAGTAACTGTGGATTTAAAATGTCTGTAGAATTTAAACTCTCTTTCAACAGGAAAAAAAAAAGAAAGAAAATCCTCTCTGCTTAGACTACAGCTTCCTCAGACACCTTTTTTCCACAGCAGTCACAGCTGGTAAGTGCTTCAGGACTAGTGAGTGGTGAGAACAGAGGGCCCTTGTTGCCAGTAGGCAAAACAACCAAATTTAGAGTGCATGCCTCAATAAATAGGCACAGGTGCACTTGAGGTTAGCCACTGCATTTATTAGCTTGGTCAGTAATAGCATGACCCTCCAACATTTTATCAGGAATTAATATCCTAATTACATTTAAATTGGTAACTTACAGCCTAAGCCACTATTAAGATATTTATCTATCCAGCTCTTCTAAAATCCCTTGCAATAGAGATGGAATAACCTCACTGGTTATTAACAGTTTAACAAATACATTCCTTGCACAAAACATTCCTCATTTATTTTCTTAAATTAGAAAGCATCCCAGGTTTTTGGTAACACTGCGTAGAAAACAAACCGAAAAAAAAAAAAAGAGCAGAAACACACTGATTTTACTTAAAAGTCAGACTGCTGATCTCTAAACAGATTCATTTTGGCTCCAAAACCCTGTGGAGAGAGAACTTCTATCAAGTTCCCAATATTGCTTACACTCAGCTTGAGGAGAGGTCATGAAAACCCCATATACGCAACTTTTGGAGAGGCTCATGTGCATTACCTAAAACCATACTTCCACCCATAGCATGGACTTCTAACACTTGCAGAGAACTCCATTCTGCTTTCTACAACATCCACTAGCACTCTAGGCAGAAAATCACAAATTCAGGCTAAAAGGAAATCTTGCACAGTTTCTCCCTTTTCCTTCCACAACCCCTAGAACATGCTTTCTGTTTACCAAAGTTGTTCACTGAGCACTGTGCTTCCCAAGTATACAATCCGTTTGCAAACAGTTGTTGCATTAGCTTTCCCTCCCTAAAAACGCAGACATCTGCAGCAAACACCATCAGCTACTTGGGTGCTGTTTGCAGTTCAGTGAGAAACACACAAAACACAAACAAATCTTCTACAAATCACTATAGCAACCTACAAATAACAGCACAAGGGCCAAACTTTAATCTTAGTTTGGGACAAATTTGTTACCCCAGAATAAATGAAAACTAAAACCCCAGCTCGCAGACCACCCTGCAAACAGCCATAAATAAAGATTTCATATTCCTCTTTTGCTGAAGATCCAGCTTTCCGTTTAGTCCAACACTTTACCTGGATTTAATGCCTTATTTTCTGAGTAGTTATATGAATACAAGCAAAAAAAAAAATAAAAAAAGACAATAAAAAGCCTGTACTGAGCTGTCATCCCCAAGAAGAGCAATACGCACACAACTGCTCAAGTTTCCAAACAAATGTTTCTCATCTGTTTGAAAGCCACACTGGAAACAGACTGGAGCCAAGTGATGAGTTTCTTGAGTTGACTGGAAAGTTTTGAAAGGAAGGGTGGGGCTATAAATAGAGCTGCACTAGTTCAGTCCAGTTCTTCAAACCTGTCATGAAAATTCACCGGTCCAGACAGAATGTCTGAACCTTCCACAAGTCCCTCCATTGTGTGAAAATTTCGGAAGCTGGAAAAAAACAAACAAAAAAAAAACCCCACAACCTTACTCCTCTAACCTTTCCAAGAAAATAATGATCCTGGGCAGGAAAACAATTCCATTTCTGCAAAAACATTTTAGAATGAGGATGACAAAATATAAGAGGTTTGGTATAACCAGACCAATGATATCTTCATTACTCATTAATTCCATGGATAACAGGTCCAAATTTATCTCCTAGAGCCATCCCTCCAACACAGAATCCAGTGACCTTCAGGATGACTCTGCAAAATTAGAATTTCAAGCATTTTTGAGAATAACATTCAGCATACAGACCGTATGTTAATAATTCCTCCCCTTCTTTGTTTATCTGTGGTTTCCTCATGTCTTCTAAGTTGTGCAAGTAGTTCTGATTCTGCCTGTTCCCTCCCGTGTGGGAAGGAAGACGCAACAGCAGATGCAGCCCGCACCAATTCTGGATTTAAAGGCTCGCTTCTGTAAGAGATGCAACAAATAGAGAAATATATATTTTAAAAAAAATGTAATATACTAAAACTGTCATTTCTGTATGGTCATTTTGTATCTTTCCATCTCAGCAATCACGGCTGTAAATAATCCGAAAGGCGCTGTAGGTAAACAGAGGGAAGGACAGATTTGTCTTACGTGTCACTGACCATGTGTCAAATGAGACTGACAGGCTGCTCTTCTCAAACCTGGGGAAACAGCAGCTATACCAACTGCACAGCCTGCCAGAAGTGAAATGTTGACGACCACAAGCAGCACTGACCTGCAGTGCTATGTGACATAACACAATGTGGAGGGGTTCCACGCACAAGATCATAATGCTCTCCTCATTTTTTTTTTCCTTTTTTCTCATCACATTTTATCTGAACAATATTTTCTTCCATTAAAGTAACTTTCCATAGACACTCTAGTGCTTTTGAGAGTCTCAGTGCAGAAAGAGGCAGCATACTGTAAAAAGCACACATCTTTTGTCCAGATTCTCCCACTTGATTTACTGAAACCCACGTTTGTATACTACATTCTCCTAGAAGATTCATTTCCATATATGGTTAAGAGCATTTTACCCTTTATTTTGTCCTAAAGATTAAAAAAAGAAAATGGTGGAGGAAAAAAACTGTTTAAATGTGCACGTTTTACTTTACCTCTGAATGTCTTCTGCAGTATTTTGAAATGTGCTACCTTCTCTGTCCCGGCCTTCCTGCTTGTTAGTGTCCTGCTTTTTGATCTCCTGTTCTTTTAATTGTTGAAATTTCCTCTTGGTGGTCACTTCTACTTTCATATTACCAATCATTTTTAGCAATTTCTGCTTTGGTGTTTCAACTGCACTGTCCTGTGATGCCACTTTGGTGGTGCTCTCTGTGGAAGCTGTAGATCCATCTTTCGTAGCAGACAGCACACTACTAGTGCTGAAGAGTTTCTGTGTTTTGCTAGGTTATACAGAAAATCAGAAAGAAGTTATGAATGGACACCAAGGCTGAATTTTCTAAGACTACAAAAAAAAAAAATGCAACATTATTTACAACTGTCTAGGTCTAATCATGTGCAAACTGTATGTTAAGTACATATGAAACATGTTTTTTTGTTCTTTGAGAAGGACCAGGGCACTATTTACAACTCTTGGCAATTCATGGTTCCTTCAGCACAAAAAGCATGTAAATGACTTTATTCCCTTCACAAGTAAACTGTGCTGAACCTGTGAATGTAACAGAATTGACAAGAGAGTATCTCTACTTCAGGCTTCAAGACAACAGTTTGAAGTTTCCACCTTTTACCATTGCAACAGATTATGATCTTATAAACATGAATTTGATTGAGACTTGTAGTTTTGTAAGCCTAGGTTAAAATAATAACAACAACAACAACAACAATAATAGTAATATCATCATCATCACAGGACTATTTGAAAAAATTCAACATAATAAAAAAAGCATACCAATTTCAAAAAGCAACTCATAGCTAATTCTTGAATTCATTAGTACTGAAGAGTTCACCAAAACTCTTAAAGCAGCAGATTGCTCCCACCCCTCAGAGAAAAGAGATTTGACTACATCAGACTGTATATGCACTATATCTTCACAGTGTTCCATGTCTGCAGGACTGCTAAGCTCCATGTTAAACCCTAGGTCCTGCAACAAAGTACATAAGCATTTATGAAGCTGTATTAGGTAATGGATCATAGAATCATCTGAGTCGGAAGGAACCTTTAAAGGTTATCTGGTACAACCCCCCCTGTAATGAACAAGGACACCTACACCTCCATCAGGTGCTCAGAGCTCCATCCAACTTGACATTCAGTCTCCAGAGATGAGACATACACCACTTCTCTGGGCAACCTGTGCCGGCGCCCCACCACCCTTACTGTAAGTAACTCCTTCCTTACAGCCAATTTAATCTCCCCTCTTTCAGTTTGAAACCATTTCTCCTTGTCCCATCACAGTAGACACTGCTAAAGAGTCTGTCCCCTTCCTTCTTACAGCCCCACTGTAGACACTGAAAGGCTGCTCTCGGGTCTCCCTGGAGCCTTCCCTTCTCCAGGCTGCACAGCCCCAGATCTCTCAGCCTGTCCTCACGGGGGAAGTGCTCCATCCCCCGGATCATTTTGTGGCCCTCCTCTGAACACACTCCAACGTCTCTCCAGTACTGAAGACTCCACTCCATTATTACTTCAGTCACTCTGCACTTAATAAATTAGCCACGTCAAACTGTCAACATTAAACCCTAAATGTCACTGTTGATAGGAACAGGAAGATCCACACGAAGCTTCAGAGCCGCATGTATTGAGGGGACGGCAGGATCCCTGCTGTTTTACACGGGGCTGCTCCCACACACCTTCCTCCAAGCACATGCGGGCTGCGCGCTATTCAAAACTACTTATCCATTCGGAGATCTCTCCCTACAGCACTGGATAAAGCACAGGCAGCAAAGCCTGCGAGCCCTCCCCGCGCAGATCCGGCTCCCTCCTGCCCGCCCAAGCACTACCGGGCACGGGCCACGGTCGCGAGCCGCTACATCTACCGCAAGGCCCCGCGGTAACGCTGAAGTGACACCGGTACCTGCGAGGCCGCCCGCAGTGCCGCGCTGCCCCGGCAAGGAGGAGGAGGACGCGGCCGGAGCCGCGGAAGCGGCCCCACATGGCGCCCTCGGTGCGGCGCTCCCACCCCGGCGTCCGTCAGCACTTCCGGCCGGGAACGGGAGCTGCGCCGAGAGTTCCGCGCCACGGCGTTCCGCCCGGCCCCGCCGCCGTGCGCGGGAAGGGTAACGTCGCTGCTGCTTGGGGCCCCATCCCATCAAGGCCCTGGGCAGCCTGAGCTGCTGGGTGGCACTGCAGGGCATTGGAGCTCAGTGATCTTTGCGGTCCCTTCCAACCTAAGTTGTTCTGTGATTCTATAATAGTGGTTTTGGGGTGTCCAGCTCAGGGAGAGATACGTGCAGTAGATCTGACTTGAGGCCTTTTGCTGATGCTGAGGAAAGATCCAGTTCTGAGCACAAACACTAACAAGAATGTGACTGAAAAGGATCAGAGGAGCTCCAGATGTACCAGAAACTGAAAGAAAATACTGTGTCTGGTTCGTATCAGACTTCTGTCTGAAAACCAAACTGAAAACAAAAGCCCAGTGAACTGGGAGCTACTGTTGGCAATGCTTACTTGTACATGTACTTTCTGTCCTCTGAGATATTTTCTTTTTTTCCTATTGTATGGAATTTCCAGGTGACTTTTCCACCTTTGGCATACGGAAGCCCTGTATTTCCCCCACAAAGATATTTCACTCTAGGTAAGAGAGGTAGGGCATAACTAGAAAAAGTCTACAGGGGGACACCAAGACGATAAATGGACTGGAGCACCTCTTCTCTGAGAGCAGCTGAGAGAGCTGGGGCTGCTCAGAAGTGAAGAGGAGGCTCAGGAAGGTCCCTTCCATGTCCATAAATCCCTGAGGGTTGGTGCCAGAGGATGGAGCCAGGCTCTGTCAGAGGTGCCCAGTACCAGGATCAGAGGCCGTGGGCACAAACTGGAGCATAGCAGATTCCCTCTGAACATCGGGAGCACTTCTGTGCTGTGTGGTGATGGAGCACAGGCACAGGGTGCCCAGAGGCAGACACACAGATGCAATCTTACTCTTGCTTTTTGTGCAACCCACATTGGCATTGTATGGCTTGACTCACCTCTACATATAACTGGGTGAGTTTTGGTGGTCTCATTTATATAGCTTTTGCTGCTATTCTAGGAAGGCACTTTAGAAAAACTGATGCTCATCTTCCTGGATGAACTAAGGAAAGGCAAAATGGTTTTCAGGGAATAAATGATTTGCCTGTGGTTGACTGGAGATGGCGGGCTCAGGAGCTAGAACGCTGGGATCCTGCAGAATAGAAATTAGTACATTTTGCAAGGAAACCTTTGCAGGACATACCGTTTCGCTTTACAAAAAGGAGTGCAAGTAACACAGAAAACCACATGGTGGCAATGTGCTCATTGCAGCGTTGCGTTTAACAGCTCTAAACTCCCAGGAAACGTCTCCAGTACTTCAGAACTTTTGTGCTGTGTCCCAAATACATCCCACCAGGACTAGGGGTCTGAACGAAGAGTGTGGTTCTGAGTAATCATAAAATCACAGAGTGGTTTGGGTTGGAAGGGACCTTAAAGCCCATCAAGTTCCAACCCTGTGCAACCTGGCAGTGCCACCCCACAGCTCAGGCTGCCCAGAGCCCCATCCAACCTGGCCTTGAGTGCCTCCAGGGATGGGGCACCCACAGCTTCTCTGGGCAGCTGTGTCACAGCCTCACTGCCCTCTGAGTAAAAAATTTCCTCCTGAAATCCAATCTAAATCTCCTCTCTTTTAGTTTAAAGCCATTCCCCCTTGTCCTATCACTATTAGTCCACATAAAAAGTCAGTCCCCCTCCTGCTTGTAAGCTCCCTTTGTAAGTATTGGAAGGCTATAACAAGGTCTTTTCCAGAGCAATCATCCTGAAATATGCAAGAGCTGATGATGCAGCTGGCAAACCGCAACTGCAGGCAACATGCACTTCTAATGGCAAATTAGCCACTGTCCCCATTGTGGTAGGCATTAGATATTTCTCACCAATTGGATCTTCAGTCCTACTTAAAAAAAAAAAGTCAACACACAGCTAAAAATTCCATGCAATTAAACAGTAATCTGTTTCAGATTGTTTGAGATGCCCAAATAACCTGCTGTCACTAAATGGTTACCAAAGCCTCAGCTATTATATCTACACTAAAATAAAAAATTCACAATTTGGTGAGTCTGCTCTTCCTTAGTAACTGTCATATTTTGAAGATTAGCCCCAGATCATTGCCTTTGCTTTGGGCTCTGAAAACAGGAGCAGTCAGTTTTTTTCGAGGAGAAAACACTATGCATCTAAGCTGGAATACGTGGGCCTGTGTGTCTCAAGGCATGGAAATGCATGTGGGATGTACAGTGCCCTACTGTTTTCAGCTGGGCACTGCTTCAGAAGGGCTTGACCGTAGGCATTGCAATTAATTCACAACCAAAACAGGGAAAAGGAGCTTCGCATGGTTTCAGCAAAGGGAAGTGATATTAGCCCTCCTTGTGGTTGCTTAAGCCATTATATTCTGCCTCATCTTCTCAAAAATCTAGAAGCATTAAAGGGACATCTTAGCTTAGGATGAGTCATTTGTTGACCTGCAGCAAAATGCTGATGGGTGTCTGTCCATACCCACTGTGTCACTTGCTTCCATGTGCAAGTTTAGCCAGAGCTGTCTGCAAGGACAGACACCTTTCAGTTTGTATTTCCACACCTGTGTATTTAATCTACTGAAAGAGGCAGAAGAAAATACCTGTGCAACCTGGTCTAGGGAGCTGCTTTGGCAGGGGGGTTGGACTCTGATCTCTGGATGTCCCTTCCAACCCCTATGATTCTGTGATTTTTATTTCAGTCACTATCGATGATGTCAGTGTTATCTTTATGGCTACAGATTTAAGACTTCAGACTGCTGGATCTCTATTCCTTTAGTAAAAGATGGCTCCAATGCTTTATGGCTACGTCTGTTAGCACACATTAAATTTACGGGAAGTTTCACATTTAAGGAAAGAGGTAATAGCCACTTTTGGGCATTAACTCTTATCCAGGCATACAGAAGAATGGCCACTGGGTAATTTCCCTTCTCCTGCACTGTCTGAATGACACTGATAAGCACGCCAAATGCTTCAAACAAGCAGGAAGCCAACACACGTCCTGCTCACGCTCCTGCAGCTGGGCGCGTGCCTGTTGGGGTTCCCAGGGAAATAGCTCTGTTTTATCTCTGGGTGATTAATAGAAAAATAAAAACAGGTGGAATAAGGCTGAAAAAAGATGACTGGAAGACGACGCTCTGCGTGACCCAAACAGCAGGACGCTGCCTGGCTCCGCACACAGCCCCACAAGGCCGCTCCGCTCCATCCTCCCCCGCCACGTGGAGGCACATGGCACCCCGCAGCTCCCGGAACCCGGCCACGGGAGGACGGTACGAGGAGCGACGCTCCGGGCCGCGCAACCTCCCCGCTTTGGGAAGCGCCCTCCCGCTCGTGCTCTCCCCATCGCGCTGCGTGAGGCAGAGCCGGCAGCCCACACAAGGAGAGGCGCGCGAAGGCCTCCTCCCGCCGCCGGGGGTAGCGCGACCCGCCCACCTCCCGCCCGGCCCGCGCCTTCCCGGGGCCGTGTGGGGCCGCGCCGCCTTCCCGGCCGCCTATATAGGGGCGGCGGCGGTGGGGAACTGCGGTGAGTGGCGGCGGCTGGGGGCGGGTCGGCTTTGTCCTCTCGCCGGAGCTCGGGCCGGAGGTGCGGGCCGTGGGCAGCAGCCGGCTCCCCGCGGCCTGCGGGCCCGGAGCTGCGACGGGTGCGGGCTTCTTCCGTTCGGTCCTCCCTTCGTTCCTCCCCTCGTCCCAGGCACGGTGGAGCTGCTCCGTTCCGCACGGATTGATGTCGGAGGAAAGCGGGCTGGCTGCTCGTGTACCTTCTGCGCCGGTTGGGTGGCGATGAGCAGCCTGCCGGGGATGAGCCGGGTGACCTTGGCGGAGTCCCGACGTCTCCGCCCACCCTTGGGGCTCCTCCGGGCCGGGTGTGGGGTGGCAATGCGTCTGGGGCCGGGGTGAAGGCCCTGCCGACCTGTTGAGCTCGCTGATGCTTCTGTGTTTGCAGGTCTGAGCTCTGGGTTTGTTGTAGAAGTGGCGGAGCAGTCGTTAACTCGGTATGTCCACAAGCGGTTTGTAATAGGACTGTGTTATCACAGAGAAGACGCAGGGGTAGGTATGTACACGTGTAGTAACTGTAGTTTTAACTACTCTGATTCTTCTGAAAGTGGCAGTGTGCTCTGAGATATCATGGGCTCTTAAAACTTTCATGCTCTCGCATAAGTCTTTGTTTTTCCTTCTGCTGCCAAGCATCCAGTGACACGTGCTGCTTTGGGGACTGGCACAAGCTGACAGTGCTCAGTGTGATGGCTTCTGCTGAAGGCAGCTGGTGCTTGCTCTCTGGTAATTCCCTTCGTTCAGAGGCTGCCTCTCTGATCTGCCTTTCTGCTCTTACTCTAAATGAGAAGCAAACTGTGGAGTGCTGTGTGAACGCTAATGAGGCGTGTGGGATAATGAGTGCAGCTTGGTCCTGGAGCCTGTGTTTTGTAATGAACGTCAAGGATGCTGTGTGATCAGCAGTGAAACGCTTCCAGTCTGTAACTGCAGGAATGCCGAGTACTGGTGTCATTTATTACAGGATTGGGGTTTGTTTTTGTTGTGTTTTTTAACTTTCTGTTGTTGATTCACTCAGTGCATTGAAACAGATAAAATATGTGACCTCACTGAGGGACATTATTTGGCCTACTGCTTTCTTAAGCTCTGTGGATAACAAACATGTTCAGAGGCAGGTTTTCTTAAAGCCTTGTTTGTACTTGAATGCCTGTGCTTGTAACACAGAGGATGTAAGAAGGATGTGTTTTGTACAGTGTCTCTTGTGACTCAACATGACCTATGGAAAGCTGTATTTCCACTTCGTATTACTCAGAAATATGGCTCAGGAAACAAAAGGCTTCAAAAGAAGCATTGCAGTGGGTAGAAGAATAGGAAATACTGTTCACTTCGTGTGAAGACAAGCTTACCAGTTGGTGAGGTACTGATTCACGTGCTAGTGTTTTTTCAAGAGCCATGCAGTTTCTTTGACAGTAATGCCAGCCAAGTGCCTGGTTCAGCGGCGTGGTTCTGAAACAGTGAGAGCTCTTTGGCTCACTGCTCTTACTCCAAATTACTTCAACTGAGCAGACTTGTCTTAACGGCTCACCCAGTGAGATCCCCTTCCTGCAAGCTTGAAAACAGAATGCTTTCCAATATTTTCTTTGAAACCGTTGCCTTTGTAGTTCTGCTTTCCAGCTGCCTTCTTGAGAGATGAGCTGTAGTTCTTATTTTATAGTATGTAGCTGTGTTAGGACTTGCACTGGGAACATGACAGCTGGACGCAGTTCTAGATGTTCATATTCATTGAGAGCCACGTAGAGATACCTAGTGTGTCTGTGTGATCACATGTAGCTTTTGAGCTGCTGTTCACTGTAAGTAGAACAATTTTATTTTGCTTTGTAGCTGAGGAGCCAAGACAAGGAATTATTCCTGCTGGTTGGCCTTGGACACCTGATGGAGATGCTGCTTCTATAATCAGTAAAAAGGTAATAGTCAACAGTGTTCCCCGGAGCTACTCTCTCTTTATGTGAGAGATTCAGGAATGTGAGATACTGGAAAGCAGAAATGAACTGAAGCTAAGTGGTGGTACTCCAGAGGATTTGCTTAATGTGGCAGAAGTAATCAAAACACAGGAACACTACCTTCCAATTTAGCTCTAGGGACAAGCATTCTCTGTTCCCAGCTACTCTGAAACAAGCTGAATGGAAACAGAAGCATTCACGTGATGCTCTTGCCTATCAATTATTGTTTTGAATTGTGTGTGCTTCATCTCACTTTTCCCTCAGGTGGAAAATATCTTGACACCTTTCAGGAAACCAGAGGCTTTTTCACTCTGCAGTAAACAGCAGACAAGTGTGAAGCATGAGGATCAACTCTGCTCTTCAGGCTGCTATTGACCTCACAGCAGGAGCTGCAGGTAATGCTGAGGGACAGCTTTAATACCTTTGATAAGAGTTGAAGCAGTTTCCTACTGTTTAGAGAAATAGGGGGGGAGCAAACACTCACCTTCCATATTGTAAGGATATGGAAGTGAAACAGCTGACAGCTAGCAGAAGTAGTTGCATTGTCTCTGATATTACTGTGCTGGTAATGTCCATGGACTCATTTGTGGTGGAAAGGACCTCTAAAGGCCATCTAGTCCAACTCCCCAGCAATGAATGGGGACATTCACAGCTACATTTATGGCTGAAGGATGAATATTGTTAACTTATCTGTGAAGACAGTCTTTGAGATTCTAAGCTTCATCTCTGGGTGATGTAGAAAGAGTTATGTGGGGGTACTAGCAAAGCTTTTGTTTTAGGGGTAAGCTGAGCTACAGAGATACTAGTTTGTCACAGAAGCTTAATTGATGCACAGAACAGATTGAACATTGAGATGGAATAGTTGATTTTCTTTGTTTGTACCGAAAAGGCTGAAGGGAAGGGTTTATCTGAAGTGCTGTTATAACTAAACAAATTCATCTTTTTTTTTGCCCTTACAGCTTTTGCAGTCAGTCCTTTTTATGACAGTGTTTATGAGAAGTTATTTGAGGTCAATTATCAGAGTTAAACTCAGTCCACTGGGAAAGCAAAGAGTAACAGACAGTAACTGAGTCCAGTGTACCACCTTCATAAAGCATTTGGTCATCTAACACACTTTGCCCAGTGAGAACTTGCTTTCTTTGCCTTGTCACAATGGTAAGGCAATGTGACACCCTGTTTCTGTGTTAGGGAAGACTTTCTGCTGTTATTCCCTTATTGCCTCTATTTCTCTTATTCTGAGAGTGAACAGTGCTTTATATTTTTGTTTTGGTTTTTGTTTTTTTTGTTTCCTTTTTGTAGAAAGTAAGGGGTAGTCTTTTTAAAGAGTAGCTGCTATCTGCTTTATTTTCCATGGTAGCAGCTTGTCATCTGTGCAATTCTTGACAGTTTTACTGATGTTCCTTGGTTCTTAACTGGGAGATGTGGTTGCTCTCCTTCCCAGGACTTCAGCTTGAGAATGCTGATCTTAATGAACATCCAGGGCAGTGGAGCACTTCGACTTCATGAGTTGAAGCCTGGTTTATCTCTTCTTGGTGCTCCAGGAGCTGGAAGCCAGCATTAGCTCAGAAATCTACTTGCTTGGTTGTACTCTCTCATGCTCACATTCAGGCAAAATGCATGCACTTGAGATTTGCCTGTTTTGTTATTTTTTTTCTGTTGTTTTGATTTTTGTGGGCTTTTTCCCCGATAGAGATGAGAGAGTCTTAAAACTTTGAGTCATTCCTTCTTCTGGTATAGTTCTCCTGTCAGATAGGATGAAGAAATTCAGACCTTTTTTCAGTACGATTTCAGAGTTCCTAAATCATTTTTCTCACTCTTTGGTTTTCTTTGCTACTTTTGTTGTAATAGGTGATTCTGCTGTTTCTCTAGTGTTTATTTCCCACATTCTTTGCACACCCTTGCTCAGCATTGCCTGTGTGCACTGGCTGTGCCTGTTGCTGTTATGTGTGTCCCTGCACCCTTTAGGAAGTGTATTTAAGTGGGCAAACAGCTTGTTCCTGAGCAAATGCGTAACCTGATTTTTACCTTCCTTTACAAATAGTCTCGACTAGCTGATAAGTAGTGCTGTACTGGGGCAAGTAAATTCTGAGTGATAATAAATCAGTCTCTTATGTGCCTGTGGGTCATAGTCCTTAGGCTAGGATCTGAGCAACTTCTAATCACTTCTGAAAGCAGGACGCTGCTGTTACTCTTAGACTCACACTTGTCTGAGCTTTCAAGCAGGGTTAGTTTTTGGGTGTTTGTTTGGACAGACACTCTACTGCTGACTGAAAGAAATTTCCTTAATATTTGAGGTATTAACCAGGACTTTGTTTTGAGGCTTACGGAGTTCATTGCTGTACTTCATTGGGCTTCTCATGCGTCCTCCAATGATGTTGTAAGGAGAGCACTTTCTCTTTTTAGAACAGTCATTCAGTCAACTCCCAATTTTCCAGCTTTGGATTCTTAAAGCCATTGCTGGTTGTCTTGGACTTCTTCCAACAGCCATTATTTTATGACGTGTGTATATTTTAGGTCTACCCTTACACAGGAACCTAACACTTGTCCTGGGGATACCTTTCTTGGCTTTCATGCAAGTGGCATTTGCTGAGCCTTTCTCCAGAGTCCTCTGCTTTTCATCTGAGGCTTACATGGCTGTTACTGCTCCTTGGTTATCCCTCCTAGAGCAAGCAGCTCTTTGTGCTTTGCTGTATGACTTGCTCTGAAACTTGCAGTGATCCACATGGTTGAGAATCAGGTTTTGTGAGAGCTGAGCTCTTAGAGGCCCTATGCAGAGGAACAGCAACAAATGTGTTTGCCAAGAGTAAAGTGGATTGAGAATCACTGCAGTTAAACAGGCATTTGCTTACTTGTCTCTCTTCTTAGAAGAGAAATAACTGCTTATACACACACATTTGTTTTTACTTAAATGTCTTTATCTGGATTTACAGATGATTTCAGTTCAATAATGAAGAAAAACATCTTGTTAATCTGCCCTCATTAGGGAATATTCATGTCAATGGTACTATGTTGTAAGGTCAGTTTCTGTTGTAGGATGGTTCTTTCTTTCTAAAAGCAAAGCCATGTAACAGATGTCATATGCTTCCTGTCAGGTGTCAGCTCCCAACAGATTGCTACCAATGTACTCTCATAATTTCTATTGAAATAGATTGTGTAATTTATGTAGACTGCTGAATTGAGTTGCATTTCACAGAAGATTACAGTGAGGGCACAGTGGTTGTTGACAATACTGATGGAAGTATCTCACAAGTTTGTAGGGTATTGACCTTACAATTCAGTTTGGAAAAGATAACAGCTTAGGAAACTTCGCCCTTTTGCCCTTTCTAACTTCTCCTGGACACACTGTTCTAATATATAGGAATACAGGTAAAGAAATTTAATCTGAAGTTCTGAAGGGAAAGACTTGCATCTTTGGTTCTCAATTTATAATGTGTCATCAGTTTTTAGCACTCTGTCAGCAGTGCTCCTCTTGTCCTGAAGGAGTCTGCCTCACCTGATAGCAAATCATTCTGTTCTATTACTGCTGAAATGTAGAGTCCAATGGCTTCTGATCATGGCATCAGTGACAACTGAAGACATTGCTTTTAACTCATCACAAATGCCTTGATTGCCAATGAATAGCTCTAATTCTGTACTCCTTTACAGAAGTGAACTGATGAATTTAATGCTTGCTTTTCTTACGGTAGAGACTTGCTTACTGAGAATCAAGCTATTACTTTTTTCTTCAGGCCACTAAGTTCACCACTGACAGTAGATGCTATTGTGCTAAATTTAGTGCAGTTGTCTTTTCCTGCAGAGAACTGATTGGTCTTTGCTTTCTGCATGACTTTTTTAGCAGTGTTTGTGTGCAGACCCTTCAGTTGTGATAACCTTCAGTCTCCCTCTTCCATTGCTTGCTTAGGTGGGACAGCCTGCGTGGTGACTGGCCAGCCCTTTGACACAGCAAAGGTGAAGATGCAGACGTTCCCTGACATGTACAAAGGGATTGTTGACTGTTTTGTGAAAACCTACAAACAAGTGGGATTTCGAGGCTTTTACAAGGGGACCACACCTGCTCTGGTAGCCAACATTGCAGAGAACTCTGTTCTTTTCATGTGTTATGGGTTTTGCCAACAAATTGTGAGAAGAATTGTTGGAGTAGACAGGAAAACAAAGCTCAGGTTAGTATCAGCAATCTGTTTTGTATCTGAAATGAATGGGGAAGGGGAAATCACACAACTTCTTGCAGCTGGTATTCCAGGTATCTTTCTGCCAATATGCAGTGTAGTGTGTTTTGAAATGCAGATATGTTATGATATGGTGTCTTACTATGACAGAGCCATCTCGGCACTGAAGCTGACTGGTTTAGATGTTCATGACTCAGCTGAAATGTTCAAGACCTGGAATGTTTTACCAAAGTGACTGAGCATTGCAACTTCTGATGCCCAAGCTGTTCTGATTTTATAGGTGGTGTAATGGTTCCTCTTACAGGGAACATACTGAGGGGGAAGAACGTGCTTTTATTTCATGGTTTTGTTTTTTGTTTTTCTCTTCAAGTTTCATGGGCTTGAACATAATGTTGATTAGACCAGAGGATCCTTTATGCACAGCGTGTTATCTACAGCACTGGCAATAAATGATTGCCTAATGGATGAGAAAGAGGAAAGTATTTAATGCTTCCACTGAGTCCTCTGTCAGTTGGTGTTCTTAGTTCAGAGGATTTCTTAATCCTGATGTGATTTTTTTTTTTTTTTAATCAGTTACCTTGGATCTCTTTCAAAGCTCTTGTGCAGTCTCCCCTTGAGTTCTTATAAGGTCCTGCACCAGATGATAATTATTAATTCTGTAACTGGAAGAGAAGGGCAGCAGTTGGTGCTCAGCCACTTCTTCCATGTCATTTGAATCTCATAGGTATGAATCTGTCTGGATTTTCTGGATTTGTTTCTCTGTGCCTCTCCTCTCACCCAAGTCTCTTTGTAAATAAAAACCCTCACCCTGATGAGTGAACAATCAAATCTGTTCCTTTAGCTGTCCTACCTGCCTTTCTCTGAAACTTCTGTAGTACCAAAGCATCTAGGTTTTAAGCTTGCAAGACCAGAGCTGTGCAGGAAATTGTGTGAATGAGCTATGGAATTATTGCACTGGCATAATGATGGTAGTCTCCTTCTAGCTAGAATGGCTTTTCTGACACCTGGATGTCTCAATTCCAGCAGCCTGTGTGCCTTACTCTTCAGCATTTCTCAAGCATATTTCTCACTTCTAAACTGAAGACAGCTGCACTGCCCCAGAGTATATAAGACTTCTCATGCTGACCTAACTCCATTTATACTGAGATGCAGGGCTGAGCTTCATTCAGCCTCTTACTAATAGCTTTGTTCTAATTTCTGTCACTTGCATCTCCAGAAGGAGCTGGAGGAGGCCGTGTTTTTGTTTAGGTCTCTGACATGACATGGATGAAGTGAGCTACCTGAGTGAAGGCAGCTGTTTAAAAGTGTTATGTTTGATGTGTTGTGCTGTACCTTAATGCTAAGGCCTGAGGGGAGAAAACATGAGCTGCTGAAACATATCTAATGTGTTACCAGCCATTCTTACTTTGAAAGAGCCAAGAAGCATTTGTAGTATGTTGCTGGGAGAGGGAAGAAACTGAGGTGGCTGTCTTCTGCATGAGACAACTAAAGAACTGTAACTCCCTCCACTGCCTCTGCTGTTTAAAAAAATGTTGTGCTGCTGAAACAGAAAACTTTTAAAAGCACAAACAGAGGTGAAACTAACCTTACATTTACTATAGCAGCTGCCTCCTTAGTTTGGTTTTGGTTTTATTTAGCTTTTCAGTAGCATGGCCAAAGGGCTTGGAAGCAAGTTTTCCTCCCTGTGTTCAGGGACAAAATAGTTGCAAGGAGAGCTGCAAAACACTTTCTCTAATGGAAGAAATGCATGTCACTGATGTATGAGTCAAAAAGAAAACAAAGTGCTGAATGCCAGTTCTCTTCTGATATCCATTAAGTCCAACCATACCAATCTCATCCCATGCTAAAGTCTAAACTGAGGCAACTATTATCCTTGTTCACCTCAGTTTGACTTTCTCAGTACGTGACCACTCATCTTAAGTAGATCACTTTCTTTGGAAAACAAGAAAAAGGCCATTGGTGGAAGCAGCAGCAGTGTTAAAGAGTGGACAGTTCTTGTTCCTGTGCTGTGTAGCCAAAACTTTCCAGAAACAATACTGAACTATTAATTATTCATTGAGGAAGCTTGAACTGGATTCAAGGCTTACCACTTGTGCCTTGAGGCTCCCTGTGTTGAAGACCAAAGCCTAGACAGCAGGCCTTGCTGAACTGTTGTATGTAGAATTAAATATCAGGACAGACAGAAGTGGAAGAGCTCTGAATTCTGGCAAAGTCTTGTTCTGGTTCTTCACGTGTGTCAGGATGCTTTTCAAGTCTGATCATGTCTAGGTTCTTTTTTTCCCAAAGGAGAAAGGGTTCTGTGTACCCTTTAGCATGCAGTTAGGAGGCAGCTCTTCCTAGATTTTGTATCCAAATTCCTTGTTGTGTAACACTACTGCCTTGTGTTAGCTCATCACTGAATGAATACAGGGCTCAGGGACATAGTTGGTTTTAACTCTGTCTTGTATCTGTGGGTTTCTTCCCAGGTCCCTGTTACGTCAAACTGTGCTGCAGGAGGGTTGTGTGACCAGTGTTATTATTTCATATGTACTGTGTGTTACTCAGTTGCTGCTCTGCAAAGTTGACTTCTTCCAGTCTGACTGTTCTTGTCCTTGCCATACCTGAATACATCAGAAGCTTTGTCTCATGTCATGATTTCAGTTTCATGATGCTTCTGTGGGGTGGAAGGTTGTAGCTTTGATCTCTGATGCTGTAGGGGTGTAAATCCAGGCACAGGGCAAATGTCTTGTCTGCATGGAAAGAGGTTCTGTGCAGCAGCAAGGCCAGTGCCTGCTGTACTGCTCCCCAGGCTCTGAAAGACAGGAGGAGCTCTGCTTGCTTTCTCCAAGCAGAAATGTTTTTTCAGTGGTATTGAGGGTGGAGTTGAGTGCACCCTCTGCAAGTTTGCAGGTGACACCAAGCTGTAGTAGACATAGCAGAGAGACAGGATGCCATCCAGAGGGACCTAGACAGGATCCAGCAGTGGGCCCAGGAGAAGAACCTGTGAGGTTCAATAATTTCAAGTGCAGGATCTTGCACCTTTGTTGAGGTTACATCCGTTACCAATACAAGCTGGGGGATGAGAAAATTGAACACAGCTCTGCTGAAAAGGACCTGGGGGTACTGGTGGATGGGAAACTGGACATGAGCCAGCAGTGTGTCCTCACAGCCCAGAAATACAACCCTATCCTGGGCTGCATCCAAAGCAGCGTGGCCGGAACTCATGGGAGGTGATCCTGCCCCTCTGCTCTGCGCTGTGAGACCTCACCTGGAGTACTGTGTCCAGATGTGGAGTCCTCAGCACAGGAGAGACATGGAGCTGTAGGAGTACATCCAGAGGAGGGCCACCAAAATGATCCCAGGGATGGAACACCTCTCCTGAGAGGACAGGCTGACAGGTTGCCCAGAGATGTGGTGGATGCCCCATCCCTAGAGACTTTTAAGGCTGGGCTGGACCAGGCCTTGGGCAACCTGATCTACCTGTGGTATCCCTGTTCGCTGTGGGGGAGCTGGACTAGGTGACTTTTAAACGTCCCTTCTAACTCTAAAGAATCTGTGATTCTGACCAGCAGATCTCTGCAGGAGCCTGTTCAGATGTGTCGTAAAGCAGTGCAGTCCTGGAGTGTCAGCCTCTGATTCCTGGCAGCTCACCAGTCCGTTCTTTGCAGTTATTGATCATACTCTCTTTGCAGTAGCAGTGCTAGTCCCCAAAAGCTACACAGTAAACTCTCCAGTCCACAACAACTCTTGGAAAAGCCAAGGGGAAGGTTTGATTGTGTTTATTCTGCTGCAGTTGCTAAATCAAAAAAATGGGTCAAGGTTGCACTATGTCTTTTCAGGTTGTCAAAAGGATGTATTTGAGGTGGATATGAAAGTGGGATGAGTTCTGTTATCCATCTCCTCACTTCCCACTGCCATCTTCCTCCGTTGAGGCCCGTTCCCAGGGCTGTCCTGTTGTCTGTCAGCAGCAGACACTGGAGGTGTCACTCAGAGCTCTGTGCCTTCCTCTCTTGCAGTGACCTGCAGAACGCTGCCGCGGGCTCCTTCGCCTCTGCCTTTGCCACGCTTGTGCTGTGCCCCACAGAGCTGGTGAAGTGCCGGCTGCAGGCCATGCATGAAATGCAGCTGTCAGGAAAGATAATGCAGGGACAGAAGTAAGTATAGGTCACGTTCAGTGTCTCTGTGTCCTTCGTAGGAGTGAAGAAGAGCTGCAATAGGGGGTGGGGAGGGGTCACTGTGTATGCCTGGAGCCCCCACAGGCACTGGTACAGATAGTGACACACTGTAGGCAGGACCTACTTCTGAGTTTGACATGGGACCTGCTCTCTGCACACTCATCTAACTCTTAGTTGTCTCTTTCCCATTATGTTGTTAATGAGTCGTTAAGCATCGCTAAGCGAGTCAATCTCTCTCTCAGTACAGTTTGGTCAGTAGTGAAGAGCGTTATCCAAAAGGACGGTCCCCTTGGGTTTTACCGCGGCCTGTCGAGCACTTTGCTGCGGGAAGTCCCCGGCTATTTCTTCTTCTTTGGAGGGTATGAACTGAGCCGGACGTTCTTTGCCTCGGGGAGATCCAAAGATGAACTGGGTACGGTGCCCTTTTCCAGGTGGATTCCAGCATGCTGTCGTGGGGCGTGTAAGGGAGGGGGCCTACCCACAAGGCATGACACACAGCAGATGTCAAACTAAGGGAGCTGGAGATGCAGAACACAGAGAGCTGCACTTTGTGCATACACAGTAACCAATTACTGAAATCTTCTACTTGTATTGGAACAGGATGCACTAGAAATGGAGAACAAATGCAGTAAGGTAACAGTAACATTGTAGAACTTGAACACCACTGTGTAACACCTCTGGACTACTTCATCTCAGGACTGTTTGGGGTGAGAGTTGACAGTGTCAGTAAGAGAACACAATCAGATATCAGAAATGGGGAGATGCCAAAAGAGGGTAGGGATTGTTTGTCCCCTTCTGGAATACTGAGCAATAACACTTGGTCTCACTGGCAGATTGTACTTCAGCCATGTGGTGTTGCAAAATATTCATTAAAGCATGATCTGAAACGCAGCGTGAGTTTGCATCATGAAAAGTGACTGATCACTTAATAACCTCACTGTGCCAAGTAAACCTCCGCATAGGGGATCAGTGTCACTGCGTGATGTTTCTCTTAACTGTTTCATAATTAACACTGGGAAGCAGCTACAGGTGTGAAAAGAGGAGGCAATTTGGTTAACAGTCCAAAGAGAGCTCTGAGCTGTGCTTCCTTAGCACAGCCAATAAACTAAAAGGCATTCCTTTGTAACCTTTGAGCTTCTGGCTGGACCTGCAATGTAGCAGTGGCTTAAAATTAACTTAGGGCTTTCTGAGGGAGCAGAAACTGCTCTTCTATTGTGAGTGAGACCCTCTGCCTTCTCTTTGACTGCTGCAGTTGAAATAATGCAGTGTAGATGTTGGCAAATGTTCTGTGGTATGCATAAAAGCTCATTTCTTAACCCTAGGTCCCATTCCTTTGCTGCTCAGTGGAGGTTTTGGAGGCAGCTGTCTGTGGATCGCTGTGTATCCTGTGGACTGTGTCAAATCTAGAATTCAGGTCCTTTCAATGGCTGGAAAGCAGACAGGCTTCATGGGAACATTTGTAACTGTTGTGAGAACTGAAGGTGAGTGTGCAGGATGTGGAGGGAAGCTGTTGGGCTGCAGATTCAAAGCTATCCCTCCAGCACCAAAAACTGCTTAATAAACCTCATCCATTGATCGTGTGTCAGAGGCTTTCAGTAACGGTTCCTCACAGAAGCACTGCTGCTTCTCCTAGCAAGAGACCTACTTCATTCTACCATACTTGTTGGGTCAGGAAACAATTCTCTTAAAGCTAACAAAAGCTTATTAAGCAGTCAAGAACATTGCATTGCCTGTGCATATAAAAACTGAAAGAGCCAATTAATTTCAGTAAGCATTTTTTCCTCTTTACCTCTAGAAATTGATCTGTGGCTGATGGAGGGCAGTTTGATAAATCAGTTTTATCTAGGTCAGCTTCCACCTGAGCACATCCTCCCTGGCAAGGGCTTGTACCAGGAACTGCAAACATGGTGTAAGAATATAAATGGCAGTAGATGTGATTCCTGGCCCTGTTACTGGGGCACAGGGCTAGAACTAGGAATGCAGATTGAAAGTAGTCTTGCCCTTCTTCCTGCCTAGTACAACTGCTAGGAACTGCCTCCCCTAGTGACAAAGGTAGGCAGGACAGAGTCTTTAGAAGGCTTAGATTAGGTGCTTACATTAGATACCTAAGTTAAAAAGCTGAGCTTTAACTCTTAAGATACTTCTGTATCAATACCCATCAGCTCTCCAGTTAGCTGCTACAGCAAAGACTTCATCTGTGTGTGTTTACGCATGAAGAACCATAGCTGCAGTGCCCTTGACAGCCGAAAGCACAGCAGTTGGTGCTAACAAACATCATAATGAATTGCTAACCAGCTCTAATTTCATTTCCAGGTGTCCTTGCCTTGTATTCTGGACTAAAGCCAACTATGATCCGTGCATTCCTGGCCAACGGGGCACTGTTCCTTGCCTATGAGTACAGCCGGAAACTGATGATGAAGCAGATAGATTCTTACTGATACCTTCTAGCAAACAAAATCCTTCAAAGAAATGATCAAAGCCTGCAGAACTCAGCACAATGGGCAAACAGTACCAGATCACTGACCTGATTTTTAGGAACTTAGCTCCAGTTTAGGATTTGTAATCTTTTAAATTGAAATGATTTTTATGGAGAGGTGTGCATGCCTCTTGAATCAGACTGGAAGGACTGTCTCCATCTGCAGATTCTGCACTGGGTACGCCACACATCATAACTGTCCTTTCCTGCCTGTAATGGTGCTAAAAAGACACACTGGTTTTAATGTTACAGGCAGAACAGGCTGTGTCTTAAGGCAAAGCACTGCTTTAAAGCCTGTACTGTGACTGCTACATTTCTCACTTCTTGCTGGCAATATCTGATTTCAAGCAATTCTGGTCTTGTCTAATCTTACTGATTATGGCTCACACAGTACAGCTGTTGTTCTCTAGCTCCCTTCCACCCTGTGACACCCCAGGATCACTGCAGCATACTGGCACGCTGGTGGCCTTATAGGAGCTGGAAGTATTCACCCTCTACTTTTACCTAGAACTGAGATATGGTCACATTTGAGGTAGAAGATGAAGTTATGGGTATAAGGAGTCAGTGCAGCATTTGTAACAATTGTTTGCTACAGGAACATGCTAGATACTTAATATTATTAATATAGGAGGGCCACTGGAAGCAGCTACTGTTTCACAACATGGAGTTGTAGTGTGTAAGCCCACAGTTAAGTCACCTTGATGGAAATGAGTCTGTGTGCTTGAAGGACAGGAAACTGAAGAGGAACAGGAAGCCAGAGCCAAGTTCTCAAAGACAGCTGACACCATGGTCTTCAGCTTACTTCCACTGGAGTCCTGCCACATATGCCACTTGCTGCAGCTCTTCAGCTGAGTGGAAAACACTGCAGTCTTTGGCCATTCACATCACCCTCAGGCCTGGAGGGCACATGTGCTTTCTCCTGGCATTTGCTTGAATACACAACTTCAGGCCAGTCAGTGTCACCCAAATTGAGATAACAGCACCTATTGTTCTAGATGCCTTCATTTCCTTAAGAAGCAGCCTACTGCTAAGCCTAGAAGAAGACAGAGTCTCAGTGCAACACAGTTCATAAATCAAGCCTGGAGTAGTAGAGACATATTACGTATGTGGTGTAACACAGCCACCCTTCAGGCACAGGCAAGCCAACCTCTTGGCTAGCAGCACCTTGACCATCACATAGAAGACAGGCTGCAGTGACAAGTTGCTGCCAGTAAGTGACAGTTCAGTTTCATACCACAGCCTGTTTGATTCAGCTGACTACAGGGCTTTGTCCTTCAGTGACACTCAGCTTGTCAAACAAAGGCAAGAGGCTCAATTTAGTGTCACCACCCCTCTACAACTGAGGAGCATTTCAGAAGCCACCAGACTAATAAAGCCCTCAGATTCGAGCATGAGCTAGAAGAAGGAGCTAAGAAACAACTGTGTATTTTACATAAACTGCCATGTGAAAAAACTGTGAAAAACTTGGCCCTCAGGCTGCTGTTTTATCAGTAGGCACATCCATTCTATTATCAGGGTTTGCATCAAGTTCCCAATTGTTGATTAAGGTGATACATGTTGTTATAGGAGTGATTTTCCTGCCAGTAGTCCAACACAGGGAAGTTCAGATCACATCACAGATCTCCAAAAGCAAAGGGAGATATAATCACCAAGGTTGGAAAAGACCTCCAAGACCATCCTGCCCAATGTCCACCTACCTCCAATGTTCCCCCACTAAACCACGGTCCTCAGTACAACACCTGAGCTTTCCTTGAACACCTCCAGGGATAGTGACTCCACCTGGGATGATGGTCCACCACACTGAAGAGGTTACTGCTATAGAAAGCTCAGGAACTATTGCTAGCAGCCTTGGATCTCTGAAATGAGATTCAATGCAGCTCTCGTGCAGTTTGTTACTCATTCCTGCTTACAATATCTAGACAAAAAAATCCCCGACTTCTTGAGGTTACAGCCTTCACAAGTAGGAAGAATAACCTTAACTGCCCTGCAGCTGATGAGAAAGCGTTCACCTAGACTGCCCTAGGTTATGAGCCAGAGCTGAGCTAAAAGGAACTCGGTCATCAGACACTTCCAGCTGCAATAAAACGGCATTGGATTGCAGCTCAGTGTGGGCTGGAAGGCCCTCTCTGCTGTCTCACGCAGCCGCCCTCTAGCGGCTGGAAGTGCCAAGCATTTGTTGAACACGCATTCAGAATAAGTTTCAGACCTCTGTACGCGAAGCACAGCGCTCAGAGAAACTGCTTCCAACTAGATTGGAGCTTCAGCACCACGCCTCCTAAATACAAGGCAGCCAGCCAGCAGCAAGCCAAACTCAGGTCCGTATGCACACCTCAGCACACCACAACGCTCAGCCTGGAAGGTATGGGATCTCTCAGCCTACTTCATTAATTATCAGCTATGGTAGCTTCCACTCACTAGTGGCAGATTACTACTGTTCCTCCTCCTCTTCATTTTACCTTCGTTGTGGTGACCTGACACTGGGGGCAGTGCCTCAGTGTGCTCCACCCACCAACAAGTGAATGCTGTTGTTCAGAGACAGCCAATGCTCACAGGTTAAGGTAGAGGTTACCTGCAGGTAAGCACATCTAGGCTCCATCAGCACATTAACATCACATCACAGGCAGATGACATTAAATGACTTCAGAGACTTATTGCTCTGCACAACAGAACTTCAGGTCAGTTTATTTGAGAAGCTGTATCTACATAGAAATACATTAAGTGCAAAGTGAGAGCGCTTCACTGTACTGAAGCAGCAAGGCATCATCAGGACGGGAGATGAGTTTAAGTACTTTCCTTCTTTCAGCTTTCCCTCATGGCTCAGTAAAGTTCATCTCTACAGCAAATGTCTCACTGTAGACTTTCCATGTTTTAGACTTGTGAGGGTTATCCAGCTCATTCCTGGGAAGGTAGAGCCTGAAAGACAAAATCCAGGAGTATTTCTTAAGACCTGAGGAATCTTTTCCCTTTAAGACTTGAATTTTGGTTCCGGAGTATTATTACAGGCCCAGATCTTAAATTCAGGCAGACTTCGGGCAAGCCTGCATGGGGGGATTTGGCCATGAAGTAGCCCAACAATACACAGCCAACCTGATGATTCATGCTCTATTCCCCACAGGACACAAAGCTGTTAAGAGTAAAATGAGTGTTCTCTCCAGCTCAAGGCCTCTCAAGGGAATGGATGCGCATGCTAGGTCTAATGCTGACCTCACAGCATGCACCTGAGTCAGTATTCAGTCAAGCTCAGACACCATGCTCGCTCCCCCCACCCTTCCACTTTAATGCTTACCAAATTCATTTCAAGGAATCACCTGACAGCACCTGCACATCACCTTTCATATAACTGCTGCAGAGCTACCTGACCACAGGCACACAGTTCTCCTGCTGCTGGCTTAGCCTCACTGGATATCTCAGTCCACGTGCAAGGTGCATTGCTTCCTAGTACACTAAGTTTAGAGTTAGGAGTATAATTTAAGGCTACCCCTCCTCAGACTGAGGGGATGGATTCAGAAAGAACTGTGTGTTCTTTTCTACAAAGGGAAAGAACAGTAAGTATACCTGATACTTTAAGTTCACTGTTCTGTTGTCTAAACCTACCATTTCAGGTAGGCAGGCCAGAAGGAGCTGGAGCCTCTTTACTTATCTACCACTCCCCTGCCAAGACAGACAAGCCCAAGTTTCACTGGCAGGACCTCCCCCAGGAATTCTGGTCTCAACAAGAACAAGCCCACAAGAGTTTTTGAACTTAGAACAAAAGCATGAGAAGCAGTACATTAAGAGCCTCTCTCTGGGATCCAAAACACTGATAACCAACTCCTAACATTAGCATTGCTTAGATGCTGAATTCAAGTTTCAGCCTCTGTCAGCTGTGCTACTGACATCTGAATAGTTAACTACCTTGAACAAAAAGGTATTACTAACAGAGTGCTGGGAAACAAGCCAGCAGATTAAGGTTATTGACAGGACAAGGGGAATGGTTTTAAACCAAAGAGAGAAGAGATTAAGATTAGATATTAGGAGGAAATTCTTTACTCAGAGGGTGGTAAAGCACAGGCTGTGCAGAGAGGCTGTGGGTGCCCCATCTCTGGAGGTGCTCAAGGCCAGGTGGATGGGGTCCTGAGCTGCAGGGCCAGCCCACAGCAGGAGGTTGGAACCAGATGGGTTTTAAGCTCCTTCCAACCCAAGCCATTCAGTGACTCTGCTTCAAACGCTTCACACAATACAAATGTGTGCCAAGTGCCTGTTCACAAGTTAGAACTGAAAATCAGAAACTCATACAGAAGCTAAGACTGGCTTGATTAGCACACTGTTTCAGCTCTCAGCACTGTGTTCAGTAACTGCCAGCTCTGCTCAGACACCAGCAGTTTGGTTCTGAAGGCAGCTGCTGCAATTGCTTACCTGTTATTTTCAATAAAGGAAGTGTTGAACCAGAAGAAAAATGGGCAGTCATCATAGCCTTTTGGAAGATCCTGGAGAGAAATTCTTCATTTAAGGAATGATTTCTGCAGATATGATCACCCATGTATCCTCAGCAGTTGGGTTTACAAAACCAGCATGCTACAAGCAGTACATTTAAAGAAACAGATCCACACCCAGATCACATTCTTCATTTAACTTGTTCCAAGAGAAGCAGCAGGTACCCAATTAAGACATTTCAGTTGTTCCATATGAACAGCCACCCCACCTGCCCAAGCTGCTGCAGTAACACTTGCTATATTCACACTGCATTGCAGCAGCTGTTGTTTGCCCCCCCAACAAGAGTCACCAGGGGTAAAAACAAGAACAACAAAAAATAGACTTTGCCCCACAGAGCTAAGCCAGTCAAGACCCAGCTGGCATTTGCGTTTCTGCCCCTCCTCAACCTGAGGTGAGGATCTTGATGCTGTTGTACTTACAGAATTAGATTCAAATCTGACTTTCACATCACCACTTATAACAGGGCTGTCTTCCAAGCCAATGACTACAGAGTCACTTTCAGAATCAAAGAAGAGCTGGGTAACAGAGCAAAACAGAATATTTGTGAAAATGTACCACAGAGACAAAGGGTCAACTGATGGCAATAAGCTGCTGATTCATTGTATATAAGTACAGTAGCAGTTCTTAACAATTTAGGCTTCTCAGGTCAGAGTGAACCATTAAGTATGAAGTGACTTCCAGGGAAGCTTTTTACTACCTTACACTATTTTCCCTAAGGCTTAGCAAAGCTTCCCCTTTCTGAAGTTCGTATTGTCTATTTACTTAAATAGTTCTACATCCAATATCCAGCTTTTGTGACTCAGCTGAGCTCCATATTCTCACCTTGCAGTTCCCTTGTGTGGCACACACACACTCCAACACAACTTGCTTCTTCATTATTATCTGCACCTTCATATCAGTTCCATTGCCTTTCCCAACTCCTAGGAAGAAAGAAGTTGCATTACACTGGAGCACACACACCTGCTGAAAACTAGGCAGAAATCAAAGCCAAGTACATCAGTCTTATTCAAAATTGCCTTGCTGCAGACTTCAGGAGAACTCAAACCCTGAAGGTAGCTTGAATGCCAGTGTCTGAGAGCTTGATTTTTGAAGTAATAGTGAAGCAGGAACAAAATTACAGTACATAATCACAAAATCAGAGTCCCAAATCACAGTAAGCCTGCATTCCTACCACAGGAATAATAAGAGACAGTACAGAGATCAGCTGCCTGTGCTAAGCAGCCATCACCAGATAGGGAAAGGTCCAAATTCAAAAGTTCTTACCATGTATAGAGTGGATTTTGAGGTTTTTTATTTTGAGTTGTCTCTCTGGTGGGAGTTTGAAGTTATACTTGTTTTTCAGGATCTCATAATACCCAACATACCTACTCTGTAATGCAAAAAACCCAGACACATTATGCAGCTCCTGTATCCCACACAGCCTAATTCCATGTAGAAGGATTAAGTACATCTGCACTGAGTTCTTCTCTCAAGTCCAAAGCTTAGAAGAAATTAAGCTATTTGCTCTTCCCTTCCACAGTTTAAGCATCTGGTTGTTAAATTTCTAAACAAGCTTTACATCTTTTCTAAATAGTACTCATACTTACTTGGTGAGTTAAGAAGAAATCTGTACTTTAGATCAGCAGAAAGCATGGGGCTTTTCGTTGTTTAAGCATTTTGCCCCTTAAAAAGCTCTAGGAAACACTCAAAGAAAAAGCACCTACTGGAGAAGTGGCCATACTTTCATTCTTCCATTCCGTTTCCAGCAACTGGAATACCTCTGCCAACAGCTTCATCTCACAGAACACAGTGAATCAATAGAGTTCAAAGGGAAGCACTAAACACGCTATCTCTAGAGGATGTATTCCTCCACTCTGACACAGCAGTACTGTAGCATCCCCAGGCCAGACTGCAGGCTCTAGTGTATCAAACAGCTTTATTACCTTGCAGCATCATGCCTTAAACACTGGAACAGGTTCCTCAGAGAAATGAGTCCCTGTCTGTGGAGATAGTCTAAATGTAACCAGGAATGGTCCTGGGCAGCCTGCTCCAGCTCACCTGACTTCAACAGTGGGGCTGGACTGGATGCTCTCCTAGACTGGGAGCCCAGGTACCACACTGCTCTCAGAAGCATTAAGAAGTGTGCTGTAGCAAGGGGATAGAAAAAAGATGCAGTGCAACCCTATTGCATTGATATTCCAACCCCTACAGAAAAGAGTACAGTAGGTTCCTACTGCTTAATTCCTGAACTTGCATCTTGGAAGCTGCTCCATCTCTGCCACCTTGTTCAAGTACTCACAAGGCTAAGGTTAGCTCAGCTCATTACAGAACCTGCTCAACCTTACCTGGGATGGAGTTTCAACTCCTTGAAATTTAGTACTTGTAGTTCTGTCAGTTCTTCTCTCCCCAAAGTAGTCCAAACTCTCCTACATAGGAAGATTTCAAGAGTGAATTATACCTCACCACCATTCCCCTTCCTGATGATAGGGCAAAGCAGAGTTAAACTAGTCAAAACTGAAGAAACACAAAAAGATAAGAAACTTTTGTCTTCTAGCTAGGTCATGTACATAGAAGGTAATGTACTTTGAAAGAGAACAACATGCTTAATTGCAGTAGAACCATATACAAGTTCCTGTGGCACACAACAGCTGCACATTTGTGAAGATTCAGACTGAACTCAGAGAAAAGCAAGTGGCCAAACTGATGCATGCTCCAGAAAGGAGTGGAAACCACGTTGCAGAAACCCAGGTTTCCTAGTCTGTGCTACAGACCTGGTATAGCAATTGAGACCAAGACCACAAACACTTCTCAATGCCTTACACAACTTGGAAGAACAGGAAAGACAACTACACAAGGCTACTTAAACAGAGACACTTGCTTTAGTAGTATATGCTGAGAAGCCACCTACAGTTTGAAGTAGCTGCTTGGTTCTAAAGACATGCTTCAAAGGCCACTGTTTCTGATCAGAAACAGTCTTAAACAGAAAGGAGTCTACACAGTTGCAAGACTTTTCCTTAAAATACAGGCTCCTCACAATATACTTAGCTTATAGTATCAGTGCATTTCACCAATAAAATAGATCCTAATGACAAGTAAGTACTGAAAGATGCAGAAATAAAAGCTATTTTCACCTTTGCACTCTCAAACTGGTCACTGTGAATCAGCCAGGTACAGACCATAGTTCCAGTTCTACCTGCATTAGAATTAAGAGAAACTGAATTATATGAGCTCAAAGGTTTGAGAATTATTTTTGTGGAAATGAAGTCTTAACTTGAACTAGAGATAACAGGAAATAAGTGGCTCTTAAGTAACCAAGTACCTCTATTTCTGAGAAGAATAAAAACCAAGCACTACAGTTTTTACCTCATTTCTTGAAAGCAGTCCCAGTAATTCCTTACAATATTACTTGAGATATATGTATGAAGCTGGTCAATGTATGAAGCTGATCAGTAATTGCATCCCCTCTTTAGCAGGAGATAGAGTCAAGCACACCTTACCTGATCATGCTATAGCATCAGCAAGCACCACTCCAGATCTCAAGGGTTACTTCTCCACTCCAACTTTCCCCTGTCAGCCCTACTAAAAAGGCATCAGGACTACCAGCACACACCTCCAGTACCATCTCAGCCTTGAATTCAAGCCTGAAGCCACACAGTCCCTCCCCACCCTTGTTCTTCAAGCTGCTTTGACCTGCAGGTTGGCTCAGCATTCAGTTCCATTAAACCTTCTAAGTTATGCTCCTAGCTACAGAGAAGAAGCCTCTTGTAGACATCCAGTTTGAGTCAAGTGAACCAGAATTGGTAGCCACCTGATGCTACTTCTGAAGACATGAAATTTGCAGGGCTTGTTCACACAGCTACTGATGTACTTCAACAGTTCCTGCACTACTACAGATTACACACAACACCCACAGGTCAGCTCAAGCTGGAGCTCACACAAGCCTGTCCCCACAAAGCTACCATCTCCTCCTCCTCAATATCTTATGTGTCTTAAGGATTGAGCAGTGCCTTGGACACCCTGCAGAGACATTCAGCAGCTCAAATAGACAGTAGTGCAGAATATTTCTTGCAGGTGACTGTCAGAAAGCTAAAGTAGCAGCTTAATCACTAGTAGCAGCATCAGTAGCTCCCAGTCCACAACCTCTGCATACCAGGAGGGTCAGGACAGCAGGAAGTTATTGAAGTGTTCAGGTTAGTGCTGTTTCTTAAAACTACTGCAAAATAGGTCTGTGCAACACTGAACAGCGTGGTACCATTGCCAGTTATCACATTCTATAGGCACTGTAACTAAAATCATAGCATTGATTTAAGTATAGCCTGGTACTCTAAATGCACCTGAGTTTGACAAAGAGCATATCATTTGTGGCATGCCAGGCTGTACACAAGAAGTCTTACCCTTGCCTCCTTTACAGTGGATTGCTATGATATTCTTCTCATCTTGACTCATCCACTCACGGACACTGGTAGTGAACTTCAGCATGTCCCTAGATAAGAGAAAGATCAGTACAGCCACAGCAGAAGCATGAAAAGTTATGATGGAGCCAGTAGATATTGACACAACTCACTGTAATGCTGGGACATTGTGGTCATCAATAAAGATCCTCTCTACCCTGTAGTGGAAGTGCTTAGGGTCATAGCCTTTCTCACCTATAATGTAAGATCTGGAGTTATAACAGGAGCTTGCAACGCAGGAAGTAGCTTATGATACAGAACTGCTGGTCTGAGCATAAAAGAGCATTTAAGTTTTAAGTCCTTGGAGATCTGATAGCATCAGCACCACACCTTGAAGTGTTATTTTTTTTTTTTAGCAGTTGTATCTAGTAGTCAGCAACTAAGCATACTTACTGCAGAGATTATAGACTTTATAGTGGCCTGCATGCTTGGTGTCCAAAAACCTTGCAACTTCCTGAAGCAACAAGAAACAAGTTCAAAGTAGTTAGTGCTCTGCTCCTTATTTCCACTGCCACCTCATCCCTCACGTGATCTTAACAAGTGCATTCATGAAGAGTCCTTGAACAAGAGGCCTTTTCATCAGCCCAATAGTTTAAATTCCTGTCTCAATTCTGAGAAAGAATAACTGTGACTAGATTCCTTACTCTATATATTTATGTAGAAAATACCAGACAGCACAGTTCTAAATGGAATGCCACCACAAGCGTTTAAACATGGTTAGATAGTGAATAATATGAGCTGTCACTAGCCTGTGAGAATTTATTTGGTTCACTAAAAGATTCCTCCAAGAAGAGATATCAGAACATCATCACACCCACACTGCAAGATGCAATGCAGCACAGGGGACACCACTATTCAAACACTCCAACCAGCCACGCCAGGACTAGGATTCAGTAGTGTAATCCATGTACAAGTTAGTGGGAACCTAGAAGTGAAACAGCACTTAGAAATACCCAACCTGGTAACAAGAGATTCTTACCTCTATAGGATTCCTGTAGAAAGACTGCTTCCCAGAAGATGGAAAAGACATTGCAATGACACGATCTGTAGAGAAAACAACAATCAGAAGTCACAACATGGAGGCAAACTCCCCCCCCCCAAGGCTAAGGACACTATGGAGTAGATTCCTACCCTAGGAATACACTGTTTAAGAGAACCACTTAACTGTTTCCAAAAGATTTCCCCCCCCATCCCTGCAGTTAGCATAGCTAGAGCAGGCTAAGGAACCTTCCTGAAGGATCAGCTACTCGTCAGTGCCAGCCACCATAGAACTGGAGACAAAAGCCCTACAGTAAGCTAGTCAGTAGTTACTTAGAAATTCTGTGGCCTGGGGAAACTATCACTACATACAACACATACAACTTCTCTCCCAGAGGAAGAATCCTTGAAAACAGTAAGAAACCCAATTCCTAAATCCCAAAGAAAAGGAGTAGGAGTGATTTAAATTCAGAGTAAAATTTAAGTAGCCTACTGAAAGAACTGCATTTCATAAGCACTTGAAATAACTTGTGTTAGTAGGGTGTTTCATGCTGTGAAGTATCATCTGTTGCTACAGGATTTCTACAAACCAGTGACATAAGTGAGATCCAGATCAAAGCCATCTTTCATATAACGCCTTTTGTTTTCAGAGACCTGTGAAAACAGAACACAGTCTTTCAAGAGAATGACACCTATTACCAGGGGAAAAAAAAAATAAATCCACACTCTGAAGCCAAGCCACGTTCCAGAACCTCATTTTGCTTTCACAGAATTCACAGTATTACTTGAGAACAAATTTGATTGTGTTATTTAAATGATCTCCTATTACCTAAAGGAATTCTTGCCTTGAAGTATAGAAGCTTACTCTAGGAAAAACACAGTAGATTTCCCACAAACTGCAGCGTGAGTATGTCACTGCTGCTTAAGTGTTTGGGGCTGAATGAAAGGGAGAATAACTAGGTATTTACTCCTCTGTAAGGGGTCAAACTCAAAGCTCCAAGGATTAGTACCTGGAGGAAAGTAAAAAGCATTTTAAGTGGCCAAGGCTTCAATGCATCTAACAGATGAGCTGACTGGTTCCTCCTTGGATGAGGAGATGTTGGTGAAAACAGCCTATGCACCACACAAACAAGCAATTAACAAGACATGCCACAGTGTCACAATCACTGATATACTGGCTTTGTAGGTCAAGGAGCTTCTTGCTCAATCAGATTGCAAGAATTGCTAGCTATGCAGCAGTCAGAGGCAGAACTGCAATACCCAAAGACACAGAACAGGCACTGAAACTGATAATGCAGCAGGAGATATGTATGCTGCAGACAGACTTGCTGCTCACCATTTTTTGATGGCTGCCTGGAGAAAGGAATAGTATATCTAAGCAACTATTACTAAGTCAGCTTACCATCCTTCTGGTTACCACCTCAAGTTGTTTCTTCTGTGAAGCCAGGCGAAATATTCTTATTAAGATGACAATTCTCAGAACTCGAAGGAGAGTAACCATTCTAGATAAAAGAGATTCATTGTGAAAAAAGCATTAAGCCTAGATATAAAAATAAAACTTTGTTTCATGTAAAAAAAACCCCACGGCCTGAAGTACCACAGTTTTATTATTGAGGGTGCTGGGGATGCATGTTCTGAATGAGTAACTAGAAAATCTCAGTTGAGAAAGTTCCTAGACGAGACACTATCTCTGCCCAGCAAGCCACAAATTCCCTTAACACTGCCAATTATCCCTTGACAGTTAAATGTACAGTTAAGTAGAACCAACCACCTGAGAAACAAGCTGAAAAGAGAAGGTAAATAAGCTAGACATGCTTGAATAAGAAACCTTTAATCATTCAACAATTTGACAAATTTAGTTGAGAAACTTTGAACTCCTACTGAACTTTGGATCAGGCAAGAGCCTTATGTGAGTGGCTCTACAGAAACAGGGGCTGTTGCTTCAGCATACCCTTAGGGACAAGGGCAAACTAACATTCATTTCTTAAGGAGGTACAGGAGCATGTGTATGTTTCAGGTCCTGTTACACCTTGGTAAGAACCTTGTAAGTACCCACAGCTCTGCAACAGCTGCAAAGGCAGCTAGTTAAGCATTAGTTAGGGAGCAAGAGGCATTAGGGAGAAAGAGGTAGAAGAAACAAGACCACATCTTATAACTACTTCTATATCAAAATTCACTGGATGGAGATCCTCCCTCATTTGTCTGCTTCTTCAGTTCCATTTACTATTATAATCCAACTCTGACCTTCTACCACAGATCACCATGTTCCTGAATCCCCTAAACACTGGCCTCACCATTCACTTTTAGTTACACCGATAGATGTTTAGATCAATCTGCTTTTGAGACAGGGTCAAGCAACATAAGCCTAAAGAACAGAAAGACTTAGTATTTCTTAGTACAGAATTCTAAGCTATCACAGCCATATTTGTGATCTAGCATGCACTCAGCTAGCCTAGGTATGCCCAAGGACATTCTTAGTGGCCCATCAAGAAAAGATCACATTTACCAGCTATCATATCATTCTTACCTTGGCATCTGATCTGTGGCAGCAAGGTCAGAGAAGGAGTAGGTCATATTAATTAACAGAGTGCCCACTACTATGAGTGCGTCCAAAGTATTCAGCTTGGAGCGGAAATAGTTCTTGAAGCTGAAAAACAAGAAGAGTTTTAGGCAGATGCCTCTACAGGTGCAACAAAAACTCCCCAGATCAGGAAGAAAAGGGCTACTGCTAAAGACAAATTCTTCTGAAATAAAGCTTTTCTTCTTAGAAAACTAAGCACTGAAGACCAACCCACTATGAAAACAGTCATAGCAAAACTAATGCTGTTTCCAAGCACTGAGAAGCATTCCACAGATCAGTCTGTGAAACAGTAACAGCCAACGAACACAGCCAAGAGAAGATGAGGCTCTTATTGATGAGAAGGAAGTTAGTCTGTCAGTAGTTCCAAGCTTCAAGTATTGCTCTTCCTGGCTTCAGGACATGCCACACTGAAATCTTCAGTCATGTCTTACCCTTCAACAAACACTCTCATGAGAACATCAACGAGGAAGAAGAGTGCTATAGCCAGGGAAACACCTTCAAGGATCTCTCTAATGCCTCTCTTCTTCTCACTGATGGCCAGATCCACAATCACCACTATGATGTCCACAATGATAAGCACAACCCCAAATACTCTGAGAGGGAAAAAAAATATGTCAGTTTTCAAAAACTAGTAAATAATCACTGGTATATACAAACTGGAGAACACAAATCTAGGTTTTTATTCTAAGCTGTTCCAGCAAGTGTGGATTCTTCTGTATTGAGACAGAGGCCTGCTTGTGTAACAGCTGAAGGACTTAAATTGCATTTAAGTGACCTACACAGAGTATACCACCCACATGGAACTATGTTTTTAGACCCAACAGTAGTTATTAACCAATAATTCCATATCTATCCATACAAACCTGAGTGCTTTAAGGCACACAAGCATCAGTGCTGTCTTTCAGCTTACTCACTTTCACTCCTACTCACAAGGAAGATCAGTCTCTTACAAATTGCTGTATTGAATAGCTTACCATCTTGTAGCACCTAGACTGCATGGAGCTGAGTAACTGGCTGCCACAGGCTTTAGTACAACATTAAGAACTTCTAGGTTAAATCAATGACAGTACTATTTACAGTTTCAGCCTTCCATTCTCCTTGGAGAACACAGACATCTGTTTAAGATATCTTTCCTAGAGAAATCTCTCCTTTGCTGGAGGATGTGGGAGGCTCAGTGCTTCCCAGACAGAGGAGACTGAGGCTCAAGGAACAATCAAAGTTCTCACACCAGAAAGAACTACTCCTACCTTTCCCATATCATTACAAGCATGAGCTGTGAATTGAATTACAAGAATGAGCTGTGAATACCTGAATCCAAATGACATCACAAATGGGGAAATCTTTCTCCTAATGGTACTGCAAGAAAAGAGAATCAGCATCAAGACAAGTGAAAATTTGTTACTGATTTAGCCAGAAGAACACTGTTACTGAAGTTCATTCCTTTGTTTTCAGAACTCTGCATCACCAACTTTAAGTACTCAGCTGCAATCATGAATACATTAAGGCAGTGTTTGGAAAAAAATAAATGCTTTCATTACTCGAACATGAGATATTTTAAATCAGCTACAAACCATAAAACAGTACTATGCACTGGCAACACTATTCACATCACAACTCCAGTGCCACTAGAAGACACCTACCACTACTTCTTGTCAGTATGTTCACATATTCATCCTATTCTTCCTGTTATATATGGTTGCTGTACTTCCCCATCACCACCCACACTACTGGAGATGTTACTATTACAGGAAATTTTCACCAATTCTGTAATCCATACCACACCTCAATAATCCCATTGAAACTACATGTTTCCTTTAGGGTAGTTTGAGCATTACATTTCACTTGGTGAAAGATCTTAACTCCACTACAAGGCTGAGCATCTTAGAAGTGAAGAGGAAGCATCTTGATAGGCTCACTGATTTAGTGTGCACTTCTCATTATTAAGTTTAAAGTTCAAAACATAAACCAGCAGACATCTGCATCTTTGATGAGGAAAAGATACCACATCCTTAACTTGGATGGGAAAAGTGGATACTGTAACTGAAGTAATAAGCCTTACTTTCAAGTGCAAGGTTTCCCTTGAACTTATGAATGCCCAGGACGTAATTATTGCAGTGTTTTCCTTACATTATTTTGTGACTTTATGTCACTGCCCAGCCAAACCCTATGATATTAGTATAGTATGTACCAGAAGGCTTCAACTGCCACAGTCTAAGGACAAGCACCTTTATTAGATGCACTAAAAATGTACATCAGCCTCACCTGCCAACATCTTAGTTAAAGGCACATGAGTCGCTCACATATTTAACTTAAGCCTTTATGAAAGGCATTTCTAATCACCTCATCCTGAATTGTATGAATTCAGGTCAATAGGAGAGGAACTGAAATAACAAGCTTACTCTTACTGATCACTAGCATGCTCAGATGCTCGTGCTTGATGAGGGCATAATGCTTACCATTTGCCTCAGATACTCATACACCTGATTTTATCACCAGCATTTCTTCTGTTCCCTCCCAAGCTTTTTTTTGGGGGGAAGGAAGCATATTCAGTGCAGTTTGAACTACTTACTCTTCACTCTGTGACAGATTTGTAGCCAATTGGTGGATTGGTCTTTCACCTCTATGAGTATGAAAAAGCTTCCTGGACATGCTATTATATATTAGAGCAAACCTCAGTGTGAACAATGTAAGGCTTCAAGGTTTCAAGATAAATAACAAGGCATTGGCACCAAAATAATTAAGGCTTATCACTTCAGCAAGCCACCTGCCTTCTGATTCTGGCTCAGGCATTTTCACTTTCAGGGGGTAAACAAAGCACTCAGTATATCATTATCTTACTTGGAACAGCTGTCCTGCTCATTATCCTCATCACGACCATCATCAATCTTTATCGTGGGCTCATCTGCTGTTGGAGAGCTGGCAATGAAATAATACAAATCACATACCAATACAGATGTCAACTCTTTATATTGCTACCCATCATTATTTCAGATTAAGTAATACTAACTACGGTCAGCTGAGCAGCAAGGAGCAGCCTGTGCCAGAGCACACTGATAGTTCCAGGGAAGAAAAGGCTTTCCATATGCTGGCACAGCAGAAGTCTTTAGTTTGTACTGACCTGGTTCCACTTATCTATTCACCTATCAAAGTTCTTTTTTGGGAGAGGAAAAGGGGAAGACAGCTCATTCAGGAATAGGATAAAGAGAACTGTTGAAAACGAAACACACATATGCAAAACTCAAGTTAAAAAACCCCAAAACATTAACACTACTACAGTAAAGCACTTGCTCATGGAGTGCTTACTAGGGGAAGCCATAGCACAGCAACGTGTTTGTGCTGAGCAGGATACCAGACCGGAAACTGGAAGACTAGGACAGCAGCAGCTGAAAGCTTCTTTTAAATACAGTGGCTGCCTACCATAACTTCCTCAGAAGAATCTCTTTAGATCAGGATTTTGTTTAGCCACCTGAAGTGCCACAAGATGACTGCAGAGAAAGTCAAATGCAACATTCTAATCCAATGATGTGTATTTTTTCCTTCTGTACAGAAATAGCACATCTGTTTCTGGCATCACTGCCACTTGCACAGAAGCAGCTGTATGCACTGTATTTCCCAACTCCGGTATCTCCAGCACCCTTGCTCTGTTCCTAAAATTGAGGCAAGGCTCTGGAGACATATGGCCATTCCATTTTGCTTCCCTGCTGTTCTCACAGGACATTCACTTCAGAATTATCTGCTTAGTGTGGTCTGAAACACCTCATTTATTAGGATAGGTTACTGCTGCTACAGCACTCTTGCTGCAGATCACTTGCTTGTGCTTGTACAAGCATGAAGGGTCCTGAAAGCCAGCTTTTTATCCTCTACTCTGAGAGAAATAAGACAATAAGAATGAGCTACAGTAGCATTTCAGGCTAGGAAGTAAGCTTTCAATGTAAGAAGAAAAAGGTCAAATCTGAGTACACTACTTACACTGTGCTCTCATACAGTAATTCAGTTCTGAGTAATACTCCCCTAGGAGATGCTATACTTCACAACTACCTGTTGCCCAAACTAGAAAAACCTTTGTGCTGTAAGTCCAACATCTAGTCTTTAAACAGGTGGAAGACAAGAAAAATGAAGGCATACTACAAACTATTTCCTACTCACGCACTCTCTAAAGAGAACACAGCTTTTCTAACTGCTCACAGTTAAAGTGAACTTCAGATTGGAAGCTTATAAGGAGAGCAGAGCAATATGCGAGCTACAGGACACCTTGACAGTGGCTCCCAGAAACTAGAAAAAAAAAAAGCAGAAATTACTGCCCTGAACTTAGCATGCCAGGGAAGGATAGTTGTACGTCCTCTGACAGTTCTCCACTACTTTTAAGAAGCCCACTTCTCTCAGAGATGCCACTCCTCCCACATAACACTGTTCTCAAGGTGGGGAAAAAAGAAGAAGAAAAAAGACCACGCACAAAGCACTTGGAAGTTTATAGAGCATCTCTCCCCCTTGTAGTGTTCAACACAGTAAGGAACACAGGGCAGAATGCACACACAACATGCTTCAGTTCTGAACTCGTGCACCAGAACAGTTCATGCCACTCACCTGTTAGCTTCATTGAGCTCCGACCCTTGCTCGTACCTCACAGTCGTCATTTTGCTTCTTCGTGCTCAGCTGGCATTAAGAGAAGCCTAGTTAGATAGCAGTACAAGCAGCAAGGAGTATTAACACCTTCACCTACGTTAGTTTTATAAGCTTGGAAAGGGCAGGCCCGCACCCCCTCCTCAAGCATCCTCCCTCAGCTGAGAGAGTACAGCCTTTACCTAAAAGAGCCATCACTCAGCAACACAACCAAGCACACCTAAGCAACGATAGCTTTGTTAGCACACTCCTTCCCCACTTCCAGCCGCTCCTTTTCCCTAGCAGGCGGGGCAGGAGCCCGAGGAGCAGCGCAGAAAGGATGCCCGCCCTCTGGGGAGCGGGGTGCGGCCCGGCACAGCCTCACCCGCCCGGCAGAGGCCCCGGGAGCTCCCTCACCCCAGCACGGCCGCCCGCCTCCGAGCTCAAAGTCGAGCCCGGACACCCGGCCCCGCGGACTCAGCGGAAAATTGCGTTCAACTTCCTGAGCACCGCCCCAAGCCAAGCTCACCCGCACGAAGGCGAAGAGAAACCGCGGAGCGGGAAAACGCCGCGTCCCCCGCGCCGGGACGCGCTTAAAAGGGCCGCGCCGGGCCCGCCCGCTGCCATGGCGACGCCTCGCTCCGCCGGTGGGCAGCGGGGCGGCTGTGGGCACAGGAGGCCGCTGGGATCATGGGGGGCAGCGCGAAGAGCGTGGCCCGCAGAGAGACGTCCCCTCTGCTCTGCCGCGGTGAGGGCACATCGCAGTGCTGTGTCCAGTGCTGGGCTCACTGCATCACAGAATCACAGAGCTGTAGGGGTTGGAAGGGACCTCCAGAGATCACGGAGTCCAACCCCCTGCCACAGCAGCTCCCTAGCCCAGGTTGCACAGGTAGGCGTCCAGGCGGGTCTGGAACGTCTCCAGAGAAGGAGACTCCACCACCTCTCTGTGCAGCTGTGCCACTGCTCCGTCACCGTTACTGTGAAGAAGTTCCCACGCACATTTGTGCACAACTTCCTATGCTTCAGTTTGTGGCCATTTCCCCCTATCCTATCTCCACACACTGCTGAGAAGAGTCCAGCCTCGTCCCTTTGCCCCCCGCTCCTTAGGTATTTATAGATGTGGATCAGATACCCTCTGAGTCTTCTTTTCTCAAGGCTGAACAGCCCCAGGTCTCAGCCTTTCCTCATAAGGGAGCTGTTCCACTCCCTTAAAATCTCTGTAGCCCTCCGCTCGACTCTTTCCAGGAGATCCCTGTCTTTTTTGCACCTTTTGTGCATTTGCTTTTTGTTTTCACTGGGTGACATAAAAATCATTGACAAAAGGCTTTGCGAAACTGTAAGGAGTTGTAACTACATTAAACCAAGAAACTATATATATAAAACGAAACTTAAACTGAAAAGTGAACATAACGATGTGATTTATAGGACTATAACATAGACTCCCAAGGGATGTGGTAGCAGTCTGTTCAAGTAGGATCTGAACATATGGGAACTAAATAGATGAAACCTGAATACATTCTATCTAAGCAAAAACTGTCCAGTTTCTTCTGTCATGACAGTATTCTCAAATGAACAGAACAAATATATTTTCTCACTGTTTCTCATTATTTCTCCATTTGTTTTCACATGGTGTGTGAAGTATGTTCTAAAACAATTTCCCTTGATGACTGTTATTTGTTACTATGCAAAGTAAGCAGTTTAACAGTAGGAATGTTGTCCTTCAATTAACAACTTTACATTTAGGTCATTCACAGATGAAAAGAATGTCATTCTTTTGTACAATTAAACTAGCAAATGCTGAAGAGTTCATAAGTTCATAAGTTCATAAGGTTGGAAAGGACCTACAAGATCATCTAGTCCAACCATCCTCCTATCACTATCCCTACCCAACTACTAAATCAAATCCCTTAGCACCTCATCTAAACACTTCTTGAACAGCGCTAGGGATGGTGCCTCAACCACCTCCCTAGGCAGGCCATTCCAGTGCCTGACCACTCTTTCAGAAAAAAAATGTTTCCTCAGGTCTAATCTAAATCTTCCCCGGTGCAACTTGTGGCCATTCCCTCTCGTCCTGTCGTTATTTATCAGGGAGAAGAGGCCCACCCCCTCCTCACCACAACCCCCCTTCAGGAAGTGGTAGAGTGCTATAAGGTCTCCTCTGAGCCTCCTCTTCTCCAGACTAAACAATCCCAGCTCCCTCAGCCGCTCCTCATAAGACTTGTGCTCCAGACCCCTCACCAGTTTTGTTGCCCTTCTCTGAACACGCTCCAGGGCCTCAATGTCCTTCTTGTAGTGAGGGGCCCAAAACTGAACACAGTACTCGAGGTGCGGCCGTACCAGAGCTGAGTACAGGGGGATGATCACCTCCCTGCTCCTGCTGGCTACACTATTTCTAATACAGGCCAGGATGCTGTTGGCCTTCTTGGCCACCTGGGCACGCTGCCGGCTCATGTTGAGCCGAGCATCAACCAACACCCCCAGGTCCTTTTCCTCTCTACATTCTTCAAGCCATTCTGCCCCAAGCCTATAGCATTGCATGGGGTTATTGTGGCCAAAGTGCAGGACCCGGCACTTGGTCTTATTGAACCTCATCCCATTGAGCTCAGCCCAGCTGTTCAGCCTATCCAAATCCCTCTGAAGGGCCTCCCTATCCTCAGGCAGTTTGACACATCCTCCCAACTTGGTGTCGTCTGCAAACTTACTGAGGGTACACTCAATTCCCTCATCTAGGTAATCAATAAAGATATTAAACAAGATGGGCCCCAAAACTGACCCTTGGGGGACACCACTCGTAACAGGACGCCAGCTGGACTTAACTCCATTAACCACTACCCTCTGGACACAGCCCTCCAGCCAGTTCTCCACCCAGAGAAGAGTGAACCTGTCCACACCACGGGCTGCCAGTTTCCTTAGGAGAATACTGTGGGAGACCGTGTCAAAGGCCTTGCTGAAGTCCAGGTAGACTACATCAACAGCCTTTCCCTCATCTACCAGTCTGGTCACCCAGTCATAGAAGGAGATGAGGTTGGACAAGCACGACCTGCCCTTGCTGAACCCGTGCTGGCTGGCTCTGATCCCTTTATTGCCATGCACGTGTCGTGTGATCTCCCTCAAGATCATCTGTTCCATAACTTTCCCTGATACCGAGGTCAGGCTGACAGGCCTGTAGTTCCCTGGGTCTTCCTTACGGCCTTTCTTGTAAAAGGGTTTCCTGTTCTCCTTTACAGCAGTAGCCAGTCTAAGTTCAAGCTGGGCTTTTGCATTTCTAACTTTCTGCCTGCAGATCTTGGCCAGTTCTCTGTAGTCACCCCAAGTAGCCTGACCCATCTTCCAGAGGACATAGACTCTCTTTTTCTCTCGGAGTCTCAACAAAAGATCCCGGTTCATCCACACTGGTCTTTTTTTCCTCCGGCTTGACTTACAGGACTCCGGGACTGCTCCGGGACATCCGGGAGTGATGTAGACAAGGCACTTTTCAGTAGTGGCCAGTGACAGAATGAGGAGCAACGGGCACAGGCTGGAACATAGGAAGTTCCACACCAACACGAGGAAGAACTTCAGTGTCAGAGTGGCGGGGCACTGGAGCAGGCTGCACAGGGAGGTAATGGAGCCTCCATCCATGGAGATATTCACGACCCGTCTGAACTCCTTCTCCCTGTGCTTTAGCAGGGGGTTGGATTCCGTGATCTGCTTCTCCCTGACGCCGAGGCCAGCTCTGCCCTTTCCGAGAGTTTTGCAGCACGCTCAGCAGCAGAGGGAGCTCCAGGAGAGCGCTTGGGGCGTGCTGCCACAGTGCAGAGCTGCTCAGGCAGGTGGGGCAAGGGGCCGAGGCCTTCGCCGGAAGAAATAACACTTTCCAGGCGTGCACCGAGTAAGGAGCTACTGGGCAGGCTGTTCTCGGAGGCTGTAGTTGTGTTTTCAGTATTTTGCCTGAATTATATCGCCCTCCCGTAACCCCAAGAGATATAAAATCTAATCAGAAAGAGCGGTGATGCACTGGCATAGGCTGCCCAGGGTGGTGGTGGAGGCACCGTCCCTTGAAGGTGCTCAAGAAACATTAAGATGTGGCACTGAGGGGCACGGTGGGATGGGTTGGTGGTTGGACTGGGTGATCTTGGTTATCTTTTTCAACTTTAATGAAAATAAGTCTATGAAAGTGGGTCATTTCTGAACATCAGAATGAGTGGTTTCCCCTTCAGGTCTATGAATATATAAAAAAGTAGTTATTACAGACAGTCTTAATCAGTGATGAGCTAAACATGTTTTATGTATTCAGATGGTTAGAGAAACAGCTAAACATGGGAGAAAACAAAGCTGCACGATGAGAAGAAGCATTAGATTAACTTCTTAATTCTTAAACTAACCCTACGTACATGTTTGATCCTGCAGACCCTGTGGCATTCTGTGAGTTGCGTTCAGTGGGATCCTGTGCCTGCAGAACACCTTCACAGGGAGGACTATCGCAGGAGAGTGTGGAGATCTGGGATTTTGGTATCCTCTCTCCTTGGCCTTGTAAGTACCAAATTATGAAGGTGGTTTGGATGTTGAAGAGGATTTTACACTAACAACCTACAACTATCAATCAAAGAAGGGGCTGGAGGCTGGGTGGCTTCCAGTCTGGCCCTCAGACTGAACACCAGAGCTGAAAATATCACAACTTCCTAGAGGATGCAGAGGCACTTAGAATAAAAATCAAACAAACAAACAGATTTTCTTATTTTTTTGCCAGTGATTGCACCGTAACTGTTGCTTCCAGTGCAGCTAATCCTATAGCTGTAGTAGGTTTGCCAGCTCTGATATGTCTTCATGATTTTCCTAATTATTTTCTTAAAACTATGACTGATGAAGTCAGAGGAGTAAAGTAAAAACACCACTTTTAGCTTTTAATAAAATCGATTTTCTAGCTCTCAGCGGGTGGAGAAAGGTGTATAAACATGACCCAAGGTTCATGAAACAGAAAATAAAAAAGAAGGGTTTAAAAGTATTGTGTGTTTTAAATTCATGACTTGTAAATCAGTTTCATTGTATTACACTGTTTAACTCATGACACTGACATTTAAAAACTCCTCCGAATCCAGTTCTGATTCCTGGATGGTTATTCATCGGTGTAAAAGTGCAGAATTGACAACAAAATACCAAAAAAAAAAGATTGAAATGTTCAGGAAAGAATCTGGTTATACTGGGACAGAGGAGGGTGAAGTGTGTGTATCTCAGAGAGGTGGTGACATATTTTGAATTCCAAAAATAACAGAGAAGCATGATGAACAGAATCACTTCACTTGACAGACATCAAGATAAGTAGGTACAGATCATTTCTATCTTGTAAGAGAGACAGACAAGAAAAATAATGTGTTTTTTATTACATTTTGGGATAATAGAATTATGGAGATAAGGAGAGGGATGGGGGATCAATTCTATGCCAGTATCAAAAGCAGATAGATCTGATGGCCTGATGGCGATAGCTCTGTCAGCTTGGCCTTGCTCCCAGAAAATGAGAGAAGAGTAGACAGAGCCTTCAGCTCATAAAATATTGATGAAGCTTAGCAGCAGTAATAATAATTAATGCCAGTCAACATGGGATTATGAAAAATAATTCCCATCAAATAAATGGATATTTCAAAAACAAGATAGCAAGTTTTACTGATTAAGTGCAGGTATTTTGCTGCTTCTGTGACCAACTGTCTAGCTAGAATGTTGCATTTGATTCAAGAGCCAGGAGAGCATAAAATCAATCTGGTTCAACATGGCTTCAGTGAAAACCATGCACGCTAATCTTAAAATAGCTGTAGAAGAATAATCCTTAAGCAGTTCATTCTCAAAGAGATTCTGCAGGGACTGGGTGTTGTCTTCTGTTGTTTAATATTGTGCTGGGCTGTTTTGTTTCGAGCCATGCCCCCGAATAAAACCTCCAGATAGCAAGCTTTCAGCTGACACAGAGATTGGAGAAGTGGTCAGTTACAGGAATTGCTGCCAAGCTCTGATTAAATTGTAACATCTGGTAAGCAGAGATCCGTGCAGAGCTCGCTTTTCCCTGCATTCACTGTCTGTTTCACAACAGAGGACCTCGGGGTGGTGCTCTTCAGCCTGCAGACCTGAAGGACAATGCAACGTCTTTAAAAAAAAATAAATCCTTGGTCATCTTATAGTCTCACTGTCACTGAGAGACATTAGCCACTTGAATATGTGTATGTGCCATAAAGCTTATGAGCGTTTCTTGATTAACTTCTCATGTGTTGCAAATCCTGACCGCAGTGATTAAGCCCAAGGCAGATCAGACTTAGAGCACCAGTGATCATGTTGTGAACACAAGTAACTGAAAAAACCTGGCGTAGCAGTAGGGAGTAATCAGCTGCAGATGGTCTTTCCATATGTCTGTGTGGCAAAATACATAACAAGATTCCTAGATCCACAAACAGGAAAGATGTGAGGCAGAGAGCACTGCTTAAGCTACTTGGCTCCTGTGCTCTCTCAGTTCTGTAGTCCTGATAGCCACAACTAGAAGGAAGAACCATGATGTGAGCAAACAGCTGAAGTGTAGCTCATCACACCTGAGTCTAAGAGCTCGAAGCTGTCCAGCTTATCCAAGATAAGGGATGACTTAATCACAGTTGGTCAGGCTAGACCTAGAAAAATATCTAGCAGCCAAAAGGGGATGTAGGCAGACTTGGAGCATCGAGATTTTGGTCTGAAAAGATCCCTGTTCAGAAGCTGCCTAATCCTGCAGGAAATTAAGCTTTTTGGGGCACTTTGCTGTTGGACTGCAGAGGTCCTCAGAACCTTCTGTTCTGCTTCTGTGCATGCCCTGAGCTGTTCTGGTCTCCTATGTCTGCTCCTTATGGGACAGATCAGGATCCTAAATGCAGGCAGAGGAGTACTGCAGTACTCAGTAAGCCTCCTGAGTCCACCATGCACCACTCTTTGCAGCTCTGTGTATGTGTTCTGCATTAAGCAGCTCTGAATGGAATCAGCCCACGAGCAGAACTTATTCTTGCTTTTCCCAATTGGAGGCAAGCTACTTGGCCTAAAGCAGAGAAAAGCAAATTTGGCAGAAGAGGGCTCACAGAGTAAGGCATCATGAGAATGAAAGGCTGGGGGATGGCACTCGGCAGATTCTGACTCAGGGCAAATAATAATAATAACAACAATAATTAACAATGAGAGTAATTAAGCAGTGAAAGACCATGCAAAGCTCTGTGGTTTGTTGTTCAACAGGGAATGTTTTACAACAAAATATCTTTTTCTCAAAGAGATGCTTCCGTTCCAATGGGAGTGAATTAGGTCAGGGGAGTTCTCTGACCTGAGGTAGGTAGAAGATCACACAGATTACCCAGATGCTCCCTCTGGCCTTGTGACTAATTCACTTTTGTACAGCTATTCCTGATGTAAATGAGATGGGCTCAGACCTGTGCTTGCCCTCAGGAGCTTAGGAACTAATTATGTTTGTTGTATCAACCCATTAGATACTCATAGGCTGCGCATAGACTTCTTAGACTGAATTATGCCTTCGCTCTTTGAACATTATCAAAACCTTCAGATCTGGCATGTTTCAAGGTCTGCCACCATTACTCCTTCTCATGCTTTCTGTGGTTGTTCCTTGCTAACAAACCACAAACTTTTAATATGTATGTGCTGCTGGTTTCGGTTGTTCCGTGGATTGAAACTATGGTGACTGACGTCACCCCAATATTTTACATTTATCGTACTTCTGTTGAAACCCTTTATTGCTAGATTTAAAAAAAAATAATAATGTTTCAGACCTCATAAATTAACTTGGTTCAAAAAAACCCTAGCAGCCCACATTCCTCCAGAAGATGCATAGCAGCTGGCTGATGGAGAGCCTGCAGGCTGCTGGTGCCTCCACACCTGCAGTGCCTGCAAAGAAAGCTGGTCTGTCATCTCTTCCAGCGAGCGAGATGCTCATGGAAGGTGGGATGTGATGGAGAGGCACAAAAATAATGGCAAATGCATAAAGCACCTGGATTCAGCGCAAATGAGCTGTTTTGCTTGGAGCTGGCTCTGAACTACCCTGAATTTTCCTAGGGTGAGGGTAGGTAGCCAGACTCTTGCTGTGAAAACCTCAAGTCTGTAAGTCCTTTGAAGTCTTGGAGCAGCTGGCTCATTTCTTCCTTACCACTTTAAGAACAAACAAACAGCTGGGAGCTTGTTTGGGAAAAAAACTTGTCCTGAGAGTTTGGAGATGCCACCTCTATCTTCCAGCTGCAGTGATGTTCTATTCATGCCTAGGGGGGATGTGAACGTCATTTGGGTGTCACCTTCATGTCTTCATCCTGAGCAGCTCTGGGGGAGCCCAGCACACCACAGCTGCAGGAATATACAGAGCTGTCCCAGAGCCCCTCTGTTCACTCACTTTTATCCACTGCTTTGCATTCTTGCTGTGCTGGCTGTGCATTTAATGTATGAATAGTCGTGTTTTCTATGACTGTTATTCAGCACCTTCGTACTTTTGCTGGAAGCAGGGCAGAAGAAAGCAGGGTGGGGAAGTTTTTAGTTAATGAAACAGTTATTATTTGCTGACAAGATCACTGAGTGTCTTATGAAGAGGGAACTTGATCTCCTTCCAAGTAACTAAACAGGAATTTGCACTGCAGTATGTGTGTGAAGCACGTGTGTTCCAGAAAAAAAAAAAGAAAAAAGAAAAAGAAAAAGAAAAAGAAAAAAAGAAAAAGAAAAAGAAGAAAAAAAGAAAAAGAAAAAGAAAAAGTAAAAAAGAAAAAGGCATGTAAAGCCCCATTGCCTAGAGACTTCAACATCTGTTAGGACACATTATTGCTCACAGTGTCTGCGTTCTTTATGATGACTTGGCTCTACCTCAGGGCCAGTGAAGCAGTGCAGGAACATGCTGCCTACTAGAGCCACCTCATGGGAACTCAGTCTCGTGGTGGCCCCTCTCAGGTACTTCAGGTATTCCTCACTCATCTTCTAGCCTGGACAGATAAATTCATCATGAAACAGGTATGCAAGGAGCATGTTCCAGCTGGCTGGGATTTTCCAATACAGACATTGTCGAGGCTATCACCACTGGAGCCCAGGACAGAACATGAGCAGTTCAGGTCTCTGGGCTCTGAGAGGCATTTGGGGGTTCCCGAAGGAGGGCTGGACTTTGATTTCTGCTCCTGCCAAGTGGCAGTCACTTAACATACATTCAGGTGTTGCTCCCCCACCAGGTCTGCAGCCCAACTGCCCCATCCTACCAGGGACTAGCAGGAGTTGGAGTGCCCTGCAGACACCCATGGCTGACCAGGCTGCTCCAGTGCTGCTGCTGACTGGAGTCTATCATGCTCCTTCCCCCCCCAGGATCAGGATATGGCCATGGGTTGAGGACACATGTATGTTGGCCAGGTAGGTGAGAGCATAATTTGGTGCATACCATCTCAAGCAGTGTCTGGGTTGCTGAAGCTGAGAAAGAGAAAACATGGATGAAAGCATGAGAAGAGCTAAATGTCACGGCTCCAGGGAATCGCACACACACCCCATGTGCTCAGGGGCTTCCAAAACAGCCTCAAAAACCTGCCTCAAAACGAGCAGTGAGTAAGTGGCGAGAAAAGTACTGCTTACATAATTCTTTGGCAGCAAGATGGGTCAGCAGTTCCTGATGAAGAAGACAAACAGAATTTCTAAGAAATAAACATCACTGCTGCACCTTGTAAAGTCCTGCTTTAGTGAAGGGTAATACAGAAGTTTATGATGGGCTTATTGGTATACTTTGTCTTTTGTCCCCACAGCCCCTTCTCTGACCTCAGCCCTGTAAAACGGAGCATTCCTGCTATCGTATTTAAAATCATCTGCAATTCTTTGGCCATAATGCAATGGGATGCACTCATCTGTTTGCTTTTTTCTCTCTTCCACAAATGACCTCGTTTGTATTGACTAGCAAATCTAATCATCCAGCTCCAAGGAGTTACACAACTTGCAAACCCTCTGAGGCTTCAGCTGAGAAGCGAATCTTGCTTAACACCCCTGTGTTCACTTCTTAGTTCTGGTTTTCAGCTCCTTTGGCATCAGGGCTGCACTGTGCTTTTTACATACAAGCCAGATCAAACAGCAAAAGAAACACCGACCACAAAAGCTGCATTCACTCCACCTTGCAGGGCTTACTGAAATGAGCCCGGCCGTATTAAATATGAGATAAAACTCCCACGGGGAGCGTTAGTCTGAGTGATTCATATAAACACTTCAACAAGTCGGTCTTGGGTGAGCTCCACGGTCAGATAAGGTGGGTAATGGTGCACAACCAGCAGAGTCACTCTTATTTGGAGAGCACTGCTGATAGAAACATAACTGTTTCTTATTCTGCAAGGCAGCAGGACGAGTATTGGGTAACAGAAACAGGGTTTGGGTAAAAACGCGTGTGTTTTGTGTGGAGCTGCCTGTTGTGGTGAAACGTTCTTCTGAGCCCTTGATGTGGGCCATCTGGAAAGGAAAATCTACTCAGCCTCTAGAAAGAAAGCCAGGATTATGATCACTTTATTTTGCAGTTGACTTTCAAGGGAGATATTCTTATCTGGAGGAGGTCTGAAGGAAAGGCGAGTTGCAGGTATGTGGATTTAATATATGTTGATGAAGGCAGAGACAGGTGCTTTTTTTCCCCCCTCCATTCTTCACTACCTATTTTTCAGGAGTCATCACTCCAATCCGTCCTTCCTGTTCGCTTTTAGCTTCCAACCACATTCTCTGCACTGGGCCTGAGCCTCACCTCAGCACCAGAATAGCAGCATGCTGCAGGGCAGTGGGAAGGAGAAGTACCAGCAGTCCTGGGCTTGGGGAGAACCATTCTATAACACCGAACTCTTTATCATCTGAAAAAATGCCACGTGTCAGAGCTCACACCTGCATGTCTTTTATTGGTGACTTCCACCAGAGCAGATCTCTTGGTCTGCTTTGGCCCCAGCTTCCAGGCAGCTCCCCTGTCACAGCAGCATTGCCAGCTCCATAAGCAGCTGCTGCAGCGATGCTCCTAGGGTGGCAGCTGAAGCAAAGCAAGCTCTGGGAGTGCGGATCTGGGGAGCCAAGTTTCTGCAGCACTTCCAGATGTGAAGTGGAGGAGTTGTTTTATCCCATTTTTCAGATTGTTTTTTAAATTCTTTTACAGTTGTTTTTTTTTAAGCACGCCACGCACGCACACTGCGAACAGTTTGTACTGGTTGTTTGCACTCAGCTGCATGTTCCCAGTGGTGGTTTTTAAGTGTTTTTTTCTAGCTGAGCCTCAGCCCTGTCTGTGTGCTGGGACAGAACAACAGCAGAGGTTTTTTTTTTCCACTTCCCCATCGAAATTAAGGAAAACCATCCTGTGCTCACTCTGTGCCCTCTCTGCAGCTCCTGTACTGGCAGACCTCTCTGTCAGAAGGGCAGTCCATATGCTCAGTGAACCAGGAGGCAAAATTCCTGTTAACTTTCAGGAGGAAGGACTGCCCTGCTATGTGATTTTGACCAGCTATTCTGACAAGGAGCACTCTGGTGAGATGCTGAGTAACTTCCCAAGTGCATGAGCACTAGATAGAGAGATCAGAAGCCACTGGAGTGTGAGGGGTTTGTTCCTCCAGAGCAGCAGGAGCTTGGACCAAAGCCCCGGTCTCCATGTCAGCACACTTCACTGGCATTTCAGCCTCTCCCTAGCATGCAGCATTTCTCCCATTTTGTCCTGCCTGTGGTTTCAAGGCACCTCCTTAACAACTAGAATAGAATCACAGAATCGTTATGATTGGAGAAGACCACTAAGATCATCCTAGTGCATCCACACTATGCCCACTGCACATCCCTCAGTGCCACATTTATACTGTTCTTGAACATCTCCAAGGACTCTGCTCTCTCTGGGCACTGTTCTTTGCAAAAAGACATCCAATCCTGCACTGTTTGTTGGGGAGTGAAATGCGATGGTGACGCGGAGGAGAAGGGGTGAGCTACGAGAGGAACTAAAGAAACAGTGCAGTCTGTCAATGCTTCTTTTCAGGTGATAAGAGATGAGTGTGTTGATTCCCTGGTGGCTGCTGCTCCTTCTGGTCAGTTTTGGCTCTCCTGCGCCCAGGTTTTCGGTGCGTATCCCTCAGCCAGTGTCTGTACAGCTTCTTTGTGATATGCCAACAGGTTACCATTTCCAGCCATGTAGGGACAAGTGCTCCCTATAGATGATGTGAGACTGCAGGAGCTTACAGCTAAGGAAAGGTTACTCCTTCTGCCCTGATAACAAGGGTTTCACAGCAGTAAGAGCTGGGCAACTCTCTTCATGGCTGGACTGACATTGCCAGGAATTAGAAACAACAAAAAAAGCCCTTTCAAGAAAAAAAAAGGATTTTATGGCCAGTAAAGACATACTCCCTTCTATTTCCTCAAGGAAAACTGTCTTCTTTTTATTCACTGCAATTTAAAAAGCAGGAATAGAGGAGCTAGACATAGTCTGAAGCAATCTGTTTTCATCTGATGAGCCAATCACTCTTGAGCCAGCTCAAAGTGGTACAGAGTTTGGCAGAGGTGAGCCCAGAGCTGCCTGCAGCAAGTCCTTGTGTGGCTCCAACCTGGCAGCACTCCTCTGAGGGGGAAAACAAACAAATGGAGGAAAGGAAGCAGGTGCTGGGCAACCACGTGTTGGCACGCTTGGCAATCTGCTGTCCTGCACAACTGCTGTTTCTCTTATGCCTAGAACTGGACCTACTCTGATGTCACTCCAACCAACTTGCTCAGAGCAAAACCAGTACCTGATTCTTATGCACACCTTTGCTCGGCTGCCTTGGAAGAGATTTTGCTCTGTTTTGTTGATGTAGGTAATGGAGTAACATCAGCCACAGGCTAGGTCGTTGCTGAAAGTCCCAGCCAGTGTGGGCCAGATTCTGGTCTTGATTATAGTAAAGCAGCACTGAAATTACTCCACTTATCCCAGTAGGCTCACTGCTTTACAGCTTTTATCTTCCAGTTTTACAAGATGTTTCTGTAACCTTGCTGGTTTGGCCTGGCTGCAGTGCAAGAACAAGGATTTTCTGCTCTTATTACCCTCAGCAGTTTCACAGTCTGCAGAACTTTCTTTGATTTCCTTAAATGAGCTAAATGACTTTTGTCCAAAGCAATTTCTACATATCTGATGGTATTCTGTAATGCTCAGATCGGTGGAAAGACCATTGCAAGAAACCACTTTTCCCTGGGTACAACTCAACAAGCCGTGCTGGAGGACTCATACTTCTTAGAGAGGGGCTGCCATCAAATCATCTTGATCCACAGAGGCAGAGCAATGTGTTAGGGTCAAGAGGAGACAGACACTCATTCTCTCTCTGCCTCTCTGTTCCTATCACTGATTGAAGTGTGCTTTTTTGTTCTTTCTTTTCGTCTGCGCCCCCTCCCCCACAGGAAAATGATATTTGTCTCCTAGACAACAATAAATTGAGACAAAGGTTAAAACATCTTCAAGATTTACTCTACTTATATGAACTGCAGCTGAAGGACATCCTGGATAACACTTACCACAGGACAAAAAGTGAGCTGTTCTCAGGGAACAGGAGGATGCAGCACGAGGCACTTCTACCCACAACCAGTGGAAATTTGATAGTCTATGACCAAGGTACATTTTACATTAGTATATGTGGAAATGTCAGCTTGCAAAAAAATTCAGCTCTGTCTCGCATCGTATTTTATTCCTGCTAAAAAATTTATTCAGCTTTTGAGATGTTAAAGTGGATTGTGTTTTAACATGCAGCTAGGTACATGGATGGAGAAGGGCAGGCTGTAGCCTTGGTGCCAGGAGGCTTCCCTGGGGCTGGGTTCACCTGGCCTAGCTTTAGGCAGGCACCACCCAGCTACTACTCAGCTATCTGCAGCTGGGCTTCCACCCAGAGGCACTGGTGCAGAGGAAAAATCATGCTGCAGCTCTTCCATTGGATCTGCTTTAGGCACGTGCTGTAGAAGATGGGATGCAGGCACTGAAACCTGTCTGAAAGAAACCAGCATCCCTGCTCCTCGGCTCTGCGTCACTTCTGCTGTGTGGTAGTACACACGCACACTCTGTCCCTTGCTGTCACTTCAACAATACTGTCATACCTTGAATCACAGGCTGTGGCCATGACTCAGCTGCACATACCCCTTGGCATTCCCTCATGTAACAAACTGATGCCATTCTGCCCAGATTGCTCTGCACTGTATAACAGGAAGAGGACCAGAAGTGGCTACTACCGGGTCAGGCCCAGGGCAGACCAAGAGCCTTTCCTGGTGTACTGCGACATGTCTGACGGCGGTGGGTGGACTGTAATTCAGCGACGGAGTAACGGCAAAGAGAATTTCAACAGGTAGGTGCCTTGTGGTCCCATCAGCAGGGCCTTCAGTGAGACCCCCAGCACCCACCTGGTGGCAAAACCCAAGGATTGGGAAGTGGGATATGCAAGATAATAGCGACGGTCACTCCTTGCGTTAGGGCGATGTGTGGGTATATACTGGTAGCAGGAGGCCATTTTCAGGATGGATTTATAATGCCTTTTCCATGGTTGTCTGCATTTGTGAGCGTGCGTGCATGCATATTTGTATGAAGCAGTTCAATTGGAAGGGGCCCATCCAACTGCCTGATGGCCTCAGGGTTAACCATGAGCATTACAAACGGGACTACCCAAATGCCCCTTAAGCTCTTCCAGTGTTTGACAACCCTTATGGTAAAGAGCTTTATACTTGGAAAAAATGTCCCCGTGAAAATTAATTATAGCACACAGAGTTTTAGGGCATGTCTACTGCCTCTTAAATCAAGGGCAACCCATTGTAAAGCTACACCGTCTCTAAGCTAGCCTGCCCAGGTGAGTGTAGCTTTCTAGCCATGGTGGCTCAACTCTTAGCAAAGGTGGATTTATGTCAGTGAAAAGCATCCTAAAGAGCAGCGCTGACTACTAAGTAGGTCAGGCCGAATTAAAATCCCTACCAACAACCTGAGAGAGGCAACAAAGAGGGTTAAGTAAACTGGAAATAACAATACAGAGGAAGTATATGTGGATATCAAAGATAGCTCAGAAATAAAAGAGGTTTTAAGTTAATGACATGATGAGAAGAATGTAATAACATAAGATTTATCTTAAGAACAATGAAGCCAGAGGATTCTAGGGAAAAATAAGTATGTATCTTTAAAGGACAAGTTGCCCTGAACAGTGACACTGTAAAGAAACAGAAGTGAGAGTGGTCAATGAATTAAAAATAGATTTCAGTGGACCAGAAGCACAAAGCAGATCCAGATGTTTCCCTTCCAGCTTCATCCAGAAGCTTTTGTTTGCAGCTTCTGTTCGTTTTCAGATTCTTCACTGCATCACTTTATTCATCCAAGACTGTTCTTTATATTAGACTGCATGCGTCACTGACACTCGTTACCCACATATGCTGAAATTGATATTTGTATCTACTGCAGGAAATGGAATGATTACAAACTGGGATTTGGGAAATTCCAGGGCAAGAATGATGAATTCTGGCTGGGCAATGACCACATCTATGATCTGCTTGCTAGAGGTGCAAGTATTCTCCCTCCACAGATTTTTCCAATTTGCCTGAGGTGGTTCATCTAACAGTAGTCCACTTTGTGCTTAGGAGAGAGCTCATTAAAGATTGACCTGATGGACTGGCATGGGGAGAGACGTTATGCAGTATATGAAAACTTCCAGCTCACCAATGAACAGGTAGGGAATGGAGAGAGCAATGACTTCTTGCTTTATCCATGCAGTGTCAGCCTTCAGCTTCGATCCTCTACTCTGCTTTAAAGGAAAACAGTGAAGGCTAATCAATGCTCTGAAAGAGCAGTTTTAAGCTCCTGCTGGAGGAGAAGTAACTGTAGCACTAAGTGCTACGGGCAGAGAAAGACCAAGGATGGGCAGATCACTGTACTTTCATGTTTGCCTTCTATCTTTAGGCAGCAAACTGCTCGATGCAGGGGCTGCACCTCTGAACCCCACGTGTAAGTAGCCCAAACACCCTGCATGAACCAGTTCTAGCCCTGCTTTCATCACTGCTCCAGAAATGTATACAGTATGTTCTGCTTCTAATTAGAGCTTTCTTATGAAAGGCTTTTTTCATAAATAAAAGTTTTTTCATAAATAATTATTTTATTATTTCATAATAAAATATGATATCAGGAAAGCTCCACATCACAGAAGTAATCGTCCGTCCCATATCAAATGTTTCTCAAATCTGGTAGCTGTACACAGATTGTTCTGTCAAGAGTTTCTAACAGACCAGGACCATTAAGCTAAAAATCAGATGACTTCTGGGTCTTAGAGGAGAAAAAAGCCCTACAGGAGTTGTTCTAGTTCAACCATGTCCAGTTGATGAAAGCATCTGCTTGGCACAGTTTGCTCCAACAGGTGTTGTGAACAATGAGCCTGGCTGAGCTTTCCAGCTTGTCGCATAGTGTATCAAATGATTCATGAAAACCAGTAACACCTGAAGCCCTTTGTACCAGCACTTGTACAACAGAAGGGCTACTAAAATGATGAGGAGACTGGAGCATTGCTCATATGAGGCAAGGCTGGGGGAGCTGGGCCCACTCAGCCTGGAGAAGATGAGACTCAGGGGGGGAAACTTATCCATCCTGGATAACGTGCCCTAGGGAACCTGCTTGAGCAGGGAGGGCGGACCAGGTGGTCTCCAGATGGCTCTTTCCACCTCAACCTTTCTGACATTCTGTAAATCATGAGGCAAAAAGTCATCTGTGACTTCATCGACCGCTTCTTTGACACGAGATACAGTGGAAGGAGAAAATCTGATCTCAAAAATAAGAGCTGACATCAAAGACACGTTTCACATCCCGTTGCAGGACAACTACAGGTTATGGTTTGGCACCTACTCTGGTAACGCCGGCGATGCTCTTTCTGGTGGGAGCAGTTTTGAAGATCAGTGGTCAGCCTCTCACAGAGGGATGCAGTTCACCACGTCTGACAAGGATCACGATCGATACCTGGCAGGCAACTGCGCGATGGAGAGCAGTGGTGGTTGGTGGTTTAACAGGTATGGAAAACGGTTGGCTCTACTCAGCCTGTGGAAGGATGAAAGGGTGTGGGTGGCAGTTCTGCCAAGAGGACCTGCCTGCCTTGCAGCACACGGAGGATGCTGTTGGCACACGCCACCTCGCACAGCTAAATCTGACACAGTCGTGCCAACAGGAAAACAAGCTGCTACTTTTGTTACGAAGCCAAGCAGGTCAGTTGCACTTGGTTTAAGAAAATAGGCCAGAAAAAAAGTAGAGGGGGAATGACTTGGAAGAGGAGTCTGACTGAAGGTTCCTTGGAAGTGCTTTGGATTATATGCAAAGAAAGAAAATAGTCACAGACACTGCAAGGGGAAGTGTGCACAAGTTGTTTTTTTTTACAGAATTTGTGAAGGGGACAAGCTATCCCTTACTCTTCCTGGTGATATACTTACCAGTTGGATATGCCCCCAAAAACACATAGGGTTGACCAGCCTCAGGTGTGTAGATATCCCACCACTGAGAGTTTTTCTACACTTTAGTGCAAGATGAGCCTCTTTTTTCTTCAGTCTAAGCCCCCACTGCATACAAATTGAAATCAGTGGAGTGTACATCAATAGCAAGATTCAAACTGATTGAAAGACATCTGCATTTTTAGGTGTCAATACATAGTTGCCTATACTTGAGCTGAAGCCCGTGCCACAAATCTCTATTCATGGAAATTAATCGTGTCCCTGGCCAGTACGTTCCAGGTAGCCAACAGGTTGTGTTATCTGACCAGAGTAGGTGCTTACTTTAGGGCAATCCACATATTTCCCCTGGCTCCACTGAGTGCATTAACCAGTTCTCCATGGGTAGTAGTAGGATATCAGATATCTAGTTTATTGCAGATGTGTCTAGTGTCTGAACCTGTCAGTGAATCGTACCCACAGTATTTCCAAATGAATGTTGTATGAAAGTTGTACGTTGTTGCAACAGCACAACATCCACCCAGGCTAAACACAATCTCCTTCCCTCCCCTCCATTCTTACAAGGTGCCATGCTGCAAACCTCAATGGACGATATTACAAAACAGGAAGGTACAACGGATCCCATGACAACGGCATTGTTTGGTCTACGTGGCACGGGGTGTGGTACTCGCTCAAATACTCGGCCATGAAAATCAGGTCTCCGTTCTTCGTTGACAGTGAGAGTGGAGATGGTGAGGATGGTCAGGGCAGCTGAAATCTGCTGCTCTGAGAGGTGAAAAAGTACAGGACGGAATGAATTTGTAAATCAATAGCCAGCTTTCTGCTGCTGTCAATTGCCAAAACTGCACTGTGGTAACTGTAGCTGCACCTGTTTCTAATAGCTGAGGGGAAAGCTGTGAGCTGTTTGAGCACAGCCAGCCAACAATCTAATGGGAAATGTACAGAAGAACCACAGTTTTCTTTTTCAGCAGTTATTGGGACTTCATTGTAGAGTGTTTCTGAAAAGCTCTCTGGATCTTGAATGATCAAGCATGTTCTTCTAGCTGCCTGCACTCCTCAAGGACTAGCCTAGCTCTTGCTCATCTTGATTGCAATGGTCAGTGCCTGAGTCCTGAGAACGTGAGAACAGAAACAATGAGGTGATAAGGAATTGGCCTCCATCTGATGTGCCCTCATGAGTGTTTTGATTTGGATTAACGGCATGTTTTTTAAGCAACTCTCTATGGACACCAAATGCCACACTTCAGTTTCAGAACACACCTGGAATGGAAAACCAAACCAGAAGATGGATATGCTCCAACAGCTAACAAGCATCCTGACTACTTCCAAGTAAGGCCACTTCAAACTGAGCCCCCACAACGTGGGCAGTGTTGATGCTGTGTTTCATTGCCTCCAGCTTCACTCTGCAGAGCCTCTTCTCTAGCATACTGTGGCATGCAAATGCAATCAGAGACAGTGCTGATAACGAGATTTAAGCCTCAGGTTTAAATTAGGCAGATTTTGCTAAATTTAAGATTAGCACGGATATCCTTGGGAGTTCATCAGCTGCATTCATGATCCATCTCTATGTTCTCATGTAATTTACCAGACAAATCATAGAAAAATTAAGAGTTGGAAGGGACCACTGAAGGCCATCTGGTCCAATTCCCCTGCAATGAACACCTACAGCTCCACCAGGTGCTCAGAGCTCCATCCAGCCTGACATTGGGTGTCTGCAGGGACAAGGCAGCCACCGCCTCTCTGGGCAACCTGTGCCAGTGCCTCACCACCCTTATTGTAAGGCTTTTTCCTTAGCAAAGGGGAATCAGAATGCAGAAAGTGATTGAAACACAAGGCACGCTGCATTCGCTGTCTCATCTGAGTGAAATGAAAGAGCATAAATGGCTGAAAGAAATGGAATACTGAAAATTTATTCTCCACAAGTTGTTGATAACAGCAAGTCAGAATGAACAGTAATATCAACTTGATGCAAATCATTTCACCACCGCGTTGTAGGATGAGCCTATTTTTTTTCTCATTTATTTGCTTTGAGAACAATACATGTTATAATCTGTATTATATCGCCGTACGTGTGAAATTAAACCATCTGAGTATGACTTACCACTTTGTAACTGTTTTTAAACAGTAGGAATTTGAACAGAAGTTTGGATGAAAACTTCAAGAAAGCACACAATGTGGGAATTCCATTCTCTGGTGCTTAGGCACCTTCTGTTCTGGGCAGTGTAGAGGGGTTTGCAAAGTAAACTTAGTTGCTGTCTCAAGCTCACCCAGAGACAACACAGAGACACAGGAATAGTCAGTGTATGGTTTGGATCCCCTGCTTTTTCAAGATGTAAATCCTGTTCTCACTTGCTCTAGACATCCCAGTGATTGCAAAAGTGAGCACCAGTGTGCAATGGGCCAGTGCTCCAGGGAGCACTTCCCTGAAGTCCATGCGTGGTGAGACCACATCATTGCCCTCTTCCCAGGAATTGGAGTGTGCCCACGTGGAAAAACCTTCACCTGTCTCTCTGCGATGCGCTTGCCCTTGTGAAGAAAGTGCTGCAAACAGTCAGCACCATTTCATTTTATGGAATCATGGAAGCATAGAACCATTTGAGTTGGAAGGGACCCTTTAGAGATCATCTGTTCCAACTCTCCAGCTGATCCCTGCTGCATTTTACAATGGTAAAATCAGTGCAAGGTTTTAACTGCGTGATGAGAACATAAGGAATCCCTTTGCATGTGATATAATGAGGCGGCCAGTGGTGTGGTACTGAGAGCAGCAAGGACAGTTTTTGTTTAGGGAGAAGACACAAAGAAATGTGAACAAATTCAGGTTTTGTTAAGGCTTTCTGGCAGGCATATGATGCTCAGGCTTCATTCTTCAGGGCTAGGGAAGCAGAGTAGACAGCAGAAACTCAGCCCTGCATGCTGGAAATCAGCTACAGCACCAAAGGGCCAGCACTAGTGGTTTGACAGATAGCTGAGCAGTCGGTTACCCATCTGATGCCAAACTACCAAGCAGCAGCAGTCAACAGGGCTTACTCTGACAGCTGTTACCCAGTCCAATCCTGCAACAGCCATGAGGGATGTAAATGCTCAGGAGTCCGTTATCCAAAGCCATTCGTGTCAGTACCAGTATTCTGCTTTTTCTCTCAGACAGAAAATGGGGTCAAGATCTGTCAGCCCGGGATGGAAGGGAGTCTGACTCATGCACCAGTGCCTTAGATTTGTGATGTCCACCTCATGCATTGCTGTCACCGGGGGCAGCCTGATGCTGAGAAGAAAGCTTTAAGGCCAGGCTGGCTGGGGCCTTGGGCAACCTGATCTAGCTCTTGGCCCAGTGGCTGGCAGCCCTGCCTGTGGCAGGTGGGTTGGAATTGATGATCTTTGAGTTCCCTTCCAACACAAGCCACTCTGTGATTCCATGATTCTAGGAAAGCGGGAGCTGGCTTAGAGCAGAGCTGCCTCTTTCTGGTGCTGGGAGCCCTTCGGAGACACAAGAGTCACAAGGCTTTGGGCAGAACCTCACAGCACCTAAAGCAAACCCTACTGAGTGTTTCAGAACCCTTTTAATCTTAATAAATACTGTAAAATGACACTAGACAAGCACTAGTTTGATCTGAGGACTACTGTCAAGCTCAAATACCTCCCACTGATGGTTTTATTAAGTCTTCCTGAATATTTTTGCACAGTACATTTGATCATCCATTTCTCCAGGGTCTCCTGCCTTACAAGACTGTAAATACATCTCGCAGCACTGTAGCTCTGAAGCTGACAGATCACTGCTTCAGGGCAAACGCGTTTCGCACAGCCAAGTTTACCTTAGCACAGGGGTGGTAAGTAAGCTAAGAGGTAATTGCTCTAGAGATCTGGTTTCCAGCTCACTGAAGTCACTTTAAAGACCAGTTACATTTGACGAGCTTTGGATTGATCCTCAAGCGTGGACATGTTCCGAACTGCTGTAAGCAGCACGCTGAGCTGACAGTTGGTGGTACAGCTCTGGGAAGAGGCAACACTCAGCACTGACACTCGGGCCCTGAGCTCCGGCAGCAGCTGGAAAACGTTCCATCGGCCGCAGACAGAGTTGACATCCCGCCTCCGCCCAGCACAGTGAGCCCTGCCGTACACATCACAGTGCTGTAAGCATGAGTGAAGGCTGACAGCTCTCTGCCTGAACCCACTTTCTCTCGTGCCATCCCCTGCTGCCCGCATCTTTTCTGTCCTCGGTGTGCCCAGCAGCACTCCCTGTGTCCCTGCAGACTCTGAGGAGGCGGCTGCCCCAACAAACACCACGCAAACGCTCTGAGTCATTCTCGCTGGCCCGAGCTCTGTCTCTGCTGTCAGTCAGGGTTTCGACCCAGCTCTGAATTCCTGCAGCAGTGCGTAATCGCTGATTCCTAATTCCCAATCTGAAATGGGACTTTCGGACTTCACCTTCAGATTCTCTGGGAATCAAGGGGTGTTGTCGAGCCCTTTTCCTTTTGTTTTTCAAACCAGGTGTTTGCCAAATAAATGCGTTCTTCACTGGGTTTGCCCGTAATTTATTTTGAACTTTCTCTAGCAGTGTTAGTGTCAATTAATTGATCCAGAAAACAAAATGCTCAGTAAAGGCAAAGATGACTGCAGAATGGGTGGGCAGTCTGACCTCTCCCACTGCCTGCTGTGGGTGTTCAAACACTTCAGTGACATTTCTGAGGCCTACAACTGGATCATTTTCTTTGACCCTCCCACTAGCATGCTCATTTCTACTATCTCCTACCAAATATCACAGAGTCACAGAGCTGTAGGGGTAGGAAGGGACCTCCAGAGATCACGGAGTCCAACCCCCTGCCACAGCAGCTACCTAGCCCAGGTTGCACAGGTAGGCGTCCAGGCGGGTCTGGAACGTCTCCAGAGAAGGAGACTCCACCACCTCTCTGTGCAGCTGTGCCACTGCTCTGTCTCCCTTATATCTGCACATCACTGCATTTTCTTGCTATAAATATTGGCAGAAAGAGACTATAACAGTAGTGAATGATGAAAAACACCCCCTCTGTTTCCTCTCCAAATGTGCAGTATGTGCTTCTTGCACTTTCACCCAGCCAGCAAAGAGAAGCACCAACACATCACATGTTTCGGCCATTACAGCCCATCAACAACAGTTCAGTAACGACCACAAAAAATGATGGAAATTGCTCACAGCTTGGGGTTTGTGTTTTCTAAATGGGAAATGATTCACTAATTAGGACAGGTGTTTGGGGATACTGGAGCACGGATCTCTTAGGACATCATAATCTACCAGCACAAGGTACTCACAAGATGAAAACATCTAGATCAATGGGATTCAGTATGTCTGAAGCATGAAAGGTGACTGCTTTATGCAATAAAACCCCGTGGATTACTCCTGTGTCACGCCTTCACTAATACAAGCTTTCCCGGGGTATTCTGTGCGTATTTTTAGACACAAACATACTAAAAATAATTATATGGAAGTACTTTCCAGTAATTATATAGCAGTGTGTTCCTGCAAGTCAGACTTTGGGAATTCCCTCCTTCTCCAAGCGGAGGAACACAATTCCCACCGCTCCTTCCAGCAGAACCCAGCAGACGTTGCAGATCCGTGTTCACACATGCCCCTCCTGTGGGGTTGCACTGAGTCCCTCAGATCACGAGCTTCTCAATACTTAAAGTACTTCTTTCATCCTCTTCGTTTGAGCCAAAATACCCAGGGAGATCGATCATTTGCTGCTCTGCCTCTGTTAAGCCAAAGGTGGTGTTATCATAAAAGGCAAAGTCCGGGTCCACCGGGAAGCTCTGGCACCTGTCCTTTCGGTACTGGGCAGGGCTTACAGTGAGGCCTCTCTGGTAACTCTCTTTGCCAGCAGAGCCCGTTTCCTTCCGCCACGCACCTTTGGGGTTGGGTGAAGGGCCCCGCTTACTTCGGCTGGGCTCGGGCTTTTCAGGGGCCCTCTCCTGACCGGCATGTTGGCGGTCAGTGATCAGGTCCAACTTCCTCACGGGTGGACACGCCCTGTGGTGGCCCCTTGTGCCGTGGCCCTGTGGTTCGCACATTGGTGCAGCGCTGTGGGGCTGATCCAGCTTTTCAGAGGTTGGGTTAGCGTTCCTCAGTTTTGATCGCGTCCTGTCCTCCGAGCCCTGGTCCCACGTCCTGGTCCTGGAGGTATAAAGAGGAGTCTGCCGGGGGGTGAGGGTGGACATGCTTCTCTCTCTGAAAGGCCTGGCCTTCTTTGTTTCGTGGAAGCTGGCCGTTCTTCTGAACTGTGGGTTTCTGTGGCAGCCCCTCTCAGACAACTCCCCTCTGTTATCCAGGTGTTTGAAATGAGCTCTTCTTATCAAGGTCTGGGTGGGGCTCATTGCGGCACTGGCCTGGGAGAATGGAAAATCCAGCCTCGGGTTACAGCCTTCTCCTAGGAATTTGGGCTGACCGGCTGACTGGTCCAGAAATGGAGATTTGATCCTGAATTTGTTGGCCACTCCCTCCTCTTGGGTTTCTGCACTCAGGGGAATCATGGTGGTGGCACCAACAACCGTGTCCGTGAGGGGATTCTGAGAGACGTGATACACCTTGGTGGTCTCGGTCAGGCCCTTCTTCTTCATCTCCTTCAGCTGCTGCTGTGCAAGGCGGTAGCTAAATATCGGAGGGATTATTTTTTGGGCGTTTGGCTGAAAGTTCTCACTTCCAGAGGCATCGTCTTCTTGGGCGAACTGAAGGCTTCGCCTGTAGGTCAGAGGAATGTTAACGGGGGCATCCCCTCCCTCGGTGAAGCTGTCCCGTTGCTTGCTGCCCTGGCAAATGTTCTCCTCATCAGAGTTTTTTCGGAAGCCAGGGGAATGGACGGAGTTCCGACGCACGGCCGTGCTGCACTTCTGAGCTCTGCAGAGCTTTCTCCACAGGGTGATGAGAACAGTGGCAAAGATGATGAACAGGCACAAGGAGATACCTGTGATGGTGACTATGTTGTTGGCTTTCTGGTCCTCTCCTGGCTGGACAGAAGGTGGGGTGGGAGGCTTGACAGCTGTAAGAAAGAGCACAGTCTGTCACTAGCGTAACATTTGTCAGATCAGAACAGAACTGAGCACCAATGGATAATCAGAATGGATACTTCACTAGAGTAACTGATAATTACAGTACAGGAAGTGGTCAGCCTGCACGATTTGCTCACTGCAGACAGTTTCCCATGGCTCACTTCAAACTGGCAGGAACAGATTGAATTGCTTTAAACCAAGGGACCCACAGATCATTCAGATGTAATTGTCTGTTCCGCTCTTTCCAAAAGACACTCCTAAGAAAGAGTAAAACAGGATGATCTTACTTGCCCTCCTTTATACATCAAGATCCCCTGTTGAAAAGTGCTGCGATGGAGTAAAAAATAGCCCCAGCCAGGCAAGCAGTACAGGTATCACTTAACATTATTTTTAGGGTGGCTTAAGGGGTGTGAAAATTACCAACTTGTGAGCCCAGCAGTTTGAAGAGAGACAGCACTAACAGTGGAAGTGTCACTTTATGGAGCAGTCCTTTGCAGGTGCTTCTTCTGCTTCCCAGCGTTGTCAATCACAGAAGACAAAGCCTTCCTCTGCATGGCAGGCTCCTAAATGAGGTTCCCTTGCTCTGCTTCCATGGCCATAATGGCATTAAAGCTCTCTATTGTAAACTGGAGATGGACCTCCAAAAGTGGAAGAACACTCTGTTAACTGGAAATACCAACATCTCACAGCTCTCCATAGCACTATTTAAGCCTCTTTCCTGAATGTTGCATCACAACACTGTACCACTGAGAGAGTAATCACTCTTGTTTTGGACAGGGTCTCCAGCATTTCAGTGGCAGTCCCAAGCAGAACACAGCATGACTGAAAGTGGATAAGCTGCTCCAGCAGCTAATTTTAACATAGGCCAGAAGGTCTCAGGCTGCTACGACAACAGATGTGCAGGGTGCTGGGTGCTGCAGACCCATTTCTTTGGCAGCCCCAAGACCTAATATCTACACTCAGCCCAGCACCACCACAGCACAGACCACTGCTGTTCTGATCCCAGCAGAGAAGGCAGGACCTGCATTTTCCCTGGTCAACAGCACTGGTGCAGAGTAATTCATCCATTGCTCACCCTTCTCTCATTTTCATTTTGCTCACAGTCTCCAAATACTCTGTTTCCTAGCTGTAATGTGCATTGCGCTAACAGCTAGCAAACAGTGACGTTTGAACCAGGATTAAGTTACGAGGATTTGCTTCTCTCTACACTTATTCAGCCATTTGCTCCATCTGCTGGATTGCTGTCTGCAGACAGGGTCATGCTGAAATAGCTCTGGGCAGGTGGGGACCAAGTTGGGTCTGTCCCAGCTTCAGAAAAACACCAGCTAGCCCCCGGTGTCACTACCGCCCTCTGCAGTCTGAACGAGATCGGCACAGAGAAGACAACCAGCCCTAGAGCAGGACATTAACCTCAAACTGTGACCCTAAATGCCTGAGTTGTTCCCCTCTGTTTACACTTGCAGCTTTACAATATAAGAAAACCTTAAGCCAGCCTTACCCAGTGATGAGAAAACACCAGAAACCTTAACAACAATCTCTTAAAATGAAAACTGACAAAATGCAAAACCTGGCTTGATGGAATATCATTTGTAATGATATTTATATTTATAATATTTTCCTTTCAAATGATGCTCAATACCATTTCTTACAGTGCTCCACAATGCATTTATTCCTGCCTTATAGAAACAATATAATAATGTTCAACAAACCTCCTGAAGCTGGTTCAAGCCAACACTCCCATCAAAAGAGCAGTCCTGCATCTTCCTGCTGTGACTACATGCTTTCTCCCTCTGCTGTCATTCCATTTTCAGTGTCACGAGCATTGCAATGGCCATGTGCTGTGCATCATCACAAAACCCCCAAACTGTCCACTTTTTATCTGGTTCAATTACAGGTCTCCACACTCCACACCAAATGGTTTTCAAACACATCCAGGGATGGTGACTCAACCACCTCCCTGTGGAGCCTATTCCAGTGCTTAACAACCCTTTCTGTAAAGAACTGCTTCCTGATGCCCAACCTAAACTTACCCTGGCACAACTTAAGGCCATTTCTCCTCGTCCTGTCACCTGTCACCACTGAGAAGAGACCAACCCCGCTCTCGCTGTAAGCACCTTTCACATATTTGAAGAAAGCAATAAGGTCTCCTCTCAGCCTCCTTTTCCCCAGACTAAACAGCCCCAGTTCCTTCAGTCCCTCCTCGTAGGGCATACTCTCCAAGCCCTTCACCAGCCTTGTTGCCCTTCTTTGGACCTGCTCCAGCACATCAATGTCCTTTCTGTACTGAGGTGCCCAAAACTGAACACAGTACTTGAGATGGGGCCTCATCAGTGCCAAGTACAGGGGGTGGATGACTTCCCTAGTCCTGCTCACCACACCATTCCTGATACAGGCCAGGATGCCACTGGCCTTCTTGGTCACCTGGGCACACTGCTAACTCATATTCAGTCAACTGTCCATCAGCACACCAAAGTGAATTGGAAGTGGATTATGAAGCAGCACAGGAAACAGAAATATGGCAGAGTTCCATACTCTGTTAAAACCACAAGATCCTGTGCAGGTGACACTGGAGAACCCTGAGCCTTCCCCAAATCCTCAGCCATGCTGGAGATTTTCACAGAACAAAAGGACGTCTCCAGTCCATTGACCCATCATCACCTTGCCCACTAACCATGTCCCTAAAGCCCACGTTCTAAACCAGTTTCACAGCATCCCCAGAATGCGGAAGTCCTGGAGCCCAATCTCCAGCTGTCCCATGAACACATGTATACTCCTGTCAACCACAGAAGCGTGACATCCCTCCATAAATCAGTGAGACTGAAGAAGAGTTTGTACGCTTCCATTTTACAAAGTCCTTCTAACCACACATTGTCGGCTTTTGTGACGTGAGGGAGAGGAGAGCAGAGCTACGTACTCAGGCACTCCTCCAGTGAGCACAAGGAGGTCTCCTTCGGGGAGCCAGCACAGCCTGGGTTTGCAGGTGAGGAGGTGAGGCACTCTCGGAAGCGCTCTCGGACGCCGTCTCCACAGGTAACGCTGCAGGGGCTCCAGGGCTGCCAGGGGCTCCATGTTTCTGCAAACACAAAAGCTCACAGCGGTGAGAAACACATCTACCTCCTTGTCCATACAAAGGCATTTAACTGTTCTCTGTTATTTAAGAAAAGCAAGAAATAACCGAACAATGCAATCCACAACACCAAAAGAGCAAGCAGCATGCAGGGACCTGCTCCTGTTCGCTCAGCTAACTGAGGCTGGCAGGAGATATCTGGAACACCAGCAAATGGAAATTAATCCACAAATCTTTTTAATGGCTCAGTAATTTATATATTCATAGAGTCCAATTCCTACCTGACAAATACTGCTTCTACAGCAGGATAACTTCATTGACTTAAGTGTAGTTACTCCTGATTTATATAACTGTGGAAGGAGGAGAAGCCTACGAGGCCTAATGAAAAGGCAATATTGTTTTTCCTCTTTATGATCCTCTTAGCACACAAACGTGTTATTGAATTGCTCATCAGACAGCTGTACAGGTCCCTGTTGTTTTATTCCTTGTGCTTCAGCAATTAACGCAAGATGAGATTTTGTGGGTTTATTTATTTTGTTGAAGTGGAGGCACGCTCAGGTTCTAATGCTAACTCAATTTTTAAATGCAGCCCCTTTCTTGCTTAGGGAACATCCTCATCCAGTGCTCAAATCCCAAACTTTATAGCAGCGAGGACCCAGAGACTGAAAGGGACCGTTCCTGACAGCACCTGAGAGCTGGGACACCGAGACAGGACTGTAACTTCCAACTGCAAAATAACAGACGGGCCCAGGTGCAGTTCTTAAGGATAAGTTACCCTGGGGACTCCAGTCCGGTGGGTCAGCTGTCTCAATACCTGCCTAAAAAATGCATCAGAAAGAAAAACAACAGAGCGGTTACGCCACCTCCCTTCTCAGAGATAAAATAGAAAATCAGATATCTTACAAAAAGCAAATTGGATTTGTGAAGGCATGCTCTTTTTAATATTTTATGGTTGCTAGTGCCAACACAGGTCACGATATTTAATTCTCTTACGCAGTCGCTCTGCTGCTGGCATGCCTCAGCACTCCTGATCGCTGGACAGCACAGTGCTGCAGGACCGCCGGCGCTTTGTGACTGGAAATGCCTTTGTGATTCCATGCTATATCCACTCACACTGGAGTACATCTGCCCGGCCCTGTGGAGCACGGAGGGGCACCGTGAGGGGCCTGGTGGCACTGCACTCCAGGTCCACGGGAAGCCAAGGGACCTCTCTGTTTACCTTCAGCCCTACAGCAGCAGTGAGATATTTATGGTCCAAAGCTTGAGGGAATACGCCCTTACCAGCTCTGAGCAGTTATCAGTGAAGGAAGCAAGAAAACATGGCCATCATCAATAGCCTAACGGTCCCTCCTCCAACACACTTCATGGTATCATAGTACCTTGGGGCCTCAGGACATTTGTCTTGATGTCAGTGTCATGAAGGACCCCAGCAGTGTCCCCCCACTGGCAGGAGGCAGACTGGCTGGAGCCCATCATTTCCAGTGCATGAGCTACCTCATTTCCCTCTCTCCACACTCCCTGCTCATTTTGGCAACTGCTAATTATAGTTAGATAGAAGGCCAGATCCAGAAAGGTTCTGGGCACTGCCACTGGTGATACTGGAGGGTGCTCAGAAGCCTCAACCCTTGTGCCTGTGAGCTTCAACGTACATAACATTTAGGATGGGTCATTTCCTAATTCTGACATCAGACCCATGATGTGCCCATTGCTCTGAGGCTCTTCTCACTGGCTTCAGCTTCAGCTGAGGGCACAGAGTTCCTGAGCAGGAATACATGGCATCCATAGCTCTGGGGCTACGAACGTGCGCCTGCAGCAGCAGGAGAGAAGGAAGCACTCCAGCCCCTGTGAGAGACAGAGAGTTAAACCCTACAACTTGCTCTGCAACCTCCTGCAATTACCAGAATGCAAAAGAAAATGAAGCAGAGTTTATTCTCCCCCAAGGAAACGAAATAATTAACCTCCATTTAAGACAAAGATCCAAAGCGCCAGGGGAAAAACCAGAAGGTATGTACTGCAAACTAGCTCTAATAAGTGTGAATTTTTTCCATACGCAATTGAGGAATCAATTATCAACATGAAGACATCTCACTGATGAGTTAGTTTGAAATAGCTGACAGTTGGCAGATCTGCCGACATGAAAGATAAACGCAATTAACTGTGTTAATTGGTGCTCTGCAGAAGTACCTCCCCTCAAACTTCTGTTTAGTCCTCACTCCATGAGACCAAGTTTCGAGGTCCTGAGACTGGGCGCACTGGTGTTTGGATAAGACCTGGGAAAACATCCTTCTCACCCATCCCGTGCTTCTCTGTTTCCATGGGAATAAAGCCCAGGTGAGCTGCAATGGTGGCGTGCTCCAACAAGCTGCTAATTTGGACAATGAAAGGACAATGATGCCTGTAAAAGAAGAAAACCTAGACTCTGCCTGGGCTAATGACAGACTTTTCCCCACAAACCGACATCTTTAAGTACTGCAGGAGCATTGCCTAAGATCTTTTCCCAGAAGCTCAGAGCTATCCCAGTGACTCCACAACACCTGATGTATTCTTAAAATGCTGGGGACGTGGAGATTGAGAACTCACCAGCATACGAGAAGGCGACTGGGACCCAAACTGTGCTTCCCCAGATTAGTCTGTTTCTAAATAAATGCAAACCAAACAGTGATTCAGGCAACAGAGCTAATTGGTTCCCAGATCTTCCTGCAGATAGCAAGCAGGTCTGATTCATACTACTTTACTCTGGGAGCAAGAAGATGATGGGAGTCTTGTATCCTTGCCCGACTCCTGGATACTCTACTTACTCCTTGCTTACCAACTACTGCTTCCTTCAGAAGGCATTTTCCTACTACTGCTTCCTTCAGAAGGTCCTTTCCTACCTTCCTCTTTCCCTCTGATGGCAACAGCTGTACTTCTTGTGCTCTCAGGACCTCCCAATAGCTTTTTTGGACAGTTAGAAGTCAGATGTGAGAGAAGGTAACAAAACTCATCCCAGCAAGGGCAACAAGTTCCTCCAGGACTTAGGTCAGTGGTCTCAGGAGTGTAACTAAGAACTGTAAAAAAAATCTTAATTAATGCTGGAAATACACAAAAAAACCCAACAACCTATGTCCCTTTATATGCTGTAGCACTACTGATTAATTTTATCAGGCTTCTCTAATGACTCCAGCCTGACATTGGCTAGGATCTGGGACATTTTCCTAAGGAGAGTAGAAGTCTCACTGCTGGGGACTCCTATTCTAACCACATAAAGCACAGGATAGCACGATGAAATGAATGAGCACGCAACACTTCTGCTGCTGGGTAAAATCATCTAGCACTTTTCTCTCTTAGACATTCAAACAATTCAGTCAGACACAGGGAACATATGAGGTGCATGGCTCTCTCTAAGTCATCTGTGTGAAATAGTTAGCACCCCGCAGAGATGAATGAAATGACTCACATCTCTTCTGTTTTTTCACAGGTTCTCCAGCTGGAGCCTACAGGAAGTTTCACAAGCACTGGCTCACTCTTAATAGACACTCTCCCCACATCTAATAGGTAATATTCACAGCCTTGGGAAGCAAGGGCTTTTTTGCAACACTTGCTCTGAAGCCGATGGCCCCTGCTGGAAAAGCTGCTGCTCTCTACGGGTCACCAGGAGCCTGCCTCCTACTGCAGGCACAAAACAGACAGACTCCTGCTCCACAGGCTGCCTGAGCCCTGCCAAGGATGAGGAGTAATGAGATGGATGGAAGAAGGGTCAGCAATACAAGGGATGCCTGACCTATGGAAAATGGGTGGTTGCAAAATAAACTATATCTCATCTTCTGTGGTTTGGATGAAGCTTTAATGATTTAGGAGCTTTCATCTTTTACAAGACAATACCTTTGTTTCATAATAATAGACTATATGCTAAATGGAGTAAGAACTGGCTGAGCGACAGATTTGATATGCAGTTGTCAACAGAAAATCATCACTGAGTGTGAATGCATTTGGAGAGATTTCAAAGGAATTAGTATAATGCTTTGTTCTGCACAACGCTTGCCTCAGTGACAGGAAAGTAAATCTAAAGTCGTTAATGAGAAAATATGTCACTACTGTGATGACATAAGTATATAGTGCAATTGCATGGAGCAATGGAGGTTGCCTGCTAAGTTGCAGAATCAGCAAAATGCAAAACGTAGGCAGAAAGCACACAAACTGTAGCTGCAGAATGGCAGACAGTAACTAAAAGGTCACATGCAAGAACAGCTCAGGAGGTGTTTGTAGGGTCAAAGCCAAGGCCATCTGTGGAATTAAAATCTGAGGAGCAATAAGTAAGGGTAAGACGAATGCTGTTCGAAGGGCATCAGTGAGAAGGACATTAGAAGGACATTAGAAGACACCAAAGTCGGTGCCTGTGTTGTGAAATTAAAAGTATTGTTAAAAAGAGAAGAAAAAAAAAGGAAATGGAGCCAGAAAGAGAAAATTAATTAAATCCCAAAGAAAATGCTTTCCAATTAAAGACTCGATCTTTTCAGTTTATTAAAAAGAACTCTGAGATTATCTGGAAGGACTGACACAATTTGGACGTGCAAATGCCTTTGCAGGGGAATACAATGGATAGGAAACAGCTGTCTAGTCTAGCAGAGAGCAGCAGAATAAGAGCCAGTCACCAGAGGATGAAGCAAGATGAGCTTCATTATGAACTGCATGTCACATCCTTTCTTCTTTTACATCAGAGCACAATGTTGAGAGAAACTACCAGAAGGGTCTCTGCTTGGCGGTGCCTTCAACAGAATCTGGATGACTCTGGAGGATAAGCAGCAGTTGCACACAAAGACTAGTTGTGCGTTCCCTACCACCCTAACTGGATGACTGGATGTCAATGATTTAGTTGCCCTTGAACTGAGCGAGTTCAGATTAGTAATCTGAGGAGAGAAGCGCTTTCTATGTGGAGCGCCAGCAGGCCTACCCACAGCGCCCTGCGGCACAGTGAGGGGCTGTGGAGAAGGCCTCATGAAGCAGCTGGCCGCCATCACTGGGAGCGGAGGCTCGCTCAGCGTCCCACAGCAGGGCCAGAGGCTCAGGACAGGGCCCTGTGAGGCGGCCAGGAGGCCGGCGGCCATCTCTGGCACCGCAGGCTCGCTCTGCCTGCCGCGGCTTCAGGCTGACGTGTTCCTCAGAGCGCACCCCGCTCCTCTCAGCACTGCCTGGAGGCTTTGAAGTCGCGCAGACACCAAGTCAGATGTGCTGCCTGCTAATTAATTTCTGCTTGACGTTTTATTTACGGCTGTGCGGTGTGGTTACGCTTTCATCGGCTTTGTGGATGTGACACTTCTAACTTGCCAGCTATTGACGTTCTGCATGCAGGTAGCCTGATTCCTTCGGCTTGCAGTCATAAGGATGGTGCTACTGTGCAACCCCAGGAAACAAAGCAAATTGCAGGGAGACGTTGCTTGAGGTGGATTTCCCCAATTAAAACGGTCAAATATTGGATACAGAAACACAGCTATGTCATATCCTGCATATTCATCTCTCTGGGTAATTAGCTAGATAGTATCAGTGTGACATAAAAATACCGCCCAAGCACAGAAAAAGAATTAGAATTCTCTCTTCCTTTTTCCTTGAGAATTACCTCGATTAAGGAAATACGCTTTCATTTTTAGGTGGACTTTCTTGTGCCAAAGAGAGAGCGTGCCAACAGAGAATATAGTTGGAAAGTTAAGCAAAAGAGAACTACGTACCATGTTTGGCATGTGGTGAAAACAGAGGTCATTCTTGGTACGGACTGTTAATTAAAGGGCTAACAGATTTAGAATTTGTGAAATAGCCTACAGTAAAACCACACAACGCTAGAAGCCTTGTTAAAGTAGGCTGCACCTGGACCACATGCTATAGAGCATGTTCCGTGCTCCTGGCCCCGATTATCCCCTCAGAGACTTGCCCAGGAATTGCAATGACCCTTTTTTGGCTTCAGCTCCTGCACTTCCTTCTCAGGAAGGCCAGGGTGGGGAGGTATAGAATACATCTACAGCATTTCAAGCCAAGCGCTTTGAAGTGTGCTCATGGGAAAGACTAATTCATTACCTACGGACGCAAGCCTGCACGAAGACTTCAGAATATTTACTTATCTGTTCCAGGATGTGGGAAACACAAACTAACCCAACTCCATCCCCCTTGTGTACATGCAGCCCAGCCCTTGCTATGGCTGCCCTCTACAAATCAGGGAAAAAAATGCACTTGGCTTACTCTGTCATACTACTGGGATCTGTGGACAATGCCAAACCATGGACTACTACCTCCAAATGACTCTGAGGGTCCATCTGTGTAAGTTGTAGAGATATAAGCAGAACGCATCGATATTCCTTAAACTGGAACGAGGAACGGGCTCAAGCTCTGTCTTGTGATCATTCTTAATCATGACCACTCCTTAACTGTGATCACTCATATTCCTGCATGTGGTTTTGGCTTCTGCCAACCAGCACTGTCCTGGTCATGGCCAAAGGACTACATAGTCTACAGACTGTCCCCAGCAAGCTGTATGAATCTAATGTTTTCTTGGAAGAAAAGAGCCCAGATGTATGGATGTGACTCGTGACCTGTCAGATGGCCTCATAGGTCAGAAAATGTGCCATGATCTCCCTAAGCAGCAGCAGAGACATTGATTGAAGGGTGATGGAAAACCCCATAAGCATCTTTTGCTATAGCCAGATGTTCAGGTTTATGCAACCAAAATTTGTGTATCTAATAGGTAGGTTTTTAATCTCCCACAGCAAATGGTAGAGGACAGCCAGACAAGGATACAGTCTGTTTATCCTCTATACCTATTTTTGTATGGGATGAATCACCCTTGTGAGATGTCTGCCACTCTTGATGAGACAGCTAGATGGGTTCTTAATGTTGGACACCTGGCTTCTAGACACATAAGTGTAGCATCTTTGTATACATGTAGACCAGGTTTAAAGTCTCCTATGGGTCTGATTTACTGTGGTACCTTCATAAATCACTGTGAAAGCCAAGGTTCGGTTTTACTGGAACTAGATAGATATATCATTCAAAATGTCCCAAACAGTTTTGGTTTAAGTAGTTTCAAGCTACCACTGTGGCTTTTGTTACTAAATGTTCTTACATATGCCCCCACACAGGTCTAATCCAATTTGTTCCCATCTGTATCTACAACTACTTCTTTTCTCATGCAGGAGACCCAAATAATAGTTACTCAGTAGGAGACAATACAGTCAAACCGATTTATCATTACCCATGTTGGCAGAAAAGAATGCTGAGATTTGATAAAAGAAGACAAATGTTGGTACAAACCCATATTCCTTTGGATCATCATACACTGCTTAACTCTTGTTGGGAAATGGCTTCGGTTTGAAAAATTATAGAGGTCAAAGCAGTATTTGTTCTTTCCCACATCAAACAAAGTGCAGTTAAATTCTGTCCTGTTGTCTCCTGGGTGAAGGGTGTTCTCATACAGCCAAGTTGTTCTCAAACTAGGATGCTTGAGAGCCTCTTTATAGACAACAACTTTTCCACTGAGAGAAGTGCATGGTGGTGAGACTATGAAGACCTGAATCAAAGTTCTGCACACCGCTTCTGGTGCCATAACCAGTCTGTATCCAAATTTGTGGAGATCTATGGGTCCCATAGAGGCAATAATGGAATGTGTTTCTAATGATTTCAGTAACACAGTGATGTACATTTCTTGACCAACATGTGGGCAGTCAAACTCTACCCACTGGGATCTAGAGAGTGGGATTCCTTTGCTAGTTCTAATGCCCAGCATCTCATCAGAGCTCACTCTTCCTAGCTCATAAAGTGTGCTGGTAAATATCACATCTAGTGAAACCACTGTCTTGTTCATAGCACACAACTGCTCATTTGTAAAAACTCCGACCTGAAGGGAGCTCCCAAGCACCTCTGAAGTCTTGTTCAAATCAATATGAAATACAGGCCATTCCACATGGAGGGTGGACGTTCTTCTGCTTGCAGCAGCACTGCTGTTATCACTAGGAGAGATCATTCTGAACAAAAAGTCTCCAGCACTTGTGAAATAGAAACACTCAAACTCTACCATCCCCCGGGACTGATTCGCTGGAAGCTGTTTTCTTGCAATGATCTTGTTGGTGTTGGCATCCAGCAATAGCATGGACAGGTTCTCTGCTGTCTCATTACCACTGTAGTAGTGGTATTCCACTGAAACTGTGTCGTTGCTGAAGGCTACATGACCTGGGCGCTTCAACAGGAGGTCCTCCACTTCACCAAGAACTGAAAGGAAAACAGGTTAACAGGAGTAAGAATCAAAGAAGCAACCAACAGCTTACGGAACATACAGAATAAAATATGTATTTATAAAGTGGATACTTAAGAAATGGCTGTTTAGCTCTTAAGTGTGAATGAATCTGTTCACCAAAAAAAAAAAGATTGTAGCTAGAGCAGTTATAGAACACCACCTCTCCTTTGTGCAGGGATGTGATCTGGAACAGCTCAAAGTCCACTGTAGTAACATGTTTAGGAAGGAAGGTTAAAAGAAGGTTTCGCAAATAAAATAAAATAAAAGATATACAGAAAACTTAAATTCTAGGGATAGACCATGAAAATTCTTGACTTCACTTCACTTGCAGACTCCTGAAGTCCGATTCACCATGGCCAGCTGTTCTACCTTCTGTAATGGTAACGTAGTAAAAAAAATAATACAGTAGTTTCTTAATACAGAAACATGAAAAATATCCCCCAAATTAAATCAAATAGTAAGTCTGCATGATTCTTTTTGAAGCCTCTTCTTTTGCTCTGTCTTATGAATCTTTCATTTTGCTCATTTGCATCACAGAGACACATGAGTGAAAGAGCTGAAAATAACAGTGATGGTGACTGCAGCACTTTTCTTGTCTCAGATGTGGTGCAACATGTCTAAATGACATCATTTCATAATAAATGGCACAGTCTTTTTAGATGCACTTCTTGCATGACCACGTTCGTGCCAATTGCCAAATTATCCTGAGACATGCTGTAACTAGTGGGGATAGATGATATCTAAAGCATTGGATTGGGAAGATCACATTTCTGTTCTCCGCTCAGCTAGCTCTTCTGCACTGCCTGAAACTTAAGGATTTCAGACACTGAAAGGTTACCTGAAAAATGGGAACTACGTACACCTATTCCAGATACAGAATGAGCTGTGAGAGATCCCTGTGTAACAAACTATCTGGGAAAGGGCTTCTGAGTCTTGGATGGAAGGTGCTCTAGAAGCATAAAACCTCAATTAAAGCAATCCTTTCATAGGTAGTCTCAACCAGCAGTACTTTGACTTGTTAAATCTGTTACATATGTCTTAAGATCACCTCAAAGCTTTGCTGGAAAAACACTGCAAGAGCCAAAGTAAGCACTCAGCATTTAGGAGTAGCAGGACTCATCTTACAGAATACTAGACAACTACCACTGTAAGCTTTAGTTTGAGTTTGTCACCTTGGATTCACTTTCCTGTCGACAGAAAAAAATGTTTCAGGAGGAAATTCATCTGACCAGCTATGGCCATTTACGTCAGAGTGAGGCACAGTGTGCACTAGGAAGACCCACCAGCTATAACGTGGTAAAAACAACCAGCTCCAACCACATCTACAACGTCTGAAAGCACAGCCTACCTACATAAATCATGTATGTACTCTTACATACATGTACTTCAAGTCAGTTTTTCATTTGAGTGACTCAATACTATATTTTTCCACAATATTCTGCTTCATTTGGCAGACAGATAGTGCTTGTTGCCAGAGGGCTCTTTGATTCTCATTCTTCCATGGGTGGTCCCATGTATTATTGACTGTGCACCATTCAAAATTCACCTCCGTGATACAGAATTATTCATTTTCCCCATGGACCCTGCTATTGTGCTCTTATCATAGCATATTAGTGTATTAGAAATATTAATGAGTTTATCCCTGCAGTGTCCCTGAAAGACGAGGAAATGTCACTATTCTTGCTTAGAGCGTTAGGAACATAAAGGACATAAAGGTGAAAACTGTCAAACATTAACTAAACAACCATCTTTCAACAGAAGCATGCCAGCACAGGGAGCAGAGAGCTCAGTATATGCAACTCAAGGGCCTGACACTATAAGCATGGGGAAATGTGCTGCCGTGGGCTGAAGCATGCATAGTATTGTGTGGGTCAGGCAGGAGGAGCCAAAAGGAGACGGAGCACATTTGACCTTTCAGAGAACTTCATTACTAACTCATCTGCAAGGACTTAGGTATGGACCAAGTCCAAGAAAACCTTCATATGGGCAACAAAATGTATGTCCCAGAACATCATGAAATTCTGAAAGCTCTGTTAAAGTTTCCCAGTGAAACTGTTGCAAGTTGATGGGTTTTTCTTTTTATGAACATGAGCAAATTACACATTTCTCTACAAAGGACTTGATCAGATTCAACTTGGCTGAAATGTTTTAAGAAAAAAGGAAATCAGATCATGACAAAAACCCAACATGAAAAATTTCAACATCAAGCTTCAAATTTTCAACAAAAAACATTCATGCAATAGTGTGGGAATACGAGAAAGTATATTCAGAGCAGAAGGATAAACAGCATGAGAAAGGAAGGCTGAGAACCAAGGACACTCCAGAAGAAAAGGAAAACAAATTCAAGTAAGCTGTGTGATGGCAGACCCTAATTGGAGGAAGAGTGTGTGGCTTGGAAATACTCATGGCCCTGATTAGATAAGTGCCTGTATGCGTGATTAAGGAGTGTTTGTATTTTGTTGACATGTAAAGGTGGGTGGTAAAGTTAAAAGAGAAAACTTGTGAATGTATATAAGGGATGTTAAAACCTGTAATAAACAATTTGGATTGTCCATATCTGAGACCATGCCTCAAACTCTGCACAATAGTAATGAAAAGCACTGATGTTTGCACCTACTGCTCTGCTGTCCTCACTCTCTTGCACTACTTTCTATTTAGACTGGCCCATACCAGAAGAAATAACACCACCTGTGTGCTGTGCAGGAAAGGACTGGAGAGAAAGTAGGGGACTGCCACATAGCTCTCATCAACCCCCATATGAATTACTTGGGAAGTGAGGATCACAAGTATTACTGCAGGATACCTTCACAGCAATGCAGAGTTCTGCCTGATGCACCACAGGTCACAGAATTCCTCTCCTGTCTTCATTTACTAACAGAATTTGCACATATAGATGCCTGACTCATAGTCAGCAGAAGTCAGCTTCCACTGCACACTCCTTCAACTGCCCTCTGGCCTACCATGTGTGAACGTCTCTGTCACAAGCCAAACCTTGGCCCCAATTGTTTTGATAGCCAGTCAGGGGCAGTTTTCAATTTCTATATTTTTTCTGGTTGTCACTACAATGGTCACCCATAGAATGGAGCCTGGCTGTGGTGCCAGCAAAATGCCACAAGTGGCCTTTGCAAGAGCTCCCTCTTAGAAAGATCAAAAGGAAAAACTCCTTCTGTTGAAGAGTGAGAAAAAGTATTTGAGGGTGCTGTTCTGATATTTGTTTATTTTTAATCGTGTTTCAGCCAGATTGGGTTGTGACATTGGCTTGTCAGCAACCAGTAGCACAAGGCTACAGAGAAAAACACACAAGAAAAACTGATAAGAAATGAGAATAATATTTTGTTGTATGCCTTTCTTGGTTTGTTTTGTTTTGGGTTTTTTTGGATAGCATTACAGTAATTTATGCTTGGTCATTTAAAACATGGCCTTGGTGTAAAACAGATAACCTTATGAAGGAAATAAATAGTTATCTAAAAAGCATGCACCCATGTGATACTCAAAGATTCGTATATGAAGAACTGTTTGAAAGCTATTTTCTGAAATATAGTCTACTCTTTCTTAGAAATAAGGGAAAATATAGATACAGTTTGCAACAGATTTACCTCTTCAACTCCACCTTTTAACTACTCACTGTGCCACTCTCTATAAAGTTCTTGAATAATAGCTTTTACCTCTGAGTCAAATAGTTTGAATGCCTGCAGGACTGGCTCACTAAGAAGCAGTGGACATTCACCTCCCTTCCTGGAATTTAATTTTATAGAATTGTAGAATCACCAAGGTTGGAAAACATCTCCAAGACCATTCAGTCCAACCATTCACCTACCACTGAAACTTCCTCACTAATCCATCTCCCTTAGTACAACACCCAAATGTTTTTTGAACACCTCCAGGGATGGTGACACAACCACCACCCTGGGCAGCCCATTACAGTGCCTGACCACTCCTTCAGAGAAGAAATTTTTCCTAACATCCAACCTGAATCTCCCCTGGTGCAACTTGAGGCCGTTTCCTCTAGTCGTATTTCTAGTTAGTGGGAGAAGAGGCCAACCTCCATCTTGCCACAACCTCCTTTCAGGTAGTTGAAAAGAGCAATAAGGTCTCCCCTGAGCCTTCTCTTCTCCAGACTGAACAACAACTGTTCCTTCAGCTTCTCCTCATAAGACCTGTGCTCCAGACGTGTCAACAGTTTTGTTGCTCTTCTCTGGTCAAGCTCCAGGGCCTCAACGTCTTTCTTGAATTGAAGGACCCAAAACTCAACACAGTACTTGAGGGGAAGCCTCACCAGTACAAAGTACAGAGTGATGATCACTTTCCTGCTCCTGCTGACTGCGCTATTTCACAGCAGGAAAGGTTCCTGACACTTTGACATAAAGGGGCAGCTCACAGAAGTTGTCTTCTACCTACATATTGCTTAAGACCTCAACTATATCCTGGCTGTACCACTGGTGGCTTGTATGTCCACTGATTTTTCCTGACTTTATCTCAGCAGACAAAATGAAAACAACACTATCATAAAGAACACTTCGTGGATATGCAACTCGCAATTCTACCTTGTAAGCAGCTATACTCACCATAGTCACAGAGCACTACTAACAATAGATTTGAAAAATCTTTCAGCATCTGTTTCATTCTGACCAGTGAGATCCCGGGTCTTTTTACTCCTCATGTCCTTCTTCAGCTCCAAAGTTCCAAAGTGCAGGCACTTCTTTCAAGAATATCTGAAAGTTAAAAAAATACAGCTGTGTTGGCTTTGTTTCATAAAATACAAGGGGGAAGACACCTCGACTGGTAAGGAAAAAAAGCATTAATTAACACTTTTCTCCAATTTACCCAACCATTAATTAATACTGGATCAATGGGTCTGGATAAGCACAGCTATATTTCATTGTAGAATAAATTTTCCTTCCAGAGATGTCAGCCCTTGAGCCAGAACAACTAAGATAGGCCACAAGAATGGATAAGATAGGCCTCTGTTCTGCAGTACCTGCTGTTGTATATGTCCTATATTAAGTTCAAGACTCATGACAGCGAAATAACAAGTATTTTGTACACAGTGTAACTCACCTCAGCACGTGTAGATACCAGAGGCTTATCGCTGCTATGTAATTCAAACTGTTTTCAGGTCCAGTAATACACTGTTACCTCCCTGGCTCTATGAAACACATTCAGTTATCACACTGGCTCTATGAAAAACCCCTAACTGCTTTCTATGCCTTTCAGAGCAATCAGCTGTGTGATCACAAGTGTCAACTTAACATTTCTTCTCCACAATTTCTTAAATTTACATTCCCTTTAGCAATGTCTAGGCAAACAAAAATAGAGATCCTTCTGGAAAGTTTCAGGATCTTACTTTGATGTGCTTTGAAGCAGTCATCACGAGCCTCGAAACAATCATACAAACCAGGCTGGAAGAGAAGGTCTGCAGCAAAACCAATGGTGTGCTGCAGGAACACAAGTCGGAGAGAATCTGAGAAAATCTAGCTCAAAGGAGCCTCTCTCAGAATAGGAGAATTGCTCTCTTTTGAATTGCAAAGCAGTGTCAGAAAGTCAGACCTAGCGTGCTCACCATCACTCAAACAAGCAGGAAAGTTCTTGTTCAGTGGAGTTTACAGCCTAATTTTATGAGAGAAAACTGGCACCGCAGCAGGCACGGTGGAACGTAAACATAAAACACGAGAACCAGCTGTGACAAAGATGAGGTGCATCTTCAGGAATCATAAAAATAATGAGGTATTTCAGCAATAACGTTGTTAGAGCTGCTGACCTACGACACAGCTGATGTGTTCTTTGAAAGCTTTTAAAACTGTTTTAGCTTCTTCGCCTGCCTTCTCTATGCCAATTTTCTCTCCGATTTCTCTTATGTATGTAATTCAAGTGGCTGGAGAGAATAATTTCTAAGAAAAGATTAAGAGGAGAATTCATGGCTCGCTCAGTGAAGGCTCATTGCAGCAATAGCTGTACCCATCTGATGGGGAATATTATCACCTGCCCACAGGCCTGACGAGGCTCCAGAATCAGCAGCAGTGATATACCCCAAACACCCACATCTGATATGCTGTAAATTACAAGAAGACAGACCTCCTGCCTCCAGACAGGGGCAGGCTGCCACAGCACATGCACTTAAGGAAAACAGCAGAAATTAAGCAGCATTGCTTGAAATTTCAGTGAGCTAAAGAGGGAAGAAAGATACCTTATGGGCAACGATCACAGGAGTTACAAAAGCTTCTATGGGTCCTTTCCATCTCTAGCTTTCCCAGCTATGTACTTCTCCAACAAACATTGTTTTCAGACAACCACACAAAGGCAGGTAAAATTCAAGTAATTCTAATCACAGCCTCACAAGTGACACACTGCAGAAAGAAGCAAAGCGACAGAGGAAAGAACGCATCCCTGGGAAGAAAGAAAGAAGACCGAGAGGGAGAATACTCCTGAGACGGCGGCCATACATTTTAATTCACACATGTCAGGCTGACAGATGGAAGAGCAGCGTGGTTCATTAGATGGGGCACTGAAGGGAGACACAGGAGACCTGACTTCTGCTCCTGTTCCTGCCTCCGTCAGAGCATGATGTTAGCAAACTGCAGCATTAATCCGCTGCTCTCCTCCCATTGCACCGTGCTGTGTTTATACCAGAAACTGTGCAGGGTGGAAGCTCTTTCTGACCACGTCTGTGGATGCAGCCCAGCACCCCTGGGCGTTCCTTTAACCAGACCCCAAGCCCTCCTCCCTTTTCCCCTTTCATCTGCGTTATCTGAGTTTGCTTAGGAAAAGGATCCAGAGGGGTGCGCAGGCAACACCCAAGCTGAGACGCGTGTTTGAACCAGCACCAAAACCAACTTCCAGGGACTTCACCCAGGTGCCCGGGGAAGCCTATGCTGGGGCTGGGCCCCCTGCAGCCCCACAGCCCCTGCACAGCCCTGGAGCCCTGATCCAACACAAAGCACATCTTTGCTTCCTGTCCCCTGCTCCGCTACGGCTCCTTCTTGTACTCACATAAAATCTTGCTTTTCAAGACAGCGTATCTTAAATGGTTTCTTCTCTATGCAGATCCTTTTACCTCGAGTTCATTAGCTTGATGAGATGAAAAACGATGGAACAGAGAAGGCTATCAGACTTTGAATAATTGGCTTTTTTAATTTATTACGCTGCTGGACACGCAGGGACTGAGGTTCCATTGTGTGAGATGCAGCAGACACGCAGCAGCACAAAAGGATGCTTTCTGCTCCGAGGGACGGTATAAGGGGCAGAGTGGAAATAGAAGACTTCCTCTCCAAAGGGAACTGGAAATGGCAGATAAGGAGGGGATAAGCCATAAAAGCCTTGGAGATGAAGACCAAGAGGTCTATGTGTAGCACAAATGAAAAAACATCGAGTCCTTCCTCTGCCACAAATGCCCTTTAGATGTCCCTGTTCCTTGCTAGGAAGCTGGACTAGATGACCTATAAGGGGCCCTTTCAACTCAAATGGTTCTATGATTCTACTCTATTTCATTCTATGTGGTCTTGGTCTCATCACTTAGCTTTCCTCTGGCACAGCCCTTTGCTGGGAGCTGCACTCCGCTGTCAGATAGAGGTGTTGGGAGAATAAATCCACTGCCAGCTGTGAGGCATGAGGGCACTGCAGCATCAGGAACCGTGCAAGAACCAAAGTCACACTATTTTATGATCATTTTGCATGGAACACAGCTTTCACAACAAGAAAACCTACTGGATTTATGACCTCCAGTGCATTTTTCAGGAGTACCAAAGGCAACAGCACAGACTGGCTGCTGAGCAGCCTGGATGGTGCTATCACTGCTAGTGTGCACAGCTAACCAGCGAGCAGCTTCACCAGCATATCCCCCAGCAACTATTCCCCCTTCATATGGCAGATAAGAGACAAATCAGTACTGCAGTTAAGTAAGGGGCCATCGGGAATCAATCACCCACTCCATGAACAAGCCTCAGGCTTTGAGATGACACATGCATCAGACAGAGCCTGTATTCTCCGTGACCACAGATACTCTCAATGCAGATCCTGGGAGAGCAGCCCCTGCCCTCACTCCACCCTCCTGCAGGGGCAGGGAGGTCTGTCCTCGCCGATCTCAACCCATCCCAGCTCGGATGCTGTGTCCCAATCACCTCAAGGGACCCAGCCAGGTGCTGTTGGGGAAATGATCTGCTGAAACTCAAAATGAGCAAAACGTTGCCAGAATGTAAGAGGGAAAACAAAGTCTCAGATGAAAAACAGTCTCCTTAACTGCTATTAATAAACATGCTGAAGTCCTATTTGCACAGTTGTGTTATACATGAGAGTGGCTGATGGTGAAGCAGCCCAGTGACACAGACCTGACAAGTCATTGAATCAGAACTACAGAATTGTCCTGAGTCAGAAGAGACCCTTAGAGGCCAGCAGGTCCAACTCCCTCGCAACAAACAGGAGCACCTACAGCTAGATCAGGCACTCAGAGCTGCTCCAGCCCTGAGCCCGTCCTACCTTTCACTCGAGGAAGCGGCCAAGCAGCACAAAGAAGCAGCGTGTATCCACCACGTTTCTGCACATGTGAGATATTTCATCTGTCTGTCGGGAGAGAGATTAATTATTTTCGCTACTGCGCCGTGGGATTAGGCAGCCATTGAAGTGTCACCACCTGCTGGGAATTTCAAAACTTCTCAACAGAATCCTCCTCCCCAGCCATGGAAAGCAGGAGCACCTCAGGTGCAGCAGCACCGGCACCGCACGGCCGCTGAGCACGCTCAGGGCCCTGTGGCTGGGAGCAGGGCTGCGAGGCTGGAGCTGGGCTCAGCACGCACGGCTGCCTGCCTCAGCAGGGTGCCAGGGCTGCCAGCCTCAAAGGCATCGCTCCTTCTTATTTACACATCAGACAAGCTGACGTTGTTATCAGATAATGGCCGTATTGAAATTAGGCATCTAAATTCACCAGGCTGAAAACAACAGCGCGCGTGCAAGGTACAATAATCATCATCACCATCATTAGCTGTTAAAGCCTATCGCCATCAGTATTGGGGGCTGATAATGCAAAATGCTGGGGATTCTCAGCTCTCATTGGGATCGGCTCAGCAATCAGAGCTGCCAGCACTCCTTATCCTACAGCACGGTGAATGTACGGATGAGATCTGCTTCGGAGAATGTACAGCGACAATAAGTTTATTAAGCATAAGGAGGGCTGGGAAAACGTCCAAGCCACAATAAATCACGACCGCGGAGAATTAAATGCATGGCACTGACCCTCGTGGCACAAGAGATGAACGCAGCCACCCGCTCCTCCGCTCCCCTTCGGATTTCGTGGTTATTATCCGTATTGTTTCTGGGGTCCCCCACTCCCAGAAGTTTATCCGAAGGATGGCGGTGACGGAGCACACGCATTACACGAGGAATCAGCTCCGAAATGCCCCGAGCTGCTGCACTAACGCCCGCTGTCTGGCTGACAGCGGCAGCAAGCAGCGGTGCCGCTCACAGCGGATCCCAGCGCGGTCCATCCCGGAGCCCGAAGTTACTCTGCTCCTCCTCACACACAGCCCCTCACACAACCCAGCCCGCCCCGCGTTCCCACCCCCCCCCCCCCCCCCCCCCCACACACACACACAGCGCGGCCGCGGGACCCCGAGCTCCGCGGGGAGAAGCGCTCACCTCGGGCGGGTGCCGGGGTAAATGGCGGGGCGGCTGTCAGCGGACGGGAGCCCGCGCCCCTGGCGGCCAGGAGAAGCGAGGCGAGGAACAGCCGCACCGCCCGCCCCGGCCCGCCCGCTGCCGGGGTGTGGCGGCGCCCACAGCCGGAGCCCGCCCGCCCCGCTGTGGGGGCACAGCCTGGGCTCGGAGGGATCTGAGGATACATCCACTTCCCGCTGCCGTGGGCAGTGCCGCCCAGCAGCTCAGGCCGCCCATCCGATCTGGCCTTGAGTGCTTCCAGGGATGTGGCACCCGCAGGTTCTCTGGACAGCTGTGCCATGGCCTCTCCGCCCTGATGGGTGTCCTGTGATGGCACTGGGCAAGAGGTAACAGCCTTAAGTTGCATCAGGGAAAGTTCAAGCTGGATATTAGGGAACATTTCTTCTCAGAAAGAGCAGTGAGATGTTGGCACAGGCTGCCCAGGGAGGTGGTGTTGGAGTCACTGCTCCTGGAGGTGTTCAAGAACCATGTGGCTGTGGCACTGAGGGACATGGGGTGTGGACATGATGGGATGGGTTGGTGATTGGATTGGATTATCTTAGTGGTTTTTCCAGCCTTAATGATTCTATGACATCTCTCAACCACTGCTTTGAACGCTGAGCAGCTCCCTGTGCCCAGTCCCAGTCTGTGCAGGTAGCCTGGCTGTGGGAAGTCGGTTCCAAGCAGCACCACTATGGAGGAACTCATGCACAGAATCACAGAGCTGAAGGGGTTGGAAGGGACCTCCAGAGATCACGGAGTCCAACCCCCTGCCAAAGCAGCTCCCTAGCCCAGGTTGCACAGGTAGGCGTCCAGGCGGGTCTGGAACGTCTCCAGAGAAGGAGACTCCACCACCTCTCTGTGCAGCTGTGCCACTGCTCCGTCACTGCACTGGGAAGGAGTTCCCACACACATTTGTGCACAACTTCCTATGCTTCAGTTTGTGGCCATTTCCCCTCATCCTATCACCACACACTGCTGAGAAGAGTCCAGCCTCATCCCTTTGCCTCCCGCTCCTTAGGTATTTATAGATGTGGATCAGATCCCCTCTGAGTCTTCTTTTCTCAAGGCTGAACAGCCCCAGGTCTCTCAGCCTTTCCTCATAAGAGAGCTGTTCCACGCCCTTTATCATCTTTGCAGCCCTCCGCTCGACTCTTTCCAGGAGATCCCTGTCTTTTTTGTACAGGGGAACCCAGGATGTGGTCATGCCAGAAGCTCATTGTGTGCTGATCATTTAGGGTGCCAGCTGACAGAAGCGGATGCGCCATGGTTCTCGGTTTGGTTTGAAGGAAATTATTAATAGATTACGTTTGTTAATAAAGTAATACTATAAAGATATTGCTGGTGATGGGGAAGCATGTTTGCAATGCCCCGAAAGTTCTACTGGTTTCACAGGACTGAAACTAAAGTCTCTCTGCCTACATTTAACATCTGAAAAACACACGTTGGTGAGTGTTTTCATGCGTTTTGCCTCTAGAAACACAATTTTTAAAGAATTAATCACTGAAAAAAAAATACCTTTTCTCTGTTGTAATGCAAAGGAGTAAATAAATTCACAAAGCAGAAAAGAGCCGGAAACATGTAGCAGTATGCTTTCTTCATACCTCAGTATTTTGCACTTACTATACTGCCTTTGATCCAATGGCTTTAAAGTATTTTATGAGTTATTTGTGATCTTTGGTCTTCTTGTTTCTCACTCCAGATGAAAAAAGCTTTGTCTTCATCTTTATGCCAGAGTAAACTGAGGTTATGCTCAGATTGTAAAGCCAGAAACAAAATCAAGCCTGCAGCTCAGGGTGCTGTGTCCATAGAAATCGTGGAATTGTTGGAGTTGGAAGGGACCCTTAAAGGCCATGTGGTCTAAGTCCCTCTGCAGTGAACAGGGACACGTACAGCTCCATCAGGTGCTCAGAGCCCCGTCCAGCCTGAGCTTGGGTGACTGCAGGGATGGGACATCCACCACCTCTCTGGGCTTCTTTCTTAGATCTCCCTTTAGATCCTTCATGGCTGCTTCAGACCCATCTTCCCTGAGTGTCAGCATTTCCAAAAGGGAGCACAGTCCAAAAAATAGTGATTAAAAACCACAGGTCATCAGTATGATTACATGACAGAAGTTGTAATGAAGCCAGAGCGCAGAGGGATGAGCACAGGATAAATACACAAGCTGCATTATTAAACCTTTTGAAGCACGCTGGATTACGTTTGCATGTAACACACCTGCTGTGATGCTAGGGACTGAGATCTGTCTTTGTTAGTGTGCCATCCAAATTTCATCAGAATCACATTTTTCATTGCAGCAGCAGGTAGAAATGCCTCCTTCCTTGCTACTCAACTTGGGCTTCCCTGGAGAGTGAGAAACTAATAACAGAAGGGACAGAAGAAAGAGGGAACAAACGAATAGTCATTCAGCCCTCAACTGTAATGTTGGGGACAAAATTAACGTAGACACCAGTGAATACAAAGAGAAAGTGACCTTTAATTGCTTAACTGTAGCACTGGCAGCTGGAATAATAAGCAACTGGGGAAGGCAAAGTGATGGCACCTGAGCTCTGAGCTGGTGGGGTCTGCCTGGCTCCGGTGTTCAGGACAGTCCTCACAGGAAGGCCAGGCAGGGGAAGGGATCCTGGTGCAGGATCCTGGCCTGTCTTAACAGGATCACCCATTTTCCAGCTGTAAAACCAATTTTTGCATGCATGTGTAGCTGCAGGCAGTGGTGGAGGTTGTGGGCAGCTGTCCCCTGCGTGCCAGAGCAGGTTCCACCCATGTGCTGAGCACTGCTGCCCATCCAGGAAGCACAGGCTGCAGGCGTGGGGTGGCACAGGGGCTGGGCCACATCAGGGGTGCTGGCTGAAACAGATCAACTGCCCAAACTGAGTTATAGATGTTAGATGATGGGCAGCACCAGAAGCTTGGCAGTGCTGGTGGTTTCAGCATGCTCACGCTGCTGAGTTGATTGTGGCTTTCCCTCTTGTCAGCACAGTTCAGCTGAGAAGAAAATGTACTTTTCTTCTTGGCATAGAAGCAGGATCGTGTACTAGCACATATGGACCGCAGACGGGCTGAGCAGAGAGCAGCGTGGCTGGATAGCACATTACCTCTCACTGTGCAGGGCAGTGATGCAGCATGGTGCGTGGGACTTCGGACAGAGCAAATGTACTGGAAGTCTCCTGTTGTGGATATTCAAATGACCTAATAATTCTAATAATATCCTAACTCAAGCGATGCAAATCTGCCCTCATCCGCACCGACAAAGAAGAACTAACTGTAAAACCCCAAAGTAGTGCTGGCTTAGGTACAAGTAATCTGACATCAGCAAAGAGAGGCCGAAGCTGTAACGTAAATATTTGATGGTGGAGGAGGAAGCATCAGAAGGCAGGAAGCTGTGAGAAACTGAAGTGTATCCCTTTGGAAATGATGACTCTGATAAACTGATAAAGAACTTTAAAGGGCAGGAGAGCCCCCGTCGGCGGTGCTGAGTGATATTCTTGAGTTTAATATATATGTCAAATGAAAGAATGGTAACTATGTGAAAAATTGATTTGTCAATTGGAATGCAGAAGGAATACAGATGTTCAGTTAATACTACTGTTCTGTTTTGAGGGGAGAACAGATGATAGAGGCATATTCAAGCACTGCAGCCAAATATTTTCTGTTCCAGTGCAGGTCCAAGAATGTAACATAAGAACAGCTCAATTTACAGCAATTTAAGATCAGGTCACAGAATCACAGAACTGTAGGGTTTGAAGGGGACCTCTCAGCCTTTCCTCATGAGAGGTGTTCCACGCCCTTTATCATCTTTGCAGCCCTCTGCTGGACTCTTTCCAGGAGATCCCTGTCTTTTTTATACTGGGGAGCCCAGAACTGTACACAGTACTCCAGGTGAGGCCTCACCAGGGCAGAGTAGAGAGGGAGGATCACCTCCCTTGACCTGCTGGCCACGCTCTTCTTAATAGACCCCAGGATCCCATTGGCCATCTTGGCCACCAGGGCACACTGCTGCCTCATGACCAGCCTGTCATCTACCAGGACACCCAGATCCTTCTCCTCAGAGCTCCTCTCCAGGTCTGGAGAAACTTGCATCCAGCAAATGGTAACACTGGTTTTCCAATCAGACTGTTGGGAAATGCTGTGAAGTTTCAGACCACTGGAATAATGCTCACGTGTGCAATTGTATTGATTTGGTTGATTTGCAAGATTAGAGCAGCTGATCCAAAGCTGCCAACCTTATGCAGAGTCCAGGCATAGCAATGGAAAAGTTGATAATGAAAAGAGAGGAGTACCACTACCAATGCCAATTGACAAAGATTGGTGTTATTCTGGATAAAATTACGTGTTTGGTGAACAAAGGTAGCAGTGTTGGGACGTAATAATGCTTGCATTCTCATTGAACATTTGGCTTGACATTTCTACTGAAGAAATTTCTGCAGAATTAGCTCAGCATGCATTAAAAGGATTAAATATTGACTAACCTGTCTCAAAATGTCATTTTAATGGATCATCTTCATACAAGATGTATTTACCTAAAAATCGAAGCATAGGTTAGGCTTTGGCAATTTCAAACTTTATCCAGAGACCTAAAAAGAGGGCACAACATCGTCACGTCTCAAGTTTTCAGATAAAGAGCATTGGGAGAATAATAGTGATGACAGGTAGAGAGCAACCCATCACTGAGCTGTCAGGATCTCTGACTATGCTGAGCTTTAGCAAGCAGTACATACGTCAGTGCAACTCCCATAAAATTCTGTATCTAGGAACAAAGAATGCAGGGCATGCTTCAGAGCATATGCAGCTCCCTCCTGGGTACTCATTATGTTAAAAGGATTTGGGGATTGCACTCTCACTGCCACCCCAGTGAGTTTGTGCCGCTGCCCACAGGTTTCAAGCAGAGAGATGTCATTTGATTTCTGTCTTTTCCCACTATCCCACCACAAACCCCACTCTCTTCCTTCTGAAGATACCTGCAGGGATAAAAGTCCAGCAGAGGCCCACAGTTTGAATGAGGGAAACCTCAGGAAAAGCAGAAAAGAGGAAAATGCAGTAGGCAGAAAGGCTCCAAATGATTTAAGACTGTTTCATTGCAGGAATCCTGGCATGAAGGGAACACACCCACAATAGAAGATTTATTAAATACAAGCTACGGTGGCTGAAAGATAAAGCTGAACAAACTCTGACTGTGTATACTGAGAGCATTTTTACAACAGGTAACAGTCACTGGAAAAAAGTTCCAAGAGTTGTGGTGGTGTTTCCCAGAAATCAACATCTCTCGTTCCTCATAGAGGAGCTCTAGTTCAAACGCAAATTAACCAAGGGAAGTCCTGCAGCATCTGTCACCAGAGAGGTCAGGCTGGGGGGCCACATTCTCTGCTGGCCTTGTAGCCTATAAATAGAGTCCCACTGGGAAAAAAAAATTATCCTTATCTTGGACTTTCTCAGTGTAGCAAAAACAATAGAAACACAGAAAGATCACAAGTAGCCATTCTGCAGCAGCTGTGGCTTGCTTGGTGTTTCCACTGAAGAGACCAAAATGTGGTGTGCTCTTCCTGCAGAACGTCTTTTGAGCTCTTCCTTCCTCCCATCAGAGCACAGCCACGGCTAACACACTTTTCAGAGCTGTTAACTAGCTGGTGTCTGAGAACTGCAACCAAGGTTGGGCTGGAAGTCAGTGGGAGCTCTGCTTTCTCACATAAGGTAAAGCAGAACATCTCTGCAATTTGAGGACACACCTCAAACTCTGCACTTGACTTTAAGTGAGACTCAGGGGATTATGCCACACACACAACAACTGAGTCTGGCTGGAAGAACAGCCTTACAAAGAAAGATGCACACTGCCGACATCGTATCCCCTGAGCATGCATACCTGCAGCTTTCTTGGAAGAACATAGTGAGAGTTGAAATCTTCCTGGCAGAGGAAGCCCTGAAATGTGGGTTTCTTACCTTTTATTTGGGTGCCTGAAGCAGCTAGAATCAAGATAAAATGGGAACTGCAGTCAAAGGAAGAACAATGTAACACAACAGTTACGTCTGTCATTACAGCTCAGAAAAAAGGCTGGGGAGGGTGTGCTTACCAAAGGTAACAACGGCCTCGTATCAAATCCACACGTAATTCTGAATCAGCCATTCCTGCCTTTTCAGAGCACATTCTGAGAGAACTCTCCAGTACCAAATGAAAGCGTCCCCGGCTTTAAGAGCCTGTAAAACTTCAGTTAGAAAAACTAAGTCAATGAGTTTAGCTAATCAACATAGAGCCAGGAGTGATTATTCAAGACACGCTTCCAAAGACTTCCAAACGCACACGCATACACACGTGTGCTTGTATGTTTTAGAAGGAAAGGTTTGCACTTCAGCAGCGGGGTTCAGATTACATCCGTGCCTCCATAGGCTGAATATAAAGTAATTGTTCCTGAAAACAAAGGCAAAAGAGAAACGGAAAGGATGTACAGATTCCTGGGCTGCCTTCTCTTCCTGTCAGAGGCATGAAAAGGCCTGTGCTCTCACATGGAAAACCTAAGCACCGTTTAACACCACTCCGTGAAGGAACAAGCACTTTTTGAACTGAGCTCTGTTACCAGCCTGTGTTCAAAGCGCTTCCTAACTGGGCACCCCTGGCAAAATGAGATAACGTTCACGTATCATGGTACAGCATATTGCTATTAGTATCAATGGGAACAGGATCGGGCAACGAGAACTAAGGACAATTCAGTGTACCACCACATCACCCCACGCACTGCAACTACACCACCACACAACAGCTGGCTCTGTATGAGTGCTGGGTACACGATTCCTGTGGTCTCCCAGCTGGAAAAACACATTCCATGCACCACAGGCCTTTCCAAAGGCAGCTCGGTGTACCTGTGGCTCTGGCTCTTCTGTGAGCATCAACAGTTCTGGTTCTGGCCCGTGACAGCTCAGAGGCTACTGAGAAACAGAACCAGGACATCATAATTGCATTTCATTCTGCCCTGTAGTTGTAAATCAAACCTGTCTTGCACCCCTTTGGCAAAAATAAGAGCTCTAAAAACCTACCCCACACAACCACAAGGTTTTGATGTGTAAACACTGCAATGCTCTCCAAAAAGTTAAAGAAGAAAACAGCTCACAGAATAGTCTACTTAGAATCTTTTATTAAGAAAATCTTTTATTACTTTCAGTGGTCATTTTCTTACGTAAATGTTTAAATTCTAAACCAGATATCCAATTTAGCTTCTAGATCTCTTCCCTACCAAAATAAAATACATCAAGGAAAATACTGGGAAAGAAAAACTCAAGAAGGTACCATCATTCTGAATACATCCTCTTGTTATTACCTGATTGAGATAATCAAATGCTCTGGGTTGGAGTAATGGTGACTAGCAGTTTACATTTGGCATTTCCTTTCTGATTTTGTGCTTTCTGACAGAAGATAAATCCCCCCGTGGGGAGAGGTTTGGGTCCATAAACCACTGGTTTCTATGGGGTGGGTGTGAGTATGAAGCAAGAGAAGCAGCTGTCACAAAGCAGCTTTCTGCTCCTGTATATCTCAGTTTCCAGTCTTTCCTCAGATGCACAGTGCCTGAGGTACCTCGTGTAGATCTCCTCAGTGGGCTGTGGGGAAAAGGAAGAAAAGCAGCAGGCCTTAAGGCTCCTGAAGAGATGATGCTAGATGGTTAACGGAATCAGAACAGCGTGGAGCCATTTTCTCTTAGCTGTGTCAAATCCATTATTTTTAGCACCTTCACAAAACACAGAGGAAAACTGCCGTAGAGAAAGCACTGCACAAAACTTTGCTAGTGACAAAGATAAGAGGACACAATTCTCTGGATCTAAATGAGCATCTGGCAAATCAAAAGCATTATTACTGTGAGGATGTCCACACTGAGCTCATTATTGGCAGGTTCTTAACCATGTCTAAGCCTTGGTAACGCTGGAATAGTTCTGAAGATACATTCAGGCTGTTAAAATAAAAAACCTTTCTCCTTTTTTAATATCAGTTCCACTGCCACAATTATAACGCAGTTGCATACGCTGCCTTTGCCCATAACTTGGATGATTTTTTTTTAATTTATTAAAAGCAGTCAATTCAAAAAGCTGAAAACTGAAGTGACGTGGATCATAAACATCCACTTACCTCTATTACCGTGACAACAGATTTCCAAGTAAACTAACAACTCCACTGGAGTTACAAAAGCTGAGGCTATCAAATTGCATCCAGTCTGAAAACAGGGTGAGGAATACCAAGCAAAAGGACACCTTGGGACTAGTAAACATAGGGTGATAGCCACCTTCTTCCCTTTGATCTAGAAAGCACATTAATTTTGGTGCTTGAGACACAAAGAAATGAACTCTCTCTCCAAAACAGGTAACGGGCTGATGATGAAGCTAACAGCTGACCTTTCATTAGAAGTACAAAGTGAAAAACAAACAAAAATGGAAGAATTGAGCCCAGTGGAATGGCTCGAGGCTTCTACACTGTGCTGCATAGAGAGAGGACAGAGAAAGTGCACCCAAAGCACAACACAGTCAGACAGGAAGGGAGATGGCAAAGAAGGAGAAGGGAGGCAGTCCATACTAACAATGCTTCTATCTGAGATAGCATGAGACATGACAAAACAAACACTATATGCTGTCTAGATTCACACAACATATGTTAATTTCTCCTGCAGCAGGTTCTTTCTGTCTCAAAGAAACGCAGGCTCTTCTTAAAAAAAACTTCATCACTTCAGTGAGACAGGGTTATTCTACCCTGTTTCGTTCCTTACACCTCAGTACACACCAAAGTCTCTGTTCTTATCACAACGGATGCATCTGTCTGCTTTGTTGCTCCAGACATAAATTAACTGAAATTGGAGTATGCAATAACCTGCGTTCTGGGTGCTGACTCTCATGGCAGGCTATAGGGATTCTCCATTTTCACTCGTGTGCAATCTTCATTTCACTCCTCTTGAAATGAGAAGTTACAGAGCACGTCAAATGGAACTTGAAATGTGAGACAGCCCACTTTAACAATTTTGACAATTAACTTTGACAATTAACGTGTTTCTGACCTAGTGATTCTTATTTCCTTTTGGTTCCACACAAGATGATTCAGAGCTTGAAATACCTGAGAACTGTAAAGCGTTGCAATGTTCATCGGTGCTGCAGTTGACTAAAAGTAAAAAATGTCAATGTCTGTTGTTGAAAAGGTTCCGCTCTCTGCTCTCACGTTCAACTGTACGTTTGTGATGTAACACAAACTACATTAACTTTGTGTTAAAAATAAATTTGGGTAGAATCTCAAGCCTTCCACTGAATCGTCTCTGCAAAGATGGCCCATCTTTTCAGCAAGCAGCAGCCTGGAGAAAGCAAAAGAGAGGATCTGCTGCAGTACTTGAGGACAACTTGATACTACTAAACACAATAATTACCCCTTACCTTTCTTTGGCTAAGAGAACAGACATTCCCACCAGCTTGGCAAACTCATCAGCTGTGAGAGAGCCCTTTTCAGATACCTATCAGAAACCAAACACACTAATAAACAAACTAAGGCATTAAAACAGCAACTTGCTCAGGTCTAGCTTTGTGAAATAAAAAAAAAACAGTAGCAGATTTCTTGCAAAGAAAACCATTTTGCATTTTACAACATTAAAAATGTGTACAGGGTATCCTGTCTTACTGGTTTTTTCTTAAAGGCACAGAAGAAATTAGAATTAGAAAAAACTGAAGTAGCCCACAGACAGCGGCACACGGTTGTTGATTAGTTGATTAAATTGATTTACGATATTGCCACTGGCTGTATAAAATCCCCAAAGCTTGGGATTCCACCCTACATTGTGGCCTGCTGCTGGGTTCACATTCACACAACAGAAAACATTCAGTCCTGGGCTCAAAGCTTTGGTCCCACTGTCCCAGTGATGCTAGTTAATATGAGCTGAAGTGAAACATTCTCACACAGGTTGATATCTGGACATATAAAATACAAAATCTGAAGTCCAGACTTATTACTGCATTGAATTTCCCTTATTTACATACACTTTATTAGCCTACAAATTAATAATTCTTCCATTTTTTCACTTCTTCAGATTCAAGCAAACTGTTAATCCAGATGCAGTTCCCATTTCCTGCTTCCTACGTAACTGAAGCAGAAAAGGCTCTACTCTGTGCCATCCTCAGCAGGCTCTGAGCAGTAGTTTCCCTTTAGCAGAAACTCCAATTAAATTAGGCCTAACTTGAGATTATATGACTAAATTTAGGTAATGGAAGTCAGTCATACACAGTCAAATATGGCACACGGGTAATTCATCATTTTTCCTTCCCAAATCACTACTCTCATCAAGAGCAACTTCCCTTTGACTTCCACGTCTTCCCGTTTTCAGCAGTCACTCAAAAACACATCACTCTCCTGTTTGAAGCCTGGACTTCCTTTCACTTTTTCTCAGAAGTTTCATGTTACTGCATATTATGCATCAAGCACAGGGTGTGATCGCTCTCACAGGTTCTGATCTCTTCCCTTTCCCTTATGGGCTAGCCTTCCTCATTCAAAGCCTCTCCCTTACATTCTTCTATGAAATCAAAGCCCCATTTTATGAAAATAAAGTAAGAAAGGCTCCTCAGTAATAAGCCCACCATCTGTTGCTTTTCATGGTTGACATCATTTCTTAAGAAAAGGCTTTTCCTTTCTTTTCAAAGAGATAAGACCTCTTACTGAAGGTAACACGTTAATTAGAAAACAAAAGAAATTACAAAAAAAAGGAAATGGACTAGATATTTTTTGTTTAACGTAAGAAAAACAGGAAGGATTAACACTTATTGGAAGATGTGTTTCAATTTTGATCATTTTAGAAGGTATTAGTTAGACACATCTTCTTATCTGATTTTTTTTTTTTGCTGAAAGAGAGCTATACAGTACCAATGATACAAAACCACACTGATGGATCCACGTGATGTATCAGGTGGGAAGGTGCCTGGGATAGGTCTACGTCTGCCCACGTCAAAGTCTCTTTTGACTCTTATGTTCAACTTTGGATACACTGAATCAGTGGATTCTGGTCCAGGACCACACCTGGAGGTTGGTGGCCCTGACCATGGCAGGGGGTTGGAGCTTGATGATCCTTTCCACATTAGCACTCTTCACAGCCAACTCAGAACAAGCTGTTCTAATTACAGAGTGCTATTTTACAAGACAAGCCCAATCAAACAACTACAGGTATCAACATCTAAGAACTACTATCACCACCTTCAAGCACATCGTGTACAGAGACTGAAGTCTGCTGTTGTTAAACTCTTTAATACCACAAATTTCATCCTACGGTGCAAAGATTTGGAGGAAGGTTAAAGGTTAATTAATTTTGAGAAGAGATGAAGAATGCTTTATTCTTTATGGAGAAAGCAATGACCAAGATGATTTCCTGCACTGTAATTTGAAGACCGAAAGTGCTATTTAAGTATTGCTGTTAGATTTTAGAAGTGGAATATTTTGTATTTTAAAGTCTCAAAAAGGAAATCCTGTACTTCACGTTTTTACACCTAACATGTTTAAATTTCCCTACCGTGATCAGAGCACCGAAGGAAATGAAGTTCACTTACTGTCTCTAAAGCAGAGGCGACCATTTCCTCTTCACTGTGAGACTGGAGCTCAATCACCATCACACCACTGTCAAATATCCGAAGCCTGAAATCAGAAGAGAGAATCAAAGCAACTGAAAACCCCATGCACATCACCTATGGCCATGCTTCTGATACATCCACCGTGACAAACACATTACAAAATGAAAAACTCTGTAAAATGAACCTCAAATTAAAACCATCTTCAAAATATAAATATTATATATATATATATTATATGTGATATATATATTGTTCACTAAGATATACATCTTCAAAATATAAAGAGAATGGAAAACACAGAGCATGTGCTCAGATGTGCCATTTTTTATACTCTGGGGAGAAAAAAAAAAAGGTTGGAAGTGAAAAGAATATTGTCTTCCTAGCATAGAGTGAAGCATGGTTAAAATTCATATCTGCATGTAGAGTGGATGGTGGTGCACACAGCAGCACCTGGATGGCTTTGTTTAAAAAACAATACCATTGTATTCACATACCACATGTAAAATATGAAGTGAGCTGAGCTCCATGCCCTGACTGATGAGTACCATACTTTCTAAATACATCTGCTGTACATCTCTTACCGTAGTGGTAATTTCAGAGGCTCCAGCATCTTACAAGCATTTACTAAATCTTCTGGTGAGAGCAACTGAAAGCAGTAAAACACATCTATTTTACAGCATGCACTTCCAGTCTCAGCATAACACCACAACAAACAGTTGCAACAAGCACAGATAAACTATGTGCCAGCTTACAGAATTCTGTTCTTGCATTTTTTTCCCTTCATGTTGCCCAGTATATTCTCTCAGCTTCTACACTCCTTCCTGTTCCCTTCCTGTTGTTTGTTTTTTCTATAATACTCTGTCTACTGAGAAAATCGATGCATTTGAAAAAAAATTAATCCTCATTCTTCAGTATTCCCTGGCTTTAGTTTTCCTTCCAGATAAAGGTGGATTTTCCCTTCTATATGACATAAAAAGCAGCACACAAAGTAGAGAGAATGCATAAACAATGCATGGAAGAAGGAGAAAGGAAAAAGGTTAAAAACCCCTGAAAGAGTTGATCACTTCACACTGTTACATAGAGTGAGCAATTGGTAGGGAATACTTGCACACTTCTTCTTGAATTACCTTAGCAAGAATGTGCACTCTGTACAAAAAGAAATTAAGAAAAACCATCTTCTCACCTCTAGTCCTCGTGCACGGTTTACCAGACAGTACACTTCAGTAAGTGACATGATTCCTCCTCTCTCCTGTGTAAGCACAAGATTGGTAAGAGAAATGGTATTCATCTAATAAACGCAGTATCTTAATTTGGATGTGACTGATTGAACAGCTGAAGCAGAGAAGCCAGTCGTGGCCTTTAATGAATAAACTAGCACATACTTCTAGCACTAGAGATAATTTGTTAGATGCCCTTCTCCAAACATTTTAAAATGTAAAATGTACAAAAATTGATACTATATACAAAGATTGTGAACTGATTTTGTTTCAAAGCCAAAGGAAGAAGGAATTTAGATATATTAAATTTACTGATCGATTTTCAATTTTCATTTCTCAGGCAGAACATCTGATCACAACAGGTGGCACATTTCTTAAACAACACATTCAATACACTTCTTAAGAGACATAGAGTCATAGACGTTTCCAAAGGAAATAAAGTTATTTTGGTGAGAATCTAGAACACTCTAAGAGCTACAGATAAATTAAGATATATTACTTGATGGAGAATAAGCATGTAAAACTTAAACAGATTAATAAAACAATACTTATATATATTCAAAATTTGGGCTGTTTATGCGACATTAGAAAAAGCTTCCATAAACAGTGACTAAGAGGCTGTGCTGCTAAATTAGGAACTTAAAGGGGCACAGTAACACAGCCAGAACATGCTTCCATGAAAACTCAGCACCACAAGGAAAACACTGGTGCAAAATTAGGTACTTTACCTCTAACGGTGCCTGCAGCATCCCAGCTAGTTGCTTTGCCAGCTGCATGTGGTAATGGGTCCCAGAGCCATGCGTTTCCCTAGTGACTGGGTTAGCTATGCCCATACTCAGCAGGTATGATTTGAACCTAATAGTCTAAACAAATAAATTAAAAGTGTATCAGCCAGTGAATGAGTCTCATTTTTAAAGGACTTCCGTTTTATTACTACAAGACAGTTTTGGTGAATAAATCCAAACAGTTTACTACCAATAAAGTCAATTACTAGCAAAGTGAAAGCAAGACTGATAGAGAACAGAAAACTGTCATCATCTGCCACACAAATGCAGTAAAATCTATGCTTTAAAGAAAGAGACAAAATAAAAGTTAACACCAAACACTTCAGTCTCTTTAAACAGATTTAAAAAAAAAAACAAAAAAAACTCAAGAGGATTCTTTACAGAACTTGTATTATTAAAAGGATAGCTTTTGCTTTACATAGGGACATTTCTGTTGTTTCTGAAAACAAAATTCATTTACCTCATCCTCTGTGATGTCACCTTGCTTTTCTTTAATCTTATTAGCGATTGACTTGGATAACTCCACCATTTCCTTAGCCTATCAAGAAAGACCCACAGATGAATCAATGTGCAGGTCATCAGAGAAGACATGCTTACAACTGACAAAACAAGCATAAATCCACTTGGATAAGTGGCACGTGCCATACCTTCTCCATTAGTTTACTAAGGTCCTCGAAAGCCTGAAATGATAAAACATTGCAGGTCAGTACAGTTACAGCATTCATCTTCATGAGTACAGCAAGCTACCTTGGAATACTTATTCAAGCTAGCTGTAAGAGCTGCTGCTCCTTTAGATTAGTAGGATATAGTGTGACATATTATAGATAGCTGACTGCTTCATGAAAACTGCTTCATATAAATCTACAACAGAAAACCTTACCTTCCATTAACAACAAAGAATGAAGGAAGAATCAAACAGTTGCACACTTCCCTGCTGTGAATACTAGTTCAATATGAGTTGTCCATACAATGGGAAGAAACAATGAAAGACTGAGACCCAAGGAAGATTGAACAGACCAAGTTAATTATGCTCTCCGGAATGCTGGTTTCCTTCAACCAAGTGAGTTAACTCTCACTCAAGAAGATCTCCTGCTTCTGGACAGCAGCAAGCCAGCTGTAATGCTATAGAAACATTCCTTCTGACAACACCATTATACTTTATTGAGTGGGTGCTGCTAAGTTAGTAAGAAAGACTGGAGTTACTTTAAAACGAGCAAGGAAGACAACATATACTTTGATACATATGTTTAACTGAAGAGACAAAATATCTGAAATCAACATCTTTTCATTTAAGTATCTCACACAACAGAACTGTCATGATCCAATAATAAACAAAAACAGTTTTAAAAAAATAATATCCATGAGATAAACAACCATATTTATATAAATTGAGATTAAAAAAGTAAATGAAAAATAATCTTCAGAAACTCTATCTGTTGGAACTAAAAAGCCAGTACAAGCTAAGGTGGATAAATGCTTATTTGTACAGTTTTTTCCTCTAGTCTGAGAAGCTTCATTGTTTTTACAAAACTATGTAATAAATTGGATATACAATACAGGACCATGATTACTTCGAGCCTATCAAGCTTAGTAAGCTGCTACAGTCTCAAGCACAGTAATTCTGCACTTTCAGGTTTAAATAAAACTTAAATAAAAGAAAGTTGAAATTTAAAAGTTTGAGAAACGATAACCAACTAACATAAAAAAAACCAAAAACTCATGTATTCTGGCCAAAAAGAAAAAATGTTAGTAAATATATATTTAAAAGTAACTAATTTCTGCCAGCCTCTGCAACATGTATGCAGCCTTTGGCACAGCTCTCTAAATACACGACAACATGCCTGGGAAGAGAAACTTTCCCAACTACCTTCTTTGACCATCTGGTGTGGGAAACTCTGGAGTCTTCTCAGCTAACGAAAGCAGCACCCAGTAACTCCAGGCACAAAGAAGGTCATTCAGTTACAGTATAGCAAACAAACACAGATGTATCTTGCCTACAGCTTCTAGGTCGCTTCTACGTTTCCTACCTTTCAACTAATCCACCACTATAAAGAAGAATTGTAGCAGAACTTATGCAGGAAGACTGAACTGTTCCCATCTACAAATATTTCTGCACCTGACTCAGAATCTTACTGGCCTGAGACTCCATATACACAGATGAGAGCAATGTCTCCAGGAAGGCACAAGTTTTTTCTACCCAAATCCCTCCTAATGGTACAAGTGCCTCCACCTATCATGGAAGTTCAGCCTCTTTAGGTATCCAAAATTAAGTGGAGTACTTCTTGCTTCCTAATCTGCCAAATTCAATGGTTTACAATAGAATTCTCAATCTTTAGTGTAATTTAAGTCTCTCTACTGTACTTGTATATGATATCAACCAAGTTTTCTAACAAGGCTTTTCCCAGCTTATTTCTAATCTCTAAAACCTGCATGAAAACACTGCACATCAAAAGAACCCTTGCTTTAGCTAAATAAACACTACTCTGTGTGTAACTCCTCCTCTGCCTGACTCACTGAGAGCAGGCCTGGAAACAAAGGGGAATGTGCACACACCTAACAGGAACTTCCTCAGATAAACAAAAGGCTAAAGAACTGGATTCTTATCAGCAGTGAGCAGCAGATGCAGGAAGCCTTTTTCTGGAAGCCAGGGCACCATTTTTTAAATTAAGTCATCTATAACATTTAAAGCTGGAGGAAGGCAGGATTTCACAAGTCATGATTTTCCTCTGCTCAAGCAACACTTAAAAATGGATTTCTTTTGCTCTCTGAAAAAGCTACAAACGGAAAAAATAACCAGACAATACCTTTTGAACTACACACACACACGACCACAATGCCTTTTGAGCTACACATAGAATTTCATTCACTACATTCTTCATAAAAGAAGAAAAAAATGCTGCCTACAAGCTGCTAAGTCACTCTCACATATCAGAATACGCAACACGCTTTTTACTGCAGCATGCTGAATCCCATAATGCTTTGCCATTCAAATCAATCTGCTGTAGATTGATGCAGGGGTACTCATGAACTATCTGTGTATCACTCTATTACCAAGATAGAACCAGATCACTTCAGATGATATTCATTCCAATCCATCTGAAAGATCTTCCAATGAAGGAAGAAACAAATCGATTCTATTGTCAATCAGCACTGACATTTGCAGCACAACTACTGCACTGCTTCTGGGAAAAAGGACAGTCTCCATCCTGCCAGCACACTTGGTGCAAATACCTGTAACTTGCTGGAGCCTGGACAATTAGAATCATTAATTAGAATGACCGTGTGCTCCTAGATTGGCATGTTTGCCTAAACACATGTTAAATTTGCAACTGAAACCAAAACTAGCTGTACAAAGAGGAAAAAACACGTGTAAAGGTGTCTTTCTGGAGAAGTCTCCGTGTTCTGCTCCTCTTCATGAAGAGTCCCAGAATTCTAATTCCATCAAAATAAATCTTGCAAGTACAGTAAGCAGCAGTTCTGAAGAACAGCCTTCTTGATAGGAACAGTTTACATGAAGTACCCTTACATATACTGAAAAGGCAATTAAACAATCTCAGCTGCCCCTACAAGAAAGTGTGAATGAATGAAAATAGCTCATACAGATGGCTGACCTTGAAACTTCAGTAGTATTTACCTCGGAAATGTTTTTGTCAGTCTCTTTTCTTTTTTCCTCTAATTTCCTTTCAATCCCCACAATTCCTACAGCCCTTATTCTTCCTGCCTGGAAAAGAAAATAAAGCAAGGAATCAAAATAGGAAATGCTAAGTTTTCTCATCCACCTTGGCATGTAAAAGCTCAGACTGCAGAAAAGTTCCCTCCAAATAGCCAATAACATACACACAATAATTCATATATTTCTTGACAGTACTTTTCAAATCAGTGTCAAAAAGGAAACAACATGTAAAGCAAGTATAAACTTGCTGTAGTATAGGCAGATAATGGTTATTATATTGAAGTTATTAATATGAACATCCTTAATAGCCTGGTCTAGACTGAACATTCCAGTTTATCCCAATTAAAGCCTCCTGAGCCTATATGAATGTCAACAACACAGAGCAATGCAAACATGAGTGCATCTAAACACAATTACCTCAAGAAATCTGTGTTCTACATATTTATATGTACAATATATTCACATACAGATATAATAAACACACATTTATCAGAGTTTTTAACCTAGAAGTATGCAGACAGATAAAAAAGGCAATCTAACTGACAAAGAGATCCTCCATTAACAACTGCTCAATTAAAATATAAATAAAATCAGATCCATGTGATTTCCAAACGGTTATATAAAATTTACATATTACATATCTGACTTCTGGCCACAAGATACAGAGAAGGGATCACCGTCAAGACTGAAAACCTTCTAGCTTTATCAAGTCTCTCATGCTGAACGTGCTATTACAGAACTGAGCTTATTATCAACTACTCAAGTCAGGGTGCATTGAAGAAAGACATGCCATGGTGTTCAATAGTAGGTGAAAACTGCAAAGGAGAAACTGATTTGTGCTAGGGAAGAAACAGGCAAAGTAAAGCTGAACGTGCCTGCAGTGTTGGTTAGAAAGACAGGCCAGAGGCAGATGCAGTATATGGAAACAGCACTTGTGGAAACAAAATTACAGGAAGGCTCTGAATTCCAACTAAACAAGGATGCCAGAAGCTCTGCTCCTACCTGTGGATCCTTGTTAACCTGCATGGTCTGTCCAGCAGGCATGTTCTCCCATCTCCTTTGTGTAATTTCTTCTGAGAATCGTCTGAAGAACTGCAAACATTTAGGAGCGACAACAGATGTTTCATAAAACATGCAGAGTATGTCTGGTTATTTTAGCTTCACATTTCACTATAAGAAGGAGCATGCTAACACCTACTCATTCTCAGCACGACATTCTTTTCCAATCTCCAAAAATACACGTGGTAGAGGAGGAATTACTAGTCAAACTACCGTGACTACTTCTATTGTAAAATATTTTATGAGACATTCAAAATGCTCGAAAACATGATGAATTAAAATGGCAAGGTTTGCTCAAAGGCCTGCTTTTAAAAGGAAGGAAAATTGATCAACACAATTACTAACAATCTGTTAACTGAACAGCATAAAGATAGTGACACAGACTTATTGCTTTAATGTCTAATTTCTTTAATCTCTAACCAGAAGATGGCATTAGCTGATGAGGTAACTTTAAGTACATTCCACCAATTGGAATCCCAAAAAGAAATCACCAATCCCCAAAAAGAAATCTTTTCATTCTTACAATTGTTTGGAGTTCACAGAAAAGCATTCTGGAGTCATAACAAAAGGATCTGGAGTGTAACTGGTATGTCAGGCCACCAGCCATCATGGTATATTGGATTTTCAGACATAACATTAAAACTAAAATGAATAAAATCACGGTCAGGCAAAACATCTGTGCAATTATATTTAGACTTGTCCTAAGTTGGAACCTGCTCACAAAGAAATAGAATTGAGTCTACTGAAACATATGCATGTTACATATAGACACAGAAGACAAATAGATGTGTTATAAAGACATCTCTAATTCAAGTTGAAAATCTGATTTTCTGCAGTGAAATGGCATGGCTTTTCTCTGTCTCTCAGAGTTACAGTTCTCAGTCTCTCCACGTGAGGATTTTATACTGTGAAGTCTCTTTACAGAGGACAATTCCTTCTTTTATATTTTCTTTTTAACATCTATTACATCTTTTCAGAATACAAATAACCTCTTAGTTATTGTATGTATAAATAAATAAATAAATGATTTATGAAACACAACGAAACAAAGCTCTAAAGCAATGAGAGAACTGATTAGGAGCAAGCTGCTTGATTTCCACTCAGTACAGAGAAACACTTCTTACTCTATTTAACAGTAACAGATTGCAAAGTCATCGTTTTCGAAAATAATGTGCTCCATTCATAAAAGAATATAGGAAGAATAAGATGTTATTAAATCTACTAAAAAGAGTACAAAGTCTCACAGTACCTCCTGATGCTTTTGGGACTCTATTTAATAATCAAAGCACAGAATCCTGAATGCTCACAGTGTTTGCTTTCAAAAAGGATGTACTGAAAAACTCCACCTCAAAAGTCAACATGGAAAGATCATGGAAAATGATCACTATCACAGCAAGAGAAGAAAGGCATGTCCTAAGCTCTGATGTAGTGGGCTTGGATGGTACAAAACTTACCTCAATTTGCCCATGCTCTTTGAAAGAAAGTTTTATGTAGGAGTATTTGCTGTTTTGGAATGGACCAGGCTCTTTGTTTGAAGAAGCCGGATGAAGATGAGCTACTATTTTGGCACTAAGAAAGAGTCAAAAGGAAAAGAAAATACAGCTTTTTCTATTAAGTAAAAAAAAAAAGTCTTTTTCCTACAATCAAAGTTATCTGTTTATTCAAAATCTGCACTAGTTTTATCTCATCTAAAAACTACAGTACATCAAATAACACTTTACATCTGTGCAATAAGGTTTCGGTTTTTTCCCACTATATAAATACATCTGTGTGTATCTTGCAGAAAAACTACTACGTCCCCTAAAACATAACAACAACTCACAATTTTAAAATGTACCCACCATAATTTTTAAGAAATAAATGCAACAGACCTTAACATTTCAAGCAATTATTTCTGACAACGTTAGTTAAGGTAAACACTAATAGTCAAGCAGTACTTTTGATCTGGCTTTTGATTTGCAATGATTACTGTCAAAATACTCTAACTTTGTCACAGGAAAACAGAACATCTCAATATTATGTTTAATCTGTCTGCTTGCATACGTCACTTGCAAACACTGTATGTGAATGTGTCCAAAATCAACATTCAAAGGTAACGTGCATGGAAATAACAGCCTAAAATGACAGCTACCACCAGAACAAACCTTGAGAGCATTATTTTAGGAATATACTAGGCCACTATCACAGCATGGGGGCAAGTCTGCCATTCCCATTTTGTTTTACAGATGTTTTTTTTCATAGATCTTTCTTTATTTGCCTTCTTTAGCATCAGTGAATCACAGAATCACAGGGGTTGGAAGGAACCTCTAGAGATCATCGAGTCCAACCCCCCTGCCAAAACACGTTCCCTCCACCCGATCTCATCTGGGTCCCTCCAGGATGTTACCTTGGTCTATTCATCTGAATGCATCTATTTATCTGGCTATAAACACATATCAACTACGCAATTACTCCATTTCATCTTTTTCTTGTCAAACTTCTTTGCACATTTACCATACCAAACTTGTTACCTAACTGAGGGGAAACACCAGTTCCTTCTATCCACTACTAGCATTTCCAATCACAGAATCAATCATATATTCCTGTAAAGCAAGATCATGTGTGATGTGGCAGGGTCTCTATTCCATAAATGACAAAAATTAACTTTCAAATCTAGATTCAGCAACAGCACTGCTGTGCTGATGGCTGATCTTCGAAAATGGCAAGCTGGAACACATACTTGGGTGCTTACAAGATCATTAGTTATTAAACCATTTGAATCAAACACCACTTTGCCATGACTCTCTTATGCACTTGATCTTAAGTGAGAAATGCAGGGCTCTGTGGCTGTCAATGTGGAAACATGAGTTACAAACCGAACCTACCATGTAATGGCTTTAGTAATCTTGGGTTTGTTACTTAACACACATGCAATTAACTATCCATCTGAGAAAAACAAAATGTTTACCAAAGAATCATCACAAAATCATGGAATAGTTTGGGTTGGAAGGGACCTAAATGCAAAGTGAGTCCCAACCCTGTGCCATGGGCAGTGCCACCCAGCAGCTCAGGCTGCCCAGGCCCCATCCAACATGGCCTTGAGTGCCTCCGGGGATGGGGCACCCACAGCTCCTCTGGGCAGCTGTGCCACGGCCTCACTGTGCTCTCAGTGAAAAGTTTCCCCCCCACATCTAAGCTAAATCTCCCTTCTTTTAGCTTAAAGCCATTCTCCCGTGCCCTAATCACTATCTACCTTTGTAAAAGTTATTTATCACCTTACCTTTTTCCTATCCCTGCAGCTTGCTCTTCAATAAAGACGACCTGAGACAGAGGTATAGCAATGCAGCATTCCTGGAATTACCAATGCAAACACAACAGAAATTAAAGCCATATGCTGAGCATTCATTCTCTTATACCACTTATTCTCCTTTCCCCTTTCATAAACAGTACAGATTTCTACAGGTGCTGTCAGAGGCACTTCAGATGAAATATACTGTTAACAACAGAAACAATCTATTAAAGAGAAATAAAAATAGAATACAGAAACTGAGTTCCAGACAACCAAAACAAATTTAAGTGTAAGACACGTCAGGCTAGATTTATAAAACCTCAACTGAACAAAGCTTTAGGATCTAAATACAATATATGAACACTAAGATTTCCACACAGCTGCAGCTTATCCCCTTAAGTGCATAATGCCAACAGGTTCTTAAAATGTTTGGATTGATGTTACTTGAGGAAACAAAGCACAGCACAAAACAACCAGTCTTCTTGGTGCTGAATGTCTAAAAGCTGGATTACCTTCTGAGTGGTGACACACCAATCAGGAACGTCTCCATCAATTCACTCTCGCAGGCTTAATGTCTGTATTAATGTCTTAATGTACTGAATTGTGCTTTAGACAAATCAGAACAGAGCAAGAAACAAGACTGTATCTATCTGTGGGAAACTAATCTACCCAGGCCAAACTCTACATATTTGAGACAGAAATTGCTGGAGGGAACAATTCAAAGCATCTAATTATGTGACTGGTCTTGTTTTGGTGAATATCTTTTGCTGAACATCCTCTTTCACACAACAGTTTGGTGATCAATGGTCATTCAGAATGCAAGAAACCCAACATTCCCTCTTTGAAACTTTCTCTTCCATCAGCTACAGAAGTGTCCCTAACACTAGGTTATAATGAATACTGTCAAGAGGTCCTCTCAATCCCTACTACCAAAACTGTTCTTTGCATGGAATGGTTAAATACACATTAAATTGGAGGTTATAAGTATCATGGCTGAACATGAATATGAAAGGCCACTGTGCTACCCATGTTTCACTCCTATGAGCTTGAGAAAGAATCAGCTTCATTTACCATTCACCACAGCAACAAAGTTTTAGATTAAAAAAACCCAAAAACCTAGCTTTTTGGAGACAGAATTAACATGTAGATCAGACACAGGTAATTTCTGCCAATCTGCTGCCATATCTTTCTGCCTCCTCTCTCAATCAGACCTTGCAGTTTGTCCAAATGTTTGCCAAGTTAAATTAATTTGTTAGATCTATATTCTTATTCAAGTTCCTTCTCTGCTTTTTAGCAAATTCCATCATCTTTGGAGAGTATAAGGAATGATGTGGCCTAGGTAGCATGGAGAGAAGAAATAGATGTCATCTTTTTGTTGAGAAGAAAACAGGGATCTGAACAGCTGTTAAGACTTGCTGAAGCTGTCACATACAGCATTACTCCAGGCAAACTGAAAGCATGACTGAAAAGATTAGAAGTAATGCACATTGCCCTACATGTCTGCCTGCCACAGGAAGATGCTGATGAAGAAGTCAGGGGTGAATTACAGAGACAGTTTAACACAGGTAAATTATCTCACATTGGCTGTGGAAAAAAAAAAAAACTGTCTATATTACTGAATCACTTATGATTTAGACAATCAGCTCCTGACTTAATAGTAACCTCCAGCTGGGACAAGCTCTCTGAACAAAGCATTTTGAATAATTTCAAGTAAAAATAGTTCTGTTGTTCCTGAACAAGCCCTACAGAAAAAAATATGTACACATATATAAAATATATATATATATATATATATGTAACATATATATATCTGGCAACCCTGCCTGTGGCAGGGGGGGGTGGAACTTGATGACTGAAGTCCCTTCCAACCCAGGCTATTCTGTGATCCTATGATATACATATATAACTTGGTTTCTCAAATTCAGATCATCCTTGGTGACCTTACATGTCATGAAGTCTATGAGTAACTCACCATTGTGGAGCAAGAATGTGAAATTGGTGGGGAACAGCCATTAAGTACAAGAGGTGCTTCAGCTACCCTTGCTAAAAGCTAGTCCAGCGGAATAAAACTCACACTTGAAGAGTTGTTATGGCTTCTAAAAGCCGTAACAAAGTGAATTCAATCTGGTTCTGAGAAAGACATCTTTAATTGCAATTCCAAGGTGGTGCACATTATAACAGTCTATGTTTAGAGCTCACTATACATCTGTGATCTTCCTCACCCATTCCTAGCTTATAGTCTCAGGTGGTGACTTGATGTTATAAAGCATTCGGCAGCAACATTACACTTGAGTTTCAACGGTGCCACTTAACCTCTGCATTGCTTCTCCACAACAGTACAGACAAATGGTCTGGCTTACTTGTTCAAAACAGGAACAGTCAGCTAGAAGGATAAGGCCTGTACAATGTAATGCTGCCTCCAGTCACAGACTTGTCAAATCATGGCCTGGTACTACATGCTGGGACCAGAAGAAGGAGAGGCTCAGACTTAAAAACACACTAAAGAAGAAAATGTCTTGCTAAATGAGGAGTATAGAAGAGGCATTCAGATTAACTGAGTGACATTTTCACCTTCATTCTCAAAACCAAGTTCCCAGTACGTGATACCAGACTCTTCCTTCTCTATTTATGGGCCATAGAAAAGGAAAAATTATATGATTCCTTTCCACTCCTCCTCATCTCAGCACAATCATTATATTAAAAGAAGAATTGAGTGAAAAAACATTCTTCTTTGAAACAAATTTCTGTGGAACAAAACACGTGGGCTACATGTGTAACATAAAACATGCACAGACAAAGCTGAGGTGGTCAGGCAGTGGAACAGGTTGTCCAGAGCTGTGGTGGATGCCCCATCCCCAGAGATTTTCAAGGCATGGGTAGGTCAGGCCCTGGGCAACCTATCTTGCTACAGTGCCCCTGTTCATTGCAGAGGAGTTGGACAAGATGGCCTTTAAAGGTCCCTTCTGACTCAAACCATTCTGTGGTTCCATAATTTCCTCTTCATTTGCAAACTACAACTTGCTTGATGTGAAATTTACAACTGAGTGACATGCAAGAGACAAAAGTTGGACTTACATGATTCTTCTGATCCCTCCATATTAATCTGTGTGTGCTAAGCAATAATACTCCGCTATCAAATTTCACCTAAGCCGGAAAAATAAAACAGATCAACAACAAATTTAACCACTAAGCTGCATAAATAAATCACAAAATCATTAAGGTTAAAAAAGACCTCCAAGATCACCAAGCCAATCTGTAAACCTGTCACCACAACATTGAACTTGGGAACATTACACATTAGCACAACGCTGGAATAAGATTCAACAAGCCAATATTTTGAGGGTGCTCTTATTTTTTTTTCTTCCCGAGAACAGAATCCAGGAAGCTCATGGAAAATGGGGAAAACTAGTCTAATAGGATTACATGGATATACACAAACTTCCTTTTTGAACTGCATAAACGTACTGTCAGGAAATCCTGAGAGATCCTCCCTCCACATGCTGTGCAAGATACACAAAGTGCTAAACACCCTATTTTTAAAAGGGATATTGGCTTTGGAACACTGTTTGCTGATAAAGAAAAAAGAACTTCAACAAAAAACATAAAGCAACCTAATGAGAACATACTACAGACAGAAGCCTTCAGGCCTAACAAATAGGGGCGTTCCTTCTATCCATTTTATCGCTGAAGGGATATTTTATTTATCGGTAGGTATTCAGGACTGGGAAAATCTGTGTTAGCAAATTGCTTCTTGCTTGTGCAACTCGAAGCGAGCTTTAATAGCTTCTTACAATGGCACGCAGCCATTCTGGCGGAGAAAAATGGGGAGATCACGAGCCGTGGCACTAGCACAGGCTGCTTACAGACGCTTCCCTCGGCTCCGTCCCCGCACGCCCACTCGCCCCTCCCGGCCCGGACCCCACAGCGGTGCCGCTCGTTCCCCAGCTCCCCCCGCCGGCACTGCGGGCCCGGCCGCGCCGCCAGCCGCTCCCGTCACCTTCTCTTCGCCGTCGTAGAGGCGCACGCCGCGCTGCTGGAGCACCAGCGTCTCCCCCAGCTCCAGCAGCCCGCTGGTCCAGGAGAACCGATCCATGGCGGCTCGGGCGGACCTCTCCCTTCCTCGGACAGGACCAGGCCGCAGCCGGCGCTCCCGTCCAGCAGGCAGCGGGCGAGCACTGCCCTGCCCCAACCGCTCCAGCCGCGGCGGCGCGGCGCCCTCCAGCGGCGGCCTGAGGAGAGGCCGCCATCTTGGCTCCGCGGTGAGGGCAGCGCCATTGGCCCGTTCAATTCCCGCGGCCGGCCAATCAGAGAGGCGGAGCGTGGCGGGGATTTCAAACGGCGCGGCCGCTCCCAGCCCACCCGGCTATGGCGGCGCGGCTCCCCACGCGGCTCCCCGCTAGCCGCAGGTCCCAGCCGGAGTACCGAGGTAAGGCTGCGGCCGGGGCGCTGGCTGCGATGGGTTCCCTGCCGCACTGTGCGCCCTCGCTGCTGGGTGAGGGGGAGCTCGCAAGCGAGGGAGAAGCGCAGGGGCAGCGCCCGTGTCAGGAGCTGGTTCGTTAACTGAGTTAACGGAGCGCTGCAGTGAAGGGGACAGACTTTAGCAACATCTCCTGTGACGGGGCAGGGGAATAACGATCTCTAAATAAAAGACGGAAGATTTAGATTAATTAGGTTGTATACAAGGGCGAGGTTATTTTGTTTGGTTATTGTGGAGTGGGTTTTTTTTGTCCTTTATGACACTAAATGTGAGACACTGGAATAGCTTGTCCAGAAAAGCAGTGGATGCCTCATTCCTGTAAACCTTTAAGGCCAGGCAGGACCAGGCTCTGAGCAACCTGATCTAGCTGCAGACGTCCCTGTTCGTTGCTGGGAGCTGTACTATATAACCTTTAGAGGTCCCTTCCAACTCAAACGGTTCCATGACTTGATGCACATTATGGTGATTTCTGAAACTTCAGTTCAGAATGATGGCCAAGACAAAGTCTGAAAGATTAAAAAATAGGCATGGAGAGGTTTGGCAGGAGACTCATGCCTGTGCTGGAAAGGAAGATAGTTGGTTTTTTTTCTTCTGTGAGTTTCTTGCACTGCTGAATGAATCTCTCTTTTGGAGAGAGGAACTCACAGCTTTGCACCTGAATGCCATAAACGGTTTCTTGTTCTGAATCAGTAGCTAAAGCTTTAACGTTCTGCCCTTTAATCCCACTGTGTGTGGCAGCTGCAAGGCTTGGAGACGTTAATTGTCCCCAGTTGCTTGTGGCTGCTTGACTTCTGCTTTGGGCAGGACTGTTCTATCCCAGCTGCTTCCAGTAAACTGAGGTCCCCAGTTCCCTGTGGAGGAAAGGACTCTAAAATGTAAAGATGGGCAATGTAAAGCTAAGGACGACTGCCAGTCTGCATGTAGTTAACCAGCAAGAACATGGGAAATAGGGTTATATTCTGGCATGAATTTCAGTAGTAAGACACTGAGAGCTGGTTTAAGACCTCAGAATCATACTGCACTGTTATCAACGTTCCCATTCTTGGTGCAACTTTTGTGCAGTCCTAGATGTCAATGTAAGAGAAGCAAGTGATTTTACTGGTTGTTGGGTTCATGTTTTCTCACATCTTTTAACAGTTCTCAAAAGTGAAAAGTGGACTTGCTAAACCAGCAGCAGGTATGTGAATGGCATCTACAGGCAAGCATCCAGAAAAGATAAAATAGAGCCTAATTTCCTACCGTTCTTCTCACTGATTGAGTGTGGGTTTCTAATAGTTTAGTAGCCAATGCAGAAAAACAGTTATTGTGTATAGCTGTAAAAATTATACTGAACTGCCCATTGGAGATAGACTTCCTTCAGAAATGAGAGATGTTTGTGAAAGCTGAAGAGTTGTCTGATCAGCAGTGTATATTTAACAATGTCTTGTTGCTTTCCTAACTATATTTTCTTCTTTTTCTAATAGGCAAAGTATGGCATTACTAGTTTAGCTGGGAATGTAACATAATGTGTCTTTTAAACCCACTAGAACAGAGAAGACAAAAAGTTGAGGAATATCTGTCAAGAAAAAAGACATTTTCGGGCATGCCCATTCACGAAAATGAGACATTAATCAGGTACTGTTACTGCCTGCCGTTGTCTATATTCCTTTTGGGAACTGTGTGGTTAGAAAGATGTGAGTGGCCGTTCCTGTGGAGAATCACAGTCAAAAGATGAGACTGTGCAACAAGAGTGGTAACCACATGGGTTTTTGGAAGTCCTTTTATTGTTAACAACTACTAAAAGTTTGTGTTAAACAAATTCACTGTTTTATAGACATAACTTTTATTGTCCATTCCATTGGGACTGAGGCACAGGATGACAAACTTAATTGTAGAACTCTTATATCAGATGCCACTGCCTCTACAGCACTTTTCTTGCAAATACCCTCTTTTCCCTTCTTTCTGCTCAGGTTTTGTTACATGTGTGTACAGTACAGTTGGTCTAACTTCACTATGTTTTGTAGTTATGCTTGCTCTTAACAGAAAGTATTACATCGATATTATAATAGAACTTAGGCTATGTGGTGGCCAGAAGATAGACATAACTTCCTGTGAACAGACTGTGGGCACCTACCAATGATCATTAATGCTTCTTATTATTTAATTAATTTTAAATACTTTCCTTGCTGCTGTCTGAAGTTTAGATGCTCATTATAGAGGACTTTGCAATAAGCAAGAATAGCTGCTTTAGAGTTGATGGTATTGTGAAGGAGTTCAGAAGGTGCCAGCTCTAACACTAGCTTGTGTTTTGGATTTCCCACTTCAGTGTTTTTGCAGTTAAGAATAAATTCCATAGTGAAGTTTCCTCTCTAAATGGAAGGCCTTGTTTACCGCTTTGTGTAGAAGTGGCATGCTCCCTATGTTGTTCAACAGCAGACAGAACATCTTGATGGTGCAAATTTAAATGAACACTGAGATGACCTTTGACTATAAAATGCCCATAATCACAAGAATAAAAATAATCTGCAGAGCAAGAGAAAGCATGTGCTTTTGTGTTGTAGAAAACTGTTTGGGGTTTTTATTTGTCTACTTTAATTGTATTAGTAATCTTGATGTAGTGTTTGATCAACTTGACTTTTTCTTGATTTCTGTTTATTTTGATATTCCCCTTGACCTATAGAAAACTTGATCTTTTGTATCAGGTAAGTTTGTGCTTATCCCCAAGCACAAGAATGATATCCGAAATAAATGTGGTCAGTTATCTTTTCTTCCCTGCCTCAGCCAGCTTTCTGTGGTGTGAGAAGAGATGTCTTGCAGTCCGAGCCATAATCAGTGCTTGCTTCAGTGTGATTTCAGCTTGTAGATTGTTGCCTGGACTGTATTCTTGTGTTGTTTAAGATATCTTTAATTTTACTTTTTTTTTAATGCAGTAGCAGAACTAGGAAAGCAGCTAGCAATAAACTGCAAGATAAAGCAAAGCTATCAGCATCTCCAAAGCAAGAAATGGTAAGTCTTTGGTAGTCAAATACTGATGGTACCTTTTCTGTAGCTACAGTGTTCTGCTCACTGAAGTCAAATACCTGAAATGTAACTTCCAGATCATGAGAATTTTGCAGGTGCAGAGGTGTGCTTAGTTAAGATTTTATTCAGTGATGGCTTAATGTATGGGATCATTCTGGTACTTAGTTTGTTCCTGGCTGCAGAGGGTATTAAAAAAAAACACCTTTACTGCAAACAAAGGTTCAATGCTTCACCTTCTCTTGAGACTCTTCAGAACTTTTTGGATATATTTTCAGTCTTCAGGGATGCTATTTAAAATCTTAACAAGATCTCCTTTCAGAACAGAGAAATCATCTATTGTGCTTGGGCACTTAAAAGCAGCAAAGCACTGAGTGTCTGTGGCTTTTCAATTGTAACGCTGGCAAATCTAATGTGATCAGAAGATGCTAAATATCTGTTCTGAATGCACAAGAATGCTTCTACATCATTCAGTTTAACTCTTCCAGAATTAAGATGCACATGGTTGTGCTGCTAGAAAACAGCAATATATGGATTCTTTTCCAGACTTTTCTTAGGAAAAGGGTGAGGAAAAGCTAGATGCCTGACTTTGCATCTTTCACCCTTCCATGAGCTCTGTCCATTGCTGTAGAGTAAGTTCTTTGGAGGAAGGCACTGAATGCACTTCTCATAACCTCTGAGCTGGGATTATGCTAAGAATGTACAGACAAGAGTTTCGGGGAGTAATAAGGGAAAATGACATAAAATAAGTATTTTTTTTATCTACAGCCCATGAATAACAAAAGTTCTTTCCATTTTAGTAGCACATCCTGATGGGCCTTATTAAAGATTTTATTCACTACCCACATTCATTGGGCTATCCATGGTAAAAGGGGGAATTGTACTGCTAATAAGTGATGGATTACTCAAACTGAGATATTGCTTTTGACTGCACACAGCCTAAAGCAAATTCTTACTGTGTAAGACTTCTTGGAAGGCAGTTAAAAGCTGACAGTGGCTTTAAAAGAGTTTTCTTTCTGTAGGGAGAATTTAGCCTTCTGGTTGGGCCTCTTTACTCCCAAGCAAACTTAAAATGATTGTTTAATTTTAGATTTGAGTTCTGGAATAGTAGTTGACAAATATTCTACTTATTGTGTATATATATGCTACTTCAGTACATACAATCACCTGTAGATTGGCATTTACTCTTAATTGATTCCCTTAAATATGCGACAGCCTCTAGGAAATTTAAATAACATGAACATTTAGTGTTTTCATGGAAATGCTTTTGATTTTAGGAGGATAAGGAGAATGCCAATGAGATTTCATGGGACCAATCAAGCAGAACTTCAGAAGAAAATATTTTAAAATCTTCTACTATCACACTGGCAGCAGAGATGAGCTATAATCCTGAAGATCATACTTCAGTGAATAAAGCCACTGAAATGAAGTCTCAGCATGTATTACTCAGCAAGTCCTTCTCACACATGAAAAACATAAAAGAGAAGCAGATGATGGCAGAAAAACACAGTTCAAATGTCAGCCTACCGAAGAAACCAGTGCTTGGTACATATCGTGGCAGAGTTATCCAATCCAAGATCAACTCCTTCCGGAAAGCAGCACCAAGGAGTGAAGGGGAAAAGAGTTCTTTGTCAGATGAGAAGCTTCTTACCTCTACCACCAAACCAGCAATGAAACCTTTGTCCAAGGGCAGCTGCCATGTTGTACTGAAGACTGACAAAGTCACAAATTCTGTAAAACCTAATTGTGTGCCATCATTACAGAGCAAACCACCTGTCAAACCTGCTGTTAACTTCCACTCCAGCCTAAACAAGCAGCCATCAACATCTGCTGTAGTACCAAAGAAATTATCAGTCCAAAAAGTGATTGACAAGAGGGGACCTCAGCCTCTGAAGGTTGCTTCTAAAAATTCTGACTACAGAACTCTAGGAGTGAAGAAATGTGAGGACCTTCGTGAAGATGGGAAACAAGCTCTAGCAAAGCAGTTTTCTGTTGTTCCTAGTGCTAAGACAGGACAGAATTATAAAGCTAACAGTGTCAAGAAATCTCTTTTTCTGAAAGAATCAACAGAGGAGAGAAGGTAACTGAACTAGTCACTGTGTTGTAGCTTGACCTTGTGAGGTATTTATAGATCAAGGTATCAACAGAAAATATATTTCTTGTTGTGGGAGAGCTGGATTGTTTGAAGTTGACTAGAGCTGTAGGCTTAATAGTGAGAAATTAAGATTCAGGCTAGTTGAAGAAGCTCTCTCAGCTTGCCTGTGCAATTAAAATTATTTACATGTAAAATATGTTGATTCCACTTTTTTCTTCAGGTTGAGTGATGTGACAGTCTTAAGAATGACAGTTACTCCTGTAAATGAACTGCATGCGAATGCTAGTGCTTTTAAAGTTTTATTTAAAAGTGTATGGACTGAAGAAGAGCACTTGTTAATGAAATAACTTTCAATTTGGTTAATGTGTTTCTGTATGATGTGAAGATTCATAATTTGGAAGTTTAGTATTGGTAGTACTCCTCATAAAATGTCACATTTACAAAAAAAAGGTTGGTCTTATGGCAAGAGGATTGAAATGAAATTAGATATGAAAACTGAATTACACTTAAACATCATTTTTGAATTTTAGAAGCTGTGTCCTATGCTGCACTCTGTGCTTTGTGCTCTTGTTTGAGTTCTGAAGTACGTGATGGGGGTTATGGAAGAGAGGTGGCAATGAATCATAAGTGGTTTTTAATCCTCTAAAAAAACTGAGGTCTGGAGCCTAAGACAATTCCTGCTGTTGGGAAGAGAGATTAAAGAATTCTGACCTGGTAGATACCTAAAGTAGGTGGAGCAATGCATGTGGTTCTGATATTTTTGTGCAGTTCTCAATGGCAACTGTATGCCTCTTAGGCTTAGAAGGATAGGACCAGGAGGACTATGTGGATACTCTTCACAAAGTGTGTCTTTATGTGACTTATTGCAATTAATGTCAGTTGATTGTAAAATAAGTCATAAAATCTGTTTCACTGCAGCTACTAATCTTCTTCAATACAGAATTCGCTTGGCTGAATGGAGGGCATCCAGAGGGAAAGTGATGAAGAGGCCACCTATGTCTGTGTTTCTGGGAACCCAGCCTAAGAATGAAGAACAAGAGCTCTCTTCTACTGGTTGTTCCTTAGATAAGGAATTAAACAGTGAAAAAGTCAACAAGACTCTTGCAGAATGTCTGCAGTTAGCTGAGCAGGTATCCTGGCTCTTGCCTACAAATTCTACTCATAGATCTTTTCAGTGTAGGAGTATTTTGAATGTGGTGGAACTGTGAAGCAGATGCAAGGGATTAATTGCTCCCCAAATGAAGCAATACCATAGGATATTGCTGACAGTTGGAAGGACTAGTTGTTACTCAACTTCACTAACTTGCAGAACTACACAATATAGTTAGACAACAATGGTAAAATCATAAAGTAGAAGAGCTATGATGTAACTAATCCAAAACATGTTTGCATTTGCAGAAACTTGCCTGGATTTCTGTAAGTGTTCATAAAGCATTCCATGTCTGTATCTATGGGCTATGCAGTTTTGTATGTAAGAGGAATAGCATAACTAGTTTTCATTTGGGAAGAATAGGTGAATGAGAATTCTTCAGCTCATGTTCGTAGTTGAGTCTGGTAAATATTTTCTATCTTCATCTTTCAGGATCACTTTTCAAAATAACAAAAAGCCCTTGGGTTTTTGGGTCGAAATGAACTAAAATGTAGCACTGCAGGATGTTCACTGCACTTGAATTTTTTTTTTTGCTTCAACTTCAGGGAAGTCAAGGTAACAAAGCACGTGCCATGTTGGAAGAACTGAGTGAGAACATTCCTGGAGCTAAAAAGTTTCCGAAATATTGGATCTGCTGGATGCGTCTTGAGCAGATGGGCCCTCCTGAAAAGCTTGTTGCTGGCTATGAGGAGGCTATTTTGGCAGGAGCAATGGTGAGCCACTTGTCTTGAAGTTTGAGGTTAGAAGCATGAAAGCGTGCTGTATATAAAATGCAGTTACTTCTGATTTTAATAAATACTTGTATGACAGAAGTCATATGACTTGCTTGAGCACAAGATTTGGATTTGGCTTGCTCTGTAATTGCTCTAGGTACCTTTCTGCTTTCAAGAAGAAAGGTTTAGCCTCATTATAGCAACATATGATATTCTGCTGAGAAAAAATAAAAGATTGGATTTCTACTCCTACTATAGAAATTTCAAACAGAACTCCGTATTACAGTACTGATGGACAAATTTCTTTGCTTTAATACCAGCAAGGTTCTAAGTCATCAAATACAGCTCTAGTTTGCTAAACACAGAAAATGTAGCATTAATTTATCTTCTGGCTTTGTCTGAAAAGCATCACATAAAGGACTAAGAGCATGAGCGCTGTACTACTTTCCCTCTAACTTATTTAGTATAAGTTAAAATCAATTTTTATTTTGGAGTTGTTTTTCTAAAACCAACACAAACTTTTTTCTAGCCGAGAGATGAACTACGACGTGTACTAATAGATACTATCAAGAACACTGAAAACCTGGTTGAGTCTGAGGATGGTAAGTTTGAGTGTTTCATATTAGCTAAATGTCTGGATTGACAAGCAGTGCAAGTTGTTTAAAATATTTGTGCCTATATTGATGGAAATTTCTCTGGTACTTAATTTGAAAGCAACCCTGTCTAAACTAATACTTGACTAGTAAATTTGTGGAGATGCTTTCATGTTCAGACTTTACTTAAACACTACCAAGTCAGTGTTGTTCAGCCTTTTTAGCCTGCGAATCAAATAGCTAACAACTTCTTTTATTTACTAAGTCAGTTGCCTCTATAGCATGTAAGATGTTTCAATAGCAGATGCATAGTGTTGGTTGGAAACATTGCAGTTTTTTGAAGCAAAGTAGCTATGTGAATTCCTCTTTGATACAGCATAGCCGGATAAGCATTTGATCTCAGAAGCTGACTGAAATACTCTATTCAGAGTTGCTGCTTTTGGGAGGGAAGGGAATGACTTCTTAGGATGTACTCAGCCTGAGTTTTCTTGAAAGTGACTAAAATGATTGGTAACTTAACCAAGTCCAAGACACAACAATTTATGTAACTTTAATTCTTGTGGCAAACTAACATTTCAGAGATCCCTGAAAACATCAGCTTCTCTGTAATCACAGCTATATTTTCTTTCCTGTTTCAGTTTTAGGGGGAGATGTGATAGAAACTCACTTAACTGAAGTAGTGGAAATGAGCAAGGAACTCAGTTCATCTGTTGAGCAGGTTCATGAGGCCTTCAAGGATCTTAACCATGATGATCAGAAAGCAGAGGATGATGACAACGAGGCAGAGACTGGCAGTGATGTGGTCAAACAGGAAGAAACAGACCTAGGCTTAAAACCAGAAGAAGCCATCTTGCCAAAGAAGAATAAAAAGCGCAAAAAAAAAGAACGTACAAAAAAGAAAGGGAAATGTGAAACAAAAGAGCAGAGTAAAGATACAGCTCAAACAGTTAATTCCCCGGAGAAGGATAATGGTACAGATTCTTTAGTGAGTTGTAATCCGTCTACCAACCCCTGTTTGGAAAGGTAAGATGACTTAAGGTAACTATGGGAAGGAAGTAGTGTCCGGGGCAAAATAAAGGTCTGTGCTATTGTGAAAAAGGGAAGCACTGTGTCGTATGTGAGAACATACGATTAAAAGTACTTGAGAATTTGGGTTTTTAGGATTGATTTTCTTCCCGCAGAGTCATTTCAAAAATAATTCCTTAATTCCTTTAAATAACTGATTTGTGTTGAAATGCCTCACTATAGTAGAGTGCCTTTGTAGCAGAGACAGAACTCTAGCTTTGGAGCCCCTAGAGCTGTACCAGTTCTACAGTGAGCTAGGAAAAAGAAATCAGGCATCTCCAGTTGTTTTCCTTTTCTAACATAAATGTGTTTGTATGTAAAAAAATAAAGGGTATAGACAAGATGCAACTGTCCTGTAATTGTGTTTTAATATGAAAATCTTGGGTGGTAATCTTAGGATGAAGAAGAAAACAGTTCGTTTTTTTTCTTTTGCCACAATGTTTTTTCTGAGACAACAGACTAGGGGAAGTTGTGCTCAGCTCTGGAATGTGCTGAGTTGGGCTGCTGGCAGTTGTCTGAGGGATTCTTCTTTACAAACTTTTCAGGTGTTTTACAAGGTTAAAGTTCCTTCCTGAGAAAGAAGATGGATATCCAACTTTATGGGAAAACCTGTTCACTGTTTTCTTTGGCTGTGGGGATATAGAGTTGAACAGGAATAATGATAACTTTGCTTCTGCTAGGTACTACAGAGGTAGCTTAATGTTCTTGTGTCAAGTAATTTGTTTCTTTTCTCAAGTGTGAAGATTAACTATGAAGGAAATGATTCTGATGCTAAAGATCTGAAGATTATAACCCCTTTGCGGTTCTCTCTACGGATTCGGGAGAAGATGTTCAAGTATTCAAATACTCCTAAAGATTCTCATCTCTCTTCATCTGATCAGCTGCAGGAACTGGAATCAAAACCAACTGCACTTATCCACAAACAGAATGATGAACTGGAAGAAACAAGTTCTGAAGTAGAAGAGTAGAAAGTAGCATTAACACTACATGATGGAGGAAGATATTGTATCTTTAAGAAAGTCTGGATGTCTTATTTCTTTAATGTTTCTTAGCAGCTTTAGGAGAGGAGCTATCTAAAGCTTGTGTAGATAGTCTAGAATGAGATCTGATTTTAGCATGCTTTTTTTTAAACTTGTATCTTAAAACTTTCGTGGTAAATCTAATGGACTGTTTGGTACTTAAATATCAAGTCCTCATGTTAAATCTGATTGTTACCTAAAGATTAGGCTTAATGCACTTCATATAACAGTTCAGTGACTATTAATAATATTTACTGTTATCTTGTTACAATTCCTATAAATTCTTCAGAATTGCATACTAATTCTTCATTTAAGGATCAGAAGTAACTTAGGAGTTCCAATAGGTAAATACTACAGAAATTAGCTAGTGTGGTGTACAACTAGTTTAAGCTGCAATATCTGTTTTTAGGGGGTATTTCAACAAAACTGAGTACAATCCCTTTAGTTAGCTAACCGTGAGTAATATCACAAATCTACCTTTCATTAGTCTGTAATATGGTAGAGTTATTAAACAAATCATCTGAACTGTGTGTGTCTTATTTATGGGCTTGGGTTTGGAAACTAATTGTAGCTTATGGCTACAACCCTGCGACTGAGTCTCTGGGAGTTATTTTAGCTGATTCTTGAATGAGAACTGTCAGCAGAAATTAGGGAATTCTTTCAGGCCTAAATAGACTGGTCTTCACAGCCAGCTGGAGCCTTCTGCTGGCTAAAAGAGGACTTGTTTCTCCTCAAGTGTGGGCTCTAGTGAGGAGTGTGAGCTGTTGCACAGTATTCTCTTCAGAGAGCTCTCCTACTCAAGGACAAGGAAATCCATGCATGCACTTCATGCCTACAGCAGGGCAGTGACTGAGCTGCATGAAGTGACAGGCGAGCAGCTTTAACTCTGGTTTTGTTAATATTCAACGTCCTTTTCTAGTGTTAGTTTCACAAGCACTAGTTAAGCACATCTGAATACAGAAACCCCCCTGCGCCTGGGATTACAGAGATCAGGCCTTGGCTTTTATGCTGCACGGAGCAGCAAGAGTCCCTCAGCACACGCCTCATCGTTAGCCCGCCCTTGCTGTGAAGACTGGGCTCCAATCCCCAACCTGGGCCCGCCTCAGAGGGCGGGGCGGGGCGGGCGGCTTCCTTCCCCGCCCTGCCGGTGCAGTTCGGCGGCATCCCGGTGCTCGCCGCCCTGGCCGAGGCCTGGCGGGATCCCTGCTGCTGCTGCAGATGATCCCGTGAAAGGGAATGTGCGGAAAGCGCTGATCCGTGGTTTGTGAAGAATGGAAGAATACGAAGTACTGAAAGTGTTGGGAGAGGGGTCCTTCGGGAGAGCCCTCCTTGTTCAGCACAAAGTCAGTGAGCAGAAGTATGCCATGAAGGAAATCAGGCTTCCTATGGTAAGTCGCACATGTGCATCTCCCCCTCCCTTCCACGCACACACATATGTATGTACATAACTCTCAGTATTGTCTTGGAACTGAGCACCTTTGCTGAGAGCTCAGTTTATTAGACGTCTGCATGGTGCATATCTACTAAGTAACTGTCTGATGTAATATGCATAATAATAACAAAATCTGATCTGATTCAGAAAGCATGTGGTTATAGGATCATAGCGTAACAGGATGGCTTGGATTGGAAAGGACCTTAAAGGCCACCCAGTCCCAACCCTGTGCCATGGGCAGTGCCACCCCGCAGCTCAGGCTGCCCACGACCCCATCTAACCTGGCCTTGAGTGCCTCCAGGGATGGGGCACCCACAGCTCCTCTGGACCATAGCTGTGCCACGGCCTCTCCACCTTTATGGAATACCTTTATTTAATGTGGTTGACTGGATTCCTATCAACTTAGCTAGAGTCTAGTTTTCATCTGTAACACCTGATAGGGAAATCAGCCTTATCTTGTTGAAATTCAGTTATTCAGGTAGCCTGTGCTGCATGTAGCTAACAAGAAATCACAGAATGGGAGGCTCTGGCTTTCTTGAGGCTGAAGCTAAGTTAATACTTGGGCACTTGGTTTTAGTACAGCTGTCAGCTGTTCCAAAGTCAGTGTGTGCTGATTTGTTGTTGTGTAGTTCTATGCTGTTAAAATAGAAAATCATTAACTGAACTAGTAATATATCCAGGAAGAAGTCTACAATCATAATAAAGCTTATATTAAAAAAGATGGTTTTCAAGTTTCTAAAGGACTTTTAAAATAATGGAATAAAGAAAATTAAAGAACAATTCCTAAAAAAAGTAAGGTGTGTTATGTGTATATATGAAAATGTGCTGGAGTGGCCTTTATATAAATGTATTTACATTTGCAGTCTTCATCTGATGTAAAGAACTCTAGGAAGGAAGCTATTCTTTTGGCTAAAATGAAACATCCAAATGTTGTTGCCTATAAGGAATCATTTGAAGGTAAATATGAAAGTTTTAAATATCTGTATTTAGAATCATAGAATCACCAATGTTGAAAAAGACTTCCAAGATCATCCAGTCCAACCATCCACCAATATTTTCCCACTAAACTGTGTCCCTCAGTAAGACATCTAAACGTTTCTTTAATGCCTTCAGGGATGATAACTCCACCACCTCCCTGGGCAGTCCATTCCAGTGCCTGACCACTCCTTCAGAGAAGAAATTTTACCTAATATCCCACCTGAACCTCCCCTGCTGCAACTTGGGGTTATTACTTCTAGTCGTACTGCTGGTTATGCGGGAGAGGAGGCCGACCCCCTCCTCACCACAACCTCCCTTCAGAGAGTTATGGAGAGGAATAGGGTCTCTCCGAGCCTCCTCTTCTCCAGACTGAACAATCCTAGTTCCCTCAGCTGTTCCTCATAAGTCCTGTCCTCCAGACTCCTCAGCAGCTCTGTTGCCCTTCTCTGGACATGTTCCAGAAATTCAGTATTTTTCTGGTAATGAGAGGCCCAAAACTGAACACAGTAGAGGTTTTTTTAAGTTTAATTTTAAAGTTTTATTTAAAGTTGCAAACACCTATGGTATTAAAATCACATTTTTAGCCTGTAGTTGGAACTTCATACTAACAGTAATATATCTATTCTATTCATTAAACTACTAATGATTCATAAATTGCCTGAAATTTAGCTGATGGACACCTGTATATAGTGATGGAGTATTGTGATGATGGAGATCTAATGCAAAAGATTAAACACCAAAGAGGAAAGTTGTTCCCTGAAGACACGGTAAGAAAATTCATATTTTGGAAGTACGGACCTTGGAATCCTTCTTCATGTAAACTGAAGTACATTAAGAAGCACATGATGTCACATTAAAGAATTAATAGATACACAAACACCTTAAACTGCATTAAGTGAAACAAGATGCTTTCAGAATAACTGAGGTTGGAAAAGACCACTAAGGTCATCTATTCTAACCATCAACCCATTGAAGGAATAGAAGCATTGTTTCTTTGATAATTTCCAGTAGAACAAGTACTGGACTGTAAAAGGAATAAGAAATAAACTGCTGTCTGTATCTGAGAAATGCATGGACAGTATGAAAAATGCGGGCTTGAATGTGTAAATGTATGCAATTAAGTAATAATTTAATATAAACAAGGCAATATAAAGCACAGTAAGAGATACTGCAAATGACAAGTAAATAAAGTACTCTGCTGAGATCATTGAAAGTAGCTGGGACTTTAAATAAAATATTATGCAACAGTTAAATGTTTGAAGCAGTTAGCATGCATTAACTGCTTTTATCACTGAAGCTATAAAATTATTTAGAGGAAGTTCAAAGTTATGTTGTTGTGGTTGAAAAACAAATCCTGCCACTTAGAAGCATCATCTTCACTAAAACAAAAAGACCAGAATCCTCAACTAATGTCATACCTTGACCGTCCAAACATCTCTAAGACCATTGCTTTGTACGTTTCAAATAACACAATTCATTTTAGAAACAGTATGTTATCTCAGGGCAGGTATTTTTAATCTGCTTATTTACTCTGAAATTTAATCAGCACACTTATAAAATGAGCGGTACTGATTCCCTAGCTTCACTATTGTTATGTGCTATTTGTTTTTCTAGACACGGCATTCTTTCTGCCTTGTTAAAATATACTTTCATTTTAAAGAATTGGGTCTTTTGTGGAAACTGGAGGCCATTATGCTGAAGTTACTTATAACTCCCAGCTGTTGTAAACACACTTTCTTTTGTGCTTTTTTTTTTTTTTTCTAATCTGTTAGTGAAGGAAGCCTTACCCACGGTACTAAGCCGTTATAACTCCTCATTACTTTTTTCAGATCCTTTGCTGGTTTGTGCAGATGTGCCTGGGTGTGAAACACATTCATGATCAGCGTGTGTTGCACAGGGATATCAAATCCAAGGTGAACAGCAAATTTTTTTGTCCACTTACAAACTCTTCTGCATGCAGATGTTCAACTCTCTGCCGTGATTTCCTGCTGCTGCTATGTGCTTTGTTTTTCACTTGAGCTAAAGAAGATTAAGCAGATGAAATTACTGAGTGTATGGAACCTTGTGGTCTTAAACATCATCTAAATATAATTATACCCTTCATAGCCACACTGGTGATAGCACCAAGTGCTTGTGACAGGCTGCAGAAATTCAGAACAATGATAGAGGCATGAATAAAGGTGGATGGAATAAATAGATTGTAAATATCTTGCCTCTCATTTTTTCTTTCTTACTATTTGCTAGCAGGAAGATAGAAAATCAGAAGCATGCCCTTAGTGCTTTGAGGCAGCACTGAGAGGAAGGCATTTTTAAGGTCTGATTCTTTCTCTGCTACTGATGCTAAGATTTTGGGCCCATATTCCTATTCTGTTTCCCTTAAAACTAAACAGCTCTTAACTTTTTTTTTTTTTCCTAGAAGCATTAGGTTAAGGAAGTAAAGGGAAATACAAAATATCAAAAGTGATTGCTAGTCAGTGTGGTCTGTATATACAAACTGCAGAAGCATTTCCTAAAAATTATCTAAGCGCATAAATGTGTTTTTCTCTTGATACGCAGAATGTCTTTCTCACTCAAAATGGAAAAGTAAAATTGGGAGATTTTGGATCTGCACGACTTCTTGCACAGTATGTGGATATTTCCACTGATCTCAGTGGTGTTGAGTTTTATTTTGCAGTATATAAATAGTGCAAAATGTCTTGAAGCATTGCATTTCATGTGGACTTTTTTGTGATTTCAATAGCCCAGTGTCATATGCCTGCACATACGTGGGGACTCCTTACTATGTACCTCCAGAAATATGGGAAAACATGCCATACAACAACAAAAGGTATTCCTGTTTTCAGTGGTCTCAGATAATAACTGACTGATACATGTCTTTTTATTGTTATCTGACTTTGTGGTTGATTCTTGTTTGGTTTCGGGAAAGTATTGAATTGAGAAAGGGGGGATGCTTAGGTGAAAAGGGCTAAATTCCTCTTTAGGTGTATCTTCAGTCTTAGAAGTTCAAAAACTTGTGTCCAGACCTCTGTGCTCATTTGTAAGAGTAAATAAGATGCATACAAACACACATACATCTATGAGTACATACTCATAAGTATAGGTTTATTTCAGCCTTGAAAAAAGAAGACTCAGAGGGGATCTGATCCATGACTATAAATACCTAAGGAGCGGGAGGCAAAGGGACGAGGCTGGACTCTTCTCAGCAGTGTGTGGTGATAGGACGAAGGGAAATGGCCACAAACTGAAGCATAGGAAGTTGTGCACAAATGTGTGTGGGAACTTCTTCCCAGTGCAGTGACGGAGCAGTGGCACAGCTGCACAGAGAGGTGGTGGAGTCTCCTTCTCTGGAGACGTTCCAGACCCGCCTGGACGCCTACCTGTGCAACCTGGGCTAGGGAGCTGCTGTGGCAGGGGGTTGGACTCCATGATTTCTGGATGTCCCTTCCAACCCCTACAACTCTGTGATTGTCTTGGCTTGTTTCATTTTTTAAGCTTTTCTTGCCTATTTTCATTATGTAGGGATAATGGCTACAGAACATTTGACTCTTAGATTTATTGAGCCCAGTTATTCTAGCCCTTATGCCAGAACTTCTGTGGGCATCCTGATAGTCAGGTGTTCACAGCTTCTCACAGACTCAGTATTACTGAGCTATTTTTTATTCCCTCTCCTAGTTCTGTTCTGCAACCCTTTGCTGTACCTGAATCTGATTTGTGAAGTGACTCATTTTCACAGCAGAGAAGAGAGCTTTATAATGCTTAAGAATTTTCTGCTTCTTTTGCAAGTCGTGTCAAGTTGTGTCTTTGCAGGTGTCAGTACTGCTGTCTGTGAAAAAAATGTGATTTTTTTTCCCAGTAGGAGAATGTTTGTTGGCAGGGACTAGAATTCCAGATCTATGAATTAGCGTTGTGTGGCTGCCATCTGATGCTTAGGGCCATGGAGCAAAAAGGCTTTGTAGTGCAGAAGGATATAAATATTGTTGAAGCAAACTGATTAGAAGACATTCTGGAAATATTAAGCCAGGTACAATTGTTTGCCATCATCCTTACTTACTTCAGGGTGGGTTAAAATAAGCAAGAATCATAGAATTGTGGAATGGTTTGGGTTGGAAGGGACCTCAAAGATCATGTAGTTCCAACCCCCTGCTATAGGCAGGGACACCTCCCACTAGACCATGTTGCTCACAGCCCCATCCAGCCTGGCCTTGAATGCCTCCAGGGTGGGGGCATCCACAGCCTCTCTGGGCAACATGTTCCAGTGCATCACCACCCTCACAGTAAGGAATTTCTTCCTATTATCTAGTCTAAATCTGCCCTATTCAGTCTACCCTACCTTTTAAAGCCATTTCCCCCTATCCTGTCACAACATGCCCTTCTGAAAAAGTCCCTCCCCAGCTTTTCTGTAGGCCCCCTTCAGGTACTAGAAGGCCGCTGAAGATCCTTTCCACTGGAAAGGCCATATGAAGATCCTTTCCTCTGGAGAGGCTGAGAACATTATTGTATTGACATTTACAATATTTATTTTAGTTTGTTCCACTCAGTTACATACACATAGTGAATTTCACTTTTACTGGACTATTTTATTTGCTATTAAATTGTAATTTCTGTCTCAATTTCTCTTATCTTTCTCTATGCCTGCAGTGATATATGGTCTCTGGGATGCATTCTGTATGAACTGTGCACTCTTAGACATCCAGTAAGTATGGCTGTATTGATGTTAGAACAGTTTTGATAATTGTTAAAATTTAATCAGTAGTTAGCTTTACTTTGATGGATTCGTAGAGAACTACATTTCTGACTGAAGTGTTTGCTTTCTGAAGCTGTTCTCTTTCTGATAGAAGGCAGGCAGAACTGCTCCAGCCTTCCCACTTCTCCTCCATTACTTTCCTTCTGTGTTTCAGCAGCTCATGGTCTACTGAACCCTTCTGTGAAGTGCCCAGTCTTCTAAATTGCTTGAAAACAGTTCTTTTTTTTCTTTCTTGCTCGGTTTTCCTCACTGTCAGTGAGGTGATCTGGGACTTACTGAGAAGGCCAATGGGTGCCACACTGAATCAAGATATCTGCTGGGATGTCGGAACAAGCATTGCATTGTATAGGGTCAAGCTGATCACAGAAGATGGAGGCAAGGACATGTGCATATATTGTATGCAACTCTAGCAAAATAAAAGAAATAAGCAATTTGGTATCTCACATCAGTGACTGATACACCTCCCTGCTTATTCTCTTTAGTCAAGTTGCTGTCCAAACACTGTTGTCATTCTGGGACAGAGGAAAGCTGGATGTATGGTTCTGTATCCGTCATTCCTGGTACACTGGATTGCACGTGTTTGATGCTATGCTCCCTGTGTATTAACTTCCCCTGCCTTCTTTGTATGAACACATGGCTAACACTGAAGGCCTTATCAAGATAAGCTTTTTTTGGCAAGAAAACGAGATCATCCTAACTTCACAGAATCACAGAATCACAGAAGGGAACTTGAAGTCATTTTGTCTTACGTTGTTTTTAGCAGCAGTTTCATTTCATCAAATTAGTACTGTACCTTGAAATCCTTTGTAACAGCAAAAGATTCCTTACAGCCACAGCTGCTATTAGTTTAGAAATCTATATTGCTTGTGACTGAGTGATGAGGACACGTGCATCCAAGTGTGTTACCCCAAGTAGGTCTTTGGCACGGCTTTGGCAGTGTCACAGCTCTTAAGGCAGTGCTTAAGAAGGGGCAAACATCCTTCCCTTTTTAGCAGCAATGAAATGTTACGTTTCTGTGTTGTTTTAATTCTCAGGAAATTACATCCTTTAATTGTAAGCATAAAGAAACTCTGTAAAAGGTCAAATAGTTACTGACGTATTCACTCGAAGTCATAATTCCACACTTATGAATTACAGCCTGAAATTCCCAAATCAGGATCCAAGTCAGGAATCTACATAGATGCAAACTGTGATTAATATATCATAAATATTAAAGTTGCTCTTCAGTGGCATCAATTTATTTTATACTTCACACTTACACTATGTGCTCTGATGTTCATTTATTTTAATGCAGTTTCAAGCCAATAGCTGGAAACATCTAATCCTTAAGATATGCAAAGGATCCTACAGTCCACTACCATCTCACTATTCCTATGAACTTCATTACTTAATAAAGCAGATGTTTAAGAGAAATCCAAGGAATCGTCCGTCAGCAACAACTATTCTTGCAAGAGGTTGCTTAACCAAACTTATCAACAGTTGTTTGCCTTCTGAGGTACGGTATAGTCTTTGTCTCTGGATTTCAACAGTAATATCTACATGTCAGACACTAAGTCTCTTTTGTTATTTGGTAGTATATAACAATATGAAATGTAGTGTTGTGTAGGTCATTGCATTAAAAACAATACGTATGTTTGTAGGCATCTCAGAAAAACAAATCTGAAGGGTTTTAATAAGAAAATTTGAGTACTGACATAATGCTGCTAAAATTAGGCACTGTTAACTATAACAGTGCTTTTGTATAGTAAGCCTATTTTTAACAAATGCCATATATAATAGCTTGAGAAAGATTGAAATCTTACAGTACCAGCATTTCTACATGCACTTCCAGGTGACAGAAGAATTCAAACAAGAATTAAAGGAAAGCAGGAAATGCAGAGGCACTACAAGGAGACCAGAAGGTAAGTCAGCAATGGTCTTCTTGATATAGGAATAATAAAGTGACTGGGAATTGTAAGATCTTAAATACAGCTATACAATTTTAATATTATATGTTCAAATTAATTTTTAATTATTTCACAGTTTAGTATTCCTGAGCTTGTTTGGGAAATGTTTGAACAGTGTGTATTACATTCCATCATGAGGCTTCATGTTAGAAGACTTGTAATTGTGCATAGCTGAGTGCTATACATCGTTGCCTTCCCTCTGTCAGAAGTGCAGTGCAGAGCTACAGTAACAGATTTTAAGTCTTAGACTTGCACTAGGATTAAGCTAGTTAATTTTAAAATGAGCAAAACCTTTTGCTGTTGTATCTATTTAAAATGTCACTGGGCTTTATTTCCCAGAATACGGTGAAGCAAGTTATTTTTTTGGGGTTTCTATAGAAGATTATGGATTTTATCTTATTCATAAATTTAACCATGCCACAGGCATTTCATGGCACTCAATTTTATACACAACTGCAGCACAAGCAGTTGTATTTTACTGCAGAAAGGTTCAGAGGAACTTAAAGTAGAAGGACTCTGTGTTGAGAATAAAATACTTTGAAAGGAGTGTGATATAATTTTCATCATCTGGTTTAGTGCTAATGATGTCATACCTCTGGAATGCCACTTTACCACAGATGTTTGCTAAAGGCATTAACTCTTGAATCTGTCCCTTAATGTGTCAGGTGGTCATGTTGCAGCTGGTGGAGGCTCAAATAAGAAAGAAAGTAAGGTAGGTGTTCAAATATAAGTATATTATTTACATGCTGTCAATTTAGAATGTTCTTTACTAGAGAAAAATATCAATTTGGAAACTCTCAGTATGCTAAACTGTAGATCAGTCCACTATGCCAGCTGTCATCTGCACTCAAATTGCAGAGTTCAACTGCAGTTTTAGACCTTTGTAATATTTTGATGTTTTTTCCACATTTAATTCAGTTCCAAAATGGATATCATTATAGTTATATCAAAAAATAATAATCTTGCTTTTCTGAGTTCTAAGCTACTGCATAAAATCTTGCATTTTTTTTGCCTTTTGCAGGGATGTATTTTGAACTATCTGCTGTAGAAACAATCCAGTCTGGACATCATTCTGACTAGGTTTTAGCACCAATGTGAGGTTTTAGTTGAGGAGAATCAAGCAACAAGTGACCAAGAAATAGCTTCTGGGTAGATTATAGTGCAGCCTGCCCCAGCTATATTGAGTAATTTTTTCAAATCGTGTCCAGTAGAACTCAACTTTTTTCCTTTTATTAGACCTATTCATCTGAGAAGCTTAGTATTTGAGTCCAACTTGTTTTCTTGGGGAATAGGACTCATATTATCTTTATATTGCTACTGTTTTCAGACATAAAAAAAAAAAACAACAAACCCACAAATTGCATCATGCTTCGCCTCAAAAACAGAGATTGTCAAGAAAAGAACATGGCAATGTGAAACGTGGTGTAATAACAGATGCAGTGCAATTGCAGTTGCTGCTGCCTTCATGGTGTCTGCAGTTTAGTTTTCAGATCTTTAGGGCAGCTGTCTTGTGGTAGAACTAAAATACTTAACACTATGTTACTATTACTGCTTTGTTTCTCTGGGCAACAAAGATAATTATTAACACGGTCCTTATTCTTTTGAAGCAAAGCAAAGATGAAAGCAGCACGTGTAGCAGGTTGGAAAGTGAAAATACTACTAAGGATTTGAATGAATGCACAAGAGAACACAGGAAAAATGATGAAGAGGGTAAGTTGTGCAGTTTTAAGGCTTATAAATTTCCTTCTAACTAGTGATATCAGGTGACCCGGACATTTAAACGGGTAGAGCATAACAAGCCTGCATCTACTTAAATCCATGCCAGTGTTGCTTCTGAATTGTATTGATTCTTATCTTCAACTGAAGTTTTAAAAAAAGTATTGGCCAAAGTATTAAGAAAGAATTGTTTGAAAATATTTGGTATGGAGTAAATAGATTTGATGGGCTTATTCTGCACCCTTTTTCTAAGATTTGCACCCATAGAATCAAATATGAAGTGCTGAATGCTGAGTGCTGGTTTGAATGGACAGCAAACAATGAGTTATCTGCTGGTTATCATCTTTTGTTGCTGTTGTTGTAATTACAGCAGAAACATCGGAAGTCCTCCCAGGAATTCCTGACTTGACACATCTCCATAGGAGACAATGGGAGAAGAGGGCATTCAGTGCTGTAGTGGATGTCCTGGAAAATGCTTCCTTGCTTTCTTCCAGTTTTACATCTGAAGAGAATAAAAGTAAGATTTAATTAAATGTGATTTTAGACATTCTTAATTCAAATAATATCAGTGCTTCTTTACAGGTTTTAAAAGCCTAAATTTCACAGGAAATCTTTAAGATGATGTAAAAACCATTTGAAAATATCTCATTAGCAAGCACTCAAGAAGTCCACAGTGCTGAAGAGAAAAGATACGTTTGAGACGAACAATTTCTTACTGGTCTTGGGTGATGGAAGCATTTTGAAGAGTAATGATAACCACATTAGCAACCCTGAAATGGAAATTCTTCCTAAGAAATTATGCTACCAACCCTCTTAACACGCCGTGACATGGCTGACACTGAAGATACTATGCAAAATTCATTTGCTGCAGGATTCAGTTGTTGAGATGTACCTATTCTCATTTTCTTTCTTCTCTCTTTATGTCATCACCAAGAGTACACTGTGAGAGGCCAGTGCTGTGCTCTACAACTTTTTCTACCTATATTTTTCTCTTAACTATGATCTTTGCAATTCATGTTGCTACTGCAATTTCATCTGAATAACAGTATTTAATAATGGTTTTATACCTAGATGGCTCTGTTTCAAACTACAGTGAAAATAAGCCACGTAAGCAGTGGGCCAAAGAAACTCCTCAGACCCTGATGAACATCCTCAGTAATGCAGATGTCAGCTTAGCGTTTAAAACATACACCATTTATAAACCAGGTAAATTCCTATGTTTATTAAGAGGCTCTGTGTATAGGTATTGTGCATTGGTGTTCATGTCACAGACGTGAACAAGATAGATTTTGTTTAAACAACAAAAAAAGTTTACCACATTAAATGTGGACTTAAAAAAAAAAAAGAATCCAGCTGAGAATTCCTGATTGATTGTACACCTCCACTACATCAATGAAAGATTTTCACTTGCAGAGTTAGTCTCCACCCTGCTAAGTAGTGTGATATGTGAGTTGTTGAGATGGAGTAATTAGGCTGTAGCCTCCTCAGGGAGTCCACTTTCACTCAGTCAGTACTGCCCTGTTTTGAAGAGGGGATGGTAGCATGGCAAAAGGTATCTCTAGGCTGTAGATATGCATAGCTGCAGGTGTAAATACTTGGTCTTCAGTTAAAGAAGCATAGAACATCCCAAGTTGGAAGGGACCCACAAGGAGCACAGAGTCCAACTCCTGGCTCCAACAGGACCACCCAAAAATCAGATCCTCTGTCTTGAGAGTGTTGTCCAGATGCTCCTTGAATGCCTGCAGCTTAGGGCTGTCCCCACCACTCTGTGGTGCAGAACCATTCCCTGGTATCCAACCTTATGTACTAGTTTACCTCTCTGCTTAAAACAGGTAACAGCTTGTGCTGGAATCTTCAACCATCTAGAGACAAACTAGAAAACTATAATTATACTTAACATTTTTTAATAATTTTGTTTAAAAGTAACGATTTCAGTGACATTTATTTTTATGCTTTCAAAGCTTCTGAAAATACATTAAGAGGTCCACTTTCTGATGAAACTGAACCATCTGATGAACTAGATGGGGAACATGAAGATATTGTCACCGATTTGGAGAGACTTGAGCCTAGATCTGATGAAGATGATACGTATGTCCAAATGACAGTATTTTTCTCAGCATCTAAATTCATTCTTCTCTTACTCAGTGATATTAGAATCTAGTAGCCTATCTTAAACACTTTTTTTGCTACGCTTACATTTAATTATAATGTTGAGATTAAACAATGCTTGTTATTAACAGATTATTTTTGCTGGTGATTTCGCAGAAAGGAGGAGATGGAATTAGATCTACAGTAATGTGCAAACCTTTTTTCTTACATGAGACGTCTTTGTATGCTGACCTTGAAATCAGATAATGAACAGGAGTACTACTTGCTAGGAGGATGTTTGCTGCATTTGTTAATGCATCTGATAAAACTGATTTTGATAAACTCCAAAGGGGGCCCCTGCTGGTTCCTTGATCACAGAAGTGCAGGAAATAAGTCTTTTGCGTTGATGTTTTTAACAGAATTTCTCCTAGTGAGAGTGTAATTTTAGAAAAAATATAAAAAAAAAAAGAAAAAATAAAAAAAAGCAGATAAAGATCTATGAAGTTGTATTATTTTGCTTTGCAAAATAACGTTTTGCAATCTATTTTTAGGGACTTTGAGGAAGATGACCCAGACTGGGTGTCAGAACTGGAAACAGTACTGAAGCACAGAGACTGAAAATCTGAATTTGGAGTTTTTCTGCAGTACTGAAAGTCAGTTTGGCCACTATCTGTAATCCAATCTGTTGTTATTAATTGTGTAATTATTAATAAAATCACTTCAGTCAAAAGATCTGAACATGTGAGTTTTCTGTATCACAAAACAGAGGAGGAATGGCATTATTTTGCCCAGGGAGGTGGTGGGGTCACTGTCCCTGGGATGCTCAGGCACCGTGTGGATGTGGCTCTGAGGGATGTGCTGAGTGGGCATGGTGGGATGTGCTGGTGGTTGGACCAGATGAACTTGGAGGTCTTTTCCAGTTTTGCACAGCGGGAGTAACTGGTCTTGACTGTCGGGCATGCTATGGAAAACATGTAGCTCTGCTAATTGAGGCTTAGTTCACACAGTCGTTCATCTTCTGACAATACCTTAGGGTCATTTTTTGCCTTAATTACCTCCATGACCAGAATTTTACATATTCCATACGCATGTGTGGAAGAAAACTCATTTGTTCATAAATAAGGACTAATATTCTCATCTTCACATGGAGACGAACATCTGTGCAAGCGCAATGTGTACTGTCAGCTCCTCCACCCTGGAGCTTCTCCTAGGGCACCAGGCCCACCTGGAAGTCTCCTCCTCCTCCACTTTCTCCTCCTCCTGCTGTCCGCGGGGCTCCGGGTACGGCTGGGCACACGTAGGTACCGCAGTCCCCGTTGGGGCCGAGCTGGGCAGCGGGGCCCAGGCCCCGGACAGTGGGGCCCGCACGGCGCGCCCCGTCTCCATGACGACGGCACCACAGCGGCCGGGAAGGGCGGGAGGGAGCGGCGGGGGAACCGTGCCCGCCGAGCTGCTGCCGCGGCAGGGTGCTGCCCTCAGTGCTGCCTGAGGCCTCGGCCCGCAGACAGATGGCCCTGGGCTGGGGTGGGAGGCAGTGCGAGTGTGTGTGAGGCCCCACAGGCCGAAGGAGCTGCCTGCCCTTGCTGGCAGGAGCAGTACCTCCCTTGGTAACTCTTAGTCCAACTAATAAATACAGCTTCAAGGCGTGTTGTGTCTATTAGCCGTCTAAGTTTGCTTGCACATGGGTTGCAAATACCTTTGGCATCACTGCCAGGGGTGTAAGCTAAGTTCTGTGTTTATTTTGCCCGTTAAAGAACAAGCGTGCAGTATTTGTAACCTGTAAATAGCGTCAAACTCCCAAATCATCAGCCTTACATCGCGTTTCATGCTGCCTCTTTTTATTTATTTGGTTGTTTTATTTTTAGTTTGTATTAGGACCATGTTGCCAGCCCTGTCTAATACCTTTATTGATGACCTGGGTGGGAGGATTTAGTGCACCCTCAGTAAGTTTGCAGGTGACATTAGGTATCGATCTGCCTGGGGGTAGGAAGGCCCTACAGAGGGATCTGGACAAGCTGGATAGCTGGGCTGAGGCCCAGATGTTCAACAAGACCAAGTGCTGGGTCCTGAACTTTGGCCACAGCAACCCCAGGCAGTGCTACAGGCCTGGGGCAAAGTGGCTGGAAGACTGTGTTGAAGAAATGGAGCTGGAGGTGTTAGCTGATGCTCAGCTGAATGTGAGCCAGCAGTGTGCCCAGGTGGCAGAGAAGGCCAATGACATCGTGGCTTGTATCAGAAATAGTGCAGCCAGCAGAAACAGAGAAGTGATTATCCCTCTGCACTCAGCACTGATGAGGCCACCCCTCAACCACTGTGTTCACTTTTGGACTCCTCACCACAGAAAAGACAGAGACCCTGGATCATGTTCAGGCAAGGACAACAAAGCTGCTGAGAGGTCTGGAGCACAGGCCTTACAAGAAACAGCTGAGGGAACTGGAACTGTTCAATGTAGAGAAAAGGAGGCTTGGGGCAACCTTATTGCACACCATAGGTGCCTGAAAGGAGGCTGTAGCAAGGGCTTGCCTTACTAGTGATAGGCCTTAAGTAGCATCTGGGGAAGTTCTGGTTGGATATTAGGAAGAATTTCTTCTCAGGAAGAGTGGTAATGTGGTGATGTGTTGGAACATGCTGCCCAGGGAGGTGGTGGAGTCACCATCCCTGAAGCATGTGGTTAGAAGCATGTGGTTATGGCACTGAGGGACATGGTCGTTGGGCATGACTGGGATGAGCTGACAGTTGGACTAGGTGATCTTAGTGGTCTTTTAATGATTCTATGATTCTGTGTTTCAAGCTTTCTTTTATTTGATACTGCAAGCACAGATTGACAATAATTTGCAGTGTTCCGGGAGCTAACAGATTGAGGAAGCATCAGCAGCGGTAATAAAAATATGATAGAAATGTGAGAAAAGTTCCAGTCTTGTAAGACAGTCTCTATTTTGTCAGTCCAAACTCAGGTGTTGCAGCACTGACTACATGCAATACTAATGTGGGTGTTTTTTATTTTTTATTTTTCAAGCTACTGCTTTGAGACAGAGACTTCATGGATAAATATGAAATTCTTAAAAAACTTGGAGAAGGATCTTTTGGCAGAATATTCTTGGCAAGAGAAAAAGTGGATAATGAGCAGTGTGTTATCAAAGAGATTGATTTAACTAAGGTAAAACAACAAAACCTGGATGATAACAACAGTTATTTGCCGAATTGTGATGAATGCATTCTGGTAGCATATGTACTTGGGTGAAGTCTTATCACATTTATAGATGTATCTTGATATGCAGAGTTAAAACTTTTCAGTCTGTACTCTTTGACTGCCAGTTCAGTGTTTTTTTTCAAAGATAAAGTATGTATTTTGGTATTAACATTTTGTTTTTCTCTGCTTTATTCTTTACGAAGCTTTACCTACTAAGCACTACAGTGCCCAATTTAAGTTTTATAGCAGATAATTCAGCTGGAATGAAATATTGCTAATGAATTAACAAGGCACATTTTTGTGATACATTTCTATCAACTTTCCATTTCCTCTTTTTTCTTCTACATCCATGTTTTCAGGCGCAAGTAATTCACAACAGAATCCTTCCAGTTATTATTCATTGTGTGTGACAGTTTGATTCAGGTAATCTTAACTCAAAATGTCCATTCTGTAGCTGTCGTCTCAGCCACATGGCTGGGTTCAGGCCTGCTCTAGGAGAACAAGGATGCTGTTTGTTGTGTTTGAGAATTATGTTCAAGACTGAGGTGAATTGGGCCATAAAAATGGCATGTGGGCTGTAAAGGCAGTTAGGGTGGCTAGCTCAGGTATCAGAGTGATGCTCTCCTATATCTAGTTCCAGAAAGACAAGCAGTGAAATTCCCTGTAAGTTCAATACAGGAATTTCAGTAGTCAGTTTCATTGAGTGTCATGTGCTTGTGACAGGTCTTGTATTCTGGGCCACACCAGTGGATTAATGATGTAGTAGAGAATCATGAAGGAAGAAAGAACTTCTATATGTGAGGCCTAGAGAGGGCTATATAACCTCCAGATTCAAACCCAGAAAAAGTTTCATTTGTTAATGGTAACAGATAAATAAAAAATAGTTTCTCTGTGTTCGTGACCAATAATTTAGTTGTTTCTAATGTTATATTGCAATGTATGTGCAAAATAGAAAAAAAATAAGTGAATAAATTATTGTGGTTTATCGTAGCTGTTAAAAAAGAGCTGGTTACAGAAAATTCTGACTCTGAAGTTGTAAAATTTTTCTTATGTTGTAGAGTCTACATCTTTCTGGTATGAACTGTGTCTATGTCTTTTAAGTGTCTTTTCACCTTCTGGCTTTAGAATCTTTAAGGACTGTGTTTTTAATTTGTTTCTTAAGAATGAGAGTAGGAAGCTTGTTTCTGTAAATAAATTAGAGCAGTTTAATAGAATCAGTATACTCTGAAGCATGAGTTTTTAAGGAATTATACTGATAAAAATGTGATTGCAACCAAATATGACTTTTACTTACAGGATAAAGATTTTGCTTGAAGTGTTGCAAGAACTCCTAACAGTTATAAACCAGAAGGACTTCTTTTTTTGCTTCATTCTTTGAAACCACCCGTATTAAGAATACAGAAACACACAGACCTTTATTCTTCATAAATATAAAAAAAGTTTGATTTTTGAATTTTTTCATCAGCTTAGTAATAGCATTTGTGTCAAAGGTTCCAAGCTATACATTTGTCTGTTTGTAAAATGTTACAATTTCATTTCACTTTGATAATATTCAGGTATATTTCCAAACATGTACTGCAAAGGGTATTTCATGTTATATGTACGTTGTGTTTTATAATACTTCTCCATCACCTTGCCTCAGTCTTTCTGGGTTGGTAGTAATGTTTTGACACCAATGTAACTATTTTTGTTAAGAGTTAAGTGTATCACTGTTAGCATGTAGTTTCTTAATTCTTTGTAGATGCCCATGAAAGAAAAAGAAGCCTCTCAGAAGGAAGTCATTCTTCTGGCCAAGATGAAGCATGCAAACATAGTAACCTTCTATGCTTCTTTGCAAGGTTTACTTTTAATATTTTTGTTTTATTTGTGATTATAGGAGTGAAAGGCAGCAAAGCCTGGCTTGTTCTTACTGACCAACATGTAGTCTGGCCCCATCACCTTACTTAATAGGGACTGGTCCCAGCTCCTAAAAATGAACACAAGGTGTCAGGTTTAGTCACCACTTTCTCTCTTGACTGGGTGGGTGGGACATAAGGAATGGATGCTAGATCCTGGGGTCTCTGTTGCTTCAGCTGAACTTCAATGTTCACCTTCTGCAGCAGTCCGGATGTTTTGTCAGGCTTTCCTAGGAGCTTCAGAAGAAGAAGAGAGCTTTTGAGTATTGTGAGAAATAGGCCCCTGTGGGCCTTTGACTTGAACCACATTCTGAGGTATCACTAATCTTGCAGAAAAGTTTTGGCATGGAATTTGGGACTGAAAGAGAGAGTAGAGTGGCTTTCGGACAGAGGTTGATGCTGGATTTTGGGGGGCCTATGAAGAGAAGATGAAGGCTGGTGTCCATAGGGAGCATGCAGTTAATGTTTGTTTCAGGTGGAACTTACTGCACACCCTACCTGAGAACCTAAAGTGGGGTTGGGGCTTGCTGCGCTCCACAATCCCACAAGCTCCCAGGTCTGGGGAGAGAACTGGAGCTGTAAGGGGCTAACACAGGGTGGGGTTTGGGATTGTGTTTAAGTATGTTCCCAGATCTCAGGAGCACACGGCAGTTAGTGGAGTGGAAACAAATGAGGGCCCAGATTTCCTTTAGGCCCTTCCTTTTTAGGTGGGGACTATAATCAACAAAGGTTTGCATCTCCTTGTTCAATTTTGAGTTGAAAGTGATTCCAATTACTAATGAAAGCTCAGCTTTGACATAAGGTTAGTACTGGGCCATGCAAAGATTTTTGTCCCAGGTTATTCTGTGACTCCTAGAGGCCCACAGGGAGTTGGAGGTTTGGCTGGGGGAAGTGAAGCTTACCTGGCTCAGATTATTCTAGTATTTTTGAATTCACTGTAAGAAGAGAACTGGTAGCCATGAGAGGAGTGTCCTCTCTTGAATTTTTGTTTGAAGATGAGTATCTATTTCTAACAAAGACTAGGACAAGGCTTTGAGTTGAGACAAGGGTAAAGGCCTGCCAAAGGTCCAGGACCTGTGGGATTATGTTACTGTTGGGTACTGACTAAGACAGGAATATTTTCAATGTTAACAGTAAGTTCGTGATTACTCATAATTCACAATTATTCATAATTACTGTATATGTCCATCCCTAATTTTAAGGCAGTTTCTCCATACAGTTATGTTTTCGTATTGTGAGGGAAGGGAAGCTTTGTAAAGTCAGAGTTGATACAGGTCTGAAAGAAATGGAAGGAAGGCTGTTCTTCGTTCAAGCTAATTCCATATATTTATTTTTCCTGCTGGCATCTGCCATGAGGAATGGCTTATGGAATGAATACTGTAGTTACTGCTTTTGTCCCTATTGTTTTGTGTAATCAGGACTATAAATATTCCAGGGGACATGCTAATCTGGTAGTCCTCTGAACTCCAGAAAAGTAAGAACAGAGTGAGTTTCCATAGTAAATAGCACCTGGTTTATTTCTGCTATTGGGCTGCTGCTTTTATCCTTTTCCCTAACATTGACTGTATACTTAATTATTATCGGGGAATTAACATTAGCTGTAAGAACATCTGGCTTCTTTCTGCTGATGTGGTCTCTTGATGTCTATCCCATGTATTTAATACATTGGTAAATCTCCATTTAAATAATTTTTCATTTCTTTCTTACTTTTGCATCAGATGGCACTGGAAGTATCAGTGTTTGATCAGTTGCTCTTTGAAATGGAGGAATAGGTAGAGGATTGAGTACACCCTCTTAATAGGAAGACTGTATAAAATGTAAATAATTTATAGCTGTATTAATGAGTAATGAAGAAAAAATATACTTTTCCTTTCAGAAGAGAACAAGCTGTACATTGTAATGGAATACTGTGATGGTGGAGATTTAATGAAGAGGATAAATATGCAGCATGGAGTACTGTTTGATGAAGATCAGGTGAAAGAAGTTATCCTGGAGCAAAGAATGTATTATGTTAAATGTTGTTTGAACTGTCCAGCCTTAGAAACTGTTTCTTTTCTAAACTGTTAAAAAAAAAAGGAACATTTCTTTAACTAATTTAATGGGAGTTTAGAGTTTGTTTTTACTTTATTTTAAGGTCTTATATGAATTTATCAACAGCATTTTGATGCCAATTTTATTCTTCTTCCCTTTGCTCATTGTATTCAAGTAGTATACCTGCTCAGCCAAGGTTATTTTAAAAGATGCTTTGGAATTACAAGAGGATATATTATGTATAAGTTCTTCATTCTTATGTGACTTGCATCATGATGTATCCTGCTGTCTACTGAAGTCAGTGTTAAATCCCACTTTCATGTCATTTGGGTCAGTAGTTTTCTGGTGTTGTTTAAATTGTTAAACCAGGCCAGAGAAATAAGGCCAGAATTCTCATTGTTTTTAGAGTGTGTTCACAAGCATTTTAATTTGTAAACAGATACTTTTGAGAGGTATTGCAGCTCACAGAAACAGAAGTTCCCACTACTTCTTAACTTACTCTATGATCTTTTTAATAGCTTTAAGCATTCTGAAGGAAGTCTTTTTATATATTGGACTTTGTATCTTGAACATACTGTTTAATTGTGCGTTGCCTTCCAGTTTTGCAGTTACAATGAAAACTTGCCTAGGTATTAGATAGACATATCTAACCTGGTAGCATAAATTTACTCTAGATATTATGGCATTACTTCTTACCTTAATTGGAAAAGAGGAGCTCCCTAGTGTAGTGTTTGTGTATTTATTGTGTCAGCTCTACTCAGGGGATCATCTGCATAACAGGAAGCATTACTAGATAAAAGATTATATAAACTGAATGACCTTCAGTTTTCCTAGAGAGAAACGTGTAAGCAAGTCTTATTTTTGTTTCTGGATTAAACCCAGTGGCTCTTATTCAATAAAACCCATGTATACCTGAAGTTAAATACATGCTTAAGAACTATCTGGGGTTAAGGAAAAACCTGTGTCATTACCTAATAACCAAGTCCCTTCATAGCTCTGTTTTTTTTAACCACATTTCAGACCTGCCTCCTCTGTTTCTTTTTCTCCAGACCACATTTGGTACAATTACAAATATTATAATGGCATGGCATGGCATTATTTGTTGTTCTTGTTTTTAACTCATTTCTAAATAAAGATCTAATCTTCTTTCTCTCCTTTGATGCGATTATTCAGTCCGTGCTCAAGTAATGGTCTTGTCACAGTCAGTGAAAACTTGACTGGGATAAAGAAAGTAGAAGCAGGTATTTATATCCATCTCTTGATAACATGAAAGAAGAAAGGAAAAGTCTGTGGCATTAATTTTAGTCATTTAAAAATATTATTTCTTACTATTTTGCATCATCTGTGCTCTCCATATTTTAGATCTTATTGTTATCTTTGTTGTGTATATTTTAGCCACCCAAATTTACAGGTATCTGTCAATTTATCTTTTACTGCAGATTTTGAGTTGGTTTGTACAGATCTCCTTGGGCTTGAAGCATATACATGACAGGAAGATTTTACACAGAGACATAAAATCACAGGTAGTAGAAGTGAGACAGGAAAGGGGGTGATTTTATTGTGTGAAAAATGTGCTCAAGAAGCTCTGCTACGTTTCATTTTTGCATATCAGTTTCTTCTTTTTTTTCAGAACATTTTTCTTAGTGGTAATGGAAAGGTAGCAAAGCTTGGAGACTTCGGCATAGCAAGACAGTTGAATGAGTGAGTACCTTCTATACTTACTATGTGATCTACACCAAATATGACTATTTTTGAAAGTCTACAATGCTACCTGGACATGCAAATTGTCTGTGAATCGCGCATGGTCTAGAATATGAGAAGTCTTATCACTGTATTTTTTCCTGTTATCCTGAAATATGCCATGCTGCCTGATGCCACAGATCCTTATAACTCTTGTTATAGGCTGTTCCCCACCCTATACTACATATAGCACAGAAGGCTCAGTCTTTCCCTGTTCCTTCTGGAACTGACATAAAGACATTTCAGAGTCACAGCTTCTCTTCTTGCAGCTTTTGATAATCAAATGTAGTGCTTCAGAAAAAGAGAAAGCAGTGAACAGAGTTCCTAAAAAACATAGGAAAGAGTGTAAGAAAGGAGTTTGTGCAGTTCATGCTATATCTTTTCTTGGTATGTTCTCCAAAACTATGATTACATTAATTAAAAAAAAAAAGAAAGAAAAAAGGACCAGAACCCCTCCTTTGGCCATTGAAGTACATCTCATATCATGGCTTGCATCCATGAGGCTAAACTCTGTTCTCTCAGAGGGAGTGGTCTTACCTTTACTGACTTGGGACAAGCTTGGCTTAACCTACATAGTGGCCAGACATTATTTAGGAAAAGGCTTTTTGACATGGCCAAAATATGCCAGTGGTGATGCTAACAGAAAAACTGGTTGAATTTGGTCTCTTTTTGAACCTCTTGATACCTCTCACTTTGGCAGGACCTTTTGCCAATGAAGTTCCACTATTTAAATAGGTATTGTATGGAAAGATAATTTCCTCTGTTGATCATTTTGTAGATTATCCTTCTGATATCCGTCCTTAATTGTTTTGTACTCCACCTGCTGCAATGCACTTGTTGTAATGTGATTTCTATCAAGGCCCTATCAGACTGGCTTTGGACTGAAGCCTATTGATTTAGTAGTTGGGTAGGGATAGTGATAGGAGGATGGTTGGACTAGATGATCTTGTAGGTCCTTTCCAACCTTATGAACCTATGAACCTATGTCACCTTGAAAGTTTGTGGTACGTCAGAGCTGGGAAGTCTTGTGAGAGTTGGAGTGTGTTGGATGAACTCAATTTGATAGTATCTTCATCTAAGCCTCCTCATCTCCAGGGATATCCTGTGCCATTACTTTAGCTGCAGTTTTTACTAGTACTAGTATATTTGTGATATGTCCCTTTTTGAAGTAAATACCCTCTGCCAGAGCCTCAGCCCTCCACATGTAAAATACTAGTGCAAAACATGCCTACCTTCAGAAGTGCTCTGAGGATACCTGCTTTAAGGATTGGTCCTACGCAGTGGATAGGAAGTAAACTCTAGAACTGGAGTATTGAATCAGGGATTACAGGGACAGAAATATTTGGAGCCTTATAGAACTTCTCATACAGCAAGTGAATTGAATTTCTCAGTTTCTTTTCTCCCCTCTCATTTGTGATATACAAAGGCATTTTCATCTTCCTTCCCACTTCCAACCGATAGATAGTGTCCAATACTTTTACTTCCAGTTTCAGTGTCCTTGCCACCTCTGGCACTCAGACTTTTTCTCTCTAGAGAGTATCATTTCTAACTTTTATTGACATCTAGTAAGAGGAATCAAACTCTGAGTACCTTCTGACTTCCCAGAGTCACTTGATGCCACCCACAGAATAGGTATCTGTCTAAAAGTAAGTGAAAGGAATCCAAGTGGTGTCATTTTGGCTATGTCTACATAACAAGTCAGCAGCAAAGGTGGAAATAGAATTCACAGACTTCTGCTTTAGTTTCTGGATAACACTTCCTCCTTCTGCTGTATCTTGTGTGGCTGACTTCCACTTGCAATATTCTTACTTGAATGAGTATGTCAGAGACTTCTGATATTTTGGTGTGTGGTTGACAGCTTTCAAATTTAGGTGCTAATGGTAATAATTCCTTGAAAATATTGATTACAATACTGGTGAAAAGTGGAGAAAAGAGAATTCTCGTGCTTTCTGTTAAAGTGCAAACACTGTATTAAAATAGTGGGTCATTTTTACAGAGAAATGGGAATTACTTCTGTTTTCATTAAAGTGTTCCATTAAGCCATTATTCAACTTTGAGAGCAGATGTAATATGCTCCACGGTGTCTAAATCAATGTCTTGCAGACTTTTTCCATGGCATAAGACTTTTTATTTATTGTGTTTCATTAGCACTATGGAGTTTGCCTATACCTGCGTAGGTACCCCCTATTATCTGTCACCAGAGATCTGTGAAAATCGACCATATAACAATAAAACGTAAGTCTCTGTTTTCTTCGTATGCTTGTGCATGAGAGTGTGGAGTCACAAAAGGACTTATTTTCATACTGTTGTGGTTTAAGTTAGCATTTCTGCGGGACACCAGCAATTTCACATGTATCATCCAGAGATAGCTTTGCTCTTCAGTCTTGCTAGGAATATTAAACAGACATAATTTATATTATCTGCCTTTTTCAATGATAAGGATAATACTTGCTTAGGTACCATAGCAACATTGGTGCTACAATTAAAAAACAAATTTCAGGTTTATATTTTCAATACATCTTAAGAAGAAACAAAAGTTGCACCAATACTAATGTCTGATGGAATAATGCTGGTAGATCTGCTGCCCAGACAACCTCTCTAGAGAGGTTTACTGCCTGCTGGGGGCCTGCATTCAGGACACCAAGAAGAAGATACCAGGTATGATAAAGCCAGCTGACTGCTATCTTCCCCCAGTCTTTCAAGCTGGGTTACAGGAAATTTAAAAATATGAAACAATGCTTTACATCCCTTGGGAAGATGATGAAAAGATTGGGAGTGCAGGTGGTATTCTCCTCAGTCCTCCCAGTTGAAGACTGGGATCAGTGCAGAAGGAGGAGATTGGATCTATGCCTATGCTGGCAACTCTGCCTGCAGCAAAGGTGCTGGAACTTGATAATCCTTGAGGTCCCTTCCAACCCAAGCCATTCTATCATTCTATAAATTTGAGGGCTGAAAATAAGTACTGATTACACGTAAATAAATCTTATTGGCTTTTCCTGAAACTTTTAATTCCTTTATTCACAGAGATATTTGGTCTCTTGGCTGTGTGCTCTACGAGCTATGTGCACTAAAGCATCCTGTAAGTACCTTGTAATTAGATCAGTATCATATTATTAAAAAGTGGACAGCCTGGAAAACATGTAGTAACAATGGTATTAATAGATTATTAGAATTCTTATTAAAGCATGACTGCCAGTGTTTAATTTTGTACATTATGACTGAGACAGCAGATTTGCATCAGTGGTGAAAAATCAGGTTATACCTTGGTTCCTGAGAGCACAGAACACAGAGGATAAGTTGTGTGAACTGAGGTTTTGCAGTCGAATGCTGTGAAGGCAGTATGTATGCAGGTCTCATGGTTTAATGTGCAACACTGGTGGTAGATGGATGGTTGGGCTAGGTGATCTTAGAGGTCTTTTCCAACATAATGATTCAATGATTCTATGTCTAATCCATCGCTTCCAAACAGCAGCACTTACTGTCACCTTATTTTTTTCTGTTGATTAAGTTTGAAGGCAATAGTTTGCACCAGCTGGTGCTGAAGATCTGCAGAGGATATTTTCACCCGGTGTCTCCCAAGTATTCACATGATCTGAGGATGTTAATTTCCCAGTTGTTTAAAATATCTCCGAGAGATCGACCATCTATCAATTCTATTTTAAGGAAGCCCTTCTTACAGAAGCTTATTCTCATTCATTTGCCCCCTGAGGTGAGTACCTTGTACTACTGCTTCCCAAGAGGAAAATGTGTATCAAAGGAGTCCTATCAGATACTTACGTTGCTTGTTGTTAACACAGGAAGAACTCAGTCACACTGTGATACACAGAAGGAAGCCTTCAGGATCACTGCCTGGAGCCAAGCTGATGTCAGGTGATGATAATGTTATTCAACACTGGTTAAGTTACAGTTATTATATAGTTGATGATGATAACTTTCACTGTCAGTCTCTACTGCATACTTGGATACAAAAGTTTCAGCCCAGTTTGAAAATAAAACAAGAAGAGCATTGAATTAGCAGAAAAGTTTACCCTAGACAGTGCATCACTGTCATTCCTGTTCAGGAAAAGAGAGCAGATCATTGCAGCACTCAGCTGCCATATGGTTCTGGTTTATAGAGGTCTTCCTTTTATTTAGTGAACTTCTTTGCAAAACTGATTAGTAAAATCCACTTTACATGAGTGTGACAAATTACAACGTTTCAAAAACATCAATCTAAGAATGAAAGGTAGAGTGCTTGGGAACTGTGAGGTATGGTAAAATATGATGAAAGGATGTAAGGGGTGTTTGTTAACTCAGCCTGTCAGAGTTAGGTACATACACCCTACTATGGTTTGCCACTGCATTATGTACAGAACAAAGATTTTTAATATTTTATTTTTGAAAAGCTTGTAAACTTCAAAGAAGGAGAGTCCAGGACCAAATTCTTCCAGAATCTGGAATGGTGGTACCTATCACAACACAGGAATTATTTCAAAGAAATGAATGGAAACCTTCAAGAGGGCAACAGCTTCAGGTACTGTGCATCCACATTCTCATAACATTTAATTATCTTAGAAGATGAACTCCTAATATCAGAAAAGGTCCTTTAGAGTTTGTATTAAATTCAACCAAATGCCTGTATCCATTATCCAGAAGATGTTAGGCTCTGTCAGACCCAGGACTGACCCCTGAGGTACCTTGCTAGCTAGCAGCATCCAGCTTTGTAGCATGATCAGCTCTGAGTTCAGCCAGTTTTCAATGTTCTTCACTGCTCCTCCAGCCCATTCTTGATCAGCATCTCTTTGAAAATGTTTTGGGGGACAAAGACTGTTCTAAAGTCAAGGTAGGCAGTAACCACTGCTCTCCTTTTGTCTACCAAGCCAGTCATTTCCTTGAAGGTTATGAAGTCAAGTCAAGCATAACCTTCCTTTTGTGAATTCATACTGACTACTACTGATCATCTTCTTGTCTTTTGTGTGTCTGTAAATGATTTCCAGGATAAGTTGATACATCACCTTGCCAGGCATCCAAGTGGGGCCGTCTGGCCTGACTTCCTTTCTTCCTGCTTTTATTACAAGATAGGAATGACATCTGCTTTCCTTCAGGCCTCAGACACCTCTCATGTATGATCTCGTGTATGTTCAGTTTGTGTATGCGTTCTCTATTTCAGTCCTCTTCCACCAAAGGGGTGTCATCTTTGCTCCAAGCTCTCTCCATGGTAAGAAGGCCCCAGGATTCCTTAAGGCCACTCTTGCTATTAAAGACTGAGACAAAGATGCCATTTTCATCAGTCTTTTCTGTGTCCTGTGTCACCAGGCATCTGTGTCACTGCTCACAGCTCTCAGTCTTCTTATTTAGATGTTCTGATTTGGTTTTCCTGTTGCATTAACTTGCCATAAATCTGGAATCCGTACTCTAAAATTTCATATAACAAGGGATAACATATACACTTTCTACAGACACCTCTTTCTTGGGAATATTATTGGCAGTGGAACATTTTTCTTCTTATATAGATATGAATTTGTATTGTGCATTAATCTGCACTATGCTGTGAGCAAAACAGGGAGGAATAGTTAATGTATTTACTAGCTAAGCAAGGGATCCTAAGATGCTTTTTGATTTTCAGCATTTTTCTGATACACTACATGATGGTTTTTAATCTTCCACTGTGGAAAAGTTAGTTGATGTCTTGTTACACTTCTTTTATATCATGCAGCAGCATGTGACCTTTCTCTTCATTGTTCTTAGGAGATGGAAAAGACAGTCTTGTCGCAAATTAGAGATATGGTATCACAGTAAGGACTTTGAGAAATGAGATGCTAACTCCCACAGGCACATAATCAAAGAGATGTTGAGATGAGCAGCACAGTGCTTCCCAGAAAGCATTCCTCTGTGTGTATACTGCCCCAAACTGTGCTCCATTGCTGTCACATGTCAACATAAGACTCTCCTGGAATTATCTTAGTGCTCTGGCCTTCAGAACAGTGGTGTGGCTCAAGGGTAACTAAATTACAAGACACAAAGCCCTGACTCACACAACAGCACAGACTGCTGCCTAACTGCAGGAGCTGATGGAGCAGGGAAAGGGAAAGACAACAGTCAGATTACATACACCCTGTATGAAACAAGTTAGGAGGTTTGTGAAATGACTTTGAGGACTTCCAGTAATTGTACTATAGACAGCCCATATTACAATGCAACTCAGAATGGGGAGGATAGGAAATAGTTCAAACTTGTATTGATACAACTGAAAACAATTAAACTTATGTCCTTTATTATATTTTCAGCCACAGAGCTCCAGATTTAAGATGGCAGAAAGGCCAGAAAATATTAGAGTGCATGGCCATTACGGTCATTACTATGATAAACTTGACAATTTGCAAAGGAAAATTAATGCATGTTATGACCTTTCTCACATCAGCCAAAGAGCAGAGGAATACTATAAACTAAAAGGACAAATTGCACCTCTACCTCCCCCACCTGAATGGTAAACCTTTCTCACTATTCAGTAGTAGTAGTGAACTGTCACTCATTGTTTAGAGTTATCAGCCTTCCTCTTTAGGTAGCACTTTAATTATGGCTTATGTAATGTCATTCTCTCTCTGCTTGGTCTTTGATCGTTTTTGCATAAGTTTATTGTACGACATTGTAACTCCTGTAATCCACAAGTTTCTTTTAGATGTATTATACTGATGTTTGAAATTTTATTATCAAAATGTTTCCTACATCTCCATATTTCATTGGGTGAGGAGAAAACACAACCTTTCTGTAGATTTTCTGACTATACCAAGGATAAACACTGTCTTAGAAAGATCTAAAGAGCAAAGGCCATTCTGTACTCGAGGGGGTAGAGTGGGAGGCAAGCCATGCAAATGTTCTTCTGGAGAGCCTATGTTATGGTTTTAGATATAAAGACCAGTTCTTCAGCTGTATGTGTATTTCAAAGCCTTTCTTTTATAAAGCAGAGGTAGAAACCGTTTCTTTTGAGAGTGCCTGTCCATTCCACGATTGACCACAGTAAAAGGTGGAGAGGAACTTTGCTCTTCAGAAGGTTAATATAACTGAAATAATAAGAAAGGCACTGCCCAAAGAGCATATGGGTTTTTTTCTCTTATTCTGTTGTTCTGTATTTATGCATATTGTATCCATGTATATACATTCATGTTGTACAAACAGAGCTGGTAGAGTATTGCTTGTGCAGAATAAAGAATCTGTGAAATAAAATGCAGTATATGAATGTCCCTTTCTTCTCTCAGGCCTTCAGAATACCTTCAAAGGTGCTTTGAAGCGCAGCAGTACAAGATTAAAGTGGAAAAACAGCTGGTGAGTAAATACCGAGTCACAGAATAAAATCTGTAAAAGAAACTGAGTCAAAATCCCAAAAATATATTGATGTCTTTCCAAGAGACAAAAAAAAAACCAGTAACAATGTAAAATTCTACTATGACTATTTTACTTCCAAAAATACAAGTGGAAGAGGGAGTGTGGACTGAGTGAGCACTGAAGAAAGGATTCTGAGTGAAAATTCATTTGCTCTGGGATTTATTTGTGCTTCCACAGGGACTGCGGCCATCCTCTGCTGACCCATATCATGACCAAATGCAGATGCAAAAGATAAATGAGGAGCATCTTAAAATGCATCAACAGGACACATCTAGAAAGAATGAAATGAAAGAACAGGTAAAGAAGATATTTTTCTTAGTTTTTAAAGCTGTTTTCTTACACTCCTCAACAACAGTATTTTTTATATTTCTGTTGCTCTGTGCCTTCCTAATAAATACACAGTCTAACTTATTGTTGTTTAATAGGAGTACCTGAAACAGTTACAGAAAATTCGTGAAGAATACCACAGCAATATGAAAGAATTCAGATTAAGAGCAAGAGAACTCCAGGTAGCAAAGCTCAAATATACATGCAGTCATATTTCCTGTTCCTTTTTTTGAGGTAATACACTTAGTCAGTAATTCAAATGAAAATGTTATAAACATGTTCCTTAGGAGAATCAGAAAGTACAAGATAAAACCTTTCTGGTGAGGCAAGGGAAAGCTGAAGAGCAGTCTGAAAACAAAGATACAGCTGGAATAAGAGAAGAATCACTTGAGGTATGAGTACATTCCCTTAGTCTATGCAGAACTTTTTATTCATGATCTTTGATTCACTCTCTGGTACAGTTATGATAAATGCTAAAGCCTAAATCATAAGTGTTATTTTTACTGCATATGAAAATATGCCTTGGTTCCCTTCATGAAGAGCCTGAAAAGGCTATTTGGATGATTTCTAATTTGGTTTGGTCTTTTTTTTCCCCCCATTTAATTACTGGGAGGTACTTTCACCTCATTTCTTTTTGTGATGTGTTTCTTTTCCTTTCTGAGTGAAGGAAAGAGGAAGGCACTCTTAGCGTGAGTCTTCATTAGAATTCTGTGCAGAAGATGTATTAAATAAGAGCTCAGAGTAGAACACAAATACTTCTCCTGTAAGGAAGATCCTCGCTTGGGGAGTAAGTTACAATCCAGTTTTATGTGGATTTCATACCTGAACAGAAATGTGGGAGAAGTGGAAGGAAGAAGCAGAGCCAAAGATTTCCAGCTAAGGAATTCATCACTTCTTTCTCATCAAATACTACCAAAGCAGTCACTGGACTGGTGTTTAGGAATAGTTCTGCTTTTACTTTGAAATACTGGTGTGGTGAAAACCACGTGAAGTTTCCAGATCACATGTAGTTCAGTTCTGCAGTAGCAATTTCACTAGTGAAACATATGAAAGCCTCAATTGTCAAATTATATATCAGAGCACAGACTGTCAGCTAATTTTGAAAGGAAAACAGTCCTGGTATAGATGCTAGGATTCCTCAGCCAAAATTTGCTTTATGTGGTGCGGGACTTCCTGCACTGCTGAGCAGTGAGGGGCAGATTTTCACACAAAATGTGACAGACATTGCTACCCTACAGCAGCTGGAACTTGGGCCAAAACTGCCAAGAGAAGTAAAATATTCTTCAGTGATGAATGGATCCTGAATCTGACTTTTACTAAAACAAAATCACTCGTCAGGATAAGCTAGGCTATAGGCAACCCAAGCCACAACTGGACAGAGAAGTAGGTTATATGCCTGTTTGATGACACCTTAATTCATGGGCACTCCCATCTACTGGAGAAGCTCCACAGATATTTCTAAAACATCTGTGAATTGCTGTGGCTTCACCTGATGTTGAGGATGTGTGGATGTACCCTAATAGCAAATGGGCCCATATACAATCATCTACTTTGCTTTTACGAGACATATTCTAACACAGGATATGGGAATATGCAGGGGGATAATTAAATGGCATTAGGCATTACCAGAAAATAAGATAACATGAAAACTGTCTAGACGTTGTAGAGGTACAGGTCTCAATTATAATATTGATTTTCATTGTTTCCAAAGTCTGCCAGCATGCAATTAGGCAATAAATGGAATATTCTTACAGTTACGTACATGAGGAAATCAATAAGTAGGTTTATTACTAAAATAAGTATTTTTACATAAGGTATATACATATTCTGCTTCCAAATAGTTATATTTGCTGTTCTTCCCTCCTTCTAGGATGTGGAAGAAAACTTTAAACAGATCAGACTCCAAGACAGGCAAGACCAAAAACATTTAGAGAAGAAATACAGCAGAAAGGTATCTGTGTTTACTGTTGGTTTTGCCATTCTATTCTTAAATCTGTACAGTTCAAATGATTTTGTTATGCCGCAGTATCTCTGGAAATCAAGATGTCTGAGTCAATTAAGAGTACAATTTGCCAAGTTTCTGTGACCAGACAGAACAACTAAGAAAAATATGACAGAGCTTTTCATATCTTTTGAGGGAAACCCCATTTAAATCTTATCAGATGGAAATCAGTCCCATTTGTTCACCTTTATATCAAACTGCTTAACAATTTTTTATTGAACATTATCCTCTGTAGTAATTTTTAAATTGTAAAAAGGGATAGGAAATGAATGGGAATGCACATTAAATATTGGGAAAGACTGTAAAATAATTCTGAAATGGACTGAAGGCGTTTTTTGAAGTGTTGCACTGAAGCAGATTTTAATAATGGCTGAGAACCAACCATAAGAACCAACTCAGTGTATTACAAGTATTTGAATTAAATGATTATTAAAGAAACTTTTTTCTTAAAATCAGCAATATTGTAGTCTTCTGTACTGAGTGCAGTTATTTGGAAATATCCATAAATTTTACTTCAGAGCCATCTATTTTTGTCTTATTTGATCTTGTTAAACAGAAGAAAAATGCTGCTAATAGAAGTTATTGTTCTATTAAAACTGAATTTCAAGTTTGTGGTTCTCATTGTGTTACTTGAATTATACATGTATTTTTAATAATATATTGTAATGAAATATGTGTATTTTCTTTAGGGAGGAGTAAAATTTGAAATTAATTTAGATGTGTGCATTCCTGAGGAAGACAGCATTCAAGAAGCAGAGGTAGGGTTTGGTTATATTTAAAGCACTTATATTAGCAATCTGAAGTGGTGACAATAACTCCATTATCTAAATGTTATAGGTTTTCATTACCATCATTCTCTACATCTGTTTTTTTCCAGGTTCAAGCTGAACTCGATGAGATGTTAACTTTTGTGGACAGTGAGAATCTTGAAGACAAATTGTTGAAAGTTTCTGAAGGTCCTATGGACAGGGCTTTGGGAGAACTGTCTGGATACCAAGCAGGTATTTCACAGGGTAATTCAGTACCGAGCATAAATCCATAAAAATCAGTTAAGAGCTAGGTAAATTCAGTAACTGCAGGCTGTAACAAGTTCATCTGATGTTTCTCACTTACTTTAATATCTTATACCATAATCTACATTGTAATCCCCAAAAATGAAGTAACTGACTTCTTCTTTTTCTTCTCTCTAGTATCCAGTGATGCAGGTGATGCTGAAGAAAAAGGGAAGCATTGGCAAGCTGCTGGGACAGCGCAGACACTACTGAAATTTTTGGCCAGCACTGATACTTCATCTGTATGTCCTACTGTGGCTGAGAATGAACTCTGTAAGAAAGTTTAATGATGTCTTCCAGTGAGTTAAAGTAGGGAGCTACTAAAATTCAGCCACACTACTTACTTAAATACCTTTGCAACTATTCCATATCAGAAAATTCGTATGATCTAACAGGCTTTTAATTGGAAGGACTTTGTAATAGTTGAGGTTATTGTATATACATAGCACAGGGAGCAAGAGAAACAGGAATTTCTTGGTAGCTTTTTCAGCTCCAGCCAATAAGTTTGAGAACAAAAGACTGCTCAGTGAAGCTCTACCTGTCTATTCCAGACCAGGTATGCAAGCATCATAAAAACTGCTGTTAAGAATTTTTTAGTGACAAACAGTCCAAATAGTTCAGTGTTACGGAAAAGTAAGAAATAAGTGTCAAAATTAGTTTAATTCTGGTAAAAGGCAGTGATGAGGCACAGTCATGATTTAGCAACCTGAGCACCTTTCTGTTCCTCAGCTGACCATGTTATTCTGCCTGAAGACATAAAAAACAGGAAGCAGTGGAAACAAACAGCTCCAGGGACACTCCTGAACATCTTGGCAAAAGCAGAGCTGTCCAATGATTCCTTCATCCAGCTTGAAGAGAAAACAGGTAGGATGTCTGTTATTGTAAATTATACAAGGTTTTCTTCGGTGTTACTGTATCACTGGCAGAGGATCTGTGACAAGGACACCGTCTCTGTCCTGTAGCAGTGCAAGTCTTCTTTCATGATGTTGTTGTTTTCAGTAGCAGGGAAAACTTGCTTATCAGCTATCACTTCATATATAATTCTTTATTTACTTGGGTAGAGGTGGTTAAGTTACTACTGACAAGACAGGAGATATCACAAACCTGGCTTTACCCCCCTGCAACTGTTGAGACTGAAGAACTGTAAAAAAAACATATGCAAATACATGTATTTCTGTAGAACAGCTGCAAATTGTAGTACATGATGTCTGCTGACTGTCTTAACATGGTCAGTGCTGATACTGCTGACACTGAAACTGATTTCATTTTAGTTACACTGCAGCACACTTTTCTAAAGTAACAGACTGCTTTAAAAATGACATTTACTTTGCATCAGCAAGTAGCTAAAAAGCAGAGAATTTTCTATAGAAAGATGCAGTAAATGGAACCAAATGGTGTAGCTTTACACACAGTTGCCAGTCTACTGAATGCTTTACAGGGTAACAGGAAGCCAAAAAAATTGGGCCAAGTTTCAACATTTTTAATGGATCATGAGAGATATCTTTAATTCACAACATTGCAGTAGAGCACTGTCTTGCTAATTATGCATCACATACATGTTCCAGTAGAATAACAAGCTTTTCTTAAAACTACACCATCCTAAAGGCTAAATGAGACTAAATTCCCTTTCTGGAACTGGCTTTAAAGCTTACACATTTAAAAAGAAAAGAAAAAAGTGAAATTTAAATCACTTTCCATTAATGTAAGCAATCCATAGGACTAAAGCAAGAATAAGGTCATACAGGTATTCTTAAGTGCTATTACTTTAATCAGTTATTATTTATTAAAATGCTGCACTTGCTCAATAGCCAATTCTGTCCTGCTACACAAGCTGTCATTGTGAACTGCACAGTTGGCTGTGCTGCCATTCAGCAAGACCTGGACAGGCAGGAGAGTTGGGTAGAAAGGAGCCAGATGAGGTTTAACAAGAGCAAGTGTAGAGTCTTGCACCTGGGGAGGAATGACTGCATGCACTGGTACAGGCTGGGGGATGAGCTGCTGGAGAGGAGCTCTGAGGAGGGGGACCTGGGTGTCCTGGTGGATGACAGGCTGGCCATGAGCCAGCAGTGTGCCCTGGTGCCCAAGAAGGCCAATGGGATCCTGGGGTGCATTAAGAAGAGGGTGGCCAGCAGGTCGAGGGAGGTGAACCTCCCCCTCTACTCTGCCCTGGTGAGGCCTCACATGGAGCATTGTGTACAGTTCTGGGTTCCCCTGTACAAAAAAGACAGGGATCTCCTGGAAAGAGTCCAGCAGAGGGCTGCAAAGATGATAAAGGGTGTGGAACAGCTCCCTTATGAGGAAAGGCTGAGAGACCTGGGGCTGTTCAGCCTTGAGAAAAGAAGACTCAGAGGGGATCTGATCCACATCTATAAATATCTAAGGAGCGGGAGGCAAAGGGACGAGGCTGGACTCTTCTCAGCAGTGTGTGGTGATAGGACGAGGGGAAATGGCCACAAACTGAAGCATAGGAAGTTGTGCACAAATGTGTGTGGGAACTTCTTCCCAGTGCAGTGACGGAGCAGTGGCACAGCTGCACAGAGAGGTGGTGGAGTCTCCTTCTCTGGAGACGTTCCAGACCCGCCTGGACGCCTACCTGTGCAACCTGGGCTAGGGAGCTGCTTTGGCAGGGGGTTGGACTCCATGATCTCTGGAGGTCCCTTCCAATCCCTACTACTCTGATTCTGTGTCACCCAAACCAATGCATTTCAGTTGCACTACAAACAGAATTTATCCATTATGTACTGAAACAACTCTTATAATTGTTCTCCCACTTTCCAGGTTGAAGCTATCTTTCAGTCTTTTAAAGTGAGCAATTTTAGAGAATCAAGCAGTAATTTTCAGTCTTTCCCACACAGTACTATCCTAAGTTTTCCATTGAAAATGGATGCCAATCTATTTGGTACTTAACCTACTAACATCAGATTTACATTCTTCTTTACCCTGCGATAGTCCCTTGGTTTTGGTCTACGTACATGCTAGATTCCACCAAGCTAAAGTTATAAACCACTGACTAAAAGGTGTGATCAAAAATAACTGAAGTCAGCTAAGCACAGTACTTAGAGTGCTGTTATTCAACAAATAAATAAAGCATTTATTTATTTGCTATTATTTTAGATACAATTTTAGAATTAGCCAATATAGAAATAAAGAAATTAACCTTGTTGCCTTCAGAAGAAAGCATGGAAGATGATTCTGAAACATGTTCCTGTGTTGCTGTTGATGAAGGCAGACTTGAGCCGAGATCAGAAGATGAAGACACGTAAGTCAAGCACATCACAGGAAAAATTCATACAAGTGAAATTTTCATTAAAAAAACAGGATATATTGCGTGTAGCTCTTTTTCTCATTTCATTTAAATTCACAAATGAAAAAAACCTGTTTTAGTGTCTGCTAATCTAACTTTCAACTTTGTAATTTATTTTCAAATGCCACCTCTGATGCTAAAAATGTTAGGCCTAAGTATTAACATGGCTTTATCTTTTACCATCTAGATAGCAAAAAGTCTTATGAAAAGAGCTGAGAAAACATAAGTTTAGTTTCTTATGTAGGTTGTATATCCTTCACAGAGTGTTTAAAAAAATCTCAATGGCATTGAAACTAGAAACACTTGTACCAAAAATACATTTAATTTATACAGTTTTCTTGCTTAATTTACAGAAATTTTGAAGACTCTGGAGATGAACTGCGACGTGAGCTGGAAGCAGCTTTGGAAAAAGTGGTAACATCTTCAGCAGAGAGAAACATAGAGTCTTCTGTGCTTTCAATAAAGGAAGATCAAACTCATGAAGAAAGTACAAGCTTACCTAACAAACTTCCTGGCAAATCTAACGATCATTTAGAAAGTAACTGCAGGTCACTTAGTTTAGATACAAATAATGAAAAAAGCAAGCAACAGCTACCTGGAGCACAAGAATGATTACTGTTTCAGAACAAAATTTTCCTGAAAACGTCAACCACATCAGTAAAAAAAACCATAAAAAAGCAGGTAGATGACAATATATTTCAGGTAAATCAAGTGCTTTGTAACAGCGTTAAATAATTAAGATGCTTACTGACATTTTTTAAAGGAGAAAACAACTGGCTACTTTTTACATTCCTACATGTTGGAAAACCTGATCTGGAATGTAAAGCACTTTTCTTGATTAATCTAAACTACCTGGGACATCCCTGATGCTTGCTTGGGCAACCTTCTGATTGCATACTCTGCAGACAGCCAGCATATTTTATTTTCATAGATAGATCAGTGTCCCATTTTAAGAAGCTTTTCCAGCTTTTTATAATCTCTCTGTACCACCAGTACACCTTTGTATTTCATACAATTTCATTTATACAGCTCTGACTGCACGTAATACCTCCAACTCAGCAGATTTATATGGCAGCAGTAAATACTGTGAGAACTGTGCATTCCCCAGTTCCTAACGAAACACAGGGCAGGGTTCCAGTGGTTGAACATGAGTTTTTCCAAACATATTTTTTCACATACAAAATTTCATCAATACAGGTGAAGTTTAAACAGAAGAAAAAACACATTCTAAAGACTCATTTCAGTAGCTTGTTGCACTTTCCTGTTTGTTTGCAGTGCAACCTAAAACACGCTATGATGGCTCAAAAAAAACCCACCCATGTTTCTCTTATTTTGGATATGAAAACATGCCTGATGTTTTAACCACCTGCTAATCTGACTTTCATCTCTGTAATTTACTTTCAATTGCTACCATGATGTTAAAAATATTAGGCCTAAGTATTAACATGAGTTAGAGGTACTACGTGCAGTCAGTGCTGTATAAATGAAACTCTGTGAAGTAGAAAGGTGTACTGGTGGTACAGAGAGACTATGAAAAGCTGGAAAAGCTTCTTAAAATTGGACATTGATCTATGAAAATAATTAACATTCATCACTTAGTGTTATAATAAGCATTATTTTAGAGTTATAATGTTTGTATTTGTGTACTATCTAATTATGGCCTCTAATTTAGACCCTCCTATTCCCTAGGAACAGAAAACCTTTCAGTAGAATAGGGTTAGAGAAATACCCTGTCATACTGTAAAAGGTCACGAGCAAATAGCTGATGTAAGGATTGACAGTTATGACACTAAGGAAGCAAGCTAACAAATAACGTATTAGAGGAACTGCTGCAGGTAATGAAATCTCCATTCAAGCCTGTTTGAGAAACAGCTGCTTACATTTGTCTTCATTAAAAAATAACTGCATTTTTCTTCTCATATTGTTGGAGTACTTAACTTTACCAATGGAAGAAACATATATACATATAAATAAATAAAGAAAACTCAAGCATTCAAGGAAGGACTCTGCACATTAAAAATCTAGACTTTTCACCAGAAATTCAAGGGAGCACATCTATGCATTAGAAGAACAAACAGGAGAAATATTATCTTGCAAAACTAAAATCTTGCATGGCAAAACTAAAGGTGTGGGGACAAGAAATTGAAAACATGATACAGACTCTAGAAAAATCATTTCTGGGTGTAAGAAGTGAAGTTTAACAAAATGAACAATACCAAATGGTATTGTTAGCCAACATGTTTTGTAGATGGTGTAATTAGAAAGATTATCAGGATGGAAAAGAGACATAAGAGGATCAAGGCTTGCAGGGGAAAACTCCACAAAGGAGAGATCTCCAGAAAGAGATCCTTCCCCAGTAGTGGTCAGCCCTTAAATGGGGTCTAGGAAAGGTGGAGTCAGACTCCACCCCTTCTGATCACACAGGTGAGTTGGCTCCACCTGTGCTCCTGTGGTTGACTCAGTGCTCACCTCAGGTCATCAATCAGTGGTTCAGGCTGTGATCTAGATGTGGTTCTATCACCCAGGAAAGTGTTTGGAATCCAAAAGGTTTTGCAGTACATTGTATACTGCATGCATGAGTGTATCATCACAAAATCAACACAGTTTATTGGGAAAGAAACTTTTCAGAAGTATTTCTATCTCTGTTACATAAAACATATTCTGACAGAAAGAAGAAAAATCTCTTTATTGAATAGGAGCAAGGGACCATAAATTACATGCACTTACAAGTGACACACAGTCGCACACAAAAAGTATTCTATTCATATACATTTTTGCTCACATAAATTTATTCAAATAATGGCTCCACAGATAACAGGAAAGTCTCTTCAAAATGTTGGTCAGAAAACCTGCACACAGACTGGCGAGCACTTTCTCTGATCTCTAACCTTTTTTCAGGAGACATGGAAAAGATATAAGCCATTGTCTCAGCGTAACTGTCCTCATTTTCTGCTAGGAAGCCTGTAATACGTCCTTCATAAGGTATCACAATGTCCAGTTTGGGGCCTCCAGAATTGTGAGCCAGGATAACTGTGCCAGCTGCCATACATTCAACCACTCCTGTAAAATACAAAACACGTTATAAATGTGCACATCACATTCTTTGGCTTTCAATAGGAATTTCACTGAAATTTAAAACAGCAATAAAATTCACCAGGAATTATAAAAGTTAATGCTTATAATCTAAACTGGAGTTCTAGGTAAGTGTGAAAAATACAGAGTAAGTAGTCTAACAAGCTCTGATTCTCATATAAGTCTGATGGCATGAACTGCAGCTTGGTCACTTCACAGCCAAGCACAGTATCCTGCTGTCTGCCCCTGAAATTAACGTATTGTAGATGTATGGCACAGGCAAAGACCACCCAACTAATCCCAAAATAGCAGTTAAGGCAGGTAGAATATTTAAAAATCTCTCTACGTGTGAGTTAGGTGTCTTTACGTGTCTACTCCCCTTGCAGTCAGTGAAGTCAAGAGGGCACTAAGCCCTATGGAAGCTTCCTATAGGAACCTGTAGCCCTCTTAGGTTCTGCAGGGTACAGAAGGGGTCTGTGTAAGTCTGACACACGCAACAAAGGGCCTTAGGCTGCAAGGACTCTGTGCCTGCAGAGTAATGTCTCACATAGATGGGACTTGCTGTCTAAGTGACTAAAGGATGCCCATAGTACAGTCTGTGATGTCTACAGCAATCGAGCTTGCACTACAGTAGCACCTAGTGGTCTGTTGTGTGAACTGCTCTTGAAGTCTCTGCTAGATCGCCAATGCCAAGAACAGGACTTGGGCACCTGCTTGGCACACAGACCTTAAACACTTTGGCTTAAACCCAAAGTAAAGCCCTCCCCATCTGCATTCTAATCACTAAGACAAGCAGCTGAAACCTGAGGAGAGATACTGACCGATGCCAAAGTGCTCATTCCACATCGTATGCAGGCCGATGGTGGCCTCGGCCAGGTGTTTCTTTAACTCCTCGAAGGGAATGTTTATTCTGAACATCACACTGTTACTAACTCCAAGCTCTTCACAAAGACGTTTAAGGTCATTTACACGATCTTCATCTTGCTGGTTCCGACAGCCTCCAATTAAGATAAGCTTCAGTGAAAGCTGTTGCATCAGTCTCTTTTCTTTCAGCAACTTAGCAAAGGCTCGGATTTGCAAAGGATGATCTTTTTCAGGCCTGAATTGGCTGATGGAAACAATGGAATATTCAGCAGTGCTCTTTTCCTCTTCCAATGGGATATCCAGGAAGGTCTGAACATCACATGGTGGATACACAACACTAGTGTGAGCCCCAGCTCTCCAGAGGGAAAGGATGTGATTTAGTGTCCAGGATGAATTGACCATAACCACATCACAGCAGGAACCCACCAGTCCGTACATGAAGGCAAACAAGTAGTAGTAGACAAGTTTAAATTTGCTTAAGAGAGGATTGCTCGTAATGAAGGCTGCGTTGTTGAACCTGGTATCCTGATTCTGAACTACAGAAAGCATATCAGTGCTGATGGTGGGATAATGGACATAACATCCAACACGGCAACCTCCTAAATATTTAAAGAGGGGAAGTGTGAAGGCATAACCCATTGAGTCTATGTAAATATCTGGAACACACTTTAGAAGAGCTTCCCAACCGAGAAACACAGAGCCTAAACTTTGTCCCAGCAAAGTGAAGTGAGGATAAAGAGAAGCTTCCACAAGGTAGCGTTTTTCCAGAAACACAAACTTCACAGGATGAATTAATTTAATGTTGAATCTTCTGAAAGCACCATCTACTATGTCTTCTTCAGTGGCATCTCTATCGCCAGTGTAAACAACACACGTTACATTTTTGTACCTGGAAGAGAAAAGAATTTCACTCATTCTTCTCAAACTAAAAGTCTGGCCTAACATGAGTACAGCAGGATTAAAATGCAGAAGACTGTCCAAGCCAGTAGATGCACCAATGTTGGACCTATTTATGCATTAACTTTGTCTCCTGCGCCAAGGGGCCAGTATTGAAATGAGACCATCAGTTACCTACACACACATTATGTCCCTAAAAGCTCCCTACCAGTGCTGCAAAACTGATAGAGGAGGACAGGTTCTGCCAAGGAGGAAGGAAGCGATGGGGGCCACAAGAGAAGAAGAAAAAAAAGATGAAGAAGAGGACAGAGAACAAAACGTGGGTAAAGGGCTGAAGCCGAAAGGTGAAATGCAGGACCAGTCTATCAATATTTAGGACCAATATATCAGTGATATCTATTTAAATGCACAAAGCATCATCATTTGCATAAATGGCATCATGAGAAACTGCAAGTGGAATACAGCATCTGATAAACAGATGTGCTTACTTTTTCTGGAGTGTTCTTATGGCACACCACAAGACTCTCTCTCCTCCACCACCTGCATTGCAATAGGGATGAAAAAACGCAACCAGCAGCGGCCTCCTCCCATCCCTTCCTGCTGCGGTCTCCTGCTTTTTCCTTCCTTGTATCCAGAGCCGAATTCCCCACAGCAGGACGGCCAAGCAGGCGCACAGAATTCCACTCAGAAACAACGCAGGGATTAACAACGAGCACAGCAATCTGAAACAAGTTGGAGATTTTAAAATATAAAGCTGGTTTAAGGACACACTATGTGTGAAATACACGTAGAAGGGCATAAGGGTAGAGCGAGAGGGTGCTGGACAACTACCTGAGTTCTGCTAACCTCTGAGATTATCAGCATCACTGGGACATTTCAATAGTTACATTAAAAAATCACTGTGCTACGCCATCTAGCACTTCGTTTTACAGATGTCAGTTATAGTTTATTAATACTATTTACGTTTGCGTTATTACCCTACATAAATATCACCCATTCTGTACCCACGCGTCACGTATATCCCAGAGGCCGCGTGCGAGCAGCACAAAGCGCACAGATGTTCCTAAAGAGACATTCAGGGTCCCCCTTCGGCCCAGCTCCTGCCAGGCCTGCCTCCCGAAGCGCAGTAGCGCGCTCAGGGCAGCGCTGGGCCGGCAGTTCCCCTCCCCTCCTCGGGCTCGGCAAGGCCACGGGGCGCGGGGCCGCCCCCACTCCTCCGCCCCATACCTGAGCACTGCGCAGAGGCACAGCCCACCCGCCACCATCTTGCGCGCCGCCGCCCCTCCACCCGCCGGAAGCGCACGTAGCTTGGGGGCAGGACCAACCGAGCATTTCCTCCCTCTCATCGGCTCTCGCGGGAGATGGGCGTTGTGGGGGGGAATGGGCGGGAACGGAGGGTGGGCGTGGCCACGCCTGAGGGCGTGGGGTCGGGTTGGGTCTGGAGGCGATGCGCCGTGCTGGCGGTTCTCGTGCTTTTCTTTCCTCCCCCGTTCTGTCTTCTGAGGAAATCACGCACTGACTTGTGATCTCTTGGCCTGCTTGAGGCCAGAGCAGGCTGCCGTAGCCCTCGGTGGGCTCAGGGATTGTGAGGCTCGCAGAACCCTATTTGTGAAGGTCGCCCTGGGTTTTAGCGGAAAGTGGTGAGTTTGACTGTTGGTGTAACCCTAAGCAGAGAAGTGAAGTCTCTGCTGTACTGAGAGTGTGAGGAGGTCAGTGAGCCAATATGGATTGGCAAATGGATGAGGTCTGGCTCTTCTCTGTGTATAGTGATAGGGCGTGGTGCAGCGACCTGAAACTTCAGTATAGCAAGTTGCACATAAACATGTGGAAGGACAACTCTATGAGGGTGATGGAGCACAGGAGCAGGATGCCCAGAGAGGTTGTGGCGTCTCCTATGGAGATATTCAAGACCCTCCTGGACACCTACCTGTGCAGCCTGCTGTAGGGAGCTGCTTTGCAGGGGGATTGTACTCCATGATCTCCAGAGTTCCCTTCCAGCCCCTACAGTTCTGTGATGCTGTGATTATTCTGCACATGGGGAATGAGAATGGAACTGCGTGAAGCCTTGAAAGTGTGCATTCTATTAATTGTGTTGCTGATTTAATATTAAATATTTGTCACTGTCCCGAGTACAACTGACAGTAGCTTTTATGACATCATCTCTGCCATTAGGTGAGCAGTTATATCAGAACAGTTCTGTTGGGAAGCCCAGCAAGTGTGATCTAACATCATTTCTGATCCAGCTGTTTTCCCAAGCTGGGTGCCACAGGCATTATTTTCTCTCCCTCAGTGTTCTTCCCCAGCAGTCTGAGAAGCACATGAGATGTTTGCAGAAGGGACCTGTGCTGGATTCATGTCTCCCTGCTCAAGACACCTCTCTTGTAACATCAAGCTGACTGCCTGGGTGCAGTGAAGAAGCACCATTCTTCTAGGGAACAAGTCTGGTCTATTTTAGATGCTGAAATTTGTGCATCTCTCCACTGACTTGAAAAGGAGCTTATGGCCACTCACTCAGAACTTATGAATCTTGGGTTGAATTTCTTCATGAAGCAGATGGATTAGCCACAGCTTGTGTAAGAAGAAATGCTTTTGAGTTTCAGGGAGCAAGAAAAAAATTAATGAGGTAGACACCTACATTTTCCTGAAATGACCTAATCAGTTTGTTGGGAATTCCCCAGATTTCCTGTTAAGGAATGTATGTCTGTGCATTTTGGCAGCTGGAAGGGAAAGATGGATGTCCTGTCACAGCAGAAACGTCTCCCATGTGACAGCAAACCACGTGTTTGCAGTGCGTGAGCTTCCCAGCAGGGTGAGCCTTGCAGTTTGTTCCCCAGCTGTGCAGCCTAGCCCGTGGGGTGTGGGTGTGGCACTTCTCAGAAATATTGACATTTTTGCCTTTTGATTGGCCAGCTTGAATTCTACATGGTTTATTTGGTCACATCATTTTTCTGGTAACAATTCAAGAGTAAAATAATCACAGATATAGTTCTTTCTTCTTCTTGCTCCCAAGGCGAACAAGGGAATTGTTTTGGCAGAAGCATCTCTCTCTGATTTATATTGATTTCTTTATTTTTATTTTTGCTCTTTAAGGTTTTATGGCCCATCCCTTATGATATGCACTTATTTCTTGATGAGTAGTTCCATGTGGAATAATCTAGGGAACATGATGTCTTTGCAGGCTACATATGACCTGTACGCTGTAACTCAGCCAGATGGTAACAGTACATCTGCATAAGAGGAAAGATATTCACATGACTTTTCCAGATCCTTACCAATGCTAAGCAGAGAAACAGTTCTTCAAAAGATATCCACACTAGGTACAAAAGGATGTAAAGAACAGCTGCAGTGTTTCCAACTGGAATCTGCTTGTAACCTCTACTTCCCTGGTTCAGATGTGTTTTTCTTCATAGAATCTGTAAGTTACTACAGACACAGCTGTCAAGTTCAAGTAACAGTTTTGAAGTCTCTGCCAACCCTGGTACAACTTTATCAGACTAGATGTTGCAGCTGGATTGTGTTTTGCTTGACCGTGCAGTAGCACCTCTGTTTCTTTTGCAGTTCTTTCTCTGTATTTTACAGCTGCTTTTGGACTGCCCTGCTTCCTGTGCCTGGCACAGAAGTGCTCCCTGTGTTCAGAGAGGTCCTCCTGTGCTCCAGTTTGTGCCCATGGCCTCTGGTCCTGGCACCAGGCACCACTGCCAGAGCCTGGCTCTGGCATCTGGCACCTTCCCTTAGGGATTTACAGACATCAGTGAGATCCCCCTGAGCCTCTTCTCCAGCTGAGCAGTCCCAGCTCTCTCAGCCTCTCCTCACAGGAGAGGTTCTCCAGTCTGTTGACCATCTTAGTTTTATTTTTTCTGTAGTCTGTCCAGTAGTAATTAAAAGATGTATTAATACTTCCAAAGTGTTTTGGTTAGGGTTTTTTTTAGTCATTGAGTATTTTGCTTTTGATGTGAGCAGTGTGAAAACTGCGTTGGTGACAGCCTTATGTACTGCAGAGGATGCCTTTAATGTCTGAATGTCCAGCACAGGCTGACTCAATGTCATCACTCCACAACTCCCACAAATATGTAGCAGAAGTTACTGTATGTATGCTTTTAAGATATTGCCAGTAACACCAGCAGAGCAGTGCTGTGCTATCTGCAGTGTTCCTACTCCATTGGTGAGAATGCTATTAAAAGTCCTGACTGTAGAAATTCATGTGGCCAACACACCAAAGAAATTAAATGAGCCATGTCGTGAAGTCAGCTTTGTTCTCACCTTCACAGAGATGTGCCAGGTTTTTCATCTTTTGCTGCCTCTGTAAGCACTTTTGTCCCCATTTAATTGCTTTCCTTATTAAGGTCCTCACTCTGAAGGAAAGTCTATGCAAATAAGTAAGCAGTATTCAAAACAAATGACAGAATCCACTCACAGTGTGTTCTCCTCAAGCCTGCAAGGCATTTGAGGCAGTTTTTAAGTACATTTTTGTGACTCTCATTCTTGCTGAGGGCTCCACAGACAAGAAAGTAGCTAAAATAAGACTACTGCCAAGTAACAAACCTAAAGAAACTGGATTAATACTGTGTAAGGATATTCATGTGACAGTCATGTGGTCCTTTATGCTTTCTTGTGCAGTTGGCTACTTTCTTTCTGGAGCACACAGTGGGTAGTACTGAGTTTCTCATACTTGGTGGCTGCCTTAGCTGGCAAAATGCCTGGGACCATTTTTAGCAGAAGGAATCTTAGATCATTCATGTACACAGTAAGTTTCTTCCTTTTGGATGTTACTTGTGTTGGACTGTTATATGTTCTAGTACATTTGTTCTTATTTGCATAGTAGAAGGGGCAGAAATAAAGTTGAACTAGATGTGTTCTAAAGATTTGACAAGCAAAAAACAAGAATTAGAAATAAATTGTAACACGTAGCTAGGGCAAAACACCTTGGGGTTGTTAAACTGTGTGTTACATTCAAGCAGTTCTAGTTATTTGTTTTCTGACTGTCAGCTTTACTTTTTAACTCAGTGTTCCAGGGCATGGATGCTTGTGTTATGTATCTGTAAGCAAAAATTGCCTTTTTTTCACTGAAGCAATGTACAATTGCAGATGCCATTCAGTATAAAGTAGCTTGAATCAACACAGAGTTCCTATAACATGTATTTATCTTATCACAGGCAGCTTACCCCAGTGGAACGTATATTTTTTTTATTAACAGGAGATTATTTTGCACAAGTTATTCCTGTTGGACAAGGACTACATAGGAAAACAAATCAGTTCCACTGCTGGAGTTGTAACTTCCCATGGACTCTCTCAGTTCTCACAGCAGGAAAAGTGGCTGACATTTTTCAGGGCAGATGAAAGAAACATATTCAAGCGACTTGGAGCACAGGCTCAGTTATCAGTGTTGTAGCCCTCCTGGTAATGTTACTTACCTTGCAAAATAACATGGAGACTCACTTCAAGTCCCAGCTTTTTCAGCTGGAAGTTTGTGACTCTGGAGGGGAATGTGCCCCATTTCTGAGTTAGTAGTAGCAGACCTGAACTACTCTTTGTTTTTTTTCTCCTCCTTTACGCAATTCCTAATGTCTGCATGGATGTATGCACCTGATCAGAACATGAAAGAGTCGGTGAGAGACCATCTCGATCCCAGTAGTGCCCTAACACCTGTTTAAACCAACTATGAAACTGCTCGGGAAAATGCAAAACTTTGCTGAGTCTATTTTTATTATTATTTTTTCCCCCAGAAATAGGCACCCCTGTTGTCAGACGTAAGAGGATTCACAGACTGAAAGAAAAGCCTGCACTAACTCGTTCAGGATGTTTTTGTGCGCTGTATTTGTGTGCATGCCAGTTTCAGGAGGCAAGGGGCAGTGCTATTTGGATGGGAACCCAGTCTGTTTCCTGTGAATCCAGGTCAAGTCAGGATTTGCATTCTGTGTTCATGCCTGGCTTGTTGGCACTGATCAGGAAGGAGAAAAAAACCAGGATCTGTCTGCAAAGCAGGACAGAAGGGAGTTACTATTGCTCGAGGAGGCTGGCTAGTCCAGACATGAGAAATGCAGGCACCGTGCCTTGCCACCTCCTCTGACTTTCTTTCCATTTTGGGGAAAAGGAAAGCTTGAAAGGTGGGCAGTTTTCCCAGGGTGTAGATTCAGAGATTCTCCATGAGGGGCTGAACGAGGGCTGCATAAAAGTGAATCCCTGAGTCACCACCTTTCCTTTCACAGAGCAGAAATATGCATCAGTTTTGTCTACAAATATCCTCGAAGAAACATCCTTTTACTGTAGCACAGGCTGAGGTGAGCTCCTACATGGCAGGTTTTTGTGCTGTAAATGAACATTGCTTCTGCAGTCAGTTTCAGTTTTGATGAACCAGCTTGTATACCACAGAAAGCAACCTGAGGGATGCTGAATGCATTTCAAAGCAGAATTGGAACTGCCTACTATCCAGGTGTTCAGTCTTTCAGATAGAAATTTCCATAAACATTTCTGCTGCCATTTCCTTTCGATGTTTTTTGAAGCATATTTTTGCACTGAAGGGATTGCTTAAAATTAGCAGTGTTTTCCTTGTTGTATTATATTCATCCATGTCACTTTATCTCTGACATTTCCACCTGAATTCTCCTCACTGTTTGTCATATTTATTTATGTGATGTAGTCTGGAATTATCATCAGATATTCCATCGGAAAAAAAAATAACAGTAAATTAATCATTTTTTTAACTCCTCTCAGTTTCAAGAAGTCTCTCCAGTGAACAGGTTTTGCTCTATTCAGGAAAGCAATGTGTATTTTCCTGCTCACCCTAAAGTACACTTTGTTCCTTGACACAAAGCTGGGAGCTCTCTGCCCCTGGTTCTTGACTGAGAGCTGACAGTGAGTTTGTGCCCAGTGTTAGATGTGGACAGTGCAGTGCTGTTCCCAGCCCTGAAGAGCAAATAATTAACAGGGTCTTTTGTACAAAGTACTGTAAATAGGTTAGCTAAACAGCAACTTGTGTGTGTTATGGTTTGGACCTCTGAATACTGGGAACTGCAGTGCTTCTGACCTTGTGCACCTGTGATGTCCTCATCAGAGGTTTCCTTCTTCACTTATTGCCTGCAAAGGGAACCAGCCAGAGAGCTGTCGCATTTCTGATCTCAAAGTCAGGAAGAAAAACATTTCTGAGAGCAGTGGTGGAGTGTGGAGCTCCTCACCCCTGTGCCAGCAGAGTTGGCCTCTGGCTGTGCCCTGGGCTCACAGGGTCACCCTGTGGCCATGTCCAGGGTCACCTAGGGTCTGCCCCCTCTGCAAGGGGAGGGACCAAACACTCTCGTGTCTTTCTACCCAGTAATGGCAACTGGTTCAGAGGGAGTGGGGAAAAAGAAAAACGAGTGGGTGGTGGAGAAAGCAGTAAGCCTGCTCAGCGGGCTGAGTTTTGTCTGGAACACTGGGAAGGCTGTTAGAGCTCTTTACAGAGGCCTAGATGTGTGAGGAGTCCGAGTGATGGGCTGAGAAGAGATGGTATCAAGCTTTCTTACAGTTGAGAAATGCCTCTCTTTCTGCAAAGTAGTTCTCAACAGCTGCCAATATAAGATAGGCACAAACAGGAACTGAATTTGGATTTCCCTTACATATCTAGGCTGTCCTAACAGAGGCAATGTATTTATATTTTATATAAACACCAGATGCTGTTTGTCTTTTTCTTGAAGTGAAGGTGGTTATACTGTATAGAAACAGAATGGGATGAAATAAAGTCCTGCACAAAGGCCACTCAGTTTGACTTGGGACTAAACACTGTCTGTAGGACCAGAAGTACAGGCTTAAATCCGGGTTACATTCTTCCTTTCTTTTTCTTTTTCTTCTTTCTTTTTTTCTTTTCCTTTGCTTTAATTTATTTTCCTTCCTTCCTTCCCTCTCCTTCCAACTAAGATGAGCTTTGTGTTATTTTCATAGCATCAGGTGACTCATCTAATTGAAATCTCTCTCTGAGGCCATCAAACATGACCATGAGAATGACGAGGCAAGTGCTGGAGGGGAACTAATATTAATTCCAAAGCATGGGCTCTACAGTCTGGGACAGGTTCATAGCATATGAATAGTTGGTGGCACTTAAGACATATGCTTACATTCCTGATCTGTTTAAGGAAAAATTTAATTGCAGGTTTGGGCGAGCATCTTAGAGCCCTCTATTAGTTTGCCTGCAACAAGGTAAACAGTGGCTTACTTAAAAAAAGAAAAGAAGTCAGTCTTCCCATTTACTAAAATCACAGTTTGGGGATTCTCCATTCAAAAGAAGTGAAAATCCTGTCTCCACAGTGACAACTGCCTGACAATTTCTGCCACGCACCTGGATGAATGTTACGGCAGATCTGGACTTGAATTAGCCCGTGCAGATTGTGATTGTTCTTTGCACTTAAACTCTGACCCCAAAGGTGTGTCTTTTCCGGGGGTAATACGATCAGCTTGGTACTTTCTAGCCTCTTGAAAACAAATTCCTGCAGTATAAATACAGATAACAAAAATTATTGTACTGAAATCAACACTGCTAAAAGCAGACAGAGTACCAAGTCCACACAATTTGCTATTGTGAAGAAGATACGGAATCAAAAAATGAGTCTGAGTTTTTGAGCTCTGTTACCAAAGAGATTCTCCGCTGACTTCTGCTGGTTTAGAGCAAACAAACTTTTTAAATATTTAGAGAAGATTGAAGCTGCTTCCTGAAGATCCGGAGCCAAAGTCTGAACTGATTTGAAATGAGGTTGTCAACTCTTAAGCAATTTTATTCATGGCAGGTATGAATTTGATTCTTTGTGTTTCAGAGTTCTCTAAGGCTTTGTTTGATTTCTTACAGCATGAGAAATGCTATTATGTATGATCACACTTGTGTGTCTGCTGAGGAATATGTGCATGGTTCAGGCTACAGAAACACTTGGGGATCTGCTGGCTGCCAGCTTACATTACACCCAAGCTTACATTATACCCAAGGAGGCATCCATCTGATTTCTTGGCTCAAAGCTGAGAGCAAATGCTGGTAAAGAGGGAAAACGGACCAGTTTGCTCCCACTCAAGTGACACAGAGGTCTTTGTTTGTTTGTTTGTTTGTTTTCTCTTCCTTAAAGCTCCAATTCCTGCAGTCAAAACCAAAGTCATTCTAGCTCTGTTTGGATAGGGGAAATTTTTGCTGACTGCATCATGGAGACAGCTTGAAAAGTACCCAAAATACAATGGGATGTGAAATTGTTTCATTTTTAGCCTGGCGTCGCTGTTTGAGTGCGCTTTCTCGTGTGTTTTTCTCTTGAGGAGAGTAGAAAAACTATTAATTTTGCATTCAAAAGCTGAGTGGTTTTCGTAGTGATTTCCATACTGTGTAAAAGCTGAAGTCCATCCCTGTGCCGACGTGATGTGCAGGTGTTCCAACCGGTTCCTCTTGTCTGATGGGCAGATTAAGGCAATGCGACTCCTTTGCCTCCAGGTCACTGATTCTTTCTTTGAGCCCAAGCTTTTCACCTTACTGGCACTGTTAAGAATGCTTTAAGATGCTTTCTTACAGCAAGGAGCCAGAGGGATTAGGCACAGGACAAATCATGCTATAAAGCCAAGGATGAATGCACACAGGAAGCAGAATTTGCATGAGGACCTGTCATTTTTATGTGTATAACACATGCTCTGATAGGAACAGATAATATAACGTTTATGTTTTTATGAACTCTTGAGGATTTAAGTCAAAGGATTTAGTTTAGATGCTTTGCATTTTCTGTCATGCAAACAAAACCATCTCTCCCAGCACTAGCAAATTGCTGTGAAAGCAGCAAAGGTATTTTGTACCTGCCATCTAAATCCCATACTGCCACACCTGAGTGATGCGTCCTGGTAAAGCTCAGCCTGGAAGCAGGGTGTGCTGCTGTTGGAAGCTGAGACAGGCAGCAGTGTCTCCCCAACCTCCTGGGACATGAGAGAATTGTAGAGGGGTTGGGATCGAGCAGGACCTCTGTTAAGGTAAACTTGAGTTTTTTGTGTAGTTTTTCGTGCAGCTCTGTGCTGAAGCCAGAGGACTGTGTGGGTACTCAATAAGAACTTGTCTCTGCTGCTTCTGAAACAGATTTTTACTTCAGAATTGCTCAGAATCTGAGGGGAAAAGGCAGTGGGGAGAAGGTACGTAGTAAATATCTATTTCTTCAGCCAAAGCTGAGCCTTGCTGGGGTGGGCCTGAAATGAGGAGAGAAAAAACACTGAACAATACTGTGTTTTTACAGTATGCTTCATTGCACAATATCTCATCAATACTACTACTTGTAGAAACTAGCTAGGTAGGGTTTGGGATATTTTGAGTAATAAAGATACTACCTAAGATGAATGGACAGAGTACTTACCTTACAGCTGCTCAAAAACTGGAATTTCTATTCCCTAAGATGTTCTAAAATTTGAAATTTCCATTTTGTGGGATTATTACCCAAAGCTGAATTTCTGAGCATATTTGATTTGGGACCAGAGAATTGTTTTGTTTTAGAAAGAATAAAAGAATAGATTTTCAACTTAAAATAGATCTGGGGTATTAAGGCAATGATACAAAATGGTGCTTTGCGTTTCACTTCATTGGCAGAAAACTTTCCATTTTTGAAGACAGTTCTCAACTTGCAATTGCTGCATGCTCTGAGCAGAGCTGAGGATTCATAACTGTAGAGAAGCTATGATAGGAAGCAAGCCAGGATACTGATGTCCTGCATGGTGACTTTCTGGATCACTGCCTTTGTGGCAGTGAGGTGAGGGACATGAGGGTAAAAGTGGAATCTGACGTGTCCTGCCAGACAGCTGGAGTACCGTGTGTGTTCCCTCAGGTTTCCTGAGTCATGCCGAGATGCTGATCCTGTGTGCTGAACTCTGCATAGGAGTACATTTGGGGATGATTTCCAAATGTAAGAGCTTCTGATTAAATGTAAAGGAATTGTTTTAAATAATTCCTGTGCAAGATGCCTGTGCAAGATTTGTCACTGCTTACTCAGAGAGGGTGTGAACTGATGACAGATTGACCATGCTGCATAAATTCCCTTCATGGCCATTCTTCAGGGACCTGTTGAGGGGTGTCTTTAGAAATGGACAGCACTGCTGAAGACTCAGGGAACTTGAAGTCGACAACACCAGGGTAGAACAGAGCTGTGAATATTCTCAGTTTGCTGCAGGCGCTCTCAGGGAAATGCACCCAGCTTGGCTGTGGATGCTTCCAGTGATGGTGCCTGTGATGGTGATATGTATGGCAAGTTAGATATCCCTGTAGCTGATGAGAGGATCTAAGGGGAGAAGTGGGTTTACCCAAGGAAATAACTTCTTTTTTTTCCCCTGGCACTAATTGCTGGTGCAGTTTTCTGTTTGTTTGTTTATTTATTTAGTAGTTAAGCTTGGTGATGGCAAAGAGGTACAGTTTAAAAAGCGAAAGTATTGTACTCAGTCTTTTTTTTGTTATTCCTTTCTGAAATGAAGAGTGGCTGCTCTAAATGAATGAAAGACCTTCAGTCTAGGAATCTTACTGAATGATATAATCACAAACATGGTTAAAATGTGAGCGGGGGCCACGTTTTACCCAATAAATCCCTGGTTATTTCATGGAAGAGTGAAGAGGAATAGCAACATCGCCCTTTGTAGGAGCTGTGGGTATGCCTGACTGAGTTAATTATGCACTGGCTTGCAGCACACAGGTCATGTTTGAGTAGCTTGTGAAAGGCTGAGCTGGCCACAACGCCGTGTGCAAAGATTAGCAGTGCTGAATGCAGTTTGGTAAGCACAAGGGATGCCAATTGGTGGGAAGCATTTAAACTGGCGGTGAGAGGAGGTAGCTGAGTGCAGTGAGCACTGTACACAAAGATCACAGGTTACATCTGGGATTTCGTTATGCATGCCTAATGAGCACACTGATGAGAACTCCCCAGGCTGTTGTAAAAGTTGCTGAAAGAAGAGCTACTGATAAGGCACTGAATAGCTTCTCTCATAAAGCTTTCCTTTGGCGTTGCGATATTTAAAGCCGGCAAAGATAATGGAGAGAAAATTGGACAATAAAATGCGAAGGGAGCTGTCCTGCCTAGCTACTTTAAACAACAAAAACATAACCCTGGTGTCCATTCGAAAGCAGCAGGCAGCTCACGATGTGCCTGAACTACTGATTATCGGTGAAGGGTCCAAAGCGGGGTCTCCGTTAGAAGCAAGCATTAACTTGCAGAAAGAAGAGAAAGTTTTGCAACGTAACTCCATGGGAATGCCAGAATTCAGTGCCACGGGAAGACAGGTCAGTGAGCTGTTGTGTGTGTTGGGAGGGAAATGGAGAATTTGAAATGAAATGTGCTGGACACGGATTGTATATTGATGTGCTAAACCTTCTTTATGTGAATGGCTTCAATCCCCAGCATGACTCTGTGCCCTCTAACAAGCAGTATGCTGCCAAGGCCTCTTCGAGGTCTCTGAAATTAATCTTTGAAAGCAAATGGTAATGAGGTATGCTATATCATTAGCTAATGAGCTTTTTTTTTTTCAGCTCCACCTCTAATAGCATAGAGTGGTGATTCTTAGTAAGGAAACAAATGAGTATTTCTTTTGAACTGTGATTGCTTGAATAGTTTGATATGTGTTTGTGCTTAATTATTTTCTGGAATCATAGAAATTGCAGAAACATTAAAACAACATAATTGTAGGTAAGTGGTTTAATTATAACTACTGGGTAGACATGAACAAAACTTCATGGTAGTATATTTGTGGCAACATTTTATTTAGTTTTTAATTTGGAGTTTTAGTTCTGGAGATTGATCCTTCTAAGCCTCTTCTCCATGAATGTCAGTGCCGATAAAAATATTATGACACATTATTTAAAAAAAAAAAAAGGTTTTGCTTTTTAAATGGTTTTATTGCAAATTACAATAATTTGGATTAATTGTATGTTTAAGGGGAACAAACTCAAAGAACAAATATTGTGTTTTTTGAAACAATGTATACTTAGAATGGCTTAAATAATTAGTGTCAGACTGGAAAGAAACAACGGCAGACAGACTGACTACACCTGAAGGCCTTGTGAGTCTCTAGTTACTTCTCACATTGTAAACATTTGCTGTAAATCAGCCACCACATAACTTTATTCTGCCCAAAGATCTCTCTTCTACATTCAGTTTGTTGGAATATATTGTGTCACTCCCACTGGATCTGTGAGTATCACAAAGTGCTTTGCTTTGTTTCAATTCTAAATTAGAAACCATCAATTTGCAAAAAGCTTTTTTTTTTTTTTCTTTTTCTCTCTAAACCAAGTATGATTTTCACAGCTCACTTTAACTTACAAGCACCTCTTCGGGTCTCTAAGGTTTATTAAATACGGTGTATTTGGTATCATTTCAGCAGTACTAGCTGCAACTGCATAAACATTTCTCCATCTTCTGTCTGTCAGAGAATCCTGGAACACATGACTTTGAAGTTTCCAGCTGGGGAGGGTATTTTTTTCCCCTCTTTTAACATTCAAGAATTGTTTGGTAAATACAAAGCCATGTTAGAAATAGATATTAACATGGGTGACTACTGACATGTGCATCTTCAGGAGGCTTGGGGAAGACGGAAAGAAGAACAAGCATTTAAGGCCTGATCCAGTGAAATAGAATGTACTAACAAGATGGATGGGCGAGCTGTGCTGAGGTTTGTTAAGAAAGATAGGAACTGAATTTCTGCCTCCTGCCACTCAGAAATGATTCTTCTGTAGGCATGAAACTAGAGACTCCAGCCCTTTGATGTTCCTGAGACTGTTCTGCCCTCATTTTGTTGTTTACTAGCAACCTCTACCAAACCTGGGAAGCATCTGAAGTGTCTAATGAATAGCATATGGCTTTCCAGTAGTGTGCCTGCCTGAATCCAATGCTGTGAATCAGCAGGTTGGGAAAGAGGAGAGTGGGAAAGGTGAAAAAGCAGCACAGATAAGGCAGCTCTTCTTTGGCAGCTGTGTGCTTCAAGTTAAGAGATGATTTCAGCCTGAGGATGTGTGGGAAGAGTAGCTCAAAACCTTCAGATATGGCAGGTGAGAGGCTAAGTGAGGTGTGGTGTTTGTGGGCAAGCAGACAGGGAGAAGCAAAAGGGAATTTGCTAAACAGGACAAGCCCCATGTCTCTGCCTCTGCCTGCTGTCTGCCTGGCACTGTGAAGAGAAGCCCAGCTCTTTAATTTCAGGATATGAAAACTGGTAACCCAGGCACAGGGTAAGCCTGGGTGTGAGAAATAAGGTGTGGCAGCAATAAGAAGATGGATGTCTGGGGTAGGAGCGCTTCTCCAGCCCTGGGAAGGAGCTGTGGGGAGATCCCACTTTGGGCGATGCTTGGGAAACTGCAGGGTTATGTTGTTTTTTTTCTTCAGACCACTAGTATTAACTAAATGATAAAATATTTTCACCTATTTTTCAAAAAGTTGGGACAGCTCTTTATGCAAAGTGTCAAGAGATGGTAAAATTCTGGTGTTTCTGTGACTAACAGCGTATTGAAACAGTAGAATCAGTAGTTGTTTTTATGTTTTTCAAAAGTCTGGACTGCAGCGAACTATCCTTCAGTCTTTTTATAAATTGAATTGGCATTGCTTTTGTGTCACTAGGTACCTAGAAAAATCACAGAATCACAGAGTTGTAGGGGTTGGAAGGGACCTCCAGAGATCATCGAGTCCAACCCCCTTGGAGGTGGCTAGTGAGCATAGGGTGGAGGACAAAGCAATGAGGGACATAAAACCTGTGATGCTGCCTGTTTTCTGTCTACACATTGCTGCCAGAAGCATAGTGGAGAGGAGCATGCGAGGAGGATGCTTCTGCCACTCTGCTCTCATGCTGTTTTATCACAGAATGCAAAACACAAATGCCTTTGTCATCTGAGCCAAAGTAAATTCACACAGTGAGCTCCTGTAGCGTGTTGGAGCTGGGTGTCTGTGAAGATAAGTGCTTCCCATCATGGCCAAAGTCTTTTCTAGGTTCTAACAGGGTGGAGACAGGTAGGAGAAGACAAGGAACAATACTGAAATAACTTTCTCAAGGCAGACATTAAAACAAATGAGTGTTTAAACACAATTTGAAATACAGCATAAGAGAGACAGTTTCCTTTAAAAAAGGGCCTTTTTCCATATATTGGGCCATGTGTGGAGCCAGGAGTTTGAACTCAAAGAACTTTATGGGTCCCTTCCAACTTGGGATATTCTATAATTCTATTATTATTTTAAACTTTGAGTGCACAAATAAGAGGAAATAAGCATGTCTCTTGTGCACTTAAATGGGAACTATTAATTTTTTCATGTTTTATTTTGGGGAGAGGGACTGCCCAGGGAGGTGGTTTAGTTCCTGGAGATATTAAAAAAATGTTTAGATGTTGTACTAACAGGCATGGTTTAGTGGAGAAGTATTGGTGGTAGGTGATGGTTGGGCTAGATGATCTTGGAGGTCTTTCTCAACCTTGGTGATTCAGTTATTTTTGCTGAGGATTTCAGGAATTTCTGGGAAGGAAAGAGAGGGTGATGTACTCCTGACACTGCTCGATGTTGAAGAGTAAGGGGGATAAAAGGGGATTTTGGGGCTAAAAATCCACTTGACTATTCCCCAGCATCACTGCTGCATAACCACAAGCAGAGAGGGAGCGAGGCACAGAGGGAGGGCTTACACCAGGATTGCAAGAGGCTGCATCGTAATGCTGCAGAGCTGAAGATGTTCACTGCAGCTCTGGGCTGGTCTGAGCACCTGTGGTATCATGGTGGCTGTGGCTTCTTGTTAGCTACTCTTCTGGGGCCAGTGAAACTCACATGGCACCGGGCACACTGTGGTTATGCCATACATACAGGGTGCCCAGGTACTGCTGCATGGTTTGGCAGCAGGGTGCTGGTTGGTACGGGACTGGTGGCATTAAACCAGGAGTCACCAAGCTGAATGTGAGCCAGCAGTGTGCTCTTGTCACCAAGAAAGCTAATGGTATTCTTGGCAGCATTAGGCAAAGAACTGCCAGCAGGTTAACAGAGGTGATCCTTCTCCTCTACTCAGTTCTGGTGAGGCCACACCTGAAGTAATGGGTCCAGTTCTGAGCCCTCAGTACAAGGGGGCCCTGCCAACCTCCACCATGCTGTTGCTCTGGAAACCAAGCTTGCAAGACTGAGTCAAGCCTGAAGACTCAATTGCTTTCAGTTTTTATTTACAGTCCTGCATAATTGCTCATGGCAAAGACTCAGGGAGCTGATTTTTAGTACAGGGGGTGACGGGCACTTCAGGAAGCCCATTTCTGCCTTCTCCTGATGGTGAGATTCATAGAAATGTTGCATGTGACTGAAGTGAAGGTTTCTTCCTGTTTACCAGCAGCTGTATTTTCCCAGGGAGTAAGTGCCTTCTGTTCTAATAAATACAGCACAGAGACGACGGAAAGCAAATTTTTTGTGTTTCATTTTTTTCCATATTGGTCATGACCCAGACATCATTATTCACAAGCTGTCTAAGCATGAAACAAAATCAAGTTAATGGATTTTGAATACTGCATCAAATGAACTGGGTGCAGTCTAGTGTTAATAAGCAGCCTAAGTAATTCTCATCTGTGCTGCTGTACCAAGGAGCCAGTTTTCTTCTCTTTAGCAGAAATGAGATTAGTATTGTTGGGCCTGATCTGGTGACTCCTCCTGTCCCTTCCCTGCTACAATGCCCAGCACTAGGTGCTTTAGTAAGGGGTAAAGGGCCTATGGCTTCACAGGCAAGTTAATAGATTTGCCATAGCAGCTTCCATCTACATTTCTAGAGGCAAAAGTTGCCTTAAGTGACAGTAATGAATGTTGATTTTTTTTTCATGAAATCCCACTATCTTGAGCTTGTACCATCATGACTTGATGTCAACAGTCTTTTGATGACAGAGTTATGCTCTGATTGCCTTGTCTGTGAGAACTGTTGCCTTTGTAATTTTCATTAATGTTTCATTTTTCAATTGAATAGAGTACTGAACCGTAGAATTACAGTATTGCAGACCATGATCTGACTGATGGACAGTCTACTTCAGACTAATCTACTTCAGTAATGGCTATTGCATCCTGAAAATTGGTATTGGATCAGACCCGTGAGTTCTTGTAGCTCAGTATCAGGTGCCTCTTTATTAGGTACCTCTCAAAGGGATGGATGAAACTAAACGATAGTGGAAGCATCTGCATACACATCTTTAAACATCTTTGTGAGTTGATTTTAACTTCAAAAACCTGTATATGTACAGACAATCTAGACCCTTGTACACACATGTACAGCTCTGCAGACAGCATACAACTGGTCCTGCCTGGTTTCAGGTTCTCTGAGAACTCCTGAATCTGTTTCCTGTGGATCTTTTATTTTGTTTTCATAGTGAGTGGGGCAGACTGAGCTAGCTGCTTGTATTTGTGGAGGGATATTCAGTGTAGTCCCTCCTGTGACCCTTTATGCAGGTGGCAGTCTGCTGTGAAGAGCAGAGCTCAGACTCTGTGATGAGAGTGCTTCAGTTACAGATGATCAGATTGGGACTGCTGAGAACATTTTGCCTTAGCTGACTGGTAATATATTCAAAGTGTAAATGTTGTGAAACATTCAAATGGAATATTGCTGCTTACAGTGATAAGGACACACACATTTTGTTTTTATTTTGCTCTTCAGGTTTTGTCCAATGCTGATTCTCCCCCTAGTTGTGCACTGGAACCTGAAATGAAACAGAATTTTGCTTTTGACAACATGGGCTACGAGGAAAGCTTTGAAGCCATGCCCTCCCCATCTTCTCAGGAGCGCACAGTCACAGTCAGTGTGGTCGGAATGACTTGCCAATCTTGTGTGCAGTCAGTAGAAGGACGAATTTCTAAAGTTAAGGGTGTTGTGAGTATTAAAGTCTCCCTTGAACTCAATAATGCTTTAGTAAAATATCTACAGTCAGAAATAAGTCCTGAACAGATTTGCCAAGAAATAGAGGATATGGGCTTTGACGCTAACATAGCAGAAGAAAGGTTGACACCAGTGTCTATAAATTTGCCGTGCTCTAGAGAAGCAGTAATAAAGCTTCGGATAGAAGGCATGACGTGCCAGTCCTGTGTCACCAGCATTGAAGGAAAGATGAAAAAGCTTCACGGTGTGACAAAAATCAAGGTGTCACTCAGTAACCAGGAAACAGTTATTGCTTACCATCCTTATATCATTCAGCCTGAGGAACTTAGGAGCCATATCAGTAACCTGGGGTACAACTGCACCATTAAGAGTAAATCAGCACCTTTGAAGCTTGGTGTGCTAGATGTCAGGAACCTGCAGAGCACAGATCCCAAAGAGACACCAACATCTCTCGAGAGTGATGGTTTGGATCCACTGGTTGCCAACAGGAGCAGCACAGCTACAGTGACTATACATATAGAAGGCATGCACTGCAAATCCTGCGTCAGAAACATTGAAGATAATATATCCTCTCTTCCAGGCATACAAAGTATTGAAGTCTCCTTGGAACATAAATGTGCTGTTGTACAATATAGCCCAAATTTAATTACCATGCCTGCTTTGCAGCAAGCCATTGAATCCCTTCCACCTGGAAACTTTAAAGTTTGCCTCCCTAGTAGTTCAGAAGCAAATAACCAACCATCTCCATCTCCTGCTTCAGTATGTGATCTCTTCAGAGAGCCACTGAAAGACACAATGTGCACAGCTGTTATTGGGATCGGTGGCATGACCTGCAATTCCTGTGCACAGTCCATAGAAGGAACAATATCTCAGAGACAAGGTGTGCAGCATATAGCAGTTTCTTTAGCTGGCAAGACTGGGACCATACATTATGATCCAGGTGTCACGAATGGAGAGGAGTTGAGAGATGCCATTGAAGAAATGGGGTTTGATGCATCTTTGCTGACAGGTAACAGTGTTTTGTCTTCTGTGCATAGCATGTCAAAAAGTTTGGAAGTTGGTACAATGTATTTTAAGTGGCAAGCGCCCTTTCTTCTGGAGTAGGTTTCCTTGTACAGGCTCCTCCAGCCTCCTCTAGGATGCTGTAAGATCTATCAAACTGTTTTAATTAATTACAAAATACTAAAATATGTGAACTTAATTATGTTTCATTTAAAGCCAATTTTTACCTAGCTAAAATCCTTTCTTAATGTCTGAATCTTTTGATCTTTATTTCTTGAGAATTTTTGCTAGGGACCTAAGCCTTGCTGTCAGCAAGATGAATGCCAACACACACACAGTCTTTGGGAGCTGGCACTACTTTTACATTTTTGCTGCAGCACAGTTTGTGGAATTTGTACACATGCTCAATGTTTAAGAAGTTGCTATGGTGCATAATCTCTCTAGCAAATTTCAAAAGCAGCAGTATTTACTTGCTTCAGCTCAGAACAAATTTCCTTTAAGATATGGACGCATTTTACCTGGAATGGATTGGTCTAAACCCCAAATACTCAATCATTTTTCTTGCGGATCCAATCCCTCTGAATCTATGGAGCTGCTACAAGGGAGGTTTCTGTATATGAAGTTTAATTGTCATTTGTTACTTTCATAACTTGTTGATGGGAGAGCGCCTATCTATGGAAAAGGAGAGGAACCTCTGCATTTAACACATTCAAAAGCAGTCCTTTCTCCTTTCCACAAACCTTATTCTGTCCTAGGGAGATGATTTGAGAGTACTCCTGTAGCTGAGAGGGTTATGAGTTGAGGTCTGAGTGCTGCAAATACTCCCAGTACTCATTTTTGCAGTACTTGTATTATAAATACTGTGTCATAAAGAGAAATCTGCTGAGAAGCTTTTCCTTTCCATTTTAGGGACCAAATGCTATGAGCTGTGTGGAAGGTAACAAGGACAAGACAAATGGGAGGCTGGGTTGTACTCTGCTAGATGAGGACCCTCTAGATACCAGTGCAGCTTCATTGAGCAGAGGTAGTGGTCAGATTGACGTAGCTGTCTGATCTAGACACTGAGACTGGAGGGAGTCACTTGCCATCTGAAAGTGAAAAGGAGCTGTGTAGAATTAAGTGGTTGTATAAGTAGTTGCAGGTGAGTGTGTATTGTTATATACATAGAAACAATCTATGATTTTATTCCACCAAGAAACCATAATCACCATATCGCCTTTCAAACAAATAGGGGACTTTGCATGATTGGTGTATGATTGGAACATGCTTGTAGTTTTGCGTCATCCTATTGCCCTGTAAGTAGTGTTTGTTCAGTTTATTGTGCATTTATTCAAGATACTGGTGCAGGAGAAAACAAGCACTGGCCTGGTGCCAGCAATGCCGCAGCGCAACCTCGAGCCCCAGAGCCTCCTCGCCAGGGTTGTGTCTCCAGTGCACTTCCAGACAGCCCTCACCTTGATGAGCCAAACCAGCCCAGCGGAACGATGGCCAAGAAGTGTTTTTTACAAATCACTGGCATGACCTGCGCATCATGTGTGTCTACCATTGAAAGAAATTTACAGAAAGAAGACGGTAATAAATCTGACATTCCTATAGTGAGTCTGGTGGGACTGCTGGTTGGAAAAGGTATTCTGTATGGTCAATGGAAGGGGCCGTGGTAGGATATCTTCAAGTTAAATAGACTCATAGATACATTAGATACATTAGGTTGGAAAGGACCTACAAGATCATCTAGTCCAACCATCCTCCTATCACCATCCCTACCCACTGAACTACTAAATCAAATCCCTTAGCACCTCATCTAAACGCTTCTTGAACAGCGCTAGGGACGGTGCCTCAACCACCTCCCTAGGCAGGCCATTCCAGTGCCTGACCACTCTTTCAGAGAAAAAATGTTTCCTCAAATCTGATCTAAATCTTCCCCAGCGCAACTTGTGGCCATTCCCTCTTGTCCTGTCATTATTTATCTGGGAGAAGAGGCCCACCCCCTCCTCACCACAACCCCCCTTCAGGAAGTGACTTAATATTCTTTTTTAGAGCTAACGTAACTACATCACTGTTTCTCTAGTGAGCCTACACGATGGACATAATTGTTTTGTAATAGCAAGGGATTGGAATGTGATCAACATTTCAAAGTAGGATGAGAGGTAATGGCCTCAAGTTGCACCAGGAGAGATTTGGGTTGGATATTAAGAGACCTTTATTCTTCAGAAAGAGTTATGAGGCATCTGAACAGGCTGCCCAAGGAACTGGTGGAGTCACCGTCCCTGGAGGTGTTCAAGAACAGTGTAGATGTGGCACTGAGGGACGTGGTTAGTGGCCATGGTAGGGATGGGCTGATGGTTAAACTAGATGATCTTAGTGGTCTTTTCCAATCTTAATTATTCCCTGAAACAAGGCTCAAGGTAAGAACAGAAAATTTGTTCTCACATTGTTCTTAGGGCCTTGCTTCTTTACACGGCAATCCATCACTTCCAAAGCTGTTGAGAACCCTGACATTTGTGCTTTGAAACTTATTCTTTAGCATACACTTGCCCAGGCAGGTAAAAATGAACGTGTGCCTCCAGTGCCTGCATAATTATGTTAGTTTAGGCACAGCAAGTCTTGTCATTTTAGAAGTCTGCAAACAGGCCATACAGAGCATGAACAGATGAGCATCAGCACTGCCTGCTTTAATGCATGTTGGCATGCCTTAGGTGGGTTTTGCTTATTGATTCCTGAGTCCAGACTCTCTGAATTGACATAAAAATCAAGAAACCACTAGCAATTCAGATAAGTTTTGTTTCCTGTGTCTTCTATGCTTTGCTTTTTGATTGTAAATTTAGATCAGAAAAAAAAATAAAATAAAAAGAAGCTTATTGTCCAGTAGAATTTGTTTAGAGCTTTACAAAGTTAGGAAGTCCAGGGTAGAGCTTCGAGTTAGCAGTGTAGAAATGGCTCATGGGCTTCCTTTCTGTCTCATTAGACCATAGCCTTCTTTCTTTTGTAGCTGCAGCAGCTCCTCGTGTTGCTATAGGGAGCTTTGATATGTCTGCATCTCAAGAAAAACTTTGCTGCTGTGACCAGGGGACAACACTAGGAGGAGGCAGAAGAGAGATCACTAGACATAAAATAACTACAGCTCCCGTTGAAAATCACATGTGATATTTTATTTTTCTTCCTCACATTCTGAATGACATTATCTAACATTCTTTATTATTGTTGCTGCAGGTATTGTTTCAGTGTTGGTAGCACTGATGGCAGGTAAAGCAGAGATAAAATACAAACCAGAGATCATACAGCCTCTTGAAATAACACAGCTGATCCAGAACTTGGGTTTTGAAGCCACTGTCATAGAAGATCACTCAGAAACAGAAGGAAGTGTGGAGCTTCTTGTAAGTAACATGTATTTGAAATTGTGTGTTGGTTTTGGAAATGTCAGGTTCAGAAGAAGCATTTTCTTGCAAATGCTTTTGTTTAAGAAGTTACGGCCTCAATGGATCAGTTCTGTCTGGTGACACTGATTTTGCTTAATTGCTGGAAGGAGAAAATCAGTTTGTTTTAAGAGAACCTTTCAAAGGCACCTTTCAAACAAAAAGTAACAGCTGTATGTATAGAGTAGGCTTCTGTTAGTTAGCAAGGGGAAATGAAGCAGCAAATATATCATCGAGTATCTGATGAGAATGTAAGTGGCTTTGTATAGAGGTCTGAGAACATGGGTGAAATTATTAAACAGTTCATCCCAAGGCCAGATTCTTTAAAGGTCTGGTTTTCTTCTCTTATGCTTCTATACAGTGGGACAGAAAACAACAGTCTGCAGTTATGCTAATAGGTCAGAAAGTGGGAATGTGCTGTGCTGAATCCACCAGGAGATTTGTGTAAGGATGATGATGTTAAATGTGCTCATGTGTATATTGACTCAGGCAGTGTTAATATAGCTGCTGATAGAACTATATTAACTGTACTTTTGCAGTAAATGCAACATGCTAGTGCTGTTGTATAAATAAGCTGCTGTGAATATAGCTGTTGGTTACAGGATTTTATAATAATAAAAGTAGATGGTTATATTTGTTTCCTTTAAGACAGTTCTATAAACTCTTCCTGCTGAGGCCTTGGGTCACTGCCTGCAGAGTTTGAACAGTCACTGGTATGTTTGTAACAGTATCTCAAATTCATAAACAAATACTGGGTAAATATTTGGTTCATTCAAAGCGATGACAGCAACAAAAAACTTCTTAAACACTGAAACCTGCATTGTCAGTGCAAAAGCTAAAATGGCTGATGTACTGGTCCTTCTTAGCACCAATACTGGTCCTTCTTAGCACCAATAGTGAAAAGAGATTGCTAACTATCTAAAGCTTTGTTTACTTCAGATTACAGGGATGACTTGTGCTTCCTGTGTTCACAATATTGAATCCAAACTGATGAGAACGAATGGCATATTCTACGCCTCAGTTGCACTTGCTACTTGCAAAGCTCACATCCAGTTTGATCCTGAAATAACAGGACCTCGAGATATTATAAAAATCATTGAGGTAGGTTTTAGAACATTTTTTATAAACAACTAGAGGGAGGTGTCCCAATCCCAATTACAAGGGATTGGGACTAGATGATCTTAAAGGTCCCTTCCAATCCAAACCACTGTGATTCTATGAAATAGAAGAGAAAATAAAGTAGCTGATACCTGGGGAGTTTCACTGACTTTTTTACAGATAATGTAAGGTGTTTACCGTATGATGAAGCCGCTGTGTTGCACAGAAGTGCATAGCTTCCCAGTCTGTCTGGTCTGTTGCTTTAAAAACATATCCCAAAAGTTACAAAAAAAAAATTCAATAAATCCACTTTTATTTCTTTTTAATCTGCATCTGGTAAAAGTGTTAATAAGTCCACTGTGTCTTCTCTGTGTGTAGGGCTATGTGTCTCCGATTTTCAGTTGCTTCAGTGAAGTGTTGATACTTCCAAAAGAAATACTAATTTCTCTTGTCACTGAAAGAGAGTGTGGAAGGAGTTGAGTAGCAGCAGGGAGCGAAGCCCTGCTCATACCAGGAGCATTATAAACCTCTGTATACACCTGCCTTTATTCCCATGTCGATTCAGAGAGAAAACTTTTCAACCAAAACAGGCATGGATGGAAAAACATATCCTGGCTTACCCGTGACAGCAGTGATCATAAATTCTGCTACTATTGTAGCCCAGGTGTTGATAAAACTTTTTCCTCTGCTTCAGTGAGAGGGAAGAGAATTTGTTGGATGAGCCACAAACAGGAAGTGGTCAGGAAAACAGCTGAGCCTGTTTTCCTTTCATGTCCTTAGAGTAATCTGTTCAGCTCTGCAGAGCTGATATGGCAGCAGTGATCAACATATAAGTAGCGGCCTGTTCAGACTGGTAGAGTAGTTCTTTGTGGTACATCTTGCCACAGGAACATCCCATGATGCAGCTACATAGATTCATTTTTGTGGGGAGGAGTGGTTGCACTGCAGTAGGTCACCGAAGTGTCAGTCATAACTGGCTTCTTGCAATGCAAATATATATATATATACACACATACATACATATAGCTTTTTCCTGCAGTCAGCTTTATAGGTTTAAACTGGTTCTGGTAACTTTAATTTTCAACTTCAGAAACATCGACTCAACTGCTGTGTTAAGGAGGTGCTAGCAAGGTTTACTAGCCCAGCAGCTTGTATACATTATTACCTTCCTGTGTGATGTTTTCCATCTATCATACGACCAGTGGGGATTAAAGGGTGTAAAATTGCTGTGAGGAGGAGGGCAGCAGAATAGTAGCTGTGAATGGGAGCTGTCTTTGCCTAGGAAGCCAGAGCACTTACTGAATTATGATTGTGTTGGTGTATAGATAACACAAGTACTTTAAAGTCCACGTTCTGAGTACTGTCTGATATATCCTCATGCTGAGGATCTGAAAAAAATAGTCGGTATTTATTAAATATGGAACAGTGTCCTTTTCTGACATTTCTTCTAAAAGCAGTGTCATTTAAGCATAAGTAATATAGTTAGTCTAGTCAAAAGTAACTCATCCTCTTTCCCCTTTTATTAAAAGGAAATAGGCTTTCATGCTTCTGTGTCTAGAAGAGTTCCAAGCACACATAACTTGGACCATAAAAAGGAAATACAGCAGTAAGTATTTCTCTTCCTCTCTCACTAATAAATGTATGTAGATCATTTCTTGTAACTTATCCTCCTCACTTTCCCCAGTTAATGTAGCGTTTGTGTAAAACATATTTAATCTTCTGTTTTGTTATTTGGTTCGAATAATTTTACTCCTTTCATTAATCTTTGTTTTTAACTGATAAATGTCTATAAATTTAAATATGTTGGAGACACTAAAACTGTCCTGATGTTTTGGTTCTTTCCCAAATATCCCGAAGCTGTGTGTTGGAATAGCACTAATGTCCCTAGCTCTGGATTGTCAGCACGGTGTTTGGCCTGGGTACTGCAGGGTGTGCTATGACTGGGAATTTACAGCTTCTACTTTTCAGGTGGAGGAAGTCTTTTTTGTGCAGCCTAGTGTTTGGTATTCCTGTCTTAATCCTAATGATTTATATGCTAATACCTGGCGGCGAACACCACGGCTCTATGGTGCTGGAGCAGAATCTCATTCCTGGATTATCTATTTTAAATCTTCTCTTCTTTGTCCTGTGCACTTTTGTTCAGGTATGTCCAGAGTATTTCCTAGAGGTCTGCTTTTTGTTCATCTCCCATGTATGTAATCTGATCTGACACAGACAGGAGACTGGAAAGGTTTAGTGGATTATACCTGCCCTCATGTCTGTGACACCTACATAGAATGAAGTAGCACTTCTCTGCCAAGTATCAGTTCTGACTTGCTCACTGCACTTACTCCTGCCACTGTTGTCCCAGTAGCATTTCCAAGAGGGGAAAGTAACATTAAAACAAATAAATACCTGATTGGGTGTAAGGGAACTACAGGTAAATCCCTTCAGCTTCTTTGCTTTCGTTATATTGCGTTTCTAGGAAAAGTATAGGGCCTGCCAGGATTTAGCTGGAAGAGTTGTTTTGAGAGCAAGTAAGAGCAAGAGAATTACAAGGGATTCAACCTCCACTAGACCTCTCCACTAAAGTTATATTGAAATAAAACTCAAATGGGATAGCTATCCCTTCCGTTATCTACTGCATACTCTATAGATGGTATTATATTCTCCTTACTTCATTGCTCTGATCTTAATATGTGTCTGTCTTCTCTTACACCAACAGTTTCTTGGTGGATGGTATTTTTACATACAAGCTTACAAGTCACTGAAGCACAAGGCAGCCAATATGGATGTGCTTATTGTACTTGCCACAACCATCGCTTACATGTATTCATGTGTGATCCTGTTGGTGGCAATAATTGAAAAGGCAGAGAAAAGCCCAGTCACTTTCTTTGACACTCCTCCAATGCTGTTTGTATTCATTGCCCTTGGGAGATGGCTCGAACATATAGCAAAGGTAATTCACCTTCATGTGAAATATTGTGCATTTATGAGAACAGAATAAAACTGTTCAGATGAATTTGAGTCAGAAGTTTAAGATGTGTGGAGTAGCCTACGTTACAGTCATGTGGAGTTCGTGGGTCATCGCATTAAGCAGACATCAGCATTTATGCATCTTAGTATATCTCAAGCATCTCTCTCTGTTTCTTAGAGTAAGACCTCAGAAGCTCTTGCTAAACTTATATCTCTTCAAGCCACGGAAGCCACTGTGGTGACTCTTGGACCTGACCACTCTATCATCAGGTATTTAGGTTTCATGAAGCAAAAACTCAGCCTACTTAGGTGCACAGGCTGGGCTCAAAGCAGTTACTTTGAAACCATGATTGTGACTTTGAAGACTGTGACATAAGTGATCTGTCCATTCTACTTTTATCTTTTGCAGAGAGGAGCAGGTACCTGTCGAACTGGTTCAAAGGGGTGATATTGTAAAGGTTGTTCCTGGTGGAAAGTTCCCAGTGGATGGGAAGGTCATTGAAGGCAATTCTATGGCAGATGAGTCTCTCATTACTGGTAACTTCTCTTATACTTGTGCAAAAATGTGAAACCTTCTATGACTTTTTCTCACATGAAAAGAGAACAGCTCCAAAGCAAAAGGTGTTGTCTAAATAGCCTTCCATCCTAATGATCCCTGACCTTTTTGAGGGATGGCATACTGGAGGGTTTGGACCAAGGAAACTACTATTTTTTCCCCTATTATTAATCTGACAAAAGGCCAATACAAACTGCAGCTCAGATATTCAGAGCAAAATGGCAAAGAGGGATTTCATAATGCAACTGTTTATGATTTCCACCCACCTCCAGCTTCTGTGGTTTCTGGTGAATGCCACACCAAGCAGCGTAGTGATTTTCCAAACAGCAGCCTGTATTTGTTAGAGGATTGATCAATTTCAGTGTGTTTTTAGAAGGTTAGAATGATTATTGTCTAGTTAATCAAATAAAGCCTTGCCCAAATTCCTTCAGCAACAAAGTGATTTATTAAAAAACTGGGAAATGTGTTAGGTGGCTGATGCTGACTTTACCTGCTGGTATTGTAATGTGAAACTTCTTTTTTTTTTTTTTGGTATGAGGAAATGAAAGCAGAAAAGCATAACGCATAAGATCTAGTTTCTGTCCTGTATTCTAAACAGAATCTCAGAAAACAACGGTGGCTGAGCCATCTCTCTGTTGTATACTGCTTCCAAATACTCTACATTTAGGAGCTGTGCTGTCTTCTTGTTCAGAGTCCCTAGATCACATGATTTTTAAGTTCTGCCAAATCATTTTTGCGCGAAGGTACAGAGAAAATTTTTGCTAAATCTTTCCTGTTTTTTTACAGGCCTTTATCTTCAGTATGCCAAAATTACCTGTTTTCTCTTACAATGTCCCCGTCCCTTTGACTGTTTTTTTCTGTAATGCATTTCATAGCCAGTCAAAAAGATGACTTACCTTCACATGCACCTCAAAGTTTCAATGAAGTCATGAGAAACTATGACCTATTTCAGGAAAACCTGGGATCAGAGACTGTTCATTTATACTAGGGTACGCTTGAGTAACAGAGTACAGGCTAGGGATTCTGTTTCTGGAGGTGGGAGAAGAGCCCTAGATCTTAGACAGACTGAAAAGGAAGAGCCAGAAATCATAGAATCATAGGACCATAGAATCATAGAATGGCCTGGGTTGAAAAGGACCTCAAAGATCTATTTTGAACCCTCTGACGTGGGCAGGGTTGCCAAGTGTAGAGCAGTCTGCCCAGAGCCACATCCAGCTTTGCCCTGAATGCCCCCAGGGATGGGTCATCCACAACTTCTCTGGGCAAGCTGCTCCAGTGCATCACCACCCTCTGAGTGAAAACCTTCTTCCTAACATCTAACCTAAATCTCCCCTGTGTTAGTTTAAAACCATTCCCCCTTGTCCTATCACTGTCAACCCGTGTAAACAGTCATTCCCCATCTTGCTTATACACTCCCTTCAAGTACAGGAAGGCCACAATGAGATCACCCCGGAGCCTTCTCTTCTTGAAGCTAAACAAGGCCAGTTCCCTCAACCTTTCTTCATAGGAGAGATGCTCCAGCCCTCTGAAATATTTCTGCTAAGACATTTGCTGCAGAAATGAACCTAGAAAAGGGTTTACAGAAGTATAATACCACTTATACATGCTTTTAGAAGACTGAGATATACAACGTGTAATTTCATGCCATTATTGCTCAGCATGCTGATTTTGCTAGCATACAATGAGCTGTGTGCTAATGTACTCTGCTCTCATTAGGAGTATTTGCACCACTCTGATGCGTTTATTTTTGGTGTTTCTTTCCAGGCGAAGCTATGCCTGTCACTAAAAAGCCTGGGAGCACAGTGATTGCTGGCTCTATAAATGCACACGGCTCAGTTCTTGTTAATGCAACTCATGTTGGTAATGATACCACCCTGGCACAGATCGTGAAATTAGTGGAAGAAGCTCAAATGTCAAAGGTAAAAGGGAGAGAGAAGAAAACCTTATTCATCAATTTTGATTAAATAATGAAATGACTGCATTTTGACGTATTTATGCAACCAGTGAACTGTGTTTTTCCAGGCTTCAAAAAAAATGAAAGACTATTATTTTCATTAATTCTGCATATTTAATGTGCTTTGTTCATAAACATGCAAATATATGTTTTTCTTTTTTACAGGCACCAATCCAGCAACTGGCTGATAAGTTTAGTGGATATTTTGTTCCATTTATCATCATCATTTCTACAGTGACTTTGATAGCATGGATCACAATTGGTTTTATAAATTTTGATATTATTCAGAAATATTTTCCTGTAAGTAATTTGATTAAGGGCTGGATTTTGTTGTTAAGCCATCTCCTAGTGAAATTAAAATACCTTCTGCTTGTAGGGTTTGATGTTGTATGTAAGTATTTGCCAGTTACAGTTACAGTGTGCTATTTACTACACAAAGAGGATGATTACACTAATTAAAATATATTTGCAAGTATAAATATACTTGTGCATTAGTCCTAATTTCTGCACGGGGTTCTTACAGACTGAAATGATAAGCATTCCTTCTGGATTGAGCATGTCTTGTAGCTGCACTGCAAGGAGCTGAAACATTCCTATCATGCTTGAAATTTTTTTAACATACTGTTCCTTGGCAGATAGTGAGTTTGACTTTAGAAGGAAAATGAGCTTCTCTTATCGTTAGGATGTGTGTTTGCTGTGCTCAGCGACTGTGGGTATCTGTGCACTTGGAAATGGAGTTCTTCTTTATTAGATGAGGAAGTCAGTGCCAGGAATTTACATTGTCATCTGAGAGCAGAGTCATTCTGTCATACCCATTTGTGTGGGGGTAATTCTCATGTATCCTCCTCCATGGATGGAGAGCACATCTGGATGTTGTACAGAAGTTCATGTTTTAGTTCATGATACAAGAGGAGACTCAGGAGTACTTACTTGCTGCTTTCCTGAAGTTGCTGAGTACAGGTCTCTGTGGAGTAGGACTCTATCTTCAGTCTCCTAAAAATCTCTACCATTATGGTAGCAATAATATATTGCTTTTCCTTGGTTGAGGTTTCTGGGTGAATGTATTTTTTGACATGACTGTGATTGTGCCTATGTTATCTTCTATCAGCAAACGTCTCTTTTTTTTTTTTTTTTGCCCCCTCTCCTCCCTCTTCTTGCAGAATCAGAACAAGAACCTTTCAAAAGTTGAACTAATACTGAGGTTTGCATTCCAAACCTCAATCACTGTGCTGAGCATTGCATGCCCCTGTTCTTTAGGCTTGGCTACCCCAACAGCTGTGATGGTGGGCACAGGAGTTGCTGCACAGAATGGTATTCTCATCAAAGGTGGAAAACCCCTGGAAATGGCACACAAGGTTAATAGTTCATTCTATATCTTTGTAGCTTTATTCAGCTCTAGCCACATCAAATATAATGTCTCAGGAAATTCCACTGATAAAGAGGACTGCAGTTGTTTTGTTGTTGTTGTTGTTGTTTTTTTTTTTTTCCTGTTAGCTGCTCATGAGGGCAAGGAAGATGACTTTCTTTCTCCACAATCCAGTGTAGGCAGCGAAGTGTTGAGAGCCAGCAGTTTCTGCAGGCTGTTGCCTTTGAGGCTGCTAATGTTCTGCATGACCTTGTGAGGTCTCTGGCATTTGTGCTCTCTTAGCCTCTTACAAGAAAGCCTGATAACCCAACATTTTTCTTCTTTCCTTGAGGGCTGTTGTGAAATATATGTTGTTCCTGATCAGTGGTTTGAAATGTAGGATGTAAGAGAAAAATGGTATGGTTTGAAGTTGTTTTAGACTAGGGAGGGGAAGGTAGATGGGTGGCAGAAAAAGCCCTTCAAAGGCAGAAAACTGATGAAAAGAGGAAAAGGAGAAAGAAGGACTTGGCCTGTCCACAAGCACTAAAAAGAAGATGAGTTTAAACCGTGCTGTGGAAGACTGGGTTGGACATAAGCAGAATAAGCAGGAGTGAAAAGGATAGTATAGTAGTATAAGTTAATCAGACTGACAATAACTCTCATTCATTCACGTGTACACACACTCACACAAAGCAGAGTGCAAGTGCTGTGATGCTGAGATCCTGATACGGGTACAGCATGATATTGTAGCTTCAGCTGTATGAGGAATGAGTAAGAAAGCATTAGGAGATCTAAAGCACAGTCTGTGGTTTCTGGCTTTCATAAGTTTATTCATCTTGGTTTGGTTACGGTCAAATAATTATTGATGTCTTGCCTGCATTTATTTGCCCAAAGCATGCAAGCATCCCTGTGATCTCATAGCTCAGGCAGTAACCCTGGTTTATTTCTTGCAGATCAAGACTGTGATGTTTGATAAAACGGGGACCATTACCTGTGGAGTTCCTAAAGTCATGAGGGTCCTTCTGCTGGGAGACACAGCTGTGCTCTCACTGAAGAAGGTACTGGCGGTGGTTGGCACTGCAGAAGCCAGCAGTGAGCATCCTTTAGGAGTGGCAGTCACTAAATACTGCAAAGAGGTACTTAGACTTACTGTTTCACTTCAGATCTGAAAGGCTCTACATGAATGCTGTGTGAAAGGAGCAAATTCCAGAAGGAGAAGCCTGTCTGAAAGTTAACTGGCTGAAAAGCTGGTAGATGTTATCATAATCTGGATGATACCTAGGGGGTATAATCGAAATTTTGGTTTGGGGGCCATGCTATGGAGTCCTCAAGCAAGATATTACTAAGTTTTCCCAGAAATAACAACAAAGGAAGGATTCTAGAATACATGCAGAAGGAATACTTTCATTTAGAAAAGCACCATGAAACAAACGTGAATGGTGACATTTCACATCTTACCTGATTGTGGTAGTCACTGCTGTTAGTCACTTACTTTTCTGAATAGATTAAGTAAAAAGCTGTGGAACAAACATGAGTATTTAACTGTGATATTTGTGAATTTCACAAATGAATAGGTTACTCATGCCTGCACAGATTTTGCAGATCCTCAGAAGTCCTTTATCTATTGTTTGTGTTCATCAAATGTTTCAGGAACAATGAAAGCGTAATTAGAAGCCAGCATAAGAATGCTGGTTTAAACGACTTCTTTCTGCTAATGCAGGTCACTGGGCTACTTGACAATGTGAGCGTGGTAATGATTCAGTGTCCCCTCTTATATTGTACATTTCCTGTTTTTCAAATTTGTCTTAGTTCCCCTGAAATTTCTGAAGTATTGTATGCATCAGTTACTACTGGCTACACAGGAGTTCTTTGAAAGGTACATATAGTTCTGATTTCCAGAGATAAGCTGAAATTAATTGTTTATAAATTAATGTGGTGAGGTTTTTTTTTCATTCTTTTTTGATTTCTAGAATCCCAGTTATCCCTTTTCTTATATTGAAGCTACTCACTGCGTTCTCTTTCATACTGCAAACAAACCCCATTTTATTTAGAATCAGCATCCAGCCAAATCAGTCTACAAGTTAGGTGCAGTTTTTCACCGTCTGTATATGCACATATACAAATATAAAGGGCTGGTCCCACACAGTCACTGGTCTATGTGGCTAATAAAAAGTTACATCTTTCCAGAGCTGTATGACTTATTTTTGTAGTATTTCTTTTTATTTCCTAGTCTTGGCCAAAGTTATAAACTACCATTGCATCTCCTTAATCTTTGAACAACCTGAAAAAATCATTCTTTTTGGTTTTCTTGTGCTAGGGCTGAGACTGAGATGTGACCTCTATGGCAGCTAATTTCAGAAGTATAATCCCCAGTACATTTACAGCATCTTTATTTTCATTTCTCCACTACTGATGCACCATACTGTGTTCCAATCTATCAGTCATTGTAAAGAGGAGGAATGAGGTCTCTTTTTGATGACAGTTATCTAATATTTGTACCACACACTGTCAACACAAACTGATGATGAACTCTGATTTATGTCTGCAGGAGCTTGGCACTCAGAGCCTGGGATACTGCACCAACTTCCAGGCAGTCCCAGGCTGTGGCATCAGCTGCAAAGTAGGTGGTGTTGAGGCTGTCCTGGGCGTGGCCGAGGAGGGCGTTGCAAAGTTGGACACTAGCAGGAGTGGGGATAACAGCGTTCCTCTGGGAGATAGCACACTGATAGCACTCTCTGAATCAAATGGTATGTCTGCCCCCAAAGTAACTGCCAGTTTTAGTGCAAGGGCTCATGAATCCACAGTGCTGAGCATTGCAAAGCAATCCTACCAGGCTAGGAACAGCAGAAAAGTGGTCTTATGGCAGGGAGTGGCAAAGAACATGAGGAACAAAAAGATGTCTTAATGAAAATTGAAAATCTCTTTTTCCCTGCCTTCAGTTGCTCTGGAATTTGGAAACCTAATTAAGAATTACTACAGTGATCTCCAGATACTCCAGAAGTCTATAAAATACATAAACAATAAGGCATAGCCAGCAAGGTCCCTTGTGGACAGAAGAATGGTCCAGCAGAGAGCACAGTTTGCCAGTTAACATCTTCCTCCATAGGAAAGTTACCTTCAACATATGTTACCTTATTGCTCCATTTTATGTCCTACATTTTAGTTCTGTATTCACTTGAACCTTTTATTTTCTATTCAAATATTTCTCAATACACTTAATTAAAAAAAAAAAAAAACTATTCAGCAGTGAAGCAGGTTATATCTGTGAACTAAGTTTCAGTGCCTGATGCTTTTGATTTAGCTAATGCATTTAATTTTGTTTCACGCTCTGTGAAGGCACTTGCTCTTTTGTATTGTATAAGGAAATGAATACGTATTGAAAGTCCTCCTTAAGAAGCTCATCTTCTTTTCAGGAGACTGTATCTCTTAACCTTTTTGAGGAAGCTTTTAGAAGAATTAAAATAAGAACTTTAATCATCAGAGCTGTGCCATTTGTGAGTGGTGTTAATGTAATATTTTCTCACCTGCTTCAGAGGGCTTTGTGAAGTTGCACTGGATTCATAATGAAGGGGTCTATGTGCTGTTTCATTGTTTGTTAGAACAAAACTACTTTTTTTCTTAGAAGAATTGCCTTTATATTTGAAAGAAGTAATTATTTGTGTGAACAGTGCACGCTGCACTTTCTGAGAAAAACAATGTGAACTCAAAAAGGCAAATAAATGCAAATACTTTCAAGAAGTTAATGACACAGTTGTGTGGCAGCTGTGCATATGTATTTGGCCATGACAGCAGCACTTCAAATGAGCCTCCAGATAAAGTGTTTTGGATGTGACCTTTTCTAGTCAGATACATGCACACACAAAAAAATAAGAACACCTATGCAAATATGTTTGTATAACTAACACAGCCTGACGCTGTCATTTCAAACATCTCTGACATGTCTACTGTTTTTAAATTTCTCATTATTCTTCTGTCCATACACAAAGGTCCATCATCTTCCCACATATACTCAGTGTTGATTGGAAATCGTGAGTGGATGCGACGGAATGGCTTGCATATTGCAAATGATGTAAATGATGCCATGACAGACCATGAAACAAAAGGACAGACAGCCATATTAGTGGCTATAGATGGTAACTACTGTGGCTTAATAATTATCAGTTGATTGTATTGTCAAAGGGATAAAAACAAACTGGTGGTTTAGTGTCAAGAAATTACACAGTTTAATACAGAACCGTTTGAGAAAAATGCCAAAGTGTATCAAGGTGTTCTTAAAAGAAGCTTTCACCTCAGAATAGTGTTTATAAGACCTTGCTGTGTAGTTTTTAATTTAAATGTTAATTTCCAAACCTCCTGCTTCCCAAAAGTGTGGTACAACTGCACAACTGTGTCCCATCCTGACTTTACATTGCTTAAGGATTACAGGCTGACCTGCCACATCACTGATTTCAACATATTTCATTAATAAACATGACAAGTCATTAGATCATTCAAGTATAAAAGAGACACTAGATTAGACTAAATGAGTTTTGCTGGAGGGTTTCTATTCTGTGCTACACAGAAAGGGAACCTAGACAAAACCTGCTGTAATGGTGATAAATTGCCATTGGGTCTGTGATCTTGATATAGAGCCTCTGATTCAATTAGTGAAAAAATAATCTTGATCTGCCCACTGAATAATTTTCAAAGGCATTTGCATGTCTCATCCAGGGCTCCATTAGTGTCCAGAAAAATCAAATTCTCTTAACATGGAAATCAGGACCCTGATGTATACTCAGTGTTCCTGGTATTGCCAGTGATGGTGACCAGAGTAACTGATGATGAAAGCCTTCTTAAATCATTACTTTTGAAAGGTAACATGCAATGATAAAAACAATGTGAGATTTTTGTAATTCACATGGAAACACCTTTCAGTCAATATGTGTTGGGTGCAGTGCTCCTGTCCAGAAGTAATTAACTGTAATAGAAATCTGAGAGATTTAGGGGATATAAAAACAAATATTCTATATTCTGGAGGTGTGGTTTTGATGTCTGACCATTACGAAATCTTTCTGTGGCTCGCAGTCATTTTCTCCTATACTGAAAAAGACTATAAGTCAGGCATGTTTAATAGCTGCCATCATCCCCTTCTGCCTGGTTCCTAAGTATCAAAGGAGTTCTGTTGCTAGATCTGAAACAGGTAAATGAGAAAAGCATGTGTGTGAGTGTGTGTGTAGGAAGTGGACCATAGATAAGACAAGTAAGTCAGTGGTTCAGGCTTGTGAAAGCCAGTATTAACCAGAAAGAGTTAACTTTACCATGATGTGACAGAGGGAGAGTCCTGTTTTCTCGCTGCCACTTTGCTACCCACAGCTCTTTTTAACAGAGCACATTTCTTTGTGAAGGTGCCTTGTGTGGAATGATTGCAATAGCAGACACTGTCAAGCAGGAGGCAGCCCTTGCTGTGCACACACTGAAAAACATGGGAATAGACGTGGTGCTGATAACCGGGGACAACAGGAAAACTGCAAAAGCCATTGCTACTCAGGTACCATACCCCCTCTCCATCTCCATTTCCCTCATTGCACTGGTCTACTCTTAATCTACTGTGTGCCACTGTGTTGCTTTCCTCTTGTACACAAACAGCTACGTCAGCCAGCAATGCTATACATGTTCTCCTATGTTGTGAGGCCTGTTTTGTTACTCGGTGTGATTTAATTCTTCTGTTTTAATCCACTCTTTCACCTTCAGGTTTTTTAAAGTGCTTTCCCACCCCACCTTTCTTTGTTAAGGGAAGAACTGTTTCAGAAACAAGCTTTTTGGTTTATAGTTCCATGCCCTCAGGTGAACTTTTAAACAAACTTATCTGGGGCTAACCTAGATTTTCCTTGATTTTTTGTCATTTACTTCCTCGACAATGGAAAATGGCAAGCCAGACTCAAAACTTTTAAAATGTGGTGTTGTTTTTTTTTTGAGGACTAAAAAGAGAGCTCCTACCCCTTGTGAGACGAGAGAGGGAAGACCTGCAGTAGTTATTCCAGTGCCCACCTTTGTTTTTCAGCTGTAGCACTAAAGCCTTGATAGCAACTCCAAGCTGAGAAGTGGTTGAAAGCATTTATGCAGCCCTCTGTGTTCTCTTCATAGTTTCCCTGAGGCTTGCACACTTAAGTTGGCATTTCTGTTTTCCCTAGTGTTAAGTGCTGGGTTCCTGTGACTCCTGTGTGCATTTCACTGGAACCTTTATTGGTGCATATCCATCAGGTGACATGTTTATTTGAAAACTCTCTATTTCAGCCATCAAACCTCTATTTGCCAGGGCAGTAGAGCTCCAGAAGCTCTGTAAGGCATGGTGACAAGGGCAGTGCATGGTGTGCCAGCCCCTCTGCAGTGATGATGGAGTCTGTAATTGGTTATTTTTTTATGCCAAAGGCATGCTGCTCTTCAGCTTTCTGTGTTGTTTGCTAGTGTTGCTTGCAATTTATTTGATTTGCCCTTCCACCAGGACAGCAGATGGCTCTTCCTTTCAGCATATCACCGATAAGTATGTGTTTCTTTCTTCATACATAGGTTGGGATCAAAAAAGTCTTTGCTGAGGTTCTTCCCTCTCACAAGGTTGCAAAGGTCCAGGAACTCCAAAATGAGAGGAGGAAGGTTGCAATGGTTGGTGACGGAGTCAACGATTCCCCTGCGCTAGCCAGGGCCGACATTGGAATTGCCATTGGAACGGGCACTGATGTTGCCATTGAAGCAGCAGATGTTGTTCTTATCCGAGTGAGCACTACAGTTTTGATCTGCCTTCTACCTCATTTTATCGCTCTTCTTTTCAGTTCAGTATTCTGAAGACTGCACGTGGAAAACTTTCAGTGCTCTTCTGTCTTACAGAATGACTTGCTGGATGTAGTTGCCAGTATTCACTTATCAAAGAGAACGGTGCGGAGAATACGAATAAACCTGATTCTTGCCTTAATTTATAATCTGCTTGGAATACCAATAGCAGCAGGTGGGTGGTTGTCAGAGCTGAGCTTGTGGAAGACAGCAGTGTGGTTGAGCTCTGTGGTGCCTCTGACAGGATTTCCTGCTCAAGCATTTAAAACTTGACAGAAGGAGAACAAAATATATATGTGCATAGGTGTTTATGCTGGTAGAAGAAATCTTTCTTCCCCAAATATTAAGGTTTTTGGAGTAAATATTTATATCTTAAAATGAAAATCATGATTTTATTTTACATAACAGCATTCTGCGATTCATTTTAGTATATTCGAGCACAGTTCTGGTCAGAGAGAGATCACATTTCTGGGTGCTCCCTCTTTTATTTATCCCAGATTTCACATTTTGTCTCACAGTATTTGGTTTCTCTGCTTCTATCAGACATCTCATGTTCCAAGTTCCTATTTAAAACTAACTTCAAAAAGTAAGAAAATGCATGTTGATCTATTTGTGATTATCGAAGTCATGTTGATCTGTTCTATCATATGCAGGGACCGAAATGTCCATACTGGGACAGACTGCCCTGGCTGATATCTGTATGTTCTTTTGCTAGGTGTGTTCATGCCTGCTGGTCTTGTGCTTCAGCCTTGGATGGGATCGGCTGCAATGGCAGCTTCTTCTGTGTCTGTTGTGCTGTCTTCCCTGCAGCTCAAATGGCAAGTTATCTTACACTAAGTAAATGAGGAACCATAGGTTCATAGGCAGCACTGCTGCTAGGATCCAAGTGAGACATTAATTTGTGCTTTCTGTACCTAAAAATACCTGAAGTCCTTCAGCATGGTGGTGTTCTGTCTAATTCTTCTCTGTAAAAGAGATGGATGTCCCTATCATTAACACACTTGGAATAAGGCTGTTGAGCGTTCTTTGGCTAGCAGCTAAAATAGTGACTGGATGCCACAAGGGCATCTGTGGTGGAGATCTAGTTCAGTAACAGTTGAGGTATTACCTTTTCATGGTACACTTTTGGGTGCAGCTGCAGTGGGCCTATTTTTACGAGCACTGTGAACTAACATATTTTAAAAGGTCAGACTTACTGCAGTCTCCGGAATTATTCCAAACCTTCAGATATTTCTACTGTAGCCGGGGGTCTTCTGTGGTGCATAGCATGAACTAATACAGGAAATCTGTTACTGCATCACGATTCTGACCATGCAGATGCTCAGTGAGTCTGTAAAAATGACATGTGCTTACACATATTTACAGGATCAGTCCTATCACTTCAGCATTTTCTTCCTAAAATTTTCTCTTTATAGTATCCCAAAGGATGAAAAACTTCTGCATGCACAGAGATTTCCTTTATTCTTCAGTTCTTTTCATCTTGTGTTGATAATGCTAAATACTAAATACTGGACACCACTGAGGTTAGATACTGAGGAGCCTCCCACATGTTTGACTTCAGACCTAAGGAAGCTATACACTCTGAGGGACAGTTTTCTTTCTTGAACCTTCACTTTATCCGAACAGAACTTCAGATTCCTAAGAACACAGTAATATATATATGTGAAGAAGATCATATATGTAATTGTTGGGCTATTGCTGACCTAGAATACTTGGAGTTAGAAGTAGGTTTTTTGGGCCATGAAGTCCATTCTCCTGCAGTTGTCTGCTATGAATACTTTCATCGTTCAGCAAATGCTCTTTTTTTTTTTTCTTAAAAATCCTTAATTTGAGAGCGCCTCTCTTCTACAATTTGAAAAGCTTTCATGCCACATGACCAGTGCTCTAAGCCATTAACTGATTCTAAACTGCAGGTAGCAATCAGATTATCAGAAGATTCTGATTTACTGTAAAGCTGAAGTCACTTCCACAAGCTGACCTCTTGATACAAACTGTCTTTTCTCTTTCTCAGTTATAAGAAGCCAGACACAGAAAGTTATGAAGCTCAAGCTCAAGGCCGAATGAAGCCACTCACTCCTTCCCAGATCAGTGTTCATATTGGAATGGATGATAGGAGGAGGGATTCATCCAGATCAGCTCCTTGGGATCAGATTAGTCAAGTGTCTCTCTCTTCCTTGACTTCAGACAAGCCACCGAGACATAACGGTTTTTTTGAGGAGGAAGGGGACAAGTGGTCACTGCTGATGAATGGAGGAGATGAAGAACAGTACATCTGAAGTGTTGTGTTCTTACTACAGCAGGGAACTTTCAACCTCAACAGTGACAACAGGGACTGAGTCACATCATCAAGAGCTTCAACGTTACAAGTGAAGTTATTCCTTTGGCTCACAAAACAAGTGCAACTCAGTTTCATGTTGTGGATGTTTTCATGTCACCAGTTATTCCTAGTCACTGAAAGAATCTGTGACTCTGTTGTGCTTCTTTGCACATAACGATTTGTGAAATAATTTAAAATAGTAATTTTCAGAGTCTAACAGAGTTTTTATCTTTTGGACTGTTTGCCAGGCACCAGATTTCATACTTTTTACTCTTTCTAAGTTTACTCTTTCAAGAGCACTTGAAGCAAAAAAATATGTTCATAACCTCTGAGTACTACTCTCAATGCCCAAGTGAAAATATCCACAGCATAAGGAGCTTTGTGGTTGGAATGCACAAAATCCTAACCAGCCACATCACTGTGGGAGCAGTTTAAACTTAGGATTCATGTGCATCTTCTTGGACCAAAAAAGCTTCAGTGTTTCACTGACTATAACTCTCTGAGAAGTCTCTTTCAAAGACTTGCACTTTCTTTCAAGTATCAAACTCTTCTGATGCACATTTTTATGTCTGCACTTGTTCTGTAATTCCCACTACTCTCTTAGGCTTTCTCTTTTGCTCCATGTGAGCTCTTTTTTCCCTTTCTCCACACAAGACATCTTCTACAACTTCTGACTATGTTTACAGATTGGGCTACATTCCTTTAAGTCAGTGGGAATTTTCCATTCCTATGGAAACCCACAAAAGCAGAACAATTTGTGATCCAAGTTAGTATGTTATTTTTCTGTGTCTACCTTGCAAAATCCCTTAAAGTTCTGGATAGCTGGCAACTGGCAGTCTCTTCCCTCTGAGCAAGTGAAGAATTTCTGTGTGAACAAAGCTGGCAGTTACCGTGGAGTGACAGAAAACAGACCAGTGTCTACAGATGGTGTGACTCCAGCATGGCTGGATGGAGTGAGTTCATTACATAAATGAACCCCTGCTTACTGACTGCTTAAAGTGCAGCCACAAGGTTAAAAGGGAATGGTTGAAAAGTGGCCTTAAGATGTGGGATTTCTACTTGCCATAGTGTAAGTAAGCCTTCCTGATGACAGAAGGAAGATTTGTAATAGCCTGAATTTTAATGTAAATGGTTTTCCATGTTTTCAGTTGGATTTAAGTTCCTTCTTTGCCCTAGTTTACTAAGAAATCGAGGTGCTGAACAACCCACCTTTCACTTCAACATCTTTACCAAAGCTGGCAGTAACTTTATCGCTCTGAATGTTGAATTCAACTCTTAACACCATTTAGAGTCGGGACAATAGGAACCAACAGCTGAAGAGCACTGATCCTGGCCCCGTGGTGCTGTACTGCTGAACTGTGGGACTCTGAAGTAAGCAGACCAGAGTTTTACTGGTTCTGATATGAGAGGTGAAAGAATGGGAATTACCTCACTAAACAATAAGAGATAACTTTCTCTGACTTAAATACAGAATAGCTTCAAACAGGGATTCAAGTCTTGCTCCTCCTAATGTTTTTTGTTTGATTTTACAAGGCAGGAAAGGGACTGTGCCTAAAGCATCAGGCAGGTCTTCCAGTTTTCTCTTCCTCTAAATACTGCGTTTGAGCTGTCACAAGAAAACATCAACAGCATTGTCTTAAATGCAATTAAAAATGTTTTAAAACTGTAAAGTCTCCTTGTATGTGAAGAGATGACTTTCACAGCACACACACATCTGAGACGTGCCATAGGTGCCTTTACTTGGCCTTTTGGGGAAGATGGTCTACTGTTTCATTATTTTATGTTTTCTTACCAGTGCTTACAGTAAAAAATGTGGTGTTTTTTTTTTTAAACAAACAGACAGAACTTCTGTGTCTTGGCTTTTTATTATTTTTTTGAAGGGCACAGAAAAAAAGCCCCACAAACAACCACGTATGAACAGTAACTGATGGATTGTAGCAAGCATATGCAAAATGTCATTACCAACAAGCAGTTTAGTTTGTATGGCATGCTGTGCAAAACTCTCCAATCTTGACTTAGCATGCTTGGCTCTGACAAAAATAAAACCATAAAATTCAGCCTATTAATCTGTCCTGGTGGATCACATCTTTGTGTTGTTGGAAGCTGCAAGAACTTCTCTGGTAGATTTCAGCAGAACTAAGACTTACTTGATTCTACTGTTGACTTGATCTCCACATTTTGAAACTTCGGACCAGTGTGCTGGTGAGATTGGTCTTCTGCTTATTAACACAACAAGCATGAAAAACAGCTCATGTAGTGTCCATATTCAAAATGAGAGTGTATGTGGGTTAAGAAATGCTGTGGATAATTAATGTGACTGCTTTGTGATCTGGTTCAAGCAGAGTAAGCAGGGAGAAAGGACAGTGTTGTACTGTGCACTGAGGCACAGGAGTTTGGAAGCATGTTGAAGGGTGGAAATAGGATTCCAAATCATCTTGAGATATTGAACAAAGGAATTAGAGGCCAGCTGGGCAGGAAAATGCCTGTAGGTATTTTCCTGTCAGGTAACTGGGTTGTGTTCGTTTGGTGACCTGTTCCAACAACCCTGTGGTGCTGCTGTTCAGATACATGGCAGTGTATAAACAGTGTCACCTACATGACATAAAATATCTGTTCAGCTCCAGTGAGGCATCAGCTGAAGTAGCAGGTCTAGTTTTGTGCTATGCCTGTTAGAAAATGCAAGCAAGTTCAGAAAACAGCAATGAGATTCGAGTGAAATCAAGAAAATCTGGATGTAAGTACATGAGAATGAGAAATGTAAGGAGATAGAGTTTCAGTAGGTTTCCCAACAGGATGCTTAAAGGAACAACAAGTCTTCAAATACTAAGAGAACAAGTCCTTTCATCTTTTCAGTGTCTTATGTTCATGGTGGATAGAATTAAGAGGTTTATTGATTTGAGGAAGATTTAGATTAAGCACTGAGGAGGGACCAGCAGGAAGAGATTATCAAGGCAGGCTCTTGGTCTGTGTGGTGATTGAGTATGTACCTGCTGAAAATGCTTCAGGCAGAGGTGAGTCTTGCCATGGGACAGGTGGCTGCCTTGGACAACCTCTCAACATTCTCTCTGGCCTTGTTTTCTCTTATTGCTATGAAAGTGATAAGGGCTGGCACGTTTCCCAAACAGTGGATTCTAAACTGATCACACTGTCCTGCTTTCAAAAGGAGCCCAAGGATTAGAAGAAAGATTAGCTTTGAGTTTACTTAATACATTCAAATTAACTGGAAAATATGTTCATATTTAGTAACTGTATTTGCACAATGTCTTAAAATGTAAACTCCTGTGAAACGTGCATGAAAGCATACAAAGAAATTAGACTAGGTACATATACTGAAGAAAAACAAATTTAAGTCCTGACTCTCATGATGATGTGCTCTTGTTAAACCTGAGCTGTCTCATCAGAGAGATGTATGAGGTGGAGAACTGTATCCACATTTCTGCAAGACATAACCATGAGCTTTCCTTCTCTCTGACAGAGCAACCTGCCTGCAGGGCCCTGGTGCAGCAGGGTGCTGGCCTGAAACCAATGTTCTGTGGGGTCTGGAGCCAGAGACAGGATCAGGGTTGCATGAAGGACCATGAAAGGAAGGGCTCTTTGTTCAGGTAATCATTGAAGTTGGAAAAGGCCTCAAAGATCTTCTAGTCCAACCACCACATCCTTGCCTCACCAGGACACCATGCTTCTACTCTTCCCAGGGCTGAATATTTTGTTGGGTTAGAGAGCATGGAAAGGCTTTTCAAATCCCAGTTTTGGTATTATGTCTAAAAATTCCACAAGTTCCCCCAGTGTGACTTGTGTGCTGCAGATCCAAGAATGCTGCAGTAGCAGATGATACACATAGGAATGAATGCCCTAGCTGTACTGGAGAGGTGACATTGTTTACTTTCTCTACCACTGTCTAGGTATTAGTTTTTGTCCTGGGAAAAATAGTGTCTATTTTCATATGTATATATATAAATGAACAAAGAAGACATCTAATGGATAACATCTATCTCATGGATGGATCTTATCCATTCCCATATGAGATCTGGGACTGTTTAGCCTGAAGAAGAGAAGGCTGAGGGAGGAGTCCCTTCCAACCCGTGGAATTCTGTGATTCTGTGGTAAGTTTGGTTTCCATGTGATTTTTGGTGCAGTAGATCTGGAGCCATGTTTATGCAAAGTTTTTCAACCATTTTCCTTCTCATGCTTTAGTTCTGCCATAAAATTTTTGGTTCCCTGTGTTCACAGAAAACAAATGATTGCATTTGATGATCAGAGGGCTGGAATATCTCTCCTACAGAGGCAGTCTGAAGGAGCTGAGCTTGTTCAGTCTGGAGAAGGCTGTGGGGAGACTTCATTGCTGCCTTCTAACACTTAAAGAGAGATTACAAAGAGGAGGGAAATCAACTTTTACACAGATAGGTAGTGATAGGAGAAGGGGGAATGGTTTTAAACTAAAGAAGGGAAGGCTTAGCTTAGATGTCAAGGGGAAGTTTTTCACAGTGCAGGTGGTGATGCACTGGCACAGCTGCTCAGAGAGGCTGTGGGTGCCCCATCCCTGGAGGTGCTCAAGGTCAGGTTGGATGGGGCCTGAGCTGCTGGGTGGCACTGCCTGCGGCAGTGTGGGGTTGGAACTGGGGTTGGAATCTTCAGGGTCTCTTCCAACCCAGGCCATTCTGACTCTGTTCTGATTCTTGCTGTCCTACTTACATGTGAATCCTGGACAGGCACAAACATAGGAGGGAGATGGATTCTTCTCCTTGTCTCAAGTTAAAATTACTGAGGCTTTGTAGACCCATCCACAGTCTCTCTGTGCAACACTGATTTTCATCATCTGTTTAAGCATAAAACGATGACTTCTAATGTTTCCTCAGGTGCTGCACAGGAAGGGGAGAGGATTTCCCATGAGGAGATGCGTGCTGCTTTCTCTACTTAGCCATTCAGCTCCCCTGGGAGGTCTGTTTTTCATCTGGTCATTGCTGGTGACTGCTGGTGAGTGCTGCAGCCAGGAGCCAGGTGGCTGCAAGGGCTGCAAGGTGGACCACGAGATGTCACTGCAGGCTCAGCCCCGGCCGCAGAATCCCCTTCATTTGCAAAGCATCTGAAAATGTAACACAGTCAATGCTCATTAGCACCAACAGGGAAAAAGTAAAAAAGGGGTGGTTTACGCCAAAGGACAGTGTGCCTAAAATTTAGCGGCTGCTAAATTATCTAATTGCTGTGAAAAGGCAGCAAACCCCTTGGCTCTCCTCCAGGACCCAGCAGCAGCCCATCACGGAGCAGGCCCAGCGGGGGGATGGGCTGTGGCACCTGTGGCTGTGTGCAGCACTTGTCACAGTGCTGCCGTCCCCTGTGAGGGTTAATGTTGTTTACAGACACTTCTGCATTGCAGTTGCAAATCGGAGAGGCTGGGAGCAACCTGCTGAACAGGAAACGGCTCATTAAATACATACTGTCACTGATTCATGAGAGTGTGAGGACAATATAATTACTGTAATTATGGCAGATACTTGCTGCAGGGTTGCCATTTGCGTTGGGAATTTTATCCTCTCTGTATGGCAGGAGGATTGAAAGAAGCAACCTATAGAGCTGCCAATATGCTGGTGCCACAAAGGACTTACTCAGAAGCTGCTGATTGTTCTGCTGACAGAAAGCAGTGCTCCATGAGCTGTCAGCATCCCGGGGACAGAGCAGAGGAAGGAATGGCAAACCACAGTGACTGCTGCCTTCTCCTTATCCTCTGGTTCATGGCTCAGATCACACTGGGCCATGGAGCACGTTGTGATTCTGAAGACGTTCCAGCTCAAGGCACCACAGCTTGCACCCCAGAGGGCACCAAAGCAGTAACTGGGTGTGAGCACCTGTGCAGCAGCTGCCATCACATTCTGTTTTGAGAGAACATTAGTCTATATTTTTTTTCTTTTCTTGGTTTCTATTGATCCCAGTGTTCCCATTTGCAGAATTCAGCACTTCAGTGACCATGGTTTCTCCTCTGCTAAGGCTCTCCTGCCGTCTCAGAAAATTATCATCCCATTTAGTTCATAAGGTTGACTCCAAGCTTCAGACATTGGCCTGCCAAGACAGTGCACACAGGTGAGTGAAAATGATCACTTCTCTGTTTGCCATCCTCCTGCAGGCTTAGCTGGGGGGTCTGTGTGTGGCAATGCACGAGGAGGCACACAGCTCAAGCACTGGGACAGGAGGAGTGAGCCTAAGTCACTAGTGTCTCACATCTCCTCTCTTGCTTTACTGATGGAGAGTAAATTGCAGGTAAACTTCAGAAGTCCTGTGCGGTAAATTTCATACACTCTTATCATGCCAAAACCTGTGCACATTCACAAGGTGTCTTTCCACAAATATCAGACCTGTAAATCCCACATACAGAGATAAGTGGGGAAGCAGAGCAGGAGCATAGGAATGAGTCTCAAACTGCCTGGTTTGAGTAATTGTAATGATTTCCTTCTGGCTAATAGCAGCGAGGAGTCAAGGGGAGTGAAGGCAGCTCCTTGTTTCCCAGTGACCTAGTAGCTGCCTACTTTTTACTGGGGGTGATTTCATTTCCCTTTTCTGATCTTTACAGCTCTTATTTACTTGCCCTCAGCGAGCTTGTCTGCCTTGCCCTCTCCAGTGCTTTGAAACCCAGAAATTCCACATAAATTGTATTTTTTAAGAACATGTTTCTAGTAGAGACAATTTGGAAGGGAATGCTGAGCCTTCTTGAAATATCACAGAGTCACAGAGCTGTAGGGTTTGGAAGGGACCTGCAGAGATCACGGAGTCCAACCCCCTGCCAAAGCAGCTCCCTAGCCCAGGTTGCACAGGTAGGCGTCCAGGCGGGTCTGGAACGTCTCCAGAGAAGGAGACTCCACCACCTCTCTGTGCAGCTGTGCCACTGCTCCGTCACTGCACTGTTTTTATCAAACACTACACTGGTTTTATTGAAGAAAATGATACAGCTCTCCAAGTGCTGGTGAAGCCCTTTCGTTGCTTTGTGCGTGGTCCAGCTCCCACTTCCCTCTGACTTCATTAGTGTGTTTGGCCGAATCCCAATTTCTTTTGAAGATAATTAATTGCAAAACAGCTTATCCTTATTAGTGGTACTCAGACCCAACTGAATTTACCACAAAAGCAATTACCAGGGACTTGGTGATGGGTTTCCTATAGAAAATGTTTGGCTTCACTGCAGGAGGAGCTGGGAAACAGTGTTTCCCATGACTTTGGACAGCTGAGGGTTGTGTTGCAGCCACAGAAGTCCTCCTGGACCTCCAGTCCTCACATCCACTTCAGATGTTCTGTCTTCACCATCACTGGCCCTCTGCCGAGGATCACGTGGCATCGTGATGCTATCACACATTTTCTAGAGCCACTCTTGTCACCATATGGGAACACAAGTTTCTCCCTGCCTCTAGAAGCTGAGAATTGGAAGGGGTCATGAATGTCAACAAGCACTGACCAGCTTTTCTTCAAGTCACTTTTCTGCTAAGGGAGTTTGATGCTGCCATGATGAGCACTGCAGGGTTTCTGTATGCACCAGTATGAATCCTGGAATCATAGAATGGATTGGGTTGGAGGGGACCTTTAAGATCATGTAGTTCCAACCCCCTGCTATAGGCAGGGACCATAAGACCAGGTCGCTCAAAGCCCCATCCAGCCTGGCCTTGAATGCTTCCAGATGGGACATCCACACCCTCTCTGGGCAACCTGTTCCAGTGCCTCACCACCCCCACAGTTCTTCCTAATATCTAGTCTAAATCTGCCCTCTTCCAGTTTAAAGACATTTCCCCTTGTGCTTCTGGAGGAGAAGCATTTTTATGGGTAACCACACACATCACTTTAGCAAGTCTTTACACAGCTACGCCCTTTTTGAACAATGAGTTCCCCTGGTCTCTGCAGGCAGTGTCATTTCCAAATGGCATGGCCAGACCTAGAGGATACCTGCTTGAGGGCCCTGCCCACCCATGACTTTCTCTCCCTCTCCCTGGGGTATCCCACCCCTCTATGCCCCTGTCCAACCCCAGCTCCTCTCTTAGTTCCAGCCCTCGCTGCCTACCACCCTTCCCTCCTCTTCTGGAGGAGGTGAAAAAGAGACAGAAATCCAAAAACATCACTGGTGCCTCATGTGCAAACGTTTTGACATTACGCTGATACAGACCTGTTGTTCAGCAAGAGTAATTACCTGACTTTGCCTTCTGCATTGCTAACTCACAGCAGACTGATTAAAGCCACATGCTAATGTCTGCTATGACTCTCAGATGAGAAGAAATAGCGGCATGTCCTCAATCTGATTCAACAGGGACAACATACTATTGCTGAGAACAGCCCAAGCCCTTTCCAAAAGTCACAGGGTGCTTTTCCTCATATCCATAAAGCTTCCTTGACCAAAAGAGGTGGGGCCATGCTGCGAGCAGCCCTTTCAGGGACCTGAAACCCTCCTGTAATACCTTCCAACAGCACTTTCCTAAAGGTTTGGTCTTGTGGTTTGTGTGCACACACAGAACTCTTGTCAAGATTGAGTTGACCCCTACTAAAAATAAGCACCAATGGCAACAAGTGCTGCACCAGCTATCGTATCTGCACTTGAGGCTGTGAACTGACAAATTCCTCACAAATTGAGGAGTCCAGACCCACTACATAAAACACAAGTTATTTGTAACTAACATTGTGCACATTGGTTGCTGCTGTTTGCTGTTTGGCAGAAAACAGGCACGTTACGAGCATCCAGAGCTGCCATCCCTTGGAATGCTCCTGGCCGTGGCCTCTCTTTCCGTTCAGTTCTCCTGCGTGGCTTATTTTGATTTGTACTGTATTTCTCAGTGTTTGGTCATACAAACCAAAGATGAGAGACAAAGCATTGCAGAGAGTGCAGGAGTGGGCTGCTGGGCACTCCTGTGGGCTGCTGGGTCCGTGAGGGCAGCAGTGACCCAGCCTACCTCTGCAGCTGGGCTGTGTGGGGTGACTTACTTAGGAGAGAGTTTGGCCCCATTGCTGGCAATAGGACCCAGGAGATAGGTAGGATATTCCTCAGGTGTTCTATGGGCACAGATAGGTGCAGGGACACGAGACCAAGCACCAGGTGCTGCTCCCTCCAGCTTTGAGCTCACAAAGAAGCACACAAAAGCTCTCCAGAGCCATGTTGAAAATTTGATCTAATCTCACGAATCAATGAAGCAATCTCTAGAATCGGTTCCTTTGGAAAAGAATATGTTGTAATTAACGGTCCAAACAGGAGACTAAGGATAAGGAGTGTGTTTGCCTGTGATACACTGAAAATTCCCATTTTGGGGAAAATCACTGGAGCTGTAAGATGCGTGGTATAGATCAGTGATACAGATTAGGATGCCCTGTTGTCATCGTGCTCTTTGAACAATACCATCTGCCCTATTGGCAGACTAATGTCACAGAGGTGGAGATCTGAAAAGGAGGATTATAATTTCCTGGATATGCCACAAAATCCTCTTTCAACTTTAATCTCTCTCAATCCATCAGCATACACCAATTCCTTCTTCCCATCCTGCACCCCACCAGGCAAAATCTCCCAGGCAAAAGTGTGCTGTGGGATAAGAAAATAGTGATGCTGGTGATGCTATAAGAAAATAGTAACTCAGGTGAAAGATTTGGAAGCTGTGTGTTCATGTAGACAAAGGAAATGCTACCCTCAGTTTTTGGCAAGCTGTCCTGGGGCCTGCTGAGGAATCAGGTGCTAATGAAGGTGAGGTCATGAGAGGCTGCTGTGGTCCGGTGCTGAGGTCGCCTACTCCCCCAGCATCACCACTGTGATGCGGTCGATGTGTGCTCAGCTCCTGCTGGCAGCAGCTGGAATAGCATTTCAAAGGCAGTTAATGGTCCCCAGGGGTCAATACTGGGGTCCATCCTGTTTAATGTCTTTACTGGTGAGGAGATTGAGCGCACCCTCAGGAAGTTTGCAGGTGACATCAAGCTGGGGCAAAGCGTTGATCTGCCTGGGGGCAGGAAGGCCCTACAGAGGGTTTGGGTCAGGCTGGATCTCTGGGCTGAGACCAACAGGATGCAGTTCAATGCTACCAAGTGCTGGGTCCTGCACTTTCGCCTCAGTAACCCCAGGCAGTGCTACAGGCCTGGGGCAGAGTGTCTGGAAGGCTGTGTAGAAGAAATGGACCTGGGGGTGTAGATCAGTGCTCAGCTGAACATGAGCCAGCAGTGTGCTCAGGTGGCCGAGAAGGCCAATGGCATCCTGGCTTGTATCAGAAATAGTGCAGCCAGCAGAAGCAGGGAAGTGATTGTCCCTCTGCACTCAGCCCTGGTGAGGCTGCACCTTGAGTAATGTGTTCAGTTTTGGGTCCTACATTATGGGAAAGACATTGAATTCCTGGAGCATGTCCAGAGTTGGGCAGTGAAGCTGTGAAAGGTCTGCAATGCAAGTATTATAGGAAGCAGACGAGGAAATCAGGGTTGTTCAGTCTGGAGAAAAGGAGATCTGGGGGAAATGTTATTGCTCTCTACAGCAACTGGAAAGGAGGCTGTAATGACAGGGAGGTTGGCCTATGTTCCCAGATGACAGCGATAGGACAAGAGGGAATGGCCTGAAGTTGCTCCAGGGGATGTTCAGGTTGGATATTAGGAAGAATTTCAGCTCAGAAGGATTGGTGGGGCACTGGAATGGGCTGCCCAGGGAGGTGGTGGAGTCACCGCCCCTGGAGGTGCTCAAGGGATGATGCAGTACTGAGGGTTATGGTTTAGTGGGCAATATAGGTGGTGCGTGGATGGTTGGACTAGATGATCTTTAGGGGTCTTTTTCCAACTCTAAACATTATATGATATAAATAGGACAGGGACCAAAGGGAAAGAAAAAAAAAAAAGCACAACTAAGGATAGTTTGCCACCAAGGAAAGCTGGTTGCTTTCTTGGCGCTTTTGTGTCATTTTTAACACAGTGCGAAGCTGAAGATCCAAGATCTAAACTGTTCAAAAATCCAGGGCTGTCACCATGGCTCCTGAAGATCTCAAATTTCCAGCTATCACTGAATAGGAACTTTGATTTTTAATACAGATCTAGATGAGACTTTGGACTGAGGGACTATATAGACTGAGAATATTGCTTGATTAGTGACAATACTTTCCTAAAAAGCTCCCAAATTTCCAGAATCTGGCTCCCATTCTCCTGATTCAATCAACCAATAGTAATGAAACATTAAAAAAAAAAAAAAAGAGGGAGAAGAGGCAGAGGGAGAAGGGCAGAAACAGAGAGATTCTTGGCTTTACAGAGTTCTTTAGAGCTTTTTTGATACCACTGTCTGATATTCTTAGCTTCTTTATCATAATTGCTCCTTCAGTCTCTGTGGCACCTCACCAGCTCAATCGTGCTCCCTGGCAGAGTGGCAGGGCTGGTGTCTGTGGCAGGATGCTCTCCATGCCTCCAGTTTCACATGACTTGCTGGCCTGCCTCCCTTTGCATTCCTCTGTGTAGTGACTGACATGAGGAGTGGGAAATCAGAGACGTACACACACACATGTAGATATATACACATACACATACTGATCACGATTAATTTTGTTCTGTCACTCTCACCTTTCCAGTTTATGACAGCTGTCAGTTGAGTTAAATGACTCCCCACCGTTTCTTCATGTTCTGCATCTCCCACAGGTTAGCTCCACAGATGAGTCAGGTGTACTGTACTGTAACAAATGTGCAGGTGAGGTCAGGAGCTATTTGTTTCCTATTCAAGTATTTGTGCTGATTTAGCACTAATGACTCAATCTCTTTTCTGCCATCCATCAGTAAGACACACTGGGCTATGTGATGTTCTGTTTTAGAGGCACCAAGCTGCAATCCATCACTTCCACACCATTGCTGTGGCCCTGAACACAAAATAGCCCAAAACACGTGGAGTTTTGAATGAAAAGCTCTGAAGCATCACTCAGAAATACGAGGTTTAGGTTTACCAGCTCCTTGTTGGCTTGTGACTAAAGGCCACATTCGGTGTGCATCACCCACACCAGACCTTCCCACAGCAACAAAGGGAGAGCAGAAGGTCAAGGCTTTGAATGAATTGCACTGCCAACCCATAAGGTGCATTTAAGCTCACCGTATTTCCCTGTATTTGAGCTGTGCCCGTCTGAAATTACACTGATCACACCTCTTCTTTAATTTTCTCCTGTAATGTCTCTTTATTTGAACCACTTGGATACAGAAGGGAGGAAGAGATTTCAACAGTGTCCCCCAGCTAAGTGACACTGAAGTGCTACATGGAGGAAGTAGTTTTGGGGGAGCTATCAGCAGTCTAAACCTGTACTGGTACATCCTTCTCTCTGGGTTAACCCTGGTCTCTTCTGTGCCACAGAGTGAAAGGTCTGAAGCACCTCAACCAGAGAAACACTGTTCTGTTCTCCTGTGAAGGAGGAAGGGAATAGGGGCTGGCATAAGAGCATCTCATGTGCTTCAAGTTTTTCTAAGAGAAAACATACCTAATTTTAGTTTAAATGGATGTCAATTTGACGTGTGAATTGGAATAGCTGAGATAAATTCTTGGCTTTTTGACACTAAAATACATTTAATGACAGGTGCTTTTTGCATACTGAAAGGTTCTTTCTCTCTGTAGCACCTAGCGATAAAGCTGTAATGCAAAGTCTCCCGAATTTGCAGGAAGTTGCACAGAACAGTCTAATAGGTCATCTTCAGCTCTGGCATACGTGGTAACCAAAGAATAATAAAAATAAGGTTTGCAAAGCATTCTTACCATGGCTGAATCAGCTGGCTTTTTTATGGGCCAATTATTCACTGAGCAATAAATATTCATGTTTTTGGGTGTTTTTTTTTTTTCAGAAAAGACATGGTGCATAATTAGCCTTGAGCACAATTAAACAAGACAACCAACCTTATTCTACTGCAGATCACAAAGGATTGAAGCTGAGTGATGGGCTTGAGTGACAGCTCAAGTGTTCCTGACAGTTGCAGCAGTCATCCGATTCTTCAGCAGCAATTGTAAGGGTTTACTGAGCCTTTTTAGATGCAAAATCCCACACTGAAGGGGAGTGAGTTACTAATGCTACCTTACCAAAGGAAGATCGGTGCCTGGTTTAAATGAGATGAGAATTTTTCGCTGTTGCTTTGTCGTAGTCCCCCTCTCTCATTCTCCTGGATGTGCAGAGAGTCACATGTAGATTGGACTTTACAGCAGCCCATGCAGCTCCACCTAAAAAAATGTGAAGCATCTGAGCTTAGTTCCTGGTTGGAAAAAAAAACAGCATATCAGAAAAGCAAGGCAAAAAAGCAGCAATCTCTGCTCGGTGTGTGTCTTCTCCTGATCCTACACACATACACAGATATTCACATGGCTAAATTTATTTTCCCCTTGCTGAGGGACTCCGGTTTGCATCTGCTTGCACGTGCTTCTGTAATCTCTCCCTGTCCTCTGCCCTCCTCAAAAAGCTACCACAGCTGCTCTCCTCTCAGCCAGAGCATATGTGGGGTGAAACCAAGAGGGTAAACACTCCCATCATGCTCCCAAGAAGTGATGTGGGGAGTCAAGCCCATACCTGGTAGGACAGCAGAAGTTTCTTCGTTAAAGACTCATAGAAGTTTTAACTGTGACTCTTAAACATGGGTGATCAGAAAGTTGCTATCAGTTGATATAAACAGTTGAGTCAGGTGATATAAACAGCACTAAGCTGGGTACACTGTTAGAATCACAGAGTCCTTAGAGTTGGAAGGGACCTCTGAAGGCCATCTGGTCCAACTCCCCTGCAATGAACAGGGACACCACAGCTACATCAGGTTGCCCAGGGCCTGATCCAGCCTGGCCTGTTTTGAGCTCCAGAACAGAATTTCAGCCATGAAACCCTCACATCATGGCTTTACCCACCCACATGGTGGTAGCTCAGGAAACAATGGGATAAACCCCATTGCTTAGACTACAGGACCTCACAAGAATAAATAGTATCCTGAAAACACGTGTGAGGGCTTTAAAACAGTGCAAACAAAATCCCTTTAAGTCTGCCTCTGATTTCTGTGCCTAAAACTTCCTTCAGATCCTGCCACAAGGGGGGGAAGAATTAGATCTAATTACAGTCTAATTATCAGATCTAACTAGGAAAACATTTCGATTTTATGAGGCTTCCATCTCTAGAACGTGCATGAGGTGGTACTTGGAGTACTTTTACTCACATGGTGTGGTAAAACTGCTCTTTTATTGTGCTCCTGAGGCAGCCTTATGAAGATGTAGGGTAATTATATCAGAGTACATTTTTCAATTAGAGCATCATTATTATCTTGCAGAAAATGGCTAAATTATATCATCTTTTTTTCCACAAGTCTGCAAACACTCTTTCAATTTTTATCAAACAATACTCATTGGGTTTCTGCAGGCATCTCTAAGAGTGCAGAAGCAATGGCTGACAAGTCAGAATCATAGAATCATTGAACCACCAAGGTTGGAAAAGACCTCTAAGATCAACCAATCCAACTGTCCAGCTGCCACCCATATTGCCCCACTAAACCATGTCCCTCAGTACAAAATCTGAACGTTTCTTGACACCTCCAGGGATGGTGACTCATTTGTAGAGCTCCTTAACAGCGCCATGCTGACTGAAGTGCAGGCCTTGTGGCACCTGGGCAGCTGATATATATGCACTGGTGACAGTGGAGGGAACCTTGGGTAAGTGAGCAACCACTCAACCCCCCAAGAAAGTGGTCCTTCGTCCATCGTTATAATTGCAGCTACCATTTTCTGATCAGTGTTTATTGTCTGCCTGGCCAGATTTTCTCACCCATCAGGAGGCTTTAAGTTCTGTCCTTGTGGAGCTAAGTCATTCAGAGGAGTGTTTCCTGGAAAGGTTACCATCCATGCTCATGAAGGACCAGTTGTCATTGCTGCCAGTGCTCGGGTGTACCTGGAAATTGGAAGCAGGTATTTTTAGAGAGAAAATGGGGGGAGAGAAGTTAGAGAATCATAAAATATCTTAATTGGCCTTAGTGAGAGCACTGTGGATGACCTCTGTTTGGTGGAGGCACTTTCTAGTGGTGTATCAAAGCCCAGTTCTGTTACAAACCCTTCTGTCAACCACACCTTTGGCAAAAAAGCCCTCCAGATCTCCCAGAATCAGTGCCCTTGTCTCAGAGACACTCCATCATCATCATCATACAAAAGCAGTAATGGCACAGAGAGGTATCTTCCCATCGTAACCTGACTGCCCTGAACAATCCCATGTACAGTCAGAAATGCTGAGAAATGATCTTAGCAAACCTATTCCAAACTTGTCAATGCAAGCCAAAAAATAAACAGAAACAGCAAAAAGAAAACCAACCAAACACCTCCACTTCAGGCTTCCAGTGAATCTAGAGAAGTTAAAGTCAGCAGTTCTACATGGCCTGAAGTTTCAGACCAGGTGAAGACCACATGTGGTATTGTCATCTGATTGTTAATAAAAGACATTTCCTATTGGCACGAAGGAGCTGTTCCAGACTCTTGCTACTCTGATGGTTACAAATCAGCTTCTATTTCATGGCCCATTTATACTCATTTGTTCTAAATCCATTTTTTATTTTGTTATTTTCTTTATCCCTGATATATTCATAGGGATTCAGTGTATCCACTCAGCCTTTGTCTTAGTAGGACAAGCTAGCTGAACCTTGTGGGTCGACCTAAAAGAGCTCATTTCCCACACCTCTTCCTTTTCTGAAGGCAATTCTGTTTTCCTTTTTTTCTTCTCTGCTGTTTCGATGTGCCACGATGCCTCACCATACATATAGGTCATTCTGTTCTAGTTTCAAGCAAATATTGATATTGTTATTTTCCCAATACCAAAAAAAGTCAGCAGCGTTGATCAGTAAGACTGTGTTTATTCATTCTGGTAACCCACAGGCCCCCACCAGCCTTGGCACTTAGCCTGGATGTTGCATTTACACAACATGATCTGCAGACTGAGGCTGACCAGATTAAACAGAACATTCAATGAAGGGGGAAAGCTGCACACCTTTACTTACCTCTACTTCCTCGCTCAGAAGCAGAGATCAGACAAGAAGTGTCTTCACAGCTACTAAATGACCACCGTGTCCTTTAGCAAGACTGACCAGCAGAGCCTTGTGTGCATTAAGGATAAGCATAAGGATCTTATGTTCTTGTGTAATAGAAACTATGGGTGCCCCATCCCTGGAGGTGTTCAAAGCCAGGTTGGATGGGTCCCTGGGCAGTTTGATCCAGGGGCTGTCAACCCTGCCCATGGCAGGGGGTTGGAGCTTGTTAATTTTCAAGGTCCCTTCCAACCCAAGGCATTCTGTAATCCATTGATTCTACAATTTACATTGACTGCAGGGATTCACGGAGCCCAATCAGCTGCTTAGCGAAGCAAAAGTTGATGGCTCTTTGCATCCGTCCCCATCAGCATAAAGCCCTTGATTTGTTCCAAATAGTCTGGAAAACTGATGAGTTCTTTCAATCTTGCTCTTTCATCACACTCTCTTCCACTGACAAGTTTTAAATATGTAGAAGAAGAGATGTTAAGTGAACTGTCTCGTCCTATTCAGTGCCCTCTCATCAGCACTCTGAAAGTGGCACCCTTAACAGCTTAATGAGCTGGGCGTGTGTGGAAAGGTAGCATCAGCAGTCAGCATCTCCTGGGGGGGAAACGAATGGCCAAAATCTCAGGTAAAGCATGGATGAAATATCCTGCAAATAAAATGTCGATTGTTAGGCTGTAAGTAACCTGAGGCAACCAGTGTGCTGGGAAAGGAGAGCACAAAAATGACCTGAGGCTCTGAACGGGAGGAACAGTCCCTATGAACATCTTCCAAAGAGACTTCTCCAGCGTAGCACCTCAAATGCAAACACAGAGGGCAACACGTAGGATGGGAAGATTAAAACCAAACAGGTAAACCACAGTTGTATTTCTATGGTTTAGGTCGGGGCCTGACAGATTCCTGTTACACAGAGGCAGGATTTGAGCTGAGCAGACTCGAGGAGGGACAGGGAATTTTTTCTATCCACGACTGCTCAGATCTCCCTCACATACAGAGCAAAGTATGGCCAACAGAAGTGTTACGCTCTGTTTTCAGTGCAGCTTTCAAAACCCTTGGAGATGTTTAGTAGACACTGTGACATGCTTTCTTAGCTAATTTGGCTGAAAGTGAGGTAAACTCTAATCTTCCATTATTTGTAGCTAATTTTTACTGTTTCCTACATCCACATGTGCTGGATTTGCAGATCTGAGGATCCCATGAATGCAACTGTACTTCAAAGAAAAGACATAAAGCATCCAGCTCAGAGCAAATCAGCACTGAGGGCCTCCTATGCACACTGGTTTTGAAGACAAGGAGAAAACACTGAATGACCTTGTTCTATTCTGCCTCAGATTAAAGAGCACTGACATCATTCTTCTGTGCTGGGTTTCTGATGAGGACACTACTCAAGGCCTATACTGAATTTGGTGTGACTTAAAACTGTACTTGTCTGTGCTGTTTCCATCATCAGAACATATATTAAGTGTCTTTGCTGCTCATCTTTCTTCCACCTGTGAATCTTTTCTGATCAAGATACACAAGCACCTTGGTTATGTCAGTATTTTGCTTACTCTTAACCAACACAAAAAGGTAAACCAAAAGACAATAGAGAGAAGAACAGCACAATGCTAACAGTAACACTTCTACTTTGTCGCCCCATTTCTTCTGCTCCTTCTGCCTTCTCCTTTTTCCCACTCTATTTCTCCTTCTGTGATTGTAGAGGGAACCGTGCTGAGGGTGAGGGACCAAGGAAGCAGAAGTGCTGCACATGGTGGAACCGAGCAAAAATACAAGACATCCATATTTCATATTCACACCCGTGTCCACGTGGACGGGGTTTCCATTCCTGTGTGCTCACTGTGGGCAACACGGTGCCTCAAGAGTTGTGCTGCAGGCACTCAGAGCCCACCACATGTTCTCCCCATGGAAATGTAACACAAGTTACATTTCATCAGTTGACAACTTCAACTATTTTCCCTGCCCTTGACTCATTTTGGGCAGCAGCTTGCCAGACAGGTACTGGGAGCTTCCTTGTACCTCAAATCCATACAAACACCTCTACACCTGCTTGGACAGCTAGTCCTCCCATGTTGTCCAGAGTCAACCCTTGAGCATAGTGCCATCTGCTGAGAACCGAGGTTCTTGTGCAGCCCAAACACAGACTGTCACATCTTGCTCTCAAAGGAATAAGAAAACCCCTAGGACTTCGTAATTTATAACCAGGCTTCAAATAACAGCATGCTTCTGAAACAGATTTTCAATAGGAACAGCAATGATAGGCTCAATGTTTCACCAAAAAAGGGACCATTTGAGTCGGTATGCTTGGGTATCAGCCAGAGGCCTGATTAAGTCTAGCTCCAGGCTGAGCTGGCTCCTGACTTGGCATTCATACAACTGCAGCTAGACCTAAAATTGTACCTTTTGGCATCTGTAGCTCAGTTATACAGACAGCTCTTGAACAGACTCAAAAGGAGCCCAAAATACAGGGTCTGTTATGCCATGCCAGTACTGCTCCAGCTGCCTACAGATCTGTGACCGCCTCCTCTTGGCAGAGGAAAATCTTGAGATCCCCAGGGACCTTGGGCTCTTAATCAAATAGGAACTGGCCTGGAAGGAAATTTAATTGCTGAAGAAGGCACTTTTTTTGCAAAAGGCTTCACTGACCTTTAGTTGTCTCCACCACCAGCTTAACTCTCACACTCCCCCCTGGTGCCATATTCTGACCTCCCTCAGTATCCCCTCCATGGACATTGCTGTCCTCCCCTGGTGGCCTGAGCACATGAACATGCCCTCGTCCTAGTCTAGATGTCTTCTTCAACCACAAAACAATGCTGTTCTGCACATGGAAACACACAGCTGCTGCCAAAGCACTTTTCTGACAAGCATCCAGTGAGCTGGACCTCTGCCTTTGAAACTAGGCAGACACACATGCATAGAGGGGAGAATTACTTCTGCAGGTTCTCTCCCTTGTATATGGAGCTTCAGCACCCCAGCATGATCACATGGGAGAAAGAACACGAAATTAACCCATGTCCTGCATTTCCTGCCTGTGTAAGAGTGGTGCTGGGATATGGACTGCAGATACCTAAATGTGGGTGCCTACAGGCTATGTAGGTGCCTCACCTCCCATCACACTGCAGATCTAATCAATGCAAGAGCTGCTCAGCTAAGTATAGGCTTGTAGAACTGTCTGAGATGCCCTCAGTTATGCAGGATGCCTGGCAGGGGTGGCATGACACCTACAGAAAACCCTGGTGGCTTCAGGCCAGGCAAGATAAACAGAGCATCTCATCTGGGACAGAATGGTGGCATCTAGGGAACTAAGAGAAATATTGCTCTGCCCAGATCCTAATGGAAGACAGCTGAACCAGAAATTCCAAGCTCCATGTACCTGAATGCTGCAGTGAACTCCATCCTCCACTTGTTTGGAGTCACCTAATCACACTGCAGTATTCCTGCTTTGAAACACTTCTGCAACTTTCATTGTTACTGTACACTGTAATCACTCTACGCTAAATATGTGGTTGTTTCCCATAAGTTCAGGCTGCAGAGAGGGTTTTGGGTCCTTACCTTTGAAGGATTAGTATTTACAGTTCTGCTGAATAGATACAGTGTCAGGTTGCTTTGTTATCCTTCAAGATAAATGGATTGACAGGTGGCAAGAAGCATATTTTGTAAGTGAAAAGAAAAATAAAATAAAAACATGCAGGGTTTTCTTCTGTTGTCAGTGGAACTGTATGTTTTATCTATGGCTGAATACAGTGGCAATATTAGCTCTGATCTGCAGAACTGCAAATGAAACTGCTGATTTCAGTTATTGTATTTTACACTTAGGAATTTCACAGGCTTCAGCTCTTCACTGTTTGTAAAATCTTCATGAGTTGTTACCTTTTTTTTTTTTTTTGGTCAACCCTATTTTAGAATAGAGAGGTTTATTCCTGTTACCATACTAAATGAGACATTCAGCTTCTCAGAGAGTTCAGCATTTTATTCAGCGGTGATATCTTTCCCATATACTCTGGCACCAAGCACAGTTAAGCCAGAAACGTTCCATGGTTTCACAGCACCATTCTGTGAGGACTCAGCCTTTATCCCCACTTCATTTTTCCAAGAGATTCCCCAAGGATTTTACAAACTATATACCAGCATACTCTGTGGTGGCACAAAGAAAGAATACACGGACCTCACGTAGGCCTTGGTTCATGTCCCTCATTACCAGTGGAAGACATTCCTGGATGAATACAATTCAACACGAGTGAAAGAAAGCTCTTTTTACATCGAAGGGAAACAGCACACAAAGGTATTGTGTTGGTCACTTCATACACAAGTATTATGTTTAATGCTGGCTTCCTATGGAAACACGCTGTGTGTTTTTGTGGCCTTGGGCCTTGCCATCTGGCTGTTCCCTCTGAAAGCTTTTCAGTCCACTTGCCAAGCTCAGACCCATTTGACAGATATTGAAGACTCAAAGGCATAAGCAAGTGAGGTCTGGATACCATGTCCCTGTCAGTGGCTGTGGGCCCAGGAGCATCTCCTGCTGGGTGATCTCTCAGCACCCAGGGCTGGAGGCTCACAGATGTCCTCAGCCACAGCTTTGTGTCCCATAATCTACTTTCCTAGGCAAATGCAGTCCTGCCCTGCTTCTGTGCTGCAGATTTGAAGCAGGAGACAGTGATCCCCTAACTAACTTGACTGGGGGAGAGCTGCCACACCAGCACTTATCCCTTTTGGACTTTATTAAAGTTACTCTCTCCATAGGTTATCCAGCACATTCGGTCCTTTTCCCATTTTCTATTTCTTAGTCCTAGATTACATTAGGGTAAATTGTCCTGAGAAAGGAGGAGCGGGAAACAGGCAGTCTGATATTGTCACATTCTCTGCTTTGTCTCTTTGTCTCAGGCATTGGCCCAGTAAACTGCCATGGAGACCAGCAAATAGAGCTGACTTCCCCAAGACGGTCTTTGAGGCAGAAGCTGAGGAACTGAAATATCCACAGCAGCAGCTTCACATGGCTCTGTAATTTATCATGACAGCCACACAAAAGAAAGCTCCTTAGTGATACAAGTGAGAAGAAACGGTATGATTTTGCATGTATCAACAGGCAAGGAAGCATTTCACAAAGTCGTTTCACACAGAGCTCAATGGCTCCCAAACCATGCAGGAACATGGGCACACTGACCTGGTGTCCTTCAGACCAGGCATGGGGATTCTCCGCATCAACAGCACTTCAGTCACAGTCACTGTCTTCTCAAAAAATCACCAGAATCAAGCAGTTTAACAACACCACTCATCAGCTACAACCAGCACTGGTGGCTTTTCCCATGGGGACTCCTGGTCCCCACAGTTTTTTGCCAAGATCTTCTATGATAACTGAACATTATAGTTTCTGTCATCCCCGTGGTCGGTCATTGAAATGCTGTGAAGTGCCAGTCCCAGTGATTGGTTTCCCCTGAGCAAGCAGAGCATTTCTCAGCAGATCAGTACACTTTTTGGCTTGAACAGTGGAAGAAATGAAATGTAAACTGGCCTTCTTTCCCATGGGCTGTTCATTTTTCAATATATGAGGGTATTTTTTACAAGACAGTGTGGCAATCTCTGATCCCACGCAGCGCCTTAAAAACAAAAGCAGATTTGAAAATAACAACAAAAGTAGGAGATGGGGGCACTGTTTTTTGTGTCCATTTTGACTTCGGAGTCATTGAGTTAGGAGAAAGCTCTGTGGTAGAAGTACTAAATGGAAGGAGAGCAAACTGAAAATGAAGACAAGCTGCAGATGAAAGACTGCATTTCATCAGGGCCCTTTCCCTCCACACACTCACCATTATGAGACATGGAAACCCACAGCACAGTGCTTATCAGACTATGGCAAAGAAGAACTAGGACCCCACAAAGTCATACTCTCCAGTAAGTCACTGTATTTGAATGTAGTAATTTCTACTGAATCACTGTGATAAACTGGCTAATGAGTAAGTGCTGGTTAACTGCTACTAACCTTGTGGTTTACTACAAAACTATTAATAAACCGTAAAACTCATGTTGCATACAATCAATCTGTGACACACACCTATGTCCTCAAGCTGTACGTCTTGGAACACCAGTGGAGAACAGCAGGAGGCTTCCAGGGGAGCATTCCTTCTTTCTCCATTGGCCCTACAGGAGGACTGGGTTCCCCCCTCAAGCTCTAAACCAACCCCTGCTTAAGGGCAGTGAAGAAAAACCTTACTCTTCTTTCCTTAGCTACCTAAGTCCCTTAATCCAGAATTCTTCAAGATTTTAACCTTGGAACTAAAGTCGAGTGAGCAATATTATCTTTCTTTCTTTCTGAAATTGTTTTGCTTTATAGTGGCAGAATCAGCTCAAAGTGGGATTTTACTCTGTGTTTATTGTGTTCCCATGCTCTGCTCCCGGTTCCTTCCCTAGGTCCTGGTGCTGTCTCTTGACATGACATTGCTCCTGGAAGTGTCAAGCTATTGGTGCAGGAAGTCACACCTCTTCTTCACTTTCAGTTTGTGTCCATGTCCCCCACACATTTGCTGACCCAAAGGCGTGTGAAGCTATTGCTGTCAAGTGCCCTCATTTTCCTTTCCTTGCCTGATCCCAGCACTGAAGTCTTTTTCTCAGTGCAGGACCTTTAGCAATGCTCTAACCTGGGAGTTATATTTTCAGTGAGCTGTGCTGTCACCTATCCTGGAGAAATGCTGTTCATGAAATCCACTTTCCTCTTGCACAGAACAAGTGCTTTCCATAAAGCAGTGCGATGCACACAATAATCCCGGAGGTAGCAAACTGTCACCTGCTGACAGAAGGCAAAAACTCACCTTACAAACAGACCTCCACCACACGAAAAGTAGCAGCGAGCCAGCACTTTGGATGTGCAAGGGAGCTCCATCAATTGCATCAATAGGAAGGGGGGAAACTGAATCAAGAGTGGACTAAGCACTTCATATCCGCTACTGATTTTAGGATATATATATATATATTATTTTTTTTTAATGAGAGCTTTAGCAAAGGGATCACTGTTTTCCCTCTGGCAGAGGCACAGCTGAGCTAGGCCCTTTATTTCCCCCCTGCTGCACGGTGGAGCTGCCTGAGTGGGCTGTGGCTGCAGTCGTGGGAGTGGGAAACGAGGGGGGTTCAGCTCAATGGGCTGTGCTCCTGCATCCCACATCTCTCATCCCGCATCCCAAATACCACAGGCTGGCAAGAGGTGTGTGAATGAGAGACCAGGAGGAATAAAAGCATCATCCCGGAGTGGACTCTCCCTCTAGGCTCCTGACAAGGCTGGATTTCGTGGTTTCACAGCCCCATCTCCCACGTGTGCTGGTGAAGTGCTTCAGATCCCGCAGCGCTCTCAGGTAAGGGACCGGCTCTCAGCGGGACCCTTCGGCACTCTGGGTGGGAGCTGAGGTTTTAGGAAGCATGGGAAAAGCTGCCTGCTGCTTTCCTCACTCCTGTACGGGGCATCTGAAGTGGGGAGTGGGCGCAGCTAAGCTGGAGCGCTGTATACTGTAGGATAAGTGTGGAAGTGGTCTTCATTTGGGCTTATGCTGTGGGTCACAGTGCTCTTCTTCTTTTGACCTACACAACCGAAACATTTAGGGTGAAAATAATGACCGGCGCAACAGTTTGAGTGAACCTGCCCGAAATAAAGAGAGGAGCAGACTGGTAGGGGCTGAGCTCCGCTGCTCACTGGGAGCAGCTCACGGGAGGAGAGCCAAAAGCCTGCTCGCCTTTCGCATTTTGTTCTGGCTGTGGCTGAGTTTTCCCCTCTGTGTGTGACTTGCCAGCTCTCCAGCACACTGGGAGCAGGCACCGTGCGGGGGAACACCCGCACTGCCTTTGCATGCCGCGGGTCTGCGTGCTGCACCGCGGTTTCCTGCAACTTTCAGCCAGCATTTAAGCTCAGACAGTGCCGGTTCCCAGCATCAGCAAAGCCGTTCTCTACCTGCCTGCCTGCTGAATGGCGCTTCAGCACCGAAGTACTCATCCCAACACTCAGCAGCTCCTGCAGATGTGCTGAAGGGCTCGGCCGAGGGGCAGCATGCATTTATCCAGGAGAATTTGGTAGGGATTTGTCAGCCCTGCAGGAGTCACATCTGGGGTCTGAGGGATAGGTTGGCTCCCTGTCCTAGCGGTTATGTGCACCATGCCCTTGTGTGAACGCTCTGTTCACAGCCATCACGGTTTTGCTCAATCTTACCTGCTAAAACTGCAAGCCCGGAGCTCTCTTTCGGTCATTTCTGGACTCCATCACTAGATGGGGACATGCTCACGTACACCGAGTCCTCTTTGGGTTTCTCTTCACTTTTTTTTTAACTTTCGAGTAAAATAAGAGTGAATTTAGACAGAATATGTTTTACCCTCTGCTTATAGAAATACAGCTTTCCCATCCACACACAGCTCTGCTCAGGACAGTTTGATGCCCAATCAATTTTTAATCCAGCATTACTTTTGTTAGCAAGGCTTCTGTAAGAATTACTGTCACAAAAGTAATTCTAGTGATGGGGGCATCTGAAGCCTAATAGCATCGATCTCTTTGTTTAATTGGGAGTGCTAGTGTCAGTAGCCAGTGGTATACTCAAAATTAATATCTATTTGTGTACATTTCTAAGAACAAACCTTCATCAAAAATACTGCTTTACGAGGAATTAAAAAAAAATTGATTTGGGGCACCTTCCTCCATTCCTTCCTCCTCCACTTGCACTGCTGTCCCCTTTGCTCCTTTGGCAAGTCCGAAATACAAAGTTCTTTGCTGGGAACTCAGCAGAGCTCATATATATTTCAGTACATAAGCACTGAAAAATGGTTCTGCATACCAGGCATTGTGATTATGAAGAGATAACCACCTCTAGCTACAGCAGCTGAGCAGAAACAACTGGCATAACTAGTACTGGGCTGCACTTGGTCTCATTCATCTTCACCCTAGCAGGATCCATGTCCTGTGTACTGAGGCCACAGGAAGAACAGGTGTGATTTGGATCTCTTTTTTCCAGTACTTCAGCCATCGCCACACATGTCCCTTTCTGATCAATATTTCTTCTGCACCTCAGAGCATCCCCAGTCTTGTTTTTCTCCACTTACACCCACAGCTGGTGCTGTGGACCTGGGCCATCCTGCAGACCTGGGGCATGTACATGTGCATGTGAGAGCTCTCTGAACTCCCATCAACACTCCCATCAGCACTGGATTGGACTATTTAGCTGTCTAGTGCTGTTTTATGCCCAGCCTGAATGCCTCACTGGTTGCTCATCCCTCACCCCACATCATAAAATTTCTTCATTACAAAGACCTACTTTCTAATCCAGCTACTTTCTAATCAAAGGCATTTTGTTCTGGTCTCCCTGAGGTTCGTAGTTTCTATTCCAAGTTCCTCTTCAGAACACTCCCTGATCTCAAAAGTATTTCCTTCCCCTTTTTCCCCCCTTTTCTTTACTTCACTTTTGCACACTTAATAATATTTGCAGAGATCTGCATTGTGTAGCAAATTGTACCTTCTTCAGTGAGCTTTCTCACAAAGTCAAATGCACTCTGTGCTGCTCCTACTCTGACCAAAAGTGAGGGCTCTGGTGATTCCCCCACCACTTATCAGCATCTTTGGCAGTTGTGTACATTTTCCACGGATATCCTCTATTTCTTCACAATGACCTGGATCTGGCACTGTACAAAATGTATGTGACGAGGGTGGCAAATAGCAGTGGGCAAGGCAAGGAGCAATGGAGAAGCAGGTTTTATGTCACTGAAAAACAGATTCGAGAGGGTGTGAAGGCCAGAGAAGGAAAGCATCTCCCAGAGAGTTTGACTCTGAGTGCATCATGCTTTGACAGCTGCTGGATTTGGGTCTGACTTGGGGATTTTTGAGGCAGTGAAAGACTACTGAAGTGTGTGAATCACTCTGAGCCAAGACACTTAGGTAGCTGAAGACACTGCTTATGATTTTCGTAACTGTATTCACTTCTGTATCCCCACAGACAGCCCAGAAGGTGCTTCACAATGCCGGCCGGCCTGGAGAAAGCTTGTCACCGCTGCATATCCAAAATTGCCAGCAATGGTAAGGCAGCCCTGGGAGTAACCTCCCTCTGTGTTGAAACAGCCCCGCAGCTAGTAGAGATAGGTCTAGAATGAAGTTAAGGTGGCACCAAGTCACACATGAAGTTTCCTTTTCTTCCCTGCTTTCTTTTTCCTTCCTAGTTGACTTCAAGCACCGATAGAGCACCCAATAGCAGCTGCAGCTCTTAAGTATCTTCCTCTACTGTGTTATGTGGATTAGAGTGGATCAAACAGAAGTTAAAAGCCAATATTTTAAAACTCCCGCTGACTGTGTCTCCTTTTCACTCTGTGTTGCCAGCAATTTCTGCTCTCACTTCTAAGCAACAGCAGTTTCTAATCCCACTCAGATGTACAGAGTAGAAAATTTCTTCATCCACTTAACCACTCAGCTTACTTGATACTTCATCCACACAACCAATTGCAGTTGTCAGCCCATGGCGATCACCTCAGGGTCTTTTGGCTTCACTTGAGCAGCTCTCAGAGTTCAGAACAAATTTTAACTGGTGATTAAGCCGCACTGCTCCTTGCTGCCTTGCAGCCCTCCAGATAAAACAGCAGCAGCGATGAATCCCGAGTGCATTTTAGCATGAGCAGTTCTGGAAGAGGAAAATTCAGCCAGGCAGCTGGGGCTGCTCCTGGGGCTGGTGTTGGAGGAGCAGCATGGAAGTGACCAGGGGGTGCACGGAGCAAAAAGGCAAATGAAGTGTGTTCTCTGATTTTTGTTCTTACTAGTCAGGAGTAAAATGACACTGGTCTCCAGAGCTTTAAAGATGGCTGAAAAAGCAAAAGATCTTTCTGAATGTTTTTTTGAAAGAAAGGGATTAGTTCTGATCTCGTGCCTGCTCCCTTACTCAGGAGCACCATCTTGGATACCCACAAAGTCACCCATGTGTAAAGCAACTCAGAAATACCACCCCAAGAAACCTATCACCTTCAGTTTTTCTCTTTACATTTAAGTTCAGAATCAACTTGACTTCAGCTATGGATCAGCTAGTGCATCCCAACCTGATCTTGTTTGTTAAAATGCAAACCCCTCTGAAGTGCACTGGTGCTTCATTTCACGTTTTCTCATCATCCTGTGTACATTTCTCAAATAGCACTTCAGCACAGCCCACACTGTACCTACTGCTTCCTGATATTTAAATGACTCTGAAGAGTCACTCAACTTGTGCAGCATCATTTACATTATTTTCATTCTTCATACAGCAGTTCAAGTTCAGAACATTAGGGCGATGTTAAATAACGGACCACAAAATAAAAGGCTAATTCACTACACTGAGTCTCTTGCAAAGCAAACCGGTGGCTCTTTATGTAATGCCTAGACTGTATTTAAAAAGTGCATCTGGAATTTAATCACAAGGGGCCAAATTCAGCACTGAAGTCATGACATAGCTGTAATTTAGTAGCTAGAGATGTGGCATAAAATTCAGACAAGCTGTTCCGCAATATTGCCTAACCTCCAAAGTGCCTATAATCTTTATGTATACATCCTCACCATTGGATTGAATGTTCCCAGGTTACTGGCACCTCCTTCTAAATCGTTGCTGAGGAGAGCAGTGTTGCTGGCGTCAGTGCTGCAACCAGTAACTTAAATTGGAGATGCTGGTATAGCTTTCTGTTTCTCAACACGAGGTCTGGGTTAGTGATGGTTAACGATGGGTGCTGGCTTCTTCATTCCTATTTCAACTCCTCTCTGATGCTGATTTCAAACCGTGGAATCATAGAACCATAAAATATCAGAAGTTGGAAGGGACCCACAAAGATAATCAAATCCACCTCCTGGTTCCACAAAGGACCACCCAAAATTCAAACCCTGTGCTTGAGAGCACTGCCCGGATGCTCCTTGAACTCCAGCAGTTTGGGCCCATGCCCTCTGCCCTGGGCAGCCTGTTCCACGCCCACTCCTTTGTGCAGACCCTGTCCCTGACCCCAGCTGCCCGTCCCCAGCACAGCTCCATGCCGTTCCCTCGGGCCCTGTCGCTGTCACACAGAGCAGAGCTCAGCGCTGCCCCTCCGCTCCCTGTGAGACTGCAGCCGCCATCAGGCCTCCCCTCAGCTCCTCTGCTCTGTGCTGAGCAAATCAAGGCACCTCAGCCGCTCCTCCTACATCTTGCCCTCTGGATGCTTCACCATCTTTAGCCCTTCTTTGGCCACTCCTTACATCCTTCTTATATTCTGGTGCCCAAAGCTGCACACAGTGCTCCAGACGAGGATGCACCAGCATGGAGTTACCTCAGAGGCTACCATGTGCATCTGCATCCCAGGTCTCAGGCCAGGTGACACAAATTTGCTGACATCCACACCGCTGCGAGTCAGCTCCTTTCAAAGCAGAGTCCTGTGAGGTGTGAGAAAAGGAGTACTGTGAATTGACACCCAGACCTTTGCTTCTCAGCTTGCCCATGAAGATAAACCCTGGAGTGAATGCAAGATTTGGGAAAAATATTCTCCTTTTTTTTTTTTTTTTAATAAAAAACTTGTCAGGCCATAGAACAGTGTTTGGGATGTCTAAAGTACCAACACCTCATTTATTACTATATACATATTGTCAGAGAGTGTGTCACGGTCTCCTGAGTAGGTTGCACTACTGCCATGCTAGCATGCCATTCATGAAGTGGGTAGGTTAAGATTTATACTCCTAAATCACTTCAGATCAGAAGAGAGACCATTCCACACAGCTGTGGTGTCGGTAGTGACTTCAGGCTCATTTACTTCTGTGCAGTGGAAGAGCTCTGGCAGGAGGCTGAAAACTCAGCTAAGCCGTGGGTTTATGGCGTTGAAATGTCCTGCTGGGCAGGAGGCAGTCTGCAACACCCTGCTGATTTTCCTGCCCACAGATTTCAAGGAATGTGCAAGACGGAAAGCTGTTCTCTCTCCTCTTTCTCTGCCGTGACAGCACATTAGGGTCGCTCACTGTTGCCTCCCAAAGCAGGGCCTTGCTCATGCAGAACAGAAAATGGCTGCCCCAGCAGTGGCTCTGCTGCCTGATGCCCTCACTGCAGCTCCTCAGAGCAGGTGCTCTTCTGATGTTCCTCTGAGCCATGCATGGGCACATTTACCTCACTTGTCTGGTTTTAGAGTCTGCCAGTCTTTTCTTGCCTCTTTTTCTAGGACTAGGTCCTGGGGCTCCTCTGACCAGCCGGTGTGATGATACTGCTGACTTAAAGCTATCGCTAGCTGCATGTGTGAAACTGCACGGACAGCAGCTCCCTCTGCAGAACTGCCTTGCTGCCCTGCGGCAAATAGCACTTTATTGAGCAATTTGTCTTCAGACCAGACTGGGGCAGCATAGCCCAGGCGAATGCAGGCAGAGCGTGTGTCCTGTCTGAGGAGAATTGCTCTGACCCCCCCCTGCAACGCATGGGGGAAAACGGTCTTTAGCTCTGCCAGTTGTTTAGACAATTGGTGAGAGTCTCACTTTGTTGAACACGGCGCTGGAAGCCTTCCCAGACGAAGCATCTGCCCCTCCAATTCCAGACCTAAGAGGCTGAGGCTGAATGGGAAGATAATGAGTAAATACATTCCCAGCGACTGCTGTGGGAGGAGAATTAATGGGCCATTATCTTTTTCTCTTGAGCTGTAAGTTGTCCCTACCTCCCGTTTCACTCCTCCAAAAAAGAAAAAAAAAAAGCTTCAAGGTAGAGGCTAGACATATATGAGACAGCTGTGTACCAGATGCATACCCCACATAACATGGGCCTTGCTGAGCTTCTCTGGGCTCATCACAGCATCCCTCCCCACCGATCCACGCACTGCCTGCTGAAGGAATTGACATGGTACCACGTCCAACTCGTTCCTGCAGGAACAGGAGAAGGTGATACCTCCAGCAGATTGGTGACCCTGCTCTGAGAGCTGCTGACAGCACTATGATGACAAGACGTAGGGCAACACTGGGCAGTTGATGCAACTCCTGCCCACCTCAGCTGCATTCATTTGGATGCTAGGTATATCTGCTGAGATGGGCATTGCTTGCTGCTGATGTGCTTGGAGTTTAACTCAACAGCACTGCTCTGGCCTGTGAAAATAAGAGACCAGCTCACATAACAGCATCAGTATGTAGCATGAAATGGGACACTTGGTGAAAGGGAGGCTCTGGGGTGTCAGTGTTTGAAAGAGATTACTCAAGTGTGAGATATCAGAAGAGTTTCTGGTCTATGCAGAATTCAAGACAGGAGAGTCAGAGCAGGAATGTGTGTGTGAGAGACCAACCGACAGAGAGGGGAGGAGCGGTGGCACAAAGAATGGAAGTGCTTTCTGCAGCTCAAAATGTCTTCAGTCTCCACCAATTCATAGAGATAATAAACATGCTGCTTCTGAGAAAGAAAGACATCTCTCAGGCACAGAAGTATGAGCTCCAAGCTCCCTGTTAAGGAAACACAAGCAGTGTGTGTGTGTGGGGAGGGGGGTTCCCATGAAAAGTGACTGCAAGGCAGAAAATCTGGATTTTGATGATACCATTATGTGCTCGGACTCAGTTTCTCCTTCTAGAAAATGGAGGCAGTGCTGTTTCCCCATTCCTACAAGCACCCTGCTGGTGATGCTTTGGCAGCACTGTGTATCCATCCTGTGCGGCACTGCATGGCATCATGGCAGAGGCAGTGGGTCCAATCCTACGTGGCACAAGGGGAGCATATGATTTGGCAGAGGCTGCAGTGCTGGGCTCTGACTTTTCTTCATAAGCTGCCAAGGAGGCACCTTTCCCTTCTGCAACTTATGCCTGCTTCCACAGTCGATGCTTACTGCACATTTGCTTCCTTGGGCACCCACTTGCAGATCAAGAAGTGCTCCGCAGGGATGCTCACTGCAGAATTTCCTCATCATGCTTCCCCCTCATTTTCTGGAGCAGCATCTCACTTTAATATTGCAGAGTGCCCATGGAGAGGCACAGAGGTGACAGCCCTTGCAGAAGACAGGCTGCTCGCATTGCTATTGACACTATTATTTCTGTTTTTCTGCAAAGGTACGTACTCATCCTCAGCAGCATCAGACTGTGCTTGAAAAGTACTGGGGTTCAGAAACAACAGCAACTCTCTGAGGGGTAACTAAGCACCTCAGACCCTCTCATCCAAGGGAAGAGTTGATGTGCATCCCTCTGTGGAGCAGGAGCTGATCACTCCTAGTGACAAGCTGCTCCCTGCCTTTGTGTCTGTGTGCTGAGCTGGGTCAGGGAGCCAGACTAGCCCCAGACTCTTCACTTCTGCAATAAAGATTGCTTATTTATCTATCAGGGAAAACCGAGTGTAGTGACATTACAACTGCTGTTTGCTTTGCAAACAAACACAGCTCATCAGTTGCCATGGATTAGCTCATACGAGCTGCTCATTATCACACAGTAACCTGGTGGTGTCTGAAGCTGGTGCAGGCTAAGGAAGCCTCTGCAATCAGGCATTTAAAAGTAGTAGCAGCAAAAGTAATTTGTGCCTCTCATTGTTTCATTACTGATGTAGTAGCTAAAATGTATGAATTAAAAAATGGAGGCTTGAGCTCCAGAAGAGCAACAGGCCATTTCCTGCTCTTATCATCTCAGATGCTGCACAGTAAATGCGTCGTTCCTCCAATAACACTGTCTTTATTTTCTCTTTTTATTTATTTATTTTTTCTCCCATTCACAGCATGCTTTATATTTGGGCTCCTTGCTTTCCTTGCCTTACCATTGTCCATGACTTTTACAGGTAAGTTGACTTCTGAAGCGCATTGTAATTTGTATTTCCTGACACTGTGTGGCAGGTTTATGCATCTTGTAGGAGAAGGGAGTTGGAAACCTTGAAATTTCCAATCATTAAACTTGTGCACTGGTAATTAAGCTTCAGATCCAGCCCCCACCGTATGGAGGGGAGCAAGCAATTATTGAATTCAGACACTACTTGTCTTAAATACATTGCCTGTGTGGTTCACTCTAGTGTGGAGTGTGATTTAGAACATTTGGAGATTTTATTGATACATCTCTTTCATCTAACAGGGTCTGGGTTTCTCTGTATCTAACCGTAACTCTGAATTTTCTGGCAGTGCACTGCTTATTTGGAGGTCTTCTGAATGCTTCCCATTGTTGGGCTGATGCAGATGACCTCTAGAGGTCCCTTCCAATCTAAACCACTCTGTGACTTCTTTTCACCATGAAGTTGCTGATATGTTCTGTGTCTCAGACCTGTTTTAGTTCACTTTTTTATTGTCATGTTTGCTTCAGCTCTATTGCTACTTAGGCTACCAGCAACTGGCAGAGGTCTGTGGGTGTTTCAGCTCTGTCTGTGGGAGGAAGCTCAGCATCCGACACATGAGAAGATTTCATTAATCAGGCTTCCTCTGTATTAACTGCACTGCAAAAACCCTAGAAGCATAGGGCTGGAAGGGAAGACAAGATTGTCTAGTCTGCTATTTCTCCACCTTTTTGAAAGCATGACCTGTTTTTTGGCTCATCTGTCTTTTTATAACCACCTGAAGGCTGGATTTGCAAGTAGAATTAAGGATCAAATGTTTAAGAAAGGAAAGGAAAATATTTTGAGCCGCATAATTTTATACATTTTCAAACTGTGTAAGGCTCTTTTGTTCCCTAAGGATCAGTTTTCTCTTATCATTAATAGAGTTGGTTTTTTTTATTTTTTAAAGCACATCTTCTAGTACATTCTCCAATACTTCATTGCTTCCTTTGGGCCCTCCACACCACCCACAGGGGCTGTGACCCCAACTTGAGTCAGACAAGCAGAGGTACCAACCTGCCTCTCCTTTCAGACCAGCTCACGTGCTCGGGACTCCCCTGTTAGATCTGGGGCTTCCCCTGACTCAAGGAAATACCACAGCTTCCCAAGGAGACTATTTCAGCATCTTAGTGCTCTCTCAGGCAAAATAGTTTTCCCCACATCCAACCTAAGTCTTCCCTATGGCAAATGAAATAGATTGCAGCCAGTCCTACGCACAAGGATGCATTGGTGGCTGTCCTACCCAAGAGAAGCTTGGAAATATTTGAAGGATCCTATTATAACTCCACTCCATCTTTTTTCCCAGAGATCCCAAAACTCCAATTCTTCCAACCTGACATCACAGGTCACTTTTTCTGTAGCTTTCTTATGCTTTTGCCTCTCTTTTGGCCTCTGGCCAGCATAGCTTATATTTTCCTCCTCAAAAATAAAGAAATAAGCAAATAAACGACAGAATGCAAGGCTCAGCTGAGACCTGAGGAATGGGCAGCACAGAATAATTAGCTCCTCTGTTTAACATGCAGTATTCCTGTAAACACACCCCTGAATGAAAGATGCTCTCTGTACCAACTCACTGGCTCTCATTTAGTTTATGGTGCATTGCAAGCCCAGATGGTTTCTGGCAGCACTTCTCCCTATCAGACATTTCTTGTTGTTTTATTTACATTTAAGTTTTCTCTTCTAGATGTAGTGCTCAACTTCATCCGATGCCATCTCTTACATTTTGCATGTCTTTTTCCAGAGTATCCAAATACTAATAAGTCTTGCCCTCAAGAGCCCTAACAATCATCCCAGCCTGGTGTCCTTGAGAAGCTGTTCACTTTCTGACTTATAATTAAAGAATGATGGTGCTAATGAGCTCTATATGCAGGCACCGTAAGCAGGATAAATTGCACTTAGATCTGGACTGTACACTGCTATAGCCAAGCTCAGTATTGTGTTTTTCCCTTGCAGTCAGTTAAGAGGCAGTGAAATTCCCATGATCACCTTTAGATGTCTGCGATAGGATGAGATTACTTCTGAGGGACTCTGGACAACCAACTCAAGTGTAGGCATCTATATTTGGCCAGAAATAGGAAAAAATGTGTTCAGCTGAAGGCCAGTTCTACTTCCTTTATCTGTGGTCTTCTAAGTACCAGAGATGACTGTGATAGGTCTCTGATTAGGGAGTCCTAATTAGGAATTAGGGAGTTCTAATTAAGGATTAAAGAGCAATTAGGAACTTGAGAGTTGGCCTCAACTGTTACATCTCAACACTTAGGATCTTATGCTTATCCATGACTTAAAATTGCTATTCATCCCGTAAGAGGATTTTGGCTTTAGCTTTTCCCCCGGGCTGAATCTGCCTGAGCTGTGGAATAAAGGTGGGAAGGTATAAATTCAAATGTGGTATAGCTTATGTGCATGTTGACAGCCAGCCTTCTGGAAATGGATCCATGCTGGAATCTGACTGCTTTTAAACATCATTTCTTAGGAATATTTAATAATCTCTTTAAGATCAGTGAGAAATGGAAAGTGTATGGCAAGATAATAACCTGGAGTTGTGTTCACCTCCTCCACCAGAGACAGGAGCCCTTCCTTTTTCACCAAAATCAAGAGTTAATGTCATCGTAATACTGCAGTCAGACAATATTTGTATTCCACAGCTACATTTCTTCAAAGGTATTTTTAGAAAAAAATCTATGCCAAGGCAAACACAGATATTTATTACCCAAGGAAAAGCCTCTGATTTTTTGATAACAATCTGTTTTCATGATCTCAGAGATCACACTGGTGTGCCTCCAGTCATTTTGGCTCTTGCTCTCTTCAGAGGGAAACTGTGAGATATTTTCAGGTGTTAACAAGCAAATTATAACAATATTAGTTAAAACACAGAGGTGAATAACTGGTAGCCCTGATAACAATTACACACTAACAGAATATATTTTAAAATCTTGGTAGTTCTGTAAATCACAGTACAGATTAGAAGGAGTCAGCACATCTTCCAAGCTCCAGATTTGTGACATCATCTGAACGGTGGATTTTTCAGTACGTTTCTAACTCTAGCTAGAAGAAATTGTATATTTTTCACTAAAAATACTCAAAAAATAAATACAATAATGGAGGGACCTCTTAGATGTCTTTAGGAGATTTCTTTTTCAGTTTCCCAGACAGCGAAGGATTGCTCCCAATAACTCATTCCTGTACTGCCACAAAGAGGTCCTCCTTTGCTATAAGTTGCATTTCAGCCATCTTCAGCTGCCTGAGAAGAGCTGAGCAGCTATAATGAGGCTAATGCCGTGTGCCAGGGCAGGTTGCTGGGAGCACTGGATTCACAGCAGACCTTGGATTTCTCATGGTCCATCTACCCCATTACCAAGAACCAAAGAGGAACAAGGCTGGTGCTCATGGAAAGGAAGCACTGATACTCTCCTGCTGGTCTTGATGTTCCCATATAAACCACGCATGCTATATGTGAATTGATCACTGTGTAACACATATGCCTCGATTTCATTTTAGCAAATGTCAGTGCATATCTGCCAACAGTAGGTCCATATTTCCTATTCACCCACAGTACTGTATTTTTAAAGTTATAACTGTTCTAATTCCTTTCATCTCTTTTGCTATCATATCCTGCCTGGAACATTCTCCCCAAAACTACAGAGCAGCACTGCCTGTCATTCAAATTGTTCCCAAGTCTGACTGCTGTCATGTTACATATATGAAAGAATTCCGTAACAGATTGGTCTGGGAAACACAATCTTAGCTCCATGGGGAAAAAAAAAAGGCATGTTTTCTTGACTATTTTTTTCCCCCTCAAATCAAAATCTCAGTAGTACATTGGAAGCAATTGCTTGGGTTCCTAAACTGAAATATATTCCCTATGATCCCTGGCCAGCTGCTTCTGAAGCAGGCTATTATACGGCCAAGGACTCTAGAAACACTGTCAGCTGCTTTATGGAAATGATAGAATTCTCAGTGATTTCCCTGCTGCATATCTTTTTAAAGTTGGGAGTCTGAATAGGTTTCAGTGTTAGTGGAAAAATGGACAAAAAATTACAGCCTTAGGAAAAGCAGACAGAAAGGAAGAGAGTCCAAGTCCATCCAAGTCCAGCCTATTTCAATTACAAGAGGCTTAGTAATAAATATTTGCTCTAGGATAATCCACGTACCACTCCATAGTAGGTCACTGTGTATTGTGACTGATGTAAGATCTATAGCAAAGCAACCACAAACCAGGATATCCATATCGTGCTATGCAAGAAGTATAGGAGAGGTTTAACACAGTAGCAATGTTCTAGACCAGAAATAGCAGTGAAGTTGGTGGGCAAATTGACAAGTTGGAGAGGACCACAGCTACAGAAGGCAAAAAAACCCTAACCAACCAGCAAAAAAAACCCACCCACTGTCTCCCAAACCACTGATATCACTTTCCTGATGCTAAATTGCCTTTTTGATGTAGTTTTGAATGTGCAAACAAGATGTTCCACCTGAGGGATGTTTAGCACTACGGCCAGCACACTGCTTTAAGTATCCTGCATCTAGATGACAGCCAGTTGTTGAGAGAAAAGCAAGAAAACAAAATTAAATCCTAGAGAATGAGTTTCACAGCAAGAAGAAAACAGAAGATCCTTTCTGGCAACTCTAAACTGATCAGCAGAAGTCTTGAAATATGGGATCAATGACAATAAAATTATAGGGTACTGAACAATTTAAAATTCTTTAAAGATGCCAGTGAGTAGGAGAGTTGAGCAATGATTCAGCTCAGCTAACTTTAGGTGCTTACAGCTGGCTGTCTAGATTCCTTGTATAGTTATAAAGAGGCACTTTCAGGGCACAATTCATCTGACCTATTTTAAATGCCTATCTTAGGATAAGACGAATTTTAGAAGGGTCTATTTCTCCCTATTGACTATAAAGAGAGTCTAGGAACCTAGTTCAGATATAGACGCCTGCATTGCAGACATCTATATTTGGACAGACGAGTCTCACTGCCACAGACCTATATCATAAGCTTCAGTGTCTAATGCCAGCACCAGCCTTGTACCACCATACATTCCCTTCCCTAAAACTTACTCAGCTTTCCCATTGTAGCAGTAGATTTGAGGGTTGCCAGGATCCCTAGCTCCATAACAACCAGTGCTTTTCATCCTCCAGCAACCAAACAGCCTAGAAATTTGAGTATCCCTTGTTCTCTATTAGCTGCCTGGGAAGCTAAAATGGTTCCAGGAGCTCCCACAAGCACTGCTGCCCAAGCTTCAAGGTGTCTGACTCAGAAACACGCTACAAACATGGGGCTAATCAGCAGGAGAGGCCTGGGAGTAGGTTATCAGATTATTATTTTTTTAATGGTACTAATTTTCAATGCTTCCGATGAAACCCTACCTTTGGGTAGGGCTGGTGATAGGAGGATGGTTGGACTAGATGATCTTGTAGGTCCTTTGCAACCTAATGTACCTATGAATCTATGAATCTTCCTGCCCAGCTCAGTCAACTGTTCATTTAACAGATGTTAAACTGGAAGCCAGCGTTGTTACGTTTGCTCTCCACTTGCCCTTTGCTTGTTCACAGCCCTCACTGCAGTAATGGGAGATGCAAACCCCATTTAATTCAGCCCTCAATTCAACAGACTCTGGGTATATATCTTGGGTCTAAGAACTGTACTTCTCTTGCAGATTTTAGTTTCCACTGTACAGCTTGTTGCACTGTTTGATCACTCGAGATAACAAACATTATTAATTTTTACTGTTCAGGAATGAAGTTTTTGGAAGATTGCCCAGTTCAGCCACTAATTCCATTATATCTGTTGGTGGGTGGTGTGATTGGCAGCTTAAAGGTAATGTGCATTCTATGTGTGAAAAATATTTTGTGTGACTAGACTTTGACTTTCTAGTTAAGATAAAATGATGGCACCAGACAGCTATGTGCATGCAGTATAGGAGACAGCTATCTGGACTGAACTGTGCTTGGTCCAGCACTTAAAGTACCCATCAGCCAAATGAGATGCTAATGTTCAAGGTTGTCCCACACACACTGTGGTATCACTTTCTCTTACCGTATATGTGCTATCGATCCTACTTATAGAAAAGACTACATAACATGGCTGGTTATGGGAAATGAGGTCCTGTTTCCTCAAACCTTGTTCCTTTTCACAGATGTTTGTTCATAGTGCTTCACAGGTTCAATTTACTCACACTTTAACATGGCTAGAAGCAATGACCACACAGTAGTATGGCTTTCAACCCTAAGTGTATCCTTGCACTGCAGCAGGGCCTATTAATCTGGGCACAGCATTTTCTAACCACAGCCACCTCTCTTCTAGTGGACTGTGCTCGTGTTTATCTCCACTGAGGCAGCAGAGGATGGCTGCTTGGCAAGTTGAGACTCCCCATACTTACGTCACACCCTGGGCACTATGAAGCTGTAGTTCTGTGATGACTCAGGGCAAAGGATGGCCTCACTCTGACAGGTCCCTTAGAAATTGCTTCTGGGTCAATAGAATCATAGAATCACGGACTTACTCAGGTTGGAAAAGACCTTCAAGAACATCAAGTCCAACAGCAACCAAACCATACTACCCTAACAACCCACTGCTATATCCACATCCAAACGGGATTTAAACACATTCAGGGATGGTGACTCAACCACTTCCCTGGGGAGCTTAACAACCCTTCCTGTAAAGCAGTTTTTCCTTATATCCAACCTGAACCTCCACTGGCACAACTTGAAGCCACTTCCCCTTGTCCTGTCACCAGAGAGAAGAGACCAACCCTGATCTCACTGCAATCACCTTTCAGGTATTTAAAGAGAGCAGTAAGGTCTTCCCTCAGCCTTCTTTTCCCCAGACTAAACAGCCCCAGCTCCATCAGTCCCTCCTCATAGGGTACACTCTCCAAGCCCTTCAGCAGCCTTGTTGCCCTCCTTTGGACCTGCTCCAGCACCTCAATGTCCTTTCTGGACTGAGGTGCCCAAAACTGAACACAGTACTTGAGGTGGGGCCTCACCAGTGCCAAGTATAGGGGGAGGATGACTTCCCTAGTCCTGCTCACCACACCATTCCTGATGTAGGCCAGGATGTCATTGGCCACCTGGCCACCTGGGCACACTGCTGGCTCATATTCAGCCAACTGTCCATCAGCACACCACAGTCCCTTTCCGTCAGGCAGCTTTCCAGCCATTCCTCCCCAGGCCTGTAGGGTTGCCTGGGGTTGTTGTGACTACAGTGCAGGGCTCGACATTTGGCCCTGTTGAAACTCATACAATTTACCTTGGCCAGAACCACGTTCCCCTTTGTATCTCCCTAGCCTCCCTCTTACTGTTGATGTATTTACAGAAATATTTATTATTGTCTTTCACCTTAGTGGCCAAGTTCAGTTCTAGCTGGGTTTGCCCTTTCTAATTTTCTCCCTGCACAGCTTCACTACATATTTATAATCCTCATACTTAGCTTGCCCCCTCTTCCAAAGACCATAGACTTTCCTTTTGTGCCTCAGTTCCAGACAAAGGTCTCTTGTCAGCCAGATCAGTCTCCTTCCCCATCGGCTTGTTGTCCATGACTTGGGGATGGTCAGCTCCTGCACCCTCAGAATAACTTCCTTAAAGTGTTCCCAGCCTTCCTAGGCTCCCATGCTCCCCAGAACTACCTCCCAAGGGATTCCTTCAACCATGGACCAAAAGAGTCCAAAGTCTTCCCTCCAGAAGACCAAAGTTGTCGTTCTGTTGACTCCCCTCTGTGCCTCAACAAGGATTAAAAAATCTATAATGTCATGATCGCTTTGCCCTAGATGGCAAACAACCTTAACATCCTCCACACGACCTTCTCTGTTAACAAACAGCAAGTTCATGATTTAGCTTCCCCTTGTTGGATCCTTCACTGAGTCAGGAAGTTCTCTTCCACACACTCTAGGAACCTTTGGGTCTGTTCCCTTTTTGCTGTGTTATAATTCTACCATATGTCTGGGAAGTGGAAGTCCCCCACGAGAACAAGAGGTAGAGACCACGAGACCTTGAGCAACTGTCTATAAAGTATTTTATCCACCTCTTCATCTTTTTATGAAGAAAGGCTAAGTGAACTCGGTCTATTTGGCCTTGAGAAAAGAAGACTGAGTGGGGACCTGATCCAGGTTTATAAATATCTGAGGTGAGGGGGACAAAGTGGCAAGGCCAGCCTCTTTTCAGCAGTGTGTGGAGACAGGACAAGGGGAAACGGACAGAAACTGCAGCACAGGAGGTTCCACGTGAATGTGCACAAGAACTTCTTTACGGTGAGGGTGACAGAGCACTGGCACAGCTGCACAGGGGGGTTGTGGAGTCTCCTTCTCTGGAGATATTCAAGACCCGCCTGGACACCTACCTGTGCGACCTGGTGTAGGGAACTGCTTTGGCAGGGGGCTGGATTCGATGATCTCTTGAGGTCCCTTCCAACCCGTATAATTCTATGGTTCTGTGGTTCCATGATTCTTATGATTTTTTTCTTTGCCAGGATTGAAAGAACATGGAAACTATTTCTCTATAGGTGTCTACGTCCCCTGAACTCCTTCACAGTGGTAAACGAACTGCAGTACAGCACTAGGAAATCAATCATTCCTTGGAGGATCTTTGGGCAGTAAATAAGTAAATGGAGAAACAAGAAAGTGCTAAATCTTTCTATGTGAATGCTATGAGTTCTCCAGGCAAATGTTTAGACATTTGTTCACGCCTCTGGACTTATCTGTATATTCAAAGGCAATTTAACAATGCTTTAGAAAAGATCAGAATTGAAAGGAACTTTTCAAGCTAATGAATGGAAGCATTCATCAAAAATGCTGACTATTTCTTAGCTGTTGCTCATTTGAAGTCACTTTTTATTACCTGGAGTAAGTGGGTTCGTTAATATTTCTGCTGACATCAAATAATGGACTGAATTTGGTTTGAGCTGATGCAGGAAAGTGTTTTGTTTTGTTTTGCGTTTTGCAGGCTGGAAAAATGTCTGGTCAGAATTGGCTAACTTTTGTCATCTCATAGTGCTTGATCTCTAGCTAAATTCTACTACCTTGATTCTACCCAGTTACACTCATGAGACTGCACTGACTACTGCTGGCTTACAGGAGTTGTGCCTCAGCAGTACACTTAGCTAGCTTGAAATCTGAGACTTAGAGACATACTAAGAAAGGGTGCAGGATGAGTATAGGATGAGGTCTTGAAAGAAGACTGTCCTGTGATGGACATAATTTAATGACTAGTCATTCTGGCTACATGGATATTATCTATTTGGTTTCTTCAGCATCTACAGTCTTTTAAAGGTTGCCATTTTTTGGTGTCTGGCAAGTTCTGCTGAATTCATGCCTTTCTGCTCCATAAGCTTATATTCTGTAGTTATTATAAATAATGTGACTGCCAGGACTTGCTTAAACTATAGATTGGCAAAGCAATGTACAGAAGGATACACTTTCTATGGACTGGTTAGATGGTATCGATGAGATTTATAAATCCAAGCGGGAGATTTTTCTGTCTTCCTCTGAACCAACACTCATCTAGCAGTTAACCCCACTCCCATCACTGAGAATGATGAGGCTTCAGCACAGGCATCTGCTATGTGCTGAGATCATCTCAAAGCTAGCAAGCTTCATGGAGCTTAAAGTCAACCAACAGGCCCTCATATGGAACCCTAAGACCCACTGAGCAGGTAGGTTTACCTCTCCCATGAGAGCTCCTCCATGAGCCTGCCTAAAATAAACACTCACTTGAGAAGAATATACTCTACAGGTTTGAAGGAGCTAACCAGTTCCAAGTTCTCAGCTGTGACGCATGACATCCAGTGGAAATGGCATTTTTTGGCCTATGTTTGTGCTGGACCTTAATCTCTGTTTCTCACAAACCTGTGCCAATATCTGGGCTAGGAAAACAGCTGGCACAATTGAGCAGCTTTACAAGGAAGAGAAAGAGAATCCTGTTCTCAGTTGATTCACCTATATGGCAATGGAAAAAAATGAGGGGAGACAAACCCATCCACTACTAGGCAGGAACTACACTCCTCAGCTCATTTAGCAGTTACTCTTAATTTGTTCTTAAAAGTTTCCACTGTGGGAACTGCTTCCATTTGCCCACATAATATGTTCTCATGGTTTTCTGTCCTGCCATTGGCAAATTATTTTTCCAGTGTCTGGCCTAAAAATCTCACCAGGGATATGTCTCATTTTTGGCTCCTTAGATTTCTCCTACCTCATTTTCCCACACTTAATTTTAGTTTGGTCCAAAGGCTGGCAGTCATTATGAGATGTTCAGACTTTCCACAACCAATTTATTCATTCCTTTTCCTCCTCCAATGTTTCCAGGTGTCTCTGCTGCTGTACGACTCAACCAGGATGAGGCAACTGCTTTCCAAGTCTGTTGTGATTGATGACGATGATGACGATGAATATCCTTGGAGGCAGAATGCTCACAAGTACTACATCCATCTAATCCTCAGCCTCTTCCTCTTCCTCTGGTTCATTCTTGGGAACTACTGGGTTTTTTCAGTGTACCTGCCAAATTTCATCCCACCTTTCCACCAGCCTCAGGATTACTGTGACAAAACCCTCTACATTTTTGCTGTTGGTGTTCTCATTATTAGCCATACAGTTCTCTTCCTCCTTATCTTTTGTAGCTGTTGCATATATTATTTTTCCAGGCAAAGATACTCATCAGAGGAAGAGTAAATGCTATGTAAATAAAGCTCCAGATGTTTAGGAAAGGGTGTGAGATGAAAAGGCAATAATTCACCCTAATGTATATCTTTGTTGTATTATATATACGTATGTTAGCAGTCAACTGCAAGAGGAAATTGTAAACCACATTCCTGTGCCATTTGGAAATAGCTAAGCTAGAGTCCAGTGTACTCAATGTAAAATTGCTGTTACAGATGCTGGGGTGTAGTCTTGATAACTTCTATATCCCTTTTTTAACTCTTGGATTTTCTATTTGGAGTGTCAAATTCTTTAGTAAGCTCTTGCATATGATAAACTCCTCTAAAACCAGGTTTCTTAGGTTATTTCAGCATAGTGCATATTTGCCTGTAAAAGTAGACACGTTATCTTCTTTACTGGGATCTGAACACCCCTGTAGCCTTTGATGTATGTTACTGTCCCTGCATTAAAGATGCAGAAGCTGAAGCAACAGAAGATAAAGGACTGCATTCAGACCTCTCTGCTTGGCATGTAGACTTTCACAGTGACTTAAATGCTCATCAGAAAGCTACCCAGGGCACTGTTAGACCAGCCAGTTAAGCAGCTGGGATAGCAGTTTGAGTATGTATAAATGGCAGCCTGAATATGCCTAAAAAATCTCTCCTGAACTTGGGATAGAAAGCATCTGTATCTATCTTTGGTGCTAGAACAGTCTCCATATGTCCATATGTATCCAATACATCTAAACTGAGCTGAGGCCACCAGGAGATGAGCTACCAAGAGACAGATCAGCACTTTAACTCAGCAATTCCCAGCCTGGGGAGACTCCTTTCTCCACCTTTTGTATAACATTAATTTGTCAGTATCACACCAAGATGCTTGTCTAACCACAGTGACTCAGTTCACATCAAAATCGATGAGGTTATGTTGGTCTTTCAAATATAGCACATAGGAATAAGACATGAGCAGAAATGTTTGAATTTCAGGTGGATGTGCATACTACAGTGGACCTCTGGTTGTGGTGTGAGTGTACATTTGATTTGTTCACTGCAACGCTGTACTTAATCTATACTAAATGGACAGATGTAATGAATACAGCTTTTAAGCCAACAGCAGTGTCAGCTTTAAAAGCACCAGCATGCACAGAGACAATTGTTTTGTGACATGTAATGGAATGAGCCTGTACATGGTCCTGGGAGACTGATTTTTATGTGCTGATGAATGCAGTACAAAAATGGTTGTTCTGCTTTTTCTTTTATGCAGATCTGTTATTACAGTCAAAGTGGAAGGGCTCTCCTCTACACAAGCATGAGGATGGCCCCGGGCATAGGAAGCAGGTGTGGGCTTGGGGTACCTTTTCTGTTAAAAACCTGTGTTTTAAGAAGTCCGTGTTTTCTAGAAACCTATCAGAGTTATAAGGCACCTGTGGAAAGACAAGACATGTTCAACAACAACAACCACAGCTGAACAGGTTTTGCTTAACTGTTCATCCCGGGTCTGAGCCTGAACAATACAATATCTGTGGGAGTCACCTGTGAACATACAGAGCTATTGCATAGAGAAAGGGTGCATTTGGTCCAGATAGATTTTAATTCAGGCCTCGGTTTTAAGAATTATTTATTTTCAGACACCTGACCTTTGCAAGAAGGTGGGATAAAGGGCAGAAGAAGGAAACATCAGTGCAGCACTCCCCAGCAACACAGCAGTTAACTCAGGAGCCAAGAGTTAGGCTGTCCCCATTCTGAAATTCATCAAATGGAAACAACTAACACTGCCACTTGATGCACTCCTGTGTGTAGGGAAATATGAGCAATAGCAGCCCTTCCTTTTATACATGGAACTGAAGATAGTGCATGGAAGAAATGACAAGCTGTGTTTTCTCATGAGCTGCTTCACTCCATGCTCTCTCCTGCCTCTCTGAAGGTACTACACATTCATGAAACATAACTGTTGCCAATGGTGAACTTCTAGAATTCCTCCTTCCCACTCCAAATATCTCATGGCTCAGCATTTAGACTACTGGATTTTAGCACAGGAAGATATTCAGTGCTCAGTTCTGAACTGATCTACGTGATTCTACCTTCAGTGGAGAGCATCTTTCATTCATTCAGATTGCACTTCAGCATCTTGACATCCATCCAGCACTTGAATGTAACAAAGCAGCTGTTTAATGTTATACAGTAACTTTACCAAAAAGCATAAAAGAGATAATACTCAGTCGATAATGCAAAGGAAATTTAACACATGTCATCCATTGGACTCCAGTAAAAACTTCTCTGTCCTTGTAAAATGCCACAAGGGTCATTCACGATCACAGAAAATTACTCCTGTGCACATCAGAAATGGCTACTGTGCCACTACACATCCAGGGACCTTGCAGCAAATGAGTGTGTGCACTCCTTCCCAATCAAATATGAGGCGATTTCAGTTTACCCCACAAAAGAAGAGATTTAAGCTGAATCCCATTGCCTTGTGTTTTCTGTGTACCTGCATGAGGGCAGTTACAGCAGATGAGCAGTAATTTATGAAACACCAGTGATACAGTAGTGATCCTGCATCTCTTTCAGGGGAGACAGAGAGTGAATGAAGCTCTGCAGACAGCTGTGGAGACTTAATCCTTTAGGTATGAAAACCCCACTACATTCACTGACTTTGTGGGAAACTGCTGATAAATCACAATGCCAGTGTTCAGTAGTTGGTTGACTTCAGCTGAATGTAATCGAGGAGGTATTAAGGAAGCTAAGGGTGATTGTAAAATACTTTGAATACCTATACAGTAAACAGAAAGCTTTGTTTTGAGGGAGGAAAATTCTGAATAGAAAGTATTTACCTTTAGTTGTGTACACGAATAATCTACAACACTGCCACTGTTTCCTTAAGCAGGATGGAACCATGCAGCTGTGGAGTGGGGTGCCTCATTTGGAGCATACAATACATACAACTGTGCTACTGTGGCTTATTAAGTGTCACCGTTCTCCTGGTCTGTCACCATCAGCAGCATAAGTCCTTGGGTTGCTCCTAACGTAAAATAAAGCACTCAGCTTAAAATCAAATGAAGGTACTTTAACTGAAAGTATTTTATCTCCCATTGGAGTAGGCTAGGAACATGGTCTTCAGCACCTTACCTTGTAAACAGTGGCTTCTTAAATTCACAGAATGAGGGTGTCCCAGGCACGGATAAGCTCAGTCCCTGGAGGAATGAACACATTCCCTCAGCAGGCTGCTGAGGAGAACTAAGTCATTACAACCCAAAAGCTGAAAGCCTGAAAATACAGCCTGCACCTCGGTATGAAAATGTTTAACATTTTCCCAATAGACTAAAATTACAAATTGAAAAATACTGTGGGTTTGTTGTTTTTGTTTTCTTTTTTTCTTTTTTTCTTACAGTGAAATAAATGTCTTTGGGAAAGTTGAACAAAATACACCCTTCAGCCAATTATTATGAACTCAGAAATGTAATGACTACAATGGATGAAATCGCCTGTAACCATTCCAGTTAAATCATCTCCCCTTCTCGAGAAACAAAGCTAACTTTTGAGCTTTTAAAGGAAGAAATAGCCACAGTTTCAGTAAATTAGATAGCCTGTGCTCTGCTAGTTGTGTGTACTATGGAAATCCAATAATATGATGACACTGAGACATTTCTGCTTGCACAGAGACTATAGACATATAGAAACCATAAATGCAACGGTAGCAGACATGCAATACATTACATTTATTACATTTTATTGCCCACAGTGTATTTCTCCTCCCTCTACTCCACCTTCTTTGGCAATAGACATCATATTACAAAGCTCTTAGGAACAGCTTCCCAGAGCTATTTTAAAAGCTGCAGACAGATAGGCAAATGCTTCATTCCTTCATTTCAAACTTGAATAGAGGCAGCTCTGGAGTTCTGTGGTACCTGCTGACCCACAGAAGAAGGGAAGAAGGACCTCAGACATGTCACAGACCTCATCTGGAGGAGAACCAGCAACTCTGTACTCCCAGGGAAGAAAAACAGGGGATGCCTCTCACAATAAGAACTGCCTCTCACAAGGTGATTGGTCCCAAGACAGCAGATTTTAGAACTACAAACTGGCAGAGCAGAAAAGAAAAAAGAAAGTAGCAGAAGCTATTCTTAGTTCCAGAGCTCTTTTAAATGCTTTGTATCTGAAGAGGTGAAAGGTGAGTGTAAATGAATCTCAGTTCTTTGATTTTACAGGCAAAGGGCTACAGATATTAAACCAGTGTCAACTTCTACACATTGTACAACATCGTAACAGATTATTATATGTAAGCTGTTTTGAATCTTATAACTGATTCTAATTATTGATCTTCCCCAAGTTCTAGTTGATAGGGATACATTGAAGACCCTTGTTTGTTCTGCAGATAGTACGAACAGGATTGTTACATCAGGAATGTCACCTGAAATTGTTGCTTCTTAGCTTAGGTTTCCTAGGGTTCTTGTTCACTAGGAGTAACATGAAAATCCCACAGTTGCTAGCCGTTAGGGGAGAGCCAAAACATTTTTAGAAAGCACAGTTAGGGGGAAAATAAAAATGTATAATCTGACAAGTATAATCTTACATTGCATAGTATGGGGAAATAAAGTGCAAGAAAACTACTGAAAAGAACAGTATTATATTGCAAGAACAGATTTTGAGAAAACCATATGAAGTTCTGAGAAATGTTTCCAACACTGAATTTCTATCAAATGTCTCATTTGAATAAAAATACAAAGAGAAAGACATTGACCAACACAAGTGCATAAGCATACACAATTTGAGGTTAAAAATTAAAGTACTTTACTAGACATGCTAGTTGTAACCAACCCCACTGCAACTTTCACTGAGATGAACTGTTCTATCAGATTTCACCCACAGATCTGAATCTAAGCCATACTGACTCTCTGTATGTCTATTAATGCTAAAGCAAAGGAGAAATCTATGATATTTTTACCCATGCTGCAATCTAACAGCTCAAATGTGAAAGGTGCCTTGAGATACAAATTATGGGCCTGCAGGCCAATGTGTGCAAAGCATTTTTTATACTGAGGTCCTCCAGATTTCCACATCTGTTAGGTACCTGCATATCTTATGGATTTGATTCTCAGCCCTTTTGGGGTAAAAGAAAAAGTAGCTTCTCGATATTGAGCTGAAATGAGTATGCAGGGTGCAAACAGTGGAGAAATGATACACTGGTAATTGCTTCTTGAGCACAACAGGCCGCTTGGTCTAGAGAAAGCCTGATTTCATTGGAAACAACCCTCCTGATGACAGGAGCTGGCAAACCTATCAGTGATTTGGGTGTAAAAGGATGCAAAAAGGAGAATACTCTGCTGCTCCCAAAAACAGCCAGAACGTTGACTCCTTGCTGCACTTAGGATGGGTAGCTTTTCTTCTCCCACTCTACTAACGTCACCAACACATCAGAAATGTCACTGGACCCTCCAGGCCTGGATGCTCCTCTCCAACCACTCACAGGCCTTCTACTCCATCCAGGCAGAAAGAAGTACACTGACTGCCTCTCCCTGAAACCTACGACAGCTCTTAATTGCCGTTACACTCAGAGGGCACTGCTAACTTCTCAAGTGCTCTGCTCCCAGAGCAGAGGCCACTGTGGCAAACACTCATGGCAAACGTGGTGCTCCTGTAGCGACCATGACTTGCACGTGGCTGCCACTTCCTTTGAAAACCTGCCTCCAATCACAGATGCTGAGCTTTTCTGCAAGTCTGGCCCTTAAAGCCTGCTCCTGTTCCCACTGCAGTCAGTGGCGATGTTCTGACTGACTTAATGGGGGCAGGCACAGCGACTTAATTAGAAATTTGGCAACTGTGATGAAGGAATGAACAACAGTCTTCCAGATCTTCTGCAGGAAGCAAGGAAAGGAGCCAGCTGTTCTTAAGACAGAGATTTTAGCCTCTCACTCTGAAAGAAAAAAAAAAAAAGATAATAGAATAGACTGACAAGATGGTCTTGAAGCTGCTCTTAAACATCTTGTATAACATAATTGCTTTTCAGCTCTTGAGTACTCTACCTGTCCTTTGGGAATATGAAACATGCTGAAATGCAGCACCCCGCAGAGCAATCAGTATCTTCAACTTTTCTTTTGTGTTGTGAGGTAATTAAAACCTTGTTTAAAACTCCTCGCTCCTTCACAGATAGAAGGCTGGATCAAATCTAAGGATTCTTTTCATGTCAGTCCAGCTGTGTGGCCAGATATGCATTTTCACCAGCCCTTGTGTTTTAAGAAAATAACAAGTTCTTAATTCAGTGCTGTACCAAAACTTCTAGCTCTGAGGGGATCATAAGCACTACAATCCAGAAATTTTATTTGTTTTGAGAATTCTCTGCACTCATGGATGGCCTGCATAACAAATTCAAAGACTACTTCTACACTGCGAGATGCGTCCACTTGAATATAGGATTACCAGTGCCAGTCCATGCTTTGCAGTCAGCCTGGGTGCAGTCTTACTCATAGTGCATGGGAATCAAATATCTGTGTAGTATGAGCAATAAGAGGATCTGGCCCTGGGAATAAACCATAAGTATTTGACAGTATAGAAACACCTGAAGTGTTGTAGTCCTCGAGTGAAACAGTAAATATGAGCATGTGATATCAGGATTAAGCACGGTGAAGTCATCTTGTTCTGTACTCAAACAAGGGGAATGTCAGGAGCTCAAAAGACTGGTGCCTCTCTCGATCCCACCTCTTTCAGTGTGGCTGTCAGTTGACCGAAATAGAGCAGCTCCTGGCTTTAACTACCTCAGATGTTCACTGCCAATCCATGAGAAGAACTCCTGGTTCAAAAAATACCTTCCATCCAGAACAGTCTCCTGCTTTGCTTTAATGCTAAAGTAGCAACAAGAAAAAATACAAAAGCTGTAGCTTACCAAATTTCCCAAATGCCAGAATTCTAAATCAGCTAACAAAGAGCATCGAACCTAGAGCTCAGTACGAAAGGGAATACACAGCCAAAAAAAAACCCACCTTGACACAGGAGGATTTTTTTGCCTGTGAGAGTATTGCCAGGCAGGTACTTCAGGAGCATCAGCCAGCTCTTGGCAATACAGTCTTACTGTTACCTTGCACACAATCTCTATTGCCTCATCACTGAGATGACTTAGTAGTCAGCCCTCATTCCATCTCTACAGACTCCTGCCTCTGGAACAATACAAAAGCAAAACATTGAAAAATTGAGGGAGCTGAGCTTGTTCAGCCTGGAAAAAGAGAAGGCTGCAGAGACACATCATTACAGCCTTCCAATATTTAAAGGGAATTTATAAACATAAGGGAAATCAACTTTTTACATGAGTAGGTAATGATAGGACAAGGGGGAATGGTTTAAAACTAAAGGAGGAAATATTTAGATTATATGACAGGGGAAAGTTTTTTACTAAGAGGGTGGCGAGGCACTGGAATAGGATGCCCAGAGAGGTTGTGGATGCCCCATCCCTGGAGGTCTTCAAGGCCAGGTTGGATGGGGCCCTGGGCAATCTGGTCTAGTAGTGGTCTAGAAGTTGGTAACCCTGCCTCTGGCAGAGGGACTGGAACTCGATGATCCTTGAGGTCCTTTCCAACCCAAGCCATTCTATGATTCTATGACTATGATTCTATGATCACAGTAGTGGTGCTATTGTATTTACATAATAACCTTAGAAAAAAATTGGGGATGTACCAGTGTGATTTAAGTTCCCAGCTCTACATTCAAACTCCTTCCTAACTAACATATCTTCTCTGAGGCCCAAATGTTAAACAACAGAAGCAATATGCTGTCATTTCCCATTTCTGCCTAAACCTTGAAATACTACGAGCTCTCCCATTGTCTGCCTGTCTTACTATATTCTGTGTTTGACTTTCTGCCATGCTTACTCACACTGGTTAGTCCTTCCATGTTAAATCACCCAGCATCTTCTTGATTACAGTCCAAATGGTTTAGCCTGGAAGGCACAATCTTGTCAATCTGCAGTCTTCCACTTGCTTTTAGAGAAGCCTGCAGATTGCAGACATGTACTGCTTATCTTAGAGAACATAGACTGAAACTACAAACAAAACATACCAGAACCATCATCCATTTCTGCTTTGTGTTAAGCTGCATGTGCTTAATAAATAAGCAGGGTAAAAAGAGAAATGACAAGGGAATAAAACACAACCTGGATTAGTGCACTCACAGGAATTCCCACAGGGATTTAATTTTGTTTGGGATTTATTAATGTTTTTCAAATTGAAATTGTGTTTCCTGTAAAGAATTAAGCTAATTCTGCAGGGTAAGCAACCGTGGAACATTACTGTCCCTGTAACAGTATACTGAGATGTACTGAGGGTTACAAAGCCCAAGGTGAGACATTCTCTCTAACTAGCATAAAAATCTGGGCCACCACCGAATACTTGTAACAGCAGGCATGCCCACATAACTCTGGTTTTGCTCTGCTGTGTGTTTTCCCAGAACCAGCATTCATGGAGAGAAACCAGGCAGGCAGATTGTTACAGTCTGTGAGGGAAAAGCAGAAGCTGGAGGGCTAACAGGGCAAGGGATTCAAATCAGGAAGAGGGAACATTATGTCAGACAGCACGGGGAACCCGCGCGAGCCTAACGTCTGCTTGGATTGCTGTGAATATAACATCCTTATAGCAGTCGCTGTGCAGTTCTGGTTGCTAACTGCAGGATGTAGGTGATGATCACAAGACTGTTTCCATATAGCTCACAATTTACATAGGACGGAGGCTGATCCAAAAGTAATGCCTCCTATTTATTATGGTGACGTGTGAATTCATGTTTGAGAAGCAGCCCTCTGCAGGTAAAGTGATGCACACTGTCTTTTGGGATAGGAAAGGGGTGATCCTGGTGGATTTCCTGGAACTCAGACAAACCAGCAACTCTGACCATTGCGTCACAAAGCTGACTGAGCTGAAGGCTAGAACTTCCAGCTCAGAGAAGATGATAATCTTTCTCTTGTAACACAGTAATGACAGGCCCTATTTTAGTCTGAAGGCCCACATGTTGACAGTCTTGGTTAGACTGTCCTACTACACCCACAGATTTAGCACCTTCTTACTTTCTCTGTTCAGGCTGATGAAAGATGGTCTGCATAGGCAACTTTTTCCTAGCAATGGTGCCATCACAGCAGCTGTGAAACAGTGGTCACCTCTGCTGGTGCAGATATTTACAAGGGTGGCACACAGGCTCTTGTTCCTCACTGGCAAAAAGGCACAGCTAAATGGTGCTGACTATGTTGAAAAACAGTGTTTTGCAGCTGAGAATTTGCTCTATCAAATAGTGTTATTGTGCTTTTTGTATCTGTTGTAGTTTCCATGGAAATAATTAGGAGGCATTACTTTCAGAGTGATACATAACTCATACCTGTAGTTCAGGCTGACATTTACTTTCCATTATGGGAAATAATGTTGCCAATTACACCACAGCCAACTTGTTCCTTTCTGGGTCAGAAGTATTCATTTTGAGCATTAGAATCAGGGTGAATTGTTTAGGAACACTTCAGTCAAAATTTCCTAGCCAGATTCAAGAGCAAAATCACTTCAGACTGACTGGCTTTAAATTTGTTCTTCCAACTGTTTTAATAAGAACAAGCATTTTCAGATTTGGTATTTCGGTGTGATATTTATCTGGATGGTCTCTGTAGGGAAGAAGATATCCCCATGAAAATGTGTCTTTTTATCCTCTGAAAAATCTTATTTCACACGCACTACCTAGTACAAGCACAGTGCTGAGTTCTGAAGTTTTAACTTCATGGTGGGAAGTATCTTTTGTGTGAGAGCCTAACACACAATGTGCTGAGAAACTGAATGACTTGAGTACAAGCCTTTCATCAGCATGAAGAGATTTAGAAGAACAGTCTAACACATGGGGTCAGAAAAGACAAAATATTTCGTTTTCTTCTGTCTCTGCTGTTGAAAACAGATTGGACTCCCAAACCAGGTCATGTGCCTACGGCCCTAAAAGCAACATAAAAAGTATGAGTTAATCTAACATGCATACTGACATTTTTAAGTTCTTAGTCCTTTAAAATGCTTAAAAACATAATTATGCCTACAATGACAGTTTCCTTATAGTTAGCATAGATTGCCCAGATGTGCAACTCCAGATGATTCTCTGGGGCTTAACAGCTTTAACACAAATACCAGAGGAATTGAAAACACATTTTATACTTCATTTCTCCTACTGTAATTGCTACTTGCATACCCTTTCTTATTGGTATATGATACCCCACTAGTAGGAGCAGGGAGTTTCACAGGTTTATTTGCCACCTGAAATACTGTTTGGTGTGGTGCAGTAAGGTGATTTATCTTCCTAAATGTAGTTGATGTCCTCTAATCATTAGCACTCAGCACTGGTGAGGCCATACCTCAAGTACTGTGTTCAGTTTTGGGCCTCTCACTGCGAGAAAGGCACAGAGACCTTGGATTGTGTCCAGAGATGGGCCTTGAAGCTGTGAAGGTCTGGAGCACAAGGCTGATGGGGAGTGGGTGAGGGAACTGTGATTGTTCAGTATGGAGAACAGGAGGCACAGGGGAGACCTTATTGCTCTTGACAACTGTCTGAAGGGAGGTTATGGTGAGGTGGGAATCAGCTTTTCCTCCTACATAATTAGTGATACGACAAGAGGGAATGGCCTGAAGTTGTTCTGGGGGAGATTCAGTGTAGATGTTAGGAAATACTTCTTCTCTGAAAGGCTGGTCAGGTGCAGGAGTGGGCTGCCCAGGGAGGTGATGGAGTCACCAACGCTGGAGGTATACAAGGAATCTTTAGATGTTGTGTTGACGACCATGGTTTAGTGGGAACTATTGGTGATAGGTGGACAGTTGGACTGGATGACCTTGTAGTTCTTTTCCAACACTGGTGATTCTATGATTCTAAACTGGAGAGAGATGGTTTTGAAGGATGGACACCTTTGTGGATAAGGAATTGACTGGAGGATTGCAGCCAGGGATCACTGTCAACAGCTCTGTGTCCAGGTAGAGGCTAGAGGCATGCCCAATGGGTCTGTCTTGGGACTGGTACTCTTTGACATCTTTATCAATGACTTAGATGATGGGATGGAGTGCACCTCAGCAAGTTTGCTGATGACACCAAGCTGAGTGGTGCAGTTGAGACAACAAAAGGAAAAGGTGCCGTTCAGAGGGCCATAGACAGGCTTAAAAGTGGGCATGTGTGTTAGCAGAGTGTGCCTGCAGCCTGGAAGTCTGGGCTCCACCAGAAGAGGGGTGGCCAGCAGGGTGAGGGAGAGGATCGTCCCTCTCTATTATGCCCTCATGAGGTCTCATCTGGAGTACTGCACTGTGGTCTGGGGCTCCCTACGTGGGAAAAATGTGGAGCTGTTGGAGTGGATCCAGAGGAGGGCCTTGATCAGAGGGCTGGAGAACCTCTCTGATGTAGGAAGGTTGAGGGAGCTGGGCTTGTTCTGCCTGGAAAAGAGAAGGCTAAGGGATGACATGATAGTGGCCTTCTAATTCTTAAAGTAAGCTTATAAGCAGGAGAGAAAACAACTTTTAACACAGCCTCATAATGATAAGGGGAAATGGTTTTAAACTACAGGAGGCGATATTCAAATTCGATTTCAGGGGTAAATTTCTCACTGAGGGGGATGGGCTGTGTGTGTGTGAGAGAGACACTGGGGCACAGGCTGCCCAGAGAGATGGCGGATGGGCCATCCTCAAAGGCGCTCCCGGCCACTTTGGATGTGGCCGGGGTTGCCCCGGGCCCTCACAAGACGGCGGACAGGGCTGGACCGGGCACTTCTACGTAAAGCAGAGGCGGGGCCGGCGCCACGGCGGTGGCGGCAGCGCCATGTCGTGGTACCGCAACGTCGTTTGGTTCGTGAAGGGGCTGCGGGAGTACACGAGGTACCGGCGGCTGCCGCCCCCGAGGGCCCGCTGTCCCGCGGGGCGGGTGCGTGTGTCTGTATGGGTGTTAGCTGCTTCAAGGCTTTCCGCGTTTATTTTCGATTTTAACTGAAGCCTGCCCTACAGAGCGGGCGAATTTCGGCGCCTTAAGTACCTTTTGACAGGCGACCTTGCCCTGAGCTCCCTCAGTGCAGGGAAAGCCCCGAGCCCCTTCAGCTCCCTCGCAGCATGTGTCTGTCCAGACGGCTCTGGGAGGAGTGTTGAGCGTCTGCCAGAAAAATGCACACTGAACTGTGGAGGGAAAGCCCTTCTCAACTTTCTGCGTGTTTGCTTGCTTTTTTTTTTGGAATTGCTGCCTTCTAGTTTCTCACAGGTGTCTCTGGTTTATCTAGGAGTGGCTACGAGGCTGCTTCCAAGCACTTCGACCCGGCAGATCTGGAGGTGGATGTGGCTGGTAGATCCTATCTGATCACTGGGTCCAACAGCGGCATTGGCAAAGCTGCAGCCAAGGAGATAGCGTGGAGAGGTGAGCCGGGGCACAACCCCGGGCTGCAGCAGAGTGCAGGCAGATTCTGGCTTCCAGCACAAATAAGGAGCGTGCAGCTCTATGGAGTCAGGGCCAGGCAGGGTATTTTACAGAGCTCTTAGCATGGGTTAAAGGATTAAGTGTGATCAGTGGTATGAAAGCTGAAATAGGGAAGCAAAGATGTAAGCAGAGAAAATCTTCAGTGTTTCTCACGTATATGTTTACCAATATTATCCACCTACACTATAATGTTGTTTAAAGGTGTTACTGATGGTATGGTGTACATAAGACTGGTTCAGTACAAGTAGCAGCTTGATGGACTGTGAACTGTGTGAGGAACTTAAACATGTGCATGATGAAAGAAAACAATTGGATCTGTGAAGCTAGAAATGGGGGAGTAGAAAAGAACCAAAGTAATGTACATCATCATGACAAGAACAGCCTGGAAATGGCATCCTTTAGCTGATCATGTAAGTGTTTTGTTTTTTTTAACATTGCTCTGTGTAAGTGAGGAGATGGTAGGAACTGGAATTAGCTACTCTTTAAGGATAAAACTAATCCTGTTTAGGGCTGATAAAATAACTCCCCTTGTGCAAGAGTGACAAGTATTTTGGCACGTGGAATATAAAGGAGGAGTTTGTGGTTCTCTTTGCCTGCTTAGGCTCTAGCAACTATTTTATGAAGGAGAGTAAAGATTTGGTTAAATTAAACTAATTCAAAATTATTAGCATCGAAGAGCCTTTGACTTAAAGATCTACATGGATACCAGTATATGATTGATCTTAAGTTCTCTCTACAGCCATTTTGCACAGCAGCCTCATTGCTTTGCCTGGTGACTTTTCTGCTTACAATTGGAGCTGCCAGCCAGATGTTGCATGAAATCATTTAGATTGGAAAAGACCACTAAAATGATCAAGTCCAATTGTCAACCCATCGCCATCGTGCCCACTAAACCACATCCCTCAGTGAAATATCTATACTTTTCTTGAACTCCTCCAGAGATGGTGACTCCACCACCTCCCCAGGCAGCCTGTGCCAGTGCCTGACCACTGTTTTGGAGAAAAAAATTTTCCTAAGATCCAACCTTAATCTCCCTTGGCACAACTTAAGGCCATTACCTCCTGTCCTGTCACTAGTTACCTGGAAGAAGAGGCTGACCCCCCCCTACTTCACTACAGCCATTCTTGAGGCAGTTGAGAGCAATAAGTTCTCCTCTGAGCTGCCTCTTTTCCAGTCTAAATCTCAGTTCCCTCAGCCTTTCCTCATAAGATTTGTGCTCCAGACCCTTCTCATCTTTGTTTGCCATCTCTGGACACACTCCAGGGCCTCAATGTCTTTCTTGCAGTGAGGTGCCCAGAACTGAACACAGTACTTGAGATACAGCCTCACCAGTGCAAAGTTCAGAAGGACAGCTGCCTCTCTAGTCCTGTATGTCTGACTGAGCAGGTGCACATAGGATTTGGTCATTACGTCTAAATTTGAGCCCAAAGAGTAACCCTGGATTCAGACTTTTTGCCTGATACCTCTCTAGGGCATGGCTATGCATATAAAGTTAAATTGACTTTACCATTTAAGTCAGGAAGAAATTCCTGATCCCATTCTTGCACGTCTTGGTCTGAAACTCCATGTCAGCTACTGGGACTCTGGCTTCTGGTTGAATCTCTTTAAGTGCACTCCAACAGGAAAATAAGGAATTCACACCTGTCAGAATAACCAGGCTATGTTGGCTTTATCTGCATGCACATCATATCTTTGTAAATAAAGGCAGTCTTGATGATATTGTCTCTAGCCTAAGTTCAGCTCTTCTCTGACTCAGTGTCATGTCAGTGTAATGGGTTAACCTTGGCAGGCAGCGAAGCACCACACAGTTCACTTCTCTCTTCTTCACTCACTTCTCTTTCAACCTCCAGTAGGGTGAGGGAAGGAGAAATAAAGAATAAAAGTGTGAAAACTTGTGAGTCCACGTTAATAAAAAAAAGTTTATTGCATGATGGAGAAGTTAAATAATGAAACAAGTGATGCAAAAGCAATCACTCACCAACTCCTATGGGTAGACTAATGTCCAGCTGGTTCCTGAGCAGAAGATGGCTAACTGCTTAAACCCCATGTCTTCCTCCCATTTACAGATCATGATGATATGTGGCATGGAATATCTCTTTGTTCAGCTGAGATTAGCTGTCCCAGCTGTGTCTCCACCCAACCTCTTGTGCATCCTCTGAGCTATTCACTGGAAAGCCAAAGTGAGAGACAAGGCCTTGGCATTGTGCAAATGCTGTTCAGCAAAGGATAAGAAATTAGTGTTTTACTAGCATTGTTTCAGTCACAGATCTAAAGAACAGCATCATATGAGCACTATGAAGAAGATTAATTTCATCCCAGACCCAGTGCTATGCTTACTGCAGATTAAGGCTCTTCTATATTGTGAACTGCAGTTCAGGTTTGATGCCACCTTGTCCCAGTCCCATGTGTTGTTTAAATTCAGATAATTTTAGATCTTTACCATAAAAGACATATTTAAATGCCTTTCCAAGTCTATGGATTGCACCAAAAGAACTCTCTTTCCTTGGCACCAAGAAAATATCCATGTTCAGAGCCCTTCAAACACACCTTTGGGACCATACCATGTTTCCAATCAGCTGGAAGGCCAACCACCTCCTCTGAGTGTTTTATTCATACAAGTGCAGTACTTGTGCAGTCCCTTTTGCTTTGGGAAGAGCTATTTAAACATCTGCACATCCTCAACTGCCTTAAGATCTCTCATTAAAGCCCTCCTTTGTGCAATGAAGCCTACAGTCGCTGAGAGAAGGGCCTGGCAGATGAGCACTGGAAACTGCCTGTTCTGATGCTTGTCTGTTCTCTCACTCATGAAATCAAGTCTCACTGAAGCAAAGACTGTCTTTCATTCTGATCTGGATGTGCTTAGTGCCTGACTATGCAGGGTCCCTTCCATTTGCAGTGCATGTGTAGCACAAACGACCTCAAGGCTTGTTGCCTGCAGCAGCTGCGTGCTCAGTATGCTAGCTCTAACTGTGGTCAGTGGAATTACTTGCAGAGTCAATTGCACATTCAGAGCCCAAAGTAGGCTGTGCAGCACATGGGTGTGTGACTGCTCTATCCCTAGAATAGTTTTGGTGTCTTGCATTTGGGTTCTGATTGTTTTCATCAGAACTCCTTTGGGATTACGTTGCAGTGGACTAAACTATGGAGTACATATGTTCTTGCAACCGAAATTAACATATTTCTTGTAGTGATTAAGGAATGCAAATCATAAAAATGTGATGTCTACTAGTGATTAAGACTTTTACCATCAGTAGATCTATTTGTCCATTGCTTTGTCTATCTTGACCTTGAAACACCCTAATTTCAGTACTTGTGTTTATTCGTAGAATCATAGAACTGCTCAGGTTGGAAAAGACCTTCAAGGTCATCAAGTCCAACTGCAAGCAAACCATAGTACCCTAACAACCATAAATCATGTCCCTGAGCACCACATCCAAACGGATTGTAAGCACATTCAGGGATGGTGACTCGACCATTTCCATTCTGTTGAAATTCTACCACCTCTCGGGGCAGCCTGATTTATCTCCTCATGAAAACCTTTTTCTTAATGCCTGCCCTGAACCTTCCAGGCTGCAGTTTGTGCCGGTGGTCCTTGCCACATTATCTGCCTCTGCTGAAAAGAATTTGTATACCTATTGTCTTTTATTCCATTTTCACAGAACAATTCCAGTCACTTGTGTTGTTTCTTTGAGAAAATAGTTGAGTGCTTAAACTGCAGAGGCCTTCTCCATACACACAACCTTGCCTGGGTGCCTCTTGACAGCGGAGCAATGGGACCATGGACTGTACACAGCCCAGGAATCCTCTGACTGCTGGGAAATCCCCACAGTAGTTCAGTGATCAAAACCAGCCTACCAGGGTGGCCACTGCTACTGGCACGCTACAGGTTTCTCACAGATGGGAAGCAGTCACAGAATTTCTCATTCCTTCTGATTTGTACCAGAAACTAACCCTAAACAAGAACCACAAATTGGAAATCACTTTCTGGCTCTTTCTCTTTGCTGATGCCCCCCCTGACATATTTAGTAATTAATTGTCAAACGTGTTTCTTGCTAAAATCCACGAGGTGGCACGGTTCACCTGGTTTGCCGCAGTAAGGAACGAGCTGAGGATGCCAAAGGAGAAATAGTGACAGAAACTGGGAATCAGGTGAGTTTGTTGTTGTTATGTTTTGTGATGTCTTACCTACTTTTGAAATCCTTGCTGAGGATTTTAAAAGTTAGTTCATTGCAACACTCTTGCAGCATCATTTATGGGTTTGCAGCATTGGAGTTGGACATTTTCTGACTATGAATAAAATGCTCTTGATTTGCTAAGGATGTCTTTCCTGCTTTAGGTATGCGGTCCAAGTTTTATGCATGTAGGCTTTTCTCTTTTTCTTACAGTATCTCTTCCTTAGCTCCTGCTTTTCGTTAGAGATTCTTTTTGCTTCTGCATATATCAATGTACGGTACACCTCCGTAGCTGTCAGTGTTGCTGTGGTAATTGAGGGTGTGCTTGTGGAGAAGTGTAGCCAGTGTCTTTGTACCTTGGATGGAGATCTGTCTTTGTTTTAAGCAGTACCTTGGCTCTTAAACACAGTATTTTGGTCCCAGTAGTAGTGTTCAACGTCAAAAATTCTGAAGACTTTCTTATGGTTAGAGATACCATATTGACTAAATTGATGCTCTTTAGTTTCAGCTCCCAAGTGTGGCACTTCTGCTCTTTAATGGAGGTGAATTAGATTAGTCCTTGTTTAGAAATACTCTGTAACTGTCTAGGAAAGCATGATCTCCTGACTATAGTAAGATACAGTTAGGAAAGAACTGGTGATTATAAGTGTTTTCTTTTTCAGCTGTAGACAGACAGCCTGGGCAGAGGGATGACATTGATGACCTCCTTCACATTCTGTCATTTGATGAAACAAAACTTGAGGCAAATAGTATTCTTCATCTAAAAGCAGCACATCTGCTGCATACTGAGTTTTGTTAAGCTACAAACCGGTAGTTACTCTAGTCATGAAATAATATGATGGCTTGTAGAACTTGTGTGTGACCAGAGATCCTGGGCTCTTGTATAGAAAGGAGCATTTGTTGGAAGTGTTAGATGAGCTGTACAAGAGGCCCTGTAGAACATGTGCCTGCACTGGGAAAAGTCATTTTTATGAGGAGTCCATGAGAACATCCTTCTTTCTAAGTAGCCATTTAGAAGCAATCCAGGGAGCTAATAAAATACTCTATCTGCAGCTTGACAAGTTACATGCAGGCCTAACTTGCTCTTCCTGATTATCTGGACAGAGATCCTGTTGTAATATGTGCCAGAGATTTGTTTCCAGTTTCCACAGCAAAACATGCCAGGGTCAAATATTGAGAAGAGCTATTGACAGGCACCTGCACCACGATCTGGGAACTGGGAAGGTCTCCTGATTTTCTAAATAGATCTACTCGCAGAAATTAGATCTCCCGTTGAAAATGACTTTGCTACCATCAAAGACTTTTATAGGGAACAGATCTGAGAGTTCTTTTTCTGAGCCAATGTGACAGTCTTCAACTGATAAGTGTTGATTTAGGTCTTTTTCAGTCTCTGAAATCACTTGTAATATTGAACATCTGCCCCCAAATCTCCTACTCTTCTGTTCCAGTAGTTAGTTGTAGTAGCTCTAAAAGTAGAAGGCTTTTAGAGAGATATCTGGTTAGAACCTACAGAAGTGTCAAGTTTTTTGGTGAGAAATGAGCATTATCAGGAGAAAATTCTGGGCTATTTCAAGTGAGCTGAAATCCAGTGGCTAAAGAGAAGTGTTTTTATCTTCAAGGAAGCAGAATTGTAGATTGGGAATGATGCCTTATAATAATTTTCCCAGCTTCTTCACTTCTCTCTTTTGCTTGTGTAATGGGTATTTAAAGAAACAATTTGAAAGAAAGAGGTCTTTTAATGATTATTTGTTGTTTTGCATGGGAGCACATCCTCTGCATAATTAACTTAGAATTGCCCTTCCTGGGATACATCATAAGACTTTTCTGTGCTATGTCTTTGAGCACTGTGCAGGAGAAGAGTAGGATATGCAATGCCTTCTGCATGCTGATAAATGGTACCGTGCTTATGCTAAGTAGAATAGACATTTACAAAAGCAAGAGAATTGCCTTTAACAGGATCTGAAAGGTTTTGGATGCTTTGGAGAGGAAATATTTTAGCTTAAGTGGGTTGGAAGATTACAACTTTGCTCTCATGTCAAGCTTTTCCTTTTCTATTTTACTGTGTTCACATCGCTGCCTGCAGCATTTCAAAACATGGGTCGACTGAAAGGGACTTGGCAATTTGTGCAGGGCTTAGTGTGCAAAGGGACTGCAGAAAGCACTCAACACTGTGCTTAAAATTAGCAGCATGGGCACAGTGATGTACCTGAAGGTATGCTCTTCTGGCCTGCCCCAGGGGAATGATAAATGGGTGCTGTGCTGCAGGGAGTGACTGGTACTTCTCCCTGAGCCTGGGGCAGAGCATGATGGGGTCCTCATCAGTTGGGCTCTGCTGTGGCCAAGGTGTTGGGCAAGATGAAGCATCTGCTGGACATGGAGCAAGCTGCATAGCCTTAGGGGGAAGAAACAGTAGGTGGGCAGAGCAGAAGAGCACAAACCCTACTTACATGGAAGGATGGACAACTAGGGCCTGTCCTCAAATAAGTAGATGGATGGAGAGTCCTAAGATGGAGAACACCGGGCTTTTGTGAACGCTGACAGTAGAAGGCAGGATTGCTCTCAGCCTGCAGATGTGCATGTACGGGATAGGTATAGCGCCGTGGTAACTGATGGGGAAGAACAAGCTCTGTCAGGGGAGGCTTTGAAGCCAGCTGAGCCTGAACCCTTGTTGCACCAGGGGGAAGGGTGGGTGAAAATGGCTGGAGGCTCCCTCCTGTGGGGATGTGGCCCAAACTGTTGGGGCCATTAGCCTCAGGAAGTAGCAGTCAACAATCCAGAGCTGATCTGATGAGCAGTTCTTAGTGCCATCCTTCATGGGTCAGTACTGGGGCAAGAGTTTAATGCCTCTGTTGACTATCTGGACAAATGGACAGAGCATAATCGTTGTCAGATTGCAGATAACCTCAACTTGTGGGGAGCTGGGGAGTAAAGGTGCTGTTCAGAGAAACCTAACAGATGGGAAAATAGGCAGACATGAACCTCATCAAGTTCACCAAGAGCAATCCTGCCCAGGGCTGCAGTAATCCCACAGAGTATTATGGCCTGGGACTGGCTGGCTAGAAAACAGCTCTACAGAAAAGGACTTGGGGTTGATGAAATAACCCTGAGCAAGCAGTGTGCCCCGAGGCAAGGAAGGTCAACTGCACCTTGGGCTGTATAAACAAGTGTAGCCAGCAGGTTGAGGGAAGTGCTGTGAGACCGCAGCAGGACACCTGTACCCAGTTTGGGCTTCTTGGAACAAAAAAGTCTTTGATGTCCCAGAGCAAGTCCAGACTGCCAAAGTTGCAGAGGAACTAAGATGTGTGTGGGGAAGAGGTTGAAAGGTTTGGTTTCAGGTAGCGTTAAGAAGAGAAGGCTGAGATCTGCAGCCATATTGCTGTGCTACACAGCTTGCAAACCTCACTGCTGACTGCATTTTACCTTATCGTATATCCATGCTGTATGGTGCAGCACTGCTTCAGCAGTGCATGAAGCAGGTGGACTTTCTGTGCCAGATTGCCATGCAGAGATGAAGGCTGGAGTCCCTTCAGCCACACATTAAGCATTAAAAGGTCATGGCTCTGGTGCAGGTGAATCTAATAACAAAAGATGTTTCAAGGAAAATATTTTGATTTCCCAATTTTGCTTCTTAGCCGTAAGTGTTTCAGATATGTTCTGGAGATTATATTTTTTCATATGACAAGGCAGGCCTTAACAGTGAACAGAGCCTAGTCACTATCCATGTTGATTGTAACTCACTTTTCTTCATTCAGAATATCTTCTTGCATATTGTGGATATTTCAAACCCCAAAGAAATCTGGAAGTTTGCTGAAAAGTTCAAAAATGAACACAAATTGAATGTGTTGGTAAGTTTGCATATTTAAATCATGTGTCTGTCTTTGGTGCGCCCATCCTCTGAACTTATCCAACAGATGGTCCAGTGGCAGTTCTCTGCTTAATGTTCTCTAAGTATTGCTACAGAAGTCTCCATGGAACATTTGCTTTTGCCCATTCTCAGTTTGCATACACAGATATGATACAAAGAAGAGAGAAGCGCACTGATTTTTTAGATGCATCTGTCAGAGGACTCACTGCAAATTTTCTATGTGGCTTTGATTACTAACAACTTTGTGGCCATCGGGTTGCATATTCAGGCTATGCATATTTCCCTAAGCAAAAATATGGCAGAGAATGATGCCCCCCTTGCATAGTCCAACCCACCCTGCCATTGACAGGACACCTTCCACTAGACCATGCTACCAGGGCTCCATCCAGCCTGGCCTTGAACATCTCCAGGGATGGGGCATCCACAGCTTCTCTGGGCAGCCTGTTTCAGTTCTCTACCATTCTTACAGTGAAGAATTTCTTCCTCATATCTTACCTAAATTTCCCCTCTTTTAGTTTAAGGCCATTACTTCTCATTCTCCTTGAAGCCTTCTCATCTCCAGGCTGACGAACCCCAACTCTCTCAGCCTGTCTTCATAGGAGAGGTGATACAGAAGTGAATTTTCCTTAGTACAGAAGTCTCTATTGGAGAGTACATTACCACATAGCACCAATGGGATCTCTCAAATGAGACTAACGTACTACACTGCATATTTGTCCTAATATCTGTGCTCTGCAACCTGCATATTCCTTCTGCGAGAAGAGATTTTAAAATATGGAGTAAGGCACAAAGATGGTTTGGCTTTTAGTCCCAGCCCATTTCTCAGAAGATTCTTTCTTTGTGGAATTTTTTTTACAGCTATTGACTGAGTCATTTGACTTGGAATAGAGTGATTTATAGAAACAGTTTGTAACGTTGTGTTGTTTTGCCAAAAAAAAAAATCAAACTATCATGGTTTGCCTATATGTTTAGCTTTGTTTGCAGACATTTGCCTAGATTGTGTTTGTTTACAGGAGTTGTTTTACAGATTAACAATGCAGGGTGTATGGTGAACAACAGAGAATTAACTGAAGATGGACTTGAAAAAAACTTTGCAACCAACACCTTAGGTGAGTACTGGGGGCTTAATTCTGAACAATGATGCTTATGCCTGAAGTGTGTATTCACAGCTGGGTTCTTCCTGCTCAAAGAGGGATAATATTATTGCTATGTCAGGGAGGGGGTAGTATAGGAAAAGAAGAAATACTGCAGCTTGTGTGGAGTGTCCCATTTTAATTTCTTCATTTTTCAGCTTTTTTCATATCAGTATTTTATTTATCGTAGCAGCAGTGAACAAATGCAGATAACATAAATTGCTTCTAAAATTTGATGGGAAACTTTGTTCCAAGCAGTGCTGCTAATGATAGTCTACCAGTGTGCTCCTGTGGCTCGTTCAGAACTCTGACCATGTGCATGCATTTCAGTAGGCCTGAGCAGTCCTATTCCATGTGACGGAGGCACATTGTATGGGACAGCTGTGCCCTGGGTGCTCTCCAGCAGACACAACTCCTACTCAAGTGATGGAGCAGTTCTGTGTAGACCTGTGCACTCCAGATACAAGGGGCATATGATGAACTGCATGGTGGGGGTACAAGAGGGCTAAATTAAGGGAAACAGGGAAGAAAGAGATGAGGACTAGCAGAGAAGACTGTAAGCAAAGTTAAAGAATCCCCCATAAGTGCTGTGGAAAAGATATGAACACACTGTGAACAGCAGTGTGAACTGCTGTGTGCTGTCACTGATGTGTGGAGGGCTGAAAGCTGCACTTCTTTCAAGGAGAGGTGGGGTGTGTGCATCTACAAGCATCCCTGTCCCTCTCTTTTCCTCCGCGCAAGTATGTGCCTATACAAAGGGAGTGTTTTTAATACACTCAGAAGTGGCACATTAAGGAGGAGCTGTGGCGATTTGTTTCTTTGTTTTCCTCCTGTTCATTGACATCTGGGATGAGGAAGAGGGGAACCTTGCACTATAAAGATGGGGTGCCTACAGAACTGAGCATTTAGGCCTGGAAATCCTTGTTTGGTTTTATTCTTAGCTTTGTTCTTGCATAGCTTCCTTAACTCCTATCAACTTCTGAAAACTATCAATTTGGGATACAGATACCTTGTGCTTAGCTGATATTGTACACACACATAGTTTTTCTGCAAGTCTGACCGAATTAAAGTGACGATTAGCAATTCAAGTGTAAAGCCACAACTTCTGTTTCTTCATATACATCTTCCAGTAGCATCTTTCTGTTCCCTGTGGTTAGAATTCAAAATGAGTTTTACTTCACCATCAAATTTCCCCTGACTGGGGAAGTAGAACTTCCACCTTGAGAAATGTATTCCCCTTGTCATCTTTTAGACAAGAAGCCATGTGCAAAGATGCAGTTCATCCAGAGAGGAGCAGAGTGAAGCAAATACAACAGTTTGAACATGAAAGCATGCATTTGTGTGGTTTTAAGCACTGGGGAAATCAATTGCTGGTGAGCTATGCTAGTGCATCACTTGAATCAGGTTTTATCACGCAAGTAGAAGCAGCAAGTTCTGCTTTCCCAGCTGTAAATCAGCCTCACTAGAAACATACGGCAGGATAAAGCTGCACAAACGTGGTAGAGGAAGCTGAGTTATGATTGTGCTGAACTAGGAAAGTGCCTGTAATATCTTCTGTCAGTGTTATGTATAGACCTTCTTTATTCATTTGTGTGCCACTTGCTGCTTGAGTGCGTAAGAAGGTCGGGGAGGTGGCTGCACATTTAAACAGATGAGGTAAAGCAGGTAAGTCATCCTTGGCTGTCCAACTTCTGCAGAGTTCAGAGAAAGAGTGGGTTGTTTGCCTAGGCTGGTTCTCTTGGCAACAGTAAGGATTCACTTTTGAAGCTTTTGAATAGAGTGAGACTTGGTTGATGTGGAAGAGGATGTTTGTGCAAGGGAACGCTTCTGTGTTTGCACATCAGGCACACATGGGGGACCAATGCTGTCAACAGTATGGGTGCTTTTCTTCAATGTCAGAGATGGGATAATAAATCACTCCTGTCAGAGTCACAGTAGAAGAAAGTGGTGTGGAAAAATGCATGTCAGAGCAGATGCTATGTTAAGTCATTTCCCTGAGTACTGTGTACCTTTGGTATGCTTTACTATGGAGAAGTTGTTTCACAGGAATACTTCTCACTAACTTCTCAGCAACTATCTGTTACAGGGTCCCAGAGAAAACCTTAGCTACGTTAGACATAACAGGTATATAGGTTGGCTGTAAACCAGGACAAACTGAATTCTCCTCCCTGCTTTTATCCTCAGAAAAACTGAAGCCTGGCCTGTTTCGAACATCTGCAGTAGTCCCCTCTTGTTAGCAGCATAAGAAGCAATAACTTGTGATTGCCTGATTTCTGTAGAATAAGAATATCATTAATACTTCTTCATTTTTTCAGAACTTCATAAGCAGAGTGTTCCTTTCATCGTTCTTTGACTATTAGTTTCTACCCTGAATCTTAGCTCAGATCTAATAAAGGAATGTGTAGGTTGCAGCTATCTAAGAATGCAAGAATTAACTGTAAAATACTTTCAAGACAGAGCATAGTCTGTTAGTTCTGTATCTGATATCTGATTTACGTTTTACATAAGCTCTAGAATTGCTCATTTAGGTATCTAAAATGCTGTGAAGCTTTTAAATCCAGGCTATGGGTATTTTCCTCTTGGCTGAATTGTTCGTGTGTTTGAAGATATTTTGCATAATGGGTGTTAGAGTTCAGTTCTAATTGATCATCCATTCTTGGACAGAGGGGGCAAAAATGAATACACGAGCTCTTTGATTGCTAAGATGAATACATAAAAAAGAATAGCGCTGGTTAAAATAGGAAATACACCCCTTTTAACATGAAACACCACTGGCTGGCTAATTGAGGACAATTCACTGCATTAGGAGGTACAGAGACCTCTCTCGTGTTTCAGCCCTGTGAAAAAAGGAGTCCTTAGGGACAAAAAGCTGGACATGAACCAGCAGCATGCACTTGCAGCATGGAAGGGCAACTGGGCTGCATCAACAGAGGAGTGGCAGCAGGGAGAGGGAGGGCCTTGTCCTCTTCTCTGCCCTCATGAGTCCCCATCTGGAGTATGGCATTCAGGCCAGGGGCCCCCAGCTCAAGGAAGATGTGGAGCTGTTGGAGCGGGTGCACAGGATTGCCACGAAGATGAACAGAAGGCTGCAGCACCTCTCCTGTGAAGAGAGGCTGAGGGAGTTGGGCTTGTTCAGCTTGGAGAAGAGGAGGCTGTGGGGTGACCTCACTGAGGCCTCCCAGTACTTAAAGGGAGATTACGTCCTTTCCAAGTGCTAGAAATTCAGCAGAAACAATCCCTGTTTCTCTGTTTCATTGTCCTCCTTACTTTTACTCAACACATCTCGCTTGACATGGAGAAGTAGCATATACATTACATTGTATTGCTACTTAGCCAAGGGGATGCTAAAACACACTCAGAGGTAAATAAGTGATGATCCCAATGTGTTTCTTTCTCAGTGTACTGAAACCTCCTGTGCTTTCTTGTTGCATAGTAAAGCTGAATACAATTACGCTGTGTGCAAAATTGGGTAGGGTCAGAGGAAATAAGACAGTGGGGCCATAAGAAATCAGATGCACAGCCCATCTGTGACAAGTTGCCTAACCTGAATGAATGTTTTTCAGTCTCTTCCCTCTGCATAAACCATAGCGAACTGGGTCTGTCAGACTGTTCTGGGCTGCTTGGAGGTCAGGCAGCTTGGATGGCAGCTGTCAGTCTGCCATGGGGTCAATGCTCCATTTTTGCAGACAGCCTTACCTTTGTGAAGGAGACTGTGATACCAATTTACTTTTACAGAGTTTTGAGACTTAGAGAGTTGTTACATAAAAATGTAAAGCTGAATGTAGTTGTAAATCTACTGGCTGTACTGAATTCTAGGTTCCCAGGACACAGAGGAACCTTTATTGAGCTGAGCTTTGTAATTCAAGGAAAATGTGGACCTTTGTTTTGTCTTTCATGTTCATTAGCTCTTCACATACGCTCTCAGTTATTGCCTACTGTGGTGGAATTGCCCCTCAGGGACAGCACAGTAATATCCTCATTCCTGATCTGATACTCAGGAAGCAGGCTCAGGGATGTCTCTCACTTGAAACTGTATAAATCGAAGGCTTGAAAAGATAACCAGGTCAAGGAAGAATGTCAGCTTGCGCTTTTTTTTTTTCTTCTCCTTTCTTTTAAGCATTTGACATAGGAAAAACAAGCCTATTTATTTAACTCATTTTTACCAGATGAGCAAGCCATTGCAATCTGTACTATAAAACTTTGTTCCCACTTTTTTTTCACAGTTGAAATAGCACTCTACCTAATAATACTGCAGAGCTCAGGAAGATGGAAAACTCCACTGAGTGTGGTGCTGGCTGCCTGCCCTTATCTGAATGTTAGCAGGCTAAAGACCTTACCGACAATTTACCACTAATTGCCAGATAGAACATCAAGAGAAAGCTATTGTAGAATCCACCAACACACTTGGGCCTACAATAATTACATCAAGAATTAATTTGATGTTCTAAACAGGTACATGGCTTTACAGTATTACTTCAGCCAAAACAGTAATTTTCTTTATAAGTCAATTTAAAGTATGGTTCTAGGGGTCAGTTTAAATCTGTAAAGCAGATAGAGGTATGGTTTCTTGTACTATTACTACATGTGACATCTTGCTGACTTCCAAGTGTGAACTTTACGAATCTTGAGGATTCTTCTGTATTTTATCAGGCTAAAGATACATTACAGCCAGCACTCTGGAAATCTGCCTTCACAGTGTTAGTCTGTATTTTCTTCTAGGGCTGTTGCGCTTAAGTTTCATGTTCTGACACAGAAAGATCTGTAACCTTGTGTGGAAAGACATATGTCTGATACCCTGTAGACTTCAGCCCCTTGCAGGGAGACAGTGTTCATCTCAGTGGTGCTGTTGTAGAGATAGTGAGCTGAATTAACTATTAGAAGAATGTGCAGAGCTGCCTTCCAACAAGACCTACCAACAGTTTTCCATCGTTCCCTCAGCTTCTACTGCAGCTCGTGTGAAACATGGCCTAATTTTATTTTGACGTTTGTGGAGCAGCCCAGCTGATTTCTGTAATATTTTTTTAACAACTCTGTGTATGATTTGAAGGCTTATTTCCCTAACAGCTCCTCATTTCCTACACTTCCATCAATGAGATTTCTCTGTGAGTGTGAAACACTGCATTACTGCTCATACAGTTTGACAGAGGGATTCACTGTACGGAGTTACAAATGGTTGTTACTTGTTAGAGCACAATATCAAATTACTCAATTGAGAAGATCTCAGAGCAAGTGGAGCAATTGCACAACACAGCACACGGTGATTTCATTTTATTTTATTTATTTATTGTACAAATAAACATGAAACTTAAAGAAACATTAATGTGATCAGCACTTGAGAAGGAGCATACCTGAACAGAGCGTGTTCCACTTAGGTGCTACACTCATTGCTGTACTGGAATTACCATGTGTAATGACAAAGCACGCTATCTAGCTATGAGGGCTGCTCCAAAAGTAATGCCTTCTATGTTGCTATGTTGATGGTGGTATGGCAGTAGAGGTCGAGGCTTCCCAGTATTCCATTACATTTTGTTGCTGTGTGGCAGGTGTCAGCAGAGGGGCAGTCTGACAAGAAGGCTTCTGATATGGAAGTGTATATGAGGTAAAGGTGTGTCACTGAATTCCTCCATGTGGAAGAAATGGCACCCGCTGACATTCATTGACACTTGCTGAGTGTTTGTGGGGACCAAACAGTGGATGTGAGACGATGCATTTCAGCAGTGGCAACAGCAAAGACAAGCCATGTTTTGGGTGGCTCTGCACTGCTGTCACACCACACAGTGAAGAGCATCTCTATCAGCTCATCTGCACAAATCAATGGATTATGACCAGGGAACAGTGTACATAGCTGAATATCAGCTTCAGTGTGTTAGAAATGATAGTGGCAACGTTGAGATATTGCAAAGTTTGCACCAGATGGGTCCCACAAATGCTCTCATGGGAACAGAAAGAACATCGTATGCAAGTTTATCGGGACCTATTGAATGAGGCTGAAAGTGACAGTTTCCTGGATCACATCATTACCAGTGATGAGATGTGGTGTCAAAACAGCACTCCATGGAGTGGTGACGTGTGAATTCCCTATTAAAGAAAAAAACTGAGAAGCAGTCCTCAGCAGGTAGAGTGATGTGCAGTGTCTTTTGGGATCAGAAATGGGTGATCCTGCTGGATTTCTTGGAATCTGGATGAACTGCATCATGACACTGACTAAGCTGAAGTCTCAAACTTTCAGAGTCAGGCCAGAGAAGAAGACAACCTTGCTTTTGCAACACGGTAATGCCAGGCCCTGTACTATCCTGAAGACCCACATATTGCCATAATTGACTTGACTCACATGCCACATCCTCTGATAGTCCAGATTTGGCACCTTCTCTCTTCCATCTGTTTGGGCTGATGAAAGATGGACTCTGGGAGCAACAGTGCTGTCACAGCAGCTGTGAAACAGTGGGTCACTTCGGTTGGGCAGATTTTACAAGCCTGTCATGCAGGCTCTTGCTGGAGGAAATGCACAGCTTATTGTGGTGACTGTTGAGAAAGAGTGTTTTGTAGCTGAGAATTTGCTCTATCAAATAGTGTTATTGTGCTCTTTTTGATCTATTGTAGTTTCCATGGAAGTAAACAGGAGGCATTACTTTCAGAGCAAACTACAGAGTTGTTTGAATGGTTCGTAATGGTGGAGTAGCTGTATCCTTACAGGAAAGATTTGAATTACAGGGTACTATACGTGATTTCCTGTTGTGTGAGCTCAGCTTTAAGACATAAATCTTAGAGGAATTTTTACAAAGAAAAGCAAATGCAGAGAGAGGATGTTTATCTTTAAAAGGGATTGTGCAACAATCCCAGGAGCCTCTTTTACTCGGGGAAGTGTGGCCTGTGTCGGACTGCATTACATGGAACAGGGCAGCAGCTTGTACAATAGGCTTTCCTAGCTGACTCTTCACCTCATCGGAGTTCAGTCAGGGCAGTATGAAATCCTGGACACGTGGTAACAGACTAGATGCTTAGTTACCTACTTCAGCATTCCTGTTGCTTCTGAGCAAGCTCTTGTTTCATCTTGCTGGGCTCCTGGCAGCATAAATGCTCTTTTTCAAAGGGAGGTGGTATGTACCATTTCACCACAAAAAATGTGGAGAGGCAGCTGCCTGAGTAATTCCAAGCAACCTGCTCTTCTCCATGAGCACTGTGCAGACCTGTGCAAGAAACAGGCCTTGGTCCAAGCGAGCTGCTCAGGCACAGACATTCCTGCCCTATGTCCCAGTGGGCTCTTTTGCACCTCTTCTGTTGGAGCTGCAGGCACTGGGGAATGGGCTCTGCATGGTGGCATCAAGGCTGAGTAGCTCTATTTGCAGAGTGACTCACTGAGACAAGAGCATGCTTTCTGCAGCATGGGCATTTCCTCTCCTTCCAGAAAAAGTCTTCTTTGGTTTCTGGAAGAGCCCCGGAGTGGAATGGCAGGGTCACCAGGATACTCTCTGCTTATTGCTGTTACAGTGTAAGGGACATCGCTGTTGATCGTCATCTTTCCCCTCCATGCCACTCTGAGTTCCTTTTGTCCTTTTTGAACCACAAAGAAAAAGAGACTTCAAATAACCTACAGTCTGAACACAATGCTAGTCAAGCATTAATCACATTTGGAACACTTATTTTAACTTAACTGAGGGGGAGGAGGTTTCTCTTTTAACAGACAAAAATAGGTTTTTTTTTTGTCAAGAACATTACTAGAATGTTCATAGAATCATTGAATGCTTTGAAGGGACCTTAAAGCCCACCCAGTCCCAACCCTGTGCCACGGGCAGTGCCACCCAGCAGCTCAGGCTGCCCAGGGCCCATCCAAGCTGGCCTTGAGTGCCTCCAGGGATGGGGCACCCACAGCTCCTCTGGGCAGCTGTGCCACAGCCTCACTGCCCTCTCAGTAATGAATGTTAGAGCGTGTAAAAAGTCAGTCCCTCTTCTGCTTATAAGCTCCCTTTAAGTCCCTTTAAGTTCCTTAAAAAAGTACTAAATATAGCAAATATTCTATTTTATTTTTATATTGCCCATGCCCATGCAATTGATGTTTTTGTAAGGGCCATGGCAGGCAAAGCATTCATTTTCAGCTTCCTTCTTTCCTTAGGAAGCTGCTGCTGCATTCCTGCATGCTGCAGTAGAGCCGTGCTTGGCACAGCCTGTGCCACGCGGTGCATGGCTGTGGTAGCAGTCCACACTGCCTCCTGCCTGTCTGAACACGACTCCCCAGCTACGAGCCAGCCTCTGCGTGGGGAAAAATGCACAGCTTCAAACTGATAATGACGCATTGCAACCAATAATATGCCTTACTCATCTCTTCCTACTGAGTTTCTTGTCCAGGCTGCTTTGCCTGACAGACCAGCCCAAGCAAATAGGAATATATAATATTGAAGTGTATTTTTTTAATACAAAGGAATTTGTGTCTGGACACTTAAGTATGGGGCAATAGTTGGTGAAATATTTCTTAGCAGAAGGGATTGCATGCTTTGCTCTTGATGCCTGACACATCTGTGTGTGTTGAAGAAGCTGCTGGAGGAGACTGGGATTAGAACAGGTCTTTTCACACTGCCTCAAAGTACATGAGCAAATGGTTTTGTGGGCTGAACGTCTGAATGCTTTGGCTATGTGGGATTTAGTGAATCCTTAATGAACTTGTGGAACAGAGGAGACAGTGGCTTTGCAGTTACTTTGTGGTTTTAAATAAACACAAACTTCTGACAAGCTGCAGTTGCTATAAGCAGGATTTCTGGCATTGAACATTTCTCTCATCCAGCTGGAAAGCAAAACAAAACCCAGTGTTAATTAAGCAATCCTATTACCTTTATCTTTGCATCCCCTTAGAGCTAACAAAACGGAAGCCTCTTGAAAGTGTCAATTAATCTGCAGGATGGTAAAGCCAAACACAGGCATTGGTGCTGCATTGCAGCTCAGCCTTCAGGAAATGCAGCGCCGTTAATCAAGCCGTGCTGTTACTTTGCATTTGAAGAATCCATTGCCAATTAAAATGTAATCCAGTCTCTCAGCTTGTACTGAATTGCAGCAGTCCCTGATGCAGTCGCTGTAGCCCTTGTCCTCATGATGTCACCGGCTGCGGTCCCCCCAGGGGACACACAGGCTCTCAGTGCTCACTGGCAGCTCCTTTGCTTGTGTTTCCTGCTGCAGGCGGGCTGCACTTTCTTCCCTGCTCTGCCTTCGTTTTAATCTGCTTGGGTTTTAAATATATCATGAGCAGATGGATGTCCCACTGATGCTACAGAGAAAAGGATGGCTGTTGTGACTGACAGGGGAGCTGAACAGTTTGTTCACCGGGCGTGCAACGCATTTCACTGTGCTAGCATATTTATAAACACGCTGTATTTTAACTGGGTGATCTCATTGCCTCTGTGGAAGAAGGGTTATAAAGACACATGCTGGAGTCTTCATGTGTAAGGGAAAAACATGGCCTCGGCGGCTCATGGAAAAAAAACACGTTTATTGCCAAAATGGAGCTGTTGAACTGGAGCCATTTCTGGAGATGCAAGAGAGAAGTGTTGTGCTTGATGTGGAAATGCTAGACTGAGTGCAGCTGGGCTCATCTCAAATGGAATTGAACTTTTAAAACAGTTTTAAGTGGGGAACAAAAAATGTGGAAAAAAAAGTCTTCTGTAAGATACAGAAACAAGCAAAAATCCCTGCACTGCATTGGAGCGGGTGAAGCAGCACTAGGTGCGTCTGAATCAAACGTGCCAGCAGATGAGCAGTGCTATGAATAACAAACTTTCTGGTTATAGTAACAGCTGTGATGGAATATATTTGTGCTGTTTGTACAAATCATGCTAAATGAAACATGATCAAAGTGTGGAAAAACACAGTTGGGTTTCTCCAAGTAAACCTAGCTCAGCCTTGGACACGCAATATCAGTATTTGCTCTCACAAAGATTCCTTATTTGCTGATTTCTGCAATGCTGCAGATGTACAAGGCATTTCTGATGGAACACCTCTCATACAGTTTCTCCTGTGAGAAAAGTTTGAGAGGTCTGAGGCTGTTTCACATGGAGAAGAGAGGGCTCCGGGGAGATCTGAGGGCAGCCTTTCAGAACCTGAAGGGGAACTGCAGGACAGAAACGGTCAGACTCTTTAGTGAGGACTGTGGTGATAGAACAAGGGGAAATGGCTGCAGGCTCAAAGAGGCTAGATTTATGTTGCATATAAGGAAAAAATCTTTTAAAGCGAGGGTGGTGAGGCACTGGAGCAGGCTGTCAAATATGGTTGATGTCCCGTCCCTGGAGACTTTCAAAGCAAGGCTGAATCAAGCCCTGGGCAATGATCTAGCTGTTGTGTCCCTGTTCATTGCAGGGCAGTTGGACTAGATGGCCCTTAGAGGTGTCTTCCAGCTCTGAGGATTCTATGATCCTATATGCAGCAGAAATTTACAGTGTTGAAGTACTCTGTGATATTTTTGCCTTCTCACCATGAAACCACTTGGAGGGATGCATGTGTGAAACATGGTTTGTTTTGCTTGTTCATGGCCCAGCGTAGCTGTGTGTACATATGGTGCACACAGAGAGGAAGTATTTTCTCTGTTTCTTCACTGGTCTCACCTCATTCCCCAGGGAAATCCAAACCTGAGCCATGCAGCCTCCAGAGGCATGGCTAGAAGGTAGGAAGCAGTTTTTTCTATAGGTAAGATAGACACAAAAGCCTGTAAAATAACTGATGCGCCTTGTGAGATATGATGAATAGGGATATTACAAGTAACACTGCACCAAAACCGTTAAACTTGGCTGAAGTTTCAGAAATAAAGGGATGTTGGTCACAGGGGACTGGGAGAAAAGAAAGCCTTTGAAAAGAGAAGTTAATGTTCGTGTCTGTCTGCCTTGTAGGTACATACGTTCTGACAACTGCCCTGCTGCCCCTCCTGGAAAAAGAAGCTGATGCCAGAGTGGTAAATTTGTGATGCTCTTTTTTGGGAAGCGTTGTTGTAATGTCCCTTTCTTGTGGTTTGTGGCAGCATCTCTTTGCCTTTGTTAGCAATGCAGGATTATGTATTAATCCATGAGCACCTCAAGTATCCTCTTGGATTTTGCCAGCAGCCAGATCCTTCTCCAGTTCTTGCCTGCTGCTCTGAACCCTTCATTGGAAAGCAGAGTAAAATATTTCCTCTGGAAACTTTCCTTTTCTCTTGCCCTGGGGCTAGTTATCTCCTGCAGTGTAGTACAAAATGCTAATAACAGGAGCCTAGGCTTAAAAACCTTTATTGGCTTTGGTATTTGGTATCTAGAATAGGACAGAAAATACATTTCTAACATAAAATTTCCTAAGTTTTATGTAGTATCTCGTTTCTAATTAGCTTAAATAAATGCTAAAGGTATACATTACAAATAGTGCTGTTTTCTTTCTCCCAATTACACTTCAAAAGGAAAAAAGACAAAGAGATCCCTGATGGAGTCGGACACCATTTTGAATGAAAATCAGTTGTCAGAATGTGGCCTGAAGACCACACTTCATGCATGAGCAATGACACTGGGGAGTTGTTTGCTTTTTCATTCATTTGTTTTTCATTCATTTGCTTACAGGTAACTGTCTCTTCTGGGGGCATGCTGGTTCAGAAATTAAACGTGGCTGACTTGCAGTCAGGAAGTGGGACATTTGATGGAACTATGGTGTATGCTCAAAACAAGGTAAGCCCTGGTTTTTAAAATAAAGCCTAGCACCTGTTTGCTTGGTGACCTAAACCATCTGCTTTGCATAAAGCCTTCACACACACACACACACACACATACATACATACACAGAGTTCACTGTGGAGCTCCCATTGCATCCAACCTGGTCTGAGATGCATAACCTTCTGTTGATATCATGCACTTACGGTGCACACCACCTTGCAGGGGGAGTGTGGCTTTGTGGTATGGCAGTTGTGATGGTCTCTGACAAAATTACCCACTGAACCCCATGGTCTGAGTGAGCAAGGATATTTTTCTGCTATACATAAATGCTTTGCTATAGCACACTTGGTGTAGTTTGTTTCCTTGGGAACAAACACTGTGAACAGGCTATCGGACTTGATGCTAACCTGGCTGTTTTTGCTCTATTCTAGAGACAGCAAGTTGTCTTGACAGAACAATGGGCAAAAACTCACAGAAGCATCCATTTCTCTGTTATGCACCCAGGCTGGGCAGACACTCCAGGTATCATCTGCCTGACACTCTCCTTTTTTTTCCAGACTAGTCTAAAAGCAAACAGAAGAGAGACTTTGTGCTGAACTTCTCTAGCAGGTGCAGTCATTACTTGGCTCTGAACTGGCACTTGGAGTAGTTTTGTACCCCCTTGGTAGTCCTATCCTTCACAATGTCTGCTGTCTGTGTGGAGCTGGAGAATAATAAAGGGCTGCAAATGATTCCAGCCCCACGCAAATGCACAGAAAAGCCCCAGTGCTTTAAACTAACCTCTAAACATTTGTGACGGGACTGTTAAACACATGGAAACTGCTTCTGCTCCTGAAAGCACCAGCAAGCACCAGCAAGCACCAGCATGGAGATGTTGTAAGCTTTCGAGGATGTACAGCAAACACTAGCATGCATCATGTGCATGCCTTTTTCCTCTGCTCTTCCCCTAAACATTTATAGCCATGGAGAAGCAGTGTGCTTGGCTAGACAGCTCTGACTGAGCTGCAGCTGTTGGTTACTGCCTGGCTCAGCAGGAGGGCCAGCATGCAGGTTGTGTTCTGCAGTATATTCCCAGCCCCTCACACCCCGACTTGGGCTGCAGACTAGCAATCCATTATGTTTGGTGTTTTTTTTTTCCTCTGGGGACACAGTTTTCCAGATTTGTTTCTTACAACAGAAACATTTAAACCCACCTACTTTATGCTCGAAAATGAATCTTTCCAAATCTTAGTGTTACTTTTGCTTTAAAATTTATTTATTTTGCACATCATTTGTGTGTTCCCAAACCTAATGATCTTTAACGTTATGCCACCTTGGACTCTCCAATCCCCTTGTTTATTTACAGCTGCAGGGGACAGGCCTTCTATCATCTGTTGTACAAAATATAAATCATCCAGTGTTTAAACACTGAATACATAGTTAGTTTCACAATATAATTTTGAAATACCGTGCTGCAATTGACTTCCTAAAACTGATGTGAAAATAAGAACTAAAAATTTATCAGAATACCTGTTTACTTGGTATTTCTATTTCCCCTCTGTTTAACTTCCTCGGAATTGGATTGGAAACCTCCCACTGATCCTGTTCTAACCTCCTGGTAGTTTTCTCAGTGCAATTTGACCCAAACAAATGCTTGATCATCCATCAGCTTAACACTATTCCACCGTGGTCACCATGTGCCTGGCTATGGGGAAATACTTTCATTAACTTTGAGATGCCTTCCCTTCATTGTACACTCACAATGGCAATTTTAAGCATTTTTTTTAACCATAAAAGCCTTGCATGGCAGCCCACCATCCCATTGTTCTCTCTAGCTGTGAGGTCGTCGATGCCAGACTTCTATCAGAAGATGAAGAACAGCCTGCGCACGGAGGCACAGGGAGCTGATACTGTGGTGTGGTTGGCAGTATCATCTGAGGCAGCCAAATTACCAAGCGGCCTCTTCTTCCAAGGTAAGAGTGTCGTTGCATATCAATGGAGTCTGCTAAACTGCCTGCAAGGTAAGATCCTAATCTGGCCTGGAAGGGGATGAAGACTGGACCGGGCGGCTGATTTTCAAAGGGTAAAGCGTTTCTCAAAGTTATTCCTAGACTAAAGGTTTAAGTGAGCACTGCATAACCAAAGAAAGACTGTGTTAAGCTGTTGTGTTCCTCTTTTGTCTTCTGAATCAGCTCAGAGACTTCAGAGCATTTCCTTAGGGAAATTTTTTAAGTGGATATGTTTTTTAAGTGAAGGTGGCAGGACTGTGGCAAGGGAAGGTAAATCACAGCAGCCAAAACTGCATCTTTTACGATACTGGGAAGGTAGCAGCCCTCTCACAGGGTGCTGAGGGTTGGCTGTGCTTTGACAGGCTCTTCCTTCCTAGCTCACCATGCTCACGTGAAAAAAGAAAGCCAGGCAGAGACTTGAGCACGGTGGCTTTTTTGGCATTAATAGCATAGTGAATGTAAATGGGAGAAATAGGCCAGAGCCTCTTTTCTCTCAGACAGATGGCAGGCACCTTCGTGGAAACAGCTGAAAGCATAGATGTCTCAGTGGTGCTGCAGGCCACTCCAGTGGGAGAAAGGCAAAGCTCAGGATAATTGCTTACAGGCACCTCACACTGTTGGATGTCAGATCCCGATTCACTGGAGTTTCTAGTTGGAGCATGCAGAAAGTTTGGACTTTTTGAGCTGGGTTGACTTTGTCCTTTCTGTCCCCTCCCAGGCATCACGCAGGGTTGGTATACTTAACCTGACCTTTTCTGTGTCTTCATGTGGTGCATGCAGAAATGACACCTCCCAGCCGGTAGTTCCTCTCCGTAGCACCAGAGTTGCCTTTTTTATACTCCTGTCACCTCCTGCTGGGCCTGACCTCTGCTCAGTTCTTTTACTCTGGATCAGAATTCCAGCACACTCTTGCTTCTGGCCTTGGTTAAACTCTGGCCTTGGTAAACAGGAAACATGCCTTGGCTCTTCAGCTGTAGGTAATGACTTCTGAGAACTTCGGCATGACTGCTCTTGAGATTGCAAGGGAACTCTTGCACTGTATGCTTACTGAACAGAGATAGTCATTTTTTTCTCTCCCTCAGTGCCCTGTGGAAACCACAGGTTAGAGTGTTAGGCCTTTGGCCCCTTCAGTAAAGGGCTTCATGTGCTAGAGTCAGTACAGACTCTTCTCCCCTGGTCCTAGATGGCCATTTCCTGAGTCAGTAACACCTTCCCTCCATTTCCTCTGTTCCCTTTGAGTGGAAACTAGAGCCAGCATTTCTTTTTCCTGAGGAAAAAAAATGGGAGGTAAGAACATGACTCGTGCAACCAGAATTCTCAGCATCTGCCAAAATAAATCAGAAATGCCTGACAGAATCCTGCTTTCCAGAGGCTGGAAGCATCCTCTCCATGATACTGAGCTCAGCTTTCACACATAGTTCCCAAACTTGAACACAAGCTTCTTGAAATACCCCATCAGTTAGGAAGCTGTACACGTTCAGTGACAGTGAAGGAAATGTTCCTCTGCCTGTTCTTCCTCCTTGGGTTTCCATGAGCAGAGGTTATGTGCTGTGTGCAGCCAGTTACAACATTTGCCCTTAAGAGAGCAAACATCTCTGCTCCCCTGGGAAGCCTGGATGGTTTTCAGAGAAATCTGCTGCCCACTGTTGGAACAGCTTATTCTCTAGTCTCAGCTGGGTAATGCAGAACTTGGACTTCGTAAGCAGAGTAACAGTGCTGTGTCATTGCTCTCACAGTTGTTTCATAGACATCTAAAAGCACTGTCATAAGGTTCCTCAGCTCCAGAGAGCATGCTGCTTGAGAGGAAAAAAAAAACCCTTCAAACTGACAGTGATACAGCTGCATTTACACAGAGTGAGCGAGGAGACCAAGATACGGAAGGCCAGACAAAGTATCACACTGAGCAAGTTTGGTCAGGCATCTTCATTGTGGGTACATGTTACTTCTGGCAACTGAGTAATTCACAGAAGTTCTTCAGCATGCAGAATTTAACCGTTTATTTTTTAGGATGAAAGTAAGATTTTAAAGGTAGAAAATAATCCAAACTACAAAGTCCCAACTGAGAAATTTGTGTAGCACTAGAAACGTTCTCCATCAGACAGTGAAAAGCCTTTTCTGGTGCAGGAAATGGAGCTTCAACCTTTAAGAATTGTCACAGTCTCCTGGTCTAACAGGAGTTAAACTCATGACAGAGAGCAGGCATAAACCCCACAGTAAGGCCTTCCTTTATCCAGCTGCAAATGAGATCTCACTCAACCCTCTGAGTCATGTTGTATAAAAGGGCAATTAATCTGGTTCCAGGAAACAAATGAAATTAATTTCTGGTTTGGAATATGTATATAACTAATGAAGAGCATAGCAGAAAAATCTCTTTTTTGCTTGAGGAGGTAGATAAATATACCCATTAAGACTTTTTCTTTCCTTCTTTCAGACAGGCAGCCAGTCCCTACACACCTACCCTTAGCAAGAACCCACAGCTCACCAGGGGATGAGGAGAAGCTAATGGAGGTGCTGGAAGAATTCTCCCAGAAGTTCAAATCCACTTCTCCAGGGTCTCCTCCATGTTGCTGAAGATCATGGAGTGGATCCTCTTGAAAGCTATGCTAAGGCACATGGAAAAGAAGGAGGTGATATGGAACAACCAGCATAGCTTTGCCGAGGGCAGGTCCTGCCTGACCAACTTTGTTGCTTTTTATGATGGTGTAACTGTGTCAGTAAACAAGGGAAGAGCCACTGATGCCATTAATCTGGATCTCAGTAAGGCCACAGTCCCCCATAACAGCTTTCTCTCCAAATTGGAAAGAGACGGAATACCCCGTAACATTCTCCTCTCCAAAGTGGAAAGATGGATTTGATGGGTGGACGGCTCAATGGATAAGGAACTGAGATCATACCCAGAGAGTGGTGATCAGTGCCTCAGTGTCCTGATGGAGGTCAGTGACAAACAGTGTCTGTCAGGGGTCTCTTCTGGGACCAGAACTCTTTAACCTCTTCATTCATAAGCAGTGGAGTCAAGTGCACTCTCAGCAAGTTTGCAGATGATGCCAGGCTGTGTGGTGCAGTTGATACACCTGGAGAATGGGATGCCATTGAGAGAAACCTAGACTGGCTTGAGTAGTGGGCCCAAGAAAACCTCATGAGGTTCAATAAATCCATGTCCAAAGTCTTCCACCTGGGTTGTGGTAACCTCTGCTATCAGTACAAGCTGGGGGATGTAAGGATGGAGCTCTGGGGGTACTGGTGGATGGGAAGCTGGACATGAGCCAGCAATGTGTCCTCACTGCTCAGAAATACAACCCTATCCTGGGCTGCATCCAAAGCAGCGTGGTCAGAACTCATGGGAGGTGATCCTGTCCCTCTGCTCTGCGCTGTGAGGCCTCACCTGGAGTACTGTGTCCAGATGTGGAGTCCTCAGCACAGGAGAGACATGGAGCTGCTGGATTGCATCCAGAGGAGGGCCACCAAAATGATGCAAGGGGTGGAACACCTCTCCTGAGAGGACAGGCTGAGAGAGCTGGGGCTGTGCAGCCCGGAGAACTGGAACAGGTTGCCCAGAGATGTGGTGGATGCCCCATCCCTGGAGAAATTCATGGTCAGGCTGGATGGGGCTCTGAGCTCCTGGTGGAGCTGTAGGTGTCCCTGTTCACAGCAGGGGGGTTGGACCAGATGGCCTTTAGGGGTCCCAACTCAAAAAAATCTGTGGTTCTTTGATCTTAGCATCACTGCTGACACAACATAACCACAAAGCTTTTAATGACACACTAACAGTGCTGAAGTGTAGCTGTAGAGGAGGAGAGGTAGGATACTATCGGGCTGTTAAAAATAAACTCTATTTCAGGTGTGCTTGTAGTGGGGAATGGTGGTGCCTGCAAATTTGTTCTGTTCCTGAGAGTCTCACCCACTGTGAATATGCATCTGCTGTCTCAAGACACAGTAAGGGCGTGGTCTTTGGACAGAAAACTTGTGAAGCACTGAAATAAAACAGAAGTGACAGCTCTGAGTTTTGTGAAGTTGACCAAAATCTTCCAAATGATTTAGCACACACAGAAATGCAGAGGACTTCAGAAGTCTCCAGGATAGAAACAGTTAAAGTTTCAAAGGATATTTAAACACTGTATTTGACAGGGTGGTGGCTTCCTTCAGTGTATGAAGATGACGAGGCTCAAAAGTGTTACTGGGAATGCAGAAACTCTTGCATCGCTTGCTTAGTTTAAATGGAAGGATTCTTTACAGCCTTCAGTTTCTATAAATCAGTGCTGGTATGCAGAAATGATCTGCATCCTCATGTTTAAACTGCAAGAATTTAGGAACACGGCCAAATGCTTTCCACATTACTTTATGGAGCCAGGACTGAATATTATCCTATTTATGTCAAGACACTGTGAAGTAGGAGGCTTTTAACACATTCCACGCCCAGACGTGGTTGGATCCTGCCCCTTCAGGAAGCAGAGAAACGGCTCCATGACTCGAGGCATGAAAACCAACGGCTAAGCCGTGTGTGCTTGCCGTTTCTGTGGAAGATAAAGGAAGTGCTTTATCATCATGAATGGAGTACGAAGGGAAAGGGAAAATGGGGAGGCACAGGTTTGAGAGGAGAACTCCATCTCCTGGTAAGAGAGTTGTAATCTGCCTGGAACTGCTTTATTTGCAAACAGAGGGTGGAATTTGTCTTACCTGGGCTGTGGAATTACTCATTGGAATTCTCACTCTAAATCAGTGGAGAGAAAACAGGCTCCTTTGCGGTGATTTATTGGAGCTGGTTTAAGAAAGCCTTACATTTCTGCATCTTTCTACTGACTGTGAAGACAACCAGCTCGTACAAAGACATGCAAGTGGGATTATCTTTATCTTTCATACTACAGATGTCTTGCAAAGCCAAGATTGCTAACAGCAATGGTGGTAATGTGTTTTTCTCCTGAGCCAATTGTGCTTGCTGGCAAACTGCATCCAAAACCCAACAAAATTGCACTACTGTTTCTACACATGGCTGTGGATCAGCATGGTAAGGCAAAGGAACTAGAAATAAAAATATCAAGTGTCCTTTGGAGCTCTGTACAATGACTGTAGCTAAAGGCCATGCTGATGGGTGAAGAACACATTACGTTCACATAATTTTTTCACCTTAAAGATCATCCATTTCCAACCCCCTGCCATGGGCAGTGCCACTCACCAGCTCATGGCTGTGAGGAAACCCCATTGCGGCCTTGAAGGCCAGTACCTGAAGGGAGCTTACAAACAGGGAGACAATTTTTCACAAGGTCTGATAGTGAAAGGACAAAGGGCTTTAAACTAAAAGGGGGGAGATGATTTAGATTAGATCTTAGGGAGAAATTTTTTGCTTAGGGTGATCAGGCTGTGGCACAGCTGCCCAGAGGAGCTGTGGGTGCCCCATCCCTGGAGGTGCTCAAGGCCAGGCTGGATGGGGCCCTGGGCAGCCTGAGCTGCTGGGTGGCACTGCCCATAGCACAGGGTTGGGACTGGATAATCTTTAAGGTCCCTTCCAACCTAAGCTGTTCTGTGTGTCTATAAATGTAGCTGTTGAAAACAAAGCCTAACTGAAAGGCTTAAGAAGTAACTACATTTCTCAGTCTAGTAGCTGCAAAGCTAATAAAGACAATATATGCTTCAGTGTTTAAGTCAAGTTTCTTCACAGCTCTGCAGAAGAAAAGTTTAATGACTTAATTATACTTAGATGGTTCATAAAATAACCCAAAGTGCACTTTAACATATATTAATTACACATTCTTTCCTGATTTATTAAAATAGCTTATATTTTTCACTTTAGTCACAGCTTATGGTAGAAATAATGCCATAAAACTGCTTTAATCCAAGTTTAGTTATAATGTGAAAGAAGAGACAGATATTGTGGTTTAAGAGCCCTTAAAATTTAAAGTAACGTTAAACACAGGTCAGCAATTAGAAACTGAATCTGCAATCTCCCACAGTACTGCTGTTACGTCCCCAGTTACGCTTTATTTCACCCTTTTCCACAAGAGCTGATGAGGTACATCACTGCAAAGCCAGTGAGATGCTTTGTGTTAATGCAGTCAGAGTGAATTGCACCTGCATCTGAGCAAATGCATTTAGCATCACCTAAACAAATTCTAGGGGTGAGAGAACGATGGCATCCAGTGATGGACTACCAGGAATAGAAGGCTGTCTGAATTCCTGCTAAGCACTGCACAATAGCGACTGTGAACACACCTGCTCTATAGGAGCTGAAATACAGACACAGCAGCTGCTCTTCCTTCCCTCCTCCTTCCATGCTCAGCCCAACACTTCTTGTATCGGCTTTCAAGCTGACATGATCCTGACCTCAGTTGTTTAATTATTCACATTCTGAAGGCTTTCTTGTTTTTTGTTTTTTAATGCCACCTAGTCAGAAAGGTCATTGTGCTTTTGAGATTCCCATGTCACCCATCAGCAGTGCAGCAGGGCTGACTGCAGCGATGCAGATGCCGCTGAAACGTTCCTCAGACTTCACTGTACATTTTAGGTGACCCATGAAGCAGATGCCTGGTGACCATGTAAAGGGCATTTCCTCTTTTCCTAAGGTCCTAAGGGCCGTGTTACTTCTTTGTTAAAAAAAAAAATAGTCTACGATTGACTAAAGGTTTAAACACTTATAGTCTGTATTTAAAGGATGGGGCATTCCCATTTCTACCTCACTATTGCAGAGTAATCTGCAATGAGCAACTGTTGCACCAACGTACCCACCAGCTGTGCTGTCCTAACTGCCCACACTCACACTGCTTCTGGTTACTGGTGAAAACGTTCAGGGATGCCCCATCCTGTTCAACAGGATTCAGGTGTGAAGTTAGATATGCTGCGCTTGGGCTCAAAGGAAGGAGTTTTCCTGTAGAGTCCAGTGTGAACTCTAAAAAAAACTATCTAAAATCAGGGCTGGTCAATGTCCCCCCAATGGCTTTTGTTCTCCGTCAAGGCACAACCTAATGCACAACCTACCAAGAGGCACAGCCTGGCTGAAGGGTTTCCAGCCTGCAGCACTTTCTGTGCCAACCCACATACAAACAGGGTAGATACTGCAGCAACTGAGAATTCCTTGGAACTGGAAAAATGAAAAGGAAACTTTGGGGTGAGGCAGATTGGGCAGCTCACAGCCCAGCCAGCCTGCTTCCCTTGGTAGCTGACACACTGCTGGGTTTGTACACTGAAAAGAAGTGACACTGTTTGCTCATGGGACAGTTGTCAGTTCTGTGCCAACCACCTGACCAGGCAGATGAATGAGACCAGTGAAACTCGCAACCTGAAGTCCTTGTTACAAATCAACACAGGCACAGAGAAGGAGAACAGGCAGGAACGGATGGAAATACCTCAGGGAACTGGCACTGTTTATCCAGTTACTAGTTATTCAGTTGAAGATGCTTAGTTCTGTGAAGGAAGGGGAGTGGGAATTGTTACAAGACAATTAGCAGGAAAAGATGGTCACATTGTTGAGCAACACTCCTGGAAACACTGACCCCGACAAAAGCCAGGAAGATTTTCCCTGTCAAGTCCCCAGACTCTGAAAGACAGTGAACTTCATGTGGTTCTGACCTGATCACGTAATTGTTAAGCTTGGAAAAGACCTCTAAGATCACCAAGTCCATCAGCCCATCCCACCATGCCCACTCACTGTGTCTCTGAGTGCCATCTGTGCTCGAGCTCCAGGCAGGGTGGGTGGGGAGGAAATAGCTTTTACGCAACATCGGAAGCAGTGGTGAAATCTTCAAGAAACTATTTTGAAACCGGTGGTAATTACTGAATATAAATCATGTTCATGTACTCATTGTTGCTGAAACTTCAGTGATTGCTTGGTGATGGCAGCCCCACAGAATTTGCTTGTATCAGGACAAAGAAGAGGTGCTAATGGGTCCTTCATATCCGAGGGAAGCCCTGCCCCGTTAGAACCCATTTGTACTTGGTTGGCATCTGCAATGATGCCTCACTAAGCAGGGATGGAAAAATTGTGCAAAACTGCAGAAAGTTGAGGTTAGATAAACACTAAAGCAAAGAACGAGAAAGGGAGATCTTCATAGGGTCAGTCTAGCACCTCATCACAGGCACAGCTCGCGGTTTCTGGATCCTGATGGAGGCTGTGGCCAACTGGTAGTGCTAGAACAGAGGGTGGTTCAGCTTTGTACGGTTCTGATATTTCCATTTAACTTTATATATATATTTACAAACATTTTTTTGGCGGCAGACTGGGCTCTCTTGTTTTCACTTTGAGTTCAGCGTCCCCTCGACTGAAATCTGAATGTCCTTGAACTCAACTTCTTTCTGTTCTTAGCAGCACCATGTTGTCCAGCAGCAAATGTTTCAGAGATGGCCAACAACCAGTCGCAATGGAAAATTTCTGCAAGCTGGGAAATGTATGGAAAAGTCACATGTAACCACACAGTGTTAATCGCTGCAACTGAAATCCCAGAACTTTGGTTGTTTGTTTACTGCTGAGGGGCAAATATTTCCCGCCAAATTTCATACAAGGTTTTGAAGAGGAGATCCCGTCCTTCCTCACAAAAGGTCAATGCTAAAGGGACTCAGCATGTTAATGCATCTTGAAAGGCGTTCAGGTTTGTTCTTATTGCTGCATAGTATCATCACATAAGGAAAGAGAGTTTTAGACACTGACTGAAAACATCCCATTTGCTCAGTGGGGCCCCCTGGAAAGGACAGGCACCTGCAAAGCCACTCACTGCAGAACTACCTCCTGCAGACTACCCAACAGAATTTTGGATGTTCTGACACACAGTCATTTGTGAATAGCCTCAGTGTTTTATTTTTAAATATACTTTAAAATACATATTACTTTTTATTTTTCTAAGCCATGCAGTAGGTGAAGATGTTAAGTGGATTTTTAATTACAGAAGCAAAGCACGGCTGAGGCTGGCAGGGCCCTCTGGGTCCCTCTGCTGCAGCCCCTGCCCCAGCAGGGACACCCAGAGCAGGGTGCCCAGGGCCATGTCCAGGTGGCTCTGGGAGATCCCCAAGGAGTCCCCATATTCTCTGGGCAGCCTGTGCCACTGATCTATCACAGCACAGAAGTGCTCCTGGTGTTCAGAGGGAACCTCCTGTGCTCCAGGTTGTGCCCATGGCCTCTGGTGCTGGCACCAGGCACCACTGACAGGGCCAGGCTCCATCCTCTGGCACCATCCCTCAGGGATTTATGGATATTGATGTGATCCCCCTAAGCCTCCTCGTGTATGATCCTTTTTGTGTGTCCAGCCATCTGTCCTATCAGCAGCCAACCCATGCAGAGGGAATGCATCGCTCCATTTAGCAGTACAGGATGTATTCATGCCACCCTCTCAGGCGAAATGCTGTTATCACTTTCAGTGTGCCAGGAGTCAATGTGCGGATGTCCACGAGGCAGGGAGGCCAACTGGGCTTTGCAGTAGCAGCAGACAGGAGTGACAGCAGATGAGGACACCAATGCCACCATCTGGGGCTACTCTGACTGTCAGACTTTCAGTCCTAAGATGCCCTATCCTGTTTTGAAATCTAACCCCAGTGTCAGTCTCCTGCACCAGAAGAGCACCGGCACTGTCCTTGCACTGCCTATGTCCGTTTCATAGACACACAGAACCACCAAATGGTTTGGGTTGGAAGGCACTTTCAAAGATCATCCAGTTCCAACCCTGCTGCCCTGGAGGGGGCTGCTGCCCACCAGATGAGGGTAGATGTTCAGGTTTACCTTCCTTCAGTCACCTGAAGCCTGTGTGGCTGTGTGACCTAACGCCTTCCTCACCACCCGCATGGACACTACAGATCCTGCTCCATTCAGGACCAGGCAGGTAGGCTGTCTGAAGGGCACTGTTTCTTCCCCTACAGAAACACCAGCTAAGAGAGAAAGGAAAACCAAGTTTTCTAAAATCAAGAGCAGGGCCAGCATTATCCATTTGCCCTTTGGCACAGCAGGATGTAGCACTAAAAGCTTGTTGCTGTGGTTCAGCAGCCCTGGGGAAGAGGGCTTTTTGTTTGAGTCCGTGTGGGTGAGGTGTGTGGCTTACATCTGTACCAAAAGACATGGCACCATGCCCTCCCCCACAAATACAATTAATTGAACAGCTCAGGTTTGTTATTTGGCAACTAAAATAGAAAGAAAAGGACCAGGCAATAGGGATCCCTTTTTGTGCTGATCTGGAAGACAAAAGAAATAGATACAGTTATGCTAACCATGCAAGAAAGCAAGGTAGGCATAAGGAGGCAATATCAAACGCTCCTTGTTTCATTTGGTAGCTAAAAGAATCACTGTTGGAATTAAACACACCTATTTTCCCTTCACGTCACTACATTACAGCTCTAAAGGACAAAGCAAAGGGAGATGCTTCTCTTTCTTCCCCAGCTTCCCCTTCAGCTTGTATCATTTTCTAAGCCGTGATCAGTATGACCTGAGGTTGCAAGGTGAAATGGCATCAAGTTAAATCCAAATAACCCTCCAGGTAGTTTATTCAGAACCAACAGCAAGGGAAAGATTGCAAAATGGGTTTGTATACCCAATGTTCACCCTAAGTAACGCTGAAACCACAGCTCCTCAGAAAGAGAAGATGGGGACAAGAGTTTACTGCGGGAGTTCAAAACATACCTTGCTCCAAAATTTGGTCACCTTTGGAGTCAGTTCCTCACTTTTGTTTGAACAAGATGTCCCAAAGGGCTGGGCATTCACCGAGCAGATCCTCAGCTTGTAGGCTTCTGAGCTCCGCTGACGTTAAGCACAACTCATGCTGTAGGCCCAGGCTTGCTGCAGCCATTATGGCTCATCAGGAACAGAGCTGAGTGCTGATTTAAGATTACTCGAGTGCTCCCGAGTTTCTGCCAGCACGTGAATTACTCTCTGGCAGCAGAGCAAGTTCTGTCCAAAAGGCCCAGAGCTCAGGGTAACTGGGTCAGCACAGGGCAACAAAGTTTCACACACCTTCTCCAGCCGGAATGAAATCTTGGCAGTAGCCTCACTCATCTGGCACGCCTTCCAAGAGGAAACAAGCATCTAGCTTCCAGGAGAGAAAGCAGGAGGGTTTACAGATGAGTAGTGTTTGATCAGTGAGTCGTTTTAGTGAGATGTGAGTTCTGTTTGAAAATGTGTTTTAAACATGCTGCATAGAAGGGAACCAACACTGGTATGTAGGGCCAGGAAAGCCAGGGTGACATCACCTCAGACAGCGCAGCTGCAGAACGCGTGAACAACATTTATAGCATGTATGAAAAGAAGAATTCTCCCCAGAGATTTTACCTTTGTGGAGAGATTCAGATTAATGCCACGAATGGTGTTTACCTTTTTGGTTCTGTTTTCTTGTTGTTTTTTTTTGCATTCTCTCTCAAGTGAAAGCACACAGCTCTTCTCTGTGCAGCAACGTGCTTTGCAGTGGAGAACACCACAACTTCCCACTGAGAGGGGAAAAGTAAAGCACAAAATGGGGCGAGGCTGAGCACTGTTATCTCAGCAGATAGAGCAGCCCTGCACGAATAGGAGATGCAGGAACACTCAGCCCGTGGATGGAGAGCGTTGCCTATAGTGTGTTAAGCAGCACAATGGATTTAGAGGAACCCGGAGATGACTCTTCAGATAAGACAGAACCAGCATAAAAAAGTTTTGCTTTTGTTTAACCATCTTGACTCTTTCCTCTTACAAGGGTAAGTTTGGTCAATCCGGGTTTTTAAATACTTATTTATTCGTAAAAGAAACTGTCAAATATGACAACAGGACAAGAAGTGTCATTCAGCAATATCAGTTTCAGATCTAGAGAGGAAATTAATAAAAACATCATCGGCATTTTAAAAAATAAATATGACTAACCGTATGGAAAACAGGAAAATCAAATTCATGTTCAACAACACAGAAAGGTATAAATGCTGAAATGCTGCTGCACAAGGTAGAGGTAGAGGTAAAACAGACTTCTGAACCCCAGACCAGTTTTAGATCCCTCCCCCACACCCCTGACAGCTGTCGTTGCCAATCATTTCATTTGAATCCTCCTGTCAGCCTCATCAGACTCCAAGCAGGTCCGTGTGCTCCTTCTAATGCTCCTTCTAATGCTCCGAGCTGGAAAACTATTTCACCTTTTGTAGAAATACGTTGCTAAGCAACCTGGCCCCCGGGTTTTGCAACTGGTGCAGCAAGGCAAGTGGCAGGAAGTCGTGCCTTAGATACAACAAAACAACACTCTCCAGGTGATGTCTGCCAGGACAAGAGGATGGTAGAGCCCTTGGAAGGAGTTGCAAGTCCATCAGATGCTCGGTGGTGCGACCGGAGGAGGCGCAGTGCCGTGCCTGGAGCTCCTCTGCTGAAGTGAGCGCCGTCAGCAGGAACATCCCAAGCACACAGGTGCTCGCTGCGGGGAGAGCCAACTGCCTCACACTGACAATGGACACGGTAAGACACAAACCAAGAACCCTCGGTACAAAGCAGCAAGGATCCTGACAGCACGACGTATGAAAACTACAGACTGCACCGCACGCGGATTCTCCGAACAAACTCAAAGACAACCGAAGTCAGATCGTACAAACCGTTAGTTAAAAAAATACCTTCTTGGATACTTTGAGAACAAGTGGAAAGAGTCTTGGTGCAAACGTTCGGCCTTGATCAAGCAGAGGACGTAAATCGTTGTAAACACATCAGTTCCTTTCTCATCTGCCATACGTGCCCAGCATTACCTATCTTCTGCAGAATGATTAGGGTTAGGAAATCTGCTGCTTCTGGACATGTCACCCTTCAAGTTCCACCGATGTATCAAGACACTACCGGCGTCATATCCCACAGCTGTCAATACAACAACGCGTAACACGGTGAGTAGCAGTGAAATATAACAGCATATAAAACTAATGTGCACTTTTTAATCTCTGTTTAAGGGAAGCTGGGTGCCCAGAGGAGGACGCATCAGGTCCAACATTTTAATTTCACTTTCCAACGCTCACATCACTGGACATTTTCACTTTATAAGCCAGGTTGAGAGCTGTTTTTAAGCCATAAAAACGCACACCATATTGCTAACTTGAGGGATTAGCAGTTATGACACAATTACAAGGTAGATCTTTTCCTACTGTTGTTGCATTTTAATTGCTAAAGCCTTGTCACAAACTTATTCATTATTTTAGCTTCTCTGCTCGGAGCTTTGGCATCTGTGGGCCCTTTGTTAACCTGGCTAGATCAAACTAGATCAGCCACTTCAAAAAGTTGTTCTGTCTTCCTTGTGGAAAGGGCACTGTTAGCACTGACTGGGCTGCAGCTAGTCTTGTCCCTGTCCCTTTGGGTTCACAGACTAAGATCCCTGTACTCTTTTTTGGGCAGAAGCACATTAGTTGGTGTGAGAGAGATTGGTGTGGGAGATGATAGCTAGGACATACGTGAATTTCCATGGGAAAAGAAGTAATGAAGTACAAAAGCTAGAGCAATCTCCTCCCTCCTACCTTAATAACCTTGTCTGTCCCCGAGGTCAGCAGCCATCCTCTGGTGGCATCAAAGTGTACATGGACTATGTTGTGCTTACTGTCGTGGAAAGTGGCTGTGGGCGCCCGCCTGAAGAAAAAGATCCCAAATCAGCAAAAAAACACTCCCTCAGTTATCAAGGAAACAAGCATTTGAAGCAAGCACCAGTCTGTTAGGCACTGATGGGACAAATGGGGCCCAGTAACCACCCCGCTGGCTGCTCCCTCCCCAGCCTTGTGGCCACCCAGGCCCTCCTAGTTGCAGCCACTTCGTCCCACCCCAGCTCCAGGCCGCTCGGCGCCCACACTCACTCCTCGTCCGTTATGGACTCGTGGCAGCTATCGCAGACCCTCACTTCAAACTCGAACCCCATCAGCGGGATGGAGGAGCGCTTGGAGCTGCACTTGCCGCAGACGGCTTTCCCGCACTTGCGGCAGTGATGCTGTGGGAGAGAACACGTGAAAAGACACCTTCAGCCATGAGCCCAGGGACAGGTTGCTGCTCAGGTCCCAGCTCTACTGTCTCACTTTGGCAGGGCTCAGCTGAGGACGCAGCAAACAGGAAAGCTACTCTTCCAGAGAAGATGAAGGGTCATCTTCATGTACACCCACTCTCTCTCCTAGGCACGTCTGTTCAAGTCTCCCTTTGGAGGAGCAGGGGACTGCACCCCCAGCAAGCGATACGTATTGTATTAAAATATGTCCAGCTCAAAGTAGGATGGGGTACACTGGTGCAACAGAATTCTGGAGCCTCATCTCAGCTTCTTTGTCTAAGCATAAATACACATCAACTGATCATCTCAGTGAACCCTGCTGGCCTTTTTCAGCCCCAGAAGCACCACTATTTCTGCATTTTGATACTATCTGTCTTCTGTCTTCTTACACACTGACTGCATAGGACCGAAGGACTGCCTTGCCCGTTATAGGAGAGCCAGGCTCTGTGGTGACAAGCATTAAATAAAGGGGAAAGGACAGCTTAGCTGTGGTCTAGACACCTGTTTCAAGCCCTACAGTGTCACCCTTTGCTGCCTTTTCATGCACATCTCTCAGAAGACTGCAATGCACAGCCCCCTCCTGCTGGGCAGGGATGTGCAGCGGTGTTCCAAGCAGACTGGTAAGCCTCGTCCAGCACAGCTTAAGCAGTTACAGATGTTTACTCAAGCCCATTAAAAACAGCTTTAGTTACACCACAATCTCCAAGAATTAGCTGCAAATTTCTTTCTACAACAGATTCTGATGACAATAAGCAAAATCCCACATGGCTATAGCTACAGTCAGCCCCAAAACAACTTCCTCAGATCAGGCTCTATCGTACACATTTGTTATTGGGACTGGCTGCCAAAATTAGAACAAAAAAAAGAAAAAAAGAAAAACCTGCTGCTGCTGAGCCTGATCATTGGAGGAGAACTCACTATCTTGTTATTGTTAAAAGAACAGAGAAAGTTCTCAAGCCTTATGGGGAAAAAGGTTACTATAACCTACTATGAGAGAGAAGCCCAATTGCATCATATTAACACACCAAAGGACCCATACAAACCTGCCTGAGGCCTATTTTCTTACTGTCCCACATTTGCTTGAAGTTCCAGAAGAAAGGCTGGTCACATTTTTGACAGGAGTCGCTGTCCAGCCACTCAGGGGTCTGCAACACACACAGACACATGCAGAGGACATGAGAAACCAACTTCCAGCACAACCTAGGGACAGGGTAAGGAAGATGTGATGGGGTGCAGTAATGTGGTCAGCTGAACTTGATTAAAACTCCTCATTTCCACAAGAAGCCATTTTTACCTAATCAATGGGGTCTTTTTTTTTTTTTTGCTCAGCTCTGAGCCTTGAAGGACACAGGAGGAACACTTCTCATCCACCACGTGAAGCTGAGTTTGATTATAAATCCATAAAAATAACCCGGGAACACATAAGCCTTCCCCAGCCTCTTCAAATTTGGAATTAAGTATCTAAAAATGAATGTCTTGTCTGGACAGCACTAACCATCTGCTGGGAACTGGAGGCAGTTAGTACTGCCAATAGCCACGATACTCCAAGAGGAATTCCTGCTGTCAGAGGTATCTGTGGTGCAAATCTGACGAGGTGGGCAAGATGACATTCTGAAGAAACCTGAAACCCAAAATACCTTTTTCCCTACTTTCACATATAGATGATGAAAGGAAAGCCTTCTGTTTCCTAATTCCATGCGTAGATTTGCACTCATGCTGTGGATGAAGTGGGTAAAGATTTAAAGGATGTAAAGAAAACATTAAAGGCCTTTCTCCCTCCTGCAGCCAGGTTTTGCTGTGAAGAGCAGGAAGGAATGGACTCCCTGCAGGGATGCACTCTCACCAGACACTGAAGGAGCTCAGGAAATGCCTGAAATGGCAGGAGGGCTCGTGGAGGAAGGAAATGACCTCCTCCCCTACTCTTGGGTCCCCTGACATGTGCCTTGCTGGTGGACACGCAATGCTTCTCCCCATAGTGTTCAGGAAACACGGCTTTGGATGTGAGACTCCAAAAGAGTCATGGTTTCTGTGTTTCCAGAGGGCCACCAAAATGATCCAAGGGATGGAACACCTCTCCTATGAGGGCAGGGTGAGAGAGCTGGGGCTGTGCAGCCTGGAGAAGAGAAAACCCTGGGGAGATGCAGCCTTTCAGTATCTATAGGGAGGCTGTAAGAAGGAAGGAGACAGACACTTTAGCAGGGTCTGTTGTGAGATGACATGGGGAAATTCAGACTGGATATAAGAAAGAAATTTTTTACTATAAAGGTTGTGAGGCACTGGCACAGGTTGTCCAGAGAGGTGGTGGATGCTCAGTTCCTGGAGACACCCAAGGTCAGGCTGGATGGGGCTGTGAGCACCTGATGGAGATGTAAGTGTCCCTGTTAACTGCAGTTGGGAGTTGGACCACACGGCCTTTAAGGGTCCCTTCCAACTCAAACAATTCTATGACTCAATGGTTTGACCTTTGTCCAGCTGTCTGTCAATCCATCTGTCCTACTTGGGCTTAGGAGGAGCTCTCTGACTCTTCTCACCTCATCAGCAGGACTAGACCCCCCAGGAGAAGGGTTCAGCCCAAAGCGGGTGCTGGTGAGCAGGCTCGTCTCATCCCTAGAGAGAGGCAGCCCTGCCAACACTGCTTCAGCATGCTCCTACCCAGCCCCAGCTGGGCAGCTGGCTTATCATAGCCAGTGGCTTCCCCCATACTGTAATTTAAAAAGGCAAGAGAGGCAGCTGAGATTGCAAATTAAAAATACTATGAAAGCCAGACAAGGTAAGGCGGATAGAGACCCCTCAGATCCCATGGCAGTTTTGATCCCCAGCAATAAACTCAGGCAACTCTGAGCTTCAGCTTCTGCTGTCAGTTTCTCTGAAAGCTGTTCCTTCTGCAGGGGCAAATCCCTGTCTTTTCTACCCACAACAGTCTTTCAGATTAATGCCTACAGATCTGCATCCGAACACTACATATGAATATGTTTTGCTTGTGACAAGGTACTGCTTTGTAGTCAAATAGAAACACAGCTTCCAGCATTTTTCAGATGTTTTCTTCTCGCAGCTTTTTAAAAATAGATTAAAATAAGGAATCAAGCAACAAAATGGCTTAATTCACTCCAGTGCAACCACAGAGACGTAGGAAAACCTGATATCAAAGTGAAGACAGAGCACACATCCAGTAGAAGAAAAAAAAAAGCAAAACTTATATAAGGGGAAAAATAGCAAAGCCAACATCCAAGTGTTTGATAATCAGATTTCAAAGGTTCATGTTTTAGAGGTGGTTCACCACAGTGGGTGCCCTATCGCACTATGGGTAACAGGCACGAGCCCACATTGCCACAGTCAGAGAGAGCACCACACACATTAGCACCTGCTGCTGAGCCCTCCTGCAGCTCATTATATTTCTCCTCCACTTTTTACCACTCTTCTCACATTACTGTTGTCTGTTTTGCAACCAACTGATCTTAACCCTTCCTGTAGTCTTTTGAAGGCAGCATGTAAATAAGTTTTCCATTTCTGGATGTTCAGGCCGCAGCAAAAAGGAAACATCTGTTGGGAGGGAAGAACCCACTCTGCTTTTGTTTCACTTTTGGAGCTGATGATATAATCAGCCATTGGATTAGCAATTAAAAAGAGCCAACTGGAATGCTAATTCACAGAAAAAAAGGGAGCAAGAGTAGCTCCGTTCCTGCCTAGGTCTGCTCGAGTAGGTTTTTAAATCCAATTTTCCACTTATCTTTTCTCCTTGCTCAAGGGAGACATGCACAACCCAGGGAGACCAAAACCCTTGTGGAGAAGCAGCAAAGCTGATTACAGATTGTGCTGCCAAAAGCAGATGGGAAAAACTCGCTGCCCCTTATCCTTCCTCGCTTTTCTGTAATCATAATTACAGTGGTCTTCCCCACCACGCACCAGGAGGAAGAGGTAAAGGGATGTACCCAGGCGTGTGTTCCCAGCTGCATCTCTCCCAGCCTCAGCCCCACTGGCTGGGAGTAACCTCACCCCAACTGACCTAAGCAGGGGTATTCAGGGCCCAGGCCCCACCCATAGGAATAGGGCAGAGCATTAGTCACAGCTGTAACCTCCATGCAGAGATTTGCTGTGACTCATTTTACCAGGATTTGCCATGTTCGGGGCTAGGGCTGGAGCCTGACTCGAGCACTGTTCTGCTGAGTCAGGCCTTCAGAGCAGCTGAGCAGAGGCTGCTCCTGCAGCACAAAGGCCTGGGGAACATTTTGGACTTGTTTGGATTCGCTGGCCACGCAGCACCAAGGTGGCTGGGAACGTTTAGGCGAAACCTTACTGCCTGGATCAGCAGTGCTGTCACCTTCCCACTTCGATATGGCTACACCAAAGGGAAGCAAGGCCCAGTGGTGGCAAGTGAGACTGAAGCCAGTCTAAATGTCTTTTTGGCAAGAACAGAAGGGAAACCAACACTGGGTTCCACATTTCCAGACATGACGGAGAACTTCCTTGTTCTGTTTCCTTAACAAAAACCCTAATAATTCTCAAGCCATCCATTTACCTCTGGAATGACAGCACTTCTCATGACATCCTTAACAAAAAAAAGCAGAACGTCTCACATCCTTGGAGGACACCTTCAGAGCAGTGACGTAAAGGACAGAAACCATTTAGCAGCTTACTTAATACACATTCTCTGCCAGATAATTTCCCCTGTACCGTATTATCAAAGGCATGGCATAATTGCTGTATAATAACTGGAGCATATCCAACAACATTTTTAATGTCTGAAAAGTTCTAATTGAAAGTTGCACACGTTAGAAAGGCCCCTTTCTTCCCAAGACTGCTTCAGACAGAATCAGCAAGAATCGTGCCCCTACCTCCTGTCTTTCAACGTCCATGTTCCAGACAACTATTCCCCCGTCGGCACCACAGGAGATGAGCTGCCGAGTGTGGTGGGCGTAGGAGAGAGACTGAACTTTATCGCTGGAAAAGAAACAAGGCAGTTACTGATCGACCATTTAAGGCTAGCACAAAACATACAATAAAGAATCATAGAATTATGGAACTATAGAACGGTTTGGGTTGGAAGGGACCTTAAGGCCAATCCAGTCCCAACCCTGTGCCATGGGCAGTGCCACCCAGCAGCTCAGGCTGCCCAGGGCCCACCCCACCTGGCCTTGAGTGCCTCCAGGGATGGGGCACCCACAGCTCCTCTGGGCAATGTGTATCATTCATTTACCTCCATGTTTTTCTCCCCGTTCTCAGTGTAGTTGGTATTTATTGGAAGCAAATTGGAGCCTTTGCTGTCCAGCTGGAACCAAAAGCATAGCGCTGCTCACTTGGGCGACATCCACAAAATCAAGGACCTGTTCTGAAAACTGGTTGCACTGCCCCTGTAACTGGGAGCTGAGCTAGGAAGCCAAACAGAGCTGCAGCTTCAGGGGCTCTCCCAAAGCACATTTGAGTGCATAAATGCAGCCTTAGTAAGGTCCATGCTCTTCGGTAGGTTGATAACATTTGGTTTTGGTAAATCTCTGCAACGTCTAGAAATGAAGCACTAAAGAACTGCTGAATCTTTTCTTCTAGCATTATATAAGCATTATAAAAATAATACAGGAATTGCTGAATTGTTTCTAGGTAGATGACTTAGTTTCTTTTCCTTCTTTTAAGGAAAAGACTGCATGTGAAAAACAACACAGCTTAACCCCTACCTGCTGACTCTAACTTCACCATTAAATGGAACGTTTCTTGTTCCTCACTGCCATCAGGTCCCTATACTATACAGAGCTGCCCAACAGCCAGGCTATGGACTAAGATCCAGGTGCTAACTTCATACTTAAAGATCTCATTTCCACAGAAATGAATACAGCAGAGGTGCATGGCAAGCATTGGTGTGAGGGTATGAGGATGACTTGGGAATTTCACAGAGGCTCTGCAGCACTCTGAAATCCCAGTGGCCCAACAAGAACGCCCAGCAGAGTGCAGCATCACTCAAGAGAAATGTATTAATAAATGAGAAGCTCTAAATACTGTCAGACCAAAAGGACCATGGGATTTTGTCTCTCCAAACCTGAGCCTGGCATTCTAGTCCCGCATATGCACACTGTCAGTGCACTGAAAACCTGTTGTGAGTACTTAACAGGCTTAGGAGTCATTGCAGCTAGTGACTCTTTGCCTCTGATTTACTCATTGTCCATTAAAAGATTACTCTTCTTCAAAGACACCTACTGTACCATACAAATGTGAGGTCTGTATGTGCAAAGATGAAGCCTCTTTGCATTAAGAAGATGATGAAGGAATATATGGGTAAAGAATGCTACTTATATTTCAAGCTGCAGGTAAAGTGAGATGGAAAACACATGGTTAACATGCAGCAAAATGAGCCTAACTGTCCAAGCCTGATGCTCCCTCTAGGGGAACGAAAGAACCTGACACCTGCAAAGAAGGAATTTTCCCTCTAGCTGTTCTCATCTGTGGACCCCTCCTCTCCAACAGAAGCGCAGACTCCCACATTACGCACTCTGGTCTGTTGGTAACTGTGCCTTCTTTCAGTACCTTTTGCAGACTTTCACATCAGTCCTTGGGTCTGGATGCTGACAAACTTACTATAAGCCATTTATTCTGCTTGTGTAAGGACCAAGGGGAGTGAAGATTGTAACCTCTGGCTGTTTTGGATTCCACGTGGGGCCGCATTTAAAAAGCAGGAGGAAGGGCTTTGAACGTACTTATGTCCTTGCAGCTCGATGGCTGTTCCTTTTCTTCCTCCAATATCCCACATTATAATGGAATGGTCAGAACTGCCTGAGAACAAAACTCGCTGTATTGGGTCCCAACAGAGAGCAGTGACACCGCCTGAAACAGGAGATGCAAACAGTCAATTAATTACAGAAGAACATAGCTTAATATATAGATATGTATTTAAACAGCTTAGAACAAAACGAAAAAGAGAGAATGCCTAAAAATGTGGGTCTCCCTAGCAAGGGCTACAGAGCTACTGTATTGGCCATTTGGTCAGCAGCAGCCTGGAAATCCTACTGAAGCCCTGCACTGCCCTTCTGCAGGCTCATGTGGATGAACACGTTAAGCAGCAGAAAGCCACCACAAGATGGTCTCAGTGTGACTGCACAGCTGTTCATCTCCATCGTTCTCTGGAGAGAGATTTTATTATAAAAGAGAAGCAAGTGGGGAATATTATGGGCATCTTTGTAGTGCCTTAGCACGTGGACTGAACTTCCGTGTGACTGAACTAACACACAACGAGGAGGGATATGAAGAGAGGATGCTGAGCAATGCCCACCATTTCTTCTGTTACATGGCAAGCCCACATCCCAGGGCTGCTGTTTTTAGAATGTGATGGAGTCCACATAGTAAAGCAATCTGTCAGCATCCCCTGTATGCACATCTAAGGTACACCTGACCCACCTGGGCAATAGTATCTACCCGTATGGGTCTTCCCCCAGAAAGCATCTTTTCTCCCCAGAGTTACTGCAACTTTTGTCCTCACTCTGCATTAACGAGCTCTTGATCAGGCATTTACTACACTTTGATCCCTCTCTTGTTTTTCCCAATAAAGAACAAGGTTCCCTGAGCAACAGTGACAGTTCAATCTCCCCTTCACACTCGTGTTTCACAGGAGAGTTACACCACCCTGATGCTGTGCACAGATGAAGAACCAAGTAGGGTCAGCTCAGGCCTTACCTGTGTGCCCCTTAAATGTCGTCACCAGGCTGCAGGACTCTTGCTCTAGTTTGAGTATGGTTACTTGCCCAGAATGATCACCAACAAACACGTGCCGGGTTTCCACATCAAATCTAGTGGATAAATGCTGAGGAACATACATTGCTTACACAAGCTACACATTACTTTTAACAGCTTGATAATCCTTTTAACAGGAGCGTGCTACAACCTTGTGAATACTGCTCCAGTCTCACGGAGGTACTCAGGACATATTTTTAGGTATTAAACTCATAGTTGTTCATATCAATAATGCAGACTCCCTGAGTTAAACCAAATAGCAAAGAAAATAATAATAATAATAATAATAATAAAAGAAGTCACAAAACACCTTGCAATAAGCCTTTTGCCATGAATGAGAAGTCTCATCCTGCCAGCTTAAGTTGGGTGGTGTTCATTCTTCCTCTTTCCCAATATTGTTTAAAACAACTGTTTTCAACTTCACCATTATACTTAGGTATACAAATACAACTTACCTTTTCTCAGAACACTAGCCAATGTCACAAGTCCTCCAGAAAAATATCTCCTTAAATATTTTTAACAGCAGTTTGATGGCAACGCAGTCATGATGCAAGAGCTAATCTACGTTTCATGTCATATTTGGCAAGCGTTGGCCACATCAGATGTATCACACACCATATTCTAAATGGAGTAACATCTACATCCATTCAGCCACCCACAGGAACCATCTACCTCAACAGATTCTGACCTCATTTGATTTAATTGCACATTTAGATTCCTCATTGCTTATTTAAGGAAGAGCTGCTTCACACTGATCAAGTGCACAAATGACACTGTCGGAATAAAAAAAACATCCCAGGTTTGGCCACGTTTTTCTGCAATATTTGTTTAAGGTTGTCCTTTCCCCTGTGCTCCACCAGCATGATCCGATGACCCAAATTAAAGCATCCTCCAAAAGTTGGAATTGCTTGAAACAGTCTGCCTCCCTAGGGAGCTTTAGGAATGGCAGAACAAATTCCTGCACTGCACTTTCTAAACTCTTCAGAAAATTAACTAAAAATGGAGTTCACCCTTCAGGCCATTTGGATCAGTCTGCCCTTCATTCAGCCCGAGGTTACAAAGCAAGCCTGTATATTTCACTTATTCTGAATTTAATTTTGTGTTGGACACATTTCCCATGAAGTAGCAAAACACATATCATCTACACCACATATGCTACGGGCCACTGAAAAGTCTGTTTATGCTAACTGCTGCTTTCAGCCTAAGAGCTCATACTTTTCCACTTCCCTTTTCATTTGCAATAAAGCTGAATTAATATTTTTCATTGCTAGGCAGGTGGGGCAGCTCTAGGTGAATAAGGCACTTGAGTGCCATTTCTGGAGCCATTTATTCTCTAGTTAGCCCAAATTCCCAATGCACAGTGGGCTGTTCCAGAGTGAAGGACAAGTGCTGATCATTTGATATTAAAGCCAATTCTTACCATCATGCACAAAAGCACACTGACCTACTTTGTTACCATTGTTTCTCAGAAAAAAAGAGAAAGTGCTGCATGTTTCAAACAAGGGCCCTGTCCTTATTTATTACAGTGGCAGACCACAACAGGTTGCAGATTGCCCATTGTTTCGTTCAGAAATGCTCAGACCTAAATATGCCACCCCACATTAAAGAGATGAAGCAAGGAGAGCAGACGGTTGTTTTTGTTTTTTGTTTTTGTTTTACATCAGCTTTAGATAACAGTTCCTCACAAAACACTGAGCCTAAGCAGGGCACAAATGTCGGAGGACGGTTAGAAATAAAACCAACAAACCAAAAGCAAATATAGAAGCTGTTTAAAGGCCAAAGAGCAGAGCCAACACGGAGGGCTCAGCAAAGGATACTGCAGGCCGCAGGCCCCTGCGCTGGTGCGGTAACCTCCCAGCCTCTGCCCGCTCTCTGAACAGTGCCACGTGAAGTGCTTGTCTTGGCCGGTGCTCAGCACCCACTCCATCTCCAGGACAAACAGAATCATGATGACCCTGCTTTGATGAGCTGAAAATTAAGCAGACAGACCAGTAGTCACATGGCAAAGAACACACGGGCAGAAGACCACTGGAAACGCCTCCCCCTTGCTCCCAACCCTGCTGTTCCATAGTCCCAGTTCCACTGCTCAACCTTTCCAATCGAAAGAAATCACATTCAATAGCTCTACTGACTTGAGCTACCATGTAAGTAAGATTCCTCTCTTGAATTTCAAACACTGGCTTGAGGAAGAAGAGAATCAATATTGATGTAGGTTGCTCTGAAAGTAATGCTTCCTATTTATTTACATGGAAACTACAACAAATACAAAGAGCATGATAACACTATTCGGTAGACCAAATTATCAGTTACAAAACACTGTTTTTCAACGCAGTGTTTTTCAACACTGATTGCTGATTTGTGTGAATGAGCTGATGGAGGTGCTCCTCATTGCCTGGTACGACAGCTGTGCATGGCTGTCCAGAACTTTGCTGTCTTTCGCACTGCTGTCACCACTGCTGAAATGCACCACCCACTGCCTCACTGTGCTCACATCCTGATTGGTCTCCAAAAACATTCAGCAAGTGTCAGTAAGTGTCAGTGTGTGCCATTTTTTCTGCATGGAAGAATTCAGGGACACACCTTTGCCTCGAACACACTTTTGATAGGCCATTTTATCAGACTGCCCCTCTGCTGCCATCTGTTGCACGGCAACAAAATATAATAGAACACTGGGAAGCTTCAACCTCTACTGCCATACCACCAACGTCCTCCTCTGGTGTTGTGGGCCAATGAAATAAAATAGGAGGCGTTACTTTTTGGAGCAGCCCTCGTAATTCCCTGCATGCCTACAGGAGCCATCTGTCTTTTGAGGTAGGACAAGTCTTCTTTCCGTCTCTGTACCATCGCCAACAAAGCTGCCACTGTGGAGAATACTCAGGGCTCAATTTAAATCTGCTTTGAGCTGGTTTTTAGACAGCAGGGCAGATTCTCATGCAGCAGCACGCTGCCAGCTCCAGGGGATCTGGCACCTCAGCAGAAAGAGGAGTAACGCACAGGCACAACACTACACCAAAGGAAAGCTTTAGCTCTGTATGGGAAGCAGCTAAAAAGGAATTGGAAAAATAATCAAGAAATTGAAAAGATCACAGCTGGGCAAAATGAATAAAACAGATGAACTAATTAATTTCTGCTGCCACCTAAAGCCATCAAAAGCTTTTCACTAAACCAACGGAACCCAGGCTTTTACAGAGGGATTTTTGTATGAATGACCACTGGGTTTGGTTGTGAAGTACTGACTGAGATGACTTTTTATTAAAACAAGTGGCTTGAAAGACACACAGAATTATCCCCAGCTGTAAGGGAACAGTGCCTGCCGTGCTCCTCAATCTGCAGGCTTGCTGCTTTATTGCTGTTTTGAGACTCGGCAACATGTGTTGCACTAAGAGGACTGCTTGCATTTGTTAGTGTAGAAGCTGACACACTGGAAACATTAAACATCTCTGGAAGCATAACAACCACCCCAAACCCTCTGTTTGATATGCAGAGAAATTCAATGGGAGGAACAATATGGAAAGATTGCTGTCTACCCTGTACAAATATAAAGCACAGATGAGAGTTACGATCACACTCTACAAGGCAGAACAAGTTATGTTAAAAAAATATGAGGCTTGCAAACAGATCTCTCTACCTTCAGATTTCTTCTCTGGGTAAGAAATTCAATGATCCTCACTAATGCAGGTCTTTATGTATCTGTTGGTCTCCCTGCAAGCACCTGCAAGAACCAGTGCAGTGGGGCACTGCAGAAGGGGCCATGTCGGGATCCATGCTGATGCAAGGATCCAATGGGATCACAAACATGTCCCAAGGGCTTGTGTGCCCCAGCAGTGCTGCAGACAGTCCCAGGCACTGCCACAGGAGTGGCAGTGCAAAGCTGCCTGAGCTCAGGCTGCTCATGGCCTGTCCAGGGATGTTTTCTTTATTGAAGATTGAGATGTGCCAGCTTTTCTGGACAACCCACTCCAATGCTTGACCTCGCTCATTTTGAAAAACAAAAATCCCTACTAGCTGATCTGAACATTTTTTCCTGTGTTGCAATCTTTGTCTGCTGCCTGTTGTCCTTTCACTGTACACCTCCAAGAGCAGTGTTGCACTGACTCTGTCCTCCCATCCCAGTGTGACTGTAAATCACTGTAAGACTCATCTCATCCTTCTCTTAACACTAAGCAAAACCAACCCTTTGGGCCTATTCTCTTATTATTATTATTCTCTCATCTCACATGTCCCACCTCCCTTGTCACTTTGGCAGCCCTCCACTGGCCTTGTTCTGGGACTTCTTTGTCCCAGAAGCACAAAACTAGACACAGAAACCTCAGCAAGTTTAACAAGTTGTTCAAGAAGTTTGTGGGACCCATCACACTAAATATTTTGCAAATATCTACTGTCTGTTGTGATCATTACTGACTCTGCACTGAAGGTAATGGTTGGTGAATATTTTGCTAGGCTGGCTTGTGACTGAACTCATGCTTGGATATCTGCCATTCAATCTTATCCTGCAAGGCAAGACCTTTTGCTAGAAGTACTGCCCATGGATGGTGAGGCAATTCTCAGTCTGCTTTTGAGGGAGAAGATAGGAAAGAAATGTGCAAGTCTTGTGGTGGAAGCGGAGCACGAGAGAACTTTGCTATCCTCCCTCCCCACAAAGAACTTCTGAATTCAGCACTGCTGCCAACACGTTAATTAGCACACACACACTGATGTCAGAAACATCTGAACAGAGTGAAAGAGTGAAAGTCACCTAAGCAAGGGAGGAAATAAAGGACAAATGTAAGTATGGCATTTAGAGGGAACGCCATCCATGTGAAACTTGAAGAAGAAAAATTCTTCCCAGTGCAGTGACGGAGCAGTGGCACAGCTGCACAGAGAGGTGGTGGAGTCTCCTTCTCTGGAGACGTTCCAGACCCGCCTGGACGCCTACCTGTGCAACCTGGGCTAGGGAGCTGCTTTGGCAGGGGGTTGGACTCCGTGATCTCTGGAGGTCCCTTCCAACCCCTACAGCTCTGTGATTCTGTGATCCCAGACGTTGATAGTAGTGCAAGGCAGAATTCTGGGCTCTAGGATTAGTATAGGCTCAGAGACATGAAGCAGCAAAAATAAAAAGGTGGTCCTTCGTTCACAGAAGTTCAGCATGTGCAAGAAAAGCACAAAAGAAGAGGTTGTACATAGAGAGAGCAGTAGTAAGGAGGTGGTGTGAGGCGGCCTGAAAGGAGGCAGGGGACGCTCCTGAAATGGGCAGGCTGTAAGGCATGGGGCAGAAACAGGTCCAGAAATCCTACTGAGTAGAATAATTTTGCAAGTAATAATAACAAAAATGAGTAGGAGGGAAAGCAGGAGCCATTCTTTTTCATGCAAAGAAAGGAGTAACTTCCTGTGAGAGGCCAATGTCCCTTAACTTGCCACGGAGCATTGAATAACAGTGCCACATACTTAACCTCTTCATTTTGATCCCTTTCAAGAAAGGTTTTGCAACTCCAGGCACAGCCTTGCAACAGAACTTTCAAGGAGCCATGCCAACCACATCCTGTCTGCATGACACCAGATCTGGCCACAGACTCCTGCCAAGAGTAAAGCACAGCCTATGCACACACACCAGCAGACTATTTGGCAGACATATAATATGGCTTTTTAAGACACAATCAGTGCTTTAGTCACTACAGCAGCTTCAGCTACTTAGAACAATGCCTCATTGTTTCCTACCCATCCCAACCCCTGTCCTTAACGTGGCCATATTAGGAAGGTGTACTTCATGGAGAGGTTTGTGGAAGGGAGACACCACGGACAGGTGAGGGAGGCTCATCTCTGCTGGATCATGGCATGCCTATCCAAAGGAGGAAACGTCCCTCCCCTGAATACTCTCCCAGACAGTGTGGTGCAAGTGGGGGCCCTCTCTCTTGGCTGTGTCTCAGCAGTACTGCTGCATTCTGGCCCTGGTGATATCCCCTGTAAGCAAAGATCCAGTGTCAGGATGGAGGCAGCTGTGAGCAGCCCTTCACTGAGTCTTGTCTTTTATGCACAAATCCCTCCTGCCGCTAAGGACTAAGATCTGCCTTCCCCCTTTCTGGTACCATTCCCATCTGTACCACTGGCAGCAGTCTGCCTTTCTTCAGTGGGGATGAGATAGGAGACAAGAAAAATCCATTTCCAACAGTACCTGGGGGCACGTTTTTCTCAAAACAAACATTTGCCCACAGGGTTGGCAATGCACAGAAAGCAGAACATCAGACCTACTGCTTCTTCAACCCTTGCACAGTTGGGATCACTATCCAGATACCCCTCCCACACACACAAATTTAGGAGATGCCAGCAGCCTGGCTCAACACACTTTCTTCTCCCCACCCAAAAACAAGCACAAGCAGAATGTGGAGCCGGTCCAGAGGAGGGCCATGAAGATGACCAGAGGGCTGGAACACCTCTCCTATGAAAAAAGGTTGAGGGAGTTGGCTTGTTCAGCTTGGTGAAGAGAAGACTCTGGGGAGATCTTACTGGCACCTTCCAGTACTTGAAGGGAACATATAAGCAGGAGAGGGAACAGTCTGACAGTGATAAGACAAAGGGGAATGGCTTTAAATTAAAAGAAGAGAGATTTATGTTAGATGTCAGGAAGAAATTTTTCACTATGAGGGTGAGGCCATGGCACAGCTGCCCAGAGGAGCTGTGGGTGCCCCATCCCTGGAGGTGCTCAAGGCCAGGCTGTGTGGGGCCCTGGGCAGCCTGAGCTGCTGGGTGGCACTGCCCATGGCACAGGGTTGGAACTGGGTGAGCTTTGGGGTCCCTTTCACCCCACACCATTCTGTGATATTCTGTGAAAATCTAAATCACTCTCAGAATGTCACTATTCTTTAATCTGTGGAATATGTTTATCAGTTTAAGCACTGAAAAGATCACACATCAAATTTTGGATGTGATAGAGAACAATTGAGAAGAGGCTCTGTGCCCCAGACAGATGCAGCAGACAACAAGTGTTGCATGCTCAGGTTTGAGCACCCGAAGGCAAACACTGTCTATGGTCTCTGACTGGCATATGAAAAATGCCTTTTGCAAAAGATCTGGTTTGTCCTACAGCTGAAGTGCTAACTATTCTGGGCACAGGTGTCACTTACCTTGCCCTAAAATAAGTACATAGCTTTCAGATAAAATCTTCAAATGCACTGTCAGAGAGCCCTGCAGCCAGCACAACAGTTCTCCACAGTGGCACCCCCTGCTTCCCTGTTGGTCTCACCAAATGCCCATCTGCACACGTATTGTGATGCAAATATGCAATCGGTAAACTTCAGCTCACAATCCGTATGGTGTGAGTACCCTACAGGACTGAACCCAGGCATGCCAGTGGGAAAACTAGGTACAAAGGGGGCAGCCAGTAGGACTCTGCAGTGCAACAGCTCGAACGTGAATCCCATTTGGATCAAGCTCTGGGAACCGTGGAGTGAGTCACAAATTGACAAATTGACTTGTACAGTGAGACTGCAGCAGTCTCATTCACATGTACATTTCATCATTATCTGATTCTTTTCTTCAGACTGAAACAACGTGGTGATTCTGGCTTGATTTTACAGCTCACCCTGCACTCATGGAAGAACATTTAAAAGCAGACACATTTTAGCCATACTCTTCAAGATTCTAGGGCCACAAAGCTGATCAAGGGCTGGAGCACCTCTCCTATGAAGACAGGCTGAAGGAGCTGGGCTTGTGCAGTCTGGAAAAGAGAAGCCTGTGGGGAGATCTCACAGCAGCCCTCCAGTATTTAAAAGAAGTTTGTAAACACAGGGGAAATCACCTTTTATACAGGTAGTGATAGGACAAGGGGGAATGGTTTTAAACTAAAGGAAGGGAGATTTACATCAGATGTCTGTAAAATTTTCTACAGAGTGAGTGGTGAGGTGCTGGAACAGGTTTCCCAGAGACACTGTGATGCCCCATCCCTGGAGGTGTGTGAAGTCAGGTTGGACGGGGCCCTGGGCAAGATGATCTAGCACTTGGTCTAACAGCTGGCAGCCCTGCCTGTGACAGGGGGCTGGAACTTGATGATGCTTGAGGTCCCTTCCAACCCAAGCCATTCTACGACTCTATGATTCTCTTCATACCTTTTAAATCTGATGGTTACAAAGCTATACCCAGAGACTCCACTTGGATTTATATTATCCTCTCAACTTTTCAAGGTATAGAAACTTAAATTCACGAGTAAATACATACTTTTAAAGGTATGAGAGAGATCTCAAGCCAACATGTTAGAGACTTTTCTATAGAAACATCATCCTTAGCACCTAATAGATCACCTCTCTTAGTGTAGGAGTAAGTTGTAGCTGTTATGTGTTACTTTTATAAGAATACCTGACCTAAGTGCAGTGTCCTCTAGAAGTTTACTAAGTATAAACTGCTATGTTTCTTAAAACATCCCACTAACAAATACCAAAGTGGAATTAGAAAAGATAGGGACCTTTTAGTACAATGGGTATCCACTGATAATCTTGAGATTACTAAGACAAGCATTTAATGAAATACAACTATGCTCATCCCCTGGTGAAGCCTCACATGGAGCATTGTGTCCAGTTCTGAGCTCCCCAGCACAAAAAAGACAGGGATCTCCTACAATGAGTCCAGCAGAGGGCTACAGAGATGATAAAGGGCGTGGAACAGCTCCCTTATGAGGAAAGGCTGAGAGACCTGGGGCTGTTCAGCCTTGAGAAAAGAAGATCCAGATCCACATCTATAAATATCTAAGGAGCAGGAGGCAAAGGGATGAGACTGGACTCTTCTCAGCAGTATGTGGGGATTGGACGAGGGGAAATGGCCACAAACTGAAGCATAGGAAGTTGTGCACAGATGTGTGTGGGAACTCCTTCCCAGTGCAGTGACGGAGCAGTGGCACAGCTGCACAGAGAGGTGGTGGAGTCTCCTTCTCTGGAGACGTTCCAGACCCGCCTGGACGCCTACCTGTGCAACCTGGGCTAGGGAGCTGCTTTGGCAGGGGGTTGGACTCCGTGATCTCTGGAGGTCCCTTCCAGCCCCTGCAGCTCTGTGATTCTGTGATCCCAAAAGCTACAGCCCCAAAGAACAGCTTTCTAAATAGATTCATTAAATACACAGTACTATTAATAATCAAAAACTGATGCTCCTCTTCCCCCTGCACACTTGCATTTTAGACGGTTTGCTGCCTACGATGACATTCCTAAGGTACACTTAACATGAAAAACAGAGCACAAAATAGCTCCGTGAAAGTCTCACAATCTCAGGACAAAGCACAGTATTGATCTACTGATAAAAACAGCATTTATATTAGTTTAAAAAATTACAGTAAAGGAGAATCTTTCGATCCACACCCCTTAAAAGCACATTAATAAAAATTAATACAGACTAATTAGCACAAATCATGGTTCTTACCCTGGTAACTCTTCACTAGTGTCATCTTGTTGTAATCTTCTGATAAGATGAATTCCTGGGGGAAGGGAAAGACAAAAACCAACAAAGAAACAGGGTTTAGAGGTGTGAAGCATCGAAGACTATTGCCATTTGAATCTATGTTTTTGCTACTTCTGAGTACCTCCATCTAAAAACCCACAGACTGCTTCATTTTTTCAAAAAGGCCTAACAGAGCTTCAGAGTGCTTCTGAACAGAAAGGTGGAGACAAAAGAGGAGCCATTAAAAAGATTTTAAGAAGCTGTCAGGACGGCTGGCTACAAAGGAGAAAGAGTACCACAAAGTGGCAGACCTGAATGCCAGCACATAGCAAACGTCTCAGCTCAGGATTGCTGGGGGAGAGATCTGTGCACACAGCTGTGCGCACATCTGCACGCACACCCCGACCTGAACCTCGGGAAGCTCCAACTAAACATGTGAGAGCCCCCTGGAGACGCTCTGTCCAAACCATGTACCAATAATCTACAAAGAACAGATTTCTGTTCAAAAGTCTCTCAGTACTTCAGGCAAATAAACACAGACTTCCCCCCTCCCCTCCACCTAGATTTTATCTCACTACCAATTATTATTTATTCTGGTATCTTAGAAGCAGACTATCTTGCTTTGCTACTGCTCTGTTGTGGCTACCAAGCAGTCATGCACAGGCACACGTGGCTGCCCAGAGAGTGACCCAGCTTGGCTCTCTCTATCATCAGGGAAGAACACCCCTACGGGGAGATGCTCTGCAATCCTGCTGCCCTGGTGCTGCTGTTTAACCATCTTTAAATTGTCTTTTAGAGGACGGGAATGATGAAAATCAGCAGTAAAGCGTCTGCGTGGAGGTCTCAGCTCCTGGAGCAGCCCTGTGTGGTTAAACAGAATGAGCACCTGGGGTTTCCTGCTGCTTATTGTGAAGAGGGGAGCTGCTCAGAGCAGGGGAAGCAGTGGTCACAACACAGCTCCTGCAGCCTCACTTTGGAGGAAACACCTGGCCAAGAGTGGGCCCTGCAGCACCACCACATGAACCCACTTCCCAGTTGCCCTCAGGTAACCGTGTGCACACACATCATCCTGAGAGAGATGCAAGAAAAAACACAGAGCTTGAAAACACATCACATTAATTATTTAAAGCAAACTACACAGAAACTCCCTGGGCTGATATAGCTTAGGGCCAGCAGTAGAACCTAGCTCATTTAATCTCGAAGTAGTGTGAAAATAAGAACACAAGATGAGCTGCATTTTAAAGCTGTGTAATATTCATGCATAAGCACTGCCAAAAGCAGTGATGGAGAGGACTGGGCTTCATGAGCCTACGGACTGTTTTTAAGGCAAATCAAATGTTTAGTGCAGAAGAGTACTAGCAAACATTCTGACCAGTGAAATGCTGATATTTACCCGATTTTCCTAAACTGGAACAAGGAGAGTCACCCTGCATATCCTGTGAGGTCTCCAGGTAATGAGCACAGCTCTCCAGCACCTGGATCATCCCTAATACAACATAATTCCTGCTTGGAACCGAGGTGGAGAGGCTGCCACACTCATCTGCTGAAAGCCTACAGATCCTGGCTTCCAGGAAACAACAGTGAGTGGGTTGAGGCAGCTATGTATTTTGCTGTTCCTAGTTTTCTGCTTGTAAATCAGTAATAAATATGTTCTCTTGAATTGCTCTACTTCACCTTCCACTCCTTTATTATTATCCACCTCCTCTTAGCTTTCCTCTGGCAGCTGAGGATTACAATGAAGGGTGTTATTTAAACAGTGGTGACAAATCAATTAAGTCAGCTGGATTTCTATACCAGGGTCACCTTAACTCTACAAACCACAGAGCATTAAAAATCAGCTATTCCTCCCTACCAACTTACAGGGGAAGTGGTTTTAATTAACCATTGCCTGAAGAATGTTAAACCACTGCAAGGAATGCTTCTCTGCAAAGCCCACTTGAGTTAAAGACCCTTTTCTATGAACATTAACTGTCTGCTGACAGTGCATGAAAAGAAACAGCTTTAATTGCTGTAACACGTGGTGGGAGAATGTGTTTGTCTTTCCCATCAATCTGCCCGTCCTGGTACTGAACCCAAACTGCACTGGGGTGACTCACAGATATGGCTGATGAGAACTGCAGAGGTGAGGAACAATGTGCATTCAAATTCTGCTTTGGCATTTTGCCTTTGACAAACCTGATGTGGTCATTCTGCTCAGTTATCTGTGGATAAGTTGATGCAAGACTGAAAGTCTTCTGAATCTCTGTTACAATGCAGTGAATCAGAACACAACTGCAATTAGTAAGGTTTAGCCAAGTATTGATTCAGTGTGCTTTAATACAAGCCACAGTTATGTGTTATTGATACAGCACTCCATCTAAAGAGATGAACACACAGTACAATATGAACACAGTTCCATTAACCTGAATGCTGGATGCTGTGATATCACGTGTTCTCCCCCAGCCCCTGAAGACTCCTTACATCTTATTTTCTCCCCTGAATGCATTTGTTACTTTGAAAGTCACCTCCTTGTTTTCACGTTTTCTAATTTTGAAGTTTCTTTCCTTCTCGCTCCCCTGTACATATTCCCCCACTGCCCACATTCCCCCACTGCCCACATTCCCCTATTCCTCTCAAGGCCAAATGTTTCAGTTACGTCAACAGACAGGTAATTTAACACAGGGCACCTTGCTCCAGAGATTCATGCCCCATTGCACATACATTGTTGCTTCTGTACTTCAAAAACACTGACTACATCTTTTTAATGTTGTACCAACAGAAACTGGCTCTTATCTTTCCATACATCAACATTTCACTCAGAGCTGCTGATGCTTCAGTTCTCATTAGGCAGCTTTTGGGCTCTTCCAAATGAGCTAGAAAGGCTGAGGTCAGCCACACAGCTCAGCTGGTGCTTGTTAATAGAACAGGGAAAGATTTGAGCCTTGTGACAGTGCTTTTGCACAGGAGGAACTGTGACACATTAGAGAGCTCAGAATGGCAAAACTGAAAACCTTCCTCACAGGGATTAAACATTTTTCTGGCAAGGTCATCTTTTGCTCTTCAGAGGGTTTTCTTGTGTGTGTGTTTGGTTTTTTTCCTTTTTTTTTCTTTCCTTTGAGTTTCTTTACTATGTTTTTTGCCATGCTGAAAACATTGGTGATCAATCTTGTCTGTTTACGGAAACTTTACTACCATTACATCACTGACAGCTACTATGAAAGCCTTTATGGTGAAGTCCTGAGCATTTGAGAAGGCCAACCCAATGCCCATGACACTGCTACAGCTCTAACTTCGTAGAGCACAACTCAACACTGTGTCATATACACACCACAGACTTCCCCTCTTGAGTTTAAGACTTCTACAAATTCTCAGCCTGCAAATACCACTTGTGTTCTAGTTATTTGTGTTAAGGTAAACAAAAAAAAACCCCACACTCTAGTGCGTGCTATGTCAGAATCCTTGGCCATGGGGGCTGGCTGACATGACAGAGTCTAAAGAAGAGCCGTGCACTTCCACAGCTGCAGGTGGACATCAAGTGATGGATCACAAAATAGAACTAGAGACTTCTGCACAGACAATCGAGTCCCACTCAGAGTTAATACTCTTTATATATCAGGTACGTGTTACCCATTCACAGCCTAGCTCCCACCCCAGGGAATTTACAGTCTACACTCTGCCAGATGATGCCATTTTGACAGCACAGTGTGGATCTCCTTAGGGGCTTGACTTGAGCCTATTAATAAAGTGACTGACAGTGCTCTCACCATGTCTTCCAGAGAACAGCAAACTAGCTTCAGAAATTGAGGAGAATGAATACTCTTAAATCTAATGTCAGAGACTACATCTACATCTGCTGCAAAGAAACGTCTATAAAATGATTAGAGTGTTTTCACTTCATTATGTGCAAAAATCAGAATAGGATAGAAAATGTTATGCTATTTATTGGAGGAAAAACCATTACACTTCCCACTGTGGCAGAGATGCACACCAGCAGGTAGAGCCTCGGTGTTCACAGTACTGTTTACAGCCAAACGTGTGGACATCTGCAAGATGAGATGATGTGGACGATGAATCTATATCAAGTGCCATCTCCAAGAAAGAATTCTGAGAAGGCTGTTCTAGTGACCTGTTTTCTTTTTGGACCTTCTCCAAGTATATAATAGCTTCATCTGGACACAAGCAAGGCCGGATGGAAAGTTCAATTTCATTCATCATCAGCTAGCTAAAAACTAAATGCCTCAGTTATATATCTTCCCAGAAACAGAGGAAGTAACATGCGTATCCGCGAGGGCAATTCACCTCTCTACTGGCAGCAGAGCAAAGATTAACTTTGTCTAGGAAGCTAACTGAGATGAAATTAAGTGGGGGAGTTGCATCCTGGCAGTGAACTCTCCTATTTACTCCAAGTGATAGACCTTTCCTCTGTTGCTTGTTACTGTGGTAGATTGAGAAACTTGCACCCATTAGAAACTTTTTTCCTTCACTTCAGAGGAAGGAATTTATGACTGCTACATAAGTGCCTTTTGACTTCCAAAAGCAACCTGAAGCTGTCCCTAACACAAAAAGTAATACAAGTGCCATTTATCCTAAAAAAGGGATTGCAAGGTATAAAAATGATCACAAGAATGTTTTGGGGTTTTTGGTGCTTTAAGGTGCTTGACAAACTTTCACTCAGGAGAAAGTACGATGCTGCACAGACGTTGGTGCAGCCTGCATGCTGAGAAGCCACAAAAGGTTGGCAACAATCTCTTCATCTTTGTAGAAGCAAAAACTGTCACTCTGTTTCCTAAGGAAAAGCGGGACCTAAAACCTCACCTCACTGTGTCTTCACAGGAACACCTTTATCTAACAATGCTGCTGCTGCCCATCCTTCTCAAAAGGCACCACAGGCATTTCTGGGGTGTCAGATTTAACCAAAAGCCACAAAACTTTCCAAAGTTTAACGTAAAAGGCAGTTTCACTTTCCTATCCACATTTATGTATGAAAGTAAAAGCAGTGCCACAAAAAGATTCATATGACATTGTGGGAGCTATATTAGTTTATACAGCCCTTGCTTTGAGTTCTTTCCTTCCATACAAAGTGGAGATGTACAAAGCCTTTCAGAGCTCTTCTGCCCTACACACAAGGTGCTGTAGCAGCTGACCAATTTCCAACTATTTCAAGCTACTGAAGTGAATTTCCTGCACATTTCTTGTGAGGGTTACACAGTAGCAGTGCACTAAGATCACCTCGTTGCAGGAACTTCTCTTACTCTGTGGACCCTGCTTGCACACTTCTGTGCTAGACTAATTTTACTTGCATACTCCTGTATTTGTGCTCAGGATGTCTCTCCAAAAGGTGTTTGTGACCTACCCTTGAGTATCTGCTGTTAGATTCTCCCTAACACCTCAGTAGTCAGTACAGGGCAACCCTTCCTCTTCCTCCACCTTCAACACGTCTTGTAACGTAATACAGTTGTGGCTTTTCTTGCAAGCCTCGGGTTTGCTGCAGAGGGAAACTTTTCATCGCTTGTGAAAGTTTGTGGAGCATATTTTCTGCAAAATCCTGTACTACACAGCTGCTTAAAGCTAGGAGGGACAAAATGAAGCAGTGCAGACCAGTCCTTCTCTCTCCTGTTTACTTGTAGCCCAAAGAAGGGAAAAGAAAAGTAGAGCGTGGCAACAAATACTGTTCTACCTTAGATGTAGCAATGCATGCTAATAAATGCCCAAATAACAGGTTGGTTTACCACCTGCATACCTCATTCACCTTCTTTAGCTCTGGAAGGGAAAACAGGCTGACTCTTTAAGGCAAAATGACACAAAGATAAAGGACATCTCTTTCATCAAGCTGGAATACTTAAATGCCTTTTTTACAGTTGCTTTCACATTCCTCAAAGGCCTGGTGAAAACAAATGCATTCAGTAGGACTGGAAAATTAAAGCTATTTTGGAGAGTGGGAAGGAGAGAATTTCAGAGGTGCAGGGAATTCTCTGGCAGCTGTCCCATCTCCTAGATACAAAAGTAGAAAACTCCTATGACCACCAAAAAACCTCTGCTGCTGAGCCATTGATAGCTTTATGGGTCAAAACCTTCGCATCTTTGAAACAGCTCATAGGCTACAGCTAAAAGGGTTATACATCCAATCCCAAATACCATCTTGGTTTAGTGCAGACAGCTGCCTTTATGTCAACCTGCAAACATTCATTCAGTTGTAACACCCATAAAGCAGAAGCAACAACAGCAAGATTGGAAATGACAATAAAATGATCTTAAACTGGAGGAGAAGTCTATTGATGGGGCACAGGCGAGAAACCCCTCCCTGACCCCTAGCTCCTTTCTATATGGTAACATAACATTTCATCAGCTACTCCACAAGAAAAATCCAACGATTAAGGTCAACTGCTACTCTGTTTCAAATCTTGTTTTAATATCCCGATTCCTTTCCATACACACAGATCTCTGAGATGTTAATGAACCAAATCTTTTGGCGAGAGCATTGCCTTTAGGAGCAACTCCTATGGAGGAAGTGACATGGAAACAAAATGTGAACCCTGGAACTTGGAAAAGCAGCTAAATATAGAGCAGAAATTCATCTTCTGCCTCTCAAACATTATTCTTCCCTTCTCAGTTGCTGCTTTCAGAAAACTGTGGTACGCCATGATTAACAAGACACTCGTTTAATAAAATAACAGCTGTTCAGCTGATTTTTATGTTTTTATTTTTTTAAGACGTGCAAATTAATATTGTTTATTTGCCTAATCAATATTGCAAACTCCACTCGATCTTTATGTGAGGGATAGAGAAAAATTTGGAGCAATCTATCACTTTCCATACTACAGATTTAGATCCACTGCAGTAAAAATTCTCTCCCAGACACTAGCAAAAATATCCTCACCCCATCACACACATACTTCTCAAAAGGGAAGCATTTCAACTAGAAATCTTTGTATGTACTTACTGAGATTGTACCATTGTCTAGACCTATGGACAGCCTTCTGGTTTCCGGGTTAAAAGACATGCATGAACATGGAGCTGAAAAAAATGAACATGATGATGAAGTTAACAAAACTGCGACTTTCTTGAAGTTCTGGAAAGCCTAAAACCAGCTAGCATGCTTCACGATGCTTCACTATTTTGCCCCCTTCCAATAGAGAAACATTTGAAAAAAAAGAACAGTGCCTGTTCAATTAATTCAGTCCTATCCCATTAGGACACGGAATAACAGTTACTTATTGCTTCAGCTTCCTCATTTTTCCTTACTAATGCTTTAAGAAAGTGGGCATGAGGCGTGTCATACAAGAACTGTGCTGGTGTACTGATACGAGAGGTACCTGACATCTCAGTACAAATTTTAGATTTATTTAGCTGAAGAACTTAGGCAGACTTTTTTGAAACCAAACAAAAACACTTTGCCTAGCCTTTGTGAATACTAAAAGAAAAACGCTGTCAAAGACTCACATCCTACACCTGCAGTGAGAAAGTTAACTTGAACCATTGTTAACAGGGACTGACCTTCCAGCCAGTATGAAGAGCAGTCAGTTCCACTGCTCTCTGATCATTTCCCCAGAGAGCATTATTACAGTATAACATGCTATGGCCAAAATACAAGACTCTGGAAAACTAGCCATTGATTCTTACATCAACACTAATAAATACCAGGATATACTCTTAAACTGCTCATGAATCAGTCCCTCAAGTATATGGAGAGGTTCACATAAAGGATAAAAACAGTTTTCTTGTAATAACTCAAGTGGTATGCTTGGTTTATTCAAAATACCACGAGGCTGCACTCAGAAGGCAGGAATTGCTTTTACCACCCAGCACAGCAGCATGCTGTCCCCACAGAAACCTTCAGTAATCACTTATCAGCACTGTGACTAGGGAAAGGTACCCAGCCCCTTTCTGTAGTGCTAAGGGCATTGATTAAATCATATTCTTGTAATAAATGTTGAGTTCAGTCAGATGTGCTTTTAATAGTTTTCCCACCTTCCCAGTTTCTACTCTCCACTGTGATTACATACAGTGGTTTAGTTACTAGCAGCCTCAGAGTTCCTACTTTTACAGTGCCCTGTACTTGTTTTATTCTCCACTTGAGCAAAGTCTCATCTAAAGTCGTACAGTTCATAGCTCAGCAGATCTGTTAGTTTAGTTAGCAGCAGAGCTATATCACAGAGAGGAAAGACTATGGTGGCTGTTAAACAAAATTATTCTACCTTTAGTACTGCACACCCCCAGTACATTTCCTAAGGGACAACTAACTGCAAGCAGGAAGATTACCAGATTCACATCCAAGAGTTAAATCAAAGAAAAGGCTCCAATTCAAAGAAAGTGTCAGAACAGAAACACTACATTATGGCTACTAACAGTAATGAAATTGTTCCTTTCTGTACCTCTCCCCCAGGAAAGGCAAACTCAAAGCTTCCTGATGGATGCCAGGTTGGCCATGAGCCAGCAGTGTGCCCTGGTGCCCAAGAAGGCCAATAGGATCCCGGGGTGCACTAAGTGGACCATGGCCAGCAGGCCAAGGGGGGTGATCCTCCCCCTCTACTCAGCCCTGCTGAGGCCTCACCTGGAGTACTGTGTCCAGTTCTGGGCTCCCTGTACAAAGCAAAGAGTCGAGCGGAGGGCTACAGAGATGATAAAGGGTGTGGAACAGCTCCCTTATGAGGAAAGGCTGAGAGACCTGGGGCTGTTCAGCCTTGAGAAAAGAAGACTCAGAGGGGATCTGATCCACATCTATAAATATCTAAGGAGCGGGAGGCAAAGGGACGAGGCTGGACTCTTCTCAGCAGTGTGTGGTGATAGGATGAGGGGAAATGGCCACAAACTGAAGCATAGGAAGTTGTGCACAAATGTGTGTGGGAACTCCTTCCCAGTGCAGTGACGGAGCAGTGGCACAGCTGCACAGAGAGGTGGTGGAGTCTCCTTCTCTGGAGACGTTCCAGACCCGCCTGGACGCCTACCTGTGCAACCTGGGCTAGGGAGCTGCTGTGGCAGGGGGTTGGACTCCGTGATCTCTGGAGGTCCCTTCCAACCCCTACAGCTCTGTGATTCTGTGGTTCCCTTCATATGGTGGGACAATTGCTATGATATTGAGACTTCTAGGTCAAAGTGGAATTAGGATGTGCTAGAAAAAGCTGACAGAGACAAAGCAATTCTTAGCAGAGTAACCATCAAATCCTTTTAAAAGGCACTTAATACCAGAACAGGCATATTCAACATTCCAGCTTTAAAATGTCAGATGGTGTGCACACATTGAAAAAACTATTAGTAACTCTGAAGATGACAAACAAACAGTTCACAGAGAAAAACTCTCAGTTAAATCTGCTATTTCAAGTATGCTTTTTCCAGAAAGCTTCATGCACTTCAGATACCAAAGGTGCAAGCAAGATGTGAGACGTGCTGCTAGAGGTCACATTGGAGTTGCAAACCCACATGTACCTTGTCATAGCAGCATAATGATGCTTTGCTATCATCATTTTCCTAAAGGAATTGTAAAGTAATACGTACTCTTGGAAAAATGAATGTCAGCCCTGGCTACACTAATGTAACTGAAACGGTACCAGTTGTGACCAGACAGCAGCAGCTTATACTTCACATGAAAGTTAAGACAATGACATTCAGATACTTAACCACTTGGGCTCATTATAAGGAGGGGAACAAAAAAGAAAAACAAAACAAAAACAAAAACAAAACAAAAAAAAACCCACAACATTAATTTTCCAAGACATTAAAGAGCCTTTTAAAATAACAGCCAGGAAAAATGACAGCACTGTGAAGGCTCTCTGCTTTAACATCTAGCTATGATTTGGATTTCACACTACAAGAGGTTGGATCTGATCTGATGGGCTGGGTATTCCTGGCACGTAGGTCTGGCTATATTCTTTATCTTTGATATAGGGCAAATACGCACTGATGCTCTCATTTTTGCCTTTGAAAACAGAATTCCTGAATTACTTCATGCTCTCAACAGTCAGTCTTCTCAATTAGAAGCTGACAGAAGTGGAAAAGAAATACAAACTCTGTATCTGCATTTTCAGAGTGCCAGAAGTGGCACAGTGAAAGACCTAAGGGTTGTGCTTTGCTTTGCACAGTTTTGACCATCTGCCTCAAAGTGTTAGCTAAACAAAACCATCATAAGACCATGTACTCTCTGCCTCAAACCCTGGATACTCACTCCACCATCCCTCACTACAATAAAGCCTTTACTCAGTTCTCCCTCTGAGAGAGGTGGTTCGTTTTTTTCTGGTTGGGTTTGGGTCTTTTGCAGTGGTTTACTTTCATGCAAAGTTTACTTGTATTGACTACGATACCTACTCGTATTTTTTATTTTTTCCACCTGCATCAAAAACTTACACATCTAACCACGAGGATTAACCTGCTCAGAGGTCCATTGTTGAGGCAGTTGTTCCGACAACTCTGACATGAACTAGTCAGACACTCAGCTTACCTAGTTTGCCTTACTGACAACGTGTATTTTTGATACTGGGTCTGCCTGTGGTGAATCAATCAGTGGCTGAATGCAACCCACCTCCAGCCACCAGCATCCACGACCACGCTCTGTTTCTCAAAGACCTTCTGGTACTTAATACTGTTGTGGTACTCCGGCTGAGAAAGCAGCAGAAGACCTCAGAAACGATATCCACCACAGGGTTTCCATTCCCTTCTCCTTGCAGAGGCTTGGCTGCTCAGTGACCTGGTTTGAACACTCGCAGCTCACTCTTTCTCAAAACTGTGGCTGCTGTGTTGTCCACTACTTTCTGACCAGAGAAACACCCACTGGTTGGGCAGAAAACTGTAACTGGGGAACGTCCACTCCCAAACAACAAAAATGTCCCCAGTCAGAACAATCTACAATCTCGAGCAGCTATTTAATGGGCTTCACATCCAGAACGTGCTGCTGGCTCTGTCAGGTAGCAGAGCCTGACCAAAGCACATGGCTGGCTCAGCCTCAGTGCCTCATCCTCCTCACCCCCCAGAGTACCCAGGCTGCAAACTCAGTTATTAAGGCTACCTGACAACAAATTAGAAAAGGGTGTGGGTCACGCAGCACTGTAACCAGCCATGAGTCATGCTAATGGGTTATCTGTAGGTGGGACTGCCACTCTCACAGCTTGCTAAGCAGCACAAAAGCATCACCATGCCTACTACATTTCTTCCGCAAAGAACCTCTGCTCTCTAGTCAACAAAAAACGACGTGAACCTAAAGCAGAGGACAATCAAACAAGGTGATCCATGCAGAAACAGCCAAAATGCGAATGCATAATTGTGCAGCGGCTTACTAAGAGCCCTCCCTAAGATTTTCAAGTTGATAACATAATTGGCATTGCTCCAGTGTTTAATTATACTTGATCATTCTTGAAACTGGTGAATAACTCAGTATAATTTAAATGTCTCATGACTCAAAAATTTACCAGCCTTAAGTGAAGGCACTGCATCAGGTGCTCAGATTCATGAAGGAACTTGAAAATAGCCCCCTCCGAGTGGGTCTGTATCCACTCAACCTTTTCCAGCACAGCTATTATTACTGGCAATAATGCAGCCACTCAAAGACCAGTGGAAGAGCTAAGAAAACTGCGAAGTGAGAAGTGCCATTTCATTACAGTTTCTCTGGGGAAAGCAAACCTCTTTGGACAGGTCAAGGGAATCAAAGCCATGACTAGTTGGTTGACTAGCCATGACAGAGGTTCACAGCCTGCCACATCATTAGCTGCTTTCCAATAGCTTCTGAGCAAAATCCTGAACAGAAAATACTTTTGAGGATTGACATATTCTTATTCTTGACATATTCTTGGGTATGAAGGGGAAGAAAATGTCGCTTGCTAGGGCGGAGTGAGTAGTTCAGTTGTTGACATTGGAAAAGGGTGGAGGTCAGCAGGACAGAGAAAGGGCTTGTGGATGTTGTCATAGGAGATTTCAAGGAAATTCCCAGTAGGAAGGCATGGGGAAAACTTCAGATTTCTTTCAGAGGTTTGAGGGAAGGCCCTTCTAGAAAGGCAGTGTGCCAGAAAGCCCAGCTGAAGTGCCTTTACACCAGAGCACACAGCATGGGAAATAAGCAGGAGGAGTTGGAAAACATGATGTGCTTGGAAAATTATGAACTGGCTGCTATCACAGAAACGTGGTGGGACAAATCTCATGACTGGTATACTGTGATTGAGGGAGACAGGCTCTTCAGAAGGGACACACGGGGTAGGGGGGGGAAGGAGATTTGCTCTCTATGCTAGGAAGTGGTTAGATTGCGGAGAGCTGTGTCTGATTAACAACCATGACCAGGTTGAGAGCTTATGGGTTAAAATCAGGGATCAGCCCAGTAAGGGACATCTAGTGGTTGGGGTCTGCTACAGGCCACCTGATCAGGAGGACCCTGTTGATGCAGCCTTCTTGCTTCAACTGCAGGAGGTGTTGTGCTCGTGAACTCATGTCCTGATGGGGGATTTCAACTACCTGGATATCTGCTGGGATAGCAGCACAGTGGGTGGCAGATAATCCAGGAGATTCCTGGAGTCTGCTGAGGATAACTTCCTGGTCCAGGTACTAGTCGGACTGAACTGAGGTGGAGCCCTAGTAGAACTGGTCCTCACCAATGCAGAGAAGAGCATTAGAGAGGTTAAGTATGGAAGCAGCCTGTGCTGTAGTGATCATGTCCTGGTGCAGACTGTGATCTGGAGGAATGCGGGCCTGGCAAAAAATAAGAGTCAGGACTGAACTTCAGAAGAGTAAACTTCTGGCTGCTCAAGGGACTGCTGGATGGGATCTCCCAGGAAACTGTCCTTAAGGGAATAGGAACAGAACAGAGCTGGCAGCTCTTTAAGGTCACTGTTCTGTGAGAGCAAGAGCTCTCCATCCCCCAGAAGAAGAAATCAAGTAGAGAAGGCAGGTGACTGGCATGGCTGAGCAAGGACCTTGCTTAAACTGAGGGAAAAGAGGGAAATGTACAGAAAGTGGAAGCAGGGTCGTGTGGCCTGGGAAGAATACAAGGATGTCATCTGTGTGTGCAGAGGTCAGGAAAGCCATGGCACAGATGGAGCTGAACTTGGCGAAGGATATGAAAAATAACAAGAAGGGGTTCTATGGGTACATACATAGGAAGAGATAGAGAGTGTTCCCCCTCTGATAAATGAGGATGGAGAACTGGCTTCCTTAGACATGGAAAAAGCTGAGGTGCTAAGTAAGTACTTTGCACTGGTCTTCACTGGTGGCCCAGCTATCCCTGCCTGCCAGGGCCCTGATCCTCAACGTGTGGCTGAGGAGCAGTTCCCAGTTGAAAGAACTGGGCTTGTTTGGACTGGAGAAGAGAAGGCTCTGGGGAGACCTCATTGTGGCCTTCCAATGCATGAAGAGAGTGTATAAACAGGAGGGGGAACAACTGTTTACATGGGTTGATAGTGATAGGAAAAGGGGGAATGGTTTTAAACTAAGAAAGTGTAGATTTAGGTTAGACATTAGGAGGAAGTCTTTCACTTAGAGGGTGAAACAGGTTGCTCAGAGAGGTTGTGGATGCCCCATCCCTAGAGGCATTCAAGCCCAGGCTGGATGTGGCTCTGGGCAGCTTGCTCTAGTGGTTGACAACTCTGCCCATGGCAGGGAGGTTGAAACCAGAAGATCTTTGAGGTCATTTTCAACCCAGGCCATTCTATGACTCTTATGAGTCCATCCATCAGCAAAGGAAGAAAAAAAAAAAAGATCTTCCTCTCTATTTACCAAATGAATGCTTTCTTGGAGCAGGCAAGCAAACACCAGAGCCACTCTATGGCCCCGAACTGATGATGTCATGTTACTATAACTGTTAAACATTTATGCCTATTAAACATCTTACGCATCATGGAGATGGAAATCCTCCAGCAAATCTAACTATTAAAATAGTTAGCTTAAAATATTACCTTCTCCAGACAGTAAGAATGCCCCAGTGGGACTTGATAAATGCTCCCTGACCTGCTTGATATAATATCCACTTTCCAGAGACAGGCTAACCCAGAACATCTGAGTTTACTGAGGAGCATCAGCATATTTCTGCTGCTGATGACCTGCAAAGTTGTTCTCTTGCACTCAAGACAGGTTAAGACAGGGCAGTAGTCTCTTCAACTACCTCTAGGAAAAACAGACATTGATCTGCAGTTTCTTTTAAAGCATGAACACTCTCTTTGATATAGAAGACATCAGATTATACTGGAGAGATCTGTGAGGAAGGCTTGGTTTTCTACATCTTAATTGTGAAGTAATATGATTCTGTGCCTTCACTGGAAAACCAGCCTTCTCTGTCTAGTATCCCCTCTATTGTATTAGCTACTGCAGGATATTAAGTTATTAACAAATAAAACCATTTACCATTGCATTCTAATGGATTGAGCACATGCAGTGATTTATACTGGGGACTTACAAAGCTTTATGGACTCCATTAGTGGCAGAATGCAGGACTATATTTTGAGCTTCCACATTTGTTCACATAAATGCCTGTCCCTTCCTACCATATTTTTATGCGTTTGCTGCTATATTCCCTAATGCCTCTCAGGAGCATTAGCATGCAACATGGTAAAGCTTCAGAGAAACTAAGAGAACTACTCAAGTGTTGAACTTAATATGGAGTGGTAAGCCCACAAATGGCCATAAAATGTTAAGCTCCATCAAAATCTAAAAAGACATTGTGCAAATACAGAGTAGATAATGAATATTTCCCTATACTTACATGGCATTGCATGGTATATGCTGGGCCAGTACTGTCCACTGTCTCTCTTCAGCCAGACACGAACTGTTCTATGAAAGGAAAAACAAAACACATATGAGGAAGAATGAAAAAGTAACTATGAATGAAAACAAACCGGTGATGCTGAATGCACAAGGCCATGTTCAAAAAGAAATCCGTTCACAGAGAAGTAAACACACAAACTCCTACAGCAGGCCTACACATCAAGCACACATGACAATGAGGGTACCACGCAGTACAAAGCTGAACACACCCTACAAGGCAGTCTCCTGGAAGTCTTCCTCTGCTTGGTCAGCTCAGAGCTGCTGCCTTTAAACAGAGGCAACTAGACCTTCTGCAGCACTCCAACATCTCCACAAACATATCAGCAGTTTCCCTCTGCTAGAAAACCTTCCCAGTCTTTTGCTTTTCAAACTGGCATCAGTTTTGCAGCCCCCATCACTCAGTCAGCATGCAGCTCATCCTTGCCCATTGCACACAAGATGTTTTTCACTTGTGTCCTGAGTCAGTGATATGAACTGAGGTAGAAGCTGGGTCTTTAAATATTTATTACTCTAGTCCTTGGTACCATTTGCTTCTTCGGGTCCAATCTCTAAAGCTTCTTACTGAGACTCTTTTCCAACTTCATCTCATCAGCTGATTTCATCAAGATATGCATAGTGTCACTAGCTAAAACAGCTAGCAGCCAGGCCTCAATTAATCTCAGCAGTCAGCTCCTCTTTGTTCCTGCACATCTCACTGTCATCCAGATTTCAGCCAACTCTTACCTGCCTTACTGTTCTTTGAATCCTTATCTCCAGTTTTAACAATTGAACTTTTAATATAATTCTGCATTCCCTGCTTTCCTGATTTACACTAATGTATTAACCTTATCTAGAAAACATAGTTATCCAAGACAGCATCTTGGATAACTAAGCACAATTCATTTTCTTCCATGACAGGCATGTCTATTTTTCTCCACCAAAGATACTACGTGACAGGAGATACAAGAAGGATCTAAAAAAATATTGTTGAATATAAGCTTTATTCTCTTGCAGCAAACCTAAAACTTGCAATAAGAAAATACACACCAAACAAACAACGGTGACTCTGTCCAATTAATGAAACATGGAAATAAGGCTTAAGGAGAGGAGAACATGATAATAATGTTACATCTTTACCACAAAGAAAATTAAACTTGCCAGCAAAAAAACCAACTTGTTAACCAAGTTGTGTTGTAGAAAAAAATCTGTTTTATGCTTACTTACAAAAAAAAAAACCCAAAAACTGGTGGAGTTGCTAAGAGTGAAAGTACTTTTACTAGTGCATGCTTCTTATGGAGGTACACACTAACTTCATTTCATTACAGAGTCAAATGTACTCCTATTCCACTACTGCTCATACAAACTGAGAAAAAAGCATTGTAAGAGCAGATGTTATCTGAAGGGTCTGAAAGTGAAAATAATCAGCAAGTCTGTTCATGTAACTCATTACAGAAATACTTCTCTCTCCAGTAATTCATTTTAAATAAAGAAAAACAAAAGGTCTTGTAAACAACTTATTTTTACATTAAGGATGATTACTACCCATATCTTTAAAGCAACTATTTAAAAGCTATGTTAAGCATTATAAAACTTCCAAAATCTACGCATAAGCAGACAAAGAAGTGCAAAAATCCTTACATCTTACAACTTCCTTCTCTTAGATCTCTGGACTACTGAAAGAAAAAAAACCGACCTCAGTTCATAAACCATTTCTGGGTAATCAGCATTTCTCTAAAAGTAGGCTCAGGCTGAAGGACCAGCAGCTGAACATGAGAGAAGCCCTCAGAAAAGAGCATCTTTTTTCAGCTGCAGTTCTGCACATCTCTGTGTATTTGATCTAATATTTCCCACCAGATGTGAAACACAGAACTTTTGAAGCTTCTAAAGAATTCAGAGAAAAAATGAATGTGAATGAAAACAAAGAGCACTGGCTGGCTGCGTGGTTACTGGATGACAACCCAGCACCCATCCAGGTCAGGATCCATTCTTCAGCTGCTCTGGAGCAATTCAGTTGGCATCACCATGGAAATGAATTGCCCCTTCATTCTGTTGACAGTGAAGTGGCTTGGAAAGATTTTTAGAACCTATCAAAACAATAAATACTCTTCCACTGCTTTTGAAACACAGATTGTTTATTTTTAAATGAGATAGGCTACACAAATACAATCCTACCATGCACAAAACATTTTACAGTAAGGGTGGTGAGGCACTGGAACAGGTTGCCCAGAGATGCAGTGAACACCCTGTCCCTGGAGACATTCCTGGTCAGGCTGGACAGGGTCCTGAGCACCTTACCTACCTGTGGTGTTCCTGTTGGACCAGATGACCCTTACTGATCCTTTCCAACTCAAAAGTTATGCTATGCAATGCTATGCTACGCATACTCCAAAGCACTAGGCTTATCCAAAGACCAAAGCCTGCCCCATTGCAGTTCCTGCCCCTTGGTGGAGGTTGCCAGCACTAACATGACCCGGTTAAAAATAAAAACACCCCCTCCTGTCAGCAGTCCTAACCACAGATTTGCTTTAGTACAGTTACAGAGCAGTTTGCAAACAGGAAAAGGAACTATTCAGGAAAATTCTATAAAACTCAAAGCCAGCTATTTGTCAGACAATGGGAAAAGAGTTTAGTTTTATCCATGGTTACCACTTTCTGTGAAGTTTTCTGCATGCACATTTTTCAACCATCGATATTTTATATTTTATCTTGAAACAAAAACAAATTAAAATGCACCTGTTCCTCAGTGTAAAATAACGGACAATTCAGAAGTATTCAAAAGCCATGCCTCTCTGGGAACTAAATAACTGGACTGGAAACAGCAAACCCTTTATCTGCTGTCATTAAATAAACATGACAATAGTAGTATTTAAAGTCCAAGCACAGCACTGACAATTTTACCACCTCTAACAGAGATACACTGTCAGTAGAAGTAGGATAAAGAAAGATATTTAACAGGCACAGTAAAGATACCACATCGCTACAGCCCATCATACCAGAAACTCTCCAGGCACTTTCATGGCCCAGAGACACGAAGAGATGCTCGCTCTTGTCCATTATGATACAAGCCATCCCTGGGATTTTCTGAAAGAATAAAAAACCTTTCATTTTAGGGGCAGGTCGTGAAGCAGTGTGCTGAGATCAGTGACAGGTTCACTTCTGATCCATTTTGCAAGCAAATGCACAAAAATAAAAACTAAAATCGGAACTGACTTCCAAACTGGTCTGTGTTTCAGGGAAAACAAAATGATTTTAATGCTGAGAGCCAAAATCCCAGGAGAAGTTTATATTCCAGACCCTCACCCTGTATCTATTCACACACACACACACAAAAAAACCCACCCTAGACCAAATAACCCAAACCAACAACACTCCCAGCACCGTTCCAGGGAAGTATGATTATTCCTCTCTGGCTCATCCACTGAGGTCCCCATGAAGGCTATCATACAAGCTTGATCTGCAGGAGCCATGCAATACTGGGGCATATTTCAGGTTCTACCTCATTTTCAGTGGTTTTGTTGAACAAACAAAAAATTTAAGTTGAAATCACTATGAGTTTACTAACTCTACTCTTGCTAAGAGTATGATATGGTGTACAGTCATTCACCACTGTCAGTGTGCTCTGGGTCCTCTCATAGTAAAAGAGCAGGTTGGGTTTCTAATATGTAATGCAAGAACTTCTGGCTCACGAAAACAGGACAATGAGTGGAGGAAAGTCAGAATTTCAAAAAACTGGCTCTGTTTCAGGTCTGTTTTAGAGAGAGGTTATCTCAAAAGTCATTACAGAAGAGCATGTCAAGAATTTCAAGAGTCTTTGTTGCTGCAAAGAGTAGGGCAGGGGGGAAACACCATGGGGGTTCAGCCATGGACTTTTTTGACCATCCATAATGCATGTGATTTTTTGCTACCTTTGATTTTTCATTTTACTAAATCTAAACAATCATAACAAGCCTTTACTTTTCATCATAATCTTCCCCAGGAATGTCTTTTGCCTCAACCATTCTCAGAATCACTAGGTACAGTTTGTTGCCAAGCATCAGCACAACATCCTACAAAAACTGAAGTGCATATGCTTGATAAAACTTCTGATCATAAACGGTCTTATTTTGAGGTTATTCTGAGGAAACAGGGAATGAGCTATGCAAGAGCTGCGTAAATTAAGTTCAGGAGTTAACGACGTCCCGAAGCACTTTGCTAGCTCCTCTCCCTTTAGAAGGGGCATAGTGGAAGAGTCTGGGAATTAAGCTCAGAGCTGAGGAAAAAAAAACAAAACAGCAAAACATCTACCACCAATCTAAAGAAAGAAAGAAAAAGACCGCACAAAACAGAATGCCAAGCCTCAAAAGGTGGGATATTTTCACATGTTTTTCTTTGTTTGAAGCGATTCGAGCCATTTTCAAGAACAGCTGCAACTCCACACTCTGCTTACACAATATTCTAACTTAAAACCTGCTTTTCTATTTCCCTATTTAATTTATGCTGCCATAAACTAAACGCAAATACACATTGCTTAATAGGGAAAATTGTGAAGTTTCGGTAGGTTATATGCAACTCTGCAATTAAATGTCAGAAAATAAACTGTTATGACCATCAGTGGCACTCAGTTTTAAGAGGAAGAGACACCTCTTTATTCAACACTGCTTGGCTTACAAAGAGGGGTTTTTTTTATTCTGTGAGAAGTGACTAGAAAATGCAGCTTCATAGGAGAAAACCTTAGGAGAAGTGGATTTTTATTACTCAGAATACTCAGATTTTTATTATCAGAAAAAAAATGATAGCAACATGACACTTTTTCTACTCAGTTGTGAAACAGTTTCCACCATTTTTGATACAGTTTTCTGGACAATGAGCAGCACAATTCAGTGATTTTTCCAGTTACCCAAGCACACGTGCCTGGAAGCAGTCTGCAGTTCTGCTGGACCAAAATCAGATTAGGACCAGTTTCCACCGCAGAAACTGTGGGCAAGTAAAGAGTGACCAGAAATGGACCAAAAGTCTCCACTACAGAAAAACACTGTTATCTGGAGGTTACTGGCACAGGGGTCAAGGTGCTGAGCTGCCTCAGGTCTTCAGCAGCCCCACAGAAGCACTGTAAATCACATATCATGTGAAGCAGTGCAGTGATTACACCACATTCCTGCATAAATGCTGTAGGGAGGCTAACTTTATCCACAAATGCAGGTAAATGCACGGTTGAAGCTCTCTGTGAGCATCAACCTACAGCTTTGGAAGCTATTAAATATCACATTCAAACTCTTTTCCAGCAAACTTTCAAAATTAATTCCCTTATGAAGACCTGGCCATCCATCTCCCTTTCCAGGCCTCTGGGGAGAAACAAACTGATTTCCATCACTCCCATTCACCCCCGGATTTCCCCCACAAGCACCCCATTGAATTTCCTTCCAGAACAGATGAAGTTTCAGTGCTTCTTGCACTGATCAATTCTAGTTTGCATTTGAGAAGCATAAACACGCATTTTGAAGGAAACTGCATTGCATACTTTAATTATTTCAATCCAATTACTTTCACCTCCCTCCCACATTCAAACATCTAAGCAATGGAAGATCCCCATTAGATTGAAACTGAGGTGTGCAATGCAAAACACAACTCAGTGGAACCACACTAAAGACACCTAGTGTATTGGTGATTTGCAGGAAAGCAGCCCTCCAACTCCCCTCCAAATTCCCAGTGAAACAAATGAACAAGACTATTAACCAGACCACCAGCCTGCTCCCATGCTGCCCTGTAGAAACATCTGTGCAGGGGGACACCTTTTTTTTTTTTTTGTTTTCCAGAGCTGGTATAGGCTGTCAATTAAGTCAATGATCAATTTTGTCATTTATGCATACTTAATTCTACAGTTACCAAAATGCACAACAGATGCTTTTAAGTCTACATAGTTAAAGTTAGACATACACATTTCAATATACACACCATTAGCATTACATTTCTAAAAAATAATATTCATATATGTGTTACAGAAAAAGATGGACCTTTGATCCCAAGCAGTAAATGAAGTGTCTATTGGGGAGTCATGACAAAAGTGAATGCCAATGTGATGGGGCAGAAAGCATTCCCTCAGTTTTATTCTTCATTCACCCTCTGCTCAGAAATGATATCATGACATCCATGAGAAAGGTGTAAGACCTGAGAATCACACAGAATCACAGAGCTGTAGGGGTTGGAAGGGACCTCCAGAGATCACGGAGTCCAACCCCCTGCCACAGCAGCTCCCTAGCCCAGGTTGCACAGGTAGGCGTCCAGGCGGGTCTGGAACGTCTCCAGAGAAGGAGACTCCACCACCTCTCTGTGCAGCTGTGCCACTGCTCCGTCACTGCACTGGGAAGGAGTTCCCACACACATTTGTGCACAACTTCCTATGCTTCAGTTTGTGGCCATTTCCCCTCGTCCTATCACCACACACTGCTGAGAAGAGTCCAGCCTCGTCCCTTTGCCTCCCGCTCCTTAGATATTTATAGATGTGGATCAGATCCCCTCTGAGTCTTCTTTTCTCAAGGCTGAACAGCCCCAGGTCTCTCAGCCTTCCCTCATAAGGGAGCTGTTCCACACCCTTTATCATCTCTGTAGCCCTCCGCTCGACTCTTTGCTTTGTACAGGGAGCCCAGAACTGGACACAGTACTCCAGGTGAGGCCTCAGCAGGGCTGAGTAGAGGGGGAGGATCACCTCCCTTGGCCTGCTGGCTGAGAAACGAGCACGGAAGAACAAAGCTTGCAAGTAATAAAGGGATATGGAAGAGTACAAGAGATCCTGGCTCACAGTCATGGCCTTAGGCTATAATCTATTTTTCAGATAAATATTTCCCTTGGTTAACTATACATTGCAGCATGTAGTAAATAATGTATTCACTGCAGGGAAGGATCCCACATTTCTACTTTTGTAGGATCATGCCCTCTCTCAGCATTATCATTTCTGGGTGTAAGTCGTGTATGAGAGTAAATTGAATCCTGAACTACTTGAACTCTTCTTGAAGGATATGTTATGTATTAAACAGAGGATAACCATTTCTTGCAGATATTTGAGAATCCTAATATACACATACCAGAAATAAAGTTCTGGCCACTAGAAGACAAAGAGAGCAGAAAATGCAAAGGAGTTGACGGTATAGTTCATAAATTCAGTAAGACAATTATCTAACATAATGCAAGATAAAACTGTAGGGGAAAATCTGCTTCTATGAGGTTTTTTTTTTCTTTTGAGAAAATCAGTGATCATATCCTGACACAAAAGACCTCCTTACTATGAACTTTCTTTTCAGTTAATCATTTTGTTTTTGTTTTCTATGCAAAAAAAAAAAAAAAAAGAAAAGCCTCATATCTGTACTGTACAGGTAAGTTCCTTAGCCAACAAGCAAGTCACACAAGGCTGTAGATGCTGAAACATCCTATGTAAAACAGCTGGGTTTTGTTTTTCAGATAGCAACAAACAATCAATCCACTGTTTTTCCAAACACATCAAAAAGTCTACTTGGGATTTGTTTGGCTGCTCTGTGTCAAGATGCTTCTGGAAATGCTGCCCTTGGGATACCAAGGAAGTTCTGCAGAGGAGTACCATTTATTGTTCATCCAATTTCCCACTGAATCTGAACCCTGATTCATAGGTGAGTTTTCCCTCAGCTTTTCTGCTCATTACTGCTTCGTTCCGAGGGCAGCCTGACCCACAGATGTCCTCACACAAATCCAGCTCCGACTTGCTTTAGTCTGCCAGAGACTAGAAGCTCTGATCAGGAGGACAGCAGGACGGTTGGTCTGAATAGCAGAACAACTCTGGCTGGGGTGTTGACTACTCATCTGAGAAGGAAAGAAGCAAGCCCAGCAGCTTTAGTGCCAGCTAAAAAGGACAGAGAACTAGGCAAAGCAGAACATATCCAACCTAGTCCTCAAGCACTTGCTTTTCAGCTGCAAAGGGACTGCAGCCCTAAAGTGCCATGCAAGGTGTTCTCAGATTTTTTCTTTACATGCAGACTGAAGAGAGCCTCCTGAGGTGTGAAGAAAGCTGAAAACTCTGTGTGTGTAACTTAGAGATGATCCGACACTCAAAGGCTTTAGCAGACAGTCGCAGTTTGTCACCTCAGCATTCCCGTGGGGGTTGCGCCCAGGGATGGAAATCAACACAAGTGAATAGAAACTTCTCAAATCTGTATTGCAAGTTTGAACACACACTCTAAAATTTAGATTTTCCTATTAAAAAACCCATACTTTTCAAACATGCGGTACCTATTCACACAGGCACTCCTTCCATACAACTTTCCCTCCCTTTAGTATTCAACGTTTTTGTCGTGCAAATTTTGTCACGTTTAAGGCTAGTTAACTGTTAATTTCATGGCACATCCTTCTGCTTGTGTGTCACAAGACTGGAAGTTTCTGCTTTCTCTACCATCTACACGGGTTGGTTGTTGTGTATAGTCCTGTAATTTCTTACATGCTTCCTCGTTAATGTAATCAATCTTTCCAGCCTCTTGGGAAAGCTGTTCTTGTGTTTTCCCTCCTTGTCTTCCAGTCCCTCTAATGAGGCAGCAATATCCTGTCTGAACCAGCATCTTCTGTATCAAATACAGCAATCCAGACTCAGACGAACCCGATGAATTGTAAGAGCATTACATTCTTCTCTTTATCCATCTTGCCCCGCTAGCAATTTGCATATTTGACAGCAGATGTGCATGTTTTTTTAAATTCAAACTGACACGATTAAAAAACTTACAGAACATGGATGAAAGAATAAAGCATATTTATAAACACCAGATTCTCTGTACAGCACACTGCAATCCACCTACTACATTTTCCCGCAGTTCTTCCCTTCTCCCTGGACCCAATTAGTTTCTCTGCTAATTTGGGCAGCAGATCAGCCCAGACAGCATTAGGCTGGCAGGGAGCAGAGGATTTGCCAGCTACAACTCCAAGGGGCAATCCTAGAATCACATGATCCTGGCAAGAAGGTTGGGAAGAAGCTAATAAAAGAGAGCAATGAGCAGAAGAAATGATAAGCCAGGGAAAAACTTGAGGGTACATGTCACACTTTCTCCTTTGTATAGGTGAGACCAGAAAGCCCAGTCTGTGACATAAGCATGGAGAAGGCACAGGAAAACTCTGTACTGACAAGAGACCACTGCTTAGGCAGCTGTTACCCATTCACCAAATCAATAAAGTCTGCAGCAGCTCCAGTTCAGTTATCTGATTGCTACCTTATAAATAACTAATGCTTAGCAGTGACGGACAGCATCCTGTCCGTGGCAATACCACTAAATATTAAAGCCTCTCTGCATCTTGTTACTACTTTACTACTCACTGCACCTTGTATCCTGCACCTTGTCACTGCTGTGTCTTCCTGTCTTATTTTTCTCTGGAGGGTTACAAAAGAAATCCTCTGCAATTCAGGTCCAGATGCTGTCTCTGCATTCTCCAGATCTTTGTTGCTGCCATTCATTGGAGAAGTAGTGGTCTTATCTTGGGAGAAGCAGATTTGAGGTCTCAAGACAAAATCAGCTCTGAGGATCAGCTTCTTTGTTTTGCAGCCCCCCACATTTAAATCTTATTCCAAGCTGATATAAAAGGCAATATCTTGAAGTTCTAAAGCAATACTTTCTTACAAAGTTATGCTACTAACTACGGTGATAACAACAAAGATATTAATATTCATGCACTCATCAGAATCAGGGAATAGAGGCAGAGCACTCCAAAGCACGGACTTCTATCTTCATTGCTGATTTAACTCCTAAGAAACTGCACATTTTCATGGGATAGCTGATGCGCTTTTTCCCACTCTGAATAAAGGCAGGATTCCTCACCAGGAAGCTTACTTTCACTAAGTTTATTTACAACACATCCAAAATCAGACAGGTAAGTGCTTTTCAGCCCACTTAAAAACACAGAAAGCTGACACACGTAGATCATAACAGATCCAGACTACTTCATAACACATACCACAGAGCTGGCCTTCAGCAATGCAGTGCATCATTAACCACATAGAACCATTACAGGCAGCACATCTCATCCATACCATGGTCAGGAAAGCGCCATGGACAGGAGGTAATGGCCTCAAGTTGCACCAGGGAAGACTAAGGCTGGATATTAGGAAAAAATCTCTTCTCAGAAAGAGTGGTCAGGCAGTGGCACAGGCTGCCCAGGGAGGTGGTGGAGTCACCACCCATGGAGGTACTTGCGAACCATGTGGATGTGGCAGTGGGAGACGTGGTGAGTGGCCATGGTGGGAATGGGCTGGTGGTTGGACTGGATGATCTTAGTCGCCTTTTCCAACATTAATGACTCTAGAATTCTGTTATTTCTATTAACAAACAGTAGAGATCAGAGATGCTTCTTCTAGCAACAGGAGAATGATCTGCGTGATTTCTTTTTAGGAATGGGTAACTTAGTGTAGAGCAGGATAAATCCACAACAAAGATCTTTGGGTCAAGAAATATTTTCACAGTGGCTGGAATTACATCCAGAGGCATTACATGCAAATGAACACAACTATTTCCAAACTGTTTTATTCAGAGATGTTGCCTTCCAGTAGTAGACTACTAGTAAGCACAGGCATGGCCTGTGAAAAAGAAAGGTGTGCAACGTAGTGACTTCAGTCTAGTTTTTTGAGAGCCTTTAAAAACAGATGATGGCAGCAGACTGAGGCAGACCTCAGCCATCACTGACCTTGATGGAGGACACCAGATTTTAAATGTCAATTCAAGGTGGAAGCCAGATAGAGACATTGGCCAAGTAAATCCTAAAGCATTAAATCAGCTCAAAGCATTTGCTGGGGTAAAAACGAGCAGAGAGAGAGGTAAAGGCAATAAATAAGGGAAAGGTCTTTCATGATTCTGCTGCCTTGCAGGCTCAGCATTGCCTGAAAAATTAGATCAGATTTGCAATTCTGGCTCAGCTATTCACAGGTCAGACTGGATTGCTTCTTAAGGGAGTGCACGGGGGAGAGGAACAGCCTCTTCTGCAGACAGCTAAGTACCATGCAAGAAGACTGACAGGATGTGCCCAGTTATCTCAAGCCATACAAAATGCTTCGTACAAGCTAAAATACTCTTTTGGTTTCAGAATCTATGCATGTTCTGCTGTGTCAAGCAATTCCTGCTCCCACTCTTCTATTCTAGCAGTTGAGACATGATGAAGGCATCCAGGTGGAACAACCTGACAGTCCAGGCAGTCTCTGCCGCATTACGTAATGTGAGTGAGTTCTATTTATCAAGCAAACACAAAGAGCTTTGGAGAGAACGTACACAATCCATGAGTAGTTATCAAGAAATGTAAATTGTTAACAGCCTTCAGTAGATTAAGCAGTTTACTTAAATTGAGGATGTCCCAGCTACTGAGTATCTGGAGGGAGGGAATGCAAGGAAGCTTGGGGGAAGTATTTTATTAACTTACTCAGAAGCCAGTGGGAGCTAAACATTTTTGTAATCAATTCTTATCACAGTTGAGGGGGCAGAAGGAAAGCATCATTCAGACGTTAAGCATCATTCAGACGTTAGAGAAGGCTGTCCTGCATGTAGGATCTGGCCTCTAAAGCAGATCAGCCAGACAGCTTACTCTAAATAATACCAATAAACAGCAACTGTAAGTTTATAATGAAGACCCAAAACAGTTATGACCTTGAACACTGGTGTGAACAAATGGATTGCTAAGGCATTTTCATCATCTGCACTGCACAGTATAAATACATAAATGCAAGCTAACAAAGGCTCTTAGAAGTGCAACAGCCAGATCATTTAAAAAATGCACCTTTTCTTCTCTGATACAGCAATCTTTAAAATACTTTTCTCACATAGAAGATCAAGGTTTGTATTTACTTCTCCCAATTTTATTTAATTTTTTGCAGGAGAATTTAGTAGCTTTGTTTGATCGAGTATTATAAAGGAAAATACTTCTGCAGAAGGAAACAAAACCTCAATGTATAGCAGCTATGTGCAAATTAGAAGCCACTGAGTACTAGGGATTTACATCCCAGCTTTCCCAGCGTTGACTAGTAACTTGTGTTTAAAACACACAAGGCACCAAAGACAGTCCGTTATTCTCTTCCTTTCCAAATCAATCACTTAAAATCTTAGAGATATTTTTCTTCACTTCCATCAGTTCTCCTAGTCATCCCAGACCGGCTGCTCGTCTGGCACCCTTCAATTTCACGCACATTTCAGCCACGCTGTTTCTCTACCAAGAACTTTGCTGCAGCACTCCGGTTAGATAAGGGCTGATGGTGATTCATGTGTCCTGCTAGGATTGGTCTTTAAAGAACACTCATGCTGTTGCCAAGAACATAGGCTTCAGAAGTGTGTGTAGGAAAGCTGCAGATACTCCCTCCCTGGCATTCCAGTCCTCCTGTTATCAGAAATGCAATTTAACCAGCAGCTACCAGAACACCAAGGTCACCCCTCTCCTTGGTAGTAGAAGCTTTCAGCATGAGTGCACCCCCTCGTAACAGCAGTGGTAGCCCACATACCTGCTCCAGCAGCTGCTGTCCCCTCCTTCACCAAGTCAAATATAGTTTTGAAAAAATGAAGGCAGATATTGACATTCTCTCCACATCTTTCCATTTAAACTCCAGTCTTCTACTGCATGTAGCATCCCTCTTGCCTGAGAGGCATCACATAGTCACCATCTCTCAGTTACTCAAAACAGTTGAATGTATTTCAACAACAAATAAGTTCAATAAAATCCATAAGTAACTCAGGAATTCTACAGAATCGCAGAATGGCCCGAGTTGAAAAGGACCTCAAAGATCATCTAGTTTCAACTCCTCTACCATAAGCAGGGTTGCCAACCACTAGAGCAGGCTGCCCAGAGCCACATCCAGCCTGGCCTTGAATGCCTCCAGGCATGGGGCATCCACAACCACTTTGGGCAACCTGTTCCAGTGCATCACCACCCTCTGAGTGAAAAACTTCCTCCTAACATCTAACCTAAATCTCCCCTGTCTTAGTTTAAAACCATTCCTCCTTGTCCTATCACTATCAAATCGTGTAAGCAGTTGTTCCATATCTAGTTTATAAGCTCCCTTCTCATTCTTCATCTTGCTTATACGCTCCCTTCAAGTACTGGAAGAACACAGTGAGGTCTCCTTGGAGACTTCTCCAAGCTAAACAAGCCCAGTTCCCTCAACCATTCCTCATAGGAGAGGTGCTCCAGACCTCTGATCATGTCAGTGGTCCTCCTCTGGACCCACTCCAAGAGCTCTGCATCTTTCTTGTGCTGGGGGCCCAGGCCTGGACGCAGTACTTCAGATGGAGCCTCACAAGAGCTGAGTAGAGGGGGACAATCCCCTCCCTCTCCCTGCTGGCCACCCATATAGCTTGCACCCACTGGGCTGCAAGCACACAGCACTGGCTCACATCCAGCTTCTCGTCCATAATTACTGTATATCGTTGGTTGGAAAGAAGATACTGGGTACTTCAGGAGATCCACTGTTACTTCAGGCTTTCAGAAGGCTGTATGTGGCTGACAGAAACAGCTAAACACACCAAGTACCTTTCTTACCACCAGTTCAGAGGGTGCTTTTTTTCTTTTGCCTTTTTTTTTTTTCATTTTAGTTGGTTGGTTGTGTTTTTCCAGTCCAAGCTGCCCCACTTCACTTTCACATCAGATAACTGCTGAATATTGCTATTGCTAATGCTATTAAATAGCAAGGATGTGCGACTGCTCCAAGACTTCATGTGGGAAGGAGACAGCCTGCCTTTTTTGAATTTCAAATTGATAAGACAGAGCCACCAAAAGAATGAATAAACAGGAAGGTGAGGAACAGGAGGGAGCGAGGTGAGATGAGCTGCATTACAGATGTAACTTGAGTGGGAAGAATAAGTAGTATGTTATGAACAGGTTACACAGTACAAATGACATAAAGCCTGCAGTAAGGATGGCAGTGAGCATCTGTTTCGGTAACCTTGAGGCAAGAAAACCAAAACAGCACAGTAATCTGAAATAAGAGATTTATTCAAACTGAAGAGCAGGCTGAAGACAAACTCTTCAAACCCCAAGGCTACCCCCACACCCCACATACTGGGATTTCTGGAGTATCAAGAGGGCTTTTTGCATGAGGTCAACCCAACACCAGAAGGAAGGGAGAACTCCAGCTCCATATTTTGATTTTATGAAGCAGTCTAGAGATGACAGACATGCTAGCAAAAACCCTTTCAACTGCACTTGACAACCGAGTATTTCCCTATGTGTAACCTCTAAATACATTGACATGGAAAGTATTTCTTACATTAAGGCTTCTCCATAAAGTGCACTTGCACATCACAAACGTGAGGCTCTTGCACTGCTACCTGGGACACTAAATCCATTAGGTTTGAAGGGATGGAAGGCAAAGAAAGTGAAACATTGTGAAAAAAGCATATAGAAAATTAAGTAACAGCTTAGTTAACAATAAGTAAACACACAACATAGAATTAAACTTGGTCCTGTTTAGAAAGCACTTACAATGCTTCTAAATTAATCTTGGACAGGTAGAGAAAAAAATCACCAGGATTAAGCTTCATAAGAGAATTTAAACACAGTGACACCAGACATGTGTAAGTCTAACGAATGTACACAGATTTGGTAACACTGTCCTCATAAAAGAAGTGATAAATCAGGCTCAGTAAACACGGCAGCTCAAGACAACACTGCAAAATGCCAAAAAGCTGTGTGAAATCCCACAACGTACCCAGACTCTGCCATACCTCCAATCCTAACTTGGACTGCATGGGTATATGGATTCCAGACTCTCTATTCATGACATTCATTTTCACTCCACAATAAGTTAGCTGTAAGAACACTCAACTAGGAGGATAAGGCAAGCTATTAGATCTCCTGAGCACGCAGGCATTGACATCACACTCCCTAGAATCAGGTCTCAAACAAACCCGAGGAAGAAAAAAAATATATTAAATGAATGGTTGATGCTAGGTCACCTGGTAGGATGCCATTAGTCCAGCCATCCTCTTCCAAAGAGATCCAGAAGCTACCTGTGCCTGCTAAGATATATTATGACAACAATTAACTACTACAAAAACTCATCAAAGATCCAGCAGTTACTGTCAACAGCAGTTAAAAGCTTAACTTCAAGAATGTATTTGCTCCTATTAAACAATAATTAAATCATGCGTTCTCTCATGTTTCCTCCCTCCACTAAGAAAATTTCCATTTCTTCTTTCAGTCTCAGTAATCATCTGCCCCCACCTGCTTACTTTTTTCAGATAATAAATAACCTTGCCAAATGGCAACACCATGTTGCTCTGATCTGTGATTTCTAGAATCTTATCAGTGTAGGTATATATAGGAGGAAGGGGAGTCAAGTTAGACATCTTGTTCTGTTTATTTTCATGTCACCTGTATGCATACCTGATAGCTACTCGTAACTTAAGTCTATTTGACTCCAAATCCACTCCTCCCTCTCTGGCTAAAATTGTTTCCATAAGAGTTGATGCAAAGGAAGCTGAGCAGAACTTCTGTTTGTACCCAGAATGAGAAAGTACAATTTTGTGGTACAACAAAAGAAGGAGCTTTTGTAGAAAAATGTTATAAAAACTACAATAAAACCACTGTTCCCTAGGTATTCAAAGTACACATGATAATAAGGAAGTCTTTTTGTTTTCTTGATTCTCTGACCTTAAAAATGCAAGTCATCCATCACAGAATCGTAGGGGTTGGAAGGGCTCTGGAGACCACCTAGTCCCACACCCTGCTAATACACGTTCCCTACAGCAGGTCACAGAGGTAGGCAACCAGGTGAGTTTTGAATATCTCCAGAGAAGGACACTCACAATCTCTCTGGGCAGCCTGTTCTAGTGCTCCCTCGCCCTCACAGTAAAGAATATTTTCACCATGTTTGTATGCAACTTTAGCCTACGTTCCAGTTTGTGCCCACTGCCCCTTGTTCTGTTGCTGGGCACCACTGAAAAGAATATGGCCCTATCCACTCGACTCCCACACTTCAGATATGTATAAGCATTGATAAGAACCCAAAGTTATCCTCTGACAACTTAGAGCTAAGCAGAATAACTCGACACCATTTTCTCACCAGCAAATGACCTAGACCAGAGGATAATATCACATAAATTATCCCGAGAGCAGTTAAAATGATATTAAAAACTAAACAAGAAACTGTTCACAGAAAAAATGTTAACACAGAAGGTTCCTACAGCAGAACACACAAGAAGCCCAAGCTAGAATAGGTTCCTTCCTGGATTGTGAGGGAATTTGCAATGACTTTCTATGAAAGATGAAGAAAAGTCCAGCATTCCTCACCACTAGAAAGCCTAACTCAGAGATACAAAGCTCAGTTAACAATTGGGCCCAAGCTGAGGAGCAAAAGAATGCAAATGCCATAGGCAGCACCATGCCAAAGCCCTGGAACAGGAATTCTACATCCTACATGTATTTCCTACTTCTGCTTCCTCTAACACAGAAGTGAAAGGTAAGGAATCACTACCACCATTCTGCCTCACATAGCATCTGTAGAGATGCTACTATTAACACCAATACCAGAAGCACTTATCTAATCTCACTCAGCAGCAGAACATTAGAGCAAAATGAAAACAGTGATCATTTTACTGTTTAGATACTGAAGCAAAGCAAATTTGTTATTTTATCCTATTTTTACAGGAGACATATCAATGTTATTTGGATGGGAGGTAGAAAAAGCACACTTCAATTCAGGATAGTGCAGTCCCTCACTCTTAGATTCTTTCCTAAAAGTACGAAAGCATATTTCCCTGGGAGTGAGAAGCAAAGAGAGGTTATTTCAACCACTGGTAGTTCACTGCTGAACATCATGAGGAGAAGTAAAGCAGGTCCAACAGCTGGAGGTGCAGCAGCAGCAGCAGCCACTGAGATCTGAGCAGAAAACAGGACTGCAGAGGCCAAGGGTGCCATCTCTTTGCTCCAGCTGGGGCTCAGCTCCAGGAGCAGTCCCTCAGGTCACCGACTGGTGTCCCACGCAGGAATGTGGCTGGGCTGCTCTCCTGCTCAGTACGGAGGCCTCCAAAGATCTGCCCTCCTCCAGACATCTGGTTCATCTTCAGAATGTTAAATTATTTTTGGTCTCTAACAACAAAATTCCAGCTTTTTCAAATCTACTTTTACAGACCTCAAATTAGCAGAAGCATTTGCAGATTGACCTGTTAAAAGGCCTCTACCTTGTTTAAACCAGGAATTTTATTTTTATTTTAAATCACAGAACCAATTTCTCATAAGCAATGTGATACCTCAACAGCAGGGCCAGCCACATGATCTGGGTGACTTAACCTGTGAAATGAATCCCGATGAATTAATGATACAGGCCCAGGACAAGATTCTGGCAGAGAAGCCACCTGGCATTGAAAACAGTGACTGCATCCAGGCTGTGCACTGAGAATGGTCCCTGGTCCAAGCTAATTCTGTTCTCAGGCAGGCTTTGGGCTTGACACCAAGCAAACTGGCACACAGCACAAACAGTACCTGACACCAACAGTCATGCAGTGCAGACAGACAGATTCCCATCTCAAAACATACCCTGGCACTGTTGAATTTATTAGAGAGTTAGTCATTACAGCAACTGGCCCTAGGCTCAGCTGTCTGTTTCTCCCAGCTGGTTCATGCCATTATTGAAAAGAAGGAACAATATTGATCTTGTTGAAGTCTGCCCTACATATACAGTTATGCGCAATTTGGTGCTGATCTAGAAGAACTAGAAAGCTGGAACAACATGGTATTCGCTGTCTCTACTCAAGACAGCTCTACTTTCTAATTACTTTGTACCACAATAATATACCAAAGTGGTCCATATTTTCCTATTCTTCCTCCTTCATTTTTATTAGCCTGAGGTCACTGTCAAGGTGTAAGCCAGTAAACCAGCAACTGAACAAACAACTTTGGCTTAAATACTGTTGTGTCTTACAGCCATAAAGGGAAAAATGACGTGAAAAAAAAACCAATAACCCACAAGAAGTATAGATAATTGCCAGCATAATGCTCCTGAGTATCACAACAGCTGGGATGCAAACCAGGACCCTGTTAGCAGACACAATGTACTTCTGAGGGAATAACACTAACCTGAGGTGTCAATACATGCACACTCACTACTTTTTGAAATCACCCTTTGTATGTTTTACCCCGCATACACAACACTCAAACACGAACTACCCATGCCATCCAGATCTGCCACATCCAGATTTATTTATGACCATTTATTTACTTCTCCCACAACACTGTGTAGAAAAATACTTTGCCTACATAGCTAATAGGTATAGTTGCTTAATTATGAGACAAATAATTATATTTCATATACTTCCATTCCTTCAGACATGTTTACATCCTGTAAAAAGCAGATGGATATGTTCATTCCTGCTTCCTCAGAAAGGGATTTAAGTCATCAGAGCTTTAGAAGGACAAATATAAGCAGTGACCAAAATGATGCTGTGGACAAAACTAGTTGTGGATGGAGACTTCTTGGCTTGGTTTCCTGTTAATGAAATCTTATTAGGGAAATCTTCACCAAGCTCACCCCTTATCTACCAAAGAACCCACTGGGAAGAAGGGAAGTGAAGAGTCCAAGCATCCTAAATCACAGAGGAGCTTTCAGAATTCAGATAAACTTGATACATTTCCAGCAATTACAGCATGCAATTTCTTTTTAATCAATCAGCACATTCATAACCCCTTCCCTGGTATCTAACATGAGCTAGCCACAGTATTTGAGAGAGAAAATGACTGGAAACCTAAGGATCGTGTCCAACCAGTATTCATAGCACTGCTGGTTAAACCAAAAACCCCACCACTGCTTTCAAACATCTACTCCAAATCCAAGATTTTGGATTAACAGGAATACAAGCTACTGTGGGGTTTTCTACATTCTTGTTGGTCTTGTGCTCCCCCACCATACAAGTAACTACAGTTGTTAGTAAAAGACAAGGTGCCAAACAACAGCATCACAGTCCCACCGATATCCTCCAGAGCAATGTTCCCAGATATTTAGTCTGGAGAAATCATGCTTGCAATGGCCCACTGTGCTCAAAGTGCTTCCTCGTCTATCCACACTTTACGCCTGCAACTCAAGGCGCTGCAGTAAGTTCTCCATATTCTTCAGTGCTTTTGCTTTTTTTGGCTACAAATAAATCTAACATCAACATGAATGTGAACCCGAAGGACCTAGTTCAGTAAGTGTTGATATGGGACTGAGCTTATGATCCCCTCAAGTCTAGCAGAAACATTTCCTAGCTGGTATTCTGGAAGCATTATCACAGATTCATCTATTCCCATTTGTTTACTGGCAGTTGCAGAAGTCAGTGAGAAGAGATTTGTTTATGAAGTCTGATTCATTTCCTGAGGGGAAGAGACTGCACTCTTCTAGGGAAATGGATTAGTGTCTATACGTTGTGTAATCTGCCCCTTCATATAACATACAGTGCTGATGACAGCGGTCTACCACGCACCAGAGCTGACATGCTGAAGCTAACTGCTCCCTCCTGCCTGGAGAAACATAGCATATATCTATTCCTAGCCAATAATGGCAGCTAAAACAATTTCAAAACTCCTATTACTTCTGACTTCAGATGCAATGCAGGCTAGAAAAATGAGGTACTATTTGACTTTCACTCCTCAAAAAGTGCTAGAAGCCTTAACTGCTAAGGCAGCACAGAGTACAGATGGGGCAAGGCTCCAGTGAGCCTAACACATGCTCTTGGAGTTTAATTGCAGACTCTCTGACTGAAAAGAACATGAAATAGGGCTCTGTGGAACCAAATAAAATGCACCACTTCCCTGAAGCAAAAGATACCAACTTCTTAATTCCAGTCCCTTTAAATAAACTTGGACCAAGCTTAAGGGGTCACAAAGCCAGAAGTGTCCATTCTGACTTCACAGGTATATTACCCTCTCCTTTGGCACCCTTAATATAGGATCACTTTATTCTTTTCCTTTGCATGTTTTTAGCATGAGCAGAAGGTGATACCAATGAAAACTTGTTTGCAGTGGCAGATTAAAATCAGTCCTTCAGCCCTTGGAAGCCAAATGCAGGGCTCTTCAAAGGTCCTTCCACCTCCCCTTTGGATGCTGGCCTGCAGAAAGCCAAGCACATGGAGGCTGTTGGAGCTGCTGAAACAAACACTCATTTTGTGAGCCGTGTGGGGGATCTTTCTTGCAGGTCATTTTTACTGCATTGTGCATACTGCATGCTGTAAAACACAAGGCTTTCAGAACATCAGTTTGAACCACACTTTGGATGCCTCTGTAGTCTACATTTTTTGCCCAGAGAGGTTGTAGATGCCCTACCCCTGGAAGCAATCAAGGCAAGGATGGAGATGGGTCTGGGCAGCCTGGTCTAGTGGTTGGCAACCCTAGCCATGGCAGGGGGAGACGAAATTAGATGATCTCTGAGGTCCTTCTCAACCCAGGCCATTCTGTGATTCTATGATTTGCTCCAGAAGCACGGTGGGAGAGGAGACACAATTGCCCCTGTATCAAACGTAAACAAACAATGAGTACAGAAATGAGAAGTCACTGCTTTAAAGATAATTCAAAACATAATGAAAATAGATGCAGATTAGTTAAAATAAAAGCTGTCATTTCCAATCCCAAGGCACTAAAATTCCTAAAGTTTCCAACTCACATAAAGGGCACCAAGTACCTAATAAGGACTCCTTCTATAAAAGGACTTTGTTTCATTACATTTTGTGGCTTTTGGAGATAAGAGGCAACTGGATGATATAACCAGGCAATCTCTTATAGATCACTGAGAAATAAATGAGCCTAGAAACAACACATACAGGAAAATACCTTGCAGAATATTGAGTCTGACAATATCTTCAGCCAGCATCTGTAAAGAAACCTCAATGTACGTGTTCTCAGATAAACATCCAAATCAGAGGACACATACACAAGATAAACTCTGCTCCACTGCTTCATAAAGGCTCAGCAGCTATCACAATGAATGCATGACAGTAGGCTAATTTTCAGCACTCGCCTGCTTCATCTTATCTTGCATCACAATAAGTATATTTGATTTCCTCTTAATTACTTTTGTACATTTATATATATATATATATATATATATATATATATATATATATAAAACTATGGATAAGCTGAATAATGTGGAAGTAGAAGACTGTTGGTACATTTAAATCATGAAAACACTGCATGCAGAGGATATACAGCACCAGTTGATGTTCTGAGTCAACACTAATACTTCTTACCCCCCATCCTCTGGCATATGTTAGCTTGCACAGATTATGTTTTTGCTATACCTTATTACCTTTAAAGCTAAATAAAAGCTTCAGCATCAATAAACAATGAGACCCTTCAGTGCTTAAAAATGCAAGCTGTTTACTTACGTATTTCACAGTGCAGATGCACTGTCTGCTTAAAAATACAATTAAATCCTTATTTGCTATTATAAATTAATTTGAAGCTAAAGAGAAATTCATCAAATTTGCACTCACTGCTGGAGGTGAAAAATCATGTTATTTATCACAGCAATGGATCTTTCTTTGGTGCCTCTTGAAGAAGGTGCAATGCATTTGGGTGCAATGCATTTGCTCTATTTTCTGCATCCAGAGAACGCAGCCTGGTGGCAAAGTAGACCAATTCACATTAGGACAGCCCTTTCTCAGATGTCTCTCTACAGGAAACTGCTATTACAGAGCTGTAAAGGTCAAAAGCATTGCCTTGTGGGATTGGATTGACCACCGCTGTTACTTCAAAAAGCCTGTTAAGAGCAACGATCTCTTATCTCACAGTAAGGAGGAATGATGCACAATAAAAAAGAATAAAAGACAGCTTTAGATCAAAGTTGTCAGTAAGCTTGGCAGTAGAACTGCCATGCTTTTCTACCCAGGACTGTGCTTTGGCATCGCCTTATATTCAGTGCTCAAATCCTTATGAGTTCCCTGAAAAACTTGATTTAAATGGAGAATCCACATGGTATGACAAGCAAAGCCCATATGTTCAAAGCCTGGCCAAGGTTAGTTACACAACATTATTTCCTGCAGTCTGACTAAGAGAAAAATTAAAACACTTTTTTTTTTTAACCCAGTCTCCACCACTGTTCTTTAATGAGGATGAAGGCTGTATTTTGACCACCCACAATTTTTGCACAGCCTCATTTTCAAAGCTTATCGACTACCTGATACCCAAAAACTCTTTTTGACCATTATTTAGCTGCAATTTCAAGCCAGGGGCACACAGAGAGTGACAGATACAGAATCCTAGGAGATGCATATGGTTTTGTGATTATGCAAAGCTCCCTCCCTGAGGGGCAGCCTTGCAAACCCCCCCCCCCCCACCTCCTTGTTCTTTTTTTGCATAATTATTCTTCCCATTCTCCAGGCTTGCTTGACATTCACCCAACCCTGGACAGCATTTACTGCACTTCATACTTCATCTCATGAAAGTACAAAGAAATCCATTGTGTTTTCTCATTCCTGGAATGACTGATGGGGACTGGCTCAGCTAAGCAAGCTGCCTGCCCCCAAGTGCCCACTGTCATCCCAGCAGCCATCATTTCCTCAAACCACATACAGACGGGAAACAGCCAGGGGATTTTGCACTCCTATTTTGCAAAAGCTTACAGTATGAACTACTGCAATTCTCATCAAGTAGCTACAGAGTTTTACAGAAGGCCACCTGTATCTGACAGGTGTGTGATGGAAGAATCATAAGCAAGGCTATTAAATGCAGCTTCTGGAGCATTTTTATGTGCACATCCATTCAAATTCGAGAGGCTCAGAACACAGAGATGTGCAGCAGCTATTTGTGCAAAAGCCAGCTTCTTTCCTGAGGGTACTGCCCAATGTGTATGAAGCTTTCAAAGCTCCCTAGCACAGGAGCAGAGCATTATGCCCTCTCATACTCTCCTCCCCACTTGTTCTCAGAGATGCCAATCGTATTCTGACTTGAGACTGTTACAAGCAGCATTTTGCAAAACAAGGAGCAGCAGGTTTTTGGAAGCACTCCGGCATCACATCTGAGCAGTTTTCCTGCACACATTACTGTGTGCATGGCAGCATGCAAAATTCTGTGCAGCTGGAGAGAAGAAAACTAAGAAAGGAGCTTGCCTCAGTAGCTCAATCCTTCTGGGCAGGTCAGACAAGCTACTGACATATTTTCACAGTGCCACAACTTTATACGCTACTAGAGAGCTTCAGTCTGCTAACTGACCTTCAGTGAGAGGCCAGTCTCACTGAGCTACGAGCTTTACAAACATTGCAGTTCATTTATTTTTAGTGTGTTGAAGCCATTTAAAACTGAAGCATCACTACCTCCTCTAGACATAATTAGCTTTAGGAGAAAGACCAGCAGGTTTTGTGCAATAGTCCATTTTGAGTTGTATGCCAGCTCCGCACTGCACAGCCAGCCCAGAACCCCTGTTTGTTTTCCTGTCAGGGACACAAAGAGGTGGCATTGTGTGGTCCCCTCTCTGCAAGGAGCATTGTTCAGCTGCAGAGCTGAAATAACTGCAGAGGACAGTCACTGGGCCAAACAGCAGAGCCCGTCAGATATAAGATGCACTGATGAAAAATGCATGTCAACAGACACCAGTGAAATTAAGTTGGGTTTAGGGATAAGGAGAAAGACAAGAACCAGTAAGACAGGAGGTGGATGCACAGTCCCAAAACTTGCTGCAACTCAAGAGCATTGTGCAGCTGCTGGCAGAAAATGAAGCTGCTGCAAGGCAAATGCAAGCTGTATTCAGCAGCTCTCCTTGTTTGCTCATACAGAGGCTGTAAGATATGATACGTGCATCTACACCTTTTGTATAATGGGAAACCTCTAAATCGGAGAGAGGATTAAAACCACTGCATTTCAGACTAAAGGCTCAAGTGCCTAATCTCCCACTGCACTTTGATGCCTAACCACAGCACTGAAGCTGGGTTTTTACAAGCCATGGTCCAAACCATACTGTCATATCACATTTTTGCAGCTGCCACCTTGCAGTTAAGACAAGAACTTAATACAGCTGCAGGAGCTGCATCCATTTGTGCACTGACCTACATGAGCCAGCAGCAGCAAGGGAGTGAAAAAATCAGAAAGACAAGGCTGAATCCCTGTGCTTTAAATCTTTAAGTGACACTAAGTGCTCAGTGGAGAGTACCAGAAGGCAAGGTAAACACAGGCTTTGTCAGCCTTCAGTAAATCATCTCTTGATGGCAGAAAGCTAAATCACTCAGTACCCCACAAACAGCTAAGGAGGGTATATCATCCCAGCAAGTACTCAGCAAAACATTTTAGGTACTGGTCCCAGCATTCTGGCATCTCAAAAGGATACATGATGGTGAAATCAGCAACAGTTGCTTTTCAACATCTGGAACCAGTTCTGATTCCATGAGGTTTTGGGCCTTCTCTCAAGCCTCTTGCCAACAATCCACTTCTCTCACTTGAGCAGCCAGCACCATCCTCCACCCTGAGCTTGGTTCCAAACACTTGCAACATATCCCATTAGTTGGAAAACAGAAACACAAACCCTGAACAAATAAGTTGCATCTGCAACAATAAGCCTCACATCTTTATGTTGTTTATGAAGGGGTCTTCCATTTCCTCTCAATAATTCCATCAGCAACTGATGTTTTTTAATCAAAATGTAAAGAACCTCCAGCACAGATGAGTCTTTTTTTACACTTCTAAAAAGAGCACCCACAGCTTCTGCACTGCTGCTCATACTGCAGTAACCTGGGTGTGAAATTACAGGCCTGGACTGATCAAGGTACAAACAGACACCTCCAAAATCTGTTCTCATACCATCTGCATTTCTGCTGCAAGCCAACAGCCACACACAAAGCAGAACAGCTGTCGGTGTTCAGATGACAATTACAGACCCATGTTGCTACCACTGTTCTATGAAGCAATTGCTCTGCATCACTCCAGCACAGGAGAAGGGAAATCCAGAGTTTTCCTTTTGGGAGCATGCAGTTCCTCACATCTTGCTTGGCTGCAGGACAGAGTGATGATCCCATCTCACTTGGGACAGAACTATATGCTTTATGTCCTGGATCTGGGCAAGAAAAGAACCACAAGGAACAAAAGATTGCTTTTGAGGTATTTCAGAGCAGAACGTTCATACTTGACCCTACTAGAATGACTGCAAGCAGATGCAAAAGCCAACTTCCATGATTTCTATCACGTATGCACAGTCCCATCCCCAGTGCACCATTAGTTTATTCAAGACCAGACTTAAGCTACAGAACACTTGCTCACTTCTGTACCCCTTAAAAGCCCTGCTGTTTAGCATGCCCAGAAGACAAGCCCCAGAAAACAACATCTGCATTAAAAACCCCCAACCTGAAAAACAAACCAAGCAATAGAATTCTGTACAGTTTTCTCTACGTGAGACAAAGACATCAATATGAATGTACATGACCAACAGCTGGGGCTCACTGCCACTTACGCTCAAACATCAATCCACACAAAGAAACCAAGACATCCCAGCACAAAAGGACTTGGGATGATAGAAGAGAGTGGAAAACACCAAGGTTAGGTTTAATAAGGGAACCCTTATTAAAAAAAAATACAGAACTATTTCCTAAGGCATACAGTTTTCTACTGGATTTTGTCTCCTTTTAGGAAACCAGAGCACGTAGTTTTTGAGACTAAACTAGAGGGGTTTTGACAGTTTCCTATTGTGAACTATGAAAACTTTAACCTCCCATGAATACTTTAAGGAAAACAACTCTTGTCTGCAACACTGATGCTTTCAAGGTCTGTAGCATTGAAGTTAGCATACCTCGGAGGGCACAGATCAGAGTTCATATTTATCAGGAAAGCTGTCTGCATGAGCATACTTCTAAGCTTTTCTCCCCTACAGCACAGCTGGTAGTACCATGAAAAGAAGGCTGGTGGCCTCCAGCCTGTCCCACCAGCTCTGCACAGCAGCACTGCATCAGCACAGCAACACCCATCTGAATTATCACTCACATCACTGGCAGGCTTAAGGAAGCACAAAAGCATGCCAGCAACAACAAGCCCTTGCTGGCAGCGAGAGCTGCGTGAGTCGGGATGCTTCTCCCACCCCATCCCCACGCTCAGGTGAGATTAGCGATACTAAATCTCCAGAGCACAAAGGAGATATGTCCCAACTTGACATGCCAGTGACCTACTTTGCAGAAGTGCCCAACACCCACAGCTCCCTCTGAAGTCGACAAAAGACAAGGACACACAGCAGTTTTGAAATGGCAGTGCATGCTTTTAACAGAGGCAGCTGGTGAGAGCCTAGGGCCAGCTGTGCACATTAGGAAAATCCCATTTAGTTCCATGTGGAGAACTGAGGGCCCTCAGTGCTATGGATCCCTCAAGATGTATGTGTCTCTTTGGATGTACGTGTCTGTTAATTATACCCATTTGCTGCCAAGGAAAAGAGCACAGATGAAAGCTCATCTCCACCCTGTAGTTCACCTGCAATAGATATATACACTCTTGGGTAATGAGTGCTGCTGCTCGTTTAACCTTCACCTGCCTAGACAGGTGAATTCCTTTACAAAATATAAAATTACATCTTATCCCAACATAGCCATCCTGCAAAGAGATACAGACCCAACCTACTTTGCCCTAGTAAGGTTACAGCAGAAGCAATTAAGACCAGAAGACAACGTGCACTGTGTAAGTAATGTGACTCCAACTAGGAGCCAGAAGAGAAAATACATAGACAGATGATGTACACTGAAAAGAAACTAACTGTGCAGGTTATGTCAAGTTCAGACAGTCTCCATTAATCCCATCTATGCCTTTCTTTACAAAGAACCCCCATACTCTGCATTATTACTTGGTTTTCATTTTATTCCTTTAAAATATGTGCTACAAACAAAAACAATTCAGGGCTATATAATGCTCAGCTATGTCTGCAAGCTATAGCTGAAACCACTTCCGCAGTCTTTAAAAACCAGATAAAACCACTGGTACCACACAGAATACAGACTGAAGGCCAAGCTCCTGCTTTGAAGGATTTATGGTTTTAGAGCTGTATGATTCACTAAGGAACTCCTTAAAGAAGTGTCTAGCCATTGTGTATGTTAAAGTATAGCCTCACCATCAATGTGTTCAGCCACTAGCTACCAAACAGAGAACAGTCTTCACTGTGCTCCAGGATGACAGCCCTCCCCAGCCCAAAGCAAGCACCAGGAACAGTCTGTTCTTCAAACTACTCCTCAGCAAAAGTTTCAGAGCATCTCTCCCATACGACCAACATGTATCACAAGCTGGTGAGCTCAGCCAAAACTTACTTATTTCCCTGAGAGACAGATAACATCTCCACAACTGGCCTTTGCAGTTTCCAGGAATCTCTCAAAGACCTTCACATTCCAAGGCCATTAAACAACAGCCTTAACACTGACACCAGCAGGCAGGTCCAAACAGGAAGGACCTCCAAAAGCAGTGGTGTTGAGAGCTTGGTAAACTGTGCTCTGGCCCTAGGTACCCGGAAGCCTCCAGGCTGGATTCCCAAACTGCTATTCCTTCCAAAGTTTTAGTCTCTGAATCTTTTAATTACAATAAAAATGCTAACAAATTTGGGAACTGAAAGAAAGAGCCATCAGTGAACATCTTAATGCCTGAAGAAATAAAAGGCATGATCACAGCTTGTAGCACCTCCAAGACCCCATAACCCAGCCCCACGGTAGTGCTTTTAAACAAAACAACCTGAGAGCCTTCAGATGCAATACCATGCCTCTCTTGCTTTGATGGAGTTACCCTGTACCACCAGCAAAGCTTGAGCTGAGCTTCTGGCAGCACATTCAGCAGCAGAGTTGTTCACAGGGTTCAGAAGTAACAGGGCTGAGCTGGCCTATGTTAGGGGTTGGAGGTTGGAGGAAGAGGGGGTGTGCTCCTGCAGAACCAGTCAGTTCTGGAGTGAGAAACTCCCCAAGTTCTGCTTCAACACTGCTTTCTTGAACCTAGTATCTCTGGTATTCATGAAGTACAGACCTCTCCCTTCTTCTGCAAAGAAGTACCAACTTGGAACACCAAGCTGCTCCCTGGAATCCATACCTGCTAAAACAGCAGGAACTGGATACTAAGGGAGGGGAAAAGACTGAGTGAGAGATGAGTACAAGAGTAAATTCATTTCAGGAACACTTTCTTACAAATATAAAGATTTGGCTGAGTTCAGCTGCAAAACAAATATGTAAAAAATGTAGAAAAAATAAAATTGTGGCCACAAAGTGCTGTAAAAGTCTGCATCAAGCGTCCTTTGCAGAGCACTTGTTTGAAGCAGCGCTTCTCCCCCTGCTATGAGGCACTTGGAGACCACATCTTGGATGAGCTCAAAGCATCTCAGATTGGCACGGTTCACATATCTTACAACTGGCTGTAAACTAACGCACAGGGAAGACAGTGACAAGATGAGAGATGCTGACAGATTTTGGAAAGCTAACAGAGAAATAACAGCAGTCACCCCGCAGGGTGGCAGGCAGAGAGGAGCAGTCCAAGATGACCCTTGGGTTCGGTAAGAAAAAGAAGCTCCTGCGTTCAAGGCCGGCTCCTCAAGACGCTGATGCCCAGGAGAGCACCGAGAGCCGCCGAGCAGCCTCGGACACGCTCAGCCCGCAGCTCAGGGGCCCCGAACACAGCAGCTCGGAACTGAACTCAAGATCTTATCAACGAGACACACGGCGTTTTAAACAATGACCGAGAAACACGGAGAAGGGAAAGGCGAACTGGAAGCGCTGCTTCAGCCCAGACCCGCGGCAAGGTCAAGCCGCAATCCCCGCGCCGTGCCCGCAGCCGCCTCACCGCGCCCGGTACCTGTCCTCCGAGACGCTGATGACCCCGTCCTCCTTGGGCACGATCGCTGCCATGTTCACCACCTCCTGCGAGCCCTCCACTTTGTTGAGCAGGAGGGGCTTGCGGGTCAGCGCCTTGGGCTGCGGCTCCGCCGCCATGGGCGCCGCCGCTGCGGGAGGACAGACGTGCGGGTGCCGGGCAGCGCCGCGCATCCCCGGGCTTCCCGGGAAGCAGGAACCAAGGCGGCGGCACCGCCCCCCAGCCGGGCCCCCGAGGGGCGTGCCGGGCCGGCAGCGGGAGGCGGGGCGGGGGGCAATGGCGGCCGGCGGCGCCGCCGCGTCGCAGCGCCCCCAGGGGCCGGGTCCGCCTGCGCGGTGCGGGTGCGTTGAAGTGTGCGTGAGTGCGGGGCTGCGCTGCGCGCGCGAATTCGCTGTGGCGGGGTCCGCAGTAAAGCAGGGCTTCTTGTGTGATGAAAGCAGAAGTTCGCCTTCGGAGGTCGTCCCTAAAGGAAATGCAACGGGACTCCTCCGGCTGTGTTTCATCGCGCTGCTGCTTCTCACTCGTGTTTCCAAGAGGTCTTAAAGCAGAAGTCAGCAGAAGAGCACTTAAGGTGCATGCCGAGGGGAAACTTTCATCATAAATCATAAACTCTGGAAAACAATGTGGGGTGCCTGAGCTGTAGTCTTACAGAAGCAATCTGCAGGCTGAAAAGCATTATTTCCTTCCAGCACTCGAAGGGAGCTTATAAAGCAGGAGAGGAAGGGAATATTTACATGGTCTGATAGTGATAGGAGAAGGAGGAATGGCTTTAAATGAAAAGAGGGGAGACTTAGCTTAGCCATTAGGCAGAAATTCTTTACTCAGAGGGCAGTGAGGCTGTGGCACAGCTGCCCAGAGGAGCTGTGGGTGCCCCATCCCTGGAGGCACTCAAGGCCAGCTTGGATGGGGCCTGGGCAGCCTGAGCTGCTGGGTGGCACTGCCCATAGCACAGGGTTGGGACTAGATGACCTTTAAGGCCCCTTCCAACTTAAGCCACTCTATGATTTCAAGTGTAATAAATTTACTCACAGATTAATAGTGGCAGTTTTCTGACAAAAAAAAGTAAAATCCAAGCCAACAAAACAGCACTCCTGCCTCTCCTCAGAAAAACTGAGCAAGCTTACGAGTTCAGTAAAGGAAGAACTGAAAATTGAACTCCAGCTAACGTTTAGGAAACTGAATGTGTTACGCTAAACAAACAAGCGGTATCTGCAGGATCAGAGAGGCACTGAAGCTCTGCTTTACTAAACTACTTGGAGTTTACAAGTGTACTGTAGGGGGAAAGGTCTGGTAGGCAACAGATAATGGCTTGCAGGAAATGAATCTGCAATCTCAAGCTATTTCCCAGAGGATGTATGATCACATCAGATAACATCCCTTTCTCACAGTTCATAGAAGGGGAACTAGTACCAGAGAAGCAGAGATGCAGACCAGGCCTCCTACTTCTGCAGATGACCCTCAAGTTCTAGGCTGGACCTACAGCCAGAAATGCTTGCCTTACTACTTGAGATGATACACAAGGTATTCTTTGAAGGTGTTGATATAATGTAAGCTTTCAGAATGGATGTATATCTTCAAAAACATCTTCTAAAACTGAGGTCTGAAGAAACCTGGCAAGGGCTGCTCCCTTTGCAGTTTGTATTCAAGACTTAGCACTATGCATTGTTCAGAGATATGGGGGTGGGTGGGGGGGGGGGGGTCTGAGTGTATGCTGAAGGCAATGTACTGCAGGGAGTCATACAGTGCTTTTTGCCCAACAGACTCTTAAGGAAGTGAGTAAGGGGGAAAAGGAGTGTCGTAATGAGCAGAGACATGGTTCACAGGACCAGAAGCAAGTCCTATACATATTCCAAATCAGCTGGATTTCTCTCTTTTTTTCTTTTGAGGGGGGGGGTCAGTTGCCTATTTTGGTGCTACATTTTCCTATTTAGCTTGCCTCTCCTATATCTTCAAACATTTCCAGACACAACACTCATCCTTCAAGATTTGAGATACTGTTCTTCTGGAAGAAAACATCAAAAGTAGTCCTTGATTCACATCTTATTTTGAACTCCTGTTTCCAGAAAGGCGCAGGAGAAACTTTTCTTAGTGGCTATTACACAGTTGTTGAAGTACACATTTTGAATGCAGTTTTCAAGGTGAATAGTTAACAAACATACAGCTAACAGAATAAACAGTTCAAATAGCGCAGTACTCATGATGTATAAGGATAAAGATTATCACACTGCAAGGGAATAATCAAACAGAGACGGAATGCGCACCCATATCCTGTGGCTTGCAATGAAAAAACTCCAAAAGGAGCAGCCACCAGAAAGAGATCCTTCCCCAGTGGTGGTCAGCCCTTTAATGAGGTCTAGGAGAGGTGGAGGCAGACTTCACCCCTTCTGGTCACACAGGTGCATTGTCTTCACCTGTGCTCCTGCAGCTGACTCAGTGCTTGCCTCAGGTGATCAATTAGTGGTTCAGGCCATGATTCAACAGTCTCCATACAGAAGGGCAGCTACCAAGTACGTGCATTTGGATGAAAGCCAAATAACAACATGCTGAAACAAAATCTATGCTTTATATAAAAGGTTTGATCTTTGATAATAATTTACCCATTGAAAAAAAAAAAAAAAAACAGCAAAAGGGAAGCCAACCTACAGTGCAAGAGATGTTCCAGTGGGCTTGTAGTCAGTGAAGATAACAATCTTAAGGAATTATTTTAAAGATTATCTTTAATGGTGACTTCCCCAGCAAGATCAGAAATGCACTTGAATAATAGAAAATTAATGGTGTCCTGAGGTCTAGTATACCACTTTATCAGGTGTTCAGATCTGAGGTCAGTGTTCTAATCTCCCTGATAAGGTAGGGAAGTATGCTTGACATATTCTTGCATGCAAAGCAGTCTTGCAGTGGCTGAGAGAACAAAAAGTGATACTTGAAAGCTGTGGAGAGAAGGAAGGGAAAGCAGAGAGGAAATAAGATCTCAGAGTAAGCTTAAAAGTAGCTTACTCCTGCATTGCACCTTGACAGGCTATGGCCTGAATGGCTATGATGGAAAATACATTGATGAAATTACTAAGATTTGAATGTTTTCACACATAATCCATCAAAACAAAATGATTCACATTTTAGAAACAGTTTTCCTACAACTACATAAACTAATAAACAAAAAGACTTCAAGTTAGAGTAGCTATACTCAAAACTTTACAGAATCAAAATTAGGGTATTATTGAAAAGCATTTTGATGTATAAATGGAAAGAAAATCAAGAAAAGAAATCTTACAGATGCTTCCTAGCAGTTATATTTTTTCATTTTCTATCATAACTTTGCATGAATTAAAATATTTCCAGGATTGTGTCTTGCAACTAAATTGGAAGCCAAGAAAAGCAAGCTTATACACTTCTTTTTCAACATTAATGAAAAGCACAGAATTAAAAATTATGCTTGCCAGGCATGTTTTTTTGTTTGTTTGTTTTTGTTTTGCAGGTACTGGTATAGTATGCTTGGAGTATTTCGACTTTGCTGTAAGAATCTATCTGCCTGTAACACCGTCTGAAAAACAGGGTGAAAAAAATACCTACTTGCTGTCAAATGAATTCTGCATCTTTGTTTCTTAGTGTCATTTATCTTACTGTACAGTTTGGCATGCAACAACAGTAAAAGAAGCATGCTTCTCTCTTGGATTTGATCTTTGTTTGTTGGTACAGGCTGACTTTTACCCCTTTGCTCTGGTTGGAGTAGAACTAACCTGTCTGCCTTCTAGTAAGTCTGGCCTCCATATACCTGTGCTGGAAGAGGACAGAGTTGCTCTGGGAAAGAGCAGCGTGCTATTTTGAAGTGGTGTGCTGGCACACCGTGGAGCCGCTTTCCATGCCCTCATACCACAGCAGATCCTTGGTTACTTTCTGCAGTTCCTCCTCTGCAGTCTGATTTGAAGCTTGTGAGCTGAAACTAGTTCAATTCCAGAGCTCCTCTGGCATTCTGCTTTAAAAGTTGCTCTCTGGCTCCATCTTCTGTTTTGTTTTGATTGCTGGGTTTTGTTTCTCTTTTCTAGTTTCGGAGAGTAGAGGGGGTGAGATTTTCCTGAGTTTTATAAACTATATTTGCTTTAAAAAGTAGGTAATTGCTTCTTGTGTGACTGTTGTGACCATCAGGTGAGCAGCTCGGCCCATGGGGACCTGTTCCTTTCCCAGCTCTACCGTTAGCTCTGGTTTTATATGCTCGTATCTGCACGGTTTTTATGTATGCTAGAACCAGAGGGAAGAGCGCAGCCCTAAAAGCAATATCTACCCTTTTGGCATAATGGTAACTGTTCTGAAAAATGATGACCATGACATGATCTCAGGGACACCTTGCAAACCTTTCAGCTAGAACTGGCAAGCTTTGGGGCCACCAAGTAGGAGTTGGACAATTTAATAAACAGCTTGGCTTTGGGCACTAACAGAACAGTCCTTTACTAGGGTGCTGAGCAATTATACAATTAAAATGAATAATACCAGGAACAAGCTTTTCCTAAAGAAAAAAATATATATTTTTTCACAATGAGACTGTATCTATATGAGAATTAAGTTTTTTATAAGAGATTGGAGCCTGATTGGCATGGAGGTTGGTCTCGATGATCCCTAGAGATTCCTTCCAACCCCTACAATTCTGTGATTTTATGTTGATTATATTTTAGGCCAAAACACATGATTCTTTGAGCCATGAAGTAAACTGATTGCAGTTGCTCTCACTCTACAAGAGAGACTAGTTTGGAAGAAAGCTGCACTTTTCCTGATTCAGTGCTTAGATTCTAAAGTGCTCCATTGACAGCGAGCCAGATTTCAGCTTCTGAGGCCTCTTCCTCAATCACCCATGCAGAACCGAAGGGCTTGTGCACACAAAAGGTGAAAAAAAACACTTAGCAGCAAGTTGAGGTGCCTCTCAGTAGCCATCATTGCAGCAGTGGCGTACCCTTGCCCACAATTTTCTACTTTGTTGGTAAACTAAATGTTTTACCACTTAACACTACATGGGATTTACTGTTTGCTCAAAACCTGTAGCTCTGTGCAACTGCAAAACTTCGTCCTTAAAATTCTCTCCTTTGCAGTTGCCTTCTTTTGTCAGCAGTGATAGCCTTCGTGAGATAGTTACAACAAAGCATAATTTCAGATGTTACATCATTCTTAGAAGCACATGGGAATTAGATATAGATCCATCCTTTATATAGAAAGGTAAACTTTACAGAGCACCCAAGGGTTCTGTGGAAAATACATGTGTCCATCTTGCTCAAAATACAAACTGTTCTAAAAGTACACTCCTGCTTTGCTCCAGGTATTTACCATTCATGCAGCAAACAATACTGCCTATCACATTTCTGATAATAAATCCTACTTGGTTATTATGGCAGTTATTAGTTTTGTTTTATGCGGGCATTCAGAAAACGAGGACCTATCAGAAATAGAATCTGCTGTATGCAGAAGCTCAGAAAAAAAAAAAAAAAAAAGAAGGATTAGCTCAAAAATATGTGCAAGGCACTGCATAGCACCTTACTGAGAAGAAGTACACTAATTTTTAGCTGCCATGCAATTGCTGTTGGCTTTGTAACTGACTGTGAACATGTGAGAACAAAAAAAGTGATGCTGTGTCAGTGTGTGGGCTGCAAATGAGAACTCCTGGCTCATGCATTTTGCCCCATAAGCAGTTCTGGCATTGTATGCAGTCTTATTGCTGTTTCCTTTGTCCTCGCTGATCCAGCTATAGTATCACTCACATTTTGGGCTTCCAGCTTGGTGTCAAAAATCTCTGTAATTTAAATCACTGTCTTTTTGGTGGAACACTCTGACCACTAATTCTTACAAACTCATTATTCTTGTACTTTTCTAGGTCTCGGGACTTCAGAAATTGTTCTTCTAAATCTTCCTTCTCTGTGATATTGAAGAATCATGGAATAGCAGCAGTAAATACATATTCTATTTGGAAAATGGATTAAAGTCACCTGTGTAACTTGGTTGAAAGGTAAATAAATTTATCTTCCATAATAAATTAACAATATGAAAGCTTTTAAGTATTTCCTTTTTTTCCCCTTATATACAATTAAGAACATTTCTAGGGAATATCAAAGAACATTTTCTTACAATATCTTGTGTCTTAATTATTTTCTTCATTTTTCTTAACTTTACTACCAATCATGTGGCTCTGGATGCTCCTATGATGACAAAAAGCTTTCAGCCATCTAAGCATATAAAAGTTGAAAAGACCCCAAGAATATGACTTTGGTTTTGGTAGGAAGTTCATTCTGTAGATTATTCCTCACTGCAAGTACATGAAAAGCTTCAAATTGTAAAACCTGCATCAGAATCTTAAAAAATAATAAAATAAATAGGTAGACTTTCACTAAAGCCATTAATGTTTTTCAATTCAAACCTGTGACAAAAGGTTTATTTAAAAGCTTATGGTTTCTGAACCAGGGTAGGTGAACATTCCCTTTCAGTGGAAAAGGATTCTGTAAAACAGTGGAAGTTGAAGCATATGCAGGAGCTTGTGACTTAGTACCATGGGGCTGTCTGAGGAGTTAAAAAAGAATCCCAGATGGTTTAATTGAACTCTTTCATGTCTTGTTCTGTGTAAATGTTATGAGTCACCTTCAGTTAGCAAGTAAGTCAGCATTTCTGGCCCTCATTGAAGCAAAGAGTTTCTCAGTCTGTAAGAACATATGTACATTCCAGTAATGTTACATGTCGATGGGCACTATTGCACATGGTGTTGTGTAGCATTTAGTTCCGATTGCCCTGTGGCCATTCCTGATCAGCATCATTTTTATTTTAGATAGATTTCAGTCCGAATACCTGATTGCTTGGAATATCTTGCAGTAAATCCATAAGTCTAAAGTCATAATCTACAGAGTACACTTTGATTTTGAACTGATATCCATGTCAAATTCAGGTGTAGTTGCTTTGAGGATAAAGTTTTTTGGAAGAAGAGTTGCTATGCAGGTATTGGTCTGTTCCAGGGCAGCCATCTAATGAGAAAATCCATGAAAATAGGAAAAAATACTTTTTTATTTTTTAAATAGCAAATGCTCTAAAGACAAGAGGACACACATGTTTGAAAGGGAAAACCAATTATTCAGTTATGTTCTCATCTATAACTTGATGACCTCCTTGTGTAAAAATACAATTACCTCTGTGAAGACCAAGGAACTGGTGAATGCTCATCTTGTACCTTTGAAAGTGAATGAGGAAAGTCCAAATGGAGGAGAAAAAAAAGTCATCTCACCTGGGACTGACTGAAAAAAAATGCTTTACATTCTCAGAAGTTTAGATTATAAGACTGATGTTCAGGCTAAATGGAATAGCCTCTGTATTGTGTATTTAATATCAACACAAAGGAATTTTCATGTGGAGGCTCTAAATCAGGTATCAGTGTCAATGAGAAAAGTTCTGAAGAGGTTCCATAAGAAGCCAAGTGGTGTTCTGAGGTCAAAAGAACTCATGTGCCATGTTAGATAAGTTCCCAGTAATAGGAGAGAACAGGACAATAGTTATCTTTTACTGAACTGTAGCAAGAAGCACTGTAAGAAATGGCCATGTAAGCACTCATGAAGCGCTTGAATGAGAAGACATAAAGGACAGACAGCAATAATGAACGTGTAAATACCCTCAAGCTGTAATGAGTGTTGGAAGGGGGTTTCCTTTGAGGAGCCACATGGGTATTTGTGTATATACTTAAGCATGTTGAAAACCTAAAATGAAAAAAACTTCCCCCAAAGCCAGAGCAAGCAGCAACAAATTTTGCTCCAGGACAGGTCCACCTCTATTGGTTAATAACACAAACCCTATTTCTTTTTCTTTTCAGATCTTGCCCTTTCAGATTTGAGGTCAAACAGTGTAGCACACTAATATCACAAAAATATATTTTCTTCTTCCTCCAATAAAGTGTGATGATAGCAAACTGCCTATGGGAATTGATCCATATTCTCTGCTTTCCGCCAAGCCACGTCCACATAGCTTTTAAGAGAGCACTAGAAGTCGTAGTGCCAAAACTGCCAGGTAACGCTCACAATTCAGTTGGGAGAGTTCTGCATAACAGACCCTAAGCATTGGCCTCTTCAGTGTATCAGTTGTACAGCAATGGCAGTGCCTTCTAATGGGATAGAAGCACTACAGAGCAATACCAGATAACAAAGAAGAAAAATTGGCTCACCTCCCCCACCAAACAGTGATAGCTCAAGAAGAGCACAGTCTCTATCTGGAAGTATTCTGTTATTTCAGCTGCTAACCCTTAAATGAGGAAGAGAAGGGCAGACTTAGAGTGCACCTCTTTCTGTCACTTGGGTGCATTGCTTGCACCTGAGCTCCCTGGGTTAGCCACACCTCACCTGGTGCTCAGTCATTGGTTCAGGCCTTGACCTGGCAATTCTGCTGCATCAGTATACATGGAGCTAATGATTTTTTTTTCCCATGGTTTTTGTCCCTAACACAGCAGTTTAGCTACAAAGACCATTACACCATTAAGAGCAGGTATCAGCAAGACACCAGCTGAGCATTATTGCATGTGTGGTGGGGGTCCCAGGCAGCTGCTCAGGAGACTGACTGTTCTTCTTGTGATGCCACAGTCTCCAATTTTATCATGAATACTTCCACCTAACAGATAGATAGGAGAGAAATATATCAGTGTTTGGTGGTATGCGGCTACCAGCATTACAGTGAGCACCACCCCAAGCAAGAGACCAAAATCAAGAACCTTCTGAGGGGAAATCAATGTGATTTTGCACTGAAAGCCTAAAGGTTTGTAAAAACCTTTTTGTGTGCGAACAGTCCAAGTGCGAACAGTGAAGTTCACTCCACTGCAATTGAAGAGGCAGAAAAAACAGATGACAAGCTAGGACAACTTTTCTGTGTAGGGCTAAATCCTGATCTGAATAGTGAGGTAGGAACAGTTGTCCAGCTGCCATGCAATGTCATAGTGTGTGTCCATCACTACCAAGGGCTAATGATCTGGCTCCAATGCCTTAAAACCCTCTTGTAAGACTACATTTCCAATGTACATAAAAGTGATGGTCTAAGCTTTTCTCACCGTGGATTTTTCTAGCTACTTAACCTTTCCTGCAGCTTGAGGGTTGACAGTGTCAGCTCTGACTTGTTTCTGTAACAGCACTTTTTCTTTGAAATTATATTTTGATTCATTTCAGTATATTTCATTCATGCTCTTTTTTTTTTACCAGAAATAAATGCAAGTATGCACATTTATGTATGAAAACATATATGTACATAAAGATTCAAAAGAGAATGAGGGAGAATTGCCACTTCTAGGCAAGAAAATTCTGAAGGGGAGATTTGTACACTTTTTATGCTTTGTTTTTTTGTTTTTTTTTTAGGAAGCAGTGACATGCTACCCTAGTGCTGACTTGTAGCAGAAGAACTAAAAGTTCTTGGGCCATCAGTAGCAAGAAATCACATAGTTGTATTTACGGAGGTCATTAATTGTCCAGACTGTTGGGTAACAAATTCTGATAAACACAGATCATGATATGGTTCTTGAACTATGCAGAATTTTACAATCCAGAAAATAGAGAATTCAAGCATAGAAAAAGCCATACAAGACATCTTTCTGCCAATTGGGGAGGAATTTGCAATAAAGTCAGAATTACAGGAAAGTTTAGTGCTACTGACAGTGGTCTGCTGGATCGCTCAGTGATAAGGAACAGCTTTAGACAGTGGTCACAATTACAGTTATAAACTCCACAAAGTAACTGACATTATGGCAGAATGGGCCATAGCAATTAGAGGAATGCTGTGATAAGGCTAACTGAACAGAATTAAAGCCTACAAATGTCTTAGTGAAAACTACTGTAAAACATGTTGGTACATGGCTAATAGATTTCAATATAAAAAAGGGACGAACAGATGTAGCAATGGAAAAAAAATGGTGAAAATAGGCTGGAGTCTTCCAAATGATATATAATTAAAGCACAACAGATCTTAGCTCCTCTTGAAAGACAAACATTGTCCCTTTCCCTGTAACTTAACTGTTAGGTAGAGGACCACAAGTGAGCCCAATACCGCTGCCCTTTACTGTAATCAGGTTAAAGGGCTGTCACTTACCTCTGGAATGGGAGCTCAAGTGATATCTGTCAACCTTTGGAAGTTTTTCTGGATCTGGAGTTACTTATTAGCTGCTGCTGAAGTCAAGCACAGAGCACAGCCAATCATCAAAAACATGGGGAGTGAAGAGTTGTCAGGGCAAATGAGCAGTTTGGGCTTTTTTCCCTCAGCCAGTTGTGGAGAGCCACACTGACTGTCTAAGATAAAACATCAGGAAAAAGGTATTGTAACTTTACTGGAGGAAAAAGATGAGATAGAGGGGACCTGAAATAGAAGACATGAAGAAAATGAAGAATCGATCAAGGAAAATCAAATAAATTGAGGAAAAAAAAATCACAATACTGTGAAAAGGGATGCAATGTATGTCACACTTAAAAGACCAGACTCATCTCCTTTGCATTATTAATCTCCATCTTCTTTCAAGACCACAGTTAGGAATATCAGTGGTAGCTGAATATTCACAGCTCACATAAACCAGTCGAACATGAACACATACAGCAGTGTCAAGGCCCGCACAAAACAGAAATAACAGCAAATAGAAATACCTCAGGGGATGAAAGAAGCAGGAGAATCTCAAGGAAAACATTATACTCAATTCACAACCAGTGTACACAATATACTTTGCCAGTACTGGAGAAGCGTACACTTAATGTCAGCATGAATTATGGGATGGGATTTCTTGGACTTTTAATTTTGGATCAGTGTTTGGAAAATAACCATAAACTTCATAATGACTTTAAAATGGCTTACCAACAGGAAAATATTAGAACTGATCCTGAAGCGTTCAAGGCTTTCCGATTCCGATTGCAACATCACGAAATTCAAAGCCATTTGCAACAACAAAAGAACCCATTACTGACCAAACAGCACTGTTGGATGAAGACTGTTACTATGAAGGAGGGTTACACTTACAATTCAAGGTTCATTACAAGCTGGTCTCAACTCTCTTCTAAAATTTTCCTCGTGAGAAATGCTTTTGTGATTTCACCTTGGTAAGAATTATCCTTTTATACTTTTCAAAGCAATGTTTTAAGTGTCTTTTCTTCCCATTTAGGATTTTTCTACAAGAAGTCACTTTCTGCAAGACACTGCCAAGCAGACTTGCCCACTGTGGAATCTGTTTGACTTCACTGTGCAAGATTTTGGACCTTTTTAATAAGTAAGTTTTATATCAGAGCTTCAACATGAATCTAAAAGCAGAGGCAAACCCCATCTCCTTTTATTTTAATTGTATCTTTTGAATAACTTGCTCAACAAACAGTCCCAAACACCTATCCAAAGGTGCTTAAAGTCAGGGAATACAGACTAACATTTCTTCCTTCGATGAAAAGATGCTTTGATTTTTTTTTTATCAGGTTGAGTTGTTTTATTCTAGAATACCTATGTCTTTGCTTTATATGTGGCCTTTGTAGAAAGTTCCAGTTACTTACTTGTTGAGATTTGAGAAGTTTTCATTAACTGCTAAGAGGCAAAAGACAGACCAACAGGCATTTATTTCATTTGACACCAGTCACACCAGCTGCTTCGTAGAGAGCAACCAAGTGCATCTTTCTTTTACAGTGCATTTTGCTTTGGGGCAAAAGGTGGCAATGCATAATAATCACATTTTGAGTAAAAGCTGGATAATAAACTAATACCATGTGGCAATATGTTAAAGAAAGATCACCTAGCTCTCAAATACAGCATGCAGGTGTGGTACCTCAGTGGGAAACAGTTTAGGGATGTACATATAATTCTGCCCTCCAGTTGCCAGTGACCATACCCTTTACACTGGCCATTAAAAATAAATAAAATAGACCTCCTTGTTTTACCTCCCTGAGAAGTGCTTGTAGAATGTCTTTTAGCTGTAACCACTCTATGCTCCAAGCTGACTGTAGCTGGAATTGGTATCCCTACACCACTTGATTAGTTGGATAAATTCTGCATGCCCATGTCTGGGATCCATGGCAATAGAATTACGTTGCTATGCTATGAAATGTGCAGGAGGGGTCCAACCCTTCAGAAAGGATATGATTTCCGGGGCTACTGAAACTTTGCAATGGAGGCAAGCAAGAATGCTTAAAGGAACAAACAAAAGAAATCCCTGGAATGGTGACAAGTAGGATCGCTCAGGTCGGTGACTATAGGCAGAGCACTAACCTCTCAGGGAAACAGCTATCTGAAAATTGTTAAAAAATTCTGTTGTGTGCAAGGATTAACCCAATTCTGTGCTGGATGGTCTGAGGACAGGGTACATGGTGACACTGTAACATGTATTGTGTGAAGGGCTGAATTAACTCATCATGATATGTACAGAAGCTTTTAGCCAGGGCTGGAAAAGTGAGAAAACTAAAAACCAGGATGCTATGTAAAAGCTAAAAAACCACAGAGATTGCTGCAAGCAATCTCTCGCAAACTATTTGACAGATGTAACTATCATCTCTGGCCATACTGATGACAGGATTTCTTTTTTCCCCTGGCATAATAAGCAAAAGTCTCCTCAGACCTGTTGTTTTAGCGAATGCAGAAAACTCCTCCTGTTTTCATGGCCTGGGGAAGGGAGGGAAAATGAGAAGTCTGTACCTTCATTTTTCCCTACGTACTGTGGTATTATCAGGAATCAAGTGGACTGCTGCTACCAGCATCTCAAAGATAGAGAATGAGCTCAAGAAAAGAAGGGAGGAAAAAAAAAGTAAAAAAAAAAAAAAAAAAAGGTAAAAATACCTTAGCTTTGACATGCCAGAGAGTGTTTTCTGTTCTCTTTGGGTCTTGACACTGCTAGCTGAATTACCCAAGAGACAGAATAAATTTAAAGGCTTGGAGCTGAGACAGGTTTTTGTTCTTGACCAGGATCCTACCTGAAGTGAAAGAAGCAATGCAGCACATCAGGAAGGATATGTAAGGACTATAAATCTACTCGAATTCTACTGCCTTATTAAAACTGTCATCTTGAAATGTTTGTTTTAAGCAGTTTTTCCATGTTAAATTTAATATTTCCCTAAAGTGACAAACAGAAAAGGTCCTGCTCTGTTAAAGACTGTTAAAACATACATAGACAACACGTTGTCTAAAAGACCTTTCAGTCTAAGGCCAGTAATACCAAAGAAAAAGCATGTATCAAAGAAATAGTCTAATTTGATTTTATCTTTGTCTTCTATTCAGGTGCCCTAAAACCTTTCCATCATTAATTGACTGACTTCCACTGTCACAGCACAGATGGTCTTTGAAGAGATTAGTTTTTCCTCAGAAAATAATCGTACCATGTGCTTCCATCATAACATACTTTTGAAAAGCTTAAGTACTTCACAAATATTCATGAACTTCATCTCTTGGTGCCCACATTCAGTCTGGACAGTTAGAAAACAAACTATTTCAAACTACCGTAACCCCAATTTCCTTGCAAGTTGACATTAACTATTGTGTATGATCCTGATTTCCTCAGAGGTCCACATTAACTATTCTACTCCTGGATGGCACACTGCTGTTCTGTGTGCTTCCAACTCCTGAGCCAGGGCACAGCAAGGGATTTGGATGAATGAAGTAGTGGTGGGGAATACAAAAATCCCTAGGAAGCTTCAAGAGCTATCCTCTGGGCTTCCCAATCCACAGGCACTGAAAATGAAGCTGTGTTCAAAAATGGGCCAAGAGAAGGCAGAGTGCAACTTCTTTTAGAGGTCATTGTTCTGCAAAGCAGTGTAGTTTCACTGTGTACTGGGAAAGCCAAAGTACAGGCTTCTACAAGGTGCTAGACAGTCTAAAAGGTAGACAGCTGCCTCTGCAGATTTTAGAAAAATAGGCATTCTTGGTCAAAGTCCTGGAATACAGATAAAAAGCTGAGATCAAATTATCTTAACGTCACTTCTCTGAAAAAATGTTAGGGGTAACATCTTATCTGGTCCCAGCCCTCTCAGAGTTCTGTAGGTTTACCTAGGCGACCTGAATTACAGTTTCTCTTTGGTAACAATTTCAAGGAGAGGAGAAGAAAGAGTAAGGTAAAAAAAAAGTCACTGAATGTAAAATAGAGAAAAACAATCCCTACATCTAACAGTGCAAATTCCCATGTAGTCAAGTTCAATACAAGTGGAAAATGGCATTTTATTTATAAATACAGCAAATAAACCAAAGGCACAGAGCTTGGCCAAAGGAAGAATAAAGGGAATATGATGCAAATATTGAAAAATAGTAAACTGAAACTCAGAATGCTATACAGGGATATATGTTCTAGTGTTGAGCATTAGCATGAAATTAAGCAATGGAAAATTTTAAGTTTTCAAGTGTGAAAAAAACTTTAATGATGACAATCTACAAGGCTATGGAATGGGGTTTTAATGGAAGCGCTGAAAGATCTACCTGTGTCATTAAAAACTGGGCAGACCAAGATCTTCACATCTCTGTGAAGCAACTCTGTATAAAGGAGGAGAAAGCACATTTAAAATAAATGAATAAATAAATAAAATATAAAGTTTAACTGCCAATTGTACTTCAAGCCTGTGGTTTAGGACAAAATAAGCCTAACACTCTAATAATATAACAAAAAATCCATGAATATCCACGGGGAGAAGTTGTTTATCTTCAAGGAAAACAAAAACAGGAACAGCATATCAAAGCCTTTTTTTAAATGATTTTATTTTCAGGCATTTATTCATACTTGTATTTCTATTTTGCTTTATAGTGTTAGTGTTCCAATTTTAAGCGAAAGTTGCACTGCTTTATTTGTTCTCAGATGGACAGTGCCCACTCTGGATGGATCAGTACATGACGATTCTGAGACATGGATGAATGCTCATAAGCCCTTATGGATGCATGAAAAATAAAACAAAATACTGCGTATGAAAGGAGCTGGAATTGTTTTCATTATCAGCACAGCAAAATTATTCTTTCAGACAGAACCATGCTGAATTAATTCATCTAGATTTAGGAGAAAAGCTAGAACGAGCTCATTTAGCCTGTACATGGAGTATAATTTTGTCCATCATGTAAAAGGGCTGAAATCAAAGAAAGATGCATCTGTTTTCAGTGACAGTTTCACACTCTCTCCCTGCTCAGCTGCATCAGCTGTACCAGTAATGAGCATAAGCACTAATATCACTAGGTTTTGTTCCTTCATAGCAAATCCCTTGTACAGATTTATAAATGTGGCTCTGATGGCAGCACTAGCCATTATGACTCTCACATCAAGAGGCTGATACACACTTAGGCTTGGGTTGATTATCTTTCTTTGAAAGAATCTTTCTCAATATTAATCAAATTGGCTAGCTCCCAGCAGAAAAGTAATGCCTTCCACAGACAACACAAAACTACCCTTCATTCTGCCCTATAGGGGATCTAATATGGATCTAATATAACATGCACTGAAAGAACTCAATGTTCCAAATGGCTTCAAAGATAACAGCAAAAAAAAAGGAAAGCACATACAGAATTCATAAAGTGTTTCTGCTTGTATAAATCCCATTGGAGCTGCATGAGTTTTGTCTGTGGGATTCTTTTATCAGTGATGATCAGTGGGCTAAGACTGAGGTAGAGTAAGCCCAGATGCTCCAGTCCCACCTTCTTCTCATGTTGGTAAGGAAAACACAGTGTACCTACTGCTTCCACTTTTCTAAGCCAGTTCAGAAGTCTTGCTGTTTTATGGCTGACTCTACTGCTAGGAGTTAACAGGTCTATCCCTTCCTATCCCCACATACACTCTTTCCCTTACCAGCAACAAAAATAAAAATTCCAAATGACCTTCCAGGCCTTACACAAAGCCTCCATGTCCCGGGCTGCCTTTCATGTTTTCCTGGTATGGCAAGTGCTCTAAAATGCCTTTTTTTTTTTCTTCCCTGCAGTTTGGAGAAGGCTACCTCCCAAAAGTTTTCCATTTTTAGAATGCTCTCCAAGAAGCTAGATGCTTGACACATAAAATAGATGCTCTTCTATTAGGCCAGTCAATGAAATATCATTGATATACAAACAGGAGAGAAGATGGCATGTCTGAAGAACGTTTCTGTGTAAGAGATATAGAAGGAAGCCAATTAAGAGGCCAACATCATACACTCACTCAACATGACTCCCAAGTGAAGCTACTAATCCCAAGGCATGATTTGTTAAAGCAGCATTACAGCCTTTAATTAACAACTTGAATCCCCCCACCTCGGGGAGTTGGTCACCAGTCTCACAGCAGGCAATCCAGCTGACAGCAGGAGTTGCACACCTGACAGAGAGCCAGATGATGCACACAACTGTCTGTGGAGAGCAGAGGGGAAGAAGGACATCCTAAAACACAGCTGTAGTCACAAAGACGCTGTGAACCGAGTCTTTCCAGTAGTCCAGATGTTTTAACTGATTCCAGAGCAACTCAGCAATGTGCCCTGGCAGCATCTGCTGGTTCACTTCCCCTAACAGCAGTGGTTCAGGTTTACCAGAAGGACCCAGACCAGAACAGTCTTACTATTGGTCACAAGACGCATCACTGCTGGCGGAGGTCTAAAAACGAATGGCTGAAAGGAAACAACCTGCTCAGAAGTCACTCAGTACAGACAAGCTTGGCCACTCTTACCAGGCTGAGAAACATTCAGGACACAGGCTGTTACACTAAAGAAACACAGTTGCCAAATTCCATTGGCCCCCCCCAAACATAGAGTTCCTTCACAGATCTCATAGGCCTTCTGCATGGGGCTTCCTTAGTGGCTCCTAGGAGAGACCCTGGATAAAAGACAATATCCCTGACATTACCCCAGTGCTTTAGGACGGATGGCATGGGTCACAGGTGCCCGCAGGTAAGCCAAAATATCTATTCACAAGCATAAGAAGGCATGCAAACCTGTAATGTGATTCCATCTCTGTCTTTCCAGCCTTCCTAGAAACTAAATGCTAATCTTTCATTAGTCCTTAAAAAAAAAATACAACCCAAAAACAGCTCTTGCCTAACAAGACAGAAATGTTGCCTGGAAGAATGAAATGATTCAAACCAGGACACTGCCAATTTTATCTTGAGAGAAGGAGTACAGTGCCTTTGTACCTTCTAGAGCAGCGGCTGTGGGAGCACATCAGCCAGATCAGGGGAAAACATCATCCAGAGAGGAAGCAGAGCAATCTCCTGAACAGATTATGCTAAGAAATGGCTCTGGAGTCAGTGCTCCAAGGCTGGGAGAGCAGAAACAGCGCAAACACAATCGTGGGGAAAAACAGAAACCTCCAAAGGATGGGAAAGCTCGATCTTCGTCACAAAGCGGCTGGAAGCAGCCCGCAACGATGTGATTTATAGGCAGCAAATTCGGAGTGCCCGAGCTCGAATCAAAGGGACACACCGGCGTTAATCTCTGCCTGTGTGTAGGGAAAAGGTCACAGCTAAGGGCAGTCCTTTTTTTTTTTTTTAATCACGTTTTTTTTTCTTTTTTTTTTTTTTTGCTTTTTCACACCAAGTGGAAGACCAGAGAGCGTCTTTGGGAATTCAGCACATAATGACCCCTCGCCCCGTGGACGCGGCGGGCCGGCAGCACACCGAGCCCGGGCTCCTGCCGTCCCCTCACAGCCCACGGGGCGGGCCGGGGCTCTGAACGCTGTGTAACCACGGGAGGAGCCGAGGTCACCCCGCCGCCCCCCCTCCGCCATTTTCGGAGGAGCAGCGCCCACCGATCTGTACCTCGGTCACCCCCCTCACCCCGCCGCTACTGCGCATGCGCGGCCCGCACCGCCCTCTCCCACAGCGGCCCCAGCCAACCCACCCCCCCGGTCCCGCCCTCCCTCGGCGATTTGAATATGCTAATGAAGCGGCCGGCAGAAGCCCTATGGCGGGGCCGGGAGGCGGTCACGTGGGACGAGGACGTGTCCTTCGGGGCGGGCTCCGACCTGCCCAGGCGCCCTTAAAAGAGGGCTGCGAGCGAGGAAGCGCCTCAGTCAGAGAGAGAAAGTGCCGGGGCGGTTGGGCTGCGGCTGGTCCGCCTGAAACTTCTGAGTAACATCAACAGGGGGAGGGGAGGGCGGGCGGCGGTGGAGGAGGACGGTGGTGGCGGGGGGGAAGGTTAGCAGCAGCGCAGCCCTCCCCGCCGCTCCCGCAGCACCCGGCCCGTGCCGGGCTGGGCAGGCCCCTCACACAAAGGAGGGCAGGGCAGGCAGCGCTGCCCCCTTCCCCCGCCTCGGCAGAGGGGCAGCGGGAGGCCCTTCCCGTGCACAGCACTCACAGCCACTCGCTCCTCTCCCGACCCCGGCTGCCTCTCCTCCTCCTTCCCCTGCTCTCCCTCCCGCCCGCTGTCCATGTAGCCGCCCGCCGTCGGCCCCTCCGCACTATGCCCATCTTACTCTTCCTGATAGACACGTCCGCCTCCATGAACCAGCGCACCCATCTGGGCACCACCTATCTGGACATAGCCAAAGGCGCTGTAGAGACTTTCATGAAGGTACCGGCGCTGCCTGGCGAGAGGAGGCGAGAGCGAGAGAGGGGAGGGGGCGGCGGGGGGGCTGCGGGCCGGGGGTGCGGGGGCTGCGGGAGAGACGGGTGGGGGGAGGGGGAGCCGCGCCGTGGGGTGGGGGGGGCTCCGGCGCCTCCTCTCGTCTCACCCTCCGCTTTGTCCCCGCGCCGCAGCTCCGAGCCCGGGACCCGGCCAGCAGGGGAGACAGGTACATGCTGGTCACTTTCGAGGAGCCTCCCTACGCCATCAAGGTAACCTCGCTTCCCCCTCCCTCCCCGCCGCCTCCCCCCCCTTCTCCCGGCCCTCCTTCCTGCCCCGCCGTGCCGCCCCTCTCGGCCGGGCCGGGCCGCGCGGTGCCGCGCACGCACGGGCTCGGGCAGCGGCGGCGGCGGCGCTGACATCAACATGGCCGACATTTTTTTTTTTATATCCCCCGTGTGTGGTGTGTGCGAGCGGCACTGAACTGTGGGGGGAGGTGTGCTCAAGTTGGGAGAAGTGACAGCAACTCCGAGGAGAGTTCGGCGGGGAAGGGGCGGGCAAACGGAGCCCTCCGGGGCGGGGGCTGCGGGACGCCGATGAGGGGGGTGAAGCCGCTGGGGATCGCCTCGAGGGGGTCCTGAGCTCCCGTCTGCCGAGGGCTGTGGGCAGAGGGTGGGTAGCTGTGAGGTTCGTGTGTGGCTTCGCTGAAAGTCGTCCCTTGGAATCTATAATCTGATGAACGCAGAGCGTTGAGGTCTTAAAAGTCCGCCTTTTCAGGCTTTACGAAGTGATACCGCACGCTGGTAACTTCCGAGGTGTTCTATTAGCGTTTAAGGGAGACGCTCGAGCCGACGGAAAAGTCTGATCCCATAGGAGACTCCTGTCCCAAGCTTGTCTCACCAATAAGCCTTCTCACGTTTCTTTTTTCAGGCTGGCTGGAAGGAAAACCATGCGACGTTCATGAATGAACTGAAAAACCTTCAGGCTGAAGGACTTACGACTCTTGGCCAGTCCCTAAGAACAGCTTTTGATTTATTAAACTTAAATAGATTAGTAACTGGCATAGACAACTATGGGCAGGTAGGTTGACTGGTAATAGGTGGAAAAATCATAAAACACAAACTTCCCACAGGCACCAGTTAACCAGTGGTCCAAATTGGTGTCTTCATGAGGTACTCAGTACAGAGGCTTCATCAAAAGCAAGCAGAACTCAGGCAATCTGAAAAAGTTTAGATACTAACTACAGTTCTGTACCCAAATATTTTTCTCATTACTACGTTTTTAAACTATGATGTTCTCTCCAAGTTGACCTTCTCAGTTAAACTTCATAATTTTTATTTTGGTGGCAAATTCCAGAACCTTCACTAATCAGCCTTGTGAGGTCTTGGAAACTTTGGTTTCTACATACAGTGCTGTATGATCAATTAAAGTACAATTTGGGAGATGAGCTCTTTTTCTGGCAGTGACAAAGCACCTAAAGTACTAAGCTGAGCGCATCTTTTTCAAACCTTTTATTTCCAGTGAGTTTACTGCAACTTTTCTGAGAATACCTTTATTTTCATATTCCTGTTTGTTTATATCAGAGCCTTAAGAAGCCCTGCTTTTCAAATACTGGCACTGCAGCTGTGCCTTTAAAGCAAGACTGCTTCTGGGACGGGCCAGTGCTCTCTTGCTCAGGAGTATGACTTGCTACAAGTCAGTGACTCTGGGTTAAATGTGCACTTTAAGAAGCATACCCAGTTCTTTCTGGCAGTGGATCAAACCCTGGACTTATTTTACATAAAAGATGTTACTAGTACTGAGCAAAGTATATCCTGTATTTTTCATGTGAGACCTACTAACATGCATCTCCCCTTTTCATTTGTTGTTCTCATGTAATGCTTCATCTGCTCTTTGAGGATTAGTTACTGCTCTTAGTATTTAACATGTGAATGTGGCTGTGAAAATACGTCCCCTTTCTCTCCCTTTTCCAGTCTGAGTGCAGTTTATGATAACAGGCCATGTTTGTTTGGGAAGGAGATCTCTCTCTCATGCTGCACTGTATGGCTTTGCCACTAGGTGACTAAGTGAGTCTAAACATTTTTAAAATGCCAGTTTGGTGATGAAACTCAAAAAAAGTGCTAGTTCCACACATGGATATATTTTTTTGTCTATTACCATCTGCTGTCCTCTTCTGTGTGTTAATCCTTCCCATTTTCTGCCATTTTTCTTATATACATTAGTGATGTGGAGCTTTTTGGAGCGTTCACCATAGTAGACACATACATGACATATGTGCTCTGTACCATTGGTATTGATAATGAAGAAATAATGAAACCCATGTCAGATAATCTGCACTGAGTGAACCAGCTACGCTCAAGTACTTAGTCAAGTGGGTAACTGAGTGGTCATGACTATATTGTCTAGTTAGTAGTTCTCATTATTGCAGGTTGTTGCTCTTTTGTCTGTGGAGCAGTAGCTTTGTGTAGTCTGTTTTCATTGGAGGTCTTTCTATGTCCGTGAACCCACTGTGGTTAGGCACACTGTTTGCTCTGTTCCATGCATGGAATGGATTGTTGAAGAGGTGTTCAAAAGCACAGTCGAGTGACTGAGTAGAACTTCAATTTCTTCTAGCATCTGCAGAAATAGGTGGCTATAATACAAGTGCCAGATCATCTGCTGCTGAAGTATCTGGTTCCCATTCTGGCTCTACTAATCGAAATAGCAGGTTTTGATAAATTCTGTACCTCTTAGCTGATCTGTCGGCACTCACAGAGTGAGGTACAGGCCAGTTCACTTGCCTCAGGTTTGCACTGGCCTTTGAGCAGTAGGCCATGTTATCCATCAAAATTGTTGAAGGCTACTACCTAAATGGCCTAAGATAAATCTGTATCTGAATGTACATGGTAAGAGAAGCTTACAAAGTCAGGATAATAAAAATCACCAGAATACTCAGTGACATTTGAAATATTTCTAACTCAGGTTCACTTATTTCTTTGTCAATTGAAACTATTAGCATCATAGAATATTTTACTTAAATAGAGTTAAATGTTTGGAGAGTGATTATCTTAGAGCAGAGGAACAGATAATTTTAGAGAAGTGCAACATTTAGATTATTTTCGGTGTGATGCTACTTGAAGTAATAAGTCTCAACATTAATTGAGCTTTTCTCTGAAAGAAATAACATCTTTTTACTAACATGCTGGGTTTTTGTTTGTGCAGACAAGCCTCTAAGATATTAGTGAAGATCCATTTGTTTCACATGTGTGAGTTGTAAAACAGATCCTTATACATAAAAATGACAAGGCACATTATGAACTCAATGGGGTTGTTTGGTTAAGTCATCCAGCAGCATGTTGTCTTGTCTCCTTGCTAACTTTGAACTGTTTGTTTAAATGGCAGTGTGACTCACTATGCTTGATTTCTTTCGAAGTAGACCAGAATTCTCCATCAGCTGACTTCCTGATCAAGAGTGATGACTGGTCATTCTGAAATTGAGGAAAATCTCCTTCTTCATATTTTCTTGGAAAATTAATGTTTATAGTTTAACGAGTATTTACCATTATTACTTCTTCAGTAAATAAGCACTGACTCAAGTTGCTCACGATGATTGAGTGTACAGCTACATTAGCTGATAATAGTGTCTCATGTTCAGATCTTGAAGGGATGCAGTCAGTGTAATTATCAAGAATCTGGAAGTTATCTTTAAAAGCTAACTGATATTATGTTATAGTATGCTTTTATGAGCCCTTTGTCTTACCTAGGGTATTTTTAGGTCAAATTTTTGAAGGCTTCTGTAAACAGCACACACACACACACACACACACACACAAAGATATGAGGAGTCAGTAAAACAGACAAAAGGAAAGTAATTTGATATTCTTAACAGTCAGCTTATTAGGATTTTGAAAGTATGTATTTTCAAGTGAGTATTTCTTTAATTTTTATAGCACTTCCAGAGTGACGAGCTGTTTTGTATTGCTTGAGTCCAGTAATAATTTCTTGCATATGTTATGTTTTGTCCTGATTGTAATTGTGGAAGAATGAACTTTCAAATAAGGTGTCAGCTTTTTGCTAAAAATAATGATCCTGCTCAGCTCCTCCATTGTTACAGAAAGCTTAGGAAAAATTCAGAGGATTTTGATATATTTAGGAAGAAAGCAGTTTAAACATATGTAGTTCAGTAGGCTTACTGTCATATCACACAAAACATAGTACTTTGTTAGCCTGGTTTTAGCTAATTGTGTTCCCTTCGCCATCTTTTCCCCAGTTGAGTTTTCCAGTTATCTTGGATAGTCAAATACCAAACCTATTACTAGCAGATATTCCATCCTTTTGGAATACACTCCTAAATCTTACTGCTATGACTTGTTCAGCAGTATAGTTACAATTTAACTGGGTATTTTTCAGTGAAACAAACAAATGCAGCTTGTTAGTGGTAATGGGAGGGTTAAATACTAATGATGTGTTTCTTCAGTTCTTTCTGTGGAAACAGAAAACGTGATTGTATCTATTATATAACACAGCAAAATATAACAAGTTGCTGAATTGAACCAGCTATTTACTTCAGTTGTTTGCAGTTTATAGTGAAGTTTCTAAGAATGAACTATAAAACTAAGGTAGGTAAAATGCATCGCTGCTATTTTGAAACTTGCATGCGAAGGACCAACACAGTACTACTGAAAATGAATCTGATGGATGTTTTTATTGTTGAAATTGAAGCTCTGGTTGTCTGAAACCCCACATTTCACTTCTTCTATTATTTGCTTAATGAACTATATTTTTCTTTATTACATCAAATGAGGTTTGAGAAGATAAAATGCACTTAACGAATTTTCAAAGTCATTCTGTTGATATATTTTTCCTATTTTTTTTATTTTCTTCTTTTTTCAGGATGAAATTTCATTTTAATATTGCTAGTTGAAACTTTTCAGTAGCAGAAGCTTTCAGTGAGCTTTTTATCTCATTAAGTTAACTTGCATGTATCTTCAGCAATGTAATTATTGATATGGACAAGCTGGCTTAGAGATGGGTTCCACGTGTTAAATGTGATGCAACAGAAACACATGCTAACATAGTTGTTTTGAAACAAAAAGGTCAACAATAATACTTCCAAGTAGACTTGAGACACTTTATTTTTGAATCTCACTGATGGGAAAGGTGCACTCCCTATTTAAAAAAAATGGAAGTACATTTTTGGTGACTTTAACAGTTTGTGCCCAGTTTTAGTAAGAGCTTTTTTTTTTTTATGTTGTATTTCAAATACACAGAAAAGTGAAACTAGCTAAAATCCAAGTGGAAGTGAATTGTTTGTGGGTATTTTGAGAGTTTAGAAATATGGTAAGGATTAGGAACACCCATTTCTGATTTGGAAGTTGAAAAGTGCCCTGCATTCAATGGTTTTTCTAATAAAAAAATCCCCATAGGTTTCATTTGTACAATGCATCAACATCAAACAATTTAACCTTAGGTTATTTGCTACTCTGCATTTCTCCAAGTGTATTATTAGGCCTGTTTGTAGTTAGGGTGGCACTAGTGCTGATGTGTTCACACAGACAAACTTAGAGTTGGTCTTTTGAGATGTTTGGCCATAATAGATTAAACAAGATTATGTTCCAAGTACATGCAGCTAGCATGCTTAGGAGATAAATCCTAATTGTGCTTGTAGGTGCACTTCATCTTTCAAGTCACATGTTGTAGACTGGCTCCTTATTTGTTGCACATTTCTGCCTAAAATATGCTGAGCTTTAAAAAAAAAAAAAGAGTATGAAGACACCCGCATGAAATACTGTCCCTGGTATTTATGTATGTTATGCTTTTGTAGTGACGTGTTCTGTTGAGTAGTTTTATTTGCTGATTATTTTTTGAGGATTGTTACTGGAATTCCTTACTTCCAAAAGTCAAAATCCATCAAGTATGCCTTTTGTCTTGGCGTTTTGGGGTCATAAACACTGCACTGGAATGGCCTGTGTTGAATGTGCATCCAAATTTGGAACCAAAGTTTAGATTAGCCTTTCCTGCTTTGTCATGCTTGCATGGTTACACAGCACTTTGCTTTTCATGTTGGCAGAGGCAGAGCTTTACACTTGATGGAGATCTCCCATTCTCTTTCACTTTTCCCAATAAAAATAAAGGGGAGAATTTCACACAACAGAAAATAACATAGCAAACTTAAGTATAATATTGGCAAAAGCACGTAAAGAAAATAGATGGCTATAAATTATCCTATAGAGTAGGAATGGCCTTAGTGTAAATGTAAATGCCTGTTATGTTAAAGCTGTAACTGTGTGAAATGCTGGTGAAAATTAGTCTTTCTGACCTCCTGTATGATGAAGTTAAAGCACAGTTTCTTAATTTATACTATTTAGGCTGTAATTTACAAGCCTGCCATCTAGTCCACTCTTAATATGATTTTAATTCATATGTGGTTTTGTTATATCTTCTAGTGTGCACTGTAGCACCTTTTCCCACTTGCCAGGTGGAACCACATTCTTTTCAGCCTTCTCAGACTAACAAAATTTGCTGAATCTCAAGAGTAATAATCACATCAGATTTGCATATTAAAATCTCTCATCTAGTTCTAATACAATACATTTTTAAGGAAGAATTAAAAGTTGAAGCAAGCTTACACAGAAATACTGGTTAAAATGATCTCATCCATCTGTTTCATTAGCAAGAAGATACTTAGGTTCTGAATGTCAAATGTGCTCTGGCCACTTTGATTCTTAAAGTGCTTGATATTTCAATAAATTGGATTTGGAAGGGTCAGTGCCATAACGTGTCAGCAGTGACTTTGATTTTTAGGGATCAGGTGGGGGCAGGCTGCCAGCACTTCAGCAGCTGCTATAGGTGTCTGTCTCAGACTGATACTTGGCCTCCCTTGCAAGTCAGCAGAGAACAGTTTAGAGTTCCAATATTGTATCTCTTGCCTTTTATCCTGAACCTTGTATCTGCCACAGTTCATCATAGACCCCCCTGGGTATGCTACCTTTCTTACTTAGCTGCTTAAAGGCATGTGTCTTCTCATTGAAGTTTACTTGTCTTTATAAAATATTTGTGCTTCATTGGAGCCAGCTGTCAGGGATGGGAATTAAGTACACATAGGTGCAAAGCCAGACATTGGTCATTTTATAAGGCACAAAAAGGCACAAAGTATTTTTTTTCCCCAGAGTCTATCACTGTAGTTTCATTAAGTTTTTCTGTTTTCTTACTGAGTAGTTGAACAGCCCATACCTCTGAAGTCTGGAGGGAAGAGCTGTTATTTGTTATGTGTCTGACTTTATTTGACTGAGGTTCAGTTGGAATTAATTGTGTTGCTTGGGAGCCCTGCTTGCAGTTGCTTTTTTTTCTTTCCTTTTTGTAGTGTATTTGTGCCTGTAACAGCACAATGAGTCTTTTGGTTCACAGAATATTTCCATATCTGCATCTACCAGTTGGAGAACACGTTAATGTTTGCACTTGATGTTGCGATTTTTAGCATCATACTGTGTGGCCCTTTAATCAAGATGTTTTCAGCTGTTGTTTGTGCAACAGATTGGAATTTCATAAAATTTGTGAGCATTTGCATCTGGTTAATACAGAACTCCATCAAGTATGCTGTTTGTGTTGTGTGATGATGGTGCTAATTTTCAGTGTCCTAAGTGTAGACCAGTCTCATTACAGGAAAAGCTACTACATCGGATAGGAAATGGTTTGTGTGTGTTTATGAAGTATTCTGTATGTGTCAGTGTTTTGATACTAGTCTAATTCCAAATATTGACAGCAAATAGAATTTCAGGTGTTTATTATTGCCTGTATACTTTACCTTAAAAGTTAAGAAGGGATACGTGCAATCCTGGTACTGTAAAGCTGACCCCTAATGGACTAGATTTTTCATAAACACATGGGCAATTTCAGTCTTAAATGAGAACTTGGGAATGTTATCTAAGCACCTGTTGTTTTTATTCTAGAGGTTGTGCCTCTATCTCAGTTAATTGATTTGCCTTAGCTTGCATAAATCTGCTGTCCACTGTAGATTTAAGCCTGCATTTTTCCAGGGTTAGTGCCTACAGCTGAATTTAAAAAGGTAATATTATAGTATGTATGCATATATAAATAAAGAAGATAGGGTATTTTAAGATGGCAGCTTAACTTTAGTCTGGGAACATGAATGAGTACGACTAAGGAACTGAATCAATAAGCCTTGCTATTTGAATGAGAGAACAAGGTTTTGTCAAAAAAGCCTGTCAGCATCAATGACTGAATAACTGGAATAGCGGATATGTATTGGTGAAGTCTGGTATTGTTCCATGGCTTTAAGCTAAGGGATGTTATACAAAACTGATCTAGGAGGAGCAGATTAGTTCTCTAGTAGGCAGTTCTGACAGTTATTCAATGACATAAATATTGAAAATCATGCTTAGTGTCCAGTTGTTGACTCGCCCAGTAAACTTTTGCCTGAATGATCGTATTTGGTGTCTGTCCAGTGTCCACTCCCATTCCCTTTAATTCATGGATTTTTTTCAATCAGTATGTTAACCACTCCTGCTTGTGGAGAGCAGGGTGTTAATCTGATTTCATCCAGTAACAGTGCTTGAGGATAAATGATCTGAATATACTGTGCATTTTGTCAATGTCTCCTTGAGACAAAAAACTACATTGGGCAAATCCAGAATATTTGTCACTAGAATCAATTTAAGGTGCTGACATTGTTGCTCTAGTTAGAAGACAGCCATTTCTCATATTCTGCATTCATCTTTCCTTTCCAAATACCCCACCCTGGGACTTCAAATCCCAGAGCAGTCACTTCATTTTAAGCATTGTTGTAAGACTGCTGAAGTGGCACCCATCCTAGCTCTCTGCTCCACTCCTGAACTTCTGGACTCTGATAATTATGCCAAACTTGAAGCAACTGTGACTTCATGTAGTAAATGAAATTAAACTGGTGATTGATTCAGATACGTAAATAAGCTGAACTGTGAACTAAAGTGTTTTGGAATCAATTTTTTAACAACCTGGTTGTTCTTGCTGTAGTGGTGATAAACTCCAAGAGGGAATCATTGGGAAGCGTTGAGGCAGCAATCCGATTTCTGCAGAATCATCTTATATTCGTGTGGCAATACTCCACCTTCAGTCAGCTTGTCTTTAACTTGAGTTGATACCAAAAGGTAGAGATAATTTTGTGTATATCTCTTTGTCTTTTCTACTTCAGTTACTTGATGTTTCCCTGCTCAGTAGGTTGGTAGTCGTGAAATTTGTTACTCCAGTACATGGAGGACAGAGGCCTGTCCTAGCACTGTGAATTCCACTGTCTGAGCCAGGGCTAGCTATGTAAAGTCACTGCTGTGAAGCAGAAAGACTGCAGTAATTAGGGACTTGATCCAAAGCCTGACAAGGTCAATTATTTTTGGAATAAAAGAAATATTTTTAGAAAACATGACCAAAATGATTTTCAAACCCATATTTTTGGGGGTTGGCTTTAAAAATCAAGTCATATTTGGCATGGACAGTTATATCAGCTGTTTGGGTTTTTTTAATAAAAGCTCAAATATAAGCTGTTCTTCAGCAGCTTGCATCTACTGTATTTAGCCAAATAACTTCAGAAACCACCAGGATTTGTTGACGGATTGATCCAACTTCAGTGTGATTCCAGTAGCAATTCATTTATGGATCTGTGACTGATAAGGTGCATCTTTAAGAGTTTCCATTAACTTAAAAATAAGATGCAGGTTATACTCACAGTTGTTCTCTTGCTTGTATGTTTCAATTTCATGCAGAATTGGTTCTTTCATTTGGGGAATTTTCATAAATCTAGTTTGGTGCTAACATGTTTAAAATATTGTAGCTTTTCTTTTCGTTGTTCTCAGTTTTGTTACTGTTCCTCACTATTGCTTGTTGTTGTTTTTTTTTACTGTATATGAAGAACATAATATAGTTCTTGGTTTTTTTTGAAAATGTCTTGTTAAATTACCTGTCATAAATTGTGAAAGATTCAAGGACTTAGTTGTTTCTGAAACTTATCAAGGACCTAATCTAAATTGGAGCATTTACAAGTTAATCAAGAAGTTATCACTTACATAATAAATTATTTTGAACTCAATTAGATTTATTTTTAGATAAAAGAAACAAGACAAACTTTCATAATGAATTGGTGTTTTTGAGACTGATTTACAAATGTTTGGAAGTATGTGATTTATGAACTTAGAATATCAGTGAATCTTGGGATTTGTGGCCTGCTGTCCTAGTAAATCCTACTGTATATTAATTATTTTTGCATTATTTAGCACCAAGTCTATAAAAATGCTTCCTTGACAAATCTCCTTTCTGTTTTCATGTGTGCACTACTTGTCATGGAGGCTTTATATTCCAGAATAATCATCTTTTACATGGAATCTCCTTCTTAGACTAGTTTCAGTTGGTTTTCTGGTGTTTCTTGCTGTTAATCTTGGTTTTGTTCTTAAGACAAACTTTTTGAGTAGCATTCCAATGGGATTGAACGTGCATAACTAAGTAGTCTTGTATGTGTTAGTCTTCACTAGATTTGGTGCTAGACTTGGGAACTCAGAATCTACAAAGTTAGGATCATTGTAAAAATGATTTTTACGCTTTGTACAGAATAATTCATTGTGCTTTTCAAGATGGATACGCAAAGCAGTTATTGCTTATAGAACTCAGACTTGCAGGAAGTGCAGGTAAAACAGAGTGCTTGTATTTAAATACATACCATATATTAAATGTTTGTGATTCTTTTTTTGACAGTTTGGTAGTTTATAGTAGTTTATATAGTTTATAATTCAGTAGTCATTCCTGTAATGTATTTAAGTAATATCTAATTGGATCTCTTGAGTTTCTCCATAGGGCTTCTGGGCTGGGCAGAAAAGATATAAGATTATATTTGCAAATTCAATATTATTTTAGGATATATTCAGGAATACTCTGCAAATTACCTTTATATCCCACATATATTTTACTAAATACCTTAAATCTCCTTTTCTCAAGTGGAATTGCATAACCTGTTCAAGAATGCTCCCTTCTTACCTATGTTCTGCAGCTGCTGTGGTAATAAGTATAATTTCTGGCCTGGCTTAGGAAAAGGTTACACTTGTTTAAAAAATGTTTTGCTAATTGCTTTGTTTAACCTGCAACTCCTTAGTTTTTCAGCCACCTGAAATGCAGAAGACTCTAGTTGCACCACAAAATCAATGTCCTGCATTTGTGAGGGTCATTTAATTTACTGTCAGTCTGTAGTGCCAGAGATGAAGCAAAACCTGTACAACTACCTTGTAATCCTTTGCAAGCATTCCAGATAAGAAACTGGTTATTGCATGCCTTGGACATTGGAAGAGTAACTCTTAGCTAATTGTAGCATAGCCAAAGAAGAGTTGTCTGGGAAGTGAAAAATTATTTTGCCTATAATATCTTTCCTGTAGTTTATAGAGAAGGATAGCTGTATGTTGCTGAATTCAGGTTTTGAAATCACATCACAGTGGAAAGATCTGTGGTATCCATTCTTACTGTAAAATCATTGGCATCAATATAGTGTGTGAATGAGTGGAGGACATGAGAATAAAAGTGGGTGAATATTGTGACTGAGGCTGGGCAATAGAATAAGGGTAATTGACAGCTAAAACCAAACAAAAATAACTGAGTTCATGAAGTGTATTGTCTTTGATGTTAGATACTAGGAGCTAACAGCTAAAAACATTTTAAGAGGCTAGGTTCCAGTAAGTGACTGCTTCTTATCTCTGTTTGTACCATCGTGCAGCCTTTTGTGAGGTATGTGCAGTCACAGAGGAGAAAAGTGTTTACCTGTTGCTATGTATTTTGAGATAGTATTCGTACAGAACATGCCTCTGATGTGTCTCCTTGTTCCTGAACCACCTCTTATAAGGACAGGTTTCAGAAACTTGTGCCCCCTCTGCTGGCTGGCTTTCTAATTGCAGAGTGAAAATGCAGGGTATGATAGGTGAGGTACTTACTCTCTAATAGGTTATTTTGGCCAAACATCAATTTATAAGTAAGCCACTATATGAGAGTGAAAGTGCAATAAAAACCATGCTAGTCCTAACGTGTGGGAATTGGGAGTGGTGTTGGAAGTTGTTGTTTTCTTCAAAGTGTATGTTTATCATGGGTTCAGTCAAAAGTTCTTTGGCAAACCTCTTCCTTTCCCACATCCCTCTGTCAGACATACTGGTGTTTTTAGCTACTGTATGTGCATACTCTGTAAAACCTTGTTAAAATTTTTGTTTATGGTGGATTGTTGTGTCTTGTAACTGCTGAGGACTACACTGAGTTTCTAAAACCTACTACTATTAATTGTTTCTGATTCACTTCAGGATGTGGAACTTTTTTTTTGGCGGGGGGAGGGGAAGAAGGGGAGGAGATGTATTATGTCTCTCAAATGACCTTCAAGGATCTGATTATTTCACCTGTGTTCTTCCTGAAACATGCACTTAAGGGTGAAGTAGTATTCTCGGCTGCCTGGCTTCAAGGGAAGGTAGACCATAAGTCCTTCCATTTTGGATACTGTAGGGATGGGAAGGATTTGGATGTTTGAATAGAAAATGTGTGTCCACACTGCAGGTGCTTATGTGGGCTTTGAAACTAGAATTAATAGTAAGAATTCTCCCTCTGCTTTGCATCCCTTTTGGAAAAATACTGGGCGTTTTTATCAGATGGTAGTGAAATTTCTGCGTTCCATAATTTCATAAGATTCCAGGCTGTTGTTGATTTATTGTCTGTCTTTGCCATTAATGTGATATCAATGGAGACTTTATAAGTCTTCAAACCTCTTATGTCCTTTGTACAATTTGGAATCGTTAATTTAGCTTTCATGAAGCTTTGAAGGCTTCTGAAATTGTTCTTATTCATGTGCTGTACAAATATGTTATTCCAGTAGTAACAGAGTTGCTGCTACTATTGCAAAGCTACATTGTCTGCTGAATGATCAACAGTGTCAAGAGTATATCAAAATCTTGCAGGTAGTGAAACAGATGACTTAGCAACTTTGTGCATGAAACCTGGCTTATCAGAGATCTTAATCCTATGTATGAAAGCAGAAAAAGCTTCAATTTAAAGCAGTGTTGCTCCTTATCAAATAGTAAGAAAAAATTTACTACTCTACTGAACCAGAAGGCTCATTTTTGAGTTCTGTAGTATGTATGTATATATGTGCAGTTATAGTGTGACTACATTCATTTGAAAAAATCTTAAAGGCAAAGTAAAGTAGTTTCAATGAACAGTTCTGTTACCACCTTTGAATTCACTTAAATTTTAGTATGATGCTTGAGTGTTCAGCTGTGTTTGGGACCTAGGAAACAATTGTGTAATGTATAAAATAGAAGTGAATTTATAGTCCTGCATGACTGGAATTTACACACTCCTTTCTGAGACACCTTTCTGAGACACTAATCTTGTATTTTTAGTAGTCGTCCCTTGTTTGCTTGTCATTTTTAATCTCTGACTTGGTGTTTTTTGTCATGTTTCTAGTTCAGCTATTTCTTAAATTATTCAACATTTCTGACATTTAAATTAATATTTAAATATATGCATGATGGTAGTCTTTAAGTAAATATTAACTTACTGCACTTATAGTAATGTAAAATACTGCATATTTGCTCAACTGCAGCTCACTATAATTCTAGAATTGATTTAGCTGTACAACTTGGAGAAGAAAAAAATCCATGTGCATATTAGTCATACTGAAAGTGGTTGCTAAACTTGTTTATGAAATTGAATCTTTGGTCCTCATAGTCTTAACTAGACAATTGGACTTGATAGTTTCATCCATTTCTGGCTCAATCTAAGGCTCCTTTTAAAGATGACACACGAGCTAGGGTGAGCTAGCTGTGTCTCTTGCTGTGACTTGTGAGAACTGAGAGGTGAGAAGCTCTGTGGGGTTCGCAGCTCTTTTTTTTGTTTTTCATTATTTGAGCACAGAACTACTTTGGAGAAATAACATCTAACGTAACTGGAGTTGCTTTGTGGTTTGGAACAAGCAGTCTTGATCAACTTTTGAAAAGTATGCATGTTGCATAACGGAAGTTTGTTTTTTAGGGCATTGGATTTCTTGCTTATCCAATTTTAGCCTAGTGATTTATACTTGTTTTAAGATGATCTTCTAAAACATTTTTTGTCTTATTGGTGTATATCTCTTGAAAATGCAGAGCACACCTCTTGTAGCACTTTATGGTACTTGGTGGTTAAACAGGTCAGCTTCTAAAACCTGAGGTGCTGTTTCCTCAGTATGCTTTTCCACCACTGCTAGGAGCCTTCATAAGGAAGACTTCAGAAAAGTTTGCAGTCAGTTGACTTAACTGGTTAAGTTAAAAAGGGGTACCAAATAAGCAAATTGATCTGCATGATACAACTAGCTGGAGACTGTATGGGAGCTAGTTGCCACTGAATTTTCAGCTAGAAAAATACTTAGCTTTTCCAGGATACTTATCTATAAACAAACCTCTTGTTTTTATCTTACTAAAATAAGAGTTTAAAACACCTATTTAATGAAACCCGAGCAAACTGAGACTCAAATTACCACAGTTTAAATGTAACTGTTGAGTTTATAGACTCTGAAATGTTTATAGTCTGACAATAGTTATAATTTATCTGAAAACAGAACACAGGAACAGAAACATCTTTGCTTCTATGCTTGTTGGAATAAGCCTATATAATGCCTAAGTAGTGCACGAGGCTCTTGTTTTCAAAGTTACTGATACTGAAACAGAGTTGAGAAATGGGAAACCCTGAGTTCTTTCTTTGACTTTGTTATAGAAATGCTAGATATTTTCAAGAACATATTTCTAAGATGAGGAAATTCAGTATTTTGTTGTAATAGTATATTTCAAAACAAATGGCAATTGAAAATTATTAGTTTGAAATAAAGTTCTAAAATGTTAATTTACAGACTGCTTTTCTTAAAAAAAAATTGTAAATATCTTTAGGGATTTCATTTTGCCAAACTTAAAACATCTGAGTTTTGACAGCTTATAAATAAGAGGTTGTTCTTAGGAATGCCTGACAATACCAGCTTTGTATGCCTTGATGTGGCTAAGTGAGGAATATGGCTGGAGGAGTTGGTGATCTTTAAGAATTAAAGACTTAGACATCTTTGGTCAAAAACGATAGATATGTTATGTGATTTTTTTTTCCCTTTGTATGTTCTAATTAAATTTATGTTCCTCTAGATGAAATGTAGATCTACATGTTTCTAAATTGCATGGGGCTGTGAATTTAAGCGCAGCTAGACGAACTCATGTCTTTAATTCACTGATGAACTGCATACTCTGACTTGATTTCATACATCCTTTCTCGTAAGGATAATATAACTATTGATGAACTCAAGGTTATATGAGTAATTTCACATGTAAAAAGATTTCTAGGGAAACTTTCCTGTCCTACTTATGTAGATGGAAATGCTCTGCAGCAGTGCGTGCATTGCTACTGTTTCCTAACGTCTATCTGGAAAAGAGTTACTTAGTCTTTGGGATTAGGGATTCTCAGATTAGTTGTTACATTGGGTATAAGTGTATGGTGCTCTTCTGTGTTTTTTTTTTTTTTTTTTTTTGGAAGTAAGAATTGATTTTAAAAAAAGTTGTTATATTAGTTGCATTTTAGGCAGTATTTTGATATCTATTGTGAGTTATCTATTGTGAATCTGAAAGATTAAGACTGAAGTCATTATACATACAATCTTTAGACATTTTCTGGAGGAGGTGCAGTTTTTGTTTCTTACAATTTCGTAATTTTGGGATCCTAAATTTAAGGCTTAAATTTTGGATGGGTAAAACTAGGAAATTACAAATGGGGTATGTAAAAGCACTTAAGATAATGAGGAACTCTAGTTAATAGGTGTTGTCAGAGACTAAATTTTCTGTAATTATATTACAAATTTGTTGTGGTTTTCTTTTTTGTTACTGGTGATCCACATCATGACATGATGTAGTGCTGGATTATTGACCTAGAAAAGTATAACCTATAATGTTCTAAATCTAAAATATTGTATTTTTATTCACTTTTTGCAATCTTGTTGCTGAGCTAGGATGAAAGTATTTTTTAATATTCCATATTCATGAGAAATATTCTTTTCCTCTAGTTAGAAACCCTTTTTCAAATACTACTCTTGTGCAACATCATTAGTTTCCTGCTGATATTTTGTAGTTGTGGTGAAGCACTAGTTGGCAGAGTAGCATAACTGTTCTTTGTAGTTAAATTAAGCTAAAAATTCTTCAATTACTTTCAATTAAAATCAATTGTATTTTAGGATTCTTTAAGTTCATGTAGCTATTTAAATTAGATTATGAACTAGCTTGTCTGTCATAGAGGAAATTGGTCTTCACTGTTTAATTTCTGGTTTTGCTTAGTTTTTGTATGTAATGATGGTGTGCCATTTCTAAAAGAAGATCTGATAATCTTCACTAGGCTTCATAAATTTCTGTTGGCCTGAGGTATTGCCCATGGTAAAGATGTTTCTGCTTAAAAATGGACACCCCTTACCAAATGGGGTTTCAAATTCAGTATAGTGATACTCCTGTTTGAAACACTCATTATGTAAATTGTTGTTTATATATATGTAATGGTTTTAAAAGGTCTTTTTGTTCCAAGCTGTTAATTCTATGTCTCATATTTCAGAGTTAATTATAAGCATTCATGAGAGAGCTTGTTTATAAATGGAATTAGACTGTGAGTCTGACTTTATTTTTATTGTTTTCTGAAGAAAAATGAGGCGTCAAGCATGGACACAGAGAATAGGACCCCCTAAACAACAGCTTGTACTGGCCCTTAGGCCATTCTTTCTTTAACCCTAGCTAGGGCATATTGTACTAACTTTTCTTGGAGTTGACCCATCTGTGGAGTAATTTAGGATCCAGAAGGGCCTGAATACTCCTAGCATACTGACAGTAGAAAAAAAAGAAAGCATCAATAGCAAACCAGACTTATTTTTGTTATGAATAAATTAGTTGAATGTCTTGGTTGGATCACAGAATGTCTTAGCTTGTATGTTTGCATCTTAAATAATTCATTATAGAAGGTTTTTTTAAAGTACTTTTTGTGGAGTGTTCTTGCATGCATGATTGAACTCCTTGGGTGAAAAAAATGTAGCTACTACTATTTATTTCAAAATTTTCCTTAATATGTAGTACACTTGTTAATGCTAGAATCACAATCACAAGGTGCTGTGAAAATGCTTTAGTTGATCATGCAGTAATTAAATTCAAGCATAAAATCGTCTCTGCAACAAGTGAAACAGGGCATATTTCTGATTTGAAGAGAAAGCTGCTACTGTATATATCTGCAGAGTTGTCTAAATGCTGCTGTACGTGTTATTCTTCAAGCCCTCTATTAATCTTTTTTTTTTTGCCATATTTTATATGTATTATCTGTGTAGAGATGTGTTGTCTACCTTTCCATGGCCAAACTGGATAAAGACTGAGAAACCCATAGAATCATACATGAGACTGAACGCTTGCTATTTTGTCAGTGACTGCTTAATGAATGAACTGAAGCTTATGAATTTCTTGCATCACTTTAAATGAAGTTACTTTTTTTTCTTAGGGAAGAAACCCATTTTTTCTGGAGCCAGCAATAATTATAACAGTTACTGATGGAAGTAAATTAACTACTACAAGTGGAATACAGGAAGAGGTAAGATTTGACCTCTGTTTGCAGTGTACTAAATACATTTGAATACTGCTTTGAGGAGAAACTTATGATCCTACTATAAGGTAGATTCATGAATAGCTTAAACTTACTTGTTTTTTCCTTTATCTTGTGGTAAATTTATACAATAGTACTGCCAAAATCTAAATCACTCTTATCACATGTGACAGAAGCATGTAGTGCAACTTTGATCTGTTTAGTCTATTTCTGTCACATGAGTTCATTTTAAATAAGTTAGTGGAAGAAATTGATTTCTTTTTGAGCATGTATGTCTAACTGATATAAATGTAAATGATTTACATATAGATCCAAGCTAATGTAGTCATTTCCCAAAGAAAATGGTTGCTAGGCAGTACATGAAATGCACTGTTCACACTAGGCTCTTGAAGTGTTTATAATCTGATCAGTAATGTCCTTATAATTGAAAATAGGAGTGGAAGAAATATATTTCAAATTAAATCTGTAGTGCAGTTTTAAAAGTAATAGGCTTTAATATACTGGAGTATCTGCTCAGTTATCTAGCAAACTCAAATTCAGTAAATGCTGAGACACCAAACTATTTTAACTTAATGAGTGCATTGAGTTATTTCCTTAAAAAGACATAGAAAATCAATAAGGATGGGGTTTGTGTGACTCTCAGTACCTGTTTCATGCAGTAGAGAAACAAAAATCTGTACTCATTCCCTTTTCAAGGATAAGGTTAGTTTTCAAGTGTCTCTCTTGAAACTTAAGGGTAGTATTCAGACCCTGCCATGTGTTACACCACATCTGGGTATACAGAGTAACTTATCAGACATCACTATTCATTCGTTTCTTGAACTTCTACTCTGTTAATATTCTGTTATATTGCATTCTGATAGCAGTTACAGAGGTTGCTTGTATGGAAAGTGGTATTTGAGCATTTTTGTGACGTGTTTGATGTAGAAGGAAGATACTTCAGTGTCTTGATAATTCTATATGGGCTGCTACCAAATAGACATAGTCAGTAACTGAAAAGGCATGCCTGGATCCAAGACATATCGAGTAGGTTGTCTTAATAAAACTTCACTTCTATTGTGCTTTTTAACCTTCTAAGTTATAAAGTAAAGCAGCAAATTCATGTTAGTGTTAACTAAAGAGAAGACAAGCTTTCTACAGTATTTAGTAGCACTCTTAACAGCTGTTGTAGTAGGTGACAACAAACAGCAGAACAGTGTTGTATTTTTGAAAGAGAAAACTGGTCAAATATTTAGTCATGTAAATCCTTCCTAGAAAATAAGCAACTTCTCTATCAAACAACAAAGCTGTAAAATCTGGTACTGACATCCTGGAGCAGGCGTACATGAAGATGGTCAGTGGGTAAAGCAAATGCCCGATGGGGTAGAGGCTGAGAATTGCATGTGTTCAGCATTTAGAAGAGAAGCCTAAATGTGGGGGCTGCCTTACTGTTGCCTCTGTGAAGCCAATAGGAAAACTGAAGGTTACTTTTTCTTTCAGATGGACATTTGCATTCTTACCAATGAAAGTGGCTTTATTACTGTAGGAATATTGTCACTTGCCCTAGTATAAGCTGTCAAACTCTATTTCAGAGCTGTGGCAAGTTCTTCAATTGTCCTTTCACTCTGGAATTTAGCACTTTGTCTCAGACTTAAGACAGAAATGGTGCAGTCTATGCAGCTCATCAATACCACCACCAATTAAAAGGACTTTGAGTCTTGATCCTTCTAACATGGACTTCTAATGAACAAGTGCTGAGATACTGATAAGTGCCTGCATCAGTTCTCTGTTCAGCGTATGTTCAGTATGTTGAACAGATTCTTCCTCTGATTCATTTTTCCTCAGTTAAAACTTAAGGAACTGAGGGACTTATACTGTTTAAATACCATCATTAACTATAGATCTGATGCTTTAAATTCTTCTTGGAAGTGGCATTCACTTCTGTCATGGTCCATCAGATTTGTTCTTTGCCTTTTCCTGATCTTTCCTTTAGAAAGTGTTCAATTGCTTGAAAGGATTTATTTTATTCCTCTTTATAACATAAAATTCAATAATGTAATGTCTAGTCAATCAAATATCATACTTCTCAAGTTCAGGAGCTTCTGGAATATCACCCCATGTCTTCCTTCTACATGGACTCCATTTCAGTATGAAGCTTTAAACTCCCATTTTCAAGTGTGAAACTGGGTTATTGACCCACTGATGTACTGATTCATGATTATGCTAACAGAAAGCATCAGAAGTGTTCTTTGTCTTCTGTATATTACCATTCTTCTGATCTTTTCTGATCTTCCTGCTATAGGAGACTCTTATGGAAGGAATCAGTAAGTTTGGACCCTTCGTCCCAAAGTTGTTGGTGTTAAATCAGTCCTTTCCAGGATTTGTCTCAAATCCTGGCTGTAACAACTGTAACAAGTGGCAAGATCCTCCTTACTTTCAGCAGTAATCAAGAACTGTAAATACTCAATTTTAAAAGTAGTTTCTCTAACTCATCTGGATTTCTAATCATGTGTGCAGTAAGTAGGTGACATATCCCTTTTGCATGTTCCCATCCTTCTTCATTCAAGTTATTTCTCTTAGCAGTTCGGTGGGTTTTCAGAATTTGGCACTGAGCCCCAGAGCTCTTGAGATGAGAATATTCTGCAACTATTAGCTGAGTGTGCCCTTGCTTTTAGTTAATGTAGTTAGCATTTGAATGGCAAAATCAATCACATTATTGAGATGGTGTCTCTGTGATCCAAAATTATTTCCTATAGAAGAAGATTCTGTGTTTTTTTCTGTTTTAACTGCAAATGATTGCACAGAAAATAGTAGGAAAACAATGCTGTCATTTCCTAAGGATCTGAAGTAGAGATCTTGAAGGACTCCGTCTTGAGTCTTGCTATTCATCCTACTGCCCTCTAATGATGAAATACTACATATGCTTGGGATGTTAGATGTCTTCTTTTTATGGATGCAAGACAAGATTTCAGGAAAAAGCAGAGCTTGTGTATGCTCCTACAAATAAGTCTTGAGGTAAAAGCAGATCCGTTTCCTAGTGCTAAGTTGTGGGGCACTTGTGTGTGATTCAACATAGACAGCGTTGAAGACCATTGTTGGTAAACAACTTTTTCACTTGTTCATTCTATCTTCCTCTCAACAACCAGTATGAAAGATAAAACAGAGGAAAAGATGTGAGATGTATGGAGAAAGAATGCAAGTTGTAGGTTTCTAGGGCCATCTTATTTTCTGTGAGATATGCAGTTGTTGTGGTGCTGCAGTAAATAGTTGTTAGTTTGGGTTTGGTTTTTTTTGTTTTAAAACAACGGCAACAAAACCTGTGAACAGTGCTGAGATTGAGAAGACAGTTGTTAATGTCTGTGGAATATGAGGCCTCGTTTGAATCTACAACTTTTCCAGTAACATGGATGTTAAATTTAACTGCAATTAGACTGTAGGGAAGATAGTGAGGATGTATGATTTAATACCGATGGCTCTGCATGTGGTCTTAGATTTTAAAAACATTTCTGGTAGTAATTTGTATGTGTTGCAATGGTCTGCTGCTGAGACCTGCTTTGTTTTTTGGGTTTGCTCACTATAACCAGCTGAACCAAAGGAGGATTTTGTATTTTGAGATGCACTGAACTCAGAATAACACTGGGGCAGGGTCAGATAGGAACCTGGTAATGTGTACTGCCTGGAGAAATATAGTGCTGCTAGAAAGGTATGTTTTGCTAAGGAAATGTACTCTTCAGAACCACTAAATCTTACTCATCAGTTGGCTGAGATCTGTGTTGGGAAGTTTGTCAACTCTTAAATAATAGTCCCAGTAGATGACAGTGCAGTGCTTACAGTTGAATCCTTTTACAGTTGGGGTTGGAGACTATTTATGAAGAACTATGAAGGCTACTCTTTTAGCTTAAGTTCCCTTTGTTGAGCAGGTGTTGGGTTTTGTTTGCATAAAAAGGGGAAAGGCATGTATGAATCAGTAATAAACCACATACATAGCTGAGTGCCCTTTGAACAACTTGCCATGAAGTATTTGGGGAAAATACTGCTATTCTGACATGCTGTCTGCTTGCAATAGCAAAAACAGATTCAGATGGAATCATCAGGTGCTCTGAGAAGGCAAAGTGTTCTAGTTCCTGCTGACACTTTAAGAGTGGCTTTGTCCCATTTGTACCTGGATTTGAGGTTGCATAAACTAATAATTTTTCAAAGATGGTGTGTATTTTTCCTAATATGAGATGCTTGCAATTATGTAAGGAGAAATAGCTGATGTTTCTAATTTGATAATTAAGTTTTATGCTTTCAGCTTAATCTTTAAAACAGCAGCAACAAAAATACAAACATTTTTTAACAACTTCTTGCAAACTCTTCAACCAATTGCTATGAACTATAATATGGCTTTGGTGGACTTGCATCAAATTTTGAAACTTGATGCTAACATAGAGATGTAGGTTTGGAATTTTTTTGAATGCTGTTAGAAGGAAAACATTTGAGTTTTATCCTAGCAGCCGTTCTTGGGTTTCTGTTCTTGAGTTTAACCCTTCCATGTGGTCAGGTAATTGAACTGTTAGTACTGCTTGAACCATTGTTTTGGGGATTTTTTCTACCATCATGGCTACTGTGCTCTAATAAAACAAAGGTTTTGCTTTTACTGATGGTGGTAACATCTGCTAGGGATTTATCTCATTTTTCTGAAGCCTGTCATTACTTGTGAGCCTAGCTTATCTGTAGAGTTGAATATTTTTAAAACTTAATTTAAAACTTTTTGCACCACTAATCTGTGCGTAAGGTAACGGTATATAAAGTAACACATCTTCTTAATGCCTTTTAAAGTATTGATTTCTTTTCTTATTTGAGTTAACTAGTTATAAATATACAGGAGTTTGAGTGGTTCTGCTGGTCTTTGCAGCTGTTGCTTGTTAATTAGTAATATTGCTGTATCACTAGTGTACTGTGTTTAATGTTGAGAACTTTTGATTTGCTACTGTTTCTTCTGGTACCTAAAGGAAAATGAAATGTCCCCATGTATTCTGTATTCCTGGGTGGTATCTTTTAATATTAGCAACTAAAAATCATTTAGTTCTTCCCAGTTAGAGGCAATACAATGTCATGGCAGACAATTCTTTCTTGTATAGGTAGCTGCAGCTATTGTTATTGATTATGTAAAAGTAAGAACATGCTTTACATTTCAGTATTGATTTCAACTTGTTTGCTTAACGCACAGAGAAGGTGTGAGTATGATTGAGGGATATGTCCAACTTAGCTAAAATCACTGCTTTCTGATGCTATAACATAACCACTGCATTGATTTGCTTGATGGTATTTGGAGCAGATGATTTTGGTAGCTGAACTGTTTTGAGCAGCTATACCCAAGTTATGTTTCTTCCCTAGTAGAATCAAATTAAAAATACTTTTCATTTGTCTGTGCCTTTTAACATGAAGAATCCACAAGAAGACTGAGCTGACAATGGGCTTCTTCTGGAGAAAATTAGTTCTTACTGATAAAATTCTGAAGAAAATATTCTGTTGATTCTTAAGTTAATATTCAGAAGGTGATGGTTCCCACTGTAGTTCTCAACTTTGTGCCTCACGTCCTTATGTTTCTTTGAGGTGCTGATTCAATTACATTTTGCTTGTAGTGTAGCTAAAGAGAAACATAAATAGCTGTGGAGAGATTATAGGTGTGTTTATAAGTGGTTATGGATTTGTCATCACAACTTTTTTTTGTTTCTTTTTGAAAGTAGCTGCTTACAGATTTTAATTCCTTTTCAGCTCCACTTACCTCTCAATTCCCCTCTGCCTGGAAGCGAGTTGACTAAGGAACCCTTTCGATGGGATCAGAGGTTGTTTGCTTTAGTTCTTCGTTTGCCTGGTGTTTCATCACCAGAATCAGAGCAGGTGGCAGGGGTACCAGTGGATGACTCTGCAATCACACCCATGTGTGAAGTCACAGGAGGTAGGTGCCCTGGCTTCCTTTGACAAATCAGTGATTTTGAAAACAAACTGAACATAGCCTTGTTAATCAGATATGTGGGGTGGACTAAGTGTTTGTAAACTGTTGCTGAAAACTTGATTATAATAAATCTAATGACCCTGCATTAATGCTTCAGCTGTAACTTGGAAGAATCTTCTTTCTTAAACAGTTTATTAGAAGAACTTTAATTTTTTTCTAATTCATTTTAGTGTCGTAATTAGAAATTGTAGCAGCTGAGTCTGTCTGTAGTATAGTTATGAAAAATTAGTCATACTTTAATCAAAGCAAGCCAAAAGTGTGGGAAATGTTTAAGATGTTTTTTTCTGAGAATACACAATGCAGTGCAGGATTTCTGCTATGCAAAATGCAGGGTAATTCTGCAAAATTGTTACTTTTCTTGCCATCATAACTCCTAGAAATTTAATTTGGGCATTAGCTTTACAATTCCTTTGTAAAAGGCTTTGATTACATCACATGCTAAAATGTAACTATTCTCATGATGCATTGCAGCAGATTTGGTAGAAAGTAATCAGGAGGATGTTAAAAATATTCCAAAAGAAAATACTTCCTGGCTAATGAGTGCTTTGACTGAAGCTTTTAGACAGTTGTGTAGATGTCTGTCACAAGGGGGAGCCCATTTTCCATGGATTCAACCAAGAATTTGAGTTAATGTCATTAAGGGACTAGAACCCAAACATTTCAGATAAGATGTGTGTAGGCTATCAGTGCTTTACGAGGCTGCCTTGGTGGCTAGAGTATTTACTGGGTGCTTTAAATTGGTAATACATATATATATATGTCATTGAGTGTGGCAAAGCAACAGTTTTCAACAGTTTAAGTTAAAGTAACTACAGAACACTGAGCAACTTTAACATTGGCTATTTTGTTCTAGGTCGATCATACTGTGTATGCTCTCCAAGAATGCTGAATCAGTGTCTTGAATCATTGGTGCAAAAGGTGCAAAGTGGAGTGGTAATAAATTTTGAAAAAGCTGGGCCAGATCCCTCTCCAATTGATGGTACTTGATGTCTTTTATACTTTGGTATCATTTGACAATGATGGTGTCAATATAGTTTAGTGAAGTTAATTTATATTAATTCTTATGAATTGTCAAAACCAAAGGAAAACTTATGCAGTTTAAAGTAGCAAGTATGACTTTGCTGTCCTTAACTTCTCATTCTAAATGACTTAGCCTGGGTCCATTTTAGGATGTTCCTGGGAGATTTTTGTGGGATTTTCTAGTCCTCCTTTGCAGTATGTTAGCCCTGCAGTCTTTGTTGTGTGTATCAAATATTTAAGCATGGAGATATGAAAGTTATCTTGGAACAGCCATGGGAGGAGAAAGACAGTCTGATGATTATGAAGGGCTCCAGATAATTCTCTCAACTATAAACATTCAGTGCTCACTTTTTTTTTCCCATTGTTTCTGCTTTTTTTGTTGAAAATAATATCAACTGAAGGAGTATTTTCCCTGGGAAAATAGTTCTTGAACTATTCACAAAAGCTGCTGAATATTCTTTTCGAGTTTTAATGTTGTTTTGATTTATAAAGCACTTTTCCTTTGTAGATGGACAGGTAGATATATCTAGACCCTTTGGACCCCAGCCTTGGCACAGCTGTCACAAACTCATTTATGTCAGACCAAACCCTAAAACTGGGGTCCCTATAGGTCATTGGCCTGTTCCTGAATCCTTTTGGCCAGATCAGAATTCGCCAACGCTGGTAAGTACTGAGGTCAGAGAAAGCAAAAGGGGGAGTATTCCTGAATTTCCTACCTAATTGTTTGTAAGTCTTGAGACATGTGCTTTATTGGAGCCATTGTAGGTTCTATGAACTACGGAATGTTGCATGAAAATCTATGTTGCTGTTATCTTAGATTATTTACTCATGAACAAATAACATGGTGTTCACTTTGAAGCATTAAGAACCTGACTGTAGCAGGTAAGTCAGCCTAGTCTATGCACAGTGTTTGTCTTAAACTCTTAGAGTACCAAACCAGAAATAAGATGGCACTTTGATAATGGGCTACTAGATTTTATTACCTAACAGGTGGTGTTAATAGCAAGATGACTGCATGATATTACCAGTTTTGAATCTCTGAGGTAGTTCTGTTTGAACTGTAGCTGGAGAATGCAATTTCATCTGCGTTTGGTGTAACTATACTTTCAGTTTATCCCAAGTAAAGAAACTTCCCTTTAAGTGCTACCTACAAAATTAGTTTTCCTTGTTCTTGTTTTCATAAATAATGTATGCCAGTGCCTTCTATTTTTAGTAAGAAATCTATAATTTTTACTGTAAAATGTTTTTCTATTTCTACTTATCTTTGGAAATTACTGAAATGGAACTTGTGCAATTGTATAATTCTCCTGTCTTTCATGATAATTTTTGTTTTTTTTAATCTAAAACTAGCTTGACTAGCTCATTGAGCTTCACATGAAAATTATATTATGTTTGCAAAATTTGGTCTGAAGTACAGGTTGTTGCAGAGTGATGCAAGTATGAAATCTTAGTCAAGTTTGTAGATATGGTATTGCTGGGATCTGTCACATTCCATGAACAACAAAGCAAGCTAACATAAATGTTGTAGTCATTTAAAAAGCAAAAGGCCACTGTACTGGATATTGCACTGGATACTGAAAAAACTGTAGGAAAGCTACCTTGTGTACTTCTTGTAATCACTAGCAATGTTATATCTGCTTCATTTCACTGTGAAAAATTTTTACAGTTTGTCTGCTACTGCAGATCTTGATTGACATTGCTAAAATAGATCTTGCCAAGTGAAGAACTGTGGTTCCAAATCCACCGAAAACTTGCAGCTAAATTGCAAGGGGTTGTGAAAAAATACTTTCCTTACTTATAGCATGTATGTATCTCTCTCATAACTGCACAAAACATTGGATTACTGCATATGCAGCTAGATTGCTGTAGACATCAATTGGAATTCCCAGTTGAACCTTTCCTATGCGATGTGAGGGAGCTATGTTTGCTTATAGTATTTCAAGACTTGTATTTCCTGACTTTTATGACTGTAGAGTGCTAGAGCTTAGCATCCTGTTTACTTAAGAATTTATAGTTACATATTTCTTTTGCCCCCCGATCCACTGTGGAGTTATCTAGAACAGACCTACCTCAATAACTGCTTCATATAAAAGTAGATTATGCAGTCAAGGCATTCTTAAATTTATATGGAAGTCTGCTAATAGCTGTGTGGGTACATCAACGTGTAAATGGCTGCTCTCACTTCTCTGAGGTAAAAAATAGTTTTGCTGTCCAGTCAAAACTTATTGGACTTCTCAAGTCTTAGCATTCAACTTCTTTTGCAGCCTTTTTATTCTTAGTATAACTGCTTCATGACTTGGTCAGAAACTCCACCACAACTATTTATTGGAGGCATCTTCTTTCAAGAGAGTTGCAGTTCCTTCAGTTGAGTGGGCCTCCAGTTTTGTGTGCATTTGGACAGTACACCTTCCTCAGAGTGGAAATACTCAAGGCAAGACCAGCTGTGTGGACAGATAACATTTGGCTGGCTCATCCTAAAAGGAAGAGACTAAAGTTTATGAACTTGTAGGAAAAATTACTTTCAAGGTGAGGTGGTAGGAAGGTCCAAGAAACCCTTTGTTTCCATAGCTCATCTTATGTATTGATTAGTTGACCTTTTGTAAATGGAGTAAATGGAAGGAGGCTTTCTGGGTGAGCTCTTCTCAGATTCTAGTAGCCTTGGAGGAGGTTAAGGGTAAGTATAAAAGCTTTAGTTCGTCTCTGAAAAGCCTTCAAAGTGAGGCATATGGTTTCAATTTTCATAAAAAAAAAATTGATGCCTCATTTGGGAAAAGAAATTTCAAATGTTATCAACTTAAATCTGAAACTTGAGGTTGAAAGGCTTTCTACCTGTAATTAATAAAATGATTACAATTAAATTGCCTGAATTGAAAGTTTTCACGATTCTAGTTAAAATGTGAGTTGCTGTGAGCTTGTCTCATATGATTGTAATTGTTTGAAATTTTTAAATATTAAATTTGCCTCAAAGGAGATGTGCTGTTAAACAGAGGAAGTCAACAAATATGAAAATCCAAAGCTTGGTTCTACGGAGTCAAAGTGAGCCTGCCCCAAAGTAGCATTAAAGTCCACGCAGGGTTTTACTTCCATTTGCAAGATTTTTGTGTGTAGGCAAGAAATTTTACTGTTGTGGACTTAGTAGGCAAAATGAGTAATATTTAGAACATTAATTTCCATCAGATTTCACAACAGTGCCAATGTCATAAATTATGTGTTTAGGACTTATTAATAAGTCTGAATCCCTTAATCTGTGGGCTCTTTAAATGCTTGTTTTCAAAGAGTCTGTTTTAGTTGTAGTACAAATACATTTTAGTCATTGTATGCAGACTCATTAACGGTGGAATACTTATGTTTAGCCACCCCGCACTTCTCATCCTGTGGTGAAGTTCTCCTGCACTGACTGTGAACCAATGGTCATTGACAAACTGCCTTTTGACAAATATGAGTTAGAGCCTTCACCATTGACCCAGTTTATCCTGGAACGAAAATCCCCTCAGACCTGCTGGCAGGTAAGTAGAACACACACTCAACTGTAGTCTCTATAAGGCTATTTTTCTTGTAATTTATTCTAGAATCAAATTAGGATGTAAAACTTAAATTCACAAAGTATGTAAAAATATGCTTAACTTGTAATGTGTTTTATTGCAGGTATATGTGAGCAATAGTGCAAAATACAGTGAACTTGGTCATCCTTTTGGTTACTTGAAAGCTAGTACAGCCCTGAATTGTGTGAATTTATTTGTGATGCCTTATAATTATCCAGTTCTTCTTCCACTGCTAGGTAAGTACCAGTCCATAAGATCATGAAGTAGCTGGCAACTGAAAAATTGTTCTGATCTGAAGGGTTTTATCCAACTGGTGACAGTATTAGCCACACCTACAGAAAGCTAGAATGTTAAGCAATTGTATCTATGATAATGTTTGTTTCACTTGTAAACAATTGTGTGATGTTCATAACTTCTACCCAAACTGCATGAATAATTTGTGTAATTATTATCCTTTCAGATAAGATGTAGTCTTGCTTCTTTTATTACAGTAGTTCTTATTCTCAATCATCTCATTCATCAAATTGATAATTTATCAGATTCTGTCTTTTGACTGCAGCTTTAATCTTTTGTGTATTAAACTTTTGTATTAATATTTACTTTAGTTGCATATATGTTATAGCAATATATTTAAGCTTTAAGGAGTTAGTATTTCCTTGAGCATTTCTCCTGTTAGGAAAAATATGCGTAGGTGTGTCTTTTATTTTGTCCTTGTTTTCTTATAACCATCAGATGACTTGTTTAAAGTACACAAGGCAAAGCCAACGTTAAAATGGCTGCAGTCATTTGAAAGCTATTTGAAGACAATGCCTCCTTACTATCTTGGGGTAAGATGACTTAGTTTTCAAGTTTCTGTCTTATTAAGCAGCTATAGTTTCCTTTCCAGTATGGGTGATTTTTAAAATTTTTTTAACCTATTTCACGTAGAATGTATATTTTTAAGAGATTAACTGAACTTCTGTGTGTAGGAATACTTTTTTTACTGCAGTCCTGTGAGAAGGCTTGAAATCTGAATCAAGCAACAAAATTCAACAATTGTAATAATATATAAATAATTTTCTGTTCGTAACTGATTCAGTATGAATGGAGTGATGCTCATAACAACAACAAAAAATTCTGCCCTGAAAATCTATTTTTTGTCTTTAAGGACTTCAGGTCCTATTTGAAACCTATACTGTTACTTAAAGTATGTATATGACACTTGTAAAGTTAAATATGACTATGCAATGTATTCCACGTTTCAGCCTTTGAAGAAAGCTGTGAGAATGATGGGAGCTCCAAACCTTATAGCTGACAATGTGGAATATGGACTTAGTTACAGTGTCATTTCATATCTCAAAAAGTTGAGTCAGCAGGTAATGTTGAAGCACAAGAGCAATAAAAACTTGTAATATCAGGATAATGTATAATACTCAAGTTCAAGGGTTTTGAAGGAAAAAGAGCAGGAAGATGGAGTTAATGCCTTCCCATAAGCAATTAGGAAATAAGTATTTTTGTTTTGTGAATTGAAAGAAAACATATAAGCATAAACTATAGAGTGGACTTTATAGGTAGATATGGAGGTACATATTAAGTTCTGGTATGTTTAAGGAACATTTTTACATGTGCAGTCTGTAGCATGCTTTTTGTCCAAAAGAAAACATGTTATTTTACCTTAGGTCATAAATCCGTTGTAGCATTTTTTCAGAAAAGAGGGATTTGTACTTAGGTGCACCTGAATCAAAGTGGCTTTTGAAATAGAAAGTGTTTAGTGAATATAAACTGAACTGGCATAATTCAGAATCTCAAATAAGGATACAGACTGAAGTTGCAAGTGACCTTTTGTAAAATTATGAAGTTGGTGATGCTGTTCAGAATAGTGCATGTGTCTTTGACTAGTCCCTTGCATCAGATAAGGCATTTCTGCCCTGCTACCTTCACTTCTACTTTGTTGAGCTGTGCATGTTAAGCTTTCTTATTCAAGATAATAAAAAGAATGCAACAGGCTTGAAACTAATAGTGCAAGTACTTCTCACTTAGCTAACAAGTTCTTATTGAACAGCTTTTCCTTTAAAAAGAAACAAAAGATACAAGCCATTATTTGACAGGAACAAACTTGAAGTCTAAAGTATGTCCTAGTGAATCATGGTCACATTGCTCAGTGTTCTACTTAATGAACTAATCTCTCAACCTAGCCTGTGTAGATTCCTAAGATGCGGTGACATACACTGCAGATTGTACTTAAAGCTTTTCTAACTTCTGAAAGATTCTGCCAGTAGAGGCACAGTATTCTTAAGTACAAATTCAGATTTTGAGTAGTCTATGAATTTATATAAATCTTCAAAACAAACATTGGCAAATTGTCCTGGCAAATTACTTCTAGCTCTTTGTTCAGCTGTATTCTGCCCAAAAGTTGGCATTTATGAACATGTTTAATTTTGGTACAAATCTAAGAATAACTGGGGGTGAGGTCTGTCTAGTAAAATAGGATTGAATATTTTCATGTATTTCATATTTTATAGTTAATGTTATGACTGTCGGTATCAGCTTTCTAAAAGTTCAGTGCAATTGTGTGACTGATCACAACTATAGCTGTGAAAGAATCAGTCTCGAAAGCTAGCATTTAGCTCTTGCAGCAGAAAACAGTTTGAGTACAGAGATAGACTTGCAGAGAATTGCCAGTCAAATTATGACTTATGAAAATAAAAGCATTGCATGCATATTGGTGCTTAGTAATGGGCAGAAGACCTAGGCACAAACTGTTCACTATATTTGAAATTGTAGTAAACATTAAGTGGTTATGTATTAAGCACTCCTTTTAAGCACTCACCCTGGTTATGGTCGTCATACTGTATTAGCACATTGTTGAGTCTTCTAGGTAGGAATTTAAAATGAATAAGTGACTAATTCTTTTAAGAGCATATTGTCAATTTTATTTATTTATTTATTTTAAATTAAGGCCAAAATAGAGTCCGATAGAGTCATTGGCTCTGTAGGCAAAAAGGTAGCGCAAGAGACTGGAATTAAGGTCAGAAGCAGATCACACAACCTGTCTATGGCACATAGGAACGATTTTCAACATCTGCTACAGGGGATTACTGGGGAAATTCCTCATAGACCTCTAGACTTCAATATGAAGGAGTATGCTGGGTTCCAAATAGCTTTGCTGAATAAGGTAAGCACCACTGTGTGTAATGTTGTTATTTTCAATATACTACCATTGAAATGCTAGATATTGTTTCATACATTGTGTTAATTGAAACTTTAATTACTGAAACCATAGGATTTGAAACCTCAAACTTTTAGAAATGCTTATGATATACCTAGAAGAAATCTTTTGGATCAATTAACACGAATGAGATCTAATTTACTGAAGAGTACTCGGAAGTTCCTCAAAGGACAAGATGAAGGTTAGTTAAGTTTTTGTTGCCTTTACATGATATTGCTTTTGTTAAATTTTGAACACTCAACAAATATTCATAAAAGCTTAGTGGCCACCTGCCATGAAACTGGACTTTTTTCCTTAGCTAATTGGAAGAAAAACAGTTGGGGACAGAGAGGATAGAGGTTTGCTGCTCTGTCCGTTAGTCTGAAGAGACTTGGCTTTTGAAGTATGGACTCTTTGTCACTTTTTTTTCACCAACTTTCATGATATACCTAACAAAACTTGAGGAAATTTCTGAACATTAAGATTTTTTCCATATGAGAAGTGTTTTGTGAACAGTGGAAAGATGAGCTTGCTCACTATGTGCTGTCAGTGTGATTCTTTCCACCTTTAGGCCAACTGTAGTTGTAATTCTTTCATTTTCCCTTTTGTTTGTCTTCTGGCACTATGTTAGGGCATTTAACAAGTAAAAGATGATGACAAAAGTGGAGGAAATGGGAAGGGCAATGCAAGTGAAAGTGTATGTTGCATTATCACTTGGTCGCAGTTGTTTATCTGACTTAAGTAGTGACAGAACATTGTTTGAAGTACGAAGTTGGTGCTGTTTGGTGAAGGGGTTAAACTACATCAGAACTTAGGGTTATTTTCCTTACTGTTTTTGGTATCTTATATCCTGCTTGATAAAAGGCTTAGCAATTTTAAATTCGTAAGTTTTCAGGTCCTGTATGTTTCAAGACTTCAGTTCCAGTGGCAAAAGGTCACTGTTGCTTCAAGAAAATGGCAGTCTCTGCAATTACATTTGATGTACCCAAAATTGGATAGATGTCTATCAAAGCTATATACAGCATGGCATTACTACTTAGCATTACTGTAGGTTTTGTTTGTAGTAATGTTTTAGATAAAATTTAAGTTTTATTTTCCACCCATCTACCTGTTGAAAAGCTATAGGGCATCCTGGAAAACTAAAATCCATGCATGACAGCTATTGCTTTTTCCACGTCATGCTGGAATACACAACAGATTCTTTTAAGCAAGTTTTCTGCACTCAAAACATGATGTCATAAATGCCAATTAGGTGAGATTAATGGTGAGTTTTGCACATCTGTACTGTTAATGCATTTGATAAAAGACTGAAAATTTGAGATGTTAAGTGGATATAGACTAAATTCTCATGAGAAGTGCAGTATAGTGTATTAATAAATTAATAAATCCTTTTACAACAGATCAAGTTCACAGTGTACCTATAGCACAAATGGGAAACTATCAAGAATATCTGAAACAAATACCTTCTCCACTCCGAGAGCTTGATCCTGATCAACCACGAAGGCTCCATACATTTGGCAATCCATTCAAGTTGGACAAAAAGGTGACTTTTGTATGCAGCTTTCTTAAAAATGTGCTGTTGTCTGCTGCTGGTTAGACTATTCAGAGAGCAATGTATAGAAGAAGCATTTTCAAGTGTTTGGGAAGGTATCACCTGCAAGAAAGTTCCTCAGATGTTTTTCATCAGTGTTAACCATATGAGGGGTGGTCTTTATTAGAAACTGGTGTAATGCCTTCAAAGTGCTGTATAAATAAAATGTTTGTCACTGTAGTATAGCAAATACCTAATCATGTGTCCTTTGTCATTTGAGAAGTCAGTATATAATGCCATATTGTACACTATTGCCTTACAAACATCACAATGTCAGAGTATTCACAGTATTTTATATTATTTGTTTCTGGATTAAAGTTTTAAGCATTCTACTCATTAAAAACAGGGAATGATGATAGATGAAGCAGATGAGTTTGTATCAGGACCTCAAAATAAGCATAAAAGACCTGGAGAACCAAATATGCAGGGGATTCCAAAAAGGCGTCGCTGTATGTCTCCACTGCTCAGAGGTCGACCACAAACTCCTCCAGTTGTGAATAACCACATTGGAGGGAAAGGACCACCATCACCAATCACACAAGCACAGCTTGACCTTGTTAAACCTATCCCCATTCACAAAAGTAAGTGAATTTTTGTTAGTAGAGAATTTGGTTTAGATTTATGCAAAAAAAGCTTGTTTATATAGAAATATCATTGGCTGATTTCCCAAATAGGGCAATTTTTGGAAATGAAGTATTTAAGTGTGCACTGGGGGCTTGTCACAGAGAGTTAACATAGCTCTTCAGACAGAAGTTTGTTGTATAAACTTTCCACTATAAACAATGTATTTCCTGTATTAAATGAGGAGACAGTGTAAACAGAAGGGCGTTCTTCTTTTTCCTTGGAATTTACAAGTTCCAGAAGTTATCACAACGTGAGGCTATTTTGAATTTCACTGTAGCACAGTGAGTTTATTTTCCTTAGTATTGAGCTAAGGTACTGTGTAACAGTCTTGCTCTCGCTGTTCGGTGAGCAACAGTTGCTCACTAAGTTTGTCAGTTCACTTTAATAAGAAGTATATTATAAAAGTACATTTTTACAGATTTGTTCTTTGCTGCTGATAATACATTTATCAATTTACCTTTTTGTGTGAGGAATACAGCTGTGATTTTATTAAGCCATTCATTGACAGGAGATAAACTAATGTACTCATCGTTACAGCCCGGATACAACAACCCACAAACATTTTCCTGTGCCTGGCGTGTATAGTAGATAGACAAGCTGGAGCATAGTTTTAGAAGTATTGATGCTTGCTGTTGTCTCAGTAATCTCTATCAGATCATAAAGAAAGCAGAACTCAGTGTAATCTGTGTTTTATTGTGGTGTGGTTTTTTCATTTGTTTTTAGCATCAGATGCTAATAATGAGATTGCAATGGATGATGTGGTAGAGAATCATGTTACAGACCCACTTTCATCGGATGATTTCCAAGATGCTGTGGATTCAGAGTTTTCAATGTCCTCTTCTCCTTTTAATTCATTGGACCGTTCAGCAACTCACATAGAGGGTGCAGGCCATGAGCATCTAGGGAATAACTTGAATGTTGATGGATTTTTGGAGAATCATGATGAATCAAGTAGTAAAGAGCAAAATACTGAAGATAATTTGCCAATATCTTCAACGAGCAAAGGGAAAAAGACAGTGCCCTGCAGAAGTTCCAGAGAGATTAATATAGAGCTGAGAGCACAAATTATGAAAGAGATCCGAAAACCAGGAAGAAGTAAGTACACCAAATCTCTTCATTAAATGACTGGCATGAGAACTAGGTAAAGAATTAATATTATTTTGCTATTTCAGAAAAATACTAAGCCGTGAAAGTGAAACAGAAATGAAAGCTAGAGAGGCTTGTTTTAAAGCATCTTGTAAAAACTTGCTGGGTGAATGATTAAAATATCACTGCATCTATCAATATTCATGGAAGTAATGGTCTTTGTTATTGATATTAGAATTATAGGTAATATCCTAGTAATCTCAGTAATATCCAAGACTCCACTATCTTATGTTTTTTTAATGTTAATGTTGATAAAACTGTCATCATTATAAGCCTGGTTTTTAGATTATCTGTCTTAAAATCTCACAGAAGCTGAAATAATTCTTTTGCCTTTGCTTGCATGAAGCAAGATGTTACAACAGATACCTGCATAAACACATTTTTAACTGTTTTTGCTCTTATTTTTTCAAGAATATGAAAGAATCTTCTTCTTACTGAAGCATGTTCAAGGAAGCTTACAAACCAGATTGATATTTTTGCAAAATGTTATTAAAGAAGCATCGAGGTATGTCACTGAATTGTATTAATCATAAAACTGCACCATCTACTGCTACTTATAACTGCGTGACATCCACACAGTTGTTTGTCTGAAACTTCCCACACAATGCTGTGCACTGTGAGTAAATAATTACTTAGAAAAAAGAAACCAAAACACTGGAAATACAAAAGCTTCCTGATATGTTTTTTGCTTCATACAGAACCTTGATGTTAGTAGCTGTAACTGCTAAATCATTAATGTAGGTGAACAGTGGTGTAGGAAGAAAAGGTAATTAAAAAAATCATTTAACTTTTGGAGTTCAAATGAGAGTGTACTGCTAATTTGAAGACCTGAAGACACTGCACTTTACTATGAATAAAGCTTTCATAAGCAGTTTAAATTCATTATTCTGCATCAACTCAAAATCTTGTCCAGTTCTGAAGTTCATATGTGCTCCATGAAGATGTCTCTGCTCTTCAGATTTTCTTCAGAAATAAAATAGTTCTATTTCCACAGCCTCAGGAGATAATTTGTCATGGGATAGAGTTTGGGGTTTTAAAACCTGTGTTGTTAAACCAGATAGACAGTTGTCCTTAAGGCATCCTTTGACTCCTTGTCTAGCCTGCTATGTGATCATGCAGAGAAAGGAAAAACATGGAATTTTGATGGGAGTCAAGAGTGTTGGATTTAAAAGGAATTAATGATTTCAACATTGTCTAGGCTATGTGATTTGGAGGTTGCTTGAGTGAATAGGTTTTTTTCTTCTGTGTCATTGTTGATCAAATCTTGAGTAAATGATGAGTATCAGTGATTCTTGTGTAAAACTGTGCTGGATGTTCATACAACTCCTCTAGCCTTCTACCAACACAGTGGGTCATATAGATATTCAGGTCATGTTTTTCCTTTAGCAGTAATTCTTTATCATGCTTTTGCTTGATCTCTTTTGTTTTATCACCTGTCAAAATTGTTCCATAGCCTGTACATTATATGCACTGCCTCAGTGCACCAATACAATACTGTTGCTCCTGTAGTTGTTGGCAGCCCTTAGTGAGTTTGGAACATTTGTGCCTCTAAAATTTGACTCTTTGGATCCTCTGTAATTCTTGTTTCTGTTGCACAGCTTGTCTATTCCAGTATCTCATGTTGACTCCCTACAGAACTTAGCAGCAGTTGAGTCTTGCTGTCAGATGCATCTGGTATAAATCCTGTCTCTCACCATAGCCAACAGTTTTTTCCATCTACTGGTAGAAAACCTTGGCAATTCGATTTCTCTTGGCTGTTATTAATGTTATTGGTTTGCATGTAAGAGCAGCTCAATTCTTCCCTCCCTTTTTTTCTTCTAGGTTAGGTCATTATAATGCAGTGGTGTTATCCAACTGGATAACTACCTACAATCTTTGTGCAGTTCTGTCTCCCTCTGGTTTGGCCCTTATCCAGGCAAGCTGTCACTCTTAACCAAAGTTCCCTGCTCCCTGCAGGAAGCATCTCTAAGTTCTTTGTAGTTAAGTTGGTTAAGTTTTATTAATTGATAACTGAATTCTGTGTTGACGCAGAATGCAGTTCAGTCTCTTTCCCTGCTCCAAGGATCTCAGTTTCTCAGCAGAGGCTTAGGAAAGTTATCAAGCGGTGCAGCAAGAAAGCACGTGTTTAAAAACAGTTCCCATTCAGTTCTGGAGCTTACCCCAAAAGAATATTGTGAGAGGAGATTTATAAAATAATCTAGGGTTTTCTTCTTCCTTTGGCAAGTTTACCATGTAGTTCTACTACACAGTGAAAGTCTTGTAGGGATGCATCTTGCAAAAGTTGCTACAGAGATCTGAAACAAAATGCTATCTTTTTTAAAAGGCAAAAGCCGAGATTGGGGAAAAAAATCCATTATATCTCCCGTTGATTTTGAAATATTGAGGAGATGCCACATCTCAATTTCAAATTTCAATTCTGATAATGTCTTTTTTATAGTTGGTGGTAAACTTCTGGCTCAACCTGGAGTGGATATGAGTAGTGATTATAAGGACTTCCTGTTGAACACAGGGAACATAAGTTTTGTTTATTTTAAAGTGTTGTTTATTTTACTGGGATACTGCTTTCTTAGCAGTGTTGACATAAGTTAGGAAGAGTTGATGCTTAATTATGTTAATTACAGTATCAGTTGTTATGCTGAAGTGTTTCTGTCGTACTGAGAAAATTGCTTGCAATAGTGTTTAGTATTTGGAAAAGCTTGGGACATAGTGCATTGCTCTGGCACAAGTTTTCACACTGATATGGCAAGTTAGTAATCTATTTTTCCCACCTTCCATCAGGCTTAGTTTTTAGGAAGTATCTCCTGTTAGCTTGTACAGCTGCTTCAAAAGGACTTGAACATTGTTGCTTCTCAGAATACTGACACTTAAACAGAATATAAAACTCTTAGCTTTGTGTTAGGATGTACTATATAATAAAGCACTTTGCTATTAGCTTAAATTATTTGGTTTTTATTTGAGCAAATGAAGAGAAGTTGCATGTTTCCCAGGTTATATTTTGCTACAAGTAGGAGTCAGTTAGGAAAGCAATGATGAATAGAGGGGAAGCAGCACTTGGAGGGTGGTGGATCTTTTTGGGGTTAGTGGGAACCACGATGAGAAGGATGGGGAAATAACCCTAGTGTGGATGTTCAAGAGATAGCAATTGGGAATGGGAGTTCTGTTTCCCCACAGTCCGTCTGGGATTGTGGGGAAGTCTGTGCTTTGGGAATTAGGGCAGATGCATGTTTGTGAGGCATGGGCATGGACTGGGAGGGCTGCTCAGGAACAGATGCTTTTGCCAGGGTTTAATAAGGTCATAGTACTGAACTCACAGTACAGTTCAGAACAGTGCTGAGTTGAGAAAGTGCATGATCTTTTCATTGCTGCTTTGAGTACGCATAAGCTGCCAAAGCGTCAGTCAGAAGTTGCTGCTTGGATGCAGAAACATTGCAGGGGGTAGGGTTAGCTGGGAACAACTAGGAACAGCATGCTGCAGGACAGTAGTTTGAGCAAAGGAGACAATGTTCTAGTGCTCATATTTCTGTAGTCTGTAGGGAATAGAAGTGCAGAGACTCCAAGTATGGTTTACATCTACATTTTCTTCAGCTTCTCTCTGAGATTGTGTTTTCTCATCATCTTGAAATCTGCTGTGCTGCTTGATGGCTATTTTGCCATCAGAACCAAGTTCTCTCAACTTCTGTGAGTGTGCCCCAGAGGCATGCAAATAATCCCTAAAAGCTGCTACTACCTTTAGGATTGTAGTTCTTTCATATGTTTTCTTTACTTTAGAACTTCTGGAAACAGAAAGCAATTTTTTTCAGTTGTTCTGAAGACTGAGTGATGTGTTTCATGTCAGTCTGTTCTGGAATGTGATAACCCTGGTTTGTGTTCTCTCACTAAAAGGAGAAGCAAGTTAATAGCTTACCAGAACTTCAGGAAACAAACAGTATATGCAGTGCCATCATGCAGTGTACCTAAAACAGTAGTTCCATAAAAGCCCTGCAAACAATGCTTGATGTGTTACGTGCATTCATTATGCTTTGTTTTAAATCCAGGTTTAAAAAACGAATGCTGATAGAACAGCTCGAGAGCTTCCTGGAAGAAATCCATCGCAGATCCAATCAGGTCAACCATATCAACAGCAGCTAAAGAACTGCACACCAGAGCCACAGCAGGGCACTGCTGTTCTTACTTGCATTCATTTTTGACATGCACTCTTATCTCAAGTTCTGTATATGAAAGAATGAGAAGCTGCTCTATAAAAAGATGAGAAAAGTATCCATCATCTTTTTCATTTCTGTTATTTTGTAATGTGAAAAATATCACTACAGCATTTTTATTTAACTACATGGAGAACTCCTCATCTGTCCATGGACTTTAAGTGTCACTATCCCTCAGGTTCTATTTTCTTATTCCAACCTTCAAAACTATCACCTCTTAAGGTTGAACTTTGCCAAAAAGTTGATTTGTAATTTTCAGAAGAAAAAAAAAAAGCACATACATAAAACAAGGTAATGTTTTGTATATACAGTTATTTTGGATATATTATTGTAAGTTGTATAAATGTATTTTGAAAAATATTTAAGAAAAGCACTTTTGTTATTCCATCAATAAAAGCTCTATTTTAATGTTTGTGTGGGATTGAGTTCAGTTTTTACTGGAACAGATCATTTTGTCTTTCTTTTACAGAACTTCAGTTTTTCAGTGTTAGCCTGATACTTAATGATGAGCAGGTTTGTATCACTGGATATTCTCTTAATTAAAAACTATTGAAGCAAAGGTAGAATTGTGACTATGGTAGGATGAACAGTCCAGCTGTCCTGGACATACGGTATCACTTTATTGGCCTTATCTTTCATCTTTGCTAGATGCTCCTAACTTCTTTCTTGTGGAACATTTCCTTTTAGTAGATCACTCCTGTTCTGAATGAGTCCAGCTAATTAGCCCAGCACCTGCTGGCAAGATGATGTCAAGCAGAAGCTGTGGCCCAGGTTCTTAAATATTTCAGTGGCAAAATCTGTTCAGTTTTTCCTCTAAGATACACATTTAATCTTTGCTCTAGCTGTGGTGCTAATGATTTCCAGACAGATCTAAGTTTCCTGTAGTGTATACAAAGTAATAAGGTAGCAGAGGATTTTTTCAAGAAGCAAGAATTATGTTTTAATAAATACATATATAACGTAGCCTTGAATTTCACAGGGGGGAAGTTCACTGTAGGAGGAGCAGAAGATGGTATTTGACTAGCATTAATTATGAAGGATTTGTAACCCTTCCTATGAAGAGCACTGAACCTGTGAAAGAAAACAATGTTAAAATTGGGAACAAGTTTTCAATGAGTGTAGTACATTTTACATACTTGAATTTAAAGCATGGAAGTAGCAGATTTGAAATTCTTCATTATATAGAGAAATTGATTGTGCAATTCCATGCTTGCCTTAGAATAATTCAAACATTACTGTACTAAAAACAGAAAGGTGTTTCCAAATAGTAAGCCAACAGGAGGCTTGCCCAGGACACATCCTAAGGAATCACTTTTGGGAAAGTTGTACTTCTTATTCATTTTCCCAATGAAAAACTTAATCTATTAAGTCTGTACAAATAAGATGGCAATGTTTTTTGCTTCCTTTTTTTTATTAATTGGAAATATTTATTGTACATCTTCGTTTTGAGTTGAAGTGTAATAATGCATCCACTTCAATCATGTAAATCCTATTTTACAACTGCATTTCCTTTTCATGCAGTGTATATTTACTGTAAGCTGAGCAAATTCATTCCACAAAGTCACTGCTTGGTCTTAATCCTGATGAGTCTACAGCTCAGATTTTGTAGGACAGATTTGGATGCTTTTTTTCCCAATTTTTGCTCTTGCTTAGTGCAAGATTCACTTTGATTCACCAGAATTTGTCAAGTGGAGTGTTAATTACACAGATGTTTACAGGCAATTGTTTGTGAGCAGATAAGGAAAATAATTTCCTCATGTCTTTCTAGGAAGGTCCCAAACAGTGTTTTACTGAAACCCAAAGATGATTGCAAAAGTGAACACACAAGTTTTAGTCTTTCTGCAGAGCTAAGGTCTCAGTCTGTTAGTGACATCTAGTGAACATCCATGGCTTTTGAGAACCTGAATGTTTCATGAGAATGCAAAGTAAGGAGGAGTCTCCTCAGGGGCATTGATAGTTGGTACAATGGAAGAGAAACTTACATATTTGGAACTGTAGCTAGGTAGAAGGCTGTTAGTTTGCTGAACTGCTGAGCTATGGCCCTTAAAACTGCTGAGGTGGTGCTAAAACAGGAAATTTCAGGCCCTGGAGTCCTGCTGCCTGTGCTCAGAAGTCTGTTTACTGCATACCACCTGTGCAGGTGTAAGTTTCTTTTGCAGGGGAGAATTTCTATTTAACTTCAGGTACTGCTGCTGGCCATTTGGGATTTGGATTGCCCTGCAGAGGTCTGTCTCCCGTGCTGGGGCATTTAAGGTCTTCTGAAAGTACTTCTGGTGCCAACTGTAGTAGAAATTATAGAACCACAGAATCATAGAATGACTTGGGTTGGAAGGGACCTCAAGGATCAAGTTCTGACACCTCTGCCACAGGCAGGGCTCCCAGCTGTTAGATCAATACTAGATCTTGCTGTCCAGGGACATGTCCAACCTGGCCTTGAACACCTCCAGGGATGGGGCACCCACAGCCTTTCTGTGCAGCCTGTTCCAGCCTCTACCCACCCTCAATGAAGAACATTCTCCTGTCACAAATGTGTGTGGGAACTTCTTCCCAGTGCAGTGACGGAGCAGTGGCACAGCTGCACAGAGAGGTGGTGGAGTCTCCTTCTCTGGAGACGTTCCAGACCCGCCTGGACGCCTACCTGTGCAACCTGGGCTAGGGAGCTGCTGTGGCAGGGGGTTGGACTCCATGATCTCTGGAGGTCCCTTTCTACCCCTACAATTCTGTGATTGTGTGACATCCAAACTAAATTTCCCTTCTTTTAGTTTAAAACCATTGCATTGTCCCATCTCTAATCACCACACTAATCTATGTACATCAAAGTTACTTCATCTTTCCTGACTTGACTATCCTTTTATTATTACTATTACATATTTTAAAGGAAAATAAACTATTTGTTATGTATGCTTTAAAATCTATACCCACTGTTCCTGGCTGTTGAAATGTCCTGGGCTGAAGAACAGCGCCTATATACAACAAGCTTCTTAGCAATTTCAGTGCTACTTGTGAGTGATTTTGCTGCTGAATCAGAAAGCGTGTGTACCTGTATTGGCTTGTCGCAGGAAAAAAGTGAAAGGTCTGTCTGCTTTGAAAATAGGTGTTCGAGATCTTTTCAGTAGTACCATTGCTGTAAAGCAATTAAGATGACATTAGTAAAGAGCATCAATTTTCATTCCATCTGCTGTGCTGTGCCCTCAAAACTCACAGTACCAAACCCCAGAGCCTGAGCTGCTACTCTAAGAATAAACCAGTGATTTTTGTCCTGTAGAGAAATCAGTTGGGATGAATGAACGAGTCGTGTTGTGGGACTGTGAGCAGATGGGACGTGTGCTCGTTGCTGAGGTGAGTCAGTCTGGATTGGATCGCAAAGGTAACTAATTTTTGTTGTTGCCACCCTCCCCAGGTCATGCTGTGCCGTTACCATTAAGCCAATTCCTACCTCTGCAGTTCCAGTCAAAAGAAGAGGAAGGCATAAGTGTAATCCTTTCTTCTAAATGGGAAATGGTGAAGAAATATTTATGTTGTCCTGAAATTAGTCATAGCTCCCAACAAAGAGTCTGAGTATCTTCAAAGTGCTGTATGGGGGTGATTAAATTGTCTCTGAAATTATGATGGCTCGGAAGCAATTGTAAGCCTTGTTCAAGTCAATTCTGCCTCACAGCTATGTAGTATCGACTGTATTGACAAAACCAAAAACTTGAATAATTGTAATGAGCAGTTAAGACAACAGAATTCAATTGAAAATTTGAGAAAGACTCAATAAAATGAGTTTGAGTGACAGTATTTCAGTGCTCCTAAACCAAAACCCAACAAAAGGCTTCAGTTTCAAGCCACGGTCTGTCTGGATGCAGAGCTTTTAGTGTACAACAATAAACATAATCAGACTTTTTGTAAGCCAGTTTCTTAGCTTGGTCTGATGGGAGTTCATGTAAGTTCTGGCATTTGTTTCAACATCATAAAGGTCTGACATCTGACTGCTATTAACCTTAGAACCATAGAATGGCTTGGGTTAGAAGGGACCTCAAAGATCATCCAGTTCCAACCTCATGCTGTGGGCAGGGCTGCCACCCACCAGCTCAGCACTAGATCAGCTTGCCCTTACTCTATGGCATGTAATGGAAGTCTAGAATTAAGGAATTTCCAGAAAGAAAGAAAAAAAGATGATAATATTAGCACTGAAAATATTAATGCCCATGTGAAGAGGAACATGATCATATGATTTAAAACTATAGCTCTGCAACAAGGTTAACTCATTTCATAGAATCACTGAGGTTTGAAAAGACCTCTAAGAACTTCTAGTCCAACTGTGCATCTACCCCTCGTATTGCCCACTCAACCATGTCCCTTGAACAAACTGTTTATGGCAAATGATCATTGTACAGACAAGTGGAGTTTCTGAAAGGGAAAAGAAGTTTAACAGGACTTCAGCTCATGTGGCTGTTTTATGTTATATAGGGATTACACAATTCTGTTTCCCTGATGTATGTTTATGTTGTGATGGAGGATTTCTATGGAAATGTCATTCAGGTTACGGAGGTGAGTTGTTAACTGTAGTCCAGAGCTGAGATTTTACTTGGAATGTCCCTGCTGAACCAGCCCTGACTGCTCACGTGGAAATTGTCTGTTATGAGAAACTGCTGTGCACAAATATCACTGATCTAAGCATGTAAGAAACAAGCTTGGAATATGTTCAAGAAGAGAAAACTTTCACATCACGAACTTCCAAGGTACCAATGGGACTGTCCTCAGAAACAAACACTGTCACAGCTTAGGAGCTATAGAAGAGCAGATAGTGACCTTTCTCATTCTTCAGTTTTTGAGATCCAAACAAAGGGATTGGTTTTGGGTGGAGCTGTGTGGAACCAGGAGTTGAACTCAGTGATCCTTTTGAGTCCCATACAGCTCAGGATTTTCTATGGTTCTATTTAACCAACAGAAGAAGTGATATATTTTGTTAAACTGGATTTTTTCCTGGGCTGGCAAAGTTGGATTTCACCTGAGCGTTTGCTTGCTAGTCTAACATCAAACATGGAATGGGAGGAGGTTTAGGAGTTCCTATGAGCAATTACAAAGGTGAAATAGAAATATTAAATACAAATGCTTGCTTGCATTTGGAGTGGGTGTGCTTCTGAGTACCGACATGTATTTGGGAAGCAGTTTTGTGACAGTTGTTTCTGTAGTGACAAGACCCAGGAGTGAAAAAATAATGTTTATATGTATGATTTACCTGTAGCTCCTGATGCCTTCGTACCATCCTCTGTTACTTCAATCTTTGCTTTGTGAATAGCTTCTGAAATATAAAGGCCAGCTTGCTCTGCAAAACAAACCAACCCAACAGGTGAATAGTAACAGCATTCTCCTGCATTTTATTGTGAACACCATTTTTGTGTTATTAATTTATAATGCTTTTATCTTTTTTTTTTTTTTTTCCCTGCAGAATCTAAAAATTTAAACTGTGCTGAAGGTGAGCTTGGCCACAGGGCTTCTCATGCATGTGTCTGGTAGAGATAAATACAGACAGCCCAAACATAGCCAGGTCTACATCAAGGACTTCTTGTCTCTGTCAGCAGCTGAAATCATAGGGCTGTGGGGAATTTGGGTCAGCATTCTCCAAGTGCAGGCAAATTGAGAGTAAGTTAAAACCCTTGTGTGTGTCTTGTATCTTTTTGCCTGGATATGTCCTCTGTTACACATTAGGCTGTGGAAGAATGTCATGTAACACAATATAGAAACATCTTTGGAGTGAGATAGTGCATGAGGAAGGCACCATTAGGTTACTTTAGTCTAAGGAGGACAACAGATCTCTATTGCAGATGGAGAGAGATAGGGACTTCATGTGTAGGAACACATAAATTTGTGTGCCCCTTTGATTAGGGAGACTTTCAGGGAACCTGAAGTCACTGTTGTGAATACTCTTCTCTCTCATTTCTACCTTCGTTTGTCTGTTATTTTGTCTGTATATTTTCTCACCATGTGGACAATGTGTATTGAATGCTGGATCCTGATAGGAATCACAGAATGGCTTGAGCTGGAAGGGAGCTCAGGGATCATCTAGTTCCACCCCCTGCCATGGGCAGTGCCACCCAGCAGCTCAGGCTGCCAAGGGCCCCGTCCAACCTGGCCCTGAACACCTTCAGGGATGGGGCACCCACACTTTCTCTTGGCAGCCTGTGCCACTGCCTTGCTGCCCTCTGAGTAAAAAATTCTTTCCACATTAGTTGGTTCTCTTAGGACCCTGGGTTGCATGTCATCCTGCCCCATGGACTTGTACACATTCAGCATTGTGAGGCACTCAGTCTTGCTCTGCTCTTAAAATGGGAGAGATTTTACCTCCCTCCCCCCTCCCTACACACACACTTAGAAGTTCAGGAATACAAGAGGTCTGAGAAGCCTGACTGGCCAAGAGGACTGAAGCAGCAAATAATTCACTGAGTACCTCAGTCTCTTCTACCCAGTGTATCTAAAGAATCCCTTATTGTTTTTCATGTCTCTCCCAAGGTTCAATACCACCTGTGCCTTAGCTTTCCTGATCCTATCCCTGCATGTCTGGATGGCATCCCTGTATTCTTCCCAGGCCACCCACCCCAATAGTATTATCAATTATGAAGTAGATCTTTTGAATGGGAATTTGTTTTGGAGTTCACAGAGAAAGAAGCACAGTCAATACATAATGCCCGAGTCTACTGAATCTCTCCAATATTATCTAAGAATCTGTACACGTTGGGTCAGTGATCACTTTGTATTCAGTCAAGCCTCTTACCTGAAATACCTTTAAAATTAGCAGTGATGGGATCAAATGCGTCTCTAATTCCCAAGGCAGAAAAAACTGTCTTTAGATCAAAAAGGCTTTGAATACTAAACCTGAAATTAAGAGGAGAGATGTAATTTAAATGCAGGATTCATAGTTTTATAGAGCTAAAAGGTGGAACATGCAATTTATTTCAAGCCTTCGCACTTCATCTATTTCTGTGTGAGCCCAATGCTTTCTACTTGATTAAGCACACTTTCAGAAAAGCAACTGCTCTTCACTTGAAGATGTTAACAGGAAGAATCCCTCACCTCCCTCTATTGCAATCATACTGCCCTCTTGGTCTTGACATGTGAGCTCTGGGTATTCCTGAACGTGCTCTCTTTAACATTCTATTTGCCTGTAGCAAAAAGGCTCTTTGCATTGTTTCCGAAAATTAGCTTGGGGGCGATGAGAGTTAATGTCCAAATTGTTTTTCATGTGGAGGATGTATTGTGAGAGATGTGTAATAAAGCCCTTCCCTTCTGATGTATACAAGAGGCTCACACGTGCCTGATTCCTCCTGGTACATGATTTCATTTGAATAGCTGATATAAAGTACTGCCAGGATATGGGTATTTGCTAGTGACGATGAACAGCTGACATGCAAAATGGATGCCTGAAACTTGCTTTGCCCATAGAAAGATGGATATGACCAGTGGGGGGCAATGGTGCTTGATGAGTATTTTTGTAGTACTTAGCAAGTTGTAAAAATAAACTATTACTCTTCCGTTTATTTCTAAAAGTTATGTTTACTCTTACTTAAGCAAAGAGAAAGATGGGATGTGGGAAAGGAACAGGAACATTTCTCTCTTTTTAGTTCTTTAAAGGATTTTTATGTAAATGTTAAGTAAAACCTGTAGGATCATCTGATTTTCTAGTATTACTATTTTTGAAGGAGTAAAGAAGATACTGAAAGGTTTTGGCATTCCCACCTCACTCTTACGGCTAAGCTTTGAGAACGAGACTCGAAGTACCTAATTAGGTTCTGTTCTGCTGGCTGCTCATGTCATTGGCATCACTCATAATTCTTACAACAGGAGTAATGAAATCATCTCAGAGGAATAAAATTGCTTACCTGGGTAGGAAAATGTCCATCTTCGTCCTCTTCAAGCTGCTGGACCAGAGCGCTATGGTTTTGGCAGATAGATGAGTCTCAATCTGGGACAATGGTGTTCTTTTGTGGCTGGGAAGCACTATGAACATGCTGAGTTTCTCCCCTAGATAGGGTAACTCAACGACACTGAAGGCATCCTGAGTTGTTGTCTGGAATTGACCTGTATTTAGGCAAGTATAGATCTTATTTCATAATTAAAAGAAAAAAGAAAAGAACAACCATCCCTCAAAAAACAAGTCTGGGGAAGCAGATGGTTCAGAACACCAGTGATGAAATGCAAGGAGTTGTCTCTAATACATGGGCTCAGCTCAAATTTAACTTTAACTTGCCTTTGACTCACTACAGTGGCTCACATGAGCAGAGCTGACTGGTATTTTTTTGGTCAGTATGCATATACATGACAGTGTTGAAGCAATGTTGCAGCAGGGCATGAATATTTCGTTACTTTTTCAAATGGTATCTGTCCTCCTCATTCACAGTTTAGAATATGACGGCTGTTACAAAAGTAATGCCTCCTATTTTATGATATTGGCCCATGACATCAGAAATGGATGTTGGTGGTCTGGCAGTAGAGCTTGGACCTTCCACCAATATTCCATTATGTTTTGTTGCTGTGCGACAGGTAGAGAGGGTGGACTGACAAAATGGTGCCTGGTATGGAAGTATGTATGAAATAGAGGTGTGTCACTGAATTCCTCCACGTGGAAGAAGTGGCACCCACTGACATTCATCGACACTTGCTGAGTATTTGTGGAGACCAAACAGTGGATGTGAGCACAGTGAGGGATGAGTGGTGTGTTTCAGCAGGGGCAATAACAATGTGAAAGACAAGCCATGTTTTGGCTGGTCATGCACTGCTGTCACACCACACAAAGAAGAACATCTCTATCTGCTCATCTGTGCCACTCAGTAGATTGTGACCAGGGAACTGTTTACAGAGCTGAATATCAGCTTCAGTGTGTTGGAAATGATGGTGTCAGTGTTGGACTATCACAAAATTTGTGCCAGACGATTCCACAAATGCTCACACAGGAACAGAAAGAACACTGTATGTGAGTTTGTCAGGACCCACTGAACCAATATAAGACTGAAAGTCACAGTTTCCTAGATGGCATCGTTACTAGTGACAAGATGTGGTGTCTCCACTAAGAGCCAAAGTAAAAACAGCAGTCCGTGGAGTCCATGGTGACATGTGAATTCCTCATTGAAGAATAAGTTCAAGACACAGCCCCCCAGGAGGTGAAGTGGTGTTAAAGGAAGTGATGATAGGAAAGAGGTGATCCTTCTGGATTTCCTGGAATCCAGACAAACCATTAACCACTATATTGCAAGACTGACTGAGCTGAAGGCTCAAACTTCCAGAGTCAGATGAGAGAAGACAACCTTTCTCCTGCAGCATGGTAACTCCAGGCCCCATACCAGTTTGAAGACTGTGAAACACATTGTCAGTCTTGGCTGGACTGTCCTACCACATCTTTTGTATAGTCTGGAGTTGATGCCTTCTGACTTCTGTCTGTTTAGGACAATGAAAGATGGACTGTGTGGGCAATATTTTCCTAGCAACAGTGCCATCGTAGCTGTGAAACAGTGGTCACCTTGGCTGGTGCAGATTTTTATGGGTGTGGCATGCAGGCTCTAGTTCATTGCTGGTGGAAATGCATAGCTAATGGTTGTGACTGCTGAAAAATAGTGTTTTGTAGCTGAAAATTTGCGCTATTGTGGTATTTTATATCTGTTGCAGTTCCCATGGAAATAATTAGGAGGCATTACATTTGAAGTATCCTATCTTTATTAGCTAGGCAATGACAATAACTTAATGGTGACCGTTCCTGCAATGCCTGTTCTTTGAAGAAGCTTTCTGTTTTCCCTATGATTCCCATCTAATATTTTTCACAAAAAATTAATAGCTGAAAGAAACAATAAAAAAAGAGTATACTATTTAATTAACTTCTTTGCTGTGCATTTCCTTCTTTACTACCATTAAAAATCAGTTTTGATCTTATTTCAGGAGACAAACAGCTACATTATATGGTAGTTAGGTGTATACTTATAGATGCACTCAATTTATTCATTTTGAAAACTGGAAAACCTATCAAAATCAGATGAAGGTTATAAAAATCAGCCTTAAAAGTAAAAGCTGTTTGGCTTCCAACCCTGTGATTATTTAGACATGTTGTAACAGCAACTTGAATTCTGTATTTCAATTAACAGATAATCAAAGCATTTTTAATGGACTGTTACACAATAGAACAGATCCAATTATCATGATTTTCCTTTCTTATTTTGTCACCTGTAAATTCAGTAAATAGCATTTCAGGAACACACAGAATTAATTGTCAGAGAAAGAGTTAAACAGAAGCTACAAGCAAATGACTTATTACTGCCATTGCTGCAGGCCATTCAATATGACCTATTGCCTTTTCACTCAGCTATAGTAGTTGAGTATCTACCCTATAAGACACATGCTTTTTGAGTCATTGTTTATAAATAGTGGAATATAGCTAACTATTATTCATCATACCTAAACATCTGCTCATAAACACATAGATATAAAATGTCTTAAATGTTTTATGTGAAAAGTTTGGAAATCTAGATTAGATAGCATTCATTAATGCGGGTAGTCCTTCTAGAATCTAGAAGTGTTGGATTCTTAGCTCAGCCCTCCCACCACGCAATCCTGAGAGGGAACTGCACTGGTAAAACCATCTCCCAGCACATGGGTAGTTCTGCTGGAAAAAAAAAATCCTCTTCTGGTTTGCAGAGGATTGAGAGGATTTGTATTTGTTTTGCACAAGATGGGAGTGGTTTGATTCATGGACATACTGATATTTTGAAGTCTGTTATGTCTACAGAGGTTATATAGACCTTATTTGTTAACTGAAAGGAAAACTAAAGACTTGGGATGACTGAGTTGGGATGTTTTGCCTTCCTTGCTTGAACTGATTTTGAGTATCCCATAAGGATAGCTAAATTAGTATTCGAATATAGTTAACAAATTGCTTGGAAAAAAAGAACATGTACTATTAGCTGCAGTGTCTAACACACGTGCACCAATAGTAATCTTGACACTTTCTCAGCAGAGCTGATAGTCCCCAGGCTGATTTTGTTCTGCATGGCCACATTAAAAGGATAAAAAATGTTGTAAATGTTAGATCAATTTTGACCACAGCTGAACTTTCTTGATCTTTGTTTTGAATCCTGGTGGTGGACAGCTGAAGCCATTTGATAATGAAGGAAAGTTATCTTAGGTCTCTGTTTTGGTGTAGTAAGCCTATTTTGAGGCCATGGAGCATGACCAGAGAAGGACAACAAAGCTGTGTTTCCCCTGCTTTTCAGAAGCTGAGGCAACTGGGATTGTTCACTCTGAAGAAAAGGAGGCTCAGAGGAGTCCTTATTGCTATAACTGCTTGAAAGGAGGTTGTGGTGTGGTGGGGGCACCACAGGAAATTTAGTCTGGATATTAGGAAAAAAATATTCTCAGAAAGAGTTGTGAGACATTGGCACAGGCTGCTCAGGGAGATGGTGAAATCACTGTCCCTATTCAAGAAAAGAGTGGACATGGTTAGTGGGCATGGTGGGGATGGGTTGGTGGTTGGACAAGATGATTCTATGAATTTCAAACTGATTAGAAATACTTGTATTGTTTCTAGTGACAAAGACTGATTCAGCTCAGTCATCTTGGACTTCTCATTTATGTCTCACCCTACTAAAATTTCAGAGAAAAGGTCTACTCCTGAGCTGATAGGTATGTGTTAGTATCAAGAAAACCACGAAGTAGCAAAGTATTTCAGACTTCATGAGCAACCACGTACCCTCCAGTGAGCTGAGAATGCTGCTCACTACTACAGATACACTGAGGATACAGTAATTTATACTGCTTGGTGATGAGGGTGAGGAGGTACTGGGTTTTGGAAAAGGAAATTCTTTTCTCCTAATTGAAGTTAATTCCCTTCTAAAAGAGTTGAATGCACCAGAGGAATGGGAGCTCTCCAAGCCCAAGGTGTGATTGAGTTCAGGAGCGGGTGATCCTATCAGGAGGAAGAAGTGTGTCGGACACACCATGGGTTTTCTTAAAGAGGTAATAGCACAGGTAAAGCCATAGCAACACAGGCAAACTTTCAGAGTGGAAAAAAAAAAAAAGATTCCTCAAACAGGTGGGTTCAGAGATTAAGAGCTGCAGAAATAATAAATGGACAACTGCCTGTTTGATAAGACCAGAAATTGAAACTGCTTTAGCTGTATAAACAAGAGAAAAAGGAGGGAAGAAAGAATGGTGCCACTGAACATTGAATTCCTTTTTTTTTTAATTTATCCCCAATTATTTACTGGGAATAAATGGGAACGGATTAGCGTGATGATATATTATTGAATAATGGTGAGGTACCAAATGGGAATGAGGGAAGAACAAGAGGACTTGCAGTGCCAGAGATGCAAATGAATTTTGACCTACTTCAGAGAGACAAATTTGGGCCTTGCATAGTTACTGCTTTAGAATTCAAAGAGAATGAATGAGAAAATTGCAAGCGTGTTAGCAAAGATTTTGAATAAACCTGTAGAGTCAGAGACTGCATCCCGAGGTGAGAGTCTAGAAAACAGAAGTGTATTTATAAAGAAAAATGAAGTAGACTGGAGGATTTTAGGTCTTCATTTGAATAAATTTAGAATATACCCTGGTGAAACAAATGACCAAGTCACAGAGGGACACAGAAAGTGAGATAAATTGCAACATCAAGCATATGGACTAGATGATCTTATAGGTCCTTTCCAACCTTATGAACTTATGAACTTATGAACTTATATCCTAGTGTCTTTTTGGCTGGGTAATTGATTTGGTAAAAAGGCACAGATCAAGCTGTCTGATTTTAAGGTTATACACAGTTTCACTATGGCACTATTAATAGGTAACAGGTTCGGAGTTTTGGTAGCTAGAGCTAGAAATGAAAGATAGAATGCACCTGCTTGAAGAGGAGATTAAAATGAGCCGAGTTCAAAGCATTGCCAATACTGAAGGCTTTCATTAAAGATAGACAGCGAGGTTACCGTGCTGACTGGGGTGATGGAAATCCTATACTGACTGAGAAGCCAACACAAAAGGGCATGCACTTATTAAGATTTCTCTGCCCTTGGTTTACCTCATCAGCTAAACCTAAAATTGAATGTAGGGGAAACAGAACACCTAGGGTACAGTCCGAGTAACCACTCAATGCACCAAACAAGGCATTTCAGCAGACATAGGAATTCTAAGGGCAAAATACTGAGAGCGTGTGCATGTCCCATTACAATTAATATATAAATTTCTTAGCCCTTACTTCCAAGGAAGATTAACTTAAATTGAAAAACTACAAAAAGGGACTAGTGGAGAACTGGAGTATCTATTTAATGAGAAGACTAGATGAGCCTGGCATCTTCATTTTAGCCAATTTCATTATTTACTCATAAATATGTTTAGGAGTAAATATCAAACTGAAAATAAACTATTTAAGTTAAAGTACATGTCTTGCACAGTACTAAGAGATATAAATTGATCTTGAAGAAATTTATACTTGGAATTTAGGGCAGAGGGGAAAGGAGATTTTTATACTGAAATGGATTATAGAGCTATGTGGAAGAATTCATGGTGGCTGAGAATTAAGCTTATTGTATGAGTAGTTGTGTCACCAGCTCATATACTCCAAACTTTTGAAAGGAGAATACACTGTATATTATACTATATACATGAATCTGGAACAAGAGCAGTTACCGTAGTTAACTTCAGCTGTGTGATGCATTGTGGGCACCTTCAGGGTTGAGCCCTCTGCCATGGTAAAAGGCAAGACCTGGGTACTGGCAAAGGAAAACTTCTTCAACCACGTGCTTTTGAAGTACATGGTGCTCACCACAGCAACCCGGCTGAGTGGTGATGCAGCTCCCTCTGAAGGCACACCATGCACGTCCCCATCTGCAAGGAGAGAGATGGAGAAAGAGACATGGGCTGTCCTACTCACACAGGACAGGTCTGTGTGAGGAAATAAAGGAAACCAGGCCTGCCCACCAGCCCAGACAGCAAGAAGCATAGTACATTTTGGTAGGTGAAACTCCTCAGGGTTGCCTGATGGTCCATATGGGAGCTCAAATTTATCAATGCTGAAGGCCAATGCCATGCCAAGATCATGCTGCTCCCTGCACAGTGCAAATAGAATGAAGGCAGCCCAATGTCTTGGTCCTAACTGTTTTTCTCACTTAACAATTCCAGTGCATATTTTGCTGTCTCTCATCTTTAGATCCAGAAATTCCTAATGTGATCAACCTATGATTACAGACCACCTGATGAGGTAACTAAGTCACATGTAACACATGTCCTAATTCTACCCCTCTCTAATTTAATCAACAGTCCACCTCAACCTGTTTTGAGCATCTCAAAGGTTCTCAAAGGTGTGATTCACTTTTAATTTATTAATACAGCTCTCTGAAAGGAGGCTGTAGTGAGCTGAGGGTCAGCCTCCTCTCCCAGGTAATACTGATAGGACAAGAGGGAATGGCCTTAAGTTGTATTAGTGGGGGTTCAGGTTGTATATTATGAAAAATTTCTTCTTAGAATGAGTGGTGATGAACTGGCACAGGCTGCCCAAGGAGGAGGGTGAGTCACCATGAATCACCATCCCTGGAGGTGTTCAAGAAAAGAGTGGATATGGCACTGGGGAACATATGGTCAGTGGGGATGGGTTGGTGGTTGGGCTAGATTTTAGTGGTCTTTCCCAACTTTTAATAGTTCTATGATTCTATAATAGTCATGTGAGTACTACAACACAGATTCCCATTTTAGTGTCTGCTTCTAGAGCAACATTTTCCTATTGCAAAATTGGGTCAGTTATTACAGCTCATTTAAGAAGGATAGATTTTTTTTTTCTTTTATAGTAGCAGTTTTAATGAGTGTGTTTAACATCACATTACATATTAATGCCCAAATTAACACTCACATAATTTAAGCTGATGGGCAGATTGGAGATTTATTTGGCCTACTGCTTCAAAGGACTTGTTTTTCTTAATTATTTTTTCATTTACATACATTTAATTTCCCTACCCTTCTGCTCCTCATTGAAACTGAGAGCACTGAAAAGGATTCCCATTTTTAAAAGTTAGAGGAATAAGGCCAAAGAGCTGATGGCTTGATATTGCAAGCTTACAGTCACAGATTCAGACTTATTCTGGCTCTTTCCTCCCATTAGAAATTAGCAGCATCACGAGAATTAGATTTCCTGGCTGTTTGTCTTGGTTTGAACAAGGTGGAGTGGCAAAAATCTTTATTCTTGGTTCTTGCATGTTCTTGCGTTATTCTTATTTTACATTTTATTCACATGCAATCATTCTTGTGGGTTGCTACACTACCTGTGAGGTTACTGGTGATCCACCCCTGTATTTGGGCTGCAGTTTGGTTGGGGTTGGTGAAGTCAGCTTGCTGCAGGCTGCTGTTGGCCCAGCGTGTGGCACGTGCAGCAAAGCGGGGCGAGAGCTGCACACCAGTGTGCACAAAGAGGGAGCATGCCAGCTGGGCCACGGCACCCTGCCCAGAGTCAGCTGCTCCTTCGTACACCTCGTGCAACATATCCTGCACATCTTGATCTGCCAAGGGAGAGAGAAGGAATAACTGCAATTATTATGTTGACGCATCATATCTCAGTGGCTCTCAGCTCTACTGCTGGCACCACTGTCCTCTGAAAGTTAAAGAACTACCACAACTGAAGCAACCTTGACATGACTGTGTATTCCTGCAAAGCACAATAACACATTGGGCATAGAAACTGCTCTCTGAGCTACTGTAGAAATCACTCTAGTGCAGTCAAGTGGTTGATCACACCTTTATGTATGTGAATATACCTCTCAAGGATCATAAGGATGTCATTCATTTGGGGCACTCTCTAAGTTCTCACTTGTGAGTCTGAGCACCTCCAGCAATGACTGGCTGAGCTGTTGATGGTACAGTACTGATACACATCTCTTTTTCACGTCATCACTGGTGCCACCCATCCCAGGAAGAGTATCTCCCTGATTGCTCCAGCTCTGTCTGCTACCGTTGACCCTTTAGTTTTGAAGGACAGTATCCCAAACTGATCCTATATTGTATATAAGGCCTGGCAATGGTAAATAAAGTTGATAGGTTTCTTGATGTGTGTTAAAAGTAACTCTTCTTATACAAACCACAGTAATTTCTATTCTTTCTAGAATACAAATATATTTCTCATTCAGTAATTTTCTTTAAATTTTAATTTCTATGAGCTCTCTGATCCTTTTATAAAGAAGTGCTTGTTAGTTCATATTTCCTTGACTTGAACAGTTGATTGCTCCTTCTAAATGTAGAATTTTGCATTATCCTGATTGAATTATGTCCTGTTCACTTCACACACTTCTCTGATTCGCTAAGATCCTTTTAAATTTTATTCTGGCCTTCAAAAATACTTGTAGAAACTACAAACATTCAATAATTCAATAATGTAGTCTCTAACGGATTGACCAAACTTCTAATGAAAACAGTAGACTAGTGCTCCAGTCTCCAGTTCCAAGGAAATCGTGATGGGGGTTGCTGTGACGGATACAAGGTTATGTTGTAGGCCATGCAGGGATGAGTCTTCCAAACTTGAGAGGATCTTGTGTTTCTAGAATCACAGAGTTTCTAACAGGCTTCCCCAGGGGGTGATTTAACAATAGTTTTTGCCTGTCATTCATTTGCTCACTCTAATAGTTTGTGATGAGACAATTCATTCCAAAGTGACTGCCTGAGGCTCAGCACTTGCACCCAGTCTGAGTAATGTTGATGGTTTTCGTGTGTCCTCAGACTTCCCAAGTGTGTGGGTCAGCCCCTTTCCTATAGCTCTTGGAGGAAATTTTCCTACATCCACCCAATAACATCCTTTTGAGTTTTCTACTTTCTCATAAGAGGCTTCTTTCAGGTTCTTCTTCCTATAAATAAGCTTGCCTCAAGGAGTAGAGCTCTGCTGTCCTTCAGCAAGTCACCACTGCATCTTGTCTCTGTGGGAGGATCTTTCTGATTTCCTTAGGTGGAAAGTCACCACATGTCTTAATCTCCGTGTGAAAGCTCAGCAATTCTCTATCATGTACAAATTATTGCCCACAACTTCAGGGAGAAAAGTATTGTGCCCCATGCTTCTTCAGAGCACTGCAGTCAGCTCCAGTGCTCCTCTGCCTTGGCAGAACACCTGGGGAACTCGGGGCAGCTCCCAGACTACCCAGGGTGGGCATGACTGGTCTCACAGTCCTGGTTGGAAATACTATTTTTGACACCAGGGAGACTATTGTTGAAGGAAGGAAGCCCTCAGATTCCCATAGGCAGCACCAAGGGAAGGCAGATTTGGACATGAGTGATTTGTGGCAAGTAACCCAGGGAGGATTTTGGTGGTCTGAATCCATCTTGCCTTCATTGACCTGTCCCAGGCTGAGCATCAAGCTAAAGGTAAGGTTGTTATGAGACTCCAGTTCCTAGCCAGGCCCCTCACCTCATTGGGAGACTTCTACTGCACTGGTTCAGATTTTTGCTGAGGTAAAGGAAAAGTTTCCTATCTTCCTATTTCTACCACCCAAGAATCCAGTGTGTGTTTTCTAGCCTAGCAGTGCTCTTCTAATAACCTGTAGGGAGACTAATCACCTCTATGAAGATCACTATTAAAACTTAGATCTATTACTCATGAAGGGATAAAATATTGAACTCCTTGAATAGATGTCAAGAAAACTCACACAGTCTGAGGTGTAAAGTGCTTTTCTTGTGTGTTTTGCATTAGTGTGGGAGCATTTGGCAAGCTCTCTGGAGGACGGAGAAATCAAAGATGGTAAATTGGAAGCAGATGTTTAATGTGAGGTGTGGTATCCTGAGCTTGGAATTTCAGTCATATCAAAGCACTTAGCTAACCAAAGTCCTGAATTCTTACTCAGAGAGCAGCTCAAAATTGCTTTTACATTCTCTACCATGGATAAAATAAAACAACAAGGAGAAAACATTTTAAAGTATACTATTTTGCCTGATTTTTTTAGAGACATCTCTTTGAACACCGCTTTTCTTAGTGTTAGAATAAAGGTGAACAAATCTTCCAAATGTTAAAAGAAGATTATGGGTGCATTTAAGAGCCGATTCTCTGTGAACAGTGAATGAACCATCAATGTTTTCATTGTTTTTAGCCTGCCAAGATTTTAACCACATCCTTCATTATTGTGAAAGAAGGACCAAGTAAAGCACAAATGAAAATATCTAGTGGAAAAACAGAATATATATGCAGTTTGTTTTTACTCATCTGAAATTTGGGCTAAGTAATTTATTAGATGAAAACCATTCAAGGATATGATTTCTTTCTCCCCCACAATAAATGTGTTATCATGACTAATAACAATAGGTCCCATTCTACTTTTTTCTCACATAAATACATTAATGTTACTAAAAGCCTCAACGAACATGGTTTATGCCATAAGCTAAAGTAGAGGGAAATTAAAGTAGAGATAAAATGTTATTGGTATTCTGTTACACTTGAGAAGAAGTAGGACAGTGCAAAAGAGCCACCAAGTCATTAATAACACCTATACTTCCTTAGTTATGTCTTGTGTGGAGATCTGTGCCTAAATTTCAATGTGCAATATTCTCTCTAATTTAACATTCTTTCCTTCTTAGTAATTGAATTATTATATAACAAAAACTGTGGCAATTGCTGAATTGGTAAAATCCTTGTCTGAAATAATGCTGTTTAAAATTACCTTTCTGAATTTACTGAAAGTCTATCAACCAGAATTGGTTTGTACTGCTGTATCTGTCTTGAATATCAATGATATAGGAAATGGCATTGATGACTAAAGTAGGTTACAGCACAGGACAGTGAATTACTGTAGGTTTTATCTTTAATCTTCATATACTGAAAGTAAACTTTATGCTGAGAAATAATAGTGTTATCTCTGTACGTAAGTCTTGAATATAAGCTGCAAATTTTGAAGATGAGGAGCCATCTATTTAGAAACATTGTGCCCATAATGTAAAACAGTTTTTGATATGTGGTATGAAATAGTAGGATAATCCACAATTAAAATGAAAACAGCATCCTTAAATTCATCTGATTCATACTGGATTCTACGATATCTGCCATTTCCATCTCTCTTCCCAGAGAGCCTTTTATTTTAGCTTGCTTTCATGGAAAGATGTAATTGCACCATCACCTGTCCATACAACTCATTTCCTGCAAATCCCCTGCTAAATTTTCTGCTAAGTATCACTAGAATAAGTCTTAAAGATAATTCAGTTTCTCAATTTGAGATTAGGATAGGAGACAAAGTGACTGTCATCTTCTTGCAGAGCACACGGTGGAGGTCAGGTCACAATGGACACCATGAAGCCCAGGGAAACAAAGATAGTTCTTCTGTTCATGGAAGTACCTTCTCTAGGAGTAGCTGCACTTCAGTAAAACAGTAAGCAGTACTTGAAAAGAAGGAAAAATAATGTGTGTGTCTCCTACTGTACATCCTTTGTCCAGCTGACCCCAGCCTATAAAATCTGGAGAAAACACTTCCAAATTATATTTTTGCAGTGAGACAGAAACAAGTAGTTTATTAGACATGTACAATTGTCATCTCCTTAGTAAGGCTTTCCTGCAAAACATAGGTAAATAAGTATTTTTTTTAATGGAGTACATTACCGTGAATGTTGTATCCTAGGGCATTCTGCAGCTCTGTGAAGGTATTTCCCTGAGCTCCAAACTGTAGCATCTCCAAAGAAATGGCCACACTTACAGGGGAAATGACCAGGTTGGTTCTGTTCTCTGCTTCAGAGGCATGGCGGTAGAGATTGATTGCAAATTCAATCTTCAGGTCCTTCAGCTCATCATAGGAGATGCAGTTGCCCTTGGTTAAGCACTGAGTGAGGATGAGTGCAAAGAAGACAGTGGGCAACATGAAAGCGTGCTGGGAACGCACTCCACCAGATAATCATACCTGCAATTAATAACAGAGGTACTTAGACAATTAGTGATAGCTGGTAGAGCATCTGCCCATACCTAGTCAGTAGATGTTGCCATTGAAAGATAAGGTATAGGGACTCACACTGACTGTTGGCTAACAAAAATCAAGCTCTTCCACGATGCTGTACCCTATAGGATGGTTGGTCAGTACAGCACATGGAGACACAGTGCTCCTCTATTAATAAAACAGTGACCTGCACTGTGAAGGGACACCTCAGTGAAAGCTCTGTGCTCTCCACGCTGCCGAGCACCCCCAGCTCCTTTCCATCCCAGCAGATAGGGGTCAATTCCAGCACTCCTAGTAGGCAGCCCACCCCTCATGAGGTGCAGGTGTCCAGCTGCAAGCTCCAGCCTGAAGGTTCCATCCTCATTTGCAAAAGGCTGCCTGCAAATTTCCCACCCGCATATTCCTCCTATGCATGGAATAAAAGGTTGCATTTGCGAAAGGCTTTAGTGCAGCAGAAAATCACTGCTTTGGAATTTTATGGGAAGTCAAGAATTTGTCAACGTTATATTAAGAGACACTCAGATTTGTATTTAAAAGAAAAATGCTAAAACGACAAAACGGCTCTTTTTCTTTTTGCAGGATTTTGCCTCTGAACAATGTATGCAAATACATTTAAAAAAATACTACACCTTCTTTCACTTGAGGATTTCCTACAAATCTTTCTCCATGCCCTTTGCTCTAGAGAGCACCTCTAATTCTTTGCATTTACTCACAGTTAGCTCTGTTAAATTGTCTTGCCTTTCTGAGTCCTTCTGGGTGTCTGAATTGAAGCTGTCTATGTACGCCTTGTCTCCTTCTTTAATAGGTAGTGGAGTAAAGACTAAGTCATGAGACTGCATTTAAAGGGATAGTCAGTGATCAGAGTCTCTGTCGGCGATGTCTGTACCACTCTGTCCAAATTCCTGTAGGCTACAAGCTCTATAGAGAGCCAGGCAAAGCAGCATGCCACGGACCAGCAAATCCAAGGCAAGGAACAAAAAGGTACACATGGAGATAGAGCCAGCAACTGCCCCAGCCCCATGAGACTTGTGACCTGCTGGTACCAACCAAAGCATCTCCTATCTCTCTTCCCACCCCCTCCTGCTTTTATATGAATTCCATTGATTCCTCTGCCACAAAGGGAAAGAGAAAGGGCTCTCTGTGTACCAGGCACGTAGCTACTTTTTTGCCCCTATTTTGAAATCTTAATCAGAAATCCCATTAAAATGTCTTTATTTGCCTCCCCCCCCCCTTTTTTTTTTAATGCCATCCCAAATAGGAAGAATTTCATTCACTCTTTAGTTTCCAGGGGGAGAGAAACAGCAAAGCAGTGGCTTGAAGGAGAGGAAGTTCTCCACTTCACTTCACTTCACTTCACTTCACTTCACTTCACTTCACTTCACTTCACTTCACTTCACTTCACTTCACTTCACTTCACTTCACTTCACTTCACTTCTTCCCAGTGCAGTGACGGAGCAGTGGCACAGCTGCACAGAGAGGTGGTGGAGTCTCCTTCTCTGGAGACGTTCCAGACCCGCCTGGACGCCTACCTGTGCAACCTGGGCTAGGGAGCTGCTTTGGCAGGGGGTTGGACTCCGTGACCTCTGGAGGTCCCTTCCAACCCCTACAGTTCTGTGACTCTGTGAAATGTGGAAGATGGAGGTTGCTTTGAAATGAACCAGAAGCAGAAGAGCCAGCAAAAATGAAGCCAATGTTACAGCTCAGATTTGCGGTAGGTATCTATGGGACATATAACTGGAAGTTGGGCCAAGTATAAATATTGTGTAATACAGCATCATTTCTGTGGAAAGCAGAAAAAAATACATTCTGGCTTATCACAGAGGGATCTCCAAAATTGGGGTGCATTCGTTTCAAAGTTTTCGTCCCCCCCACCTGAATTAGAAAGGAAATCCATGTAGAAACCTGGTCAGCAGAAGGGATGTTAATAAACAATAAGAGAGGACCTAAGAAAACTGAAAATAAATCAATGTCATTCAAAGAAAGTGTGGGGAATAACAAATGTTCTTTAACTATAATTAATGAGAAAGAAAAACTATTAGAATACAATTAGAGGCAAAGAAGGCAGCAGAGTAAGAAAGTAAAGTCATCAAAACTAGCTGTGGCCAAAAAACAAGCAACCACATACTGGGGGGAGGATATGAATATTTATTGTGATGGAGGGTAGATCCGAAGATCTTATGCCCCTTTGATTTAGCAACCTAAGTTTTGAGTTTCACTTTCCCAAACAGGGACCAAAATTCTAAACTGGGTGTTCAAGGAGAATATGGTGCCCTAAGGGGGTGGTCAGAAAACTGCTTGTAATCCTGGAAGCCAGGCCCCGAGCTGCTTATCTGAGGGTGGTTTAGGGGGCACAACTCAGGGGCTGTGAACCAATCAGGACAATTACAGTCATTTCACATCAAAAAGTAAGTGTCTTGGATCTGCAGAGGTAGTGGGATTGGGCCACAGTGGAAAAAGGGTTTCTGGTTGGTTGTTATTTTTAACAGCTTTTTAGGGAATTTAAACTTGTGTCCTAGCTTAGGACTCCTTCTCTGAGTCTTCACCTGGATAAGAATCACAAGGTCCTGAGGAAACTATTGATAAATTTTGTCTTTGAAAAAATGGAAAAGCTTATTTTTAAGAAATTAATTGATTAGTCCCTTCTCTTCAGGGACAGAAAGAGGAAAAGAAGCTTGTTTTGAGAGATGCTTCTTGATATTGAGATGACTGAAGCTGCCCTCTGAGGGCAATGAGGAAAGGTACAGAATGGAGGTGTTTGGAGAATATGAGACATGGTGGTGCTTGAGTGGCAATCTGGAACATGCATACTGTGGGTGAGGGAGATGCCTTTGTGATCCTTTTCTACCAGTCACTTCTCCTACAATATTGGAGTTTTCTCTGGTGTGATAGGGGCAGCAGTTCTGCTTTTAGGCTGTGGTCAGCTTGGACTCCTGCTGCACTGACTTTACATAGCAATTCAGGGCGGAATATAGCCCACAGACTCTTCAGAACCCTCTCATTTGCTTTCCTGCAGCAGATTGGTCTCCAGCCATCTTCCTTTCACTCCAGCACAACCCGGGTATCAGCAGAATTACTGTATTTTACCCCCTTTGTAAATGAGAATAGGATTTAGCCTTTTATCAGTGCCATTTTTTGTGCTTGCACTCTTTAAAATATATAACCCTTGGGAAATTATACTGAATACAAACCAGCTTGCCTCCTGCTTACATCTCTGATGCACTAGAGAGCTCTCACTGCAAGATACACTCACATTTGCTCAATTAGGAGGAAGGTTGTGCTGAATTTCAGGATAATTTGCATCATCATTTCAGAATAGCCACCTGCAGGGAGGTGGCTAGCTGCAGAGACTCAAAACACCTAGTTGAGAAAGTTCAGGTAATTTGCTTATGCTATCCACATGCCTCCTGCACAGCTCCCCTGTTGGGGCATGAAGACAAAATCTGTTTTTTTCAAAGGATGACCACTGCAGAGGTTCTCCTTCAGAGGAGAAGCTCAGCACAACAAAGTGTGTTTTCAGTTTCTGTATCTCTTCTGCTGTGAGTAGAATAGGAGAACAGTGATTTTATAGCACAATGTTGAGATTTGGAGTTTTCTTCCCTGTGAGATGCCCAAGAGCTCATGAGTGCTCTGTGGGGTGTTAGGGTTGATGGGCTAGCATTGTAAGACTGGTGCTGGAGGACTGTGGGGGATCCAGGCTTTGTCACGGGTGCTCTTGGGATGAGTGCTGTAATAAAAGAGCCTGGAACAATACCCAGGGGTCATTCTGGTGACAGGTAGTGGGACCAGCCCCAAACTGAGCTAGATAGTAAGCTAGGAAGAGGTGTGAGCTCTCAGAGGTGCAATTGTGTGGTCTTCTTATTTAGGTGGCAGATTGGGTATTTCTGGTGTGCTATGTGTTGTGTTCTGCAATAGGCAGAATGGTGCCTTTCCTTGGTGGAAAGCAAAGCAAACAAACGTTCTCCTTTCTCTGAAAGGTGTTAACATCATAGCATAAGTGTTCCTCAAGCATAAGTGCAGACTGACTAAGAGTCCAAATCCAAGTCCAGCCTGATGGTGATCATTCTCATTATATGGTTTTCAGTAGACAGAATTCAAAAAGACTTCAAAATTACAAGGACAAGATCACCTTTTTAGGTTGCAGAAGCATACTTGAATTAAAAGATAAACGGATTGAGAAGAGTTAAGATTCTGTACCTTACTGTAATCTGAGTAGTTATCCCATGTGAGTCTCATGAGGAAGATAGTTTAAGAAGCTCAGTCTGGGAAAAGCAATGCATGAGCTTCGAAGAGATAATCTCAGCAGTTCAGCATCCTGCTTTATATACATTTCCTGCAGTGTTATGGGAGGACCTTAGCAGTAGAGCCTGCTCCATGTTAACTCTTAGTACAGTATCATAGAATTGCACTTGGGTTGGAAGACTCAAGACCACCCATTTCTAACCACACAACTTGGTGTCATCCACAAACTTGCTGAGAATATGCTTGATCCTGCTGCCTATGACATTGATAAAGCACTGAAGAGCACCAGTCCCAAGATGGACCCCTGGGGGACACCACTTATATCTGGCCTCCTACCTGGACATAGAGACATAGATCACAACCCTCCTTCTGTGACCATATAAGAGTCTTATGGCCCTTCTTGAGTGGCCAGCTGACCTGTGATGGCTGTGGTCAGAGATAGCCCCTATGCTGTCTGCAGGAGCTCAGAGGTGCTGCATCACCATGTTCATAATTTACTTGCCAGTCTGTAAAGTGTCACCTCTGCTCTGAACAGCTGTCCTTTTGGTATCTATTTACTTAGAGGGAGATAGTTCCAGCATCAGGTAGAAACTCACACTCAGACAAGACAAGCCATTGAGAGACAAGCAGGGCTGGGGAGCAACATGGTGGCACATTTTTCTCCCAGCTGGCTATATGAGCTGACAACTTAAATATATTTGCTGTTGACAGGGAATATAAAGTGTAAAAGCTGATTTTAATTCAGATACCCCCCCAAGTGCTTATCTAACTGACTATTACAGTCTCCTACAATTCCAAATAAACGATGCCAAGTAAATGACACTGGAAGTGGTCTTCATATGTGCATACTGCCAATGCAGTTTCTGCTGCTGATTTTGCTGAGATGACAGGGAACAAAACAGAAGATGTTTATCAAATTACAGAGCTGACTTCTCATAAGAATCCCAGAAAGAAGGATTTGACTGAGTGAGCAAGAGAGAGATGGTATCAGATGGAAATCTCCACAGCGAATGAAGTGGAAAAATATTATTTTCATGGCAGTTCTTCACTGACCGATTCATTATCTGAGGTTATGCCTCTCATGTGGCCTGAACCACCCAGGTGTACCCAGGCTGAATGATCCATTGCCAAACTGAGCCAGAGCAGACATATTCTGTTACTTTCTAGAGGAGTTTTACACGTGGAGATCAGTGATTTTTCACCAGAGAGTGCCCCACACGTTTGATCCAATCCACAGATGATGATCCTGTACATCCAGTACTTCTCGAGACCCTCTTGGCCCCCTCTCTTTTCTAAGTAGACATCTATATTCCTGGTGTGGCCATGGCAGCACTGAAGAGCAGCACTGTGGGTACATGCTGCAACCATCGAGGGCCAGGTCCAGGCCTGCTCCACTGGGTATTGGTAGCAGCAGCAAAGAGTCCTTCCAGTACTAGCCAGCTCCTCCTAGAAAAACTGTGATGGTTCAGCTCAGCCATGACAGGTGAAGGAAGAAGGGTGGGCAGTGGGTGCTTCCCTTTTGCAGGGCAAAACAAAACCTTTATTCTTTGGGAGCTGATCCATTCTTGCAGCTTACACCTGACATAGGTAGTAATCCCTTTTGGTGACATCATAGGTATTGCCACAGTGGCCAAGGTGATGTCACAGAGAGAAGCTTATGACTCTAAATGGGGAATAAGTAAGTCACAAGAACAGGCGACCTCAAAAGGAGCTAATGTCCCGTTATTATATAAATGTCCCATATATAAACACATCAGTAGCAAAAAAACCCCAAAAACAAACAAACAAACAAACAAAAAAAAAACAAGGAAAAAGTAACCAACAATCTGTCAGTGTGTATGGAGAAGTAAACTCACCATACTCCCATGTAGGTCCTTTATTGGTAAGTCCTATTTCTAAAAAACATTCTACTATTTTCATCCAAGTAGTTGCTCTGTTATCTTAACCAATCCTAAGATCCTTTCTCGTTTGAAATATCTGCTACATTAAAAAAGAGGAAATCACAAAGGATCTCCATATTTCAATATGCCACTAAAGAATTACATGCTTAGAAGTAACTAAGTGTTTGAACAAATTGGAATCTATATTTTGTTGTCAGGAATCCATGAAGTAATTTTACATTAGAGAGGAAAAGTCTTTTCTGCAAACCTAAGCTCCATGGGAGTATTATAGACAGAGTGTAAATGCAAAGCTATCTAATTATTAGCTGTTGTATTTTTATGATAAATAGGAATGAATAAAATAGAAAACTAGGTACTGCTGTATCCCAGTTACACAAGTTATACTTCATAAGCTGAAGATTAAAGGAATGTTCATAGTCTTGAATGTGATTTTTTTTCCCCTGTAGATGCCTCCCTTTGTGCTCATTATTCTGTGACCAAACATCTGCTACATTTCCCCTGAAAATATTTAAACTGGATTTTCTAGCTTGATAGAATGCATGTTTAAACGCTTCTTGGGGTAAATAATTTTGCACACTTCCAAGCACAAGGTCTGAATCTTCACTTGGTTTCCACATTATGCAAGTAGACATTCAAGGCACTTAATACTTTCTAACCTCTAGTGCCCTTTTTACACAGAGACAGGCAGTCAGCGGGGATTAACCTGATCCTAATTAACCACTAACTCTTCTGATATTTGGTCAGTGCACAGTAGCGTGCTGCCAGGTACGCAGAGGTAAATTGATCTGGATTATCTGCTGGTGCATGTGCTTCTCAGGGGGAGGTCTAGCACCGGCCCTGGGAGTGAGTTACAGGCAGATACGGCTTTAAGCACAGAGCCTAGAGGCTGCTGCATAAACCTGGAAGGGCGGGGAGAGGGGAAAGCATGAACTGGAGGGTCTCTTCCAAACAGCTTTCTACCAAGGTTTCTATTTTATAGAAATTTACCACTCTGACATTGCTACAGGGCAGAAACTGAAAAGGCATAGAAATCCAAAAAGAACTGTGTCTTCTTCCTCTTTTTTTTGTCCATAGAGGAACATGACTTTGTGAATGTAAGACCTCCCTCTTTTTCTTTCCCATGTGCAAGCACCATTTCTTACGGAGCCCTGGGAAGGCAGGAACAAGGATTTGTCTTTCACTGCATGCTGCCTACTGTGGCTTCGATATTTTTTTGCAGTCCCTGGGGTGAACAGTTGAGTGCAACCTTCCTCATGGAGAGCACAGCACTGATGGCCTTCCCCAACCCCACATCAGCCTGTAAAGCAAAAGCAGCATGCTGCACAGTGAGTAAGGTGGGCAAGAGAAGACACTTGCACTGGAAGCTGCAAAAGCCTTGAACCGCTGTAGCAATAAGAGCCCTGATGAGGATGAGGAAGATTCTGCTCAAGGTATATGAGGAGATGCAAAGGAACACTGAGAAGCACCTGGACCACAGCAAAACACTGAGGCTGATACCTCCCTGGCATCCTGGTGCAACGTGAAAGCCCATAATGGCCTCCCTGGGGTCAGATCCTGTTTTCTCCTTGGGATCAGCCCGAGGTGTCCTGCAGCACTGAGCTGGTGGCAGGCAAAGTCTTTGGCTTGCTGCCCCATTGAATTGCAAAGATCAGCTTTTCTGGGCCTGTTTTTGAGACAGCTGAACAGCTGAAGGGACAGCCCTGAGCAGGGACAAGAAGTTGTGTTGGAGAAGAAGCAAAGTCAGCTTAGGGAATAGGAACAAGACTAAAGCAGGAGAGCCAGAAGTGGATCAGTAAGTACACTCTCACAATGGCATTGACATCCTCTTTCAAATGAAAATATCCTTTTGGTAGCTGAAGCCGAAAGTCAGTGTAGAAAAGAGCAACAAAGGGTTGATTTACAGCAAGGTGGAGGGGCTGCTCTTCCTCTTGGTTTCCAATTTAATGTGGTGTGGCTGGTTTGGCTACAAAATGGACCACTGCTTCCTGAAAGAGCAAATTACACCTGGTTATAAAACCTTGTTTCCCTGAGGACAGTTTTCTATGAAGAATGTATGCATGTATAGCAAACTTTTTTTTTTTTTCCAGCAAGAAAACAGCCCCTTCATAGGCCTGAGCAGATTTGTACCAACAGAAACCTCGGCCTGGCATTCAGTTCCTGAACAAAGCCATATCGCTGTTGTGAAAACTTTGTCCATTCCTTCCCAGTGGAGCACCCGAAGGTATCATTTCTCTCCTGGCATGACAGCTCCCATACCTTTCTGTTGCATCTGAGAGTTAGCTGTTAAGAACAAGCCCTGGGTTTTTCTCACTAGTAAGCACAGAAAATTTCTTCAGTTTTCAGGAAAGAGCTGAGGAAATTATCCTCCTGAGTCCCCTGCCAGCAGCAGGCCCGAGGCCATCAGTTTCTCCCCTGCCTGTCTGCACAGGCTGTGATGGCCCGGCTTTGTCGGGGGTTGTACAGCCTTCTTCTCTCCTATCTAGCACAAGTTGGGGCTTTGGGCAGTGTTTGGTCTCTGGCACCAGGATCTTATTCATAGGAGCAGCATTTCTCCCCTCACTGCAGAGTTAGGGCTGAAGCTTCTACATAGATCTCAGTCCCATGGGAAACAAACAAACAAAAAAGCACTGATTTGCACAGCATCATCCTACCCACCGGGATTGGAAAGCAATGCTGCACATCTCTGCCAAGCTTTGCCCGCTGTCTGCTGAGACAACAGAGAAAGCTGAATACACAAGTGGCAGAAAAAGCTTGTTATGGAGCCAAAATATGCCTTGCATGGTTTTAATGATGAATGTTAATGACTGCAAGAGGCAAGGCAGCTTGTCTGCAGGTTATTTGCAAACTCTCAGTCCCTCTGGACTGTTGCCTTTGTATTAGTGCCTCATTTGTGATGGTAGCATGGGACTTCTGGTTCACACCAAGGATGGATGATAGGATCACCTCTGGGCTCTGGGAAATGACTCTGAAACTGAATTGTTCTCTGTATTGCTGCAGATGCTCCTGCAGAGGAAAAAAGGGAAGAGGCAGCAAAGCAAAGGTCAGAGGTGAAAAATCTCACTGAAAAGGCATCTTGAAAAGAACGTTGCTGATCCCCAAGCAGCTAACAATTAAGCAAACTCACCAAGGAGCTTCAGTAGTAACCATGGCACCTCCAATTAATTGCCTGGGGTTCACCTTTGTTCAGACATCTCCAAATAGGAGATCTGAAAACCAGCTGGAGAATTAGATGAGTGTGTTTCCATATGAACAAGTGCTAGGTTCCAGCATGAAGTTGCTTGTCTTCTTTTCTTTCTTTTTAAAAATTTTCTCCTTATTTCTGAAGCATTCTTCCCTGAGCCACAGCAGTTCTTGGAGTTTAAGAGACTTAAAATAATACCAAATTTGGCAATAATTTTGGAAAGTAAGGGTGACGGAGCAGTGGCACAGCTGCACAGAGAGGTGGTGGAGTCTCCTTCTCTGGAGACGTTCCAGACCCGCCTGGACGCCTACCTGTGCAACCTGGGCTAGGGAGCTGCTTTGGCAGGGGGTTGGACTCCATGATCTCTGGAGGTCCCTTCCAACCCCTACAGCTCTGTGACTCTGTGAAAGCTGCCCTCTCCCATGTCAAGATGCAGCCTGCATTTTTTTCACTCGTTGTGACACAAGTTGAGTCTTGCAGAGTAGAGTTGGATTCAAGGTGAGATGACAAGGCTCTGCAATGCAGGCCTAGGTCTTAGAAAAAAACATATTTTCTCTTCCTTTAAACCAAAGTCTGATGGAATTTGTACAACACTATTGTTCTCTTTAGGTTTCTCTATTATATGCAGCTTGACATTTGGCCTAGGCTCAGTGTTGTTACTCCCAGTTTTTCTCTGTGGACACCAAGGAACCATGTGGTAGAGAGACGTTTGCAGCCATTCATATGGTATGTGCCATTAACTACAGGATATCTGCAGCATTACAGCTTAATCTCCGTATCTGGAGTTGTTCTCTATGCACTTTTGTCCTGAGATGCCTTTCACAACAGGACCTTAGCACTGCTATATATTCCCAGCCCCTGGTGTGTTCTGGAAGATGACATTCAACCACCAAACTATCTTGCTTCACCAGAAACTTTATTAGTAGTAGAAAAGCAAAAGTGCTAGAAAGCTAATTGCTCCTTCTGAAGGTCACTTTTTCAAGGATACAATGATGTGCTGATTTTGCTTGAGATGTGGCATAGCGCATATGCTCACTGCACGACTGTTGTAATTAAATATCAAACATTTATTTCTCAACGGGTTTTTTTCTTCTTTGCTTAATTTGTCTGTCTTGCTACTTTTTCTGTTAACAACTCTATTAATTAGAGAAAGTGTCAAAGGACCAGCTGATGAATGAATCATGAAATTAAGAAATGGCTGGTTTTAAGTGTTTTTTTCTTTTTTCTCCTTTTAGAGATATAACTGCTACATCTGTCTGGAAGCACACTTGTCAAATACAAGGACATTTAAAATTGCACTTCCTTGTAAAATAAGATTCTTCTTTACTTTGGTGTTTCAAGAAGGGAAAGAAAAAAAAGTATAGGGGAAAAATAGAGCAAGCAGTTGTCACGGTGTCAAAATTAATTATTTTGGATTGATCCATATACCTTGATCTTTATGACCCTCAAGAATTCTAAATACCTATCAGTCAATCATTTAAATTCCTCAGCTAAACCCCATACCTCATTAAAGAAAGAAATAAGTAAGGTATTGATATGCTTTTCTTTAGGCCTGTCACTCCGCAGTCTGAAAATACAGATGATGGCATCTAAAACTATTCTCAGGAGTTCCCTTTTTAAATAGCAAAAGAGCCTTTTGTCCCCCTAAGAATTCCGTCACATTCCCATTGGTGTCAGTTTCTTGCTGATCCCTCCTGGTACTGACTTCAACTTCCAGCTTCAGCAGCAGGGATGGAAGGAGGCCGGTGCAGCATGAGACATTGCATTCACTGCTGACTGCTGATGCCAACAAGCAACAGAAGATTGCTGTGTGTTGCGATGAGGTAAAGTAAAGAAAGGTTGGACCAGGCTCAGAGCAATGTGATCTATCTGTAAGTGTCCTGTAGGAGCTCCTCCTTCCCTGCCTCACTCCCTCCTCTGGGCTGCTCAAGCACGATGCTCTGGAGTTTTCCTGCTGAAACTTTATGCTTTTTTATGCTAGGCCTGTGAAGACTGTAGGGAGGCAGGATATCTACCAATGATTAGAGCTGAGAGGAGCTACTGGGTGCACGAGCCTTTTTCAGACAGTGGCTGTAGTACTGAACCAACCACTTCAGAAATTTGTAACTGCTGCTTAGGGAACTGGATCTGGGAGCTCCCCACATGAGTGCCTGCCTATACACCATGCTGCAGACGGATCATTAGCTTTCTCTGCGGCTCAAAGAATATCTGTTATCAACAGAGAAGTAACAGCCACTGCTGCCTGCTGCTTCCTTCCCAAGAGGATCCTAAACATGCCAAAAAGGGGCTCCAGTAGCAGTATTTCCATTCAGTTACAAAGCCATTGTTAGTTAGATCACAGAATGACAGAGCTGTAGGGGTTGGAAGGGACCTCCAGAGATCACGGAGTCCAACCCCCTGCCAAAGCAGCTCCCTAGCCCAGGTTGCACAGGTAGGCGTCCAGGTGGGTCTGGAACGTCTCCAGAGAAGCAAAAGATCATTACTAACTCCCACATACCTTTACTAAATTAAACAAAACCACATTTTACCGGGTTTTCAAAATGCCACAAACGCTCCCTCGAGAAAGAAGCTAGGATCTTGTAATTCTTTCTGGAATCCCCTGTATCAACTGTCTTTGCACTTCTTTGAGCCTAGACCACGGAGTTTTGGTGAGTCACAGTCATGTGCATTATAGGATGTGAGAATAGCATCATCTTTCTCTTCCCAAGCCATGCCCTCACAGCCAAAGTTCTGCTGTGCCATATCCAAACAATGCCAGTAGATTCATTTCACATACATCACACATTTCTACTGATGCATGAAAACAGGCTTTTGCTCTGACCTGTGTTTTCTTACAATAGATCATTTCTTCTCTGAGCATTCAACTTCTTAGGATGGTATAGTCAGTTTGTTCTCTTCTTTCAGCTTTTCACTTCCCTTCTTCTTTCTCTCTTCTGGACTGGACTGCTGCCAAATGAGAAGCTGAAATCAGAGGCAAATCAGAGCCAATTGTAAACCAAACTTGAATAGATTTTGCTGAAATTTATTTTTTTTTCCTTCAGCACTGTGTGCTGTGGTAACTTGAAGGGGAAAGGCATCGCACTTTCAGGGTGCTAGCATTTAAGCTTAGTCCCTGAGGCAGAGCTCATCTTCCTCAAGCCTCTCTTCCCCTTGCAGGTAAGACCTCACACGGTGTGGTGCCCCTCATCTGGAAGTGATGATGTGCCCTTGCCAATAGCTCTCCTACACTCACCACCCTTCCCTTCATCGTTCTGCTTACCTTCTTCCCTTCTATCTAGACCCAGGACCATGACACTCAAAGCTCAGTGTAGACACTGGGGCACATCAGCACCCTTTGCTTGGCTTCTCTCTAGTGCCCATGAGCACTAGATTTTTGGACTTCTGATGTACCTTGCAAGTCAGAAAGCCCCTGTGGCTGGATTTGGCATGCAGGTGACTTTTTATATGCATCTTCACCTGCCAGACCCTGTGCCTCACGGTGTTGACCCTGCTACATATACATACAGAGTGCATGGAGATGTACTATACCAAAGTCACAACACGTGCATTTCAGTTTTCTTGCAATCCTTACCTCTCAGGGGCAATGCCAGCACCTCCTGAGCTCTGGGATGGGCCGTGTCCCCTTGGTGAACACTAGGGGCCAAGACTGACACTGTCACATCAGGTACTGAACTCAGTGGAAACAGTGTGACTTCTTTCAGTGGTGATTCTCTATCTTCTACCTGAGTGTTTGCCCTGCATGAAATTCAAATTGCATGTGACATCTTCAGTGAAGCTTTTGAAGAAAATGATGGCTGTCTAATGGAAAAGCTGGTGTTCCGTCCCTGAGACTGCAATGTCCCTAAAGAGTTCTGGAAACGAGAAATAAGAAATAATGCCGGCTCTTATTCCTATCAGGTGTGGAGAATTCTTTTATCTAACCACTTCTAATTCACTTTTCCTTTTATGCTGATTTTTCTATAGCATTCTTTTCAGAATCTTACCCAGAATCTTCGCTCCTGTATTGAAGATTCCAGTCCCCTGTCTGTACTTCCCATCCATCCATGTCTCTTCTTTTTATTCATTCAAGTCTTTACATCATCACATATCATTTTCAGAAGATTTCACACTTCTGAAAGTCCATATGGTTGTCAAATTCTTTTCTGATGCCACTTGTTTATGGCTTCAAGATAGTCAACATGAATTCACACGTCTTTTCTTTTTTTTCCTTTTTTTTTCCCCCTCTTTGTCCCCACTCTCTTTTGTACACAACTCCAATGAGATTAATTCACTTCTCCAAACCATGCTGCCAAATTTAACACATCAGCAAAGGAAGCCTGGGGCAAAAAATCTGTTCAATCTTGCTATTCATTCATGTCAGACTACAAGCTAGCTGTCACTTCTGAGTGTCACCAGGTTTTCTTTGCACCATCTATTGGAATCCAAAAAAGGTGTGTGTTAGTGACCTGCTGTATCTATCAGACAACAAGTAGCCATGTGCAGAGGAGTGTGACTTGCTCCTCACGAGTGTTGTGAACTACAAAAGCACAGCTGTTAATTCACCAGAGTAGGAGGAATTACAGAACTGGTGCTATGTGTTGCATTCTTCAAGTGCACGGGTTCCTGGAGGCCCTGTCACGGAGAGCATTGCCCGGAGGAGCCGGCCGGCACTGGTGGCACCGCTGGGTGCTGGGGCCTGACAGGCAGCATTGTCTTGGCAGGACTTGGGTCATACTTAGCAGATTATCCTCGTACCAGGAGGGCTGAAATTTCCATCCAAGTAATAGAGGAATTTGTGACAGGCAGCTGGCTTACCGCCCCACGCTCCAGGGCTGGCTCACAGCAGATGCTTGGCTTGGTCCCAGTGCCGTGGCAGAGCCATTCAGGTCACCAAGTGATTCAGTGATGAGGCTCACCAGCTCTGGGAGTGAAGGAAGGGCAATGAATCAGGTCAGCTGGGTGGGAGCCTAGCACAACACCAAAATGCACTGCTGAGCTGGGCAGTAGTTGGCTGGAGCAAGGCTTGAGGTCTACTGCCCTTTGAAACAAGCGTCACCACTCACACATCGTGCTCCTTAGGGACACAGAGCATCCAATACACCTTGTGGGAGGGGACATGGCATTGCTTCTTGCTGCTGGGGGCACCATGCTGGGCCACCCGGTCCCCCATTGCAGGCCTTGGGGTTACCACCTGCTGGGACTGGCAGCTCCTTGCTTCATCGCTTGTGTTCAGGAGAGCCACGAGATGGCACTAGCAACTCTTGAAGGCTGGTGACTTTAAAGAAAAAAAAGCTAAAAAAAAGATTAGAAAATAGTATGCTGCATTGCTGTGATCCTCTTTGAATATGTGCAGGCAGTTCGTAGTCATCTCCCCACAGCTCCCTGGGTATTTCTCTTACTGACTGGTCAGCTTTGGCTGAACCCATCTGAGTCACCATTTCGCTGTGTATTAATGGTCAGCAGTTATTACTTATGATGGGCAAGTTAGATTAACAGCCTCCATCTACCAAACTAGTTTGAATTTTATGCCTCATATATTCAGGAGGAAATTAATTACAAAGGACAAGTGATCCCAAAGTGAGCCATGTTTAATTCAAAAGGCTGGGTCAAAGCAGAGGCTGAGTGCATATGTTCAGTTATGCATCTCTCTGTAAGACTCCATTCAGATGCCCTTTCTGTGGCCAGAAACAACACTGTCTGTCTGTAAGCGGTCAAATAAAAGTAGGCTGAATATTGACCTCCAGCTCCAAGGCCAGCCCAGCACTGCTGTGACCCACTGGTCACAGATACTGGTCAGCACCTGTCCTGGGTTCCCTCCTGGGCTGCTGCAGGGTATATATGACTGTAGGACACTGTTATTCCATTTTGCAGGAGAGGCTGCTGTCTGAGATAATGCAAGAAGTGTTTTCACAGTGTGACCCCAATGAGCTCTGTTTCATTACCTGTGGGATGCCAAAGGGCAAATGAGAAGACAGGAGGGTGCAAAGTCTGATCACAGAATGGTTGAAGAAGGAAGGGACATCTGCTCCAACCCCAGCTCCAGCAGGGACTCTCAGAGCAGGATGGCCAGACCCTATAGCCTTTTTGGGTCCTATCATCCCCTGATGGGACAGTGCTTGAAACAGAGGGGTCCAGTCTTGATGTAGCCTCTTAGTGGGAACAGTCGATGGTATGAAAGGCATCAGGTAACATCTTCAGGAAAGCAACTTGAGGAGGTTCAAAACAGCCAAAAATCAAGAAGTGATAATGGCAGTTCCTGAACTCTTGCCCTGACCCACTTCCATTTACCACTGTAGACATTTCCCACCACTGGAATGCCTTGACAAGAACATTCCTCATCTAGCAGCTGGATTCCTTCCTCAAGTGTACATGTGCAGGTGTTTCTTTCCAGTTATCTGAGCAACCTGATTCAGCTGTGGATATCCCTGTTCACTGCAGGGGAGTAGGACTAGATGACCTTCAAAAGTCCCTCCAACTCCAAGAATTCTATGATTCTATGGTCTCTCATTCTGCAAACAAGCATGAATATATTTTCACATAATGTACAAATTCAGTGCTGTTTGTTGCCATAAGCTGTTGTGGAAATCTGAGGGATGGCAAGAGATTCAGCAGGGAACTTGACAAATTCATAGCGGATAAATCCATTAGTAGCACAATAGCAGTTGGTCACACAGTGATCTGAACACAGGTTTAGCTCAGGAAGTATGGATTCTATGTAAATTCTTCAGTTTACACTGTGCTGAGTCCTGGATGCTGGAGAGGGATGCTCCGTCCTCAAAGGACACGGACACTGTTGAGAAAATTCATTATCAGAACAGAAATCATGTTGAGTCAGTTTGGGGAAGAGCAAACATGGTTTTATATGGGGAAATCACACCTCAAGTCTATTAGATACTTTGGAAGGCACCAGCAGCAATGTGTACAGCTCACAACCGCTTTGCAAGGCCTTTGCTCCTAATCTCTTGAAGAAACCAAGCTGCGATGGTTTAAGACATACACAATACCTGGCTCTGAACTGACTTTCACTACTTGGAAACTGAACCTCGGGACTACATAAAGTTTTATGAAAAGTAGCCCAGTGCTCAGCTGCTGTCAGTGAGACAAATCACATTTTACAAATTACTAGGAAAGTAATGGAAAATGGAATGGAAAACAACTTCAAACCCTTCTGTAAATCCACAGTGCACACATCTTCATATCTATGTGTGAGTATATCTAGAAGCACACAGCAGAACAGAAGAAAATACAGAGAGGTAAGAAGGATAAACAAAGCATGGAATGGTTTCCCAGGGGGACAGTACAATAGAAACCTATAAAAACATGGGTAATCTGGAAATGGTGAGAGAACAAGAGAAGGTTATTGAGTATCTCTCCCTGCAGCAAATCTAGGGTTTATCAAGTGGAGCTAACAACTGACAGGCTTAGGAAATGTCTCTTTCTGTAAATATGTAGTTAGGCAGTGGAACTTCCCTTCAGAGCATGCTACCAATAATAAATCAGAAAGTAATTGAAAGCAAAGGAGGAAAAACATTTACAGAAGTGCCATCCATGGTACCACAGGGTTTCCAGAGCCAGACACGTGGAACCAGAGTCATAGGACCATAGAACTGTTTGGGAAGGGACCTTGAGGACCATCTTGTTCCAATCCCAATGCTTTGGGCAGGGACATCTTCCTCTAGAAGATCAAAGCCCCATCCAATTTGGCCTTGAATACTTCCAGGGATGAAGTATACGTAGTTTCTCTGAGCAACCTGTTCCAGTATTTAACCACTCAAATTATTCCTATAGCCTTTTGGTATGCTCTAATGGTGAACAGGCTTGCCCACTGCAGCACTTACTACCTAGGCATGAAACTGCAGGCCTTAAAAAGCTTCTGAAGAGAATCAGAAGAGCTCATCTCCTTGCTGATAACAGCCATGGAAAACACCAATGTGGTGTTATCAGTATTCTGATTTTCTGTAGTTTAGATATCCAAGGTTTTTCTCTGCCTCCAAAAGCTGCACAACTGCAGCTGCCTTGGCTGGATACAGGTCCTTTAGGAAAGACTGGCAGATAGTGGATAGTGATGGGGTTTCTGCTAGAGGCAGTTGAGCAGTGCAAATGTATGCATATTTGCCAAGGAACAGAGGATGAAATAACTGAGAACTCAAAGAGTTGGGAGAAGCTAACAAAAGGGATATTGTTGTGGGCATTTCCTACAACTCACTCAACAAAGAAAAGACAGACAAAGCCTCTGAACAACTGGAAACTGGCTCAGACTGGACTAGAGCAGTTCCAGTTTTCTGTAACTGAAAAAAAACTGTCTACTGGATAATCTTCAGTCTTCACACATGAGCTCTTCACTTGCAAGATCTACTGTCAGGCCTTCCAGGCATCTGTGGCTAGTAGCAAAGTTTGAAGGAGAAAGGTACTCATCACACTAAGGAACAAGTGAGTCACATATTCAACGAGCTGGACATGTACAAGCCTGGATGGGTTACTTCAGACAGTGCTGAAGGAGCTGGTTGATGTCACTGTGACATTGCTCTACGTCAGTTACAAAAGACTGCAGTGACTGGTGAAGTCTCAGGTGGCTAGAAGAAAGACAATGTTGTAACTTCTAAGAAGGGGCCAGGAGAATCTGGGGAACAACAGGCTGATCAATCTTACATCAGTCTCCTGGAAGATCACCATGAAATCTTCCTCAGAGTCATTTCCAGGCACAGGATAAACAAGAAGGTGATTGAGAACAGCCAGAGAGAACATGGGATATTCTGAGTGCAGATGAAGAAATGATTCTTCACCATGAATGTGATTAAACACTGGCACGGGCTGCCCAGAAATGCTGCAAAATTGCCATCTTTGGAGGTTTCAAACATGACTGGATGAGGTCCTGAACAACCTGATCTGACTTTGAGACTAAAGATTTGAGTCTTCTTCCAACTTGGTCTATCTATGATTCTGTGGCTACAGCTTTGAGCAGATGCTTTGGACTAGACAAGCCCCAGAAGCCTCTGCCCACTCCTGATGTGATTCTGGAACTGCCATATATGTTAGACCAACGCCACAACACTAAACCATAAAACCAGAAAAACTAAACAAAGCCAATCCTATACAGCTTTCCATGTACAATGTAATGCTGGCATGCAGACAAATCTCACAAGAGGAATAAAGGAATATATACTAGATAACACCACATAGATGGAAATAACAAGATAATACTTAGGAAGATCAACGTACACAAAACAAACCAAGATGGGGTTTAAGCACACAGGATTAGCAATGTTTGTCACAGATCCTATTCCACCTTTCATCTTTACTGGAGCAAATGACCTACAATAATACAATGAGAAACAAACAATCTGGTCTGTAGAGGCCAAGATGAGTCTAACATAAAAGTATTTTTTCTGTGTTTTCTTTTTTTTTTTTTTTTTTTTTTTGCAATTATCCCATGACAGGCACTGGGGAGACTGTGTCACTGCATTCATTTTGAAGCCTCGTTAAATGTAGTCAGTGAGTCTGCAATACTCCATAAAATGAACACACACAAGGATAAACACAGATAACTTTTTGTCTCTATTTTATTTCAGAGAAATAACACGTTTAAGGGTGAAAAGGAGAGAAAGTCCAGGTATAAAGTTTGTAAAAGCAAAGAGACCAGCATGAACAAGCAGGTGTTATAAAAGGAGGAAAATGAGTGTTCAACCGTCTCTGAAGATCTGGGTTCAGGATCAGGGAAGGAACTCCACAAAGGAGGGATCTCCAGCAAGAGATCCTGCCTCAGTGGCAGTCAGCCCTTAAATGAGGCCAGGCTCCACCCCTTCTGGTCACACAGGTGAATCGCCTTCACCTGCTCCCAGGGCTGACCAGATCTTTCCTTCAGGTGCTCATTCAGTGGATCAGGCTGTGACCAGCAGTTCCCATACAACAGAGAAAACCTGTAGTTCTCAATGACATTATTCATAATTTAACTAAAACAAAATGATACATAGGTGAATACCATAAAACCCTTGCATATTTAGCTTTCTGATGAGAAAGTCCCTTCTTAAATAATGGAAAGAGAATGAATACCACCTTCAGGGAAACACTCTTCAATTTCTGGCTTTCTCAGTTACAAACAAAATGTTTTATGTACACTATCTCCGCTTTTTTTTTTTTTCTTTTTCCCTATCAATAAAACACTCAGTTATTTCAGAATTTGTACAAGCACCAGGAATGTAAACAGTGAAAACTTTCATTTCTAGTTAAGTATCAGTAAACAGAACATAAACACTTGGAGACAGAATCAACAGACTTACCATAAATTCAGTCTATGGAAGTTCATTTGGCTTTCTTCCTGTTAAGATTAACAGGATAAAATCTGTAGGTCAGGTGACTGGGGAGCTCCAGGTTAAGGGCATACATGCACCTCACAACTGTCACTTGAGCAACCCTATTCTTGCTTGTAGACCTGTGTGGAGTCAGGAGATGGCCCCAGAAATGCTGAAAACCTTCCTGCAGAGCTGAAAGGCATTTCAAAGCCTACTTTTCATTAGATAACCCTATCAGCTTTTGTCAAGAGGTTGGATGTTGGCCTGATTCTGACTATAGAGCAGGTAAACACATGCATATCATGGCAAATCTTTCACTGGGGCTACTTCTGGTCCCAGACATTTCTTAACAGAATGGTTTACCAAAAAGTGCAGTGAACCTAAACAGCTGTGAGGACAGGTGAAGGCTGGTCATCTCCTATGCTTTTACAGCCTCAACAGAATTTCCCGTTTAAACATCATATTTAGCACAAAAGACCATCCTACCTCTGGTATGCACTATGATTGCATCTCACAAAGAGGAGACTTGCACTTAAGCCTAATGCCTTTTTCTATGTGGAGAAAGTGACAGCAAAAGGAAAAAGTCTTGGGGAGTGACATCCTGGCTTTGACAACCCCTCCGGCCTCATCTGGATTTGAGGAACAAGTATAAAGGAATTCCCTCTCTTCCCCTATAAACATGTACTCAATTTCCTTCAGACTTCTTTCCACAATTGTTTGCACTAAATGCATTTACTGAACTAATTACAATGGGCCAGGAGATCTGTTCCAAATTTCACAGCTATCGTTTAGACTATGTGTGCAATAATTTGTTTGTTTATTTAAATCAACAATTCACAGTGAGACTCCCTAGCAATAAAACAAACATTTTTCTTCACAAATGCATTTATATTCAGTGCCATCATGGTGAGCCTTCAGTGTCTGCATATTTGTATAGAGTTCATGCAGCATTTAACATACACCTTTTAAGACAGCCATTTTCTTACTGGCTAGACCAAAGCTGCAACCGTTGCCACTTCCATCTGGCACATAAGTAAGTTTTCAGAATCTGCATAATGTACTCTATAAATCTGACTCGGAATGAATCAAGGAATGAATCACAGAATGGTTTGGGTTGGATAGGACCCCAAGGATCATCAAGTTCTAACCCCTTGCCACAGGCAGGGCCACCAACCTCCAGGTCTGGTAGTAGACCAGGATGCCCAGGGCCCCATCCAATCTGGTCTTGAACACCTCCAGGGGCAGAACATCCATGGCCCCTCTGGGCAGTCTGCTCCAGCATCTCCCCACTCTGTAAAGAACTTTGCCCTGACATCCAATCTAAACCTTCCCTCCTTGAGCTTAAAGTTGCAGTGAAGTTACTTAGCTGCCATATCAATAGCTTTTTACTTACAATTTATTTATTTATTTTTAATATCAATGTAGTTGTAGCAAAAACAGGTTATCAAGAATGTGTATTTCAGAAACATAACTTGAAAAGCCAGCAGATTTTGACCTGTTTTCCCTTTGGACAGATTAAATTGAGAAGATACATATTTTACCTGAAACAATTAAGCTTGCTCTGGAAATATGAAGAGTATATCTTTGCATCAATTATTTCAACAGAAAATAACAACCCTTAAAAAAATGGCATTGGTATTTATTTTGGATCAGTGGTGTAGCAAGGTATAAAATGCTGGGTTATTCTTCTTGTTTTGCATTCCAAAAAGGTAAAATGAATCGTCTGATTTAGAGGTAGTAAATGATGTTCACTTGAATTACCACTTGCTTACACAAGCAGTTCAGACTACAGTCCCAGCTGGAAAAAATGGGCTTCATGTGCAGATGAGTAGAAAACGTTACATACAGTTTGGCACTTCCCACACTCTGTACTGTCAAAACAAAGATATTCAGTGGATCTTCCTCTTCCCTGTGGAAGGAATGGAGCTTCTTTCCTCCCAGCACTGTACATTCTCAGATGTTAGATAGAACGATAGGCAACCTCAAAGGAAACTTTTCTGAGCCTACTGGAGACATACTACTGGGACCGGCTGTCCTCATAGCTAACTATGGAACTTGCAAGCAGGAAAGAAGACCCCTTTCTACTCCCATCTTTCTGAGTTAAGGAAATTTCCCTGAAAAGTTAAAGCAGTTTGGTGTCACAAATTACTTCTCAGTTTGTGCCAAAGAAAATTGGATTATGATGCACCTTTTCTGGAATTTTCTTCACCAATAGTCCAAGGGTCAGTTGCAGAAACCCTCCACCTTGCACTGCCATGGACATGCTCAGCACAGATCATCCCCTCCAGTGAAGATGTGTTGGGCATCAGCTCAGACTGCTTTATGGTACGTAGTTTGGGGACATTCATCTCTCGAGGGATCCCAAAGGTTTCTTAAAACATTTAGCATACTCCTCTGCATCACCTTCTCTTCCATGAGGAAACTCAAGGAGAGTGCACAAGAAGAAATTTGCCCCAGAAGGTGCCAGACAGAGGAACCTCAGATGTAAAATTCTTCATTAGATGGTGAAGCTGGGAAAATGCCACCACAATCATCAAGGGAATAAGGAGCTGCTCTCAAGTCCTGTTTGGGCTGCTCGGAGAGAGATGCTGACATGAATGAGCTGGAAGACCATTCAGAGAGAGATGGCAGCGAACCATCCAGGGGATCAAAGGTATTGCACATGACGGATACAGGCCTTCCACTGGTAGAAGCCTTTGTACTTGTACTGCAGGTTTGCTTCTGTGGGGGAAGAGAGGCCTCCAAGTCATTGCAAAATCTGTTAAGGGCAGAGTATGCAGAGACCACAGACAGATCTGAGAAGGACAGCTTCCTCCCTGTGTCCACATCAGTCTCCTGTGCATCCTCCAAGTCATCAATGTTAAGCCTAGGGCTGCACCTCCATGTTTTTAACCTGGTTGCAGGTGACTCAGTATTTAAGAACTGAAACGGTTCATTGAAATGAGCAGTCTCTGAGGCTGAGGAGGAACTCACTGTGGGCAAGCAGAACAGAGACTTGCTTCGTTGAAATGACCACAAAATGCTGGAGGCACTGCTGGATCTGCGGGTGAAGTCTTCTTGATCACTGTGTCTGAGGTCTTGCTGGGAGAAACCAAGACAATGACCAAGGCCATTTGCATGATGCACCTTGCTTTGACTTGCTTCTTTTGGCTTTTCAGGGACAGATTGGTGGCTCTGAGGATGAAAGCCTGGCAAAGTAGTGAAGTGGGAATCTGTTGACACAGATGGATATGGTTGCTTGTTCTGCTTTGCAGACTTCCTACACCAACTGCGTGCTTGCTGCAGCAGGAGAAAGAGAGAAGAAGATCAAATTAATAGAGAATTGGCAGTCTTACAACCATAAGTCTCTGTTGCTGAGTTGTTATTGCAAATAATTATGAAGCAGACTTCATTCAGTATGCTCACAGCAAACGTTTCACTTCAATAACAAAGAGAAAGCACCCTGCCAAAATCCCAAATATTTACATAAGAAGCCTTGAAGAAAACAAGAATAAATGGGAGAGGAGCCCTGCCTTGCAGGCTGAATTACACTAGCTTGAAAACCTAACATAGTATTAACTTGTCCAGATTCATTCATATTCTGCTTTCCAACATTACTACCCTAGTGACAACTAAAGAACAAAAATAAAGAAATGGGAGATGTATGGTACCACAACTATTATTCTTCATTTCTTCATTACTGTGGTGCAAATGTTTTTATTTTTTCATCTGAGACAGCAAAATGCCTTTAGCAAGTAACTTAATTCTCTGACATCTCAGTGGGAACATCTCAGCCCTTTCAACTGGCACTTTTTCTCTTTCATCCAGTTTGCCGAGCAGAATACTCCAGAATCCACATGCTCAATAAGCTTGCTCCTAAGGACTTTAAGGACAGCTTTAGACATCTAACTTGCTTATAGGCACCTAGAGTCAAGAGAGCTGATGGTTATGATCTGAATCTGGTTCCAAATCTCATCCCTCCAGAGGGATTCAGTTGCCTACTTGACAGAATGTTGAACAATTTTTACATATGGGGAGCCAATGTCCTCAAGGATTAGCTGGAGGTCAGGTGACTCTCATCTGGGGTTAGACACTGATGGCTATGCTGAGCTTCTAGTGTCTCAGCAATCATGAACTCATTTCATCAATCCATTCAGCCAGCTAAAAGTTCAGAAGTTTGCTTATTAAAAAGTTTGGTTGAGATTCTTCTTTCTGGAATTTTTCATGTAATACAAAATGCTAGATTTCAGACCCAAAAGGGAGAGGAATTAATGGGACAAACTGCAAGAACCCTTGAAAATAAACAATAATCCCAGCCATGGGACTTGTCAGTAACAGAGGAGAAGGAATTAGAGACCTTGGTCACCATGTGCTTTTAAACTGACAAGGCTGTGAGAAACATGACTCTGGGCAGTTTCAAGTTAGGTAAAAAAGTATTAATGCAGCGCATACAACACCAGTAAGACCTCACCCAGAATGCTGCACATGACTTAAATCACCCCTATATGAATAAGAATCAATTCAAACTGAAAAAGGTGCAGGCAAAAAAAAAAAAAAAGAAAAAAAAAAAGAAAAAAGCCATTAAGAAACATGTATGACGAACTACTGAAGGGTTTCTAATCACATCAGAAGAATCTTCCAGGGCAAGTAATGGTAAAGATGGAGCTTGATCATTTTACAGAAGAGATTATATGACATGACAGGAAAGGATGAGGCCCAGCAGTCAAGGAGGTCGTTTTGTATCCCCTTTCTCTAAAAGAACTCCATACATTGCTGCTTCAAACATCTTGCTAGTGCACATTGTATTATCTTAGTGACCTAGATCTGTCACAGCAATCTTGTCTTTCTCATTGCAGTGATTTTACAGAGGGAAAATACAAGATAAAATGAAAAAGAATTTTCATGCCTATAACATTTTTTGCTTGTTTCTGACTGTGTACCTGGAGGTGATTTATAAGACAGCCAATCCTTAGGAATTCACTTAGGCACTGTAGATAAATATATATATACACTCCAGTGTATCTGTAATGACAAATGCTAGTCCATAACCTACTTCTGTTTTAACAAAATAAGCTGTTTTCTTTAATGCCATAAAGAATTCAATGTATTCATGAGTAAATTCACCAGTTTCATAAACTGATAGGGATTCACGGGTGCAAAAGAATCAAATAAAATGAGTTAAACTGTCAACAAGACATGACTGGGAGTCACTTTTCATGTCTTTATGTAGCATCAGTTTATTTTTGCAGTTGATGAGTTAATTTGTCTAAGAAATTATTCAACAAGATAGAAGACTTGTGTCCATGAAGAAAATAGCAGCTATTCCTTAACTGAAGATGAAGTGTGGGTAGGCCAGAAATGATCATATGGCATTCTGAAAGTACAAAACAGAACACCCCATTCTTTTGATGGGCTTGTACAAGACAGCACTCATTATATTGCTGGTTGCAGTAATCAAGGGTATTCCTTTATTTCTGTGCATCTCTGTGCAGGAGCTCTGATATCAGATGCACTATGTGGAATCAGTTGCAACTCCTGATGAATCAACAGGAGTACCTCCTACCTTGCAGAGAGATCATGGATTGCCTGACCACAGACTGCTTCCAGGCAATGTCTTTGTGTTCCAACAGACTTCTTGATAATAGAGAAGATTAGGCATCTAAAGAATCCAAGGATGCGAGCAAATGCAGTCCTCTTGTTTGTGAAAAGATAAACACTGGCAACACTCAGACAAAATCAGCATGAAAACATGAGGCTTTTGGGGACAGACCTGACAATTTCACACGGGAGAGTTCTGCAGGCACTATGAAAGTCTTGCCTTTACTTGGAGCAGATCATAACATCTACCTGTATGTGTAAAACAGCCCAAAGATATCACAGGTAGGACTTAATTGTCCAGGTAACACAGTCAATGGATCTGGAAAGCAATTCAATTTTCCTCAAAGGAGTTTGCTGCTATCAGGTTAGCTGAATTGCTCTGTAGATCCTTGTGCAACAGGCACACACCCATCAACTACAATGAGAATGGACTAGGTGATCTTTGAAGGTCCCTTCCAACTGAGCCCAATTTGAGCTCCCAATTTGATTCAATTAGCTTCTATTCTACTATTCCATTCCATTCCATTCCATTCCATTCCATTCCATTCCATTCCATTCCATTCCATTCCATTCCATTCCATTCCATTCCATTCCTTGACATGTGGTCCACAGAACGAGCAATTTATTTGACCTCTCACCACCACTAGTGAGAAATACTGGGTGTGAATCAGCAGTCTAATTGTAGGTATCTGCTGTATCCTGCTTGTCCTGCAAGCACATGCATGGGCCATTCCACACCAGGGATTTCATTGCCTGGGAACACTCCTGAGCAGGTTTAATTTATTAATACTGCTAAATCTTAACAAGTTTGGGAATAAATCACAGACATGAGAATAGCTGTTTTGAGCTTTAATATTTACACATACAGCAGGTAGAGTGTCAGAAGCTCCACTGCATGGAACACTAATGAAAGTAAGATTATGGGGTAATCCTGCACCATAGACAACTGGATGATGTGGACTAATAAGACTCTTCTAGATCTCCATTCTGTGACTTGTCAGAGATCACAGAGAGGATTTGACAGTTTAGCAAGGATTCAAATTCAAGCAAGACTAGTTCCTAGCCCTGTGCCAAGCTTATTGACTGCTCCTTCACACCACCCCATCAAGGCAAGTGTTCATGTGACTGCTACTCTTTGTCTTAGCTGTTCAGTGTGTGACAGATACAGAAAGTTTAACAACCAATGAGTTTCTCCTTGTGTTTAAAGGAGTGTCATGGTTTTATGATTTTTGGTACTGGTATTCCACATCATAACATCATGTAGTGCATTTAGAGTTAAAGAGTTAATGCTCCAGCTCCGTGGATCATCAATAGTTCCAGGTATACTTGTCTCAGAAGAGAAGAAGAACTTCATTCCCCAGAGGACTTTGCGATGCTTTGCGTTCTTACGTGTTTACGCTCAGAGGGAAAGATAAAAACTGTCTGCAGTCACGGGACACTCTCTTTCCTTTGGGATCGACTCAGCAGTGGGTGCTCGCTGCCGTCCGCCTTCAGCGTTAGCGTAAGGCCTTCGGTTTATCGGACACTCTCTCTTGCTCATTTTATTTGATTTATTAGCTTTAATTCCAATTATATTGTATTATATTGTGTTATTTTGCTTTCCGATATCTTATTTAGTAAATTAGCTTTCCTCCTCAGATCGTTGCCGCTGTTTTGTTCCTAGGCCCATCTCCCTTTTCCCTTTTCCCTTTCCCCCTTCTCCTTTCCTGGGGCGTGGGTCCGTGGGTCCCCCGCACCAATCGTCACGGAACCGGGCCGAACCTGCCCGTAAACCGTTGACAAGGAGAAACAAGGCCATGTGAGGGGAAGATGCTCATCTTTTGCTTTCTTTTGGGCCTTGTGGGGCTAAGAATAGCAAGACCTACTTTTACATAGATTGGAACTAGATGATCTACAGGAATGAAAGGGACAGACTCTTAGCAGGGTCTGATATGATAGAAAAAAGGGGAAATAGTTTTAAGCTTAAAAAGGGCAGATTTAGGTTAGATATATATAAAAAAAAGTATTTTATGGTGAGGATGGTGAGGCACTGGAACAGGTTGCCTGGAGGTGTGGTTGATGCCCCGTTCCTGGAGACTTTCAAGGCAAGGCTGGATCAGGCCCTGGGCAAACTGATTTAGCTGTGGATATGCCTGTTCAGTGCAGGGGAGTTGGACTGGATGGCCTTTAAAGGTACCTCCCAACTCTAAGGATTCTATGATTCTATGACCTTTAAGGTCCCTTCCAACCCAAGCCATTCTATGATTCTATGTCATGCACATTTAGCTACTCTTCAGCTTCCTCCCTGCTTCTCATAACTTCCTTTGGCTTTTCGATTCCATGAGCTGAATTTCTTTCTGAATTATTTCCTTCATTTAATTGCCTATCTTCAGCCTTCTCACCATTTGATTTCTCCATTGCTCACTATCTTGCCACAGCCTGACCCAGCTGCCAGCATCAGGAGCAAGCCTGGTGAAGTTACTGGCAAGAGAGATCAGCCATCTGAGTCGACAACACTTGATCTAAGCAGGTGTGCACAGCTTCCACCACACCAAAAATACTGGTTTTGGTAGGAACTCCAAATACAGGGAGAGAGATCTGCCAGACCCAGTCACAGACACACACATCAGAATGGGCTGTAGATTGTAATGATTAGCTCTCTGACAGAACAGGCTTTCTTATCTAATGCTAATCTGCTACTCATTTATATAATCTCTGCACAAATCTTTGTGAAGCAGGGAGGGATTTAGCGTCTTTGTGTATTACAATAGGTTGTAGAAGAATTTCATGACAAATATCCAGGAATGCAACAAACTTGAGGTGAATCTCATAGAGAAGTACTTTCAAATTCAGATGGGCTGCCCATATTGGTCAAACGGTCCATGAGTGCTCCTGTATCCTACTCTAAGTTACTTGCGTTTTAAGAAAAAAGATTATAAGCAGTCAAATTGGCTGTACTGCAATTACATCACTATTGCAAACACAGGTTTTCCCAGCATTACTCAATAGAGCATGATGATGTTTGTTTAATTGTATTTAAACCACTGGGACTGATGCAGAAATAAAATAAAAAAATCAACTTGAAAAAAAGTGGCAAAGGCTAGTCTTTAACATCACCATAATAAGTTTTACTTGTAAGGTAAAATGTATTCAGAAGGGCAGGATAGAAAAAGACTAAATCCACAAAGGCAATTTAAATCTGAATTGATCATATTTTAAAAGCAGTACGTAGTATGTATACAAAACAAGAGTGGATAGGTGTCTTGTTACACTTTATATATTCCCTGTCAAGATGTATGATAAGTGTGATCATAGATCATACCATGCCATGAAATATAACTGCACCAACAGAGCAGACAGATAAAAAAACAAATGAGAAATTACCTACCATTTGAGTTGTCCAAATCAGCTATGCCCCCATCAAAACTAATCATTAGCACTAAGAAGACTTCTATTGCCACAGTGAGACTGTGCTTCTCTCCTTTATTTTTCTACCCTGTCCAAAGACATTCTCCTAATTTCCAGAGTACATCTGTGCACTTTCTTCTGTGCTCACTACCCCTTGCTTGTCAGCTGTGCCTGGCTAAGCCAGTCCATCACTTATTAAATTTCAGACTGCACTGCCAGGAATACATGTTCATCAGCACTTCAGATGCCCCTGTGGGGGATAAGCCCAGAGTCAGCCAGGAATTTGGATGAGACCTGAGAAACTAGGAGCATATTCTGTGTACCAGCATCTGGTATATTCTTAGCCACTGTATTTACATATTCTTCCCACAGCTCCTGCTTCTGGGCTTAGCAGTGGTGAAGCAGAGTGGGTGTCTTCCCATAAGTGCTGCTCTCAAGGCTTGCTTACCCCTTTGCATTGGTTGGTATATGGGTACACCAGTGGAGCTAACTTGCCAATGTGCAAAAGTTACTGTGACAAAACAATTTTAACTGGCTTCCAAATGAATTAAGGAATGAAATTTACTATATTAAACAGACTTATCCTGCCTGGCTCTATTTAAGCCCCTTGATAATTCAATTTGTAAAATGCTGTTTTGAAGAACATGGATCAATTTGGGTGGCAAGTATCTGAGTCCCTTTAAGTGCACAAACTAAAACACAGAGGTCACATCTTGTTAGTCTAATCATGGAATTATACTCCAGTTTCAAACATTAATCACTTCTTATTATTGACAGGGTCATAAATCTACAGTTCTGAGTATAACAGTTAATGGTGCTCTGTAGAAAAGTACAAGTATCAATATCCACTAAATAAAAACATTCCAGTGATTACTACACACCAACTTATGTGCAGGCTGAAAAATGTGATGCAGTCATTCTTTGGACTTGCAGAGTTATGAAGAGGTGAAAGTCCTTACTAACGGTGTGGTATTTATAGGACTGGTAATAACACCACCCTGCAAGAAGTCAAAAGACAGTCCTATATCTTACTTTAAAGGGTAGACACTATAATTTGCCTTTAACTTAGAATGAGTTCAAAGAGTGTAAAGAAGTCTACAGATCTCCAAATGCTTCCTATAACCCATGCCCTGTCATATGTAATTCCCTTTCCTTAACTGACCATGCTGTCTTGATTAAAGTGTTAAACTGTTTGCACTTGCTGGGTGACTGTTACGAAGTTGGCCATCAGCATGAACAACTGCTGATATAAATCTCCTTTCTGTCAGGTTTTTGCTTATGTGACAGAAGAGTAATTTACGTGAAAACACCTTTTCCCATTCCTGCTGCTGACCTGATATATTTTCAGAGCACAGACCCCACATATTGACCTTGGCTTGACTCACTTTGCCTCCATATTGTGTGGTGCCTGTTAATTCCGAAAATTTGCTGTTTTGAAATTAAAAGCCTTACTTACAAGGCCTATTGTGTGCTTTCCATTTTTTTTTGTTAGTTTATTTATTTTCCTTCTGCTTGATTTACCTGAAAGCAGTGCAAGGTCCCATAAACCAAAGTTATATCACATAGAAAACATTTGGCAAAAAAAAAAAAACAACTACAAAAAACAAAAACAAAAAACAAAATAAAAACAAAACAAAAAAACCACCAACAACAACAAAAAAAACCACAAGGAAAAGGGAATACAGGTGAAAGTGCCTGCTGTCCAAAGGTATTGTGGTGGCTCAGGTTTACAAGCTATCTTGGCTAAATGCAGATATGCATACAGAGCAATGAGCAATCCTGACAAACTGGTGCCTACTTTAGCAGAAGGGTGGGGAAACTGAGTTCCCAAATGAAATGCACTCCAGAACAAACACTCTTCCTCAAAAACTGAACAACAGTCATCCAAAGGCCGATGCTCCTCGTTTCATATGCTAAGAAGCAATAAATTCCTTCACCTCTGCAGTGAAGGAATGGATGTGAATCTTGCTCAGGTCCGCCACACAAACCCTCTGCAGAGCAGGCAGCTACTAAAAACTTCTTGCTTGTTTTCTTGTTCAAATCCCTCAGATGTGGTGCACGATGATACACTGCCCAGAAATCATGACTACAGATGTCTTAATGAACAGATTATCTTCTAGGACTTGATTATGAGAACCTGAGATTACTCTGAAAGGAGAATCTGTGTGAATCTGTCTCCTAGGCTGCTCTCTAGGTTGCATTTCTTCTCCTTTACCTCCTTTTTCCCCATCCTGATAATCACTGGGCAAAATACATCTTGTTTTTCCAAACTGATGCTAGAAAATGACTCAAACCATCAGGAATTCTTCTTGTCTCCCATAAAAAATCTCCTAGCTGAGAGCTATTTTATAGAACTATCAGTTCTGTGCGTGTACTTATAAAACTTTACCCATCAGCCATCATTTCTCTACTCGGACTCATAATTCTCTCTCTCTCTCATTCTTTAAAACCGCTACCTCATCTCACGTCATTCTTTGCATAAACTGAGGTTGACTGATACCTGGATTGTTATCAACAACTGCCTTCCTGAGTAGTTACACACACCACAAGGGCTTTTGAATTCTTTAGCAGTAATGTCCTGGCTCTCACCTAGCACAGAACAATAGAAGAGCCTCCACTTCTGGTTGCTGACACAGGCTAGGGTTTTCTGCACAAGGTCAATAACTGTGCTTCTGTTTCACTGAGTACTGGGCTCACCTGCAAGAGGATCCTATTTCCATCATGATCTTCAGTCTGCCACCTGCCTTCACTGATTGGGCTGCAAGGGTTGGGCAGGAGAGGAACAAGCTGTCCAACATCTTTCACTCTGAACTCCAGTACCGCTGACTCAGTCGGCATTGGCACGTGGCCCTTGGGAAGTTTTTTTAAAGAAAACTGGATGTCTATTTCCATGTTAGAATAGACAGGAAAAACACAGAAGTCCTCTTTTTTCTGACACACTGGTCTTTTCAGTATTAACTCATAAAACTTCAAAATATCAACAAAGTTTTCATTCCTGCAGTATATTGTGAAGCGGATAATTTCCTTCCCGTAATGCACTGGACGAATGGCCCACAGAGGAGTCTCTGGAGCCAAAGTGTAGAAGTCCTGGCTGCATGGCATGTAAGGGAGGAACTTCCCATGCACTTGTTCTGTGTGGTGGTAATGCCATGGCGGCCGCTGAAAGGTCTCATGGAGTTGCAAGATGGGCTCTTCTCCATATTCCTCCTGCAGGAACAGAATGACAGCGAGGGCTGGCTGGGAAACACCAGGCTTACCTGGCTTCCTGTGCTTCTTGGACACTCGTCTTTCTGAGACTCGAAATAGCTGGAGTTCTGGATGGATCCAGGCTAGAAGCTTATCGATTGCTTGCTGAAGAGTCTTGGATTCCCCAGGGTCTGTGATAATATGTACACTGACAAGGAACGGGTCCTGTATGTCTTCCACAGAAAGCTCACCTGTAAGTACAAAAAGAAAAAAAGTCCTTAAAGGTGTCAAACATACTGATTTCCTTGCTTGTTGTCCACAAGGTGATCCTTCATGGAGAAGCAGTCTACTTTGTCACACTGGGCTTTTTTCTCACCTCTCTCAAGCTCGCTTACAATAAACTAATGTGTAGACATACATCAGTTGAGAAAATAACCAGAAGACAGAGAAGTTTCATTAAGCATACCACAACAGTTGCTTTTCTACTGAGGTAGCATCCAATAAGTATTACCCAAAGTGCATTTCAGCGTCAGAAAAGAGCTGCCCCTTACAGCTAAGATGTAGGAAAGACAAAAATATTGATGCAGCATGGGGGTGAAAGGACCACTAACAACGTGCAGAACAATTGGGGTGGATAGTGTTCACCCCACCTTGTTTTAATTTGTACTGTTTGGCTTGGGGCATGGAAATTACACCGCTGAACTACTCCATCAGCTTCACACCGCAGTTTTCCACCAAGTTAGAAGTGTTCTGTGTCCTGAAGGCAATGGTTTTAATAAGTAAGGCAAAGTTTGTAGGGAGAAGCAATATATTTTATTAGACCAACTGATACATTTGGGAAAAAAAACAGACAAGCCTTCAGGCACACAAGCCCTTCTTCAGGAAAAGATATTACTCCTTCCTATAAATCCTGCACCGTTTAGATCTTTAGACTATCATAACTACAATACTGCTGCTTCAAGGTTTTTATAAGATTAGGCAGGAGTGGTAAAAGCAGGAAGCACAAAAAGTTACCCTTACTCAGGGGAAAAAAGAAATCCCTACTTAGCCATGGGAGTGTTCAAAGGGGTTGAATGTGCTGCTGTCCCCTAGACCTCTCTGACAGCTCAGCAGCAATGGCTGGATGGAGGGCAGGGGTGGAATTACCACTTCTGCTCTGCTGGAAATTCATGCCAGGAGACATTCATGCAAAGATCCAAGACAGTTCAATAAATCATCCAGGTAATCTGGATATTTTTGCTGAAACAGTTCCCTCTATGTGGTATTCAGAAACTACCTACATGTCTGAGACCTCAAGCCTGGGCACAAAGCCTAAGTGTATGAGGACTTAGAAAGGCTTCCCAAGCTTTTCATTGTGCAGACCATGTTTAATAGAGGGACTGTCTCATAGGCTGCCTCCCCTCCTATTGGCAATCCTACGAAGCTCTCCCTCCTCCCTCCTGGCATCCAAACAACATTCCTGTGATACTTCAGCATTTACTTTAATGGAAAACCAGCACTATACAAGTAGCACATTTTAGTTGTCTGTTAATACAAGATACTGCAAGACACAGAGAAAACTTTCCAGAAATTACCATTAAATACAGCATCAATTCAGAAGATGCAAAAATACACAGTATGCAGAGCAAACAACAAGCATGCATTTTGCCCAGGGCAGAGAAAACCCAAGGGAATGATCAGAAATACAATTACAGCAGAGTTCTTGTATCTCTGCATTAAATGGTGAAGCAGACTGGCTTTGTCAGACAGCTAATGTAAGAAAAAAATTGAAGCAAAATAAATCTGTGTCAGTATATGGCAAGAGACTCTGCTGTAATAACTGTTACTGGTAGGTATTGTGAAAGATATCCCATGTTTGTATGGGAGAAAAACAAAGGGAATGAGGGGGGAGGTCCTCTCATGGACCTCTACATGGGACAGCGGAACAGGAAGGAAAACAAATTGTGGAGGACACTGATCTAATAAAACCAGAAAGAAAATAATCACCGTAACTACACAGCCATTCATTTTCTAAGACTGGAATAGAAGATGTTCAGCTCTTTTCTCCCTTCATTTCCTTTGTCACACAAATGCTATCAAAGCATGCAGCAAGAGACAGGCTTGATATTTATGCATATAAATGACTGCAGCTTTGAAAGCAGCCTGGGCACAACAATGCAAAACAAGGGGCCATAGCTGTTGCAGGCTTCTTGCTCTGAATTGGAAAAAAATAATCCCTGAGCATGGCATCTCTGCCATCCTGTTGCTCAGCATGGTGTACGGATGCTGAATGGTCTAAAGCATTTTTCAGCAGAGCTATTGAAGGAGCCAGCAGCAGCATTAGTATTCTGCAGCAACCACTGCTTGTGTCTATCAGCACCACATGCTCAGAGGCAGCCTCAGAAGGCCACCAAAGCACTGCACAAAACCAACATTAAAAGCTAGGTTTATATACATAGCACAGAAAGCCACATTTTTTTTCTATTTTTTTCTTTTAAGCTAGAAGCAGCTAACTATGTTGAAGGGAGAAAAGTGTAGCAAATCAATAAACGGAAAGCTTCAGTGACTATTTTATGTTAGCACAGATACTTTGACTGCAGTACGCGTGCCGCTTTCACACCTTTCATTATGTAGCTTCTATTATAAAACAGCAAGCTGCCCTTTCTGACTTGGTAAGAGAAACTGAAATTGAAGGAAAGCAGAAATGAGAAGCAAGGAGCTAAGAGAAACTTCCTAGAGCTGAAGAGAAGCTGCAAAGTGTTTCTATGTTACTAACAAGGCTTTTTGCTTCACCTCACAGGGAAGGAGGGGAAATGGCACCATTCCCCATGACATAGCTCAGTGTGCCCCCTGGCAAACTGTCACAGAAGCAAATGAAAGCTCTGCATATGCATTAGCCTTTCTGCGTTAGTGGTTAATCCCACAGAAAATATCAAAACGCTGAGGCATCTATTTGGAAATAAGCTCCCCAGTTCTCACAGCCGTGACATTTTTTCCCCTATGACAGAAGGGGATTAGTTCTTTTTGACTTAGCAAAACAGCAACATTGCTTAGAGGTAATCACGACTGAAAAATGAAAGAGCATTTCACAATCCTAGACTTTTTGCTCCTCTGCCAGGTTGCACTGTCACTCTGGAGAGATGGCAGTTAAGGTTTGGGACACAGGCACTGCCCCCGGGAGATGCCAGGCATTCAGAGCCTGGTATCCAGGTAACACCACTCTAGCCAAGGCTGGCCAGGAATGCAGGGCACACCATGCCACAGCTGCCTGAGAACCTTTGGATCAATGGCTCCAGCAGCTTGGCCCAGCTGGTTATGCACACAACTGGAGCTGCAGCTCCTCCCTGGAACATGCATGCATTTCACATTAAAACACATGAGATACATCCCATCACTGGAAGCTGGGAGAGGAAGTTTCCTTCATGACAGATGAATTAGAGAAGTCTCCCTCCTGTTTCTGCTTTTCGGCTCCAGGGCTCTTGTACACCCAGCTCTAGCAGAATGGTACCTCATTATCAGGCCACACCCTGGCAGCTGGTCCCTCTTTTACAGATTGCTTTCCCACCAAAGCTGTTCTGCATGTAGGTCTGTTCACTTTCAGGGTAGGGCTCCAAACACTTATTTATTTCAGGAGAAATCCCCACCATCAACAGCTCAGGTGGCACCTGGTTTTCCTGGCTTCTCCAGTGGATTTATCTGGAATTGCCAAATTCAGCCCATAGCTGACCTTGGGAAGGAGATAAACACATGCCTTCCCAAAACACAAAATCATAGAATCAAAGAATCATAGCATGTCTTGATAAGTGGATGGTTGGACAGCATGATCTTGTTGGTCTTTTCCAACCTTGGTGGTTCTATGATTCTATGACCTCAAAGATCATCCAGTCCTACTGCTGCATACAGAGATGTCGTCCACTACATCAGGCACTAGATCAGGGCCCCATCCAGCCTGGCCTTGAACACCTCCAGGGATGGGGCATCCACAACTTCTCTGGGCAGCCTTTGCCAGCCTGTTCCATCTCTCCTAAGCCTGAGTTGGTGAATGAAGACAAGGATCTATAGACTCCCGGCACTCGTCAGGTGATACTTGATGAAGGGTTGCCTATAGCATTAGGCAAACTTGGTAATACGGGAAGTAGGATGGAGCCTAGAGCGAAGTGAGATTTTAAGCAGGCTGGATGGATCCCAACCCCAATTTCTGCATGGGAAAATACATTTAAAAACAGAGGCAGATATTTTCAATCTTCTGTGTGCCTATATTTTCATTTTTCTATCAAGGAAACTTTGAGGAAGTACTCAATCTATAAAATATTTGACATCACATTTTGAGTTGAGCTGGAACTTTGCACTTTGAATCTCAGCACTGTAACATGGCCTTGCATTTACTTCATGGGAACCGAAGTCTGAGCTTCTTATACCTTACAGAGTAGATTCCCTTAGCACTGCATCAGGCAGTAGAATTTCAGACTGAATTCTGACAGAACTGTCTGATGGGTCCAGGAGATGTAAATCAGGGATTGAGAGATGATCAGAATGAACGTGTCAAGCTCCAGCAACTGCAGCTCCCATCAAGAAGTGCTTCATTTTCAAGAAATAATTGCTAGTGGAAGATAATGAAATAACTCAATACTGAATATTACAGATCAGCAAGTTTTCTTAATTGACAATGAATAAAAATATTTTAACAGCAGGAATATTAAAATAAATAAATAAATAAAAAACCAAAGCAATGAAGTCCATTGTATAAATAGGTCAGTAAAAAAAAGAATGAAACTCTAATATTTTCTAAGTGGGACCATGTAAGATTTTTGTTGAACAGATAGTTTCAATATTTCCCTATTTCATTTCTGTTCCAAAACACAACGCTGAAACGATAGCATTTCTCACTGAACAGGACTTTTGCATTTCATTTGACTGTAACACAAGACCGAGCCTTTTAGGTGTGTTAATTGAACAGCTCCAGGGCAGACAGAAAGGCAGAGGCTATTTTCAGAAACAAGGACCATCATTCTCTGGGCAGCTGCAACAGAGGCCACCTCTAGCAGCAGAATCCACTGCCAGGTCATGCTCTGATAAATTATACAGCATTAAAAACCTTTAGAACAAGAAGGATTTGACAGATTCACCAGCTCCTCCATTGTCTTTCCCCACAGTTTAATAGCATCTGACAAATGCAGGACTGCAGGATAATGTGTTTCTCAGCATGCTCTGCTTAGCACACCACCTCAAGCTCAGGAAGGATGCTCAGAAGCAATAAGAAGGAGGATGTTCTGCATGGCACAGTAACAAGAAGAGAAACATCTTTCACACTACTGTCAGAGCAGAATTTTCCTGTGGAGCTGCAGCTGAATGTTCTCTAATGGAGGTAACGGAGTCAGGATGCTCACTCCTCCATCCTTGCTGAAGTAGTTCAGAAAATGCATCAGCACACTGACAAGCATGGCAAAACTGTAGAACTGCTCCTTCAGATGAGCACATAATATTAGGCTCTTCATGCTGTTATCTATTTGTTCCAGGGAAAAAGTTATTGAGTAAAACCAAAGCTGGAAAATTAAGACCATTTTCTGTCTGATAGAGATAAAAAAAGATTTCTGATACATTAATATGTCTTCTGAGGAGATGTCACTGTCCTCAGTGTTCAGCAAGCAGCCAATCCTGCAGGAATGAATCTTACCAAAAAGTGATACTTAATGCCCTCAGAGGCACTGTGTGATCAAACAAAAGCAATGGCAAGTCTCTTTATGTGGTACCATTGCTGTTAGATGGTGAAGCAGTTGCTGAAACTCCCTGCTACACTACAGAACCAGCGAACTCACATCCCTTTCCAGCAGCTCCACTGCCCTGGTGTCCCTAAGGGCAGTGTTTCACGATCAGCTCAAGCTGCTGTTGAAATGAGCCATCTCACACACATTCATCTCTCCATACACCCTTGCACACTCTGTTTTGCTGGCCTGGTAACATGTGGGCCTAAACATCCTAAGCTGAGCACCCTGACTTGCTCTCCTGTCTGCAGCTGTTGAGTCCACTGGGCCATGACTGCCATCTCAGCTGGTCTTCAGAACCACACAACTCCCTTCTTCTCCTTCTTCTCTTGATCACAACCACTGCAGACCATGGTCATTCTGTGGAAGGTTAGGTGCCTAGCAGATGTCCCTCCAGCAGAAGTGGACTATCCTAGGTTCTGTTTGTAGTCGAAGCCGAGACAGAATCAAACCTGTCTACAGCTGTGGTGGGAGATAAGTAAGTGCACTTCCATCTTGACCCCTCAGCTATGCAACTCAATTCAGAGGAAAAGTGTGCAAGCCTATATCCTTGATCTTCAAGATCATTGTCCCGCTAACTTTTCTTGCTGTATCACTTTGTCAACAAATGATATGTGCTAATCATTATGGGATGAATCTTAAAACTATGTGTTTCCACTCTCTGAAATAACTACTCAGGCTCTTTTAGTCAAGCTGCTGCTGATCACACCAAGGTGAACACTCAAAGGCTTAGTTTTTGGATGTCCCCACAGTCCCACTTCCCTCAACTCCTCATGCACAGTGTTTCAGCTTTACCACCCATCCCCTAACAACCTGGCAGACAACAAACAGCTCACACTTGGTATAAAGATATACCTGTGTTGTCTGTGGGCTGACTCTCCAGTTGGAGGTTAAGAAAACATACAACTTCAAATCAAATTGCAGCCTTTTTAATCCTTGAAGGCAAGTTTGTCCCTCTGCCTAGTTCTGAGGAAACCTGTGGGATGTTAAAATAAAGATTTTCCCACCAGTGCTGTGGTCTCTTTCACTGGCTCCTTACTCTTCATGCTGCTTGACATCTTTGCAAACTGTTCTCCTCCCCTAAAACATGCTGTTGGCACCACACTTTACACTGCCAACAGCTATGTTAGAAATAGAGTTTCAATATTAAAAGAAAAAAAATCCTTTTCATCTCTTCATTCTCTGGAGAGAATTGTACTCTTACTTCAGTGCTCTCCTCAACCACAGATTGAGCTGCAAACTCGTCAAATATCAAGAATGCCAAAACGCTGATGTACCCACACAGGCACTAATAAAGAAGACCAGTGGTAAAAGGTCAGAAACTGGCAACGCTGTTAAGCCAGCCCAGCTTGGTTACACTTGCATCTATCATAACAGTGCCAGGACCTTCTAATCAATTTTTCTAAGAGTACTTCTTTGCAGCCCAACTCACGGTCCTCAACCTGTACTTACTGCTGATACCTGACACAAAACAGCATTTTGTACTTTTGGACATGTCCACGAACACTCTATGGTGAATCCAAACCTGGCACAAAACTCTCATTCTGGTCAGAGATGCCAGCTTCTCATCGTCAGTGGCATCAAAACCATGCTCATCCCTTTTCACTACAGCTCACATCCTCACCATGCTATGTGTACTCAGAATGAATAAAAATCATTTTTGAGTTTGCAAACAAAATCCACTGGTTCAGGAAAAAATCACCCTGAAGACAGATGCTTGAGGAACTGAGTTTCTGCAGTTATTAGTAGTTCAGTGCATGTAAAGCACAAGAAATAGTCTAGGGCAACTGCTCACTGAAAACCTATATAAGCCAGGATGGGAAGATCAGCATAAAGTATTATTATAGGAATTCAGGGGTATTCTCCTGGAAGCCAATTATTTTTGTTTCCCCTCTTCTCTCCCACAGTGTTCACCACAATGCCAAAGCTATCTTGAGAGTCTCAGCCCAGTTTGAACTGTATGTGTGTTCAAACCACAAAATGGATTCTCGTGATTTGGCATCTTCATTACCTGTATTCACTCGATAGCCACAATCTCCCTCCATTTCTCCATCTAGGGTCTCAAACAGCTCCACCTCATAGAGATTAATTCTTACAGGATACCTGATACCCATAGGACAAATGGTAAGTAAATTCTTCTTCAAATTCTGAAAAAATATTCAAGATCTATGGAAAACAGATGGCAATTGTCATTCTGCATCTTTCAGAAACAACAATCAGAAAATCCTCTGTGGGGAACTCAATTGTAGCAGTGAGCTGCTGCTCACAAGGTTTGCCCCAGTGAGTTTAGTGATGCTGCTGGCATGAGCCTGCATCATTAGGATAAAGCATGGAACTTTACTAGCAGTCTGTATTACATTCAGTCCAGTGGAGAAGTAAAGGAAAAGTGCATTAACTATTAATGCCCAACTACTACATGAATTTATCATTACTTTATATTGCATATAGAACTGAAAGAGTTCCTTGCTTTCTGAAGGGGGCAGAGGAGGGAAAAGGGTCTGAAACTGAAACAGAGATTAACAGTAATATTGCAGACAACTCCAGATTTCCAACTTAGTTTTAGCTTTACAAAGATGCTAGTCCTTTCTGATTATAACATTTTCCTAAATAAAGATATGGATTGTTGTACTGGACAGAGCTGTAAGGTGCCATAATTCAATAAAAGTTTAATCAGCAACCATTACTATGCATGTTGGCATTCAAACTGCATCCAGCAGCAACACAGAGTTCAAAGTCCTATGACTGCAGGCACTGTATTTTCTTAAAATCCAACTCCTGTATAAAGCTGGGATTCTCAAAAATGTTTTTATAAAAGCACAGAAAGAACACGGCATTTGAAAGACAAGAAATTCTGTACACTTGAGCAGCTGTCAAATTTGGTCCAACAGTGAGCTCCATACCTCACACAATGTACTCTAGTTAAATGAGAGTGTGATTTTATGATTGGCTTAAGACAATTTAAGACTTCAGTGCTGGCACTCTTTCCCCTACTATTCCCAGCTAAGTGTTTCCACTGCTTGCCATGTGTCAGATCTTGATGCAAGTAGAAACAGCCTGCTGAACAGACTGGAATGAAAGACTCAGACAAGAAATAATCAGGACTCTGTCTTCTGGTGGCAGTCAGAGAACTGATCTGGCTGGCCATGTTGATTTTCAGGAATATATCCTTTTATCAGCTTGTTATCACAGAGAGGTGGAAGGGAAACCTGTTCAGGAGCCATGACAAAGCACCTGCAATTGAGATGCATCTCATAAAAACGTCGGCTCAAGCTCTGAGGCATGGTCAACCATTTGCCATATTTGTGCCTCTCTGGACAGTCATCTTCACAGCAAAAGGACATTTAGACTCTCCAATTCAAAAACCATTTTGAATATCAGGATCCTTTCAGCTGACAGGAGGGTGCCATTCAAAAGATCAACCCCAGCCAGATCAGCTGATGGGAAAAAAAGGGAAGCAGTAATAGAAAGCATGCCTTGTGGCCACTGTTTCATTTTGATCCCATACAGTGGCAGTCAGGAGTAAGCTGGTAAACGTTCTGTGGATCTTTAAGAAATTACAGATGGAAGTTTGTTTGATTGTTTTTTTTCCAAACTCTATCAACAAACACAAGACACCAAGGAAAATTAACTAGGAGTTTGACATCTACTGCTCTGTAATGTGGCCCTTGTCAATTAGCAAATGCCCAGATCACCACTGAACCTGCAAAATAATTCTATTTATTTATTTAAAAGAGTTCAAATTAAAAAAAATACACCACAGTGAGGCACTGCAACAATACAATGAGAAAATTAATTGCTGGCATTGTCAGCATAGCATGCTTATAGTAGAAACTGCCTCCTTCATCCTTCACGTGTCTTTTGTCATTTGACTCAATGAATCAGATCTATATATCATAACTAGTGCCTTCGAGTCAGAAGTTGCCTTCCCAAGTTATTATGGGAAAAATTTAGTTTTTTATCTTCTCTCTTTGGGCTTTAACATTTCAGGCAGATAACTCGACAATTTTCAGATTGTTTTCATCACTGTACAAGCTGAACATGGAGCAGGAAAATCTTTCCTGCATCTCACTGCTCTGGATGAAAGACCCACTAAACAGCTGCCTAGCTCCTTGTGACTTTCCCTGACAGCAAATAATAACACTTCCACACAGAGAAATACGATCCACACCACTTAATAATCAAAGTCAACCTTCTCTGAAATTTTTCCTGTAATTTTTTTACTAGAACTGTGCAGTACTTGACAACTCAGTGTTCATCAGAGCTTTCCTGTGCTTCTGAATCACATCTGGAAAAAAGAAAGAGGAAAGTTTTGATTATGTGGTTTTGGCTATGACTATGTGTGCCTAAAACAGGAACTAAGAGAAAAGAAGTCAGGTTGTCATCCATAACTCATTTTCTTCTGTATAATTTCTCCAGTTTTCATCTGCTGTATCTGTTTGACAGGGAAAAGAACTGACTGGAAGTGGTAAGAAAATAACATACAGTGGTGATATGAGCATCAACAGAAGTAGAGTTCCTATAACTCTGGTCTAGTAATCGTGTAGGTTACACTTATACTTCTTCAGTACTGAAACTTAAGCTAGCACTAAGCCAGTAGGAAGTAATTAAACCATGGAACACACAGTTGGGTGTGTACTAAATGATACTAAAGAATGAAACTCTGATCTAAACCCAGAACATGGGTTTCTCCAACACTGAAAGAGGAACTTCAACTTTTACATGTGGCTTGTGGTTAACACCACATACCTCACAGGCAAAAATCAATTCTGATCTGATTTCAAGCACAGTTCCACAATTGTTTGTGCACACCCTCACACATGACTGGGTCTCAGTTCTTATAACTGTACCTTTAAGGGCATATGTTTCCCTTTTAATTCTTATGGTTCTAAATAATCACATACAGTAAGACCATCCTCAACACATCTCCCTACAAAAGCAGCACCCTAACCTCAGCTTCTATAAAGGTGGACGTTCAAATAGCAACATTAGCTCTGTATCAACATCTCCATCGTGGTTCCCAGGCAATAACACAGCAGTAGCAATAACCCCATGCAGCACCAAACACAGGCCAGGCTCCACTGGTACCTCCTCAAAGACAGGAGTGGATTTTTGTGGCTGAAGCTGTGATGCTGGTGGGGCTAGGAGGGTGTGCCGTTAAGTTGATTGAACATTCTGCAGTGGAGATGGCAAACTAAGGATTGAAAACGCTGCTGGCCTGCTCTGGGTAGATGATCCAAAATCAGGAAATTCTGTTTTAACATAACAGATTTTTTTTCTTCTTTTTTTTTCCTTCATACTGTGAGGGTGGTCTTCCAATGGAAGAGGCCGCCCAGAGAGGCTGTGGGGATAATTCATAGGTTCATAGGTTCATTAGGTTGGAAAGGACCTACAAGATCATCTAGTCCAACCATCCTCCTATCACTATCCCTACCCAACTACTAAATCAAATCCCTTAGCACCTCATCTAAACGCTTCTTGAACAGCGCTAGGGATGGTGCCTCAACCACCTCCCTAGGCAGGCCATTCCAGTGCCTGACCACTCTTTCGGAGAAAAAATGTTTCCTCAAATCTAACCTAAATCTTCCCCGGCACAACTTGTGGCCATTCCCTCTCGTCCTGTCATTATTTATCAGGGAGAAGAGGCCCACCCCCTCCTCACCACAACCCCCCTTCAGGAAGTGGTAGAGTGCAATAAGGTCTCCTCTGAGCCTCCTCTTCTCCAGACTAAACAATCCCAGCTCCCTCAGCCGCTCCTCATAAGACTTGTGCTCCAGACCCCTCACCAGTTTTGTTGCCCTTCTCTGAACACGCTCCAGGGCCTCAATGTCCTTCTTGTAGTGAGGGGCCCAAAACTGAACACAGTACTCGAGGTGCGGCCGTACCAGAGCTGAGTACAGGGGGATGATCACCTCCCTGCTCCTGCTGGCTACACTATTTCTAATACAGGCCAGGATGCTGTTGGCCTTCTTGGCTGCCTGGGCACACTGCTGGCTCATGTTAAGCCAAGCATCAACCAACACCCCCAGGTCCTTTTCCTCTCTACATTCTTCAAGCCATTCTGCCCCAAGCCTATAGCATTGCATGGGGTTATTGTGGCCAAAGTGCAGAACCCGGCACTTACTGAACCTCATCCCATTGAGCTCAGCCCAGCTATTCAGCCTATCCAGATCCCTCTGAAGGGCCTCCCTACCCTCAGGCAGTTTGACACATCCTCCCAACTTGGTGTCATCTGCAAACTTACTGAGGGTACACTCAATCCCCTCGTCTAGGTAAAGTTAGAACCTAAGCAACCTGCTCTCAGCAAGGGGCTTGGAACATAACCTCTCCAGTAATGCAGGATGACAAGCATTCACACCAGCATGTTTCACACAGCTGAGTGCTGCCATGTGGCATGTAGTAATGACACTGGCTGCCTTCACACAGCCACAGCATGATACAGACCAGGCAACACATACAGAAGCTACTCCCTGTATTTCCCAGGGAGCTGCCACTTCAGATTTCACCACTATAAAAAACAGCTGAATTTGCAACGTTGGCACATGCTACAGGCTAAGAGCTCTACATGGTTTGGGCCCAATTTCCAGTTTAATTTTATCCTATACTTTGATTTGCATACTTTTTAGAACACCCTCTGGAAATACAGTATGATACTGGCAAGCCCACCATAAACTGGTCTTAATATTCAACAGAGCCTCTTTCCAGCCACTGTAAAATCACCTCTGTTCTCTATGGAAATAATACCATGGTATATCTTCATATTGCAATAAGACAATATATCCTTAGAGTTACTACACGACACTGGCTGAAAAAGAATACTGAAAATACATCCAGTCCAGTAGTGTATGAGACAGAGCTGGTTTCAACTGATTGAGCTTAAAGCACACAACTTCATTACTATTTTTTACCTAACAAATTTTTAAAAATCCAAATATAGCTCACCCTCTTCCTGCCCCTGCCTAGTTTTCACTAGCTTTAACAGTTAAGTGGAGGCAACCAGATACAGAAATGAGACATGAGTAGTGAGAAGCCATTTCTTCACAAACTATTGTTAGAGGATGCCTATAAATCTGCACAAAGCTATAGGTCCTTATGTTCCTGTAGCTCCCGTTCTTTCTGCAACCACGAAGGCTATTGTCTTCAGTCCAAAGCTCCACTAAGCACTATTTTGAATGACACGATCCCTCAGTCTCTAGAGTGTATGGTAATAAAAACTTTTAAGAATTAGAAATGAAAGAACTTCTGAAGTCACTGACATTTCTTTCCTGCATAAAGGACCTCATCCTTTGTATGGTTATTACACTTTTTTTTCTTTTTGGGGGTACTTTTTCTCCTTTCATTTTCTTCTGACAATGGTTACAGTTGTCAGACAGAGATGGAAGAGTGAGATTCTTATGTGGTAACATCAAGGTACAGAAGTCATGGGGGACAAAAAAAAAGGAAACAGAAAAACAGAAGGAGCAAAGAAGAGAGGTAGCATATTGTTACAGGCATATGGGAAAAAAAGTGGTGTAAAAATTGTACCTTGGAAAGCTCTGGGCATGGAGGGGACAGGTAGCCTCATACTGACTTCTCATGCTCTGACAGATAACATCTGTACCTGAGAAGCTCTTACCAGGTCCTCAGGATGTAGGCACATTCAAACACTGAATTTTCACTGCTGATGTTAATCCTGGGTGCAGCCACCTCATCCCTGGTCTCAAGGCAGAGCTACTCAAAACGAAAGCAGCCTGGCAGGGAACCGAGTCAGCAAGGGATGGTAACATAGTCTGGGAAAACCACAACAGCCTACCTCAAATTCAGGACAGCACTACTTTTTATCCTGCTTGGAAACTGTGACTTGACTGCATGCCATTAACTTAACAACTTTCATAAATGACATTTAGGGTAGGTGCCTGGGAATAAGTCTGAAGGAAAAAGCATGGATTTGGACATGATGTCTTGGATGAATTAATGGCACATGCACCAACATGAGGTTTCAAGGCTTTTTTCATAAATAGTTTTTTCTGTAATGCTGGAGATCATTTGTTCCCCATAACGAGATCCAATGCAATGTGCCAGAGGTGAAAAAAGCTGAAGGAGTAATAAAAGGAGAATGTTATCCATTCTGTTATGACCCTGTAACGTTTTAAACCAATAAAGTAAAAGCAGGACAGAAGAAGGAAGAAGTATTGGGACTGGCAAATATTCTTAGGCAACTGTCATTTGGGGATTAAAATCTGCTGTCCAAGTAGGGCAGTCTACTTCAGTGCACATCCTTTGCATGGTGGTAAGATTCAACCACCTCCTCCACTATCAAGAATAGCAGAAACATCATCACTACTGTCCCATGCAGAAGGCTGCAGTTTTACAGACAAGGACTCTTGCCACTTACAGAGAAAAGTGCAAACACAGCCCTGGTGAACTGATACAGATGAAGCTGACAAAACACCCGATTCAATCCCAAAACAGATATCTGAATTTCTACTAGCATAGGAATGGAGTACAATCAGAAAATGAGATAAAGGAAAATTTTATGACAAAGCAACATTCTTAGTAACCCACACATTTGTAAATCTGCCAAAAGAAACTGTCTTGTGCTTATTTATTAGAACCCATGGTTCTAATAATTCAACATGGAAAAAATAATAATAGTTCAGCTCATAGAGGGAAGCATACAAACCATCCTCAACTACATCAGAAGCACTGCATTATTCTCTATCTTCTAAGTGAAAGGCAAGGAAGCAAAGGAAGGTAAATTACCAGTTTCCAACAGCAAAGCAGGTGAGTGACAAGCCTCTTTTACCTGGTGTGACATGGAAGCACTGTGTTGCTACATGGTTTTCGTATCTCAAATGCTTTACAATCTGCTACAAGCTTGTGCCTTTTCCCACAGGGCCAGGTTGTGTTTCACTCATGACTTAGCTGAAACAGCACTAAGGGTATCTTAGTAGCTTCCTACTGATTGCCTAGGTGAATAATGTCAGCAGTGAAAAAATACCACCTATTTAACAGTTATTTCTAAGACACCCTGGATAAATTGTCTCCTTGACCTGACTAAGTGGGAATATTTAATGTCACATATCATAAAAATCTTTCTTCAAAATGCCTACTTTTGGTTTAAGTCTTTATGAAGCTCCATTATTGTAAAAGCAAATACTGCACAGAGGAGGAGGTAAGCAGGCTCCATGGAAGCCTTCTCCTTGCTTGAAAGTCATCCCTAAAATGTACACATCAAAGCAACTTGAAGGTAATTACAGTGTTGATGTGCAGAGACTGCTCCTTACTGTGCTGACCAACACTAATTAACGATTCCCTTGTGATTCCAACTACCCTCATCCACAAGCTGCCAATGGTCTTTATATTTCTGTATAATGCACTTTGGGTAAAAGTCTCTTCTGTGTTTGTAAAATGACTAGCACAATTGCCTTTCATATATGATTAGGGATCCCTAATGGTAATTGAAAACTGTAATTGAAAAGGTAATTGAAAATATGGGCAAAAAGAAGCTTATTGCATTTGCTAGATTAACAAAGAGCACATGAATGGGCAAAACATCCTATTGAGATGAAGCACACCTCCCATTAAAGAGCAAAGGAAAAAGTGGGTTATGCACATTAGAATTCAGAAAAGAATATTAGAATTAATTTAGCACTTATATTCCATGAAATCACACTGCTGAACCTTAAAGAGACATAATGCCTTATAACCTGGCATCTAGCAGGCAGGTTTTCTTGGACTATTTACTCTGTTCAATAAATAGGAAAAGTGGCCCACAGTCACTGCAGCCAACAGAGTGGCATGAGCAATGAGTAGCCTCATTTTCCTAGAGAAATTAACATAGATGCACTTTTCAAACTTCAGCATTCTGTCCCAAAGTAACTGCTACACAAAACACACCAATGATATACAAATGCTGTGGTGAAGAGCATACTTTGGTCACTCAAAGCTGGAATGCAATGGCAAAGAACAAAAGGACTGAGATGCTGCCTTAGACCAAGGGTCCGTGCAACACACCAGAGAAGCCTTTAAACTGGCGAATGTCTCCCACAGTAACTGCCTGGGGAAAACTAAATAAGAATTAAATAACTCCTGTACAGACTGCTTCTTCCATTGCCACAAAGCAGCCCAAGACATTCACTTCTGACTTGGGAGAGCCTCAGAGTTCCCATGGACCTCAGCACAGCTTTGTTCAGCTGCTGTCCTTGCAGGGAGCAGTATAGGCATCTATCGTTAATTCACCTGCCAGAGTTTTCCTATCCTTTCCTTGGGCGTGCCTGTGTAAAACCTTTGTTCAGAGGAGTTTATCCAGAACTCCACAAGACAGAATTATTCATTTATTAAATGCTGAAACCTTGTTGGCTCCAGGGACCTCTGAAAAACCAAATGAACCCATAATGTTCCTGGTTCAGGTAAGTTCCACTTCATTAGAACATGAAGTAGATGTAGATTATTAATAATAGAGACTCTGCTTTTTGACATTATAGCTTATTTAGTATTACCTTAGGTCCTGATAGCACCATGGATTACAGTGTTTCTGTATTACAAGTGAAACCATTTTCTGAGTCTCTCTCTTCCCCAAATAAATAAAAATGGTTAAATCATGGCAGTTTTTTTTTAAATATCTCTTCCCCAGTATCCTTTCTTCTAATGCAATATGCACTCACTGTCTTCCAGCCTCCAACACAAAGCACTTCTATTTTACTTCTCTTTCATCATAGTTACTGTTTCTCTCTCACTGTCTGACCAAATTGACCACATAAACACCACGAAATGCAAGGTTAAATACTGCTACTTGTGAAGTCGTAACAATATCATTTGCTTTGGAAGCAGAAAAGGAAAAGAAAGAGACAGCCCTGTCTCCTGAACTTTACTGTCTATACTGGAATGATAAACATCTTTGTGCTGATAAATCACCAGCGATGATATGCAACTGTAATAACTCACATATTCTGAACTGCCTTGGTCAGCAAGGCATCGAGGTGATCACACTCAGCATGGCAAACTGTATCTGCCACATGACTTACATGTGCTAATTTCATAAAATTGAAGAATTATCAAATTAATTTTACCTTTATCAGCCACACCAAAATGGTAAGGGACAAAACTTGATGGGAAATAGTTTAACTTTTTCATGCCTTCTCTTCTGAATGTAATTGAGAAATACATAGGTTTACTAAGCAACCCCAAACGATTATCCAAACTTGAGATTTGAGGGGAAGGGCATGCACTTGGGGTAAGCAGTCAAATTCAAAAAATACTAAAAAAGATAAAGTTGTTTGGTTGGATTCTGCCACTCAAACATTTCAAGAATTCCACCTTCCAGTGGGAAGCCAGAAATGTATTTAAACAACAAAGTTCAGGAAAAAGCTGCACTGAATTCTTTTTCTCAGATGTATGACACACAGAGAGCAGATGGGGAAATGACAGCAAGCTCCCTGCTAGTCACATCAGCTCAGGAGCCAGACATTATGAATACTGTCTGATCCAGCACTTGCTGAAATCAATAAAAACCCTCCACTGAAGATCATGGGAGATGGAAAACAAAGCACTCCATACTTCAGCTAGAATACATGAATGAAAAAAACCTGATGGCTTTCTTCTCCTCTGATTTTTATGGTGCCTGAAGATCCAGATTATAAAATGCAATTAGTCATATCTGAATTCTTGATTTGCTTGCTTGGCATACATGAAATTGTAGTCTATGTATGTGCCAGGAAGACAGGTATCATCTTGCACTCTATGCAAGTGTAAGGTACAGTATTTCCTACAACTAAGAATATGGTTTGAGTGGGAAGATAGAGGACTGAAAAAACACTACTAGAAATTGCTTTAACAATGCCATTTTTCTTTGCTGAAAACAGAAAGAAAAATAATCCAAATACTAAGATAACCTGTAGAGAGATTGTGATGCTCACTAGATCTCACCTATGAAATCAAAGAAATGCTTCCTAGGATTTGTTCTCAACTACCTTCTTGGCATCAGCTTGCAATAAGCATTCAGTTACTTCTGCATCATCCAGCTCTAATGCCTAATTCATCAGTACAGACTAATTTGGTTGCAGGACCCATTCAAATTGGTCATGTCACATTTACAGATTTTCTTATCATTTTGCCTTGCATTCATATCACCTCTAATATTTATGATTTTACACATGGCTTTTATTTTGGTCATGAACATCCTATCAGCTTAATTTATATGCTGCTTCTAGACACAGATCCAAGAAGAGCAGGAATGAAAGCCTCACTGTGTCAATATGAACTCCATCATAACATAAGGTTGATGTCAATAAAGAGTAGCAGTTAGGAAAACAAGAAGCTAAGATTCCATTACAAAAAAGTCTGTAGGTTATACTCACTGCTGGTAGAGGACATGCGGCTGTACTCAGACCTGAAAGACAAATAGAAGACATCATTAAAAATGAACTAAATTTAATTCACGTTGCATATTAAATTAGTTTAGAGACCATTTGGTTTTGGCTTTGGTTTTCACTAAGGTAATAGTAACTGGAACAAGTTTTGAACATGGCCTCAGAAAAATAGGCACTTTGTATGAACTTTGAAACCATTTATGTAAAGCGCTGAGATGTTTTTTCAGGAATGGAAGTGGCAAATCATTCTGCTGCACTTCGGGCATAAAGATAAAGCTTGGATGGCTCTGAGGAAATAAATAGTCTGCTTCAGACACCGGTTAGGAACAGAAGTCCACCTGATTTTGACTCTACTCCTCATCTTTCTTCTAAAGCTGTTTTGATATACATTTTTAAAGAGAATGTTATTGTTCTTTGGACACAACTGGCAGGGAAGACCAAAAGAGAGAACTGAAATGTCAGCATGTAGATTATCATAGCATCTTTTGAGTTGGAAGGGACCCTAAAAGATCATCTAGTACAACTCACCTGCAATGAACAGGGACACCTAACGCACAGTCAGGTGTTCAGAGCCCTGCACAGCCTGACATTGGGTGTCTCCACCCCTTTAGCCAATTCATGCCAGTGCCTCAACACTGTTACTGTAAAAAAATTTTTGCCCTTATATTCAGTCTAAAATGCTCTTGTTCCAGTTTGAAACAACTTCCCCTCGTCCTTTCACAGCAGACTCTGATAAAGAGTCTGTCCCCTTCCTTTTTATTAAAGTGTCCCTTTAATACTGAAAGGCTGCTCTCAGGTCTCCCAGAGCCTTCTCTTCTCCACACTGAACAGCCCCAGCTCTCTCAGTCTGTCCTCATAGGAGAGGTGTTCCACCCCTTGCACCATTTTGGTGGCCCTTCTCTGGACACACTCGAACAGGTCCATGTCTCTCCTGTACTGAGAGCTCCACATCAGGATGCAGTACTCCAGGTGAGGCCTCACCAGCACATAGTAGAGGAGTTGGATAACCTCCCTTATCTTCTCTTCTCCAAGTTTAACAAGCTCAACTTGCTCAGCCTTTCTTCACAGCAGAGATGCACCAGTGCTCTGAGCACCTGGACATATTACTCCAGATGGGGCCTCACAAGGACAGAGTAGAAGGGGACAATCCCCTCCCTGACTTGCTGGCCACTCCTCTCTTGATGCAGCCCAGGATACTGTTGGCCTTCCAGGCTGCAACTGCACACTGCTGGCTCACGTCTCACCTTTTATCCACCAGTGACAGAGCTGTTAAGTATTTTGAGCAACAGTGCAAATAACTTTACAGCTACTTTTAATACCAAACTTCTGAAAGCTCTGTTCCATGCTGATTAAAACTCACAAACGTGGCCCATTTATTTCCCAAAGATTCCAAACCTAACTGCTTTTTTAAATAATTGCAACAAGTTTGCAATATTTCTTTAAATAAAAAAAAAAAAAGCACGTGAGCATTGACTCCTAAGATATTTGTCAGGAAATAGATACTGTCTAAGCATATTCTCAGGATACCTTCACAATCTAGGCTCTCAGGCATCACAGGCAATAAAAGCTATAAATCCCCAACAACTACAGCAGTTGCTTTGGGTTCTGATATGAACTTAGCTCTGCAGAGGAAACAAAGCAAAAACAGTCATCCCACTATTTCACAGTCCCATGCTTAGCACTCAGTAACCTTAAGGTCAGATGCTAAGACTACTTGTTCACTTGAGGAGGTGCACGGGGAGCTACCTCATCCTGAAGGACCAGTAAAAAATGACTCCCCTTGAATTTTTTACAATATGCATCCACACCTCTTGCACAGCATCCCCTTCACAAATAAAATGTTACCTCTCAACCACATTTCCCCCAGGACCCGTGTACAGCTGGGAAAGGTGGAGGCAGTAATGGCATGGGCAGAGAGGGAAATGCTCTTCTTTCAGCTGAGGGGGGAAGACAATTGCAGGGGCTGGCGCTGTATGGGGCACAAAGCTATGGGGTACTTTCTTCAGAGAATCATGTGGGTATCATTTGGCACCGTGTTTATTTGAGAGAGTGTTAAAACTGTAACATAGCCCTTTTCACAAGCCCAGAGGCAATCAATATCCATCCAGCTGCCTCCAAGAATCCCAAGCAAGGATTCATTCAATCTGCACTTCTGTTTGGAAACAGCCTGGGGCTGTCCCTGTGTGTATCTGCGTTCAGTAGCTCGTAGCTAATTCCATATGAATCTGTACTGCTTTTATTTCAGACAGAAGCAAGACAGTACTTCATCTTTTGCTTACTGCAAGTAGAAGCAGCTTTCTGTTACTTCACACTGTTATTTTATTACCCCAAAGCGCTGCAGGCGCATTACCGGGCATGGAGAATTAATGAGTCCCGAACCAAGGAGCTGGCATTCTGCATCCAGGCAGGCCATGAAAAATGAGACAAGAGGAAAAATAAAAGGATGGGGAGTGTGAAGGGAGGAGACAACAGTGTGCTCAGAGACTAATTGCACAGATGCATTTTAATAGGCTTTAGAATTGGATTGGGGGCCTTCTGTAATTCTAATATGGTTCCAGCTAATATTTAATTCATGCTTGTTGCATAACTGACATACATGGAATTAAAATAAAAAAAGGTAATTAAGCTCAAAGGCTTATAGCAACCTGAGGTGCCAAAATAGGGGCTACACTCTCCCTTAGTTCCACCTATGATTGATAATGAGATGGCTGAAGTGTGTCTTTCCCTTACTGGAAAAGATTCTGAAGGACCCTCAGCTACATGCCTAAAACCAAATGGCATGAATACAAGTCTCTATTTGTACTCTCAGGACCAACACACGTTGCCTTTTGTTCTCCTTCTGATTCCTTTCTTCCCCAGTAATTTATTTTGTCTTGAATCTAGTCCTTAAGAGCAAAAATGACAGTGAGTAAAACCCTTCATATTTTCAGCACATTAGCACAAACCACTCAGATTCATGGTGTGTAATGGTTAAGTGACTTATAAAACAGAAAATATTTTTTCTTATAGTCATTTTTGTAGGGTTCTGAATTCTAAATAGACTATAGAAATAAACAACTCCTGAATCACATGGACTCTCCAGACACAAAGAAATTTTGTCCCTTCCCATCCTCTCCATCCCAGTTTTATACATCCTGAGTCCCAGCTCCTACCAGTTTCCTCAGGAAAAATTCTCCCATTAGGATAACTGAAGAGTAAAGCACTCTGCCTTTAATGGTGAATACAGCCATATTGCCCAGAGGTTTCCAGACAATTATATGGTCTTGCAACCAGCTATTTTCTCTGTGCTACCTATAGATATTACAGTTCAGATGAAATGAAAGAGACATTCAGGACAGAAATCAAACAAATGAAGGACTCTTACTTTAACAGGCACATAATGAGGAAAAAATGATCAAAAAGAACACTGAAACAGTAGGAGGTACTGAAAAGGAGGGCAAAGAATCTACGCCCAACGGTCACCCCAGCAGCAAAGAGGAGCTGTGAACATGTCAAAAGGCATTAAAGTATGAATGCAGAAGCTTGAGATAAATGTGGAACCAAGATTCCCACCAGAGCTGCTAAAGGATCAGGAGTGTGTATTATCAGGGAACGTAAGACCATCCCAAGCACAAAAGATCCTAAGCAGGCCTTTGAGGTCAGCCTGCATTATTCACTGATGATTATTAATACAAAGCCTTACAATACCCAGGAAAGGGAAAGAGCCACTGAGTATCACTAGCTGCTAGCACAACCTGAAGTTTCTGAGTGTAGTATATAAAAACACTGTAAGCCCATTTATTTGAGGAAGAAGAGCTGCTGTGTTGTCTCTGCATCACAGAAAGACATCAGCAGGGCAACAGTGGTGACATCTATGCTAATAAACAGACGTGCTCAGAAGAAGTGTGTGGGATCGAGGCCAAATGCTGTGTTAGTCTGCACCTACCCATTAAAACCTCATGCCTTCCAGTCTAGTAAGTCATCTTCTACCAACAGCCACTGGCTCATATTAACATGGTAAAACATACCTAGAAATCCCACAGGAGAACAAGATGCCCCCATCTAAACTGATGCCATCTACCATCTTAAATATCCAACAGTACAGACAACCCTGTCTCAGTGCTCAGGAACACCTTCACATGTTGTTTAATGCACTAATATAGCTAGAAGTAGAGTTTCTGAGTTGAGCAACATCCCCACAAGGCAGTTTGCTGCATAAGATGAACATACCACTCAAGTTATTTTAACAAGATGAATACACCTCTCCAGTATATTTGCCTCAGGCCTCCATTGCCAAGATGCTTAAATCTCCAGAAAGAAACCCCAACCCTGTAAAGTTTACTTGCTCTTCTGATGTCTACATCCTTAGCTTGCCTACAGCTGATGGTATGGTGCCTGCTTATAGTCACATTTTTCCACTCCTTCCCTACCTACAGTTGTTTCATATTTCACCATTCCATTTAAGAGCTGTATTTAACAGCTTCTTTGCTTTTCCTCTCCCAGAAATGGCTCCACAGGGCATTCAGAAGGATTTTATAGCAGTTAAAGCACAATGTGCGAGTCAGATTTAAGTTTGTAGTCTGTCTTGGGTTTCTTCTCACCAAATTCCTGTGAGTCAGGTTGCAGCCTGTTTCACTAATACCAATCCAACACAAACCCATTAGCTTCATTGTACTTCTACTTCTGTAATCAAGCTGACTGCAGTGAAATAATGAGAGCAACTCGTCTCAAAACACCTTGCTCTGGATTCCCAGTAGAGCGATGAAGTCAGAGGATGGATTCCCACAGGTCAGCTCATACTCAAGAGTGTACTTCCAAGAATTACGTTTGAGGCCCCATGTGAGAAGCACCATCACTGTCGTCATCACCATCACTGTTGTTATCAGCATATCATAGAATCATAGAACCACAAGAGTGGCCAACCCCCTTGCCACAGGCAAGGCTGACAGATGCTAGATCAAGTGCTAGATCATATTGCCCAGGGCCCCATCCAACCTAGCCTGAAACACTCCAGGGGCTGAACACCCACAGCCTCTCTGGGCAACCTATTTCAGCATCTCACCAATCTCTCAGTAAAAAGTATCAGGATGAAGTAGTGCTTCTAACCATCCAAAATGCATCTGATGAGGCAGGATGGATGGACAGAGACATCCTCCTGGGGTTCTGTTCCTCTTAGCCACCGTTAGTTGAGAGGAATCTCATACTGAGACCTAGCCATGGTGAGTATCACTACAACTCTCCTGGTGAGCACAATGTGATTTACATCCATATTTGTTTTGATATTGCTTTCAGTGACCAGTGCAATATACCATCAGGTCTACCTATTCAACAACATAGTTTAACTCAAATCTGATCAGAAATGCTTCAGCCCCAGTTTGTGACAAAATACTCAACTTTGTGTTGTTTGAATGTCAAATGAGACAAATTGTATAGCTTGACATATCCAGAGTGACGGATATATAGAAAAAGAAAAGAAGCCCTCAAGGTCATAGAATCAGCTTCAAAAACAGTTTGTAGCAGCAGTGATTTGTATTCCTCTGAGTTTTTCACAAATGGATGAAATCTGTGACAGAAAACTGACTTGTTGTACTGAAGGACTACCATACAGATGACAAAGTCTTAAATATTGAAACCCTTCAGAACCATCTGACAGTGAAATATCAACATCACCTCCTCCTCAACAGAGAAACAGTTCATCTATTCATTTGATAATTTAAGCAACCCATTCTCACTGAGGACACACAAGAACTACAATGTTCTTAATACTTCTAAGTGATGTACACTGTCTTTTTCATAGACTCCTCTGTCTTCGATTAGCAATTGTATTTTCTGTTTTAGAGTCTTGCAAAGTTTACAGAATTGCAATCAATCCATAAATAAATCAATGAAAAAAGATTTTTTTTTTCTAAATCTGCTTAACATATAAATAAAATGAGGCTCAGAGAGTTTGTGACTGATCCGGGGTCATGTGTGCAAACAGGGAGAGAGCCACGAGGAAAAACAATGAATGTATATAGCACACTCAAGAAGCTAGGACAACCTCTGTTGCAATTAATATAGGGAAGACAGACACAGAAGAAAACGAAAAGAATGGATCAAACCCAAAGACAATAACCACAACTAAATAGTAATGGATTTTGCTAAATATACATTCCAGATTGCTGCTATGTGGTACAAAGTCTGAAGCTCATGCAATCTTTGGTTTCTCTGATTTGAAAGGTGTTTCTCCACACACCTATGAACTGTTCCTTGGTAGTTTACTGCCACAAAACAAAAAGTATAGTTTTCCTTCTCCATAAAATTCATCACCTACTCAGCATTTAGCTGCCAGTGGATGAAGCCCGCATCATTAATAAAATCTCAATATTTAGGTTTTTAACTTACACAGAGAAAACTTCTTCCATACTTTGGTGTATTGAGAAGGGAAGATGTAAAGTTTTCCCACTTTCTCCAAGAAGATGAATATACCTTTTGAAGCATAAAAGGAAAGGCTCAAGTTGCAAATTCAAATAATTTTAAAGCTGTAACTTTTCAAACGTTTAAATGAATCCTAAGCATGGAAGGGAAAAAGGAAGAGTTTACTTAAACTTTGGCACTGTTAGCAGGCTAATGATTAAAGTGTGAAACCTTTACAGCATCAGCTCTTAGAACTGTCTGAAGTTATGGTGGGAATTGTCACACTGATCTCACTGAAGCGTTATGCTCAAGGAGTATACGCTTAATGAACAGGAGAAAGTATTCCTGTTGAAGCAATTCCTGAACACAGATAACTAGACCTAGCAAAAATCTAGGAATCAAAAAATTTGAGACATTATGTCTGAAAAATGACCTGCTTTCCACATTCATTATGCTTCCCTCTGTTTATCAGTCTTGAGAGCAATGAATTCCACTGATGCTTCACCACGGGATCAGTGACAGCAAGAATCTGTCTCACTGCTACAGAATGGTATGCTTAACTACTTCTAACACTGAGTTTGACACTTTCAGTGTTTCATCCCCTATATCTTACCTCTGCTACTTAGAGTAAGGATAGTGAAATAACAGTATTCACATGGTTTCCAAAACCAAGAAAACTGAACTATGTGCTTTTCTGCAACTCATTTTAATCAGTATCATTTTTTTGTCCTTTCTGATTTTCTTTAAAACTGATCAGTTCTTTAAATATTAAGACTTTTCCCTTCAAATTCTTCCAGTTGTTTTCCCTTCCCTTTGCTTTCTAATCAGACCACTTCCCCTCTCAAAATACCCTTTTCTTCTTCCTAAAATTTCAGGTCTCAAGAGTACAAAACCACAGCAGAAAATTCTTCATTTCCCTCACTTCTGGGCTAAAAGATTTCAATAAATGAAATAAGCTTTTTTTTTTTTTTTACTAGAAAGCTCCAAAATACAGTTCCCAAAAAGGTACACTTAGTACATATAACATCTCTTAGATCAGGGATGGTCAAACACTTTCAAATCTCATTAATAAATAGCCAATATAAACTAATTGGCTTACACGTTCTACTCACTTTATTTAGGTACTTGACAACAACAGCCCAATCCATTCTGATTGGATTCAGTCACTTAAAATACACTGTTTTTGTTCCGTGACCTCTTTGCCAACCCTGTTTAGTGAGGCAAATGCAGTAAGAGGGAGATATTTTCCAGCGGATTAGGAAAATCAAGGATTAAAACTGTAAGTGAGCTTTCCTGTAGCTGGAAGCCGCAGCAAAACCTTAAGAAACATATGGACTACTTGATGTATGACACTGGTTTGTTTTTATACCCAGCTTCCATGGCACAGGCTCCACATAGGAGCTCACACAACATTACATGCAATTACTGAGATGACAATGGCTTGCAGTGCCTGGCTTCACTGCAGTCACTGCACGCTATTGTTTAGAGACAGAAAGGGATCACTTGATGTAAACCTCTTACTGACTCACTCGTGACCACTCTCTCTACTGATACTCTCATAGGACTGTGGCTGAACATCAAAATAGTTTATTTTTAACCACTGAGAAATCAGAGAAAAAACAGCTCAATTCAGCATATCTATGTTGGGACTGAGACAAAGCAAAAAGCAGATCGTCTGGTAAGATGGAAAGGCAAGTGCTGGGAGCAGTTGGTTTGGTGAGAAAACTGAAACATAAATATTGTGAAAGAGACATATGCAAAGTGTTTATCAGACTAAAATAGCTGCTAACCGGAACAAAAATTAAGAATAGAAGTGCAGGGACCTTCTGCTTTTCAGAATGAACACCTTTGCAAAGCACTGCAGCTATTAATTGTCATATGTCCCTGTTAAAGTTTCTCAGACACTTCTGTGCTGAGCTGCACCTTCCAGTGCCAAACCAGGGACAGGGGTGCTTCATAAAATCATCATGTCACCAGCATCAGGCATAAGCAGCTGTCATGATGCTTGTTGCAGTCTAAAGGCTCACATCACCATCTGGGGCAAATCCTTCTGAGTGCCCCTCCTGAGGAAACACAGGTTTTTCTGTTCTGGAAAGCACAGTAAATTAAGAGTGACTTGGCCCATCAAGGATGCTTTGAGCTTTGAACCAGCCATGATTATTTTGTCTTTCTTTTAACCACATTCCCCAAAAATGAACAGAAAACCTGTTGTACCAAGAACTAAAAAGGTGTGGATTTTTGTCTTTAAGCACAGGTCTTATAAAATACTTAAAAACATTCACTGTCAGGTGTGCCTGCAATACCACAACTATGTAAGGCGATTGAGGAAGTCCTTAGCTTCTCAGACCACAGAAGAAATAAAAAACATACATCTGAATTAATAGCTAGATAAATGAAAGATACTGCCATATTTCCTGTCTACTTTTTTGTTTTAATTGCAATAATGCTACTTCAGTTTGGCTGCTGAAGAAGAATTAGCTTTACAGTTTTGTTATGCACTCAGTCTCAGGCACCACCAGCACAGTGCATCCCAGTGGATGCTGTTATTTACCAGTCTGAAATCAAGAAACTGTATTTCTCTCTGAATTTCAGTAGTGCTGCTGCAGTAGCGATAAGGAAGAAAGTGGATAGGAATAGGAAGGCTGCCTGACCTCTGTGATCCTTGTGGATCCCTTGCTACTTGGATATTCTATAATTCTATGACATGCAAAGGACAGTACCAGTGCGAATGTACACCCTTATCCCCATGCAACAGGGTGGAGATATCCCAGACAAGGAGCTGGGAGAATACAGCTGGAAGGGAGGGAAGAGACTTGGAAGAGAATAGCGTGAAGGGATTTGTCCTTCTGAAGCCAGAGAATGAGCATGGGCTCACTGCTGTTCCCAACAAGGTGAGCACAATGACACTAACAATGGCAGCACCATGCGGGATGGCTGCAGAGAGCTTCCTGCTGACCCACAGAAGCAGGAGCTGAACGAGTATCCCACGGGCGATCCCTGCAGCTCCCGGATCTCAGAAGTCACCCAGCTCACAGACAGAACACACCTCTGGCCACTGGGTCCCGGATCCAGGTAAAACCGACCGCCGCTCTCCCTGACTCACAGGACACCTGCAGGTTGGACAACTACCTGCAAAGTTTACAGCACTTCACAGGATGGTGTGGTGAGTATCGTGACAACAGCAGACCGATTCCAGGGCACCCACAAATCCCAGAGCTCCTCTATGGCTCAGTGGCGGTCCCTCCTCCAGCAGCTGGCTCTGCCCGGTGTCACAGCCAGCACGAGGGCACGCGCTGCCGGCCATCCTCAGCACGACGACCACAGCCTGGCACTGTTCTCCTCCCCACAAGTAAATGAGGTGATGTTTCCCCATCACCCCAAGGAGGAGCCCTCCCCGCTCCCCAGGGGATCCCGCGGTGGGACGGAAGGAAGGCACACCTCAGCAAGCCGGGCTCGGCCCCCGCGTACCAGCACACAAAGCCCTTCCTCCGGCACAAGAAGGCAGAACCGGCCCGGCCCGGCCCGGCCCGGCCCTGCACTCACCCTCCCGTCTCTGCTCCCGAGTCCCCGCAGTCCTCTTCTCCACCGCGGGACTGCTGCTGTTGCTGCATGCTGCCGGCGCCCGGCTCGCTCCATGCCCGCCGCCGCTCCGCCGCCGTCTGTGGGAGGCGGTAGCAGCCGGCTCCGGCCCGCCCCGGCCCGCCCGCCGACGCTCGGGGCCGCTCCCTCGACCCGGCCTCCCGCCGCCGGTTCCCGCGCTGGGCGGGATGGGCACCGAGGCCTCGCTTCTGCCGCCGTCCGCCTTCAGTGTGATCGCTTCGAAGCTGCGCGTGGAGGCAGCCAGGGGAAGGTCGTCCGAGCAGCAGCAATGATGAGAAAGTGATTAGGGGCACTCTGGGTCTCTCTGCTGCAGACCTTGCCCCTGCAGGGATACCCAGAACAGGGACATGTCCAGGGAGATCCCTGAGGAGGAGACCCCACAGCCTCTGGGCAGCCTATGCCAGTGCTCTGTCACCACACACCACAGAAGTGCTCCTGGTGTTCAGAGGGAACCTCCTGTGCTCCAGTTTGTTCCCGTGGCCTCTGGTCCCAGACCGCTGACAGAGCTGGGCTCTGGCCTCTGGCACCATCCCGCAGGGATGTATAGACATCGATGCAATCCCCCTGAACCTTCTCCTCACCTTCAGCTGAGCAGCCCCAGCTCTCTCAGCCTTACTTCACCGGAGGGGCGTTCCAAGCCCTTCGTCATATTGGTAGCTTTTTGCTGGACTCTCCAATATATCCAGGTCTCTCTTGTACTGGGGGGCTCAGAACTGGAAACAGTATTCCAGGCGCAGTGTTGCTGTCACTGAGTAGAGTGGAAGGGTCACCACTCTGCAGTCAGCTACAGCTGAGCACTCATGTTCTCCACATACAGCATATCTGGAGGTGAACACTTCCCTGTTTCTCCATCATGCGTAAGTGCAAATATTCTCCCATGTAGGTATGAACTGAGATATCATTGGCAAAATAATCCCTCATTCTTTAATCCACGTGAATTAAAGTAGAAAAATTGTGAAAATCTCAAAATCATAAAATATTAGGCTGGACCAGAAGGTAGAAGTGTATCATCAAGACAGTCTTACCTTGGAGTAAGAGGTGCTAAGTTTCCATTAGTACTTTTTTAGCTATGACTATTTGTACAACACTGATGTCCCTCATACATTTGTGCTTACCAGTGGTGCAAGTATGCAGTCATGTATACTGTATGCAGTAGCTCAAATGAAGAATAATATCTAGTATCATTTAAAGGGCTCAGGTGGGATGTAGTTTATGCCACTGTTTTCTCCAAACATTTGTGCCCATTGTTCTCTAAAATCTTTCTACATAGGTAGGAGTTCTGTGAGTTTAGAGGGAAGTAAAACAGCTTGAGAATAGCTGCAAAGTTGGGCTAGCATATTGTAGGGGCAATGTACCAAGCCCAGAATTACCCACTGTGAAATAGATGGATTCCTACCAAATCTTGCTGCAGAGCTTGTGTGCAGTCCTGTGGTTTCTCAGCAACACAGGTCAATCCACCGCATCTCCATGGTCTTCAGAAGAAACTTTTAAACTTTTAATCTCTACTGTTCATCAGCAAATAGAAATAATAATAATAAGAAGTACTGTGGTGTAGGAAATTTGGTATTTAAGCTGTTTGGAGTATCTAGTTAGATTTGCATGCATGTCATTTTGAAAGCAGTAAAAATGATTCTTCAGTTTATATAAAAGATTTCATGTAAATTTTGCAGTAAATATAAGGTTTTAGGTCTAGAATAAGCTCCTTCAATTAAAATATTTATTCAGACTTTTCCCAGGCAAGTTACTTGAAATTATTTGGACAAAATGTGGTGAAAAGTACTCACACACAGCTATGTTGTCCTTCAGAACATATGGAAAAAAATTCTGTCCTTCTGGTGGACTTCCATCTGAATCAATTTACTCACATACATGAAATGAAATGCATATACTGCATTCTAAGATTGGAACCAAAATGCCATGCTTTCAACTTGTTGAATCATAATTTTCAGGTAAGAGGGCATTGGTAAGTTTTCAGATATTGTGTGTGGCTAAGTGATTCATCCAAGAAAAGAGACTGGTGAAACTGACACGAAAAATTCAACGTATCTTGATTCCCAGCTTGAGCCTCTATTTTGGCAATAGCTAAATATTTATTCTTCAACAATTGCGATATTGATGGAGGATCCTGAGCCCCTAAAGGATGTGTTTGGGAGGCAGTTATATTATTCTTTATTACCAGGGCTGAACAGACCCTGCTGTCACTTGGACTAAGCATGTACATTTATTTAGTTAATGCAATGGCATTTAAAAGCAGGTCACTTCCAATCACTTTTAAGCATGATTTCAAAGTGAAATAAATTGACTGTAGCCACTGTTGAACTGATTTAAGATGTAACTGAACCTCGTTAAATATTTTGAAATAGGTTTAGTTAAATGGATACATTTCTGAATGTTAAATTTTAGGTGGTCAGCTAATAGATCTTTTCCATCTCTGACTTTTATTTTTCTAGTTAGTAATGTTTAAGCACTGGCATATGAGGGGATCTGGAATAGATTTTACGCTGCATTTAAGATTAATTTATCCCATCTGTCCCAGAAAGGGAAAAAAAAAATCATTCTAAGGAAATATATAATTAAGATAGTAAGTAAAACTACCGCAAACTCCAGGCTCTCTTATTTATACACTTGCCTCGTTTAACTCTGTTTTATTCTGTCTCCCACATAACCGTGGTGAAAAGGAGACTTTGCTGCAACAAATTCCAAGCATTTCAGAGATTTTAATGAACGAGGTGTTAAGTCTCAGCCTTTCATTAGCTTTTCTGTGTTACCGGTGTTTCACATTAGGTCCTCTGTACAGTCTGGTGAAAAGAGAGGTTAATTTTTAGTGACTTGTACTTACGTGGCTGTGATACTGGTTTAAAGATAAGGCAAATAAGATAAAGGTAATAATAAAAGTATTCCTGGGTTAAAGCCTTTCGTTAAAATGATTTAATAGCAGTGCTCACAAAATATCAGCAGAATCTGCCAAGAAATTGAAGAAGTAGAACCCTCTCCTGTTGAAACCAAAGTGACACTGAGGATGTGCAAACCTCTTCCTCATTGCTCATGCACTGGTCTGAGCAATGGAGAACAGGGTGCAGGAGGGGGCTGGCTGCAGCCAGATAAAGACAGAGTGTAAAGCTGAAAGCTGAACCATATCAGATCATACTCATGCTAAAACAGAAGAGGAGGCAAAGCATCGATTTCCCTGATGGATCCATACCTGGATTCAGATTTCAATCTCTTTTCTACTCTCTGCATGATGGGCTATCATCTGTCCTGCAGGAGCTGGGAGGATGGAGTGCATGCTGCAGGGTGCAAGGCTGTCTCTCTAGCCCAAAGAAGAATAAGCAAAAGAGGGGTGGCTGCATTGTGTTCACATGCATATGGATGTCCTGCTGATCAGGGTATCATGTATGGGATATCTCTAGCCTCTATCTTATATTTCCTTCTATACTGTGGCAGAACTTTACTGTAGGGTAGAGAGAGAGGGGAAAATAAATGCCCCATATCATGTAACGTAAATGCTGATGCAGGGGCACTCTGCTGTGTTGAAAAGTCCTCAGTTTGGTTCTTTTCATATATCATTTTGGCTTTCTCCTTTTTTTTTTTTTTTTGTATGAAGTTCCAGAAGAAAAGGGTCAGATGGCACTGCAGTTCCTTCTGGCATTATAACATAAATTATAGGGTCCTTATAGTTTTGGAAAGAAAGAAAAGACACCTTGGCTCGAGGATGCTGGACTGCTGATAGAGGCAAAATACTAAGGGATGGGATTTTTCATTCCTGGCTAAAATTTTTCAACATGAGCTATACCCATACTTGCCCCACTGACTTGTCTCAGTCCGTAGTTAGAATCCTGATCGTAATACAGGGTTCCAGACTCCATTCCTGGCACTTTACATCCCATTCTAGGTGCTACAGCAAGGAACTTTTCAGCTTGCGGGATTTGGCCTTTGTAGAAAAGGTTTCCACCCTCAGTTGTCCCAGAAGAAATAAGCACCCTCCAGGTCAAGACTTTATTAACATTCAGCACTGGACTTCAGACACTGGGTTATGGAATAAAAATATAAAGACATTAGCAATTTTGGAAGGAGGAGGGAAGTTACGACTTGGCATGTGGTTCTGTCTTCATGCTAGGTCAGCCCTAAAAGGCTGACTTTCAGACTGCTGGATGGTGCCAAAATATTTGTGGCAGTTTCTCACACAGGCTATTGGGTTGTTGGGGTTTTTTAAGGGTTACGGTGAGGTCAGGTTCATTTGTGGTAGGTCTCAAGCCAGACACCCAACTCCTAAAATTCTACAGTTTTGAGGTAAAATACAACTATGCAATAAAAAGTTTTTCTTCAAAGCACCAGCAAACGTTTTCAGAACAGTTTAAGGGAATTTGGTTCCCAGGTCCCACTGCTTTAATTTTCATTTGAAAACCCTAGTGTGCACACTCCTACCAAAGTTCACAGTAAGCACAGAAAATACATATTTTATTAGAAAATTGCTCTTTTTTTAACTTGAATTGTAGTGCATTACAATTTTTATTGAAAACTTTTAGCACTCAGTAATGACTGCTGTAAGAACTTGAGTACTTGCTGTAAGAACTTTGAGTACTGAGTCCTTTTCTGTATCATCCCAAAGCCTGGGGCTCAATGAGAATAGTGTACAAGGAGAGCAGAAACGCACCCATCAGTGTGCAAGCAACCAGCTGGAGTTTTGGACCTGCAGACATTCCTGTTGCTCTCATGTTGGATGTCATCCCATTCAGACAGGTCTTCCCTGTGGATTAAATCAGTGGATTTGCTGTCCCTAGGCTCAAGGACCAGCTACCTGCTACAGCTCTCTATGAAGGGGTGTGGAGTTCAGGTCACGCAGCTAAATTCCCTTTTTTCTGGTCACTAGATCCTTGAAAGAAGCATCAAGCTCAAAGAAGGGACGGGAGCTGTCAGAGGCCTTATGTGCTACACTACACCTCTCCTTTGGTGCCCCCCAAGAGAGGGTGCATCAGCGCAGTCGAGCAGATTTTGTGTCAGTTTTCTGAGGTCCATGAGACAGCTATGGCTTCTAGGAAGTATCTAGAGATTTTCACATGTATTCAGTGTCACTACCCTACTAGGAGTGATCATAATATTGACAAAAGCACTCCTATTCTGGTAACCATGACAACTTCCCTTGAAATAAGTTTTTCATGAAATAGCATGTTTTACAAGATAGAGGAGACATTTACTTTTGAAGTACCACTTTTGTACCCACTGGTGTTCAAAAAGCAAGGACTGAGCCCCTCTGGCAGCGGTAATAAATATGATAGCAGCTTTTATGTGTAGACACTTCTGAAGGGAAAAATGATCTTTGGTGGGTTTTTTTTCTTCTGTTGCATCTGGTCCTGACAGTAAAACATTTTGTTCTGGAAGGCAGTTACATTTAAAACACTGTTGGATCTCCAAGGGAGATTTTACTTCTGAATTGCTTTACCACATTTTAAAAAATCCAGTTTTGAATTACTTGTGACTTAAATTTTTAATTCTAAGATTGATAATCACATGGTTTTATTGGGTTTACTGCTCTTATTAAAACTCTTCATTTAGTAGTTATGGGATTTACTAACCAGTTCATCAAGTAAACATCAAGAGTGCTTGCTTAATGCATAACCTAAGCCATGGTAAGCATCACAAAGAAGATCACAGAAATAAAACTTATATAATTTTTCCTATAATATATTTGTGTCTGCTTCCACTTCTGACATCTATAAATGTAGATTTATGGATGCAGAGGGAAACATTAAAAGTATCTTTTGAACTGGCTGATCCTGCAGGAGATCCAGTGTTCATTGGCTGTGTCTTGCTGTGTGTGCAGACTTCCTTTCCCCTCCCTCATTAGACTGAGTCTATAACCATTCCTTCTACTGGTGTGGTGGGAGAAGAAATGTTAAAATATTCTTTTGCTCATGTGGGCAGTAATCTTGTGTACACCATGCCTTTACCTGTGCTAAAAGCATTAGGAGGCAGTGATGTCCAGTGAAACATTGTGAGTCAGGAACATATTGCTTCAAAGGCATCATCTGTAGTGATTAGTGTGGGGAGAGGCAGGTGGGAGAGATAAATCCTGCTTGATATAATTGTCAGCTTCTGTTAAAAATTGGCAAAGAATGAAAGCAGAGCCTTGCACGGAAACCATGAAAAGAACTGGAACTTACAAGGAGGAGAAATACTCCCCCAAGATATGGGCTAGATACTTCTTTAACAGATACTGTTTTAAGAGAACTCTTGGAAAAATAGATACTTCCACAGTCTTAACAGGTAAAATATTTATAGGATGAACCTAGAAAATACTGTGCAATTACTAAGCAGGACAAGCTTTTGCAAGACAGACAGAAATGAAATGGAAAACATTATTTATAAACTTACTCTTTCTCTGTTGGTTGCTGGATTTTTCCCCAGAGTTGGGTCCACACATCTCTCTAGCAAATATATCCTTGGCCAATCTTTAGGAGAGCCGAAATTGGCAGGAAAAGGATTCCAACAGCTATTTTCAAGGCACCTGATTTGTGTAGCAGCTAAAAGAAAGACAATAGCATGTGCAAAACACTCTTAATCCAAATCCCAGTAATGGAGTTACATGATAGGCTGCAGCCTCTTGCCTCTTAATTTATAAAGGATCAAGTGGTATTAGAGGCAGTCAGACATGCATCATAAAGTGCTTATCACAGCATGTCAGCATGTAAAAAAAAAGCCAATCCACAGAGAATAGGGAATAAAGTCATCATCTCTTTATCTATCTGTTCATGGGAAAGCTGGTCGTCATATTCCTGTCTGTGAGGGAGGAATGTTGTTTATGCTCAAATAAATGGTGTGTGACTTTCATGAAATGGCTTAGACATGGATTCTGGGCAAAGTAGAAATGCATGAAATCAATGAAACAGTAACCTTCATTGTCTGAAAATGAATCTTAACACTGAAACAACACTTATTTTCTGAAGCAGTACCACCTTACTTTCTATCAGCTCAGCAAATGGCACTAATAATTAAAATGTTTAATTTTGAACGCATACACCTCTTACACCCGCACATATATGTGTGCATTTGGACATTTCTAGGGGTATGTACCATGGGCTATTACTGCATTATGTTGTTTGGATGTGCACTATAGACAGTAGTCTCTATTTCCAAGATCTTATAAATAGTTTATTTTTGTCTGTTTTCCATGATAATGCCATAGCTATAAGCAGTACAAAAACCCTTAAAAATACTTAAGAGCCAAAACCAGAAATGCATTTGGTTGAAATGCTTGTAAAAGTTTTATTCCAAAACTGTCAAAAGAAGCAACAAAATAAATGATTTTAAGCACTTGCTTTTGTTCAAAGAATGGGAAAAGAAGTTTTACAAGTTATTTCTGCTTGTCCAGAAGTTGTTCCCAAAGCTGCCCTCTGGAAGCTCTGTGCCTAGAGTAATGATTCAGATGCCAAGTCTGTAAACTTAGGATATTAAATAAAATCTGAACTTATATTTAGTCAATCACTTTCAGTCCTATCTGTTCAGTGTTAGGTATACACACTGCTCTTTAGGATCTCACAAAAAACTGACAAGATTTTCAATGCTTACTGTCCATGGGCAATGCATACTCAGCCTTCCTTAAAAATTACATTTCGTTCATTGCTCTGAGTATTAGCCATCAGTTCAAATAGTGGTTACAGAATATAAGAAATGTCTCAAGCATGTAAGAAAGTATGGAGTGATTAATGAAAAAACACAGAAGATCTTAATGTCAACCAAGGTTATAACATCCTTTAATTTTTTTCCCTTTTTCATTTGTAAATTGTCATCTGTTGTCCTTCCTTTTTTGTCACATTTCCCTAAGGAGATTATTTTTCTATATTTTATTAACTGCTACAGATTATCTGTCTTTAGCTCATTTTCAGGGTCTCTGTTTTTTTGTTTTTTTCTCAAATATCCACTTCTTTTTCATAGTGTTCACAAGAAAGCGTAGTGAAAATGCTTAATTCTATGTTTTCCAGTATCTGCCTCACATCCTTAAGTAGTCAGATGAAGTTTGGAGATAATTCAGTACAAGAAAAAATCTGTACTGCTATACATGTGGGCTGTGTAATCTCCTTCCAGTCTCACTCTTGAGAAGTCTGTGCTGAACATACAAGAGAAAAGGACAGTTTTTTAATGAGGGAACTTAGTTCTGTTAATTTCTGGTAAAATCAGAAGGCAGATGTAGTAGCCAGCTCAGAGTACAAACACAGTATAGAAGTTTCCTCTGTTTCTGTCTGCACTTGATCTGTACTTGGTGAAAAGATTAAATGGAGGGATTTCTCTGTAAGAAAATTTTGAAACAAGGAAAAATAAAGATAGTCCATGCATAAAAACAGTGCCTGTTGTGTAGCTTCATTTTGTAGTCTGAGGGAACAGTGATGCACCAAACAGGCGTGGGACAGCATTTTGCTTAATTTTAGGCATTCTTCTGAGCACTGCTTGATGAGGAGGCTTATGTGACCCAGTCATCTGCCTTCCTTACTCAGTGAGGAAGGATAAGCACCCTCATGATTAATTTATCCCACTCAGGGTCTCTCTACATTGCTAGAGAGGAAATCTGAACATGGGTGGTAGGGAAATTGTGTCCAGGTTTATAACATTAATCTCCTATGTAGACTAATGCCTACAAATTCTTCATTCATGAAGGAACTTGGTAATGCTAACTAATATATTGCAGTTAATGTAATTGTGTCAGCTTTCTGACTATTTCTGCCAGACAAACATTTCTTGTGGGGTAAGATCATTTATCTGAAGCGGAAAAGTTTCCTTTGGTAATTATTATAGTTACTGTGGTTGCTGTATTGTGAGATTAGCCACATGAAGAAAATGTTTATTGGATTTTCTGAGTGATTGCTTCCTCTCTTGCATTTTTGGCACTGAAAGAAGTAGGTGGACCAAAAAAGTCTTATTCACCTCCCCACCCACATTGTCAGCCATAATTATATCGCCCGTGATATAATAACACGTTTAAACATTCTGTAAGTAAGGAAGAATTTTAATGGGTGATAGTGGTGGAAGCTTATGGTATAGCTTGTGACCAATTTTGCAATGACTGTGGAAAGGGTACTGGATGGCTTAGGGAAGTGAATGTGGGCTTTGAATCATTTCACCAGCCAACAAAAAGTACTAGTGGTTTATAGTCTGATAATTATACAGTGATTCATCTGACTTAGGTTCCTCTTCCAATGTGAGTGACAGAAGACCACAGCCATCTCTATTCACTTTGTAGAAGAGGCAAAAGACTGGGTATACAGCAGGTGTCTGGATAAAGACAGGTTTTCCTGAGACCCTGAGAAGCTACTGGGGTTTGTAGAAGTATTTGTGACTAGGTAATGTTTTCACAGTGCTATGATGATATGAAATGCTGGAAGAATGTTGACTTTTATTTTGAATATGTTAATAGAACTTAAAGGCAATGAATCCTGCTAAAGTAATCTGATTACTTTAACTGCTAAGTGCAAGCTCTACTTTCAACAGCATCCTCTGTGGCAGAGTATTTATTTAGTCTGTAATGGAAAGATATTGCTTTTTGCTTTTCCCAGTATTTTTACAGATCTGATTATAAGAGGAAACCTTTCCATGATACTCGTTCCATTGTTTTTTGAACTACTTTAAGGGCTGTTCCTCAGTTCCAGCTTGGATTTCTTTTCTATTTCCATGCAGTAAAGAAATGCACTAGGGAGTAGCCCTTACACCTCTCTAAATCTATTCCAGTAAGGCCCTTACCCACAGGCTCCTTGTCTGCTTTGTTTGTCTTTCTCCCCATGCTACCCTGCATGCACTGGTGGTGTGCTCCAGATCTCCCTAGCCTTCCACATTAACAGAGGTTTTTGGAGATTTGTGGGCAAGTGGTCTGGTTGTTGTTGTTTAGATGCCCAGGTGAGGAAACTTATCTATCTGGACTTCCTTCAAAGTTATTGAAGAGAAATAGGTGCACTGAATCAGCACAAGTGAACTTTATTTTGTCAGTAACTGATGTCTTAAACACCTAATTTCACTGCTTTGTGATGGTGAAATCAATAGCCCCTTATTGACTTGCAAGGCTGACTTTATGCCTTGGAATCTCTAAGTTGGCATTATTAAGACATAGTCTACAATGACCAGATAAGCCATTTGTTGAGATGCTGATTTGTGAGTCTGTATGCTATTACTGTGTGATTTTTTATTGATCTTTTTGGGTCACTGATCTATTCCAGCAGGGTGACTGAGGCAGATAGAAAGGAGCTGCAAAGAAGACAGGTTTTGAGTGATGAGATGCTATTGTGTTTATTTGAATTCATTTTTAATTTAATATCTCCAGAGTTTATATGCTTCAGGACTTGTGGAAACACTGTAGTTACAGTAAAAGTATGCAGCAACTGAAGAGCCCTTTTCTAAGGAAAAGAAAATCCAGAACAGTGGTCAAGGAGAATAATATGCTGTTCATTTCAGTACTGATTTTGTACAGTTAAACTAAAAGCTTGGAAGCAAGGTGCTAGAAACTAGGAAAAAACTCCACAAAAAAGGAGGCAAGGGGCAGGACAAAACTGTGGAGAAAACTCCTCCACCTAGGATGACTGCCACAGAAGGTTTCAGATGTTAGAGACTTCACTGGGGATGTGTAAGTACACTGAAATGAGTTCTCACTTCTAGGGAGACCTCATTCTGATGTCTCCTTATGTCTGCTTAGGCAAGGAAAAACTCAGGCCTGAGGAGCACAGATGTTCACATCTTTCTATAGAACAAAATTTTCCTTTTTTCTCTTTTCCTTTTCCTTGCCTTGCCTCGCCTGCCTTGCCTTTTTCCTTCCCTTCCCTTATCTTCCCTTCCTTTCCCTTTCCCTCCCTTCCCCCACATCCAGCAAAACCTGCTGAAATTTCTAGGAAGTGTGAGTACTTTGTAGGATAGCTGCCTATGGGCATGAGAAAGTGAAGAGAGACTGACAGTTTTTATTTCCAGAAGAATGCCTCCAGCCACTGTTGCCACTGCCCTTCTCTTCTCTTTGACAACAAGGACAAATAAGATCGTGGCTCTCGCTCCTGGGCACAGAGCAGTCTGCCTGCATCTCCACACTCCAGTTGCTTCATGCCATTAACCTAATTGTATCAGACATTGGAACTAGAGCAAGTTTCTCAGCCTTTGAGTTATATCTCTGACTGGTAAAAAGTGTATTAAACTAGGTAAAAGTCGAACAATCTAAAAAAGTTTACTTTGTGCAACCTTGATTAGTAAACAGATAAAGAACAGATTGTGAATATACTGATTATAGTGAATAACTTTATGCAGCAGCTGGCTCATTAGTGGAAGAAAATATTTTAGCATTTTGGCCAAGAAAATGAATGTTCACATGACTGTATTACATCTATAGTTTAGAATAAAACTCAACTTGAATAGTAATTTAAATTTTAGCCAGCAGATTGCAATTCTTGCCTTTTTCCATACACCAGAATACAATCTGTGTATGTTAATTTTCCACTGACAAAATCATAGGAGTCTGCAAGTCACAAAAACAGAAAATGGTGCATAATCGTTATTTGCAGTTTTCCATTCAATGAACACTAGCTGCACCACAAAATAAAACAATAAAGTGCTGTGACATTATCCTTTATTCCATGTTGACAGCATTAACCATGAGACTTCTTTTCTCCAGATCACATTAGATGGCACTTCTTAAAGTGGCACTGGCAATCTGAAATGTGTTTGGTTTCAGAAATAAATTCCAAGTAATTTTAGATTGTACAGTTTGCAGCGAATTTGTGTTTTTATTGCTTTATTTTTTATTTTAGTATAGATTCTTCTTCTTCATTACTATATAAAATATAAATATAAGCTGAATATTATTAGTTCAGGCTATTGTCCTTTAGTGCTGAAGCTGAGATCTTAGCCAGAAACTCCAGCTGTTGTAGTACCACATCCTAACTCATACAGTATACTCCACAAAGAATTAATAGGAAGACAATGCACAACAAAACCATGCCCAAAACCAAGATTTTCTGTTCTTTTCAATTACAATAATCTCCAGTGTTATTTGTGGTAACCAAACAAGCAATTTTCCAGGAAAAGTTTATATTTATTTTAATTTTTTTCTAGTATCTTTTTAAAGTTCAAGCATACTTCATTTAGACATGAAGTCATTCGTACCACTGAGAAACACATAACACATGTATATGGTGTGGACATACACACCTCATACAGGAGACATATTCCTCACACAGGAGACATTTCCCTTCTTGTAATAATTAGTGTTACTGGTAACAGTGGATTGCTTCACAGCAGTGGTGCATCTTCCAAACAGGACTATGAAACATTGACTGAAATAAGCAGAATGAATTAGTACCAGCTAGAATAACAAGAACACAATCCTAACACCAAGAAAACCTCAAGAGAAAAGAGATTTCTGTGAAAGCCATTAGAGAGCAGGTTTTGCTGTTGCAAATGGCAGTGTAAAATTCCCAGGTATGTTATGAAGATAAATATACAAAAATTTTCTTTCCTAACCTTGTACTAGTGTGGACCAAATCCTCGATGAGAATAAAAGTGTATATATCCATTGAATTATCTTATCTGTATCAGCCCTGAGCCTAAACTCTAAGAGCAGTGTTTGTATTGGTGGATGAAATGAGTCAATGGCACCATGAAATAATGACTAGTCTGTGTCAGCAGTTTTAGCATGTATTAACAAGAATTTCATCAGTGCCCATCACAGTTTGGGGTAACAGCAGAGGGTAGTCTGCAGGCAATCATTCCAGTTGGCATTAAAGACATTCAGAGGGAAAAGGAGAATTTTAGATAGATACATATTTGTGCGGGACAACTGGAGGATGCGCAGTACAACAAGGGGATCACGCCCCGCCATCATGGGTTCATGAAAGACATGTGCTGCTTGACAAACCCAGTCTCCTTTTATGACTGAGTGACCTGCCTGCTGGATGAGGGAAAGACTGTTGGCGTAGTCTACCTAGACTTCAGCAAAACCTTTGTCACTGTCTCTCACAGTATTCTCCTGGAGAAGCTGGGGACCCATGTCTTGGTCAGATACATTCTTTGCTGGGTAAAGAACTGTCTGGATGGCCCGGGCCCCACAGTGATGGTGAACACTTTGGCCACAGTTACCCCAGGCACTGCTACAGGCTTGGGGCAGAGTGGCTGGAAGACTGTGTAATAGAAGCAGACCTGGGGTGTTGGTCGATCTCAGCTGAACATGAGCCAGCAGTGTGTGGAGGTGGCCAAGAAGGCCAATGGCATCCTGGCTTGTATCACTGTCCTGGTTTTATCTGTATTCCATATCATGAAATCACACAACAGTCTGTTGGATGTAGCAACACAGTGCATTGTGGAGCTGTACTTCCCATTGAGTCTCGTGTTCTCTATCAGTCTCATGTGAGTTCTGATTCTCCAAGAGGAAGATACACTGAGAAGTACATTTCCCAAGGGCCTCCACATCATCCGCAATTCTGTGTGATGGGTGTGAAGGGGTTTCTGGGTTCTGGCAGCACAGCAAGCAGCAGCATGGTCATAACCTTCCTCTCTCTCCCATTTGAGTTATTAATTGTAACTCTCTTTCTTCTTATTATCTTACATTCTTTTACCATTTGTAGAAAATTTGCAACCTCTTCATTGGGTCTTAATTGTCTTTCTTTCCTTCTCCCTCAAAGGGGAGAAAGGGGCCCCCTTGACCTTTTGCACTTGAAACTGTGACCATCAGAAATAGTGTTGGCTGCAGGAGTGGGGAAGTGGTCATCCTTCTGTACACAGCACTGATAAGGCTGCACCTACAGAACCGTGTTGAGTTTTGCACTCCTCACTACAAGAAAGATGCTGAGGCCCTGAGACTTGTTCAGAGAAGGACAACAAAGCTGGTGAGGGATCTGGAGGACATATTTTGTGAGAAGCAACTGAGGGAACTAGGATTATTTAGTCTGGAGAAGAGGAGGCTCAGGGGACTGCTTATCACTCCCTACTACTGCTTGAAGGGAGGTTGTGGCTGGGTGAGTGTCAGCCTCTTCTACCAAACTAGCAGTAGGACTAGAGGGAATGGCTACAAGGTTGCACCATAGGAGATTCAGGTTGGATGTTAGGAAATATTTCTCCAAGTGTGGTCAGGCACTGTACAGGGAGGTGATGGAGTCACCGTCCCTGGATGTATTCAAGGATCATTTAGATGTTGTACTGAGGAACATGGTTTAGTGGGAAATACTGGTGATAGGTGGATGGTTGGACTGGATGATAATGAAAGTTTTTTCTAACCTTAGTGATTCTGTGATCCTATAATCCATGCCATGTCAGCTGGCCTCAGAACTGTTGGTCAGACCTTTGACTGTTTGATATTGCACAGCTGTAGCCTCACATGCCACTTGCTTGGCATGTACACCTTCTAATCTAAACTGTTCTACAGTTTAACAGCACTGCAGAAATAATAGTTGCAGTATTATGTATGAGAAGAATCACAGGGCTAACCAAGATAGATAAGATTTTTGCACTTTTATTAAAAATAAATATTAAAAATACCTAAAATATTTTAAAAATATTAAAAAAAATCAAAGAAAAAGGAATGAAGCATTCATCCCTTTGCCTCAAATCTTCCTATGGGCTTGTAAAATATGAACTAAATATGCATGAGCATCAGAAATTCTTTACAGAAATAGCCTTCTGATTTCCTAAGGAAATTTCTACAAATTGTGTTTCCTGTTTGCTCTGTCTGAACACTGAAATTAATGTGCTGTTTGCTAAAGCTGTAGAGTTTTTGGCATCTGCTTTGGCACTCAGGAATAGAAATATCTCCCTCTGATTTCATTGATATTGGCTAATGAGGAACATGAGTTTTTCTTCAGAAGCAAATTCTGAGTTCATACTTCTGAGTATTCAGCAATTCACATCCCACTACTAAGAGCTACTTATCCAGTCAGCAGATGATCCCATGAGAGCCATATGTCCTAAACACTTTGAGTTCTGAACATAAAAAGTCACAGCAAATCGCTTAAAAAATAAGATGTAAGAAGTATCCTTTCACAGGAATTATTTGTTGAGCAATTTCTTATGCCAAACAGCAGTTGAAAAGTCACTGTTTATTCATGTGGTGCTTGAAACCAGAAATGTTGTAGGAAATTTCGAGTATATAGCAACGTTGATGCTCTGTATACACTGATGTTATCCAAACTGTTGGGAACCTGTGTTATACTGGGGAGATCGTGCTGCTCAAGAGAATAGCCTTTACAGATGTTCCAGCCCCAGTTTCATACCACTGGTGACTGCCACCTGTGCTGAGTCTGGCTGGAGGCAGAGATTCTGTTCTCTTCCTTTTGCTTATGTGTGGCCAATCCCAATATTTTTAGTAAAGATTTATGTAGTCCTACTAGTCTGTACAGTTCTACCTGAGATGCTTGCGAAATTTATGCACTTCTATACCTTCCATGCAAGAATCAATGAATTACAGCAATACCTAAGCTCAGCTAATTATTACTTAAATATCTAAATAAGTGTAAATAACAGCTTATCAGGAAACTTGGATATACAATTAAACGGTTGGGAATCACGCAGATATCTGTGGAGGTCAAGGCTTCCATCTAGTGGTAAAACTTAAAGGTGCAAAAAATGATAACGAGTGAGGTCCTTGTGAGTGCTTTAGGAGCATTCGGACCAGACAGCATCGAGAAGAATATAACAGAAGAAAAGGCTGTTCAAAAAACAGCCAGGCAAGCCACAGCATCATTGAACATGGAGGGGAGGAATGTAACTCGGTCAGAAAGGGAACACAGATCACAGTATTATCTTTTATTTAACGTCAGGCATGACATTCTAAAGAAATACTGGTTGAACTGGAAGTATGACCTGTTGCTTCAGGTATGACAGAAAGCAGTCCCTTCTCTTCATGTTTACCTATATTCTCAGATTTTCTCAGGAGGAAAAAAAAAAAAAAAGACCATTGGGAGCAAGGAGGAAGATATTTTCCAGGTTGCAGTCATCCCTCCAAAAACTGCTGATAATCTCTTTCCTCTCACATGATTTAGCACTGTAATCTGGATCAAAGTCAATTCTTCAAGGATATGCCAGGATATGGAACGAACAGATCCTTTATAGGAGAATATAATGACTTTTATGTGCTCTGCAACAGGCAGTGAACTCTATAAGAAGGTTTTGACCTTGTAGAGATTGCCTCTGCAACATTAGCCTGCCATTTCTCTCCTTATCCTCCTCCAAAAAAAACCCCAACCAACTAAACAAAAAAACAGCCTCAGCAGGACAGTTCTTGATATTCATGGGCACAAATCCTGGCACACTCTGCAGGAATCTAAGTGCATATTTCATAAGCACATCAATAGCCATAATGATGTTCTCTATGCAAAAAATGAGAAATGTTGACACTTCTGTTATAAAAGACAGTGTTCTGCATACTGTTGAAGTCTATAATGTGAGTGGAAGTGAATTAAGCTCAAATATCAACTCAGCTCCTGCTGCCTCATATTTTCAAACAATTGGATTTCTCTCTGTACAGGAAGAATTATGGATGAGAGATTGCAGTTCATTTCCACTGTAGCATATTCTTGTGGTTGTTCCAATTGTATCTGCTGAGTTCTAGTAGATGTGAAAAATATCCTCTGCAAAGTCATCAATGGCTGTGTTTTGACTCAGAAATACAGTGACCTTTGCTTGCTGCCAGCTCTCACCATGATCTGATGCACTATTCTGGCCTGCGTCCTTTTGTAACTACCACAGTTTCCTGGAGGTGTTTTTTTATTAATAATGTTTTTAGAAAAAAAATTGGAAGTGGATCGACTTTTCATATTGAAGAGCAGGTGAATCCTCTGTCAGTGGTGCCTTGTGCCAGGAGCAGAGGCCATGGGAACAAACTAGAGTACAGGAGGTTCCCTCTGAACACCAGGAGCACTTCTGTGCTATGTGGGTGATGGAGAACTGGCACAGGCTTCCCAGAGGCTGTGGGGTCTCCTCCTTGGGGATCTCCCAGAGCTGCCTGGATGTAGCCCCGGGCATCCTGCTCTGGCTGTTCCTGCTGGGGCAGGGTCTGGAACAGATGGGTCCAGAGAGCCCTGCCAGCCTCAGGCATTCTGAGGAATGCTGAAGTAATCAATCTCAGTACTTCCAATTCTGAAAATCTCTTTGTTTGTGAGTGCCTGGAATATAAACCTGTAATACTCAGCTCTTTCAGCTAATCAGAGTTCATACAAATATTTCCTTCCATTTCAGTACCACTTTCCTCATGCCTGACCAGGAGAACTTTAAGAAAAATGTATTTGGAAGCTCTGTATTTTTCTCATAGTTAAAGACACATGTTCTGCCTGATTTCAGATTGTAACATCTTACATCTGACATCTTACCCAGTTACCTTTCTTGACACTTCTCAGGTTGCTTTGAGAACATGGGTAGATAAAGGTTTAGTTATTTTTGTCTTACTGTCTTTGTTATTATCAGTGAGCCACCTTTCAGCGATATAAAATTTCCAAATTCACTGCAGGCAGCATCTACTCCAGGGACTCATCAAGCATCCATTTTTACATATTGCCAGGGGTCTTTGTGCAAACTTTCTGAATCCAAATCTTCTGTTCTGTGTCCAACAACCTGTTGGTGGGTCTCTTTCCAACTTCTGGGGAGCTATTGCCTTAAAATAATATCTGTTTCTTCATGTTTAGATCCCATATACTGTGTTAATTAGTATGGAAGATGAGGTTGATTGAAAATTCCAGGGAGGATATAAATGAACTCTCTTTGCCCTTGTAAACAAGCATGAAATAATTTGACTGTGCACAGTGAGGGGATATGCTTGACCTGAAAGTGGCAGGTGAGCGTGGTTAGGTGTATTTTCCTCTTCTTCCCTCGCCTTTCAGCTGTAACTACAGACTGACAGGGCTGTTTGCAAGAGTAGTGGAAAGGCAGTTAAGAAGTGAGCAGAGGCAGAAGATCAAACTAGCCAAGGAGAAATAGTACCTTTGCCAACAACAGTACTTTCAGTTAAAAATCACAAATGATCAAGAATAATGTGGAATCTTAGTTCTCCTCTTCCTCTATGGAGCACTCAAGGAAAGGCAACAAAAACTGCTCCTGAAAGTTCATAGGAAATAATCATCCTCTTGGATACTTCAGTTGCTCCCCTTCAGAGAGCTGCTTGTGACCAGAAAATCCTCTTCTATTCCAATGTTTCATGGCATAACAACAGCAGTTTTGGAGCAGACAGACGGCAATGTTCACTCCTAATAGTGATGGTATTGTGGGGCTCAGTTATTGGAAGGGGTCATTGCAAGTTAGCTCACATGCACTGAAATGGTCCTGAGCATCTCCTTGAATTCTTTAGTGTGACTAGAGTTGCTCTAACTAGGAATTGCTTTTGCAAGTGCTAAATGGTCCATACTAGGAGATACAATCAAGAAATGTATAGGAGTGAGAATAATTCCTTTTTATTAATCATGTCATGGCAGCAGGGCTAGAATCAGGGCAGAACTGTGTTAGGCTGCATACAGACTTTTTTCCCCTATGGAGATTGCAGTCTGAGTAGAAAATAGTTAAGATGTTCAACAAGGCCTATTTCAAGAAGTATTTCTTCTCTTTCTACCCACTCTCCTGAAGGTTCATTTAGTATCTCTCTTGCACTTTCTATAGTATCTCTCTTCTCAGATTTCTCAGCCAAACTGCTCATTCTTAGCTGCCTCGGTTTAAGTAGTCTGCCCCGTTTCTTTGTGTTAGCAGGGGATGAAGGAATTAGAAATGGGAAACAGGATTCCGAGGGTGCCTACAAAAAACCTATAGATATCCTGAGAGGGTCTTGCCTGGAGATGACTGGTAAGGTCTGGCAACATTGTGACTTATCAAGAAATCCAGACTGTCCCTTGTCTTAAATCCTCCTCTGTGCTTCTTTTGTGAGAAGGAATAATAGTGTACTAGAATTTAATTGGAAGGAAAAGGAGGTCAAGACAGACCATTTACTGTTTGCCTTATATAAACTAATTTGAAGAATGGCTGCTTACAGCATCCATTCCTCACTGAGCAATCCTGAAGGAATACTGTTTATTCATTGCCCTGTCCTGTCAAAGACTTTATCAATGGATGATAGATGTGACAGGCAACTAGCTAGACATCACAACAATTCTTCAGCCATCACTGCAACAAAAGACTCAAGAGCTGAGAGAATAACTAATTCAATGAAAACTAGCATTGCTTGGAAATGTCCTAGCAATGTCTGTTTTAAAAGGACACAAATTCTTCCAATGAAACAAGCAAGGACAACTGGCTGTTCCTTGAGGGTGTGTGATAGAAGATGAGACAAAGTTCCCTTGTAAACCTTGTCACACAAATGAAGTTTTTAATGACATTGGTGTTGTATGAGGAAACAAAGGGAAGAAGGCTAGATAAAGCAGTGGGTAAGTGTGGTAACCTTACCCTCTGAAAAAACTGACAGGCAACAGCTATAAAGATATAGAGAAGGAGAATTCCACTAGAGTGAGTTTTACTGCTTTGTCATAGGATGCATGCAAAACATTTCCAAAGAGCAAAGCCAAGGTATGTTAAAAAAAAATGATAGTCTGATACCTAATTCGCACAATCATTTTATAAGCATTTATATGTACATAAATTATGGCATTTCTTTATCTTTCCATGACTGATGGAAATGTAGTCACTCCTTTGGTTGGTTACTGTCAGTGCTTATGCTGCAATAAAACCTATTCAATGAATGAAAATGTCACACGCAGTGAAAATTTATGGAGAATATGCAGGATCTAGGTCAAATGGAAATAACTTAGATTCAAAACTAGATTAGCTGGGAAGATGATGCTCCAGATTTACAAAAATCTATTCATCCTCTGACAGGAGACTTGCTGTTCTGACTCAGCTGGTTTTGCAAGTCACTGTTGCTTTAGCATAACAGAGGCATATCCTTGAAAAAAAAAAGATCACTATTAAATCTGACATGGGCAATATATTTAGATTTCACTTCATTTACCTGTAAATCAGCTCAAATGAAAAATTTGTAGGAATCTGATTTGTCCAATTTTGTGGCTCAGAGAAGCAGTGGCAGTTTTTTCCAAATGCATGGTATCAGAATTGCTCTCACTTCCTATACATTGGGCTCTACTAAACAAGGTAGGACATCAAGTATTTGCTGACAACTGTTCTGAGGAGGCAGAACTCCAGACCATTACCTTCACAGTTTCCACAGAAATAAATAGAAAGCATTACCTCTGGAGCAACATACTTATTTTTCTTTGTTATTATGTTGTGTCCTCAGAATTATTGCTTTCTTTTTAAAATTGCTCTTAAATCTATATGAGGCTTTATCTTTTTTGTGTCTTTTTACAGAACTTCAAGGGAACATATGAAGCTGCTGACAAAGGATGGAGATCAAAGTGAAGCAACAGACACATGTTGTGATGAACAGCTGCTGATGCTTTTCCTCAGTTTTGGATTGTTTCAGCTAACTCTCTCCAAGACAATCTGCTGTTTTATTTAGCTACACAGACTTAAATAGATTTTAACAGAGGTTGGCAACTACACTTTAGTTAATGACCCATCTGAAATAGCACAAGGCTCAAAAAAATCACTGTCCACTCATATATCTTATAAGCACTGATTTTTGTGTGTGCGTGTTCTGTTTTTTTAAAAGCTAGAAAAATGCTTTCACTTTTTTTTTTTTAATGTAATAGAATATGTATAGGTCATTCTAAAAGTAATGCCTCTGATTTTTTTCCATGGAAACTGCAATGAGTATGAGGAGCACAATAACACTACTTGATAGAGCAAATTCTCAGCTACAAAACATTATTTTTCAACAGTCACCACCATTAGCTGTGCGTTTTTGACAGCAGTGAACAAGAATCTGCATGTTGCACCCATGAATATTTGCACCAGTGGAGGTGACCCACTGCTGAAACACACCACCCGCCTTCCCATTGTGCTCATACCCACAATTTGGTCTCCATAAACATTCAGCAAGCATCAGCGAATGTCAATAAGTGAAATTTTTCCACGTGGAGGAATTCTATTCCACACCTTTGCTTCATATGCACTTCCATGTCAGGAGCCATTCTATCAGACTTCCCCTCTGCTGCCATCTGCTGCACAGCAGCAAAATGTAATGGAATATTGGTGGGAAGGTTCATCTACAGGTTGTCAGAGGTTTCCTTCTTTGGTTTCTGGGCTTTACATTTCAACAATTGAGTTACTGAAAAAACAAAACAAATCAAAACAAAACAAAACAAACAAACAAAACCAAATCCCATTAATCATGAACTCATGCTATCAAGCTGTGTTAATTGCATCTGATTTTATGCATTTTTGTTTGTTCAACTATGCAGTTAATATCAGTATACATGAATAGTATTTTCTAGCTGGATTTTCTTACCCAGTCACAATGGCTTGGGAATTGCCAGTATGCTAAGCGTAGATAATCAAGGCAATTTTGTGTGCTAATGAGTAGTGGTTTATGGAACTCAGACCACTTCATCAGGCACAAAGCCAGACAGAAATACTGAAAACTGTAGTAGAAAAAAAAAAAATTACTGAAAACAAGTGAAGTCAAAATCAAGTAGCCAAATGAACAAATAAGGTATGAGCACTGTCTTGTCAAAGTTAGTAATCTTAGATGCTGTTAAATATTTAGTGTGGTCTATTCGATCTGCTTCTTACAAGTTTCTTCTCTGGGAGGTCTTTATTTATGATTTAATAGCTGCCTGTGAATTTGGTACTTTGAATTAGCAGAAAAAATATTCTTCTTCAACCATATTAACCATTTGATAAGTGGTTTTGTTGTTGTTGTTGTTCTGTGTGTGTGTGCACGCATAAAAAAATAATTCTGAAATAAAACCATGGTTTTTAATAACCAGTCAGCTTAAATACAGTAACATATTTAGTTCCCAGCAGTAAGAAGGAAAGAGACCTGTGAGCTGTGGAGGTCAAATTATAATTGCTCTGCCATTTAGTTAAACAGGAGCAGTTACAGATACAAGAAAACTGGGGTCTGACTTTCAATAAATACAACTTATTCGGGAAACATGTTTGAACAAAATGCCCTATAGGAAATTACCTTGAAAAGATGTAGGCATTCCCCCTCTCACAAAACACAGTAGAGACATTTTTGACCTTTAACGATATCCATAATTTTGCTCTTTAGCTTTCTAAATCCAGGGAGTTATTTAAACTGTAGTTGAGAAACTGAAGAAAACAGATTAAGTTTTACCATAGGAAAGGAAGATTGTATTCCCACTACTCATAACCAGTACACAGAATAAAATATTAATGTCTGAAATAGTCATAAATGTCCCTTTATTAAATCAAATGAAATTATATATAATATAGATATTATAGTGACTCATGTATCTTATTAATCTTATTTTTAATCTTATTAATCTTATTTTAGTGCCACAGTGAACAATGAAAACTACACATAAGTTGACACATAAGGAATGTAACCAAACAAGCTCTTTTAAAAATTGGGAGTGAACACACTTAAAAGTGAGAAGCCCCTTAAAGGCTTAAAAGTTTTTTTAATTTTTGTTAATTTATTTATTTTTTATATCAATGAAATGTTGGCATATGCTTTAAGTTTTTTTATTGAAACAGCACAGGCATATCTAAGGCCCATATGGATATTTATCTTTTTCAGATCACAGCATGTATCATTGTATTTACTTTTCATGGTATATAATGCATCTACCTTTTTTTTTTTCACCAACAGATGCCTGGTGTTTTTTTGTTGTTTCTCTTTGTGTGTGTGTGTGTGTGTGTGACTTTAACCTACAGCTCTTCAAAAGATTGATTGAGCTAAGAAGTCAGTGTGCTATTGCAAGACAATGTCCAATCCTATAAGCAGTTGCTCTGTGGAGTTCCCATCACTCTTAACAATTAGTGTCTTTGTCGGTAATTCCTTGAACTCCCACTGATTTTCTTGATTCATACTTTTTTCAGTGAAGTGACTTTGAGATTACTTAGAGAGCATCTCTCTGAGGCTTACTGGTATTATATCATGTTTACAACCAAAGAAAGACCAATAGACCATATAGAAAATCAAGCCGTTATTGATTACCAGATATTTTCTCCAACTGAGATGTAATTTTACAGAAATATCTCATCTCTTTTCATAGTTCTAATGGTCCACACTAGCATAAAGTCAGCTTTATTATCTATCTGTGGCAAATTCACATTACCACCTTTTGAGATCCCTTGACTCTTTGACACTTCCAGTATAATTAGTGAAAATTTGTTTACTAGAGTCGGCAGAATGGTATTCATGGCCTTTCAAAATTTTCTGGAATATCTAAAGCTTCAGCAGCACGAACTATGAAAACTATTCTGAATATGTTAAATCTGGACATTCCTGCTTGTTTTAAAAGAGCAGATTGTCTTGGTGGTGTGAGATGAGCATATTCACTCTCTACTTATCTTTAACGCATTCATCGTGTTGTTACACAATCACAAATGATACCAATGCTTGAATATGCGGATAGCAGCCAATGTTCTCAGTAGCTTCCAGTCAACAAAAACACATTAGAATGCTCTTCCATTTGTCTAGGAAAGGAACTAGTATAAATGTATTTGTTTTTGTCTGCTTTTTTAAAAACAAAACCACAAAATAGTATTTTAAAAGTGTTTTATTTTACAGCATCCCTTTCACAGAGCAGCTTTGTGCTGAGTGTAACAGACCCTGACATCTGAATCCACTTTGCTCCCAGCAGTGCCGTGGTATCGGGTAGCTGTAGACATCTCCTGGTTACCACAGGGTGAAACTCGGAACGATATCTAAATTCTGCCCGGTAGAAACCATCCCTCTGCACTTTGTCCCCGCAGAGGCTGATCGCAAGAAGCAGTCCCGAAGAAGCCACCTCGCAGAGGCCTGGGATGGTGGCAGGGAGGAGGAAGCACTTCAGCACCATGGCCAGCACCGGGCGCCCTCCCGCCCGCAGCGCTCGGCGGTGAAGGAGGCGGCCGCAGCGACCCCCAGGGGACCGAGAAACGTTGAGGAGGGGATTTCCAGCTCGGTGATTATGTTCTTTTACGGAGACCAGTCAAACAAAAGGTCAGAGCATGACCTTTGACTTCCCGTGCTGTATTTTAATCCGAGAAAAAGGCAGAGCTATTTCACTGATGTAAACGGAATAGAAAACGCACTTCTGCTCTGTGATCAAGCTCTTCACAATGTGTGCAGGCAACGGATGCAATAATAGATGTCTTTTGTCTTCATTACAGTAAGTGGAAAATCTCTTTGTCAGGTGAGGGCAAGGATTGCAGCTACTGGTTATTTTTTGGGTTATCTTAAGAAGCCAACAGATAAAAGTGTAACAGGGACAAAGGAACACATGATGTTCAAAAAGATCCATTCCATATTTCACCCCAATTCCCACCGAAGAAATGCAACAGATGACATTCCTTACTGGGAGGGCACAGGTTCTGCTGTCAAATTGATCCGCAGCACTTCTATGTATGTCCTTGGTGATGAGCAGGAACAAGTTAGTGAACCATTAAAAAAATGCAAAAGTACAAACAGCATTGACTCCTGCAGCCAGTCAAAAGAGGAAGACAGGGAGTGGATGTACTCTAAGACTCAGGACTGCTTGAAGTACTTACAGGACTTGTTAGCCTTGAGGAAAAAATATTTTGACAACATCAATAAGTTGAAATCCATGCATATGACTGCAGATTCCCCAACATCCACAAAATCATCCAAAACTGGAAAGAAGTCATTTCTTCCGCTTCCCTCCAAAGAGTTTTCTAAGGTAATTCCTAAGAACTTTTATTGTATGATTAGTCTTAAACCATGAAGCAATTAGATGTATGACCTATGTTGATTTTCTGCCTTACTGTTCTCAGCTGTCTGTTCTTTTTTGTTGTTGTTACTTCATCTGAACTACTACTAAATACCTTAAGACAGTTTATGATTCCTGTGAAATCGAGTATGAATTACTGGTCATGGAGAGAATTATATGTGTTTGTAGAGAGAAAAGAAAAAAAGAGAAGATAAGAACTATGTATCTGAAGTATCTGAAAACTTGTTACAGAAGAGATATTCTCTCTCAACTCTGACAGGCTACTTAAGTGACTCAGAGTTCTCCACTGTGGTTATTATATCAGTTAAGAACTGAAAAGTACAGCAGTCCCCGTGTTTACTGGTAGCCTTCTCACTGGCAAAGATTGTGTACAGAAAATAATTGTGTTTTCTATGAAACAGCTGTGATTTTCTTTGACAGATCAGACAGCTTGTCAGTGCTACATTCATCATCTGTGCAAATTCTACTGATACACTGTAGGCAAAGGAGAATTGGTAGGAGTTCCTTTCCCTGTTAATTAATGAACTGTCAAGTAGTTTTGAGTCAGATACTGTAGTTCTTTATCTATAATGATACTGCAGAATAGCACTGAATTTTTGTTGCAGATTATTCCTGTAAGTCCTAGAGGGAAAAGCAATGCAAACCTTCCTTAGGGCTGCATCTTACATGTTGCGTGTCACTTGTCTGTTCAGTGGTTAGTTTGACTGTTGGGCTGATTGAGTGAGGAAAACAGAATTAAATTGCAGTTGCTCAGGTGATCTATTGAGGGAACCAGACTGAAAACATGGCTTTGGTAGCAGACATGCAGGTTACCCAGTGCAGCCTTTAAACTGGACACTAATAACAATGGTGGGAAGAAGGGATGTAATGGATTACCTACTGACGAGGCCAGGTAGACTTTACCAGAACATTATTTCCACATTCATATGCTCTTTAACAGCATAATGTCAGAATGGCTGAGACTGAGTTCTGCTGCAGACATTGTTTAACCAAAGGTCAGGATTCATATTTTTAGAGTTTAATACCACATTTATTCATTCTACATCTTGATCTAGCACCCATTCAGTCACTGGGAATCCCTCAGTTGGTTTTAATGGTCTTTATGTCACTTTTTAATTCTTTGAGCAATAATACTCAGTTCAGTGGGCTGGAGAAGACAGATTTTATATAGACATTACTATTTAGGGTGAGGGAAACATCCAAAGAGTATGGCTGAGTTATAGGAGAATGGTATGGTGGTGCCACGTGCCAGGAGATGAATCTCAACACTACAAGATACATAACCTGTGAACTTCTTTTTCATGCACAAAGATTGGCTTGATGCAGGGAAATGTTACAGTGTGTCAGTTCCCCTGATGAACTGAGCAGTGATGAAATGGAGCATGGAAAAAGGCTAACCACTTGGCAGAGGAGAAATCTAAGTGCAAAAGAGCATTTAAACCACAGACCAGGATGCTGTGAAATAGGCTGTATACAATTATGCTTCATGTAGAGTTGTGACTCTCTGATATTTGCCCTTGAAAGTTCCACCTTAAAAAAATGTCAAAAGTTTAACTTAAGTTTGGAAGTGAGTCTCCCACATTCTCAGGCTATGAATGTTGTCATCTCTGTGGCCAGCTAGCTCTTACGCATCCCCAGACCTGATACTGATGGGCATGCTAACTCCACAGCATTCCCCTCTGGAATATCAGCAGGATATGCTATCCAACAAGTCATTCTTGCTGACACAAAGAGTGGGATCACAGTTGCACAGCCTGACTTCGCAAAAATTAGGAAGTGGCTAAGAAGACTTCTAGAATATCCAGTACACTCCACTTCCTAACTCCAAGTTTTACATTCACAGACTGCAAGATTTGTTTTATCAACAGGCTTGAATAGTTCTGCCCCTAACTATCTGTTTGTATTAAACTTCTTGCCAATGGAATTCACTTTTTTTTTTTTTCCCATACCTGCTGCACAATTAATATGAATGTGCTTTGCCCAGACAACCTTGTCTTTAGGGGAAGTTTAATTCAGACGGAAAACCCAAAGCCTGGACTACAGGCTGTGAGAGAAAAGAATAAAGAGGTGTGTCAGATTCTGGAGCATACTTTTCTTTAAAATGTCTTATAACTAATAAAGGCTTAGTTATAAGAGCAGCAACTATTCTCAGTCAGTGTGTGTTAGCAGCTATCTTTTAGCACTTTTGAAGATGCCAATCAACCTATAATGTCAGAAGGGGAAGCTAACTCATCTCTGCCTGCACCATCCCACAGACTGGGAAGTAAACTTGTCTGTCAGAGGTAATGATGCAGCATATATCTTTTGATTGTGCATTTGAAACCCAGGACAAACATTTCTGATTCAGAATTACTCTGGCAATTGGACTGGTGGGGAAAATATATAGCTCTTCATCAGGCAGAACCTTCATGAATGGCAGAAAGGTTCATCCTGCACCAACCTACAGAATTGCTAACTGAGGCTTTATGAGTGCTTCAGCACTTGTAGACAGACATTTGCTTTTTTAACAAGGCAGGCTCCTAATTTTAAACCTTGTGGCTTTCATGTGGGAATGATCACAGCATTGAATGACTCATATTTTAGCACTCACAACCCTTTTCCATTTCAAAAAAGACTTCAGCAATTTAGATCTGGATTCATTTCATCAAACCTAGGCATTTTAATAAGATGCTTAAATTAGTAACCAAGTTGCTCCATGATCCCTCTGCAGTAAGAGACCAGAGCTGACTGAAGAGGGCAATTCAGTCTACCTAGGTTATTATCTTTTGAAGGTACTGGAGCCCTGCATTAATTAAAGAATAGACCTTGTATGACTCCATTTCTAATGCGTGCATTTCATTAAGTGCCTAGTGCTAGGCAGGATGAATTTGGCTACAAAGCTCTGCTGTCACCTAGCCACCCAATTACATGTCTCAATAGAGGGATTTTGAGAGATTTTATAAAGACATGCTGGCAGTGTTTAAGTGGAAGATGTCTGGTGTTGAGCATGTAACAAGATGGACACTTTGTCAGACTGATGTTCTGCCTTCTTTGATGGCTGCTGTGGAGAGATCTGAACTTCTGTCCCTTTCTGAAATCTTGAAATATGGAATCAAATACAGTTTTTGCAGCTTCCTTATACAGTTTTCTCATTAAGATTTTTTTTTCCAACCTTATCTATTTTTTTTTCCTATCTTATCAACAGGCATCTATGGAGAGAAGAAAAGTTCCACAGCCCTGTTCAGATGTAAGAGAAGCAATAGCGTTCTTTGACTCGGTTATTGCAGATCTGGATTCGGAGAGATGGCGGAGAGCTCCTGACATAGACCTGCCAAATGTGGATGTTGATTTTGATGGTGAAGTATAAAACAGGAAAAAAATAAAAATAAAAATATTACTTTTGATGTACACAGAGTAGAGGGAAGAGTGGACATGTAAGACCAAATTTACGTATTTAACAGTTTTCCTCTCAGTTTTGCTTCTAAGATCTAAGAGCATTAGAATCATTAAGGTTGGAAAAGACCTCTAAGATCAGCTAATCCAGCCATCAACTCATCCCCACCATTCTCACTAACCGTGTTCCCCAGTGCCTGATCTCCGTGTTTCTTGAACATGGACAGTGACCACCACCTCCCTGGACAGTCTGCTCCATTGCCTGACCATTCTTTTGGAGAATTTGTCTTTCCCAGTATCCAATCTGAACTTCCCTTGAGGTTAAAGCCTCCTGAGGGCATTAACTCTTGTCTATTGCTATCACTAAGGAGAAGAGGCCAACCTCTATCCCATTGGCACAAAGAACATGGCCAAAGTTCCATACATTATGAGAAATAACAGTAACACATGACTTCTTTCCTGTTGAAAGGGTGTGGCTTTTTATGTGTGTCTATTACATGAACAAATGTAGCATGTAATGTTCAGGAGCAGTGCTTGTCTTCCACCTACAGTTTAATTCCATCCCTGCATCTCAGTTAATTATTTCTGTGTAAATCTCATGTTTATCATTGAGAAATGGATGGATGCTTTCTCTCCAAACAGCAAAAAAAGAAATAGAACTGTAGAGGTTAGTCTAAATAATAGTACCTTTCCATCAGAAAGGATGGAATTACTTGACCAAATGAAGATGTTCCCTTCTGAACTCATCATCAGTCATAAACATTTTCCTCCTTTGTGCTCTGTCTTTGGCTAAGGAACATATATGAAACAAGTCAGACCAGTTCTGTTCTCGCGTGCATATAGGAGGACTGCAACACATGTATTTATACTGCAGGCAGTGAAATATTAGATAAGATGAATCCTACCCCAAGTGACATCCCAAAGTGAAAAGAGAATGAAAACTATTAATAAGCATTTTCTTGGTTATTCAACATAACCACTAAGAAGGAACAGGCAAGCACCTTGTTCTCTTACTGTACATACAAAAATATCATGGGTATCCTGGTTTCTTCCTAGTAGCTGACATGGTTCTGTGGTTTGTATTTAGGATGCGAATAGTGTTGATAACACACCAATACTTTGGTTGTTGCTGAACAGTGCTTGCACAGTCATGGGTGTTTCAGCTTCTCATGGTGCCCTGCCAGTGAGGAGGCTGAGGGGTATATGGAGCTGAGAGGGGACAGAACCAGGACAACTGACACAGACTGGCCAAAGGGATGTCCTATACCATGTGGCATTGAACAGAAAAACTAGGGGAGTTAGCTTGAGGTGGGGGGACCATGCTTTGGGACTGGCTGGATCTTGGTCAGAGGATGGTGAGAATTTGTGTTGTGCATCACCTACTTTTTTGTTTGGTTTTGTTTTGTTGCTATTTTTTTCCTTTTCCTTATTTTTATTTCTTATTAAGCTGTCCATACCTCAAGCCATGAGTTCTTTTCAGTTTTCTCTCCCATTCTACTGTAGGGGAGTGTGTGAACTGCTGTGTGGTGTTTAACTGTCTTCTGTGTTAAACCAAAAAACTGGCAAACTCTACTAACTTGGGATTATCTTCTATCTTTCAGTGGCTACCAGCACAAGTGAACACAGTTTACATTCAAACTGGATCCTTCGTGCTCCTCGCAGGTACTCAGAAGATACTGCCCAAACAGCAAAGGCTGCAAACCAGTCACAAAAAAACAGCCAACGAAGAACCACTGGCTCTAGGAAGAGACTGGAAAGACATCCCATGTACTTGCCCAAAGCTGTGGAAGGAGCATATAACACACTAAAATTTAAGCCCAAAACACAAAAGAAAGAATATTGAAAGAATATTCCATCTTCAGGTGAAGACAGAACATTTGAAATAGAGCATGCAAGACTTGATGCTCTTTCTTTTTTTTACTCCCAGCCCATATTTTGCACTCTAGAAATAGCATGTACAGTCACTGAAGGTTCTTCATTTTGTACACACTTCAAGCCATGGCAATTCCAACACTGGACTCATTTGAGGATTTAACTCATCGAGTTCATTGTGCCTAACAATACTGCTTTGCATTCAGCATTGGGGGACAACTCCCAACTTGACAAACCTTCTTGTAATGCTGTTGACTCAGAATTTATATGGTGTGGTAAATTTTCTTCTGACTGATACAGCAAGACAATGCAGCTAATACTCTATGATCTTTTGCACCAGCATTTCCAATTTCAGAGCATTGAAGCAGAGTTTTCTCCATTTTTCGTAAGTGAAAATGTGTGCGTGCCATTGTTAAGTCTATTGTCTGAGAGTATACAGCAACACTGAGATACAAGAAGGCTGTGCTACAAGCAGAAAAGGCTGCAGTGACGGAATCAGCATTAGATACTTAGTGCTGTTTTAAGGAATAGCTTAGGTGTGTTAAAAAAAATAAATAAATTAGCCAAGTACTTTGCTTGCTGCTGGGAATAGTTCTGTCCTTGAATACAACACCAAAGGATTCGCTGCTTGCAAAAGCGCATACAGCTGTTTTCATACAGTTACATCACCAGTTAGTTCTCATCTATTTCATCATCTGAATGCTGAGTTAACTTGAAGCAAATATTAGGAATGTAGGCATCCTACTATATATGAGAAGAGTTTAATGTCTTAGAAGGGAACACTTTGTGAACAAAGTGAGGCAAAGGTTGTCCTCAAGGGCAGAAGGCAATTTGCAGGTAAATGCACTGCGTCTGCATTAGATTATACACAGTATTTTGACTTCTGCTAGTCCATCATTAGAGACGGCATATATTAGGAAGAATGCAGTCTAGAGGTGTTCCTCATCAGGCTTTTTCATCTTAGAGGTCTTCCATGTGACACATGAAATTGTTATGATCCATACTCTGCCAATTTTTCTGTTTAAGTCACAGACACCAGTCTGAGACATCCCCAGCTCATGCTTGGTCTTAAGAATTTGCTAAGATGTTTGGATCAAGACTTTTTTAACCCTGATTTTTTCACTTGATGTTCAATTGATGGTTCAGTGTGACAGATGAATCACAACAACACTGATATGACCATTTCTTGTTTCTACGTTTTGTATGTTTTGTGCCCATAGTCTTGGATAAATTTCATAAGGCACTGGCCTTATATATAACCTATGTGATCATAACCATTACAAACACTGTACTTAGCATATAGAATGCTTGGCAGGTGGCAATTCTTACTGATTTATGTTCCCAGTCTTTGGGACTATGTATTTCAACTAGCATTTCTGCTATGAGGAGGAAGAAACTCTGTCAGATCTCAGTGGCCTAGGACACTTTCTGTCATGAGATAGGAGAGTGCCAAAAAACTGATGTTCTTCCATTCACACCTGGCATCTCCTTTTTATTGAAAACTTTTTGTTTATTTTTCTAGTGATGTTCATGAAGGAGAGGGAGGAATTAGTTGTGTAGTGCTTTAATTCTGGAGGTGTTTTGCTACCTCAGCCTCCTTGGTTTATCCAGCATCACTGACACGGAATTATAGAGTGGATTGGGGTGAAAGGGTCCTCAAAGAACATCTAGTTCCAGCCTTGGTTTGGCTGCCAGCTGCTGGATCAAGCACTAGATCAGGCTGCCTAGGGCCCCATGCCTTGAACACCTCCAGGGATGGGGCACTCACAGTTTCTCTGGGCAGCCTGAGTCTCAGTGAAAAATTTCTCTTTGACATCTTTGAGAAGAGCTCAAATTAAGGCCTAGTTTTTGCTTCCTTACTGTTTGTGCTTCTCACAAGTGGTCTGTGGTAGATAGCATTGCTGCCTTTGTAATTCACCAGTCCTGTCAATTCCCTGGGCTTTTGATATGGCCATTGTGTGCACACATGACCTGTGTGCTTTTGATATGGCCATTCAAGGCCACTCACTTAAGCACATGGGACAGCCAGAGCACAACCTGCTCCGAACTGGGCCCCTTTCCTGAGTATTGCAAGGCTGCAGCTGTGTATTTGTAAGAAAATAGAATGCACAGAGCTCTGGCAACTTTGTCACCCCGAAATTGCTCTCCAAGTAGAATCTCACATTGAACTTATAGAGGAACAGGTTTTCTAAGTGTGTGGTTGCCATTTTGATGGTGGGAAACGGAGCACAGACAGATGCTGACAGAAAGCCTCACAGTTATTTTGAGGTACTGTAACATAATTAGGTAAACACATAATTAAATACTAACAAAGAAAAGAAGAAAATTTTTCCAGTGGTGTTCAGACCTGGGTTGTAGTTCATATTCATAGTGCCAAGGTTTTATTCACATCAGAAGCTGATCGTTTTTGGTATTGCTTGAAGAATACACAATGATCAAAGAATGATAGAATGATAGAATCATAGTACGGTTTGGGTTGGAAGGGACCTTTAAGATCATGTAGTTCCAACCCCCTGCTATAGGCAGGGACACCTCCCAATAGACCAGGTTGCTCAAAACCCCATCCAGACTGGCCCTGAATGCTTCCAGGGAGGGGGCATCCACAGACTGGCTTGGCAGCCTGTTCCAGCCTCTCACCACCCTCACAGTAAAGAATTTCTTCCTGACATCTACTCTAAATCTACCCTCTTCCAGTTTAAAGCCATTTCCCCTCATTCTGTCACTACATATGTACAAAAATTCCTTCCTCAGCTTTCCTGTAGACCCCCTTTAGGTACTGGAAGGTTACTCTCAGGTCTCAAGAACCTTCTCTCTCTCAGCCTGTTCACACAGGAGTGATGCTCAGGCCCTCTGAGATGTGTAACACCAGACTGCTTCAGCATGCTGGAGTTTTCTGTAACTTCTTGTCCTTCCTGGTAAAGCTTAGGTATCTCTGGTAATCTCTCTCTGACAAGGGCCACAGTTCTCCTGCCATCCAGCACACAAACTCCAGTGTGAAACATGGACTGCTCTGGAAATAGTGCCTCCTATTTCATTACATTGGCCCATGACATCAGAAGAGGATGCTGGTGACATGACAGCAGAGACTGAACTTTCTCACCAATATTCTATTACATGGCAGCAGAGAGGTGGTGTGACAAAATGGCCTCAGATGTGGAAGTGCTTATGAAGCAAAAGTGTGGAATTGAATTCCTCCATGAGGAAAAATGGCACCCATTGACATTCATAGATATCTGCTGAACATTTAAGGAGACCAAGCAGTGTATGTGAGCACACTGAGGCAGTGGGTGGTGTGGTTCAGCAGTGGTGATGGTGACAGTGGGTCACCTCAATCAATGCATTTTTTTTTGAGCATGATATGCAGGTTCTTGTTCATTACTGCTGAAAATGCATAGCTAAAGGTTGTGACCATGTTGAAAAATACTATTTAAAATTTTAAAATAGCTCTATTAAATAGTGTTATTTTACTCTTTATTTCTGTTGTAATTTCCACTGAAATAAATGGGAGGCATTTCAGAGTTCATTTACTTTCAGAGTGACCCACTTGCTTGCTTTTATGAAGAAGACTGAGGGGGAAAAAATTGTCTCCCACATAGCTTTGGAGGCAGAGCTGTCTGCACAGCTTTGCAAAAGGAGTCCCTTTGCCTGGTGTAGGGCCTCTAAGTTATCTCACTGCAATGTGTGGCTGTTTTCAGGCACTGGGAGACTGAAATTTAGAACCTCTGCAAGAGCCTTGATGATGTATATTGCACAGAAGAATTATTCATGACCAGCTGAGCTCTGCATGACCTAGATCCCTTACAGAGATCAGTAGTGAGCTCTTCCTGTCTTGTTCCCACGCTCTGATAGTGAAGTAAATAAACTAGGAGCTCTGCTGATAAACACTGCTGTGTGCAAGCACTGACCTCCAAAAGCACTTCCCCAAGAATACACTGAAGTAATGGGCAAGATCTCTGGGAGAACATGTCCTGTTTTGTTGCTTCAAACCCAGCTCTGTTGAAGTGTTGAGGTATTTCATGTTTCTCTAAGTAGTGTCATTGGTGACTACTGCTCCTGAAGATGGCCCTGGCTATGAATTTCAGTGATGCCACATCCACAGTTATCTCTGAGAAACCAAAGGCACTGTATACTGGAACCCGATAACTGAAAAGAAAGGAAATATTTTGAAGGATTTTGAGGGATTGAAGTTCATTTTATTTAAACCATCCTATGGTGTTGAGTATCTTTGTGTAACCACAATGCATGCAGGTGAGATGGATTGCAGCATCTTTGGCAGAAACAGAACAAATATGGACAGCTAATGGAAAGTTGGCATCTGGATAAGATGAGCACTCTGCTTTGCACCTTTTAGTGCCATAAAGATACAGCGAAGGCAGAAGGTGTGAGCACTACGTTAAGAGATGCCAGAAGTTCTCCAAGGTAATGATATACAGTCATCCGCTGCTGAGGCTTGAATGAGCTATACGAAAAAGATTAGATTAGCACTCAGTACATGTGTTCAAACTGTTCACAGTTGTAGAGCAAGTTCATAATACTGCCTGGGCAAATTTAAGAAAATTCCTCTTCTGTTTCCATGTTGGAGGAGGCCTACAAAGAGAAGAAAGCAACATGAAGTTGACCAGTCACAGCAAGCTATGTATTAGGAGGCTTTGGTAACCTTCTGGTCCTGTAGCTCTGAGTTAGACTGATGGTAAGGTGGAAAGAAGTTGCATCAAGTGAATGGAGTTAGTCTTGATTTTTCTTGAGTCTAAAAGTTAGAAAATGATGTTTTTCAGACATAATTTTGAGGGTGAATCAGAACGTAGGAATCCAGCTGCTGCATTCCTGGTTGAGTAGCAGACAATAGAGTCTGTTACTTAATTAAGAGCAATTTAGTGCATGGTGAAGTTTTACCATAGAATTTCTTGGTCTGGGAGGGATCATCTAGTTCCAATCTGAGGTGACAGAATGGGTAATTCAGAAGTTACCCATCTTATTAAAATAGGGGAAGGCATCATTACCTAAATGCCCTGATCCTGATACCCTGACACCTGTCAGAAGAAGAGGTGATGCTCCAGAGGAACTATAAAAAGGATGTGTGGAATTAAAAGCAATATATACCATCCTTTACTTAAAGTGGGAATGAGAAGGGATCGAGCCCTCACCAGGAAGCCTGTGGCAGTCCTAGTGAGGCACTGCCAGCACTGCCCAACTGAACTGTGTGACCGAGCCAAAAGCTTTCACTAGTAAGAGGTGTGTACTGTCACCCACCTGAGAGCAACAGCTCGAGGGGGAGGTTTCTAGAAATGTAGCTAAAGCCATCCGTTGGCCACACGGTGGCAGTTCATTCCTAGCTATTCTGCAGCTCCCCTATTTCTGTGATCTGAAGGAGAACCGAGCATGAAAGGGAAGCGAGTGTGTTCCGTCCTGCTTCATCACCAAAACTCAGCGCATGTTTGTTATTCACCACCAGGCTCTTGAATTGACTAACACTTGTTTGGCAGTTACCAATTAGCATTATCTCTTTAAATGAGTTTGAGCCTCCTGGGAGATGATTTCCCTAGGAAATAAAACTTGTGACATCTTAGAAGACACCGAGACTACATTAAACCGTACCTGAGGTGCTGACCACTCACCTCTGACTGCATCTGGAAACGAATGGCCAAATTAATGACATCGCTATAAACCATGCATTCTTAGGCACAGAAAATACAGAGGCAGCTTGAAAGTAATAAACAGAGGATGTGAAGATTCAAAAGTTCAGTCCTGAGGTGGGCTTGATCCTGACCTGATACTGAAGTTCTTTCCAAAAGCCCAAGAGAATCACTGTCCGAGGTTTCCAGGTCCTTAAGGCCTATGATGCTCCTATTCTGCAGTTTGCTAACCCAGGCAGCTTGGTTAACAAAGTTGATCCACCCCTGCATCAGCTGCTGTGTTTCTTCCAGAATTTTTTTTGTTTGGTACACTCTGAACTTCTTGAGGATTTTGGATTTTTTTAACACTTATTTTCTAAAATAAAAAAGGGGGCAGGGTGGGGGGAAGGGAGGTGAAGGAAGCGACTCCTAATGCAATTTATAACCACACACTGGCAACAGGAGCTTTCATTAATTCAGATGGCAGTATGGCCCTGTTGTGTTCAAATTAATGAGGTTTCCTGCCCAGGTATAACATCAGTGCTGGGACTGTTCACACCCAGGCTCTCAGCCTGGGCTTGCTTCTGGCTTAATGTATGACACTATGTCCTTGTTAACTAACAAACCAAAGTTGTCTCCAGATATTTGTATGAGGAGCAGCGAAGGGAGAAGCTCACTGATAAACAATAAAATATCTTGTATTGTTTGGAAGTTATATACAAGCTTTAGAGCCCCTCCACTGATTCATCGCATTCCTACCCTTCAGTGGCTTCACTTTTCAGTTTCCAATACACAGAATTAATTTTTGCTCCCCTCATCACAGTAGTGCAGGTCTTTTGCTGTGAGCAGTTCAACGGGAGGACTCCAGTGTGTGCAGGGCTGACCCTCTAATTACAGCTGAGTAAATTGAAGTGAGCATACTCGGGGCCAGATTTTCAGCTGTCCTTGGCGGGATTTTCAAAAGGCACTCAACCAGCATCAGCAGTGACTGACAATTGCACTGGTGCCTGAGTGCTTTTGGAAATGATGGTCTTGAGCCAAGCTTGCGCAGACACAGCTCCACTTCTAGGAATGAAATTGGACTCACAAGAAGCCCAGAATTAGCACGTCTGGCTAACTTTAGGCCTGCTAACTTGAAGCTCACAAGTGATGCAATTCTGAGGAAAGGAATCATCCCAAAACTTCGTCAGCTTTCCACATCCCTTGCCACCTCCTTTGTGCAGCACTGTCAGTTGCTGCTGATGCTCCCATGTAATGGGGGCCCTAAGGATTTGCTGAGAGTATTCCTATAAGTGCATTTACCCCCCAGAAAATATATAAATAAAGAATTTCTATGAACGCAGTGTGAGTAGAACCGCTGCTGCTCTTATACTCACACAAGTATGCCCACAATCCTGCAAAAGTACCCCTGTGCCAGGGCATACTTGCAAATGACAACATAGCCTTTTTACACATTACCAACATCTCACCACACATACTGTTCCTCAGGAGATTTCAGACTTGTTTTACACTGAAGTAAGATATCAGAGATCAGAGACTGATCTCCTTTACTGTGATACTTTAGGAGCTCTTCTGTTAGCATTATGTGGCTGAAAGGAAACGTAAGATAGGAGAGAATGAATTAAGCTGGGAGAGATCCCAGGATGAAGAGGTCTATTTTAAGCACTGTCCTTTTAAACACAGCATGGGTCTCTTTACTTCTGATGTAGTATGATGCCTTACGGTGACAAAGATCAGTAGGACTTCCAGTGCAGTTGGTGTGCAACCTGTGGAGAGTTCCTGGTGTGCCAAGAGACTGGGCAGGCAGTGGGGATTTCCCTGTCTGGTCGGACGTACCTTGAGATAAATACAGATGCATAGCATTTGAACTGTCCTAACAGCAGCACTCAAACAAGTGAGCATTATGATTCTACAACCCCTGTATTTCGTAGAATCATAGCATCGTTAAGGTTGGTCAGACCAATAAGATCATCCAGCCCAACCATCAACCCATGCCTGTGACCACTCTAGACCATGTCACTCATTGTGACTAATTTCAAATCTATTCTATCAAAAATCATATTTCCCTTCCCCTCAGGCCCGACATTGCCAGATCAACTTCAAGCCACTCTAAAACACTTAGTTCAGACTCAGACCAACAGAAATACATCTCTTCTTGTTTTCTTCAGTGCAATATATGCCCTATACTTCTGGGAAAGGATGAATAAAAAGGCAAATACTGGGTTACATGTATTTATTTATTCCTCCGTGAATCTCTCAGTCCTGTGTACCACAGACTCTATACATTCAAAAGTGATGTACTACAGAAGGAAAAAAAAAAAGGAAATGAAGAAAACTCAGAGTCTGTGTGCCAGAAGAGCAACAAGGAGGAGCAACTTGGTCCCTGCAAAGAGCTGAGCACCTGCTTTGCAGAAGCTGTAAGCAGACAGGCAACCCACGGTAAGCTTCCTTCTGCTACATCACTGTTTAAGATGAAAATACGCAGTGAGAGAAGGCTTAAGAAAAAATTCAGTAATGAGTGTTGTAATTCAGATTTAAATGCCAATTGTGGTGTGGTTTTCCCAAACAAAACAGTTGTCTTTCACTCAAGTCTGATATGAGATCCATTAATTCCCCTTTTTATTCAGTCAATAGTTTTGCCATATTTGTTCTAAAAGGGTTCAAATTACCCAGAGATGATTTTCTTGTAACTGTCTTTAATTACAGTCTGGCTTCAAAATTTACTATGTTTTCCTTATGGAAACTTGGATTACTGATGTGAAGAATTTAGGACTGGGGGTCAAAATGAGCAGAGCTATTAAAAAAACAAATGTACACAAAATGAGGGCATTGCTGTTTTCTTTAGAGAGTTGCCATTACATTTTAACTAGGATTTCAAGAGCTCTGTTTTTCCCCTTTTATTCCATGAGGTATAATATGTTAATGTTTTCCCTCCCTTTACTATGAATTTGTCAATTCCTGTCTGAAATCACTTATTATAGAGAACTTTGGTAAAGAGACCTGGGAAAAAAACTCAATTACATATTTTATCCTCCAGAAGTGAAGTACTATTCTGGATGGGGACTTTTGTAAGGGGACCAAAGGGGGTTAAAATCTGATTACGTCAAGAAGAGGATTATCAAAAGAACTGGGCCCCCACAGCTCTGCACTTCACAATTATAATTAATTCAGAGCAGTCTTTGCCAAAATTCAGTGCTGAGTCATATCCCCATAGAAGTTGGGCGGATTGTGACCAGAGTAAATCAGGAAACAACTGAGAAGAAGTAAAGACATCCCACTTCAGTGGTGACAGATTCATTTGTCTGTGAGATTGATAGTGCCTTCACCTTCTGCTGGGTTCACTGTTCGCTTTTGGGATTTCATTCATTGCATAGATGTTAGACATACTGGAGAGAGTCCAGCATAGGGGCACCAAGATGACAAAGGGCCTGGATCACCTCTCCTTTGTGGAGAGGAGAGAGATGGGGCAGCTCAGCTGGAGAACAGGAGGCTCAGGGGGATCTCATTAATGTCCATAAATCCCTGAGGGATGGTGCCAGAGGATGGAGCCAGGCTCTGTCAGTGGTGTCCAGGACCAGAGGCCATGGGCACAACCTGGAGCACAGGAGGTTCCCTCCGAACACCAGGAGCACTTCTGTGCAGTGCGGTGACAGAGCACTGGCACAGGCTGCCCAGAAGATGTGGGATCCTCTCACTGGGGATCTCCCAGAGCCTCCAGAATGTGGCCCTGAACAGCCTGCTCTGGGTGTCCCTGCTGGGGCAGGGGCGGCAGCAGAGGCACCCAGAGGGCCCTGCCAGCCTCAGCCATGCAGTGACCTGTGAAATCATAAAATAACTGTGTTTGTTCAGGCCTGATTCTTTACACCCTGTATTGGTCCTGAGACAGTGACCCACCATCTTCCTCTTGGGTGGAGGAATGAAGTAAGCCAAGGCCACACTAAATACATATAATAATTTTGAGTGATGTCACCATCAACTGAAAGGGTATCCTGGATCAGGTGTGCATGTGTGAGTGCATGTCTGTGTGTATGTGTAAAGTGAGGGGAGTTAGACTGGCAGCCCCACAATCCCCCCAGTGCAGTGAACTGGGAAAAAATCCATGAGGAGAAACTCACCAAAGCCCTGCTTCATTGACAGGAAGGATGATTTCGTTAACAGACCACAGAAAGTACATACATAACTTAAAAAAAATCTCACAAAGTGTGATATTAACAGAGCCCACTACTTTTTGGATATGCTCTTGTTCAGCAGAAACATTAAATAACAGGTCCATGGCAATGGACATGCTGGAAGTGCCGATACCTATGGAAAAATGAGCAGAGAGCTTTCTCACTCTCTCACTTTTTTCAGTTTTTGAACCAAGTTTCAGCAGCTGTGAGGTGGTTAGCACGGCATACTGCTCTGTTCCCCGAGAAAGAATTTCCATCCCAATCCTCATCGCTTGCCTTGATTATTAATATGAAGACTAAACACAGACAGATGGCAAAATAAACTCTGTTAGGTTGGTGTGAATCTGAAGTTCCTTCCACCAACCTAACTGGGAGCAGATATTGAGCCAAAACATATAGAAAGCTCTTGATGTGAGTCAGAGCTGTCACAGTTTGCACAAAAAGATCCGAGAGTCAAGTTCTCGTCCTCTGAGGCCTGTATATCAAACTGGAGTGGATGGTGACACTTGTGGAGGGTTTCTGGCTCCCTTCAGCATGCGCACACATGCTTAGGCTGGGCCTCACACTCATTTTTGTCTGAACCTGGCAACTTTCGTGGCTGAGCTGATAGTAATAGTTTTGTCATTCAGCTGTTTACTTGTGTTGTGCCTGTGAGCATGCCAGAATCGCTCAGGCTTCTGCTTGTACTCAGATTTTCTGCTCTCAGCCTCTGAAACGAGTTTGCACACAGTGTATTTTATTCCTACTCCTTCCCCCAATACAACTGTATTTATCCAGTAGTGCCTTACTGTACCAATGCCAGGAGAACGAGAAATAGTGATAGATGTAGCCAAAACACAAGAGCATGCAGAGAAAGAAGGTTAGGCAGTATAAGCAGGAGTATAAGAAAGAGCTTGAGTTGGAAGGATCCTTAAAGCCCATCCAATTCCAAACCCCTGGTGCAGACAGGGTTCTACCCAGCGGCTCAAGCTGCCCAGGCCCCATCCAACCTGGCCTTGAATGCCTCCAGGAATGGGGCACCCACAGTTTCTCCGGGCAGCTGTGCCAGTGCCTCACAGCCCTGATAGTGAAGAATTTCTTCCTAACATCTAACCTAAATCTCCCCTCTTTTAATTTAAAGCCATTCCCCCTTGTCCTATCACACTATCTTCTCTGTCATCTTTGCATTAGGATGAATCACCTACTGAAAATGCCTTTCTCTGTCTATAAACAGTCCTTTGGCAGTTAGCTCTGATTTACATGCATGACTTTTAGCAATCCAAAGTCAGGTGGAATGAATTGCAAATCTTTTCTTTGCAACACGTGTGATATCTTAGAGCAATATGTCATTCAGCTGGATGGCTGAATACCCAGAGATGCTTGAATCCAGCACTCTTGGTCTCAAGTGGAAAGGAGTCATGTGCTTAAGCATTCTGTGAGTAGTCTGAAAACCTCTGTCCTCCCCTCTGAGGGTTTTATACTTCTTTGATAATGCTTACATGGCCAGATGTAAAGGATTGCAGATTAAATCAACCTCAGTAACTGCACTGGGAAGAAATTTTAATTCATTGCTGTCTGCTTTATGTCATCAGTTAACGAGTTCTAAAAGGCAATCATGACAGGCTCTTGTCCCCATGAGGAGCATTGCTAGGTAGATAGGAGTGACATTTAGTGTAGAGTAGGGCACCAAGACTTGAACTCTCAATACTGAATGGGAATTCTGTTGATCATAACACAGTGGCAGAGGTCAAAGTTTTTGGAAACTACCAGTAACTTTGGGTGAACAATTTAAAACATTTGGTCCTTTGAATTATTTCAAACTTTGTGTCCAAAACCTGCTTTTGAAGCCTTGGTGTTAACCACTCCTCTAAACTCATGCCATCTTTCTTTCCTTGTCATCCTTTGCATGCACCCATCAGGGCAATGTGTTGCTATTGTGGTATATTTTTGCAGAATCTGATACACCTGGGACAGGGTCTTGTCTGGGCCCTTTAGAAGGTGCTCAAGTGCAGAAAATGCAGAGGAATAAATCTCTGACAAATCACTGCTTGTGGCTTTCTGCCTGTTTTTGTTGTTGTTGTCATTTTTAATTGAGAGGGTCTATGGATCTTCCTTATTGACAGGGAAGGAGTAGGGAGTTCTGTGCTGAGCTGAAAAAGCTTAGGATAAACAAGCACCAAGAGATAAAGCTATCTAAAAAGGTGAATATAATATTTTCTTTTCTCACATGGCTTTTCTCCCACTTGCATTTCTGTTTGAGGAAATAGGTCCTGGAAAAAGTATAGAACTCTCATCTTTCTGAAGTTCTCCTCAACCTGTCACTTGTTCCTTATTGCCCATTGGGAACTCTTTCTATTACATCAAGAGATTTAATGAGTGCTGGACCCTGCTTTCTGGTTTTCTTTTGTTCAACCCTATAACTAGAAGGATTATTTTCAGAGGAAACAAGACTAAATGATTTTCCCTCTATGTTGCTTGCAGAGATTATCTTCTCCGTTTTTCTGAGAGAAGTAAAAAATACTTTCATGCTCTGTGCTGTGTATGATGAGGTTTACAACCTTATGGACAATTTGAGAAGACTGACACCTTGATCACAAGGATTCAGAGAGTCAGTTTGGTTACCTACACCAACATGTCTGGTGCTATTTGAGGTACCTGGAATATAGTGACTGGTCTTCAGCTCCTCTTCCAAAAGGGCAGCTCTTACCATTACCCTCGAGTCTATATCATGACTATTATCTTTCCACTACATATGTAGTGTACACATCTACTATGTATGGATGCTTCAGATAGCCTGTAAAACCTAAAATGGCCCAGAACTGCAATGTGATGGTAACCGTACTGAGCACAAGTATAGGACCAGGCTGTAGCTGCTTTAGTATTGTTAATTCAAACATGAGTTAGATGTGTATGTTACTATGAAAGACAATGGAGATCAAACGGAGTCTGCAGTTATTCAGCTGACCAGATGTACATCTCTGCTTCCAGGAAATGAATAACTCCACCTACTCTGTTAATTAATTCATGAGGAGCTCAGTTCAGTTGCATCACAGGAACCTTCTTCCTTTCGAGATTCTCTTGGTATCCAAGACTGATGAATAAGGCATTGGGCCATGTGGGACCCCTAGGATGTCTCAAATATCACTATAGACCTATATTTATATAATGAAAATGACCCTAATCCTCTCTACAAGAAAGACATTGAGGCCCTGGAGCATGTCCAAAGAAGGACAACAAAGCTGTGAAGGGTCTGGAGCAGAAGTCTTACGGGGAGAGGCTGAGGGAACTGGGATCGTTCAGTCTGGAGGAGGATCAGAAGAGACCTTATCACACTCAACAACTGCCTGAAAGGAGGCCATGGCAAGGTGGGGATCGGCCTCTTCTCCCAGGTAAAAATGACAGGACAGGAGGTAAGGGCTTTAAGTTGCACCAGAAAGAGTTCAGATTGGATATTAGGAAACATTTATTCTCAGAAAGAGCAGTGAGGCACTGGCACAGGCTGTCCAGGGAGGTGGTGGAGTCACTGTCCCTGGACGTGTCCAAGAACCATTCTGACGTGGGACTGAGGGACATGGCTAGTGGGCAAGATGGGAATGGGCTGAAGTTTGGAGTAGATGATCTTAGAGGTATTTTACAGCATTAATGATTCTATGATTCTATAGTTCTATGATTCTATGGTAAGTAGCACAGATGGCAAACCTAGCCACTATTCATGGTGGTGAGAAACCTCTTGGGCAGGCTGGAAATGATAGTCCCTTTACCCACAAAACTGTGTGTAGAGCAGGCTTCATGTGCAAGGCCTAAACTACTTGTGAGCCATACCAGTGTGTCTAGAAATACTGTGCACTGGAGTCAACACATGATTTGCATTATCTATGCTTACAAGTGCATGAAATCTTGTTTGGTCTTTAAGACATATCCACTTGCAAAAAAAAAAGGCAGCTCTGGTTGTTCATTTGAAGATCAGAATTTATTTTCTGTACATATGTATGCATTATTGTAAGCATCACATTCTTGTGGGCGGTGGGAATCACAATATAAATTAGTGATTGCTACTCTTAGTCCTATGGCTTTAATTTGAACATATCCAAATAGCTGTGGTCATGCAGCTGGTGTCTGTGTGCAATGATGGATACTATATAAATACCATAGGCTGAAAGTAACTCACTCAGATAGCATTTATAAGGTCAAATGAATACTTTTGGGTTTGGGTTTATAATTTCATGTTTGGCATTGGAGACAAAAGTTGCCTTCCCAGCTTTTAATAATATAATTATGAAATTGCCTGATGTTTCCAACTCTAAAAGACACCCACTTACTTGCTTTTTTTCACTCCCCACCAACACATGCACAAAGAAGTGTTGCAGTTTGAACCATCCTTTCGTTCAATGAAATTAAGCCAGATGTTTACTTCAGTTCTTCTGGTGTAAATCTGGGATCGTTATGCCTTGAGTAAAATTCACAGAGATTTACAAACTCATGGGAGCATAAATCATTATTAAATCTGGTTATAATTATTCCTTGTATAGCATATTTTATACCAAATGGTGCTCCCAATGAAATAGGTAACAGCATAAAGGGAGGTCAAGCAAAAAGAAGAAGAAAAGAAAAGTTTCATCGATAATTAAAAAAAAATAAATATGCAGAATAAATTTTATATACTTAAAGAATTAGGCCACAGTACATATCTGTGATTGCTTTTAAGTCAGTTACAGTCCATTGCTAGGGAGTTTCACACTGAAGAAACAATGAAAATTTTTAAGGAACAGAACAAGAACATAAGGGGAGAGAGAAGCATGTAGTATTCCTTCTGCTGCAGAAGTTCAACAGCTCAAATAGAAACACAAGAACGGATACAAATTCAGAAAATGGAGCCTTTCATAAAGATAATGAGGTGCACTGAACGATCTTCAGAAATGAGGGAAATTGCTTACAATTTTCTCTGCCAGTTTGGCTTTCTCAGAATTATTTTAGAGATAACTCGCATTACCGTCTTCAAGTTTAAAGAGGAATGGAAGTGGATAAGTTGGATTGTCCTTTATCTTGCCTTTCATACAGGGCAATTGTCTGTGAGCTAAATCAGGCCAAGTGGCTATATTTTATGCAGGTGTAAATGACTGAAGTTTACTTCCAAAGTGTGATTCAGCTATCATATTTTAGTTTTCATCTCATCTGTTTTCAGATGAGATGAATTGCACTGCAGAATGCCATTTTATTCTTATTCTTATTGATTATAAAGGGAGCCTTGGGTGACCAGATCAGATAATAGGAAAACATAACCAAAAATGGGAGATAGTATCCCAGAAAGAGTGTATGAGCATGTAATGAAAGAATGCATCATCACTCTTTCACAGACTGAAGCTAAATGAATATTGCATGCACCAGTGCCATCTCATGTTCAGTAAGTACTTATCTGTCAGCCTTCCTGTTATCTTTGTGTACCATGCTATAACAGTCTACCAAGAGGATTTGTATCACGGACATGAATACACTCACATACGTTCTTCTCTCCACTACTCCCTTGACAGCACAAGATGAAGGAGACAAAGAACTGTTCAACATTGTTACGAAATCGAGAATAGAATTCCTACTGGGATACTGTGCAAAGCAGACGGAATTAAGGCAAGGTGAGAGAACATCCTCTTTACCTCGTCTACAAGGATCAGAAAGAGATATAGGTCCCAGCAGCACAGACACTTTCCCACGAGGAACATAGTCTGCTGGATATAAATATTGTAGGCAGTGAGTCACCAAAGATGAAGTCACTGATTTATGCAAGGGCTGTAGAGTTTGGATTTGGTGGGAGAGGATTTCTTGTCCAAATGCAGCCAGACTGCGATATGCAGTGAGTCTATTTTCTTCAGATTTTATTTTCTTCAGATTGCAGTATTTTTTAATTTTGCTTAACTTTCACTTTTATTGTTGGAACTGTTGGGTTAGCTTCTCAGGAAGAATACATATTCTGGATCTTCTTATGTTTCTTTCCACCATTCTATCTGCATTTTATCCTAGAGGAATTTGGGCAGTTATATAATTGCTGTGGTTGCTTATACAACCAGAGGAAGAGATAACATTTATTCTCAGTTAAATTTTCAAAGTGTCTGAAGTGAAGGAAATGCAACACACCCTTGATGGTGTCAGATGGGACACTGATGTCATGAAGGGTGAGGAGGAGGAGGAAGAAACAGTTCTTTCTAAGAATAACTTATTAACAGAATAATAGTTCAGATATCAGGTCTGAGCAGCTGATGTTTATCTGCAGCTTCCACTAGTGCTTATATGTACACTTTGTGTGTGCGTGTACACTGGCTAAAGACAAGATCTTAATTTTGATGATCATAAACAGCGTGAATTTATTCACACTCCCAGATGTGCTGCATTTCACTGCTTTTTTGAGACTGCTTCTGGTCTCCTTTTGAACTCTTCCACTGCCACTTAAAGAATAATTGCACTCTTGGTCAGCCGCAGAATTTCAGTAGGCTGGGGCAGTAGCTTACTGCCATTTCTACTGAGCCACACAACTATTGCCTTCAGAGCATTTGTAATGAAGATAGTGCCATCTCAGAAATCACCAAGGTAGCCTCCAGCACTACACAAAGCAGTTTTGTACAGCAATAGGAACAATGTTTATATTATTAGGGGCAGAATCTTGTTTGGCAGCTTTTCCACAAAACTTACTTTCTGGACTCACTGTTCTCCATAAAACTACACTGTGGGCAGAAATTTGGCACAGGAGAGCAATAATGACATTGTAACTAAGGCCTTCTTCTGTTTTATTTTGGGAAATTAAGATTAATGTGGACATTGCTAATTTGTATGTGACTGTACCTGGCTTCATGCATGCAGATTTCATCCTCTTTGGCATGCTTTCATGGCTCATCCTTGGCACATCACCTGTTGCTTTTACTTTGATAAGGTTGCAGTCAACAAGAATGGAACAATGTATGTGCACATTGTAAGAGCTGGGAAAAAAATACCTTTCACCTGTTTTATAAAAATATTTCAAAATGCTGCATTGATTTATGATTATTTCTTTACCAGAACAAATTAGCTAATCACATTTTCAGTTCGTTCCTTTGATGAAAAGTCTAATAAAGAATCCTTCTGCAGGCAAAGTAAAATGAAGGTTCACAGAAATAGTTCAGATTTCCTTGAAAATCTGAAAACATAAATATTTTTTACTTTCTCATGAGCGTCACGCCACATAGGCATTTGAAGAGTTTCTACAAACTGGTTTTTGATCAACTGACTGAATAGCTGGGATTTGCTGTAGAGAAAGAACATTTCTGGAGGTATAAAGAGCAGAAAGGCATACAACACCTTCAGCAACACTTTTGCTCCAGCATAATTTATGCCTTTCAAAATCCTCTCTTTGATATTAAAGCTTATTTTATCTCATGTTCTCTTACAGAATGTTATGTCTTATTTCTCATCTCTATGCACAGAATCACAGAACTGCAGGAATTGGAAGAGACCTCAAGAGATCATTGGGTCCAACCCCTGTCAAAGGAGGTTCCATACAATAGGTCACACAGGTAGGCATCCAGATGGGTCTTGAATATCTCCATAGAAGGAGACTCCACAACATCTCTAGGCAACCTGTTCTGGTGTTCTGTCACCCTTACCATAAATAAGTTCTTCTGTGTGTTTGTACTGCTTGTATTGTTATGTGCCACCAATAAGAGCCTGGTGTCCATTCCCCTCCCACCTCCCTTTAGATATTTATAAACAATTATCAAATCCCCAGTAAGTCTTCTTTTCCCCAGGCTGAACAGACCCAGGTTATTCAGCCTTTCCTCATGTGTGAGGTGCCCCAGGCCCTTTGTCATCTTTATCATCTAGAGAATCTTCAGGCTGAATGCAGAAGATTTTCTGTATATTTCCATTCTATGCTCTGCTTGATGAAGGCAACATTTTTGGTCTGAACATAGAGCCAAACATTTGTTGCAGAGCAATACAACTATGGGCTGGCTCCACCACAAATAATTGCCTCAGTCTATAATGAAGTTGATGCACATATATATATATAGATAAATATATATTTATCTATAAATAGGTCAAAGGGATCAAGTATTTTATTTATTTTGTTTTATTTTATTTATTTTATTTTATTTTGTCAGAATTTCTTTCTATCAAGTTGAAGAAACAGGATATGAATATTGAGTCACTGTCTCCATTTCTAACTGTGTACCAAGATTAGCAATTGGTATGGGACTTGCCTTCTAAGAGGTCATGAGCCCCATGACCAAGGAGCCCATTCTGGTAGGGGTGACTGAATTTCTGCTTTGAAATAGATGTTACCTATCACTAGATACTGCAAGCAAGACCTCAGGTTCCAGAAATTCCAACTCTTTCATTTCAAGGTAATATCCATGTGCTTTGCTGATTTCAGAATGTGGAACTTTAATTTTAGAGCAGGAAGGACTTCGCAGTCTGGAATGCATTAACAGAGAGAAACAATCATTTAAGGTAGTAGACAAATAGGTCACTGACAATTCAGAGAAGTAAATACTCATAAATAGTCTCTATCTTTATTGGTGTTTGTATTCAGAGGTAATTAGTAACTTGTGCACAGACACAAAGTAATTGATGTAATGACTGATTTTGAACTTGCTCTTCTTTTGTAAGGACTGCTTACACAAGGTGATGCATTACCTGGTTTGTTGAAAATATTTAATTTTGTAACTCTTCACAGTCCAGATATAAAAATCTAGCATTAATTGTACATACAGAGAATTCAAAATGCTGAGCAATAAGAGAAAATCTTGTGCAGACATGTCCAAAGAGATCCTTGCTACAATACAAGGGGGGTGTACTCTTCTCTTCTGCAAATTACCATCACCAGAGTGATGATTATAAGATAGGGGAGGTCACAAGAAGGAAAGTAGCTATACTGCTACACATCTTTATCCTCCTCCTTACAAACAGTGCACACCCTGTCAGCAAAGTCTTTGCTACTGCAAGAAAGTGCATGACTGCCTGTGGAGATGTAAGATTTAATTCTGCCTCTGGAATGGGGTGTTGGGAAGAGCCCACTCAAGGTTTTGCATGGCATAGTGGTTCAGGAAGTACTGCTAACATTGTAATAACACTAACAGTGAGAAGCTAAGTGATGGATCACCTTTTCTTTTCCATTTGTGCTTATGATTCAGGTCTGGAGTCCATCCTGGACTAGTGCTGGTTTGGGTTGTCGGTGAGAAAATGTCAAAGTGTGGCTCGTTGTACAACTTACATCAATTGACACTGCCAACAGAGCTCCACAGATGGAGACTCACACTATTCCCAACAGCACACACCTTAGCTCAGCAGCTTTTAGGTAGGGAAAAAGAAGTATCAAATGGAAGAAACCAACTTGCATGTTTTCTTCCCTGTCAATGGCCCAGCACATCTAACACAGCAAGGGAAGCCATAATGGAGGCGCAAACGCTGCCACCCACAGATGTAGGTCACACAAATAGAACTATTTTCACATTACTCAGTATTTCCGTCCACCACCTAATAATCAGATTCCCCCACCTCTCACCTTGTAAAACTCCTTGCAAACGCTTAGCTCACACAAGTGCCCATTGTTGATGGACAGAAGCGGACCTCTCAGTGGTAGCGTGCTTCTCTGCCTGGACAGCTTTCCATGGGCTGTGCTGAGTGAAGTAATAACTTGGAAAGAGTGGAACATCCACTGCCTTCTCTGTTTGGACTTCTTTGCTGGCAGGCTCCCCTTCTCTTTTCTGTTCCAGCCTTTTACCTGAAGAGTGCTGAGCTGCAGAGGAGCTAGAGATTCTTCAAGCAACTTAATCCCATCCGCTCTGCTGCAGCTCAAGAGCAATGAGAGCTTGGCTGCTTACCAGCCATGCTAAATGTGGGACAGATAGCTGGAACCAGGCTTTTACACTCAATAAACTGGCATAATTGACAGGAGAGGAAAGCAATACACATAAACAGTGTAGACAACTTGCTTGGGCACACAAAGATGATTTTTCTGCGGATGTCTATAGGTTTGTGGAATAGTTGAGGCAACCCCTTTGAACACTTAGGCTCAGGATTATTTGTACCTGCAGAAGAAAAATCTATTTCCTAGTAGCCCTGATTCTGTTTTCCCATTCTATACTCAGGTTATCCAGCAGGGATGTGTTGGCTCTGATTTATGGTTCACACATTTTTATTGGCCATGCTTTTTCAGAATAATTCACAGCTAAAGCAATTTTTGGGGCATCCAAAAGAGCAATGCTTAAAAATAAAATTTCTGTGGCCTGCAGTGATTTAGTACCTGGCACAAGTCCTAATCAACCCCAAACTCAGCAATAAATAATTTGCAAGAACAGCTTTCTTACTGTGGCATTACTTCCTCCCCTAGTGAACAAATAGAGAGTTCTCCTTTGCATTGCATGTTCAGGAATAATTTCTGGTGGCGTTAATGGGACTCTGCCTCAGTAGTCCAATATCTGCTCAGCCATGCAGCAGTGCCACAGTTGATGGAAACTGGCCTGCTCTGCTCCACGTGTAAAGCTGAAGGTTCTCAGCAGACTCTTACAAGGTCATCACTTTGGGCATCTCTTTGCAGTACACAACCCAGAATCATTTGGTTTAATCAGCAGGAAAAACAGTGCTCCATTGGTGAGATCAAGATACGTATGTGCTTTTATGTAAAGAAGAAAAAAATTGCTATTGTAGTGCAATTCGAGAGCTTAGCACCATAGAGTCTGTTTGATTTGCATTGTGCATTTCTGATGCATGGTCCCATAAAAACAGACAGAAACACTCATTAAAAAGTCACAAAATGCCACATGTTGTGCTCTACAGATAACACCTTCACCTATTTCGCACAAGTAATAAGTACTGTAAAGTGCCATTACTAACAGCAAAACAGGCGTGCAAATTAAATCATGAATGTCTAGAGCAGATCTCTTTCTGAGAAGTCCTGCAAAGTTCTTTTCTGCTAAAAAAAAATTGCTAGCAACAAATGATTTTTATTAGCACTGCAGAGCTAATGGAGCTGTAGGAGAGAACTCTGGATTCATTTGTGATTCATGCCTCACAGCGGAATCGTTAAGTTCCAGTTGCAGGATTTTTTATTTCTGGTGATGATGCATGAGCCAGAAAAGAGCGGAGGCCGAATGGCAGTAAAGTTGGCACTCATGAAAAAGATTTCCTAGTAAAAGATGAGCAAATCAGATCAGAAACCATAAATGTGGGCCTTCACACTCTCATTTCAACCCACTCATTTTCCTGCTTTCTTGTTTGGCATTGTTTTGTGTTGTGCAAGGAATCTGGATATATAAATGAAAAAGACCATTAGGGAAGGTATCACTGAACCCCAGTCCTGTGGCCTGACATGCCTGAGCAGTGGTTCAGCTGTTATTCATGTTCTGCCCATTATGAATGGGGCCTTGGGGTTTTCTGTTTGAATGCATTTGGACAGCTAGATAACATCCAGAGACCTCATCCTCCATACAGCTTTGTAAGAGTGGTTTCCTTTCTCAAAACACATGAGCAGTTGGTATCTTTTCCAGTCCAGACAGATCCTTCCTGTGCTCAGCACTGGTGAGGCTGCAGCTCAAGCACTGAGATCAGTTTGTGGGCTCCTCACTACAAGAAAGACATTGAGTCCCTGGGGTGCGTCTAGGGAATGACAACAAAGGTGTGAAGGGTCTGGAGCACAAGTCTCATGGGGCTGAGGGAACTGGCATTGTTCAGTCTGGGAAGAGGTGGCTCAGGAGAGATCTTACCAATCTCCACCACTGTTTGGAAAAGTAGCTTGTAGCAAGGTGGGGCTCATTCTCTTCTCCCAGGTCAATAGGATGAGAGGTAATGCCCTTAAGTTGCACCGGGGGAGATTCAGGTTGTATATTAAGAAATATTTCTTCTCAGAAAGAGCAGTGATGCACTGGCACAGGCTGCCCAGGGACATGGTGGAGTCCCTGGAGGTGTTCAAGAATCGTGTAGAAGTAACACTGAGGGGTGTGATAAGTGGGCATGGTAGTGATGGGCTGATGGTTGGACTAGATGATCTTAGAGGCCTTTCCTATTTAATTATCCCATGATTTTTATCAGAAGTAGTACATTGTGGTATATTGAGTACTTGGAGGATGGGATCTTACACTGTCAGGTGGTTCTATGCAGTGCTGTGTAAAAGGACATAGTACACAGGGAGCTGTTTACACCCAGGACCCATTACTGTACTCCCAGTACTGGCAAGCATCCTTAGAACAGTGAGCTCTCACCTTAGGTATCTATGTTCTGTCTATCAAAATGGACCCAGCACTAGTGGTACTGCACAGTCATTTTGGCTTTTCATTTATTTTCTACAACTCTTGGTCTCAGTGTTGCCATTGAGCCTCCCTGCCCTAACTTCCATGTTTCTTCTTGTTCAGAGCTCAGCAAAACTAAAGCTATGAAGGAGATGTAAGAATAGAAACTGAAGAGGAAATGAAAGGGAAAAGGACTGCATAATTTTTGAGGAAGAATCTGCATGCAGCTGAGGATGAAATCAAATGGGGGGCACCTCATTGCAGCCAGTGAGCAGAACAACGAGCGCAGGGGAGCAGCTGACCCAGTATGAAGCAGGTAAAACAATGTTGCTCTGAATGCTATATAGAGGTAGTGAGCTCAGTATATATATATTATATATATATTATTCAACACAAATATATATACATATGTATACATATTGTTGTTGAATAATTCATCTATATTTCATGTACACCCCCAAATCCTTCAGTAAATTAAATTAATATATATTGAATTAATGCCATCAGAGGGACCTGGGCAGACTTGAGAGGTAGCGATGTGAAAGGTCCTGCACCTGGGTCAGGTCAGTCCCTAGCACTGGTACAGGCTGGGCAGAGATTGGCTTGAGAGCAGCCCTGAGGAGAAAGATTTGGGGGTGTCAGTGGATGAATCATAGAATTGTAGGGGTTGGAATGGACCAACCCCCTGCCAAAGCAGCTCCCTAGCCCAGGTTGCACAGGTAGGCGTCCAGGCGATCTTCTCTGAGTCTTCTTTTTTCCGTGCTGAACAGCCCCAGGTCTCTCAGCCTTTCCTCATAAGGGAGGTTTTCCACGCCCTTTATCATCTTTGTGGCCGTCTGCTGGACTCTTTCCAGGAGATCCTTGTCTTTTTTGTACCAGAGAGCCCAGAACTGGACACAGTATTCCAGGTGAGGCCTCACCAGGGCAGAGTAGAGGGGGAGGTTCACCTCCCTTAACCTGCTGGCCACACTGTTCTTCATGCGCCCCAGGATCCCATTGGCCTTCTTGGCCACCAGGGCACACTGCTGGCTCATGGCCAGCCTGTCATCCACCAGGACACCCAGGTCCCTCTCCTCAGAGCTCCTCTCCAGCTGCTCATCCCCCAGTGTGTACCGGTGCATGTGGCATTCCTCCCTAGGTGAAGACTCTACACTTGCTCTCGATGCATGTAGACTCTAGCCTTCAGCCTGCAGAAGCCCAGACTGCTGAGCCTACATGTGTTGGGTATGCTGGGACTTAGGGATGGAGTAGAATGGCTAAGTTCATCTCTTAGTTGCATGAGGAAATAACAACATGACGGTAGATCAAAGGTCCATCAAGTCCAGCATCCTGGTAGGGGCCAGGGGAAATTCCTTATGGAAGATCCTTGAGAATGGGAAGCATAGCAGCTGAGACTCCACTTGGTTCAGCCTGTTGTCTTCCAGAAACCAGCAACTCATAATCTCATAGCCTTTGCATCCAGACCACCAAGTTTAACAGCCATCACCTTACCCTCCCTGAATCTGTCTAATTCCCTCTTGAACCCATTACTTCACAGCTTTGTAATAGCTGCACTCACAGACACCACTTGGCAGTGACACATGTATGGGAGAAACCAAGCATGTCTAAGCTTGTTAAAGAAAATAAAAATATAAGAAAGAATGAATATTCCTTCCCTCTCAGCCCTCCTTTGATGCCTTGGTTTCTCAGCTCCTCTGCCTACCAGGGGCTGCTTTCTGACTCCTCTAGCTTCTTCTGCAGGCAGCAGCCCAGCCAGGAGAATGGCAGCTGGATGAAGCACACTGATGACAACCAGCTGCTTATTGTAAGCTTTAGAATGTCCCTGATGCTGTATTTCACAAAAGGGCAGGTGGACTGAGGATGGTCCAGGTGAGTCAGGTCATACATCCACCATGGAAAGCATGCCCCAAGGACCAGATGTGTTTCACAGCACTTACGTGCTCCAATCCTCCAATTGCCCCAGAAGCAAGGCAACCAATCCCTTTCAAATCTGCCCCTTTGGTGCTGCTACTACACCACTAATGATTTACCCCTACTTAGTGCTGGCAGAAGCAGTGGCTTTACTGATCTGGGTGTGCAGCTGGTTCCTGGTCATTCCTGGGGCAAATCTCATGACTACTGATGCCAGTGAAAAGATATGCTGAGCCCGATGGACCCACACAGCAGCAATGGAATCTGCCAACAGAGATTGATGTTAGTGTTAAATACAACTGTAGCTAAAGGGCATCTCTGCTGGCTTGTAAAACCATGCTGAAAGCCAGATTTCAGCCAATGCACTATGAGGGATACTTTAACGCAAGTTAAAGGGTTTAATGACCTGATTTGGCCTTATTTGCTCTGAGCACTACTGCCACCGGGTACAGCACTAATCTGGTTTGGTCACAGTAGAGTTCACATTTTTATGGGCTGATGATGAATTAGTATGAGGCTCATTTACTTTGCTCCCAAGCTGTGTGGGCAACCACTCCTGCTGATGCCAAAATACCTGCTTCTCCAAGAGCCATCTACCTGCAGCAGTCCTGCTTCAAAATCACAAGCGACCTTCACTGAGTTTTTGAGAGTGTTCTTAGTTCTACACTCCTTGAGTTTGGAATCTCCTAGGGATGAATGGAAGCAGATGAGTCAGTACAGATCCAAAGAAGACAAAGGAATATAAGAAATGCATACACTCTGTGCTTCTATAGCACCACTTCCCAGCCCACCGCCTCACTTCTGGTCTGCCAAGTCACAGTGAAGATATCACTCTCAGGATTTTGCCTTCTTATTCCCTTGGTCTGATACATTTCTTCAAGCAATCTCACATGCTTTCTCTGGGCCTGGCTGTGTTCCACCACGCTCATCTTCCTCCATCTCTCATAAGCAGCTTTCTAGCACATTTCACTCCGCAGCTCTCAGATTTGCCATGGCTTCTTTTGCTGCGTGGCATGTAGAACTCGCGATGTGGCAGACAGCAACAGGAATCAGAAGCAAAGCAACAGCTCTATCAGACAGAGCTGGACTCAACACACCAGCAGAGCCCAGAAGAATAAGGAGTCTCACAGGACAGCACAGGCATCTGAGACGGAGGCATGCTGTCTTGGCCAGAGCTTTCTCCTGGGGTGGCTAATGAGAGAGGTCTGCTCACACTGAGCACTGCTTGGAGACTTTCCTGGCAGTTTTTTTTAACACCTCTTCTTGTTCTCACTTGTTATCTGTCAACAGCTGAAGCCAGTTGGCTACACGGAGGGTGTACAAAGGGGAGCAGTGAAGAGTGGCTTTCCAATCACATAAGAACACAGTGCTTTAGCAATGGCAACAGACATTCTCAGCTTAATGTTTTGTCGTAATACATGGAAAGTAAGAAACAATCCATTGATATTGAGGACTTTAATGAAAAAAAAAAAAAGGGGGGTTTCATTCCAGGCTTTAAGAATGCCAATACTGTGTAATAAAAATGGTAAACAGAAGTGTTCAGAGCTTTTGCTCTTGAGTCCCAAAATGAAAAAAGATGAAGCTTTATTACATTTTTCTTTTTTTTTTTTAAATACAGTCTAGAGCCTTTCACTTTGTCTGCTAACATAAAGATGATGCGATACAACACTGTGACACAGCAGCTGCCTCTCCAATGAGGACAGAGCCCCCAAACTTTGGTTTGGTAGTTTGACATTCACTGAGAGACGATTCAATTAAAAAAACAGGCAGGATGAGGGCAGGTATTTACAAGCTGGATCCGGATCCATTAGTACAATGGTACAAAAGCTTTGGTCCAAACATTTCAAACTGAAGGGATCATGTTGGCACCTTACGAGAGAACAGACACATGCTCTGAATGTCTACATTCTGCTTCAACAAAATCGCTGCTGTGTGGGCAAGAGGAAGCCTGTGTGAGGATGACTTGAGACAGGCAGTGAGTACCCATCTTCATGTGCTGGACATTGAGAATGGCTAAAAAACACAAATGAATTCAAACAGCTTCAGCCAGAATTCAGAGGAAAATACCTTAACACTGGGGATATTCAGCTGGAGAGCCTCTGTTCATAACCCTGAGTCAGGGAGCAGGGGTATTTGAATTTAAGTCAAAAGTATTTTAACCTGCTGCCTGTGCACTAGGGAGGTAGGGTAGGCTCCAAAACCAATCCCCTCTTTGCAAAAGAGGCCCAGTTTTCCCTGGGAAACCAACCCCTCCAGATAGAAATGGTTTGCATCAGAAATGTCAGCATCGAGCAGAAATAATGCTGGGGACTACACAGTGACAAATTAAAGATGTACCTAACCCCTCATCTCCATACACATTCACTTAATCAGCATTGCCACAGGTACAAAAAAGACAAGCATGTGGGAAGTTCCCAAGCCTTTTATTACACAGCATGACGGCACATTTGTTACCTAGACTCACTGGCTGCTATCTGTGTCATTTACTTGGGTGGCTTGTTCTGCCAAGTCCACGTAAGTCATCAGGAGAAATGTGAACACATTTCCAACTTTTTATATGAATTAGAGTCACAGCACAGGCTCTCTCATTCTTCGCTTCTATGGAAAATACTTTTTTTTATGTCATACCCATCAGTTTTCCTTTACACATCGTGCAGACAAATAAACAGCCATACAATCAAGCCAGGGAGGTTAGCAGGCCTGATACCGTGCTGAGCCAGTCTTTTACATATGTTATATATTCACCTTTTGTCTGGCATCTGCATTGCACTTGGGAAAACACTCGCACGCAAAGGGATGGGCTCTGGGGAATGGAGAAACATTATCTAGCACGGGAATACTCAATTAATTTTCAGCAAGCAGCTTTTATAATACATAACATACACTTAACATAATACACTTTGGTCTCGTGCCAGAGATTTTAAATGATTAGGCTGTATCAATTTACTCTTGAAACACTGATTAAAATCTCAAAACTTTCATAGCAAATGATGCATGAACCAGAATCTGAAATGTGATGATTGAAATATTGCAATGTCACAGATTCATCACACAGCCTTTCCAAATCTACTCTCGGTTTCAGCTGGCCCCTTAAATGTTCTGCTCACGCGTCCCAGTGATCAACTCTTTTCTCTCGCTTCATCTCCCCCTCCCTAACCCTCCGCTTCTTGGAAAGATAATAGCCAGGCCTTAATTGAAGCAAACAGGTCATTAAAATAGTAATTTTGTAGACATTTGCACTGACAGACATTCATTCACTGCCAAAGACAAGTAAAGAATCAAGGGCTGGATATTGCATGCACATTAATTCTACCATGGGCCCAATCAAAGTTAAACATCCTCCTCCCTTCTTACTGTGAGAAATTTCCACTGGGCACAGAATTAAAACAAAGAAAAACAAAAAATAACGATTCAAGCTCTTGCCCCGTGAATCACGCCTTGAAGCAAGCCTTGTCAAACAACGTCACACCTTCACCACTGAGGAGGAGGAGTCCCATCTCCCACTCCTTGGTACACATTCACATCTATCAGCTGTTGCAGATAAGACAGGTCAAGTCACCCCGATTACTTTTACAATCTCTCTGTAGGACAACTCTCATCACGGCGTCACTAAAATGCACTTTATTTTCCTCACTGGAATCCAGGCACTCCAAGCCAAATTTCCTGCTGTGCAAAGCACAGTGTCCAACGACATGGCCTGACCTAGGAACCCCCGCACTAGAGTTTTCTTGAAATGTTAGTTTAGCAGTGAGCCATGGCAATAAATCTGGTATTGGGTCTCAAAAGTCTGTACAACTAAGTATACTCGGCCTTCTTTGTGCTGCTGATTCCAGGACCCTTCCCCAGCTGCCAACCCACAGTGCCTCCAGAGAAGGTGTCCTGTGACAGCTGGTGAGGGCATCCTGTCCTGGCCCAGGATGGGATGGCAGTCACCACCCTGAAGGCAGGTAGCTGAGCTTGGGCTCATCCTGTCTGACTTCAGGTCTATTTCAGAGTCTTGCTACACCAGGATTTTTTACCCCCATGGTCAGTGGAGGCAGGCACCACCAGGGCCCTTGTCAGCACTCAAAGGAATACACACTTCTGCTGTCTACAGTGCATCTGAAGAGAAATGAACTAACAAAGCATTCAGTTACATGCGTAAAATGAGGCAGGGTGACCTGGGCCAGGCAGCAGCCCGTGTAGCTGCCTCCACACAAACTGCCTGTGCTCTCCATTGCAAAGTCCATTGGCAGGTTAGGGCCAATGTGCCTAACTAGAGCGGATAGCCCATTTGCACCAAAGGGTATTCCAGACCACGTTGGATGGAGCCCTGGGCAGCCTGATTTAGTGACTGATTTCGAGGCTGGCAACTCTGCCCACGGCAGGGGGGTTGAAACTCAGAGATCTTTGAGGTCCCTTCCCACCCAGGCCATTCTATGGCTATGACCTAGGACCTGTGGAGATGAACTCCATTCCAAGTCTGTCAGGGGCTATACAAGGGAGGGAAAAGCCAGAGATACAGCACCTCACCATCTCAAGGTGATGTCCCCAAGGCTCCCTCCTACCCGCCTGCGATGCAATGTTTTCATGTTGTGCTTTCTGCAATTGTGAATCCATGGTCCACCATGTCTCACACATCTCCACTCAGGGACAACTTCAGTGCCCTATTCAGAGCTTTTCTCTTCTTCAGCTCAAGCTGCATGTACGCAAGGGTAAAAAAAAAAAGAAGTCCTGAAATGAGATCATTTTTCTCTTCTCATCTCAGACATCCATCCTGCTAGCCAGGGTTACTGGAATAAAGCAGAGAAGCTCTTTTTCCACAGCAAGCCATCTGGTTGACATAGACTCACACTGATGCTAATCTGTTGTATTTTTTTCTTTTACTTTTTTTTTTTTAATTTCTTTTCCTGAGGAACACTTCATCTGCAGCCGTAAATTCAGACCTGCTCCCTCTGTGTGCAGAGCATTCATTCTGTGCACTTATTTATTACCGCATTATGCCCCATTCTAGGTGTCAGGAAATCATTGTTATCCTTGGTGTGTCTACGTTGTTCTAATGTCAGGGATGTACTTTCAAATGGAAATTAAGCAATTATGTTTCACATGGGGAAACCTGACAGATGCATAGATTTTTACACCACTGGCAATGTCGCTGTCACAAAAGCAGACATTGTTCTCTGCAGACTGTCAAAGAAATATAATGTATTTCAAGAGCAAAGGGGGGTGGGGAGGGGACTGGGGCGGAGGCACGGGGTAATTAACTACATGATTCAAGTACATAGATCACAGGGCTGTTTAACTTCAAGATGCAGTAGGGACAGGACAATGGGTCTACTTAACTTGTCCATGAGAAAGGAGCCTAGCAGTAGCCTTTTAAAACACAAATACGTTTTCAACCCTATCTTAACTTCCACCTAGGGTTAAAGCAGGATACTGCAGTATGAATCAAAGAGCCACTGAGGTTGGACAAGACCACCAAGATACACCTAAGTCCAACAGTCAGCACATCACCACCATGCCCCACCATGCCCACTGACCGTGTCTCTCAGTGCCACATCCACACAGTTATCGAACACCCCCAGGGACAGTGACTCCACAGCCTCCCTGGGCAGCCTGTGCCAGGGCCTCACCACTCTTTCTGAGAAGAAATTTTTCATAATATTCATCCTGAACCTCCCCTGGTGCAACTTACGGCCGCTCCCTCTTGTCCTATGCTTGCTATTCACACTGCTTTGCTAGCAGTTTCAGTGCTGTAGAGCCACTTAAGTGCCATACAGCTGGAAGAACCATGCTGCATCCCAGGTCACCCAACAACAGCTCAGTGCTGGCCAGGTAGCATCCTCAGAGTAGGGAGCTAAGGTTTTCACCCAGTGATGACTAAGTCCTATAGGGTATGGCTTGAGTTTCTGTTCAGCCCGTTGTTGTCACGCAGCTCACATTGCACAGCCCTCTCTCCTCCTCCTTGCCTTCCCCTGGTTATTTTTGCTGTGTTACAGGCTGCATTCAGCGGCCTTCTATGTAATTATTCCCTGCTCCTAGCCATAAGCTTCACCTGCATCCCAGGGGCAGTTGACCAACGGCAGCCCACAGCCAGCAGGCAGTCAGTGTGGATCAGGAGCTGTGCTTGTGCCAGTGGAAATCAGCAGGAATCTGGGGCCCAAGGAATATGTTGAAGGATAAAGTCTTTTAAAATAATGTTACAATCAAATATTCAGAAAATACATGGTATTCAGTAAGGGCTGTACATTGAAAACAAAGCATCTAAATAAATCAATCTAAAGGCAACATGAAAAAGCACCCAACGCTGCTTGGGGAGGATTTTTTGTTTTTCTTTAACGGATATTTTAGATGGGCAAATCAGACCTCAGTAAGGCACAGTTCCTATGGTTGAGGTTACGAGGGTTAGCTGGAGATCAAGACTCCTGTAAGCCAACGGCTGCAACAAACCTAGCTGAAGAAATGTGTCTCGCCTCAAGGAGTTCACCTTAAAAAGAGAAGGCATCGCTAAACCACAGGTGGGGGGAAGAACACAATTTCTATCTTCTCTCTCTTTCATGAGGAAATAAAGGTGTGCCTCATCCCAGATCTCAGAGGGGTGTTGGAGGAAGTCAGGAAGCAAATCAAGATGACTCAGATGCCAGCTACACCTTTTCAAATCTTCCTGTGGTTAGGTTTACCGGTGGGAGAGGGGAATAAAACCCGCACATGTGGGTTCAGATTCAGCAGGATGCAGACGCCTGAGGCATTGTGCTCCCAGAGGTGTTTGTTGTCTCCTGGACACAACCGCTGTGTCCAGAGAGATGACCCTAATCCCTGCAGCCCCGGGAATCTATCTGGGAAGCTGCATGCTGCCATCCATAGGTCTTGGGCAGAGAACCAGAACAGATGTACCTGGCTGCAGGACAGGATCCAGTCGGCACTGTACAGAATTTGCCACAAATTGGCAAAAGACATAGAATTCTTCCCAGGAATATTCACAGTTGATGCAATGTCTCACCGAGTACTGAAGGTGAAATAAGTTAGTGACACAACAGTGGGCTACAAGCAATCTGCACCCGTGGCAGTGCAGGCATCCCAGGAAGCTATGAACCTGAGAAAAATGTAGTCCCAGAGTACTATCGATGGACTGCCTGCACCATGTGGTCAAAAGGCAGAATGTGATCTATATATACATCGAATTGAAGAATGCTGAGTAGCAGCCCCAGGTCCTTTCTGCAGAGCTCTCTCTGGCCAGGCAGCCCTCAACCTGCATCACTACAGGGGGTTCCTTCTTTCCAGGTGCAGGAATTGGCATTTGTCTTGCTGAATGGCTCCTGTCATTCATTCTGCTACCCCACCTTACCTCAGTTCTTCCCAATGACAAGCCTTAGTGTACTGACTGGTCTGCCTACCTTGGTGTCATCTGCAAACCCAGTAAGAGCACACTCCTCCACCTCCTCCAGGTCCCTGATAAAGCTGTTAAACAGGACAGGCCCCAGGACAGACCTGAGATACCCCCACATCGTAGGCATCCAGGTAGGGCTTCTCCAGTACCAATGACCTTCCAAGCCTGACTATCTAGCCAGGCTTTTACTCATCTGTTTGTCCATCATCCAGACAATAATGTCACCGCTTGGGTACAGGAAGACTATTGGAAACTGTGTCAAAAACCTCGCTAAAATCAATGCAAGCAGTGCCTGATGCTCTTCTCTCAACCACAGTCCCAAGCCCTTCCCTTCACTCATGAGTACCTGGTAGTGTTAGGATAATGGCTTACTCCCTGTCAACCTATAAATATGTTAATACCTGTTGCTTATTTAAACTCAATAGTTCCAAACTCCAGGACAGAATTTAGCTACACAACTCCCATTCTGTTCAACAGGATTTGTGTGGTTAAATTTTGGCAGAGTTGAAAATGCTTCCACACATCCAGAGCAGAACACGATGACACAAGGATGAAGACATCCGAGAATGCCATTGCTTGTAGATACTCTGCAAGTCCTCTGGGACAGATATATTATCTCTTGGTGGTCTACAAAGCCAACTAGAACTTTTCATGCGCTGTAAAAATAAACTGTCCTCTACGAAGAACTGCTGAGTAGGGGCCTGGAAAAACTCAGGACACAGCATCTCTGTGATCTTTACAAGTGCTGCTAAGCAAACTCATTTCCATGGTGGTTTTCTATTAAAAAGGTCCAGTAACATTTTTTTCCTTGCAGTCGCATGCTACCTGGTGCTTTTCACATCCCATTCATACAACTAAAGATGAGCATTTACTGCTAAACTTCCAGACAAAAAGACACGATGGAAAAGAGCTGAACTCAGGTTGCCTTTGCTCTCCTGTGCTTTCCAAGCTCTGTCTCTCAATTCTGCCCTTTCTGCTTCTGCCCTTGAGCACACATTCGCAGACCTAACAAGTTGCCGTGTTGACCTGCCATCCAGCACGCTACCTTGGAGGGCGATCATCCCACTGCAACCCTACAAACATGGTTTTCGCTGGATGTATAGTTTAACACCGGAAGGCCAGAAGTTTCAAACTGTACTTAGCGAAGGCAAAATCATACTAAAGCAGCACAAAAGCTCTAGGGGCTTTTGCTTGTGGGAGCAATAGGCCGTACTAAATCCTCCACAAAGCTTCTATTCCTTAGAGCCCAGCCTAACAACTCTTAAGCTGGATCTAGAGGAAAACTTCCCTCTGCTGAGGTTTGGGAGCACAGGTCAGGGCCCGGACACTGTTGTCAGCCTCCCACGGCGTCACGAACCAAGTGGTAATCCCACACTGCTTTTCCTGAAATCAGAGCAAATTGGTGTCTCTGTGTAGCTCCATTCTCCAAGGAGGTATTCTTCCTTGCAGTAGGCATACGGGAATTCCAAAAAGTTCAGGTTGAGTTCACTGGGTTCAATTTTAAATGTATTTTTATTTAAATGTAATCCTGTGAGCTAGGAACTGTCACAAATCGCTGTGATGAGGCTGGGAGACATAATTCACAGTTTGTAGATTGAAGGCTGAGGGACGGAGAGCTGAAGGGTATGCTCAGATATACTCTTTCAGCTGAGCCTTAACAGCTTAAGCAGTTACGACCCCTTGGCTGCTGGCTGCTGCTTGAATTCACACCGAAAGCCTGGAAGTGCCTCACCAATCCCTCACAGCATTGCAGCCAAAGGGGAAGGGGGCAGTTAACAGCTGAGAAACAATAACTGGAAATTAAGGGGCTAAAACTCTTTAAAAATCAGTTACAAACATATGTCTGGAAAAGGGCATCTGGATAAACTTGCCTACCTTTGTTGTTTGCACGCTAAGCAGATAGCTCAGCTCAATTTCTCAGTGCTTCCTTACGGGCTGGTGGGAACGTTTCAGGCACTTGGAGAGTGGGATCCAAAATGAGCACTAACAAATGTTGCCCTTACAATCACAGGACAGTAAATTGTGAGGCAGGGAGGAGGTAACAAACCAAGGCACCTCAGCCACTCCTCATACGTCTTCCTTTCCAGAACTCTCACCATCTCTGCAGCCTTCCTTTAGATGCTCTCTAATAGTTCTCTGTCCCTTTTGTACTGTAGTGCTCCAAACTGCACACAGCACTCAAGTTGAGCCCGCTCCAGTATGGTGTAGAGTGGACAACCCCTTCCCTTGAGCAACTGGCAGTGCTGTGTTCAGTGCACCCCAGGACACAGTTGGCCTTCCTGGCAGCCTAGGCACAATATTTAATGGAAAGCCAAAGGGATCTTCAGAGCCTGACCCATCTGGTCCACTCAGGAGGCTGCATTCAATTCCTCAATTACAGGACTGCCTCTCATTCCTGAAGATACTACAGAGATGCTGAGCACAGCCACCTACAAGTGTTGCATGCAAGCACATGTAGTCGTCCAGGTTCATCTCACTGCATGTGAGAAAGAGCCACAGCTCCAGTGGATGAGTCCTCCTGGAATGCAAAGTCACCTTTTCAGGATGCTCTCTATTAATAATGGAGAAACTGTGTAGAGATTTTAACTTGCATATGTTTAAAATGAGGTGAAAAGAGTCCTTAGTGGCTTACTTCATAGAACAGAATCATAGAATGGTTTGGGTTGGAAGGGACCTTTAAGATCATGTAGTTCCAACCCCCTGCTATAGGCAGGGCTGCCAATCACTAGAGCAGGCTGCTCAAAGCCACATCCAGCCTGGCCTTGAGTGCTTCCAGAGAGAGGGCATCCACAGCCTCTCTGGACGACCTGTTCCAGTGTCTCACCACCCTCACAGTAAATAATCTTTCTGATATCTAGTCTACATATACCCTCTTCCACTTTAAAACCATTTTCACTCATCCATGCCATCATAAAAGCCCCTCCCCAGCTTTCCTGAAGGCCTTCCTCAGCAGACCCCTTCAAAGATCACTATCTTATCACTAGCTACCAATCTCAGCAGACTTTCTGCTTAGCTTCTCTGCTGGCTACAAGACTAGAAAGAGGATCAGCTATTACTAAATCAAACGTGACAGTTTAAGAAGAATGCCTAATAATGTCAGCTGCACAGGGACTTCAAGAGTGAGACCCATGGAAGTGGTTAGTGGCTCCATTCACACCAGGACCAGCTCCACATGGGTTGCAGGGCTGGGGAGAACTTAGATTTTGGCTGTCTTCATAAATGCTACCTCAGTTTAAATAGAAGCTGCCGTAAGTGCTTTGTCCTTATCACTGGCGATTTTGTTTCTGCAGAGTTTTGTTTCTGCTGGCTAATGATGGGTTTGAAATGGTAGAAACCTGACAGCCTTTTGTGCATGGTTCTCTGGATTTTGTAAATGAAATGGCAGTGAGTCTACCAACAGCCCTGCAGCCTCATGACAATACTTGGTGATGCACTGGAACAGGTTGCCCACGGAGGCTGTGGATGCCCCATCCCTGGAGGCATTCAAGGCCAGGCTGGATGTGGCAGTGAGCAGCCTGCTCTAGTGGCTGGTGGCCCTGCCCATGGCAGGGGGGTGAAACTAGATCACCTTTGAAGTCTTTTTCAACCCAGGCCATTCTATCATTCTACGATGGTATGATTCTGTGAAACCACAAAAATCTTTTGACTGAGGAACTGCTTCTCCTTTGTGTCTGACTGAATATCTTCTACGAAATGAAAATCAAAATGGCCAAAGCACTTAGGCCAACCACTACACGTACACACACATGGGTTCTCACCAGACTATCTGTACACTGAGGTCCTCGAGGACTAACTTAACTGCAGCACTGTATCTGGCTCAGTCTAAGAAATACTGCAGCTTGCAGAGGCCGACAGAATTTGTATTGCGATGCAACTGCATTTCTCTTCAGATTTCCCTGTGAAGTTAATGAATACTCAACAAATTACTCCAAAATGATTTATTTCTTTTTCTTTTTGGCACATGAATTAAAAGTAAAATCTGAAATAAAAAAATGGAACAGTTTTCTGAAATATACAGCCTTATTTTTACATCAAGTGCTTTTTGAATACAAGTTAGAAAAATAACAATTTCATCTTGGACCCATATGATATTCATGCATTATTGCCTAGAAGACTAAGTTAAAATACATATATTTTTTTCCCTTGGAAAGGGGCAGGGAACATTTCTGAACTGTGCAAGTGTGAAGGTAACAAAGAATTCAGTGCAAATTGCTAACATGAGCATTCAGATTACATTTCCTTTTACAGCTGATGTCTAAAAGGGTCACAGTTCAATTCTTTCGTATTCTGAAACAAAGATGATCACAAATGCAGAAGAAAATTGAATACGCCAATGTCTCTTCATCTTTAAGATATCAAAATGTCCTAACAAAGTCTTCTGGATGTTCTTGTTTGACTTAAGTCAGGCAGAATTTGTGGGAGCAAAGCATCCCTTTATTTCTGATCTAGAGTGCCTCGAACACATTCAGGCTTTACAGAACACCTCGGTCACTTGCTGTAGGTATCACAGTGAGCTGGGTTCATAGTTAAAGCACACAGAAATAAACCTTCACGATGCTTAAAATCCTGTCTCCCATTGCTTTAAAAGTGCTATAGCAAACAATTAGATACCAAAGGTAGGTTGATCAAGTTATTTAAGTTAAAAACATCACTCTGCATCTGGCATGTCAGGAAGGCTCTCATTAGCGTCCACTTCCCTCATGTTTTACATGAACTCTGGTTGACATTTGGAAGTTCACTCCACAGAAGTTATCTTTTATACATTGAGAACAGTAGTATAACAAGGTCTCTTGTATTTTCTGTTCTTACCTAAAGGACTATATAGGTTTCAGTTTGGTTCTCAGTGTAAGATGTAACGTGTTGATTTCATCGTGTTTAGGTTTCGTCCCCCCAGGAAGAAAACAATAGAATGACAACGTCTCTATCAGCCCTTCTGAACACGTACCCTAGCTCAAGCCTTAGCACCTCAAGAATCAGACTGCTCACACAGGCAGAGCTATGTAACCTCTCCTGAATACCAGAACAAGGTAGGATAAAATCATTCAGATCAAGTTCAATACAATAACTCATGAAAAAAAAAAGTAAATGTCCATTAAAAATAAGAAGTTAACATTTTTCATTTTTGATGATTTTAAGCCTGAGCAAGTGGACTTCTAGACCAAAAAAGCATTTTGCTATGCAGCTTCAAAAATGTGAAATTATGGCCACTAAAATCATTTGCTCTGTTAGAAACAAATAGAAAAGGGAAAATTCACACAAAATCAAGCCATTGCACGAGGATGCTATTGGTCTGATCTTGCAAAATATGTAGGCAGGTGCTTAATTTTAAGCATGCGAGTCACTGTGCCAAGAGAGGCTTTATGGCAAACACTAATGCACAAATATTAGTTAGACCAGCTCTTCCACTTCAAGATAAGCATAGACATAAGTGCTTTGCTGGATATGGATCAGGATGCTCAGCACCTAACAGGACTTTAGGCGCTGGTCCAGCAAAGCACTTATCCACACGAACAGCACTGCTGACTTTAAGATCACTGTTCATGTGCTTAACATTAGGCATGCTTGTAAGTGCTTTCCTGGAAGGGCCCGATAGACCAATAGTGGATAAGCTATAAAATCTGAAGCACTGTATGTTTAACACACCGCATATTTAACAATGTTAATCTGCTGAGATTTGCTTTTTCTTGGAACAGGGCACGTCTAACTTCAAGCATTTATTTGCAGAAAGTGCGTTAAAAAAGCCTTTAAAAGCTGCTTTGAGATTATGGCAAGTTAAAATAATATTAGCCAGTCTCCTTACGCTCCTTTCATTTCTTCTTTGCATGTTTTTGTGCAGGCATCTAAAAAGAAAAGAAAAAAAAAAGCCCTAGGCATAAGCATTAATCCATTCAAATAAGCATCCATGCATTTACTTTCTCTCTAAAAGCCATGAAGTCAGATGCAATTAACACCTGAAAGAATCATCAACTCTCCTAAATTTCAGATCTGAATGTAAATTCTACCAACTGTGCCATCACTTTCACTGAAAAAAAAATAATCAAACCATCGTCCCTCCTACAAATAGAACTGATTTTATTACTCAAGGCTGAAAATGATGTGCAAGTCCAACCCTGATATATCCCCAAGTCAGCGCTTTATTTCCATATGAAGTTTTCCATGCCCACTGATGTCAGTCTGTTTGCAATGTGAAGTCTTAGAAGAGTGGGACTACAAGAGCCACTTAATCCAAAACCAACAACAATAAAAGCATCACAACTCATCAGATATTTACACGAGCGTTTAGAAACAGCACGCTAATTCTGAAAAAGAAATAAAGACAGACCACATTTCTGAATGGTGCTGGCATATTGTCTCGAGCTAAGCTAACCGAGCAAGAAATAGCAAAGCAGCACTTCATAATGACCTAGTGCTACTGCTGGCCAGTCATAAGAACTATATTTAAATCCTCGTTGTGGTAGGAAATATTGTTTTATGTATTTGGCACCACATATGTTCTTCGTAACTTCTTACAGCTACATGTTAAGGAAGTTTCAAAGTTACTAAACGTATTTCATTCTTTCCTAACGGGAAAAGAGTTTTGTTTTCACATGAAAGCTGTAATGGCTCTTGGAAATGGCTTGTGTTCTTCTGTCATGCACAAGTTTCTGCTCAAAGATGCAGTACTAATAAAATTACAGTTGTTGGAAGTTACATGATAGCAGTCAGCTGAAGCTGTGACAAACCAAAGCACAGAACATGCATGTATGGAAGAACTCTAGACTAGTTCTTACGTGCAGAGACCGATGTGAAAGGCACGTCTAGAGAGACAGAAAAAAGGAAAGCCCAGATCAGAAGTCCACAAAAGCCTTCCATCCATATCACAACCACTCTTCTGTCTTAAAATCTGACCGGAGAAATAGGGTTTTTAATTAGAAGAAACATTCTCAAATTGTTCAGTCAGTGAACAGTTTGACACATTTCCAAAATTATTAAAAAATAAAAAAATAGGAAGTAGCAGATTTATATGTCCAGAATAAGAAATGCTATCATCTATCTGTCCCAATTTACAGCTTGCTTCTTCTGTGAATCCCTCCCACTCATGTTTTTCCACTGGAATGTCCATCCCATGCTTGCTTCCTTTCTCAAAACTTTCCAATGCTGGGCATTGCCTTTCTGTTAAGAGATGCAGTTGCTTACTGTGCAAAGCTTCACCATTAACACAACAGTAAGCATCCACTGGTTCTTCTTTCATGGCGCTGACCTGCACCTTGACTAGTGTTCTTCAACAGGTTTCATCACTGGTGCGTCCCTTTTTCTACTGATACCAACTTGGAAGGCATTTTTCATTCTCGAAAGAAACTGCTAGACCTAAGCTGAATGCTTTTCAAAACCTACCCCTTCCAGTTCACAACTGCAGTTGCTCATTCTGGGCTCACCGAGTGCTCGTTCTTTCCAATTCATAGTAAGTAAACCCTCTGGATAAACAAACACATCTGCTTACAGGGTTTGTTTTCACTTCTGGTCCAGACAAGCAGGGTAGAAAAAAAGGCAGGATGGTAATTCCCATAGTTGCGCGTATCAACAGTTATCACACTGACACCTACTATTATTTTTTAAACTTATCTAATAGTTAAAACAGCAACTCTACTGACAGTGCTGCTGAAATTCTGCTAAAGACACCTGAAGAGCAAGGCAGTGCAGTGTAACAGGAATTTCTCTAAGCTTCCACATAATATCTGCCATTTTTGTGTGCGTCCCCTACCATTGCCTAGCCCATTACAATGGTTTAGAAAGCCTGCATGTATGAGTGGAATTTTATTATGTCTTGGGAGAATGATTCTAACAAATAAAAATTGAGACAGGGTCTGCACCTGAATCACACACTAGTGTTTGGATATATACTGAGTAATACTACAAAGTGTCTACCAGAAATAAGTAGTAGTAATGACTCTTCAGAATGTCTGAAAAGTGTTTATTTATTGTAAAGAATGTCCTTCTGGATCTAGATAATCTGCTTTGGACAAACCAGGACAATTAACTCTACACTTGTTCCTCGTTCAGTCCAGCTTCATTGGGAAGGCACTCACATTAGTGAGAAAGTACCTCTGCAATCAGAGATAATTCCACAGATTTGCCCAATTACAAGCTCAACTTTGAAAAAAAAGAAAAACTCACTGTTTTGAATGACACACAGATGGCAACAAATTGCAACTACAAAACAGCATACAATACACAGCGAAGTTTTAAGTTCACTTCTGTTTGGAGAAGACCACCGCAGAGCTCTTTAACCTAACAGACATCACTGTAGCACAAGGGTTGTAAAAGGCAAGTAGGTCCAAAGTGGGAAAATGGCAGCTACTAATCATGAAGAAAGTCACAGTTCCTCTGAAAATCCCTATTATCAAGGGATTCAAGTCGATTTTCTACTGAGTTGAAGTAGGAAAGAATGATGCTAAGATTGTCTGTGGCTCTAAAGCACTGTCGCTCAACCACAGTAATGGTGCAGCCCACAAATTGCTGGAGGAAACCAAGCCTCAGTGCTCTGGCAACATCTCTACAAATCCCAGCAACTCCATATTTTTTTCACACTCTGAATTATGAAAGTTTCAACACAGTAGAATAATACAGGAATTATTTGTGAAGAGGAAAGAATATATCCAAGAGTGAGTTTGTATGTTCAAAGTAACACTTCAACTTTGCACACGTAATGGTAAATCTTATCTAAGATACTCTACATTTTTAATTGAGCATCCAACACCACATTGTTTTCGTAAGGACCTAAACACCTCAGAGCTGAACAAAAAATAATTCTGTATTACTATGCGTTGAGAGATTTATCATTTAAGCCCAAAGCAATGTTGTAATTCTTTAAGGATTACAATTCATACACAGAAAAACACCAAAAGCCCACAAGAAATGTCTTGAAGCCTAACCCAACCCTTGAAACATACAGCAAATACAATAAACACATACTGTTACATAAAGCACTTTATTGCATTACATGGATGTTGAAATTTATCACAATTGTTTCCAGCATATTCAAAACTAAAATCCAAACATATCTTTGCCTTGATAAACTGGCACTAATGGCGATGCATACTTAAGATTCTCATCAACATAGAAATCTGATTATGCCACCCTATCTGGGTGTTAAACTAAGTAAAAACCTCCAGAGTGTTTCAAAAAAGAATGTTAAAAATCCTCTTTAACACTCATCACAGGAAAGGGCATGTCTCCAGGTCACAGTGGAGTGCAACACTAAACCTCTGTGGTGATCCCGACGGAGGCTGCCCCAGAGTATGAGTTAATATGGCTGCACTACATGGGACATGTACAGGCTGGGATTTTTCCCTGGTACTGAGAGAACAGCAGTCCCACAGATAACTCTGTCACACTCCACCACAGACACAGACATGTCTCAAATACACTAGTAAGAAAAGAACAAAACAAAACCAAGAGATAGCTTAATGTAAAAGTAACCACTCCATAAAAGCTTTTCAAAAACAAGTGTTCATTTTGATGCTTTAGGTTTGGAGCTAAAAAAAGAAGAAATGGATTTCATTCCACTCTTATCAACTTTGGCCAGAGCCTTCTGAGCTGCAGACATCTTGTTGTTTGTCTGTGAGTGAAATGAGGAATAGAACAAGTTAAAAAGCATGTCCATTGGAGGAGAGTATAAGGCACAAACTCCTAAATACACAAGTCAAGTAAGAAGGTGAACTACCTTTTTAGTACACAGCAGTAAGGATAATGTTATGCAGGCTTTGAATTGTAGGGAGAAAAAACCTCACAAAACAAATTTGAGATTATTCAATCAGAAAAATACCTGTCATAAACTGCTTAAGCTCAGACAAAGACAGAATCAATTACAAGGAAAAGGAGGCAAAACATCTTTCCTTTCTGCAGAATATATCCCAACTCAAACGTTTACTTTTGGATAATCCCTGAGTGTACATTAAGAGGAATAATGCATGCAATATAACAGATGCATACTGTACCCTCCGACTCAATCTCATGATTACGCTGTCAGCAGGCTGAATTACAGCCCTGCATTACTGATGATGAATAATTCACACTGATTTATTATCAAATTCTTTATGTGCAGAGAAATAAAGAGAAAAGAAATGGAAGGACTGAGAATGAAAAAGGTAACCAACATTTGCAAAGCACTTTGAGGCCATTGGGACAACTTCCCAGACTTCTTCACCTAAAACACATTTTATGAGGCACTTTTTTTTTTTCCCTTAAACAGAGCTGACCTCTTTTTCTTTCTTACATTTTAAAATGTTATGTTTTAAATCTCTAGGCGTTTCCCCTATTGAGAAAACTTTGCTCTGACCTTTCTTTATGATACTTCTCAGACTGCAGGACAGCATAATTACACTACCTGGGATCAGCTAGAGGGTTATGGACAAGACAGAGAGATGTAACTACAGCATGAACTGTACAAACATAAACACTGCTTAAATAAAGAATATTATATATATGGAACTATTTTTCTTTCCCAGAATCTCTCATCAATGTGTTTCACTATTTTAAGCATGAATTGTATGTAGCATTAAAAGGAACTCTCTCTCCTCAGTCTACCTTTATGCTCAGGTTCAAAACCAACGAGTAGATAACAGGCAAAGGGGAAAACATGCAGATTTTACACCAGTTATCATCTCCACTTAGGGGTCAATCCTCTCACTTCAAAACTAGCGTATGCCCCAAATATGAAAAAAATTGAAGAGGTGCTGGGAGAGGAAGGGATTTATCCATTACTAGCTTTTTTAATTTGCAGAAGGATGAAGAGTAGTCAGCCTTAGCCTCAAGGTCACAAGACCAGCACAGAGAGCCCTTTTAGCTCCCAATGAACTGCAGAAGGAATCATTTTCTTTCAAGCTACAAGAAAATACCCAGTGCAAGCCTCACAGGCTTGCCAAACAGAGACAATCTATTTTTCACATCCATGTTGCTCTCCTAGGAATAGCATAGTGGCAAGCAACACTGGACTCAGATTTGAATTGGCCTCCAAACTTGTGCTGGAGCTGGCAGACAGTAAGCTAAGTGTTGATTTAACTGTGCTAAATTGACATAAATAAGTGCACAAGCAATACTTCTACGTAAAAATACAGCCCCTCTTCACAAGCCATGGAATTTAAGTGCCATCTTTGCCTCTTTTTCAAGCAACTGAAATATAATAGTTGCAATCACTATGGCATAAGAATTATCATGTACTGATCTCAAAGAGCTTTGCAAACACCAGCTAAGCATCTTAACACATGTCAAAGTCTGAGAGTTTCACTGGAATGTTCACTGATAAGATACAGTCAATCAGTAATAGTTTAGAAGAGTTCAGAATGGAACATGAAGACCATCAAAGTCAAATTACACCTGAAAGTTGATGGTGATGATACACCTGCAGACATCTGCTGTCAGGCTTTTTTTTCCCCTTTCTTTTTTCTTTTAATGTGTTTTGGAGAAGAGAAAAAGGGCCTCTGTCCTAATACTGAGTTTTAAGCTATGCTTTAACAAAACATGCATGAGTGCAAGGCTTACTTACCTTCTTATTTTTCAGATTACTGCTGTTAAACTTAGTATAGTCTTCTTCTGCTTCCACAGGGACATCTGATAACTTCCTTTTCTGAAATGTTAGAGTGATGAAGTTGCCCTGTCAACCACTTTTACGATGTACACACATTGAAGTTACAAAGCTTTGGCTTTGTAACGTAACCATAGCACCAAAACAGGATTGGCAATGAACTGAGGAATCTGCAGTAAAAGCTGAAGATTTCTTTTTGTAATCATCATCTTTACATACATACAGTCTCTACAGTATTCAGAAGAGCTCATTCAATGTCATAAGTAGTAGTATTTCTTCCCAGCCTCAGAAGAATGACTTACAGAAATGACTTTAATCCAGTTTCTAATTTCCATGATTTTATCTGTGGTGTCAGAGTCTAAATATTTAGAGAACCTTTATGGAGCAGCTGTTGGAAGTCTAACAGCTCGGGATCCCAGACTCTGGTCTCGTCAATCTCACAGAATTGTGGAGGACCAGCTACTCCAGTCAGTATTATTGCCATCTGCCAGCACAGGTGGATCACCATCTAGTCTGTTATCTGCTGGTGCACAGTGTCTAGAATTAACTAGTTCTTACAGTTTGACAAAAATGAAACAGTGAAATAGTTTTGCTGACCATTTCATCGCTTGAATCCAGCAGTATATGGAGAAATTTGACTCTGTACGTGTTGGGTGCTTTCTAGCTTCAGAAATAATAGGAGTTAAGGGTTCTCAGAACTTCACAAGATCAGACTGTAAGAATGAATATTTCTTTCCACAAACTGTAAGCATGTGTTTAGTTTAAAGGTGAAAACTTCCTGGTACGCTTCCAAAAGGGGAAAGTATATAGAATTTTACAACACTGTATTTTTATTATTATTATATATCTGATATTACTACCCTGTCCTTAATATCCTGTGAAATGTAAGTTGTGGCCTTGCTAGTTTCTGTGCCAAGGAGAGTGATTTTGCAAGCAACTTGGATGGTAGGGTACCATTTTAAGATCCTGTTTTATTCATTTTGTTTACAGAGCTTGTGATCCCCACTCCCCACCCCTGCTTTCACTCTTTCTCTGGCACTGAAACCTGGTCTGCAGCTTAGATTTCTCAGCTCTTAGAACCAAATCCATCAGCAGCCTACTCTTTCAGCTTCAGTGGTATCTGGATCAGACTCTCTTGGGAGGCTGTTTACTGAGCTGTGATACATTTTCAAATGACAAACTAATGAATGATGACTATTCTCCTTGTTTTGGAATGTGATAAACGAATTTTTAAAACTTACAATAAAATGTTTGCATTTCAACAAAGCATTTGCACTTCAGCTGTAGTAGAACATACACAGCCTTTGTTAGCTGTCTTATCATCAGCCAATGGCCAGACTCCCCGTGCTGACAAACTGGACAGTGTGAAGATTACAACACAAGTTCAGCGGCGTACAGTTGATACAGATAACAAATAATTTTGACTTATTCATTAAATCACAATGTCCAGACTGCATCCAGCTTACTTTGGTACTAAAAGAGACAGAATGTGTCATAGCTTTCCTGTCAAGCACTGTCTACATTTCTCCTTCCTTACTAATTTATTTTAAAATCACTCCTAAATATTCAATTACTTTACTATACTAGGAAATACAAGTTATACTCTACTTTATTTGCAGTAATCGTATACTATGACTGCCAAGTCACCTTGCCCTCATAAGAAGAAATTTCAATGCAAGTTAAAAACGGTCTAAAATGCACTTAACATTTCAGTGTACAACTCAAACTCCTCTGAGGTTGTGAGATAAAGGAGAATCTTAAGCTCTGAAGTTGCACATCCTGCTCAGAGCTCTGGAAATAAATGGGATTCTCAGCAAGATTTCACTGTCCAGCAACTAAATAGTTCTAAGCCTCGTTTCCTCTGTAGCACAACTGCTGGAATAAAAGTTTTTAAAAATAGATTCTAAGAAATATCCCAATGGTATAAAAGCGATTCATACGGAATATGTAATGCACATCGCATGCAGTTTAATATAGTTGTTGTAACATGCTTATACAGCTAATGAATATCAGTTGGCTCACGATGTGTGCTTAGTATTTCTTACAACGTGCAAAGATAATTCTTAATAGAATCAAAGGGCCAAGTAACTGTGCAGCCAGAACAACTGTCCAACCACATGGAAATAACTTACATCCACAGATACACATTGGAGAACAAATGCTATTAATAACAGTAGGGCCCAATTATTCCTACATGTGCTAGCTGACATACTGCTTAACAAAACAGTCACTGAACTAGCCAGAAGTGAAGTTATTTTAGACTTCGTTTCGGTAAGTAGCAGGGACTTTGCAGGAAGGTCACTGTAGTAAGAAATCTAGTTTCAGTATATACAGAGTGCCTCAGTTTAAATTAAATGACAAAGAAACTCAAAAGTGGGGCTCTGGATTCCAGAAGGGCAAGCTGTGCAAATCATTTGTGCTATTTCTCAAAGCCAAAGCCTTGATATGTGAGGAAGACATTTTGAATGCAAAAGAAAAAAGATGAAGTGATTTTGGATGTTCTACCTCAGTGATAAATCTTGAAGAAAAGAGCTTCTCAGACTAAACTAGATGAATGTTGCCCCTACAAACACTTGTACAGATGCACATGTTTCCCAACCCTCCTCAAATTAAAAGATATTAGGAGTAAGCAAAAATCTACAATGAATTGGATAAAAAACAAACAGAAAAAAACATATTTGTTTTAGGGTCAGGTAATACAGGGATAAAGTGAGAACTGCCAAAAAACCAAGCTGAGTTAGACCTTGGAAAGGAAATTAAAACAAACAGTAAAAGGTGCTTTAGCCACAGAAGCAAAAATGGAATAAAAAAAGCATGGCTGCTACACATGAACAGATACTAAGGCTAATCTATGCCTAGCCCTAAAATAGATTCAATCTTTTGCCTCAATAAATTATTTCCAATAAAGTTGAAATGGTTAAACATGGTCAGAAAAAAGAAATCTCTCTGCTCAAGACTGAAGTAAAACTCAATACACTGACAGTGATGGGAGAATGCTTCAGAAATCACAAGTCCAGAAGCAAACCCTGGCAACTGTTCTACTAGATAGGGACCATATTCTTCCCTATGGCAAAACACCCATTATATGTTGAGAGAAGGAAAGAAGTGATAGTAGTTCTCAGCAGTACAGAAGAACGGAAAAGGGGAAAAAGCTAAAGAATGAAGAATAATTAAGGACATAGACTAAGTGGAAATTAAACGTGGATAATGCCTACTGACATGGCTTTCTTTTCCCCACAAAGATAATACATTTTCTGACAACAGTAAATGTAGAGATTGCCAGAGGATTTGATATGGAGCCACTAACGTAGCTGAAATTAGATATAGAATGAAGATTATGTAAGAGTTTTAATGTAAGAAACTGTGTGAAACAAAGGCAAGTAATGCAGAGAGGGATGCCACAGGGATTGACAGATATTACCAACGGAGTGCCACATACAATATATACTCAAAATCGTCACTGTTAATTAAAGATACAAGTAAGCTAACACTGAATGTACACCACTGAGTACCATTATGGCTACCTAAAGAGCTTGCTACACTATGAAGGAAAAGCCAAAGAACCTTCCAGACTTGAAGAATTGTAAATGGATGAAATGTATTTGTTCAGAAGCACAAGGTCATGTACATACCAGCTGGCTGCATGAATTTCAGGTATAAACCGAATGCTGATCCACTAACAGCTGCAGTGGAGAAAAAAAGACCTGCACCTCTTAACTGTTTACAGCATAACTATCTTCCACATCACACAGTAAGAGTGGTAAATGGGATTCTAAGATATAATGAGATACAGTTAAGACCAGAAAGAATTAATGCCACTGTATTGTACTGATAAAAATGTTATCATGAAAAATTATATGATTCTGGTCACCTGTCTTCAAGCACTTTTGGAACAGGTGCAAAGAAATGTTACTACAATTATGAGAAAATGGAGAACCCATCTTCCGCAATCAAGCCTGGATTCACAAAACAAGAAGAGAAAGGATATGTGCTTTCCCTTTACACACAGAGAGAACTAATGGTTAGGGAAAAGAGCCATTTCAATGAAAAAAAACCCACAACAATAATGTTAGCACAAAACCACAGGGGAATAAATTGGCTATGAATAAATTCAAGGTGGAATTTACAGGAAGGTTTCTGAGCATCAGAGGAATGAGGTTATAGAACAGAATTCCAAGAGAAGTAATGGAAATAAAAATCCTAATGAGTCTTACAGTGGAGAACGGTCAGCGTATGAGAGATTATCCAACATGGTTGTCTGGGAATCTGTGACCCAGGAGGTCCTTTCAGGGTCCTCATAAATTACATACAAAAGAAAACCTATGAAGTCATATTGTCCCATCAACCTCAATAAAACTAAATGAGCAAAACACATAAGGAAAGACTGCTGACCAAAACCATAAAATAAGTCTCTCCCTTTTCTCCTCCACCCCCTTTTTAAGTAGGAAAACCAACCAAAATACTGCTTAACATAAAAGTACACGGTAATGTTCTTGTGTTATTTCAGACTGGGTTTTTACAAGGCCAATTTACTTTTCATACTGTATTGTACCCAGTGCTTGACTTAGTCCAGTTTTAATAACAATTCAGAGAGATTGACATACTGTGTCTGTCAGTATCTTTCTCTTACCTTCAATGGTGGCTCTGGTGCTGGGATTGTATGTTCTGGAAGTCTGTAGAACAAAAAGAGTTCACATTATAAATTTAGACAGCTGGATGGCACAACCTGAAGTTTAACTCCTCCCCAACAGAGGCAGCTTTGTGTGTCAGTTGCTCACACATGGCACATGTTTACAAAAAAAACCTCTGTGTTTCTCACTTAGGCAAAACAGAGTCAGAAATATGGTTTCTAACTGAGCAGCCAAAACAGGAGAACCCCACCTTACCTTGGAAAACTTGGCTTTTTTAGTAAGACATATCATAAAGCACATAACACAGTAACAGCACTAACACATAACAACAATTAAGTTGTTAAGATGTGGGGCTTCTGAGGTATAAACTGCACTTTTCTGTAGGCCACAATAACAGAATGCAGTAAACAGGTATGAACGGAGGGGAAAATCAGAGTCCCAGAGATGCTCCAAGCAAACTGCTGATGATTGAGTACACCAATATGAGGACACTGACTCATCTGATAGATAAGTATAGATAAGAAGTATAAATTAGCACAGGTTAGATATGTGAACTCAAAACCCAACAGCACGGAATGATTAGGGAAAAGGAAAGAGCACTGGGATGAGGACTGTATTCAAGGCAGCGTTTCTCATGCTTCACAACTACGGACAAAGTGCTTTAAGTCTTTGGATTTCCTTTTATTCTCTATTAGAACTGCATGAATTGCTTGAGCTTTTGAGATGCAAGTGGGAAAACAGATGTAGGAGATACAGATATTATCACACCTTTCCTCCAGCCCACATCCTTAGTATTGCAGAAGGTCACAATGTACATCTGAAAATATCACATTTAAACAGAATCACAGATTTGTAGGGGTTGGATTGTGTTATTCACCATAACTTTCATGACCATATATAAATATACATTAGAAATGACCAAAAGGACATTAATGCATGCAGCACATGACTAGCAGCTAGCTGGAACAATGCTTACCCTAGGTATTTTGACAGCTCCTTACTCAGCTCTTCAGTAATATATTCTGATATTAACCCATGGGCATACCGTACATAGTCTTCAGCAACAGGGCAGAGAAAGGGAGAAAAAAAAAATAACATTCACATTAGATAGTCATGCTGCCTTAGTCATGATGTATGCACTACCATAAATCATAAGGTTGAACTAATACTAAGAGACTTCTAATGGATACAGTGTGATGGGTCTCTGTGTTGAGTAGTTTATGTTACATGACACTTGTAGGTTTATTTAAAAAGTAAAAACTTACTACACTCACTTTGTCAGCACATGTTATTAATATCTGCTGTATGTACTTTACAAAAACCGTTCACTTTCTGAGAATACTAGATATCATGTATTTTTCCAAAGAAATTAAATTTTAAAAACCTGCAAAAGTAAAAAGCTGACTCAACAGAACATGCAATCATTAATTTTAAAGCATCTGGATCTTACAATTATTTGGCAAGTGCTTCAGAACTGAAGTACATTTTCTGGCTTCAACTGAAAACAATTAGATGAGACAATGAGTCTATTTCAAAGTCTTGTACTTAATTTCAATACTTTATGGAAAATGCCAAGGCCTATCTAAACATCACTGGCAAGACAGGATAATTATCTGTGGAAATAAGAACTACTAGAAGCTATTCTCAGTACAGGGCACTCCCACTATAAATGTCTTTCTGAGAGAAAGGAAAAAAAAGAGGTGACTCTTTTATAACATGAAGTTCTGAAGTAGATCTTTTCCAGTCACGTCCTACACTAGCACTGACTGATCATGGGCTGGATCTTTTAAACTTGCTGTTGTTGAGGCTCCTAGGGAGTAACTTTATCCTCACACAGGAAGCATTTGCCAGAGAGATATTAAGCTAAAATCTCACCTCTGAATTCCACCTACAACAGGCCAGTTCGATCTGCTCGTATGATGACACACTTAAGAGAGTTCAGAAGCACATGGTAAACTTGCCTCAGGGTGGTAAAGAACTATTTTTAAGGTGTCAGAGATGGTTTCCTTTTTATTTTTTAATCTAAAAAGACCAGTGCAAATTGGCACTGAAGCTGAGGGAGTTAACAAACTGACATCAGCATATGCATTTCAATCAGACTGTCATCAAATTCACAGAATCTTCTGTCTTCACTTCACCTTCCTCCACTGTCTCGATTCATCAAGTCTTAGTCACTTCCCTAGGTTTTCTTCAGGGTCAAGAGAGAAGAGGAAACAATTCCAATCCAAGACAACTTCACCTCTGCATTTAATATGCCCGATTTATCTCCTAAGACAATAATTCCCACCATTTCACTCTTAGCACTGTCACCCTGAATGGCAAGGGCAAATCAACTAACTATTATAACCAAACAGAAAATAGAAAACAGATTTCTGCCTTGAAGGAATCTTCACTGGCTTCCTTTAGAATAGAATGGCTTGGGTTGACTTGTGCCACAGCCAGCTGCCAACTGCAAGATCAAGTAATAGATCAGATTCTGTGATTGTCTGATCAGGTTGCCCGGCGCCCCATCCAGCCTGCCCTTGAATACCAACAGGAATGGGGAACCCACAACTTCTCTGGGTAATTGGTTCCAACACCTCACTACCCTCTTCACCCTGACATCTAACCAAAATCTTAGTTTAAAACCATTCTCCCTTGCCTTGTCACTGTCTACCCATTTAAAAAGTTGACTTCCTTCCTGTTTATAGTCTCCCATTAAATAAAGGAACACCATAAACAAATCTCCCCACAACCTGCTCTTCTTCAGACTGAAGCACAGCTCCTTCAGCATGTCTTTATTGGACCGTGCTCCAGCCCTCTGACCATCTTAGTGGCCCTCCTCTGACCACACTCCAACAGCTCCACATCCTTCCTGTACTGAGGGCCCCAGACTTGGATGCAATACTCCAGATGGGGCCTCATGAGGGCAGAGTGGAGAGCAACAATTACTTCCCTCACCATGCTGGCCACCCCTCTTCTGATACAGCCCAGGATATTGTTGGCCTTCTGAGGTGCAAGTGCACACTGCTGGATCACATTAAATTCCTCATCTACGTTACACCTCTGAATCATTTGCAGCAGGGCTTCTCTCAAGGAGCTCCTTCTCCCAGTCTGTATATACATATCTGGGACTACCCAAACCAAGTGAAAAACTGTGTACTTTGCTTTTATGGGCCCACTTTTTCAGTTTATCAAGGCCTCTGGATGCCCCTTCCTTCTGTTGTATCAACTGCACCACTCAGCTAGGTGTCATCAGCTAATTAGCAGAAGGCACGCTTGATCCCAATTACTGTTTGCCTCCCAGGTACTGTTCTCAGGTCTTGCTCATTGTTAACCCATTAAACACCAGAAATATTTATGCACCCCCCCCCCTTCTTTGTCTTTTGTGGAAAAAAAACAGTGCAAATTGCAAATTAGCTATTTGATTACAAATTTCAGAGATAAAGTATTAGGCATAGTCAAGATGGCCACTGTCAGGACAGGACAACATTCCATTTCATTAATGTAGAGGTAGGGAAAAAGAATAAAAAGCTACTGTAAAGTTGAAGTAGATTACAAGTTTTGCAGCTTTGCCTCTTGACAAGCCATATATTACTATCTCTGTTCTATAAAACTGTCTAGCTGCCTCTTAAATCTCATTTATGCTGTTCTCTTTGATATCATTATTTGGTAACTCCTTTTTCACTTTGTCAGCAAATTGCTTTGTTTTTCCTTATTTTTCAATGGCATGCAGACTTCTGACTGCCTTAGTAGTAATCAGAAACAATTTGCTTTTGTCCAGTTTGTTCTGAACCCTTTTTTAATTTTCATTAACTTTCAAAGAATTTATTTCCCGGGGACCATTTTTAGGTTTATCTATTTCATCTCCAAGTGACATTCAGCACACAGTCTTCCCTAGCAAAAAGGTGACTAGAAACAAACAGGATCACTTCAGGCTTTCTGGTACCATCACAGTCACTTCCAGAGATAGTTAATACATATAATACTGAAGTTTTTGCCCTAAGTAAGTGCAAACATGTATTCTACACCTAAAGTTTCCTCTATGACTGTGTCTTCCTACGATCCCTTCCCTTAAGGACAATCCCATCAACACAACAGTATTTGCATGCTAATAAAAATAGTCTTTTCTACTACAGAGCCTCTCATTGTGTGCATACTCATATATATTAAATGCATGTGCCCTATTACACAAGATGGTCTCAGTTCAGTAAAACACTTCAGCATATATTTCAATGAGAAAACAACTTGTCTGAAAGCTAAGAAGCCATAAGTATCCCAGCTGAGACCTCCTGCATAAAGCAATGGCCCTGATGAAGATAGCAACTCAGAAAAGCCAGGAAACTCGGTCACAACAGGTCTGAATTTTTCTGTGTATAGAATACATTCACTGCAGAGGCCACTTTCAGTACGTTTCAGATGCTAACTGTTTTAACTGCAGGCATGTTACTTCACAAAAAACGAATTCATTACAGCGCTTAAATGGATGCTTTTCTTACTTTTCTTACCTTCTTCAGCATCTGTGATTTGTTTACTACTGACAAACGTAGCTGCATATATCCTTTCGCCTACACATATATTGTTGCTTTTAAGTGCTTTCACTGTTTGATGGACCTGCAGGAAACCACAGAATGAAATGTCTGTATCAGTGTTGTTATGCACAAGTTAATGCAGTGACAAACCTCTTGTAATTTTGTTTCAAGCACATAAAACACTCAAGTTATGGACTGTGGTGAAATTTAATATACATTTGTAATGACTAGCATATGAGCTCAAAAACGCAAAGAAGCTAGCACGTTTTTGAACATGCTGCCCTGGTAACACAGCACCAATTTTGCAGCACCCTAACAAGAGCAGAGCTATTCAGAGGTAACAGTCACCATTATACAGGTGAGAAATATACCTGCTTAGGAGAACAGACAAACCCTGAGCTCAGGTGGACTGCAAAGGGAGTACTGATGGAAATCAAAGATAAAGGACATCACAGGGCACTGATATACCATATCTAACACAGAGCACTGTCAGATAAAGACATTTTTAACAACACAAACAGGTGCTGTTCAAACACAAAACCTCAGGCATTCCCTGCAAAGTTCATTTCCCCCAGATTCAACTGAGGGATGCCACAAGGCTCAAAACACAGATATCAACAGGCTAATATGCATTTACAATTTAAACATAAAGCAATTTTGAAAGTAAGAGAGAAACACAATACCTTTTTTTTTAACCACCTCAATGTCTTCTCTTGGCTGTACTTGTGAAATTTCTGACTGCCAATCTCTGAGATAAAACCAAATAAGGGGAAGAAAGTCACGACTGGCTTGGTTTGCATTTTCAATACACTTAAAAACTTCAGAGTTGTAGACAGAGTATGGAAGTTAATTTTCAACTCGCACATGTTTGGTATCAGGGCAAAAAGTTTCAAAAATATTGGAAACAAGGAAAAATAAACAGACTGAACTGATATGAGTCTGAACAACTTAACAATCCTTCATTAGGCTCTAATCCAGCAAAGTACATATTTTATTTATATATCTGTAATCTAGAGCTGCCTGAATTCAGTAAGACTTTTGGCAAATAGCAAAGGCTTGAGAAATCTTCATTGCCCTGTGTCACCAGAATGGTCTTTTAATTGCAGTTTGAAACATAAAACATTGCTTCCATGACTGCTTTAAAAAAAGAAAAAAAGAAAAAACAACAATAAAAAAACAATCCCACAAGACCACACCAAAACCCAGCACATAGCATCTAAAACCCGCAGTTTCTGAATTCCAGCACTGAGTAGGGGGTCAGGAGAGAGGGTTGGTTTGAAAGATAAACTACCTGCCCTTTCAATAATCCCTTTTCCTATCATTTCCCTCTCCACTTGCTTCACAAGGCAACTCCAGCAGAAGTTTTACCTCTATTCCCTTCTTACACAGCGTAATATAGTGTCAGAAGAAAACAGAATTAAAATAGTGAAGCACACTCCTAGTGGGAGGAAGTACAAGATTCATTTTTGATTTATTGAGCAACATAAATTAACTCAATGACGTAAGAATTTCAGAAACTGTTTCCCATGTGACAACTAGGGCACCAAGAACATCTCACTATTCACATGAGATCAGTCACCTGGAGATATGTGAATTCAGGGTTCTGAGGCAAAGGAGAGAGAAAATTACATAGGGCTGATAGAAATTTTAGGATAAAAATTATTATTAATTCACAGAGCTACAGTTTAGATATGGAACAGAATGCCTAATCAGATTACACAGGAGATTTCAGAGCCCGCGATGTTTGAAGCTTGTTCTTTAGCAGGTATTTCAATAACTTTTAATCTCCTGTATACCATTCCCATAAATGCATACATCTGTTTCATGTCATTTACTGACTCGCTATCGTATTCCAACACTTGGTTCATGGAGTTTCTTTTTCCCCTTGCAAACAACAACATGCTATTTATGATTGTTTCAGCATTTCCTTCTTTGGGGTTTATCTTGGCTCTTTCAAACTGCATACTAATATCTAACTATTATGTACTCTTTATGTATGCATGGTAGGGGGTACAGAGAGGTCAGAGAAAGCTGTCTTCAAGATAAAGCTAACCAAAAAAAAAAAAGTAAACCAAAAACTTTTCCAAGTAAAAAGGAAAAAAAAAAAGGCTAGTTTGCTTAATGAAGTTGATGAGTTGCAGGTAAAATAATTAGGTGTGACACTGTTGGCTGCACTGACTTGCAAGGTCTGAAAGAGAAGCAGAAAATGGGGGAGACACTCTGGATTCTTGAACCTGCTTCTCAAAATGCTAACGTGGTTTGGGTCCAAGTACAGTGAGTACAATTCATGGATTCCTCTCTTATCTGCGAAAGTTCGAGGAAGGGACATCCTCCTGCCACCATCCCCCAACCCATGCTGAAAAGTAATTCTAGTCTGGGTTCCCAGGCAGACTCCCCCACAACAGTATGATTCAGAGTGACTCAGTTAGGGAAAGGAAACGTAGAACTGTGAAGCCATTTCCATTAAAACATGTGAAAAATAATTATGCTGAATCCTTCAGAGATCACTTTGTTTGAAAATATTTTGTGTGCTTGACAGTTTTGACTATTAAACTCTAGAAACTGACAATATCTGAGACCTCTGAAGAATTAAAGTGAGTTATGAAAGTCACAAACTGCTGACAAAAGGATTCAATATTGGAACGTGGATTTAACACGTGATGCACATTTGATATTGGTGAGAGTTAGCGACTATGTTTGATAATATGAATATATACTGGAAAGCTTTTTTTTTCCCCTAATGTGTCTGGTGCCTATAAAACTGGTCTGAGACATCTGGAAAGATTGGGTTTGAGAAATACAGATGGAATATAAGTGATTCTACAATTAAATAATATGTTCAGCGATCGGGTAATCGCTATGTAGACTTGGAAGTTTCCCCGATGTATTGTTGAGCAAACTGCCTAAAGCACATTTTAACATCCATTTTCTCAGTGTTTTCCATAACTCAGAAACTCTTACGGCCTCTTTTTCCCACCTTCTGGGAATACAAGCTTGGCAATATTACTTAGTTATTCTAATCAGGTAAGTTTTCTTGGCTCTTCATATTAATCACATCAGACAAGATCACCGTGCAGTTTTTGCCTTGCAAAATGAAACAAAGAGCAACACTTTGGCACTGGAGTGCATAACCTTTCCTTAAACCTTCTCTATCGTATACTTTATCCAATCTTTGAACTCATTAGCAAACCACCTGCCCCACCCAGACTTAGTGAGCTGTAACACACACTTTCCCCAACTACTGAAGCAGGTAAATGGGAATTTAATCCAGCAAAATGAATTTTCAGTGCCCTTCAACAGCGAGGCCAGGGAAGGTGGACTTTCTACTAACTCAGTAAGTGTAAACTGTGAGTGCTCTAGGGTAAGAATTTGTTATACAGATGTTAAAAGCCTTCAGATTAAACTGAAAGTCAAATAATTATGTTGTTGGCTTCTGCCAAACAGAACAGAGTCGCAGTAGACTGAACACGACAGATACTTCTTGCCCTAAAGCCCTGCTTCTTAAAAGAGAAAGGGTATGTCATGGACAAGTCTTAGCACTGGAAAAGAGACTATTAGTCATAATATTGGTATTTTTTACAAGCAATAAAAAGGATGTGAAAATGAAACACATAGAGGGAGATTGCACAGAAAGGTGACCTTGCAAATGACAAATGGGCAAGCCCTAATGTGTCTGTTGCTTAACCACAGGTTTAGTGTACTAAGAAAGTAAAGGCATTCTAAGAACAAGCCCCAGTGTTGCTACTTTCAACCCAACATGATCCTAAACGAAGCAGTAGGAACACGTCCAGAGAAATCCAAGATTCTCACATACAGCCACCACGTGCACGAGTGCACAGCACTAACATCAGCAGCAATTTCTTCATTATGTTTCAAAACAAATTAAAAAAAAAAAAACAACCCAACAAGCTAACAATAGTAAGTGAATGTAATTTCTTTAACAGTTAATAGCATTTGTTGGCAAAACGATCCAAACTTTCTAGAGTACATAATAAATCCAAAAAAGCGAAAAATTAAAAACCAAAAACAAGCAGTAAAGCTTTTTCACTACTATATATGCTACCAATATAATTTAATCAATCTCTGGTGGATCATGACTGGAAATATGATTTCAGATAGAAAGGTTAGACTAACACATAAGATCTTGTCTGTGGCAAATACTTTACACTTATATAATATTATATAAGTGTAAAAACACTTATAATATACTTATATTCTTTTGCTGTTAAAAAGAAAACAATTTCTGACCAAAGACAGTACAGCTGTTCAGAGGAAGTGGCCTTTCAGAAAAATAATCTCACCTTGCCCTGTATTCCTATTCAGAGCTCTAGTCTGACAGCATTTTTCACCTTCTCAGACATGTGGGCAGAATCTTAGTATCCTCTCTCTCACTCACAGCTCCTTAGCCAGCATTAGACAAGCTGTAGGGGACAGAAACTGCCTAGAAGTTTAACGTTATGCTATTGGAAGCATTTATCGCTCCGTGGGAAGGCAAAAGAGGTTTTGTAGTTCAGATAAACGTGTGTTAAGGAAGCCTTCCCAAAAATCACAACTCACCCCAGGAAAAAAAGTTGCCTGCTCCCACTGATACCAAACGTGACTTACTGCTCTTCTAAGTTTCTCTTGAAAAACCAGGACAGCACATAATTGCAGCTACCTCAGTCCCAGCAAAAGGTAGTATCTGTCTCACTGCCTGCATTTTCTGCTGTCTTGTCATCATTTTCAATGGAAACCTATCCTGACTCAAAGTTCAAATTGATTCTTTTTGAGTAAGAGCTCCACATAAACTGCATATATACCACATCATACAGGAAATACTTAAAACTTGTGCATCTGAATCCTTCAGGAAAAGCTCACAGCCACACTGATGTTCCAGTGCAGCAATAAAAAGGTCTGGCATTTTACTTGTTAGCAGGAGACAATAATACATAGGAAGCCAGTTCTGATTAGTTTCTCACTTCTATGTCACTTTGCAGGAACTGCACAACTGTTTCAGTTACAGCAGTTACACCTGATTCACAATACTGTAACAAGGACTTCTAAGCTTAAACTTATACTTTAAAAAGTACAGATTCATCCTGCTTACCTTGAGTGCTCGGAAAACAAAAAACAGAATTGAAACCTATTTTCTAATGAAATAGCACAAATAAACCCAGCCTTTTCTCACTTCCTCCCCCGCATTTTTTTCACCTTTTTCTTCTGTTATATGACATATGGATCGTTTAACACCTTCACACTTCAGCAGCAATGGGCAATATGGGTACTCTGAGTCGAGCACAACTTGATCCAGTGGCTGGAACTTTCCTTGCTTCTGAAAATACATCAAAGGGATAATAAAAGTATTATTATATTGTTAAGACATATACACATACACATATATAGAAGTACAGATGCATGCAAGTGCCATGGCTTTAAAATAAAGGACTTAAGAAAAGATCATACTTTGAACAGTACCACATGACATTTAGAAACAGATTACAAAGTAAACTACAAATATTTATTTCAAACCAGTAAAAATCTGCTAAATGCCTAACTCTTCAATTACTGCACTGAAGAGCCCAAACTTAAAACAACATGGGAGAAGCTAATGTGAAGTACAGTGAAATTTTTTGGGAAGATGACATAAGACACAGCAGTCAATGTGTGCCAGTAATGTATGAGACCAAAACCTGTTGGATTAAATCCAGTGTCATAACTTCCATTCAAATTTTGCTTTTCCTTCCATAAAGATAAATCTCAAAGGAGCAGGGCAGCTTCTGGAACATAGTATTAACCTTTCACCTCCACAAAGTCAATTTCAGTTTGGCCACGGTATGCATATAAAGCGATTTTGGCAGTGCTTAAATAACCCTACACATGACAGAATCATCAAACAAATCTTGCCGTTGCCAAACAATGCATAATCACTCAGCACAGTTTGGCACTACTGGCAGCCTTCCCCTTGGAAAGATCCTTCAGCGCATCAGTACAAAGACTCAGTGAGCTCTCCATCCCTAGAGAGTGCATGGTCTCAGGAGCCAAAGCTGAAATCATTACATCGGTTATAGCATGAAAAAAGAAAAGAAGCACTTGGGTAAAATGCTTTCAGTATTAATTTATCCTCTCATTAGGCAGACAGAGGCTTAATAAAAATAACCATATATTGTAAAATAAGATTAAAAAAAAAACGGAATGGATTTTTTTTTCCAATTAAAAAGAAAAGGCACAATTACAGTGGCAAAAACAAAGCTGCAATTAACAGCTTCCTATAGATAGCTTACCTGCACAAGCCAGCTTGTGTCCAGAAGCAAGACAGCTACACACACCTTGTGAAGCAACTCAGAGCCTAAGGTAAGAAGGACTGCTGGACAGGAGATGGCTCTGCTCAGAGACACTTAAGCAACCCTGGACTGCACTCTCAAAATGAACGGATGGTGCAAAGAATGATTCTACAGAACCCAGTGAATATCTTAATACTCAGTAGCTCAAGCCAGAGGACAAATGCGCTGCATTCAAGCTGGCCTTGCATGAGGTATCTGTCACACAAACCCCAAGACTTCCCTCTACTCAAGAATACAGTAATTTAGGCAGAACACTACAGGAATGCATTTGCCCTTAATTAGTAACCCGTAACATCTCTATGTACTTATCTGGCATCATGCTTGCCCCAGAAAACCCTTAGGAAACAATGTACCTAAGAAGCAAAGGACAGTACAGGACTGTTCCCATGCACAGAAACCATGGCAAATGCCATCCTTTATTCAGCTTACCTCACCACTTATCACAAAAATATACTAATTCCTTAATCTAAGTTTGGTATAAAGCTTTCAAAGGGATGCTGAATTCAGACCTAGAGAAACAGATACACTATGCCCGTGAAGCAACTTCTGGTGGGCCACCCTGAAGCAGGAACAGATCACAGGAACACTGAACGTCTTGGAATATCAAATATCATAAATAATTTAGAAATTATTACAGAACAATAGGCTACTAATAGAAATGTTTAGCAGAACTTTATTTCTTCAGCATAGAAGAACAGTTTTTTTGCATTCTCCACTTGGAACCCAAAGCAAAAAACAGCAAGCCACCTTAAAGGAAATTCTCTCAGAAGAAAAACCACTTAGGATGCATAAAGTGAAATTAGTGCCTCCATGAAATAAAAAACATGGATTCACATTTTTACTTTCCTTTGGCATTTTTTCAAGAGCAGATTATGAACTATAAAACAACAACACTGCCTATTTACAAAATTTAAGGAAGGTTTTACAACACCCAAGATGAATTGATTAACCCATTAATGTATTATCCATCTTTTGGGTACTCGCTCACCACTTTGCTATTCTGTGACACATCATCTCTACAAATACTATTTATAAAAAAGCAATGTTTCTTTTCTAATTCAAAGTTCCTTCTTCCTCTTCCGCAGCATCCAAATTCACCTTTATTTTTTCCCCTCTTTCTCAAAGAGAAGCATTGACTCCTCACAATGGGGACTAGTTTGTTTTATTATGATGACATCTACCATTTTAAATTCAATAGTTCTGGGATAGGCTCTCACAAGAGGACAAAAGATTCTCTGCTTCCCTTACAAAGAGGGGATTACATTTTGCCTGGTTTGCAAACTGATTCAGGGAATACAGTTCACTGGCCAAAAAAAATAAAAAAGATGAAAACAAAGATATGTAGAGGGTGAACATCTCTGCTTTAAATACAAACTAAATTTCCCAAAGCATGGAGGCCCCTCTTCATAAAATTAACACAACAACAGAAATAATGTTTTCTCTTGAGAAGTCTAATGAAAAAATTAAGCAGGCTTACCTCCTTGTCTGCCTTTATGAGATAGTAAAGTATCAGAAATAAGGGGTCCATCGGCGTCACAAAGAGCAGGCGCCCATCTAAGGGACAGATACATAAAAGGAACTTCAGCACTACTCGGCACACAACTACTACTTGAACATTTTTGAGATGCTTTTCAGGAGTGTGGGCAAGAAGTGAGGATTTTTTTTTCCACATTAAGCATCTCAGTATTTCAGTAAAATGGGCAGGAAAATAGTATTTGTGATTTTATATTAGAAATGCAGAGAGAGCTCAGTTCTCAACCCTGCCAAATGAAAGCACAAGCTCTGTTATAGGTCTTCTGACTTGGGGCAGTATGTTTTCCCTTTTTCTGTGATATAATATAAAGACAACAACATTAAAGCTGCCCTCTATCGGCAGACTAGAGTGTAACAGAACCCTGTTTTGAGATACTAGATAGATATCCAGCACACTCTCCCAAATATTGGGCAAGGAAATGCCAGTTAAGATAATATGTCACTGAGTGTTTTACTTGAAATTACACCATCATTTCAGAATGATGGCTTACTTGTGCCTTAATGAAATTCACTAATTAGATTATATAATTGATAACAATTAGACACTAATAAGCAAAACAAAAGCAAATAATATTTTTGTTTGTTTGTTTCAATTCACATGATTAAAATAATTAAGAAAACCCTACTGGAACAGCCTTAAAACTAACAAAAGACAGGGTGGCAACAAAGTGGTTTGGTCAAAGCTGACAATGTAACGCCTGAAAAATTAAGATGATGCAGTGTGTTCAGTCTCTGCACCTGTATAGCCAAAAAAGCTTGGGGATCCAGCTCATATTTCTTTCTAAGTTCATTTCAATTTTTCTGTCCAAAGGAAGCATGGAGAACATGGCTACTTCTTAGAGGACTACTTCTACAACTCCTGACAAGCCTCAAGGATACTAAATGACATGTAGGATGGAGCAGTGAGTCCACACACTGCATCCTGCTGTCTCCCTTCTGATATTCTGTACTCAAAATCTAAGCCTAAAGGTACCAGCCTTGAAACGAGGCTCTACAGCTCAGTGCAAATCAATTGACACATAACAAATGTAAGGCATCGCACATTTATAACAAACTGATACAGATCAGTCCAAGCAAGTAAAACCAAGGCATTCAGGGCCAAAATATTTCTCTAAGTATGGCACAGCCAGGCCCCTGGAAGAATGCTACCCTAGTCATGAGGGAATACATTTCCCTGACAAGAACCAGGCAAAAACAGCTCTTAATCCCAACTCCACAGCTATTAGCAAAGAAAGTACCAAGACTACTTACTCAGAAACCTGGAATTTTTGATAATAAGATTGGAGGGAAAAAAAAGCTAGTCCCTTACTTAAAACTTCCATTTAAAGGCTTCCATCTGTACCTCCAGGAAAAAGTATTCTTATTTGTTCAATGGAGATCTAACTCACTGTTGGAAGATACCTTTAAGATCATGTAGTTTCAACCCCCTCCTATAGGCAGGGACACCTCCCTGTATACCAGTTGCTCACAGCCCCATCCAGCCTGGCCTCGAATGCTTCCAGGGAGGGGACATCCACAGCCTCTCTGGGCAACAAGTTCCAGGGTCTCACCACCCTCACAGTAAACAATTTCTTTCTGATACATAGTCTACATCTACCCTCTTTCAGTTTAAAACCATTTCCCCTATTCCAGTCACTACCCGCCCTTATAAGGAGTCCACGCTCAGCTTTCCTGTAGGCCCCCTTGAGGTACTGGAAGGCTGCTGTAAGGTCCCCCTGGAGCCTTCTCTTCTCCAGGCTGAAGAGCCCCAACTCTCTCAGCCTGTCCTCATAAGGGAGGAGCTCCAGCCCTCTGATCACCTTCGTGGCCCTCCTCTGGACTTGCTCCAACAGCTCAGTCCCCTTCTTGTGTAGGGGGCTCCAGAACTGGATGTAATATTCCAGGTAGTGTCCCACAAGAGCAGAGTAGTGGGGCAGAATCACCTCCCTCGACATGCTAGTCACACTTCTCTTGATGCAACCCTGGATACGGTTGGCCTTCTGGGCTGCAAGTGCACACTGCCTGCCCACGTAGAGTCTTTCATCAACTGAGACCCCTAAATCCTTCTCCTCAGGGTTGCTCTCAAGCCATCCTCGGCCCAACTTGTATCTGTGTTTGGGACTGCCCTGAGCTCAGTGCAGGACCTTGCACGGGCTCACCTCTCAAGCCTGCCTAGGTCCCTCTTTCCCTCCATCTTGTCAACTGCACCACTCAGCTTGGTGCCATCTGTAAATGTGCTGAGGTTACAATGATGCCACTGTCCATGCTGCCTACAAAGATGTTAAATCACTGGTCCAGCACTGATCCCTGAGGAATGCCGCTTGTCTCCAGTCAGACTCTGAGACATTAACCACAACTCTCTGAGTGCTACCATCCAGCCAATTCCTTATTCAGCAATAGTCCATCCATCAAATACATTTTTCTCCAATTTGGCAACCAGGATGCTGTGCAGAACAGTGTCAAATGCTTTGCACAAGTCCAGGTAGATGACATCAGTTGCTCTTCCTTCATCCATCGGCACTGGAACTCCATCATAAAAGGCCACTAGGTCTGTCAGGCATGACTTGCCCTTGGTGAAGCCGTATTAGTTATCATCAACCTCCTGATCTTTATTTTCCATATGCCTCAGTAGGGTCCTCAAGAGGATCCATGATCTTGACAGTCACAGAAATGAGACTGTAATTTCCTGGATCTTTTTTTTTTACCTTCTTGAAAACTCCTTTTTCAGTCAGTGAGAATTTCACCAGACTGCCACAATCTTTCAAATATGATGGATAGTGGCTTGGCAACTTCATCTGCCAGTTCCCTCAGAATCCATGGATGGATCTCACTGAGTCCCATGGACTTGCACACCTTCAGTTTCTTCACACAGTCTCAAACCCGATTTTCACTTACAGTGGGCAGATCTTCCTTCTCTCAGTTCTTACCTTTGCTTTCTGCAGCTTGGGCAGTGCAGCTAGAGCCCCTGAGAGTGAAGACTGAGGCAAAGAAGGAACTGAGCACCTCAGTTTTCTCTGTATCTCTCATGACTAAGCTTCCAGTTTCCTTCCAGAGAGTACATCTTCCCTGGCCTTCCTTTTATCACTGATACACCTGTAGAATTTTTTCTTGTTCCCCCTTACATCCCTGGCTACATTTAATTCCACCTGGGTTTTAGCTTCCTAACCCAATCCCTTCTTTGCAGTCATTCCAGGTAACCTGTTCCTGCTTCCACTCCCTGAAGACTTCCTTTTTGGCAGTAGTCTAGGAGCTCCTTGCTGCTTCACAGAGGCTGCCTGGCATTCTTGCCTACCTTTCTTTTTCTTGGGATGCGCTGTTTCTGGGCTTGGAGGAGATGGTCCTTTAATACTGAACAGCTTTATCACATGCCACCCTGCCAAGCAGTTCCCTGAAGAGTTTGAAGTCTGCTCTCCTGAAGTCCAGAGCAGCAGACTTGCAGTGCACCATCTTTGACACTATCTTCAACTCCACCATTCCATGCTCACCGCAGCCAAGGCTGCCCTTAAGCTCCACATTATTCATCAGCCCATTCTCATTGGTAAGGACAAGGTACAGCATAGTGCCACCTCCCGTGGATTCCTGTACCACTTACAAGAGGAAGTGATCTTCAACACATTCCTGGAACCTCTCTGATTCCTGATGTCCTGCCGTGCTGCCCCTCCAAGAGATACCAGTGTGGTTGAAGTCCTCCATTATTACGGTTGTTTTGTGAATGTGAAGCTGCTCCTATCTGTTTACAGAGGGTCTCATTTATTTGAACTTCCTGGTTGAGCCACCTGTGGCAGAAACCTACTATGAAATCTCCTTCCCCTTTAACCTTGACCCACAAGCTCTCTGTCAGCACCTTATCTATCCCCAGTTATCCCAGCGGAGCTCCAGTTGGTCACCAACGTAAAGGGCAACACCTCCCTTCTCTTCTCTTCTGCCTGTCTTTCCTAAAGAGTTTATACCCATCTACATTCCATCTGTGTCCTTCTCAGCAGATAATGAGATGATTTGTTTTAATTGCAAACATAGCTTTTTTGTGTTATTCTTCACCTGACTATTTCAGATATGCAGCAGCCCAATTCCATCCAGGAAAAAAAAAATCCCTTTTTATATTAAGAAGTAAAATAAAAATGAAGCAATTACTCCTTAAGGCAATTGTTTCCCAAGGGCCGAAGTAGAGGTTAGAAAGGGAGGAGGAGTATACAGTGTGGACATAATTGGGAGCAGGGGGCAAATCCAGCTTTCTGGCTCATCCCCAGAGGGAATAAGGAAAAGCTCATAGACATACTGCTTGCATTGCTATATGCACCTGCAAATCACATTTAAATGTTAATACACATTTGGGATATTGCCATTAAAGAAGGTATATGTCTGGTGGGGTCACTTTATTTATTTTATTATTAAAAATAGTATTTTTTCTGCTTAGAAATAGAAAAAAAGGACACGCCTCCATCTCCTGAATTGATACTAATTACATAGCCTATGGAAATCCCACGAGAGAAACACTACTCCAGGGAGATCCTCACTGAGAAAGGGTTTTTAAAGCCATCACAAGTGGTTACACAAACTTCTTTCTGATTTTTAAAAAGATGAGCTAGGATCAGAGACTATGATGCTGCAGATGAGGTCTCTTAGACGCAGCACTGAAATGACACCTTCAGACAGATGGCTTATCCCAGGATCACAGCACTTAGAGAGAAGACTACAGAAGTAATTAAAAGAAAACCCAGATCAAACCACACTCCAGTGCTTGGAGTTCTGCTTAGCTAGCTCAGGCTTTTTAGTCCTTTTCCCCTTCTATAAGATAAGAAATATTTTACTTACACCAAGGACTTTCTGGTCTGGCTGACAAGGAAAGCTAAGCATTTTATGGCACTTCAGTTTAAATACAACCGAATGACTCCCTCATCCCACCATACCCTTCCTCAAAGACAAACGAACATCTGTCTAATTGAGATTGCCAAAGGCAGCCCTTTAAAGAAACACCACAAAGGCTCTAGCCCTGTTTAAGTCCAGATGGCAAATAAGTGTGTCGGAAGGTGGGGTTGTGATGCAGCATGCCTCAAACAACTAAGAGAAACACCTGTAAATTTAACAGAAGAAAGAAGAAGGTCTCTTTGTATGAACATTCGTTACAGTTGGGGGAAGGATACATAACATCACTCACCTTGTTGAACAGTCTCACCTATAAACCAGGAACGATATTCCTCATGAAAAGCTTTTACTTCAAACAGCTGCTGTGCACCACTATTGAATAAGTAAAGGGTTGCTTCCCCTGTTGAAAAAGAAATCTGGTTTGTGTTTGTAAGCTTTCACAAAAATCAAAAGAATACCCAATACATCTGAAGAATGTGCCTTATATACATACACACACAAACATACACACATTCTACATAAACTCACTACAAAGAAAGCTCAGACAAAGAAAACTATTATATACAGATGTTCGTTTACCAGCTCTATAAACCAAACTGAATTTAAATCAATAAATAAGATGTGTGAATAGTTCATCTTACAACTCAAAGCCTTTGATCCAAACCCAAATCAAAATCACGCAAGAAATTACTTTTTGTCTGTACTGAAGGGGGAAGGTAGAAACCCAGAAAATTTCCCCTCCTTCTCTCATGCTTGTCTCCAAGATATCAGACATAAGGCTAGGGGAACAAAACCATCAAACCTTCAAGTGACAATGTGATACCCTTTTTTTGTCCATCAAAATAGACAGCAGTAACTCAGTATGAGTAGACAAGTAAGGTAAACAAGAGAATATTGACAGTTTGAAAAGAGAAGCTTTATTTTAGGCTGCTCCATAGTGCAACTCTGCTGTTTCATGTTAGTTTTGGTTTCTAATGAGAGAATGACAAATATTTTACAAACAAGATTGGCACTTTCTGTGTCTAAACCAGGAAGACACCAGAACTGCAGAATGGGCCACCAACGTTCAACTACTTGAGTCTGTAGGCTGAATTAGTCCTGTCATCTTCAAGAGGCAACATCAACTATGGAAGTCCTGGTCAAAATACACAAATGACAAAGCTGGGCTGACTTGCAGATCACAGGCTAGCTCAAAAAAGTACGAGTGTAAGCCCTTGCAAGCTGGTCTCAGAACTGGTATTTTCAGCCTGGACAGATCTCAGGTCTTAAAGAAGGAAGGTGAGCTAAAACAGGCAGATTCATCTTTTCCCCACAACGACCAATGGTGCTTTTTTCCCCTCCTTTATCCAAAAGACTGACAGGATGTTTAATCTCACCTGAAATTATAGCTTCAGATCTCTGACGATCACTTTTCTTTGGGATACAGAAGGAATGAACAGCACATATAAGCGAGAGCAGGTATATTTATCACCACCATGTGATTCTCCATAAGGGTGTATATCACAGTTTACCAGCACCAGATATCAAGACTATTCATGACTATCTGTTGTGTGTTGAATCTTTCAATGGCTAATATTGGTCAACAACAATTTGTCTGTTAGACACAAACATAAACGAAACATATTACCAGGAGTTCTCAGTCCTCCCATTTTCAAACACTACACTTACATTCTACATCACTGAAAGTTTATGTAGGTCTATAAATAAGCTTCTGTAAATTCAAAAAGAACACACTCAGGCTTTTGGTCAAATCACTGTACTTAGGGTTTTTCCCAGAAACCTTTCCCAAGATCTCATATTCTTCAAGTTAAATAGATCTCTTCTTCCACAGAGAAAAGCAAATTAATATGTGCACTTTTTAAAACATAATAAATTACAAGACAATATAATAAAGCAGATGGAAAATGTCTGTGGCTGTATATTCTCACAGTAAATCTGAAAAAAACAGGTATCACGATGGGGATAAATGATTTCACATTCTGTATCTATTGTTTTTAAATTACACTGTCAGGAAGCCTTAGAAATGAGTATACCATGTATTAAAGTGTACATGAAGACTTCAGTAACAAATACATAAATAAGAACTGTGAATTTCAAAACAACACGTAACTTAGAAATCAAATGAAGGCAAAAAAAGGAAAATAAGCATGAACTTTGTCTTTAAACAAAACATGTTAACCCTAACCAAGGCTTGATGCAAGTTTCTGTTGCAGTACTTCATGTCGTAAACATTACAATACTCATACATTAATAACAAAAAGGGCAATCTGACAAAAAGAAAGTAACTATTTGTGGGATGGTGGTGTGATTATATCATCTGCATTTGCTGGTGTTTCCAATGTATTTTGAATTCAAAGTGCCTCATCACCTATTAATAAGAAAAGAGTTACCAGCGCTTGGACCACGGAAAAGAATATTAAATTAAAAATGAAAAGATTCAAAAAGCCTGGGAATAACTGAATCACTTTTCTGACTCTGCCTGTTTATTTTACAGCATAAGATGAATGGTATGAAGCCTAAATTTGGATTTAAAAAAAAGTCAAAGTTCAACACCCAACACTGCAAGTTCCCCAACTCGAATGCACTTAAAAACACAACTTAAATTACAATTCTTTTTTTGTGCTGCCAATATTCCTGATGAATAAACAGTTCAACCAATTAAAATTATAAAAGAAATCCTAAATGTTTGCACAGCATTAACTATTTGGCATCAACAGCAGTATCTTTGGCACATAAGACTTACATTATCATCACTATTTCAGCTCACTAAATATGAATAGTTTGGTGGTGGAGGGGATCAACCAGAGTATTAACAGGCTCATGTCACAATTCCAAAACTTGCCTGTGCTTGGACTGCGTAGCTTCGTAAATATAGGTTCACTGTCAGGTGTCTTAGGGGGGTCAATAGCAGCCTCTGTGGACAGAAAGGAAAAAGTTATGAACTTGTGAACTGAGAAGCATTTCACGTTCTGCCATGCTTCTCCAAGACATTAAGAATTAATTGGATTGACACTTTTTGAAAGCTCACATATTTTCTGCCTAAAAAGTTACATGCCTCAGCCCAGATCCACCCTACCTGATCAAGGTACCTAAATCGTGACTCCAGACCTTCAGCACTCTCTATTTGTCACAGAAAAGATAAGCACCTGGGGATGATTTAGATTTTGAAAACCACTTCCCCTCACAGAGCCTCTAGGCAACAGAACTCCTAAGTCTGATATCTCAGATAAGAGAAATGACCTGATGTGTTGCCCTAATTAGTGTCAAAGATGACAAGAACATTTTGGTAAATTAGGCAAAGCACTGTGCTGATGTTAAAAACACACAAGGTAAAATATCTGTAGGAAGAAACAGTGGTCTAAAGCATTCAGGAATTTTCAGATTATTCAGCAATATGAGGCAGGAATTGTCTGAGCAGTCGTTACTTGTGTGAAAAATATGCACACTTGTTTAGCTGTTGTATATAATTCTGAAAAACAAAGAGTCCATTTAATTCTCCACACAGGAAAAAGAAGCTGAGAAAATACAGCACTTCTGGCTTAGCCTCCTGACGGTTGTCCTCTTTTCTGTGTATTTAAGCAAAAAAAGAGTCAGACAAAAACCAGAGCTGTGAAAGTACAATTTCTATGCAAAATTAAAAAAAAATAATAATAGAAATGAAACAGATCCCATAAGGATGCTTATTCAAGCTTGAAAACCATCTTTAAGGATCTCTAGTTAATTATATTCTATCCAAGTTCTCTTTGTAGGGAATGTCTAACTTATATTTATGAAAACAACTTCCCACATCTGAGTGAAGAGCAACATGACAGCATCATCCTTCTTAGCTTGCAGACTGCCAGTTCTGTCCCAGTTCCTCTCGTAAAGGCATTCATCAGAGCAAGGAAAATAACTAAAGCATTTCACATCCATAATGAGCATCCAGACCCTGGAGAATGGGCTGACAGGGACCAGGCTGCTGCTTGGGTTGCTGGGTGGCTGCTGAAAGAGGAGAGAAGCAGCAGAGGCGAGCTGCACAACTACTCCCGAGGGAGGCTGCAGGAGGGAATAGAAGTGTCACACTGTCCTTCTCTTTTTGGTAGTATCCAGGAGGTTTACTGACACAGAGACTATGTAGTCCTTTCCTATGAAAAACAAGGAAGTAGGAAGCTCAAGTACATTCAAAAATAGCCACCCCCAGACTGAAAGCCATTGCCCAACACCTCAGTAAAAGACAGGTGGGTGGACTTCTCATAGGCTGTTCGAAATATACCACTGTGGCAAAAAAAAAACAAAACAAAACACAAAGCCCCTAACAAACAACTCTTTCACATTTACTCCTGGGTATTCAGCTGTGTCCCAAGCAGAAATTGCCCAGATGAAGCCATAAGTAGGCCTTAAAAAGCATGTCTCAGTTTGTTAGTTTTTCAAGTGTGTTCTGTGATAAAGTATTGGAAGATACTGGTTCTTAAAGGCGTTTGAAGAATTTACAGCCATTTTCTTCCACAGAATTTTCAGCTGAGTCTTTAGGTTGCTTGCAAAAGTACTTGAAAAAGTTTCAGTATAAGTTGGGAGGTTTTAAATGGAAAAAAAAAATCCATATTTGCTAACCAGACTTACTTCATATGCTGATACATAAACACACACGGTTGTCAAGCTACATTTGTCCTGGCAAAGGAGAACTTCAAATTTCTATAGCTGTGTATATTTCATTTTTTGACCACAGTTTAACATTGCCGTATCTTTTGTTACTTTTTAAAAGGTTGCCATGATTAATGACAGTGAAAGAAACACACTGCATGTGTTTACTTTGATGTGTTTCATATGAACGTGTTAAAATACACACACCAAAGATGAGTTTCAAAATTTAAAACACAAAGCAAAACAAAACAAAACAAAAAAACAAAGGAATTTTTAGCGCTCACTTGCTCCGCTTTCTTCATGCGTAGATTTATGAAGGCTGGGAACGCGTCCAGCTGAGCCCTGGTTGCATCTTGTAGAACGTGAGCAATTAAGCAGACAACCCTTCCTAATGTAGCTGTTTTTAATGAAGTCTGCATCTTTATTTAGTTGATGTGTTCATTCCCCAGCTTTCTAACACCAAGTGCACGTCCCATCCTCGCTGGGATGCCCGCATGTAGTGAGCTCAGCTACAACCCCACGGGCTGCAGTGCTGATCCCTGCACCTCCTGCCCCAACATCTCACACGGCACCCTCCAGGAGGGACACACAAAGGGAAAGAGGAGGCAAAGGAAAAAGCGGTTTCTCTGAGCTTCCTGTACCTTGAGTTTCTTCTAGATGTATTCAATGCTCTGCTTCCAGGGCCAGATTAAGTATCCTTCTGTTACAGGTTGGCTCTACTAGATGTCAAGTTGGCAGATAAAAAGAGGCATTTGGGAGAATGCCTGCTTGGAAAACTGGATTCAATATTAATGTGGCCTTACGGGCGAAGAAGGCCCTATTTATCTGAATTTAAACACTTAATGACTAGGAAAATGCTGAGCAAGGAATTTTTGAAGTAAGGTGTCCAAAGCCTTTCTGGTGTGTGTTCTGGCCTTCCGCCAAGAAAGGTAACTGGATTTCTTTAACGTCATTACATTTATCAGTCCTTGCGTTTGAGCAAGGATCTCTTAAAGCCAAATAAGCAGACTTCTTAACAAGTGGTTCCAAAGAGATTTTCTAGCAAAACTGAGAGCTAAACTAGGTCTTTCAAACAACCAGGTAAGACCTAATCTTCAAAAAAATAAATAAATAAGGACATCAAATAGGTACTACAAGGAGAGGGTTTTTTTTTTTTTGTTAAATCATAAAGGAAAACGACAGATGAACGTCACCACTCTTAACAGGAAGGTTTTCTGTAAGTCAGCTGAGACACTTGGTCATGGAACGGAATAACAAGTGAGAGGGATCACACCCTTCTGCCTGCTATGCTCTCCCCAAGCACTGGGCAGTGTTCAGCTGCAGGCAGCACACAGCTGTACAGTGCAGCTCAATAGCAGGTGTGTCAGTACAGCACGCCCATCTCCTAGGACAAGTTTCACTGCAAGGGTACAAAAATGGATACTAGAGTACAGAGGGGCAATTAATCCTGTCCCAGTGAAAAGTGAGCCCCTCCCTAAGCTGCCAGGGATGAAGGACACAGACACTTCCACGTGGCAGCCAGCCCGCCTCAATCCTGTCTCATGCCCAGGGAGTCCCCAACACAGTCCCATCAGCCCTACAGAAGCAAGCCAGGAGCAGCACCACAATAGGGAGTTCTGAGATGAGCACGGAGAAGGACAACCAAATGCCAACACTAGGCTGCTAAGTAGGCAAGTTGCAGCCTGCTGTGCATTCACTAGTAAGCAAGATGCAAAAAGCCCACCTAAAAGCATGGGTAACACATGCACCAGTGGTACTGGAGTCTGCAGAGAGAAGCTTGAATCCTGAAACTGAGCTACAGAGACTGTAAAAGCTTCATAGCAGCTTTCCATTACCCAGAAAGAGAAAAGCCTATTGTATTTCACGGAGGTCAGACATGCAACCAGGCAGATTCTGTAAAATGTATAAACAGAACAAAATGAAAACGAACCAGCTGTCAAAGGATTCCTGGCAATGATTTGTTCCACAATGGATTGATATGAGACATTAATGAATCCGACCATTAAAAAAAAAAAAAGGTTGCTGGTACTGCAACATGAATGAACTGGGAAAGAACATAAAACTCCCACTACGATCTATGGAACTGTTACAGATGATGCAAGGTCTGTTCACCTTCTTTCAAAACCTGCTTATAGATTCTATATGCAGATTAATATCAAGTTATATGGAATTCCCATGCAAAAAGCTGCCAGCCAAGCAAGCAAAAGGCTGTAAATATCTGTCAGTTGCGTAAGAGGAAAAAACCCTCCACCACCACCCTACAAAAAAACAGGATCATTTAATAGTCTGGAATTATAAAGTTAAGATTTCATTTAAAAATAGATATTAAACCATACGTCACCTACACAAGTCTTTTCCATTCCCTTCTCAACTTCGAGTCATGCAAAAAAAGGTGTGTCAGATGGAGACATATTGGAGCTCATTTAAGGGACATTTTATGGAAGCCTGAACTATGCAGTCCAGAGGTGCAGATATGTTACATCTAATAATTGTTTTATTTACATTCTTTCTAGAATCAGTCTACTCTGAAGTAAATGGCTTTAAATTCAATGCCTGTGCAAACGGTACATGAGCAACATACTCAGTCCTGCAGCACACCCTAAAAATGTCCAACAAAAAATAATGCTGTATTTTGTATCAGCCTAATGAATTCAGGTATGCACTGACTGAGGACGTAGTTCTACAAAGGGTTTCAAGGGAACAAAACTCAGAAGTCACTAAAAAACACAGCCAAGTTCCTCATCTCTGCTACTCTCTTTCTACTAAAACCAGCAACTTTGTGGCCACACAGCATGCCAGCTCAGTCCACTGATCCAGCTGTGAAGAAACCACTAATTTCCACCCAGATCAGTGAACTACTGCCACTCACCATATGGTCACATGTGGGAGAGAATCCACGGCAGCAGCAGGCGACACAGAAAATAACCTATTGTGCTCTGTGTGTGACAATGGGCTCTTCAATTAGTTGAAATGCATTAGAAAACTAGATTATATGATTTACAGAGGTGGGAAAGCAAGAGAACAGCCACAAGACATCACTGTATATCCCTGGCTGACAATGCTCTAAAAGAGTGCTACACAGAACACAGCTCCATCACCTCTGCAACAGCCACTCTCCTATGTGCCCGCACAGAAGGCAGAGCTTCGTGTGAGATCCTGCTTGATTTTCGGAAATCTTGCCTTGGTCTTTACTCAGCTATGGTAGTCCAATGTCACTTCACCCTCTTATCCTTCTGACCATACAAAGTACTGGTGCCAGCAAAGGGACTTATATTATAAAAGCTAAAACAGCCATCTGTTTGGTTATCACAATATTATCTGGTGCACAAAGCAAATATTTAATGCAATATAACTGACGTCCCCTTCAACTCCCTCTCACTCCCACTTCACCTGGAAACATTACAAGAAAAGAAGTTTACCTAGACACCAAAAATGACACTAAGTTTCTATCTTGAATAAAACTTAACACTGAAATGAATGAGTTGTCTTGTGTCCCAGTACACAGCCAAGTAACTGCACTGAGCAGTAAGGCCTTCGCTTAAGAACGGCCTTTAGCTTTGCCTTACGCTGTCACAGTTCACTGCTGAACCCAAAACCATGTGCTCATGGGCTCAATGGCAACAACGGAGAGTACAAACTCAGCTGTTCCTGAAATCGAGATGCTGGGCAGTCCATGCAGAGGTAGGAGCTGAATGAAGTCAATCTTGAGAAGTTCAAGAACAGGTTATCACTTGAAAGACTAAAAATTTCAGACTTTCCTTCTCAATATTTATAGGGTCAACAGTGGTGCAGCTGTATTACTGGCTGAATCAGCCCTATTCCCATGTGCAGAGAGGCCTAAGTTGGCATATGCTGGTCTCTTCCAAGCCAGATGGCAGAAAGCAGAAGTAGGAGATGGTGTTACACATTAAAACATCTCTTTTCAGTTCTTTTATTTGCTATGCTTCCTTCTGGCTCCTTAGCTTGCCAGTTTTATCTGCTTTATACACAGCTGAGCTCAGTACGCATTTTAAGAGATGTAAGAAATGGTGCAAATTACCTGCAGGCAAAGGGCTTTGTTCAAGAGATGGAAATGCCAGCTTAGTTTGGGGGGGGGGGTTAAGAAAAATATGCCTGAAGAGTCCTAAAATATGCGTATTCACACTCATTTTATTAAGAAAGTATAAATATGTGCACATATATTTACATAATCTTTCTTACATATTAAGTCAGAGACTTAATAATACACATTTTTAAATGCAAGCACTATTTCCAAGTTCTTTCTCTAAATGATTCTGGAAGTACTAATGTCCAACTAGCCCACCCAATTGTGACATTTGCTACAACTTCTGAATCAAGTTTTCTAACAGCACAGCACTGTTGTCCATTTCGTAGCAGAGACTTCAAATTATTTTGTTAATGTTAAATAAGAGCATGTATCAAAGTGTTTTTAAACATGAAGTGAGAGAAGGGTAAAGAAAAAATATGAAAACTGTCAACATCAGATTTTAATGCAAATTACATTTATGCTTTACACAAAAAGCTTCTTTTGTTATCACACCTTCTATCAAGATGACCCCAAATTTTCAAGTAAAATGCTTCCTCTGTTGTTGCACATTGACAAAAAGTTCCTCGGCCTCATTGGAAAGAAAGGATTAATTTAATGCATGCTGATGCCCTATGGTTTGGCATCACAGTTCATTTATTTCTGCCTCCATTTGTCTTTTGGCACGTGAAATTTGTTCCAAAAACTTGCCAAACATTATGTGAAACCACTCCTTTTATTTTTAAATAAGTAATTCCTAAAAATAATAGGATCGTTAAAATCCCTCCCTTCGTGCAATCCTTCCAGCATCACTAAAATAGCAGTTCTCATAAAACAATAAAAAAGCTGATTAATTTGCTGTTTAAGAAAACAACAGAATGAAAAAATGCAGTAATCTAAACTTGTCTGCTTCGGAAAAATAAAGGTTGAACTTAATCATCAACTCGCAGCTAACCCCTACTTCTTTTAATTAATACAGAACAAATTAAATGCAGTCTTAACTTCGGGCACAGAGTGGAACGTCAGACTTAGAAAACCATCTTGAAATGCTGACCTCTTTGCTACAGCCAGTGGAGGATATAAATATATTGGTTCTGAGACAACACCTCCCCCTGTGAAACTGTCCTTTGCACCCACCCAGTTTTTTAACAGCTGGTGCACGTGTTTGGCTGCTATTGGTAAAAGCAGTCTGAGGCTTTTACATAAGAAAACTGTTTTGTTACACCGAGCCTAGATGAGATCCATCACAAAGTGGTATTTGGGTCTTCAAGATCTCTACTCTTGTAAAACTGCAATCAGATGAGGTCTCAGTATTACTCCTTTTTCAAACAAAAATAATATCTAGTTCTTAGAATTTTCAGAGAAAATGTTCATAGGCTCTACAAAGCAAGCAGAAATATCCTATGGGCACACAAAAAGAAGAAACACAACAAAAAAACCCACCTCTGACTCCCGTGATATGATTTAACAAAAACAAACAACAAAAATGAATACCCAAACACAGAATCTCTGGTACAAATGCTTATCATTAGCAACATCCTGTCTGGGAGTATATGGGTCCTAATCCTCAGGAGCCACTTTGTTTCCCTTGCACTATTCAGTGTAAGAGGAAGCTGCATGCAAAGCTCTACATTCTCAAGGGCAACGCATAGAAGCGGATACATACATAATGTAACATCTCAGATTATCCAAATACTATGAGAAATGCACAAGAGCACAACCTGCAAACTCAGACGCCTAAAAGTGAAGTTTATGTGGGTCCTTCAGTACTCAGGAATACTTAGGTGTCTCTACTGTGATCTCTCCAGTGCTCCAGATTTGTCATCTTAACCATGGATGTCAACTGCCCTGAAAAAAATACGTTCAGATCCAGATTTTCAGCCAAGCTAATAAAATCCCCTGGAACGAGGACCACAGCAAAGAAAGACCCATGCAGGTCTGCACGAAGCCAGCTCAGGTCCACCAGGACTTATTAGTTCAGACACTGTCGAAAGCAGCTGTACTGCAAAACTGGGTCTAAAAACTGCAGAGATGTGTTAACATGGCACAGAACTTGAACTAATAAACTGTTAGTGCTGAGCATAACCTGCTCTAGGCCAAATCTGGAGCCTGTACAGCCACGGCATAATCTGCAACTGGAGAAACTGCCCAGAGAGTTCACTCTAAGTACGTCTACACGCATGCCCAACTTTTCTATCCTCATCAAGCTTTACATCCTAATCACCTCATTTCATATGACCAATCCTTCCATCTACCCTTCTCCTGTTTGTTTATTGCTCTCTCTCAATGATTCACATCCATAGTATCATAGAGTGCTTGAGGTTGGAAAAAGGACCTTTAAGACCATGTAGTTCCAACCCCCTGCTACAGGTGGACTATGCAGGACACCTCCCTGTATACCAGGTTGCTCACAGCCCCATCCAGCCTGGCCTCGAATGCTTCCAGGGAGGGGACATCCACAGCCTCTCTGGGCAACAAGTTCCAGGGTCTCACCACCCTCACAGTAAACAATTTCTTTCTGATATCTAGTCTACATCTACCCTCTTCCAGTTTAAAACCATTTCCCCTATTCCAGTCACTACCCGCCCTTATGAGGAGTCCATGCTCAGCTTTCCTGTAGGCCCCCTTCAGGTACTGGAAGGCTGCTGTAAGGTCCCCCTGGAGCCTTCTCTTCTCCAGGCTGAAGAGCCCCAGCTCTCTCAGCATGTCCTCATAAGGGAGGTGCTCCAGCCCTCTGATCATCTTCATGGCCCTCCTTTGGACCTGCTCCAACAGTTCCAAGTCCTTCTTGTGTTGGGGGCCCCAGAACTGGGTGTTGGGGGTCCCAGAAATGGATGCAGTACTCCAGGTAGTGTCCCACAAGAGCAGAGGGGCAGAACCCACATCACAGCCTTCTCTAAATGGTCATAAGGCTGCACGCACACAGCAGTATGCACACCTCAACTGCAATTTCTGACATCCAAATAAGAATCCCTCCTTCCTTACATGCATACTTCTACATGTAATATAAGCAGGAAAGAATGCTCAGACACTTCTGCAAGAACAGACAGATTCTGAGAATGGTGTAAAGATTAAGAGACCTGAGTAACCCATGACAGTGTTCCAAACTAGAAAGCTACTGCATGGTCAGACTGCCTGAGAAGCAATGACAGTTAAGAACTCAAGTTTCAGTTCTCACTGCTTTAATTCTATAATTATGACAGACCTTATTCTTTTTTAGACTGCTCTGCAGCTCTTTATTATGGAGACAGTCATCACCTGCAGCCATACAGAAATTTTTAAGATGTCACAATCGACACAACATGAATGACATTTCCAAGTGGAAATGCTATTAAATCGTATAGGGTGATATGTATTAATTTCGTTCTACACAGATTGCTCTGGTGAGTAGTCCAAACTAACTTAAATACCTGAAATCAGAGCCCTGGAAAGTGCCTTTACTCTGAGAAAACTTTCAGAGCTTCTTGCATGCCATTAAAGCATGTCCTTCCTCTTCCTGCAAGATAAACTTGCTACTTACACATTTTTTACAGCTCAGAAACTTATAACTCTAAAAAAAAAATGACAGACACTAACTTTAAGAATTTCCCTACGTAAAAATTGTTAGAAAACAGCAAAAATCATTACATTTATTTCATTTCAGCAGCCTTGTTCACACAACTGGCAAGTCTTACGAGCAGTGGAGTTCTGAAATTATCAGCCCCAGTTAAAATCACATTTGTTAAAATCACTGTGAGCTCTGGAGTTCTAGAAAGGCTTAATAAACTTTCTTACAGGTCTGGAGCACTATATAAATTTTGTCAGAGCTGCTCTGGCATAACTGGTAATACAAACTGTCTGGCTTCGTGGAAGTTACAAGCTCTGGCTCCAATCCTGCCAACACTTACCGAAGAATTTTACTTACTGCACAGAACCCACAGCTCATGCATAAGTTAAGCATATTTGTAAATATTTGCACAGTATGGACATCTGCTGGCACAGCCAGTCATCCAATACAGGATTCAGCTTAAATCCTAGTCTGCAAAGAAAGGAATTCCTCACTTATAAATTCCCTTCTTAGGCATCAAGTATGTCAGATACCAAAGGCCGGAACTGAAAAGCTACAACCAGAGGAAGAGAGGAATCAGTGAAACCATAACAACTGGCTGTGTTGTCTTATAACCAGAGCAGCCCACTTTCTCAGTGCCCCAAGGTACTCCTGCCTGCTTTCCAAGTGTTGCTGAACCTAACTCATGCTACACCTTTCCTCCAGTAGTGCCATTTAAAGCATTTCTCACATTATCACAGACACTTTCATGAAACCCATAAAAATCCTCCCAAGAGCTCCTCCTTGTTGTCAGGTTTTGCTGAAATTAACAAAAGAGCTCAAAAATTTTGGGTCAGAGAAGAAACAAGCACAGTACAAAGCTGGCTCACAGTTGGGGAAGTTTCAGTGCCTTAGAAAATCAAGCAAATAAAAGGGCAGTTAGCAATGCTAACTTGAAGCGTGAAATAGGATGTGTTCATAGTCCTTAATACTAAAACCTTTTGTGACTTGTGAAGTTAAAGCTTTAAAATCTGATACCAGTCAGAAGTGAACGTAAAAGGGGAAAAACATCCATGCTTACTAAGTGTAAAGTGAGAGAAGCTAAGACAGCCATGTTTACAGCCCACGCACAGAGCAGAGCTACAAGAGAGCCTGAGTTGCAAGGAAACCCTAAAGGTCATCTGGTGTAGTTCCCCTACAATGAACAGGGACATCTATGGTGCTCAGAGCCCCGTCCAGCCTGACGTTGATCATCTCCAAGGACAGGGCATCCACCACCTCTGGGCAACCTGCGCCAGTACCTCACCACCCTTACTGTAAAAAAGTTTTTCCTTATACCTACTCTAAATCTATCCTTTTTTAGTCTGAAACCATGTCCTCGTGTCACGCCTCAGCAGACGTGCTAAAGCCTGTCCCCTTTTCCTCGTTCCCCAATGAGCTCGTAAACAAAACCGAGGCTTAGGGCACCAACCCACTTCCTCGATAAGCAGATAGAACAAAACACCGCCTGAAGGCGACGGCGAGCAGAGGGTGGCTGCTGAGGCTCTATCAGAGCGGTGCTGACCCGTTACCTGGTGCAACGAGCACCCACCGCTCAGGGTGCGCGCTCGCGGGCCGCCGCTCCGCGCCGTGCATGCTCCTCCGCCCCCGCCGGCCGCTCCCGCCGCCGCTCCCGCCGCCTCCTCAACATGGCGGCGGGGCGGGGCGGAGCAGAAGCGGGAAAAGGCGCCGCGCATCAGCCGCTCTTCCTCCCCATCCCGACCCCTCCTGTTTGAGGGGAATGGTACGAGCCGCTGCGGGCGGGGCGGACGGCTGAGAAGATTGTGGGTTGCTGTCTTTGCGGCTCGGTTGTGCGGAGGGAGGAGGTGTTTTCTGTCGCGTGTTTTGCTTGTGGAGGGCGGTCGGGAGGCTGCCTCCTGCCTGCGGCTGCCTGTCTCTGCTGAAGGCTTTGTCTTAAGGAGTCCAACGAGAGAAGGGAAGGCTCTTGCATCAGGCATTTCTCTGTGGTACGCGCAGGCTGAAATACAGGAAATTCCATTTTAAACATAAGGAAAATAAACTTATATTAGGGCTCTAGGTGGTTGAGTGCTGGAACAGCCTGTCCTGAGAGGTTGCGGGTTCTCTGTGGAGATTCATGGATAGAGGTTGGAAAAGACCATTGAGATCATGTAGTCTGACCATCTGCCCACCCCCACCATGCCCAGTGATCCACGTCCACCAGTGCCACATCCACACGGTTCTTCAGCACCTCCAGGGACAGTGACTCTACCACCTCCCTGGGCATCCTATAGATGTTACCAGTGAGAAGAGGCCAACCCCTGCCTCCCCACAACCTCCTTTCAGGTCACTGTGGGGGACAATAAGGTCTCTCCTGAGCCTCCTCCAAACCGAACAATCCCAGTTCCCTCAGCTGTTCCCCGTAAGACATTCTCCAGATCTTCACAGCTTCGTTGTCCTTCTCTGTACGTGCTCCCAGGCCTCAATGTCTTTCTTGTAACGAGTAGCCCAAAGCTGAACACATTACTCAAGGTGCAGCCTTGAGCTGAGTACAGAGGGACAATCAGTTCCCTGCTCCTGCTGGCTGCACTATCTCTGATACAAGCCAGGATGCCATTGGCCTTCTCGGCCACCTGGGCACACTGCTGGCTCATGTTCTGCCAGCTGTCAGCTAACACGTTAAAGGCCCAGTCAAGCTGCTGTCACTGGCCCAGCTCTGATCTGGAGTAGCATGTCTCCAGAGACGCATAATATCCTGGTAAATGTGTCCTGCACCTACTGATAGTCCCAGGGAGACAAAGTCACAAAGCAATCATACGCGTACACGTGCACATGTACATAAATTAACGTTACCAGCACAAGAACGTGCTGATGGCCACTGTCCCAGAGATTTAGAAGACAAACACTATAAGTTATCAGAAGTATTAAAATATACATATCAATTGTAAATCTCAGAGATATGAAACAAATATTAAAAACATACTGAGGTTTATGCCCCCAAACATAACAGAACTAACCGAAGCCAACATATGCAAAGCAGCTGAGTTGATGTAAGGCTGAAAAAAATAATTTCCTGAAGTCAGAGCATATACATTCATAACTCTGAGATTACACTAATCTAAATTTGTTTTATTTTAATTTTCCTGTCTTTTTTTTTTTCCCCTGCCTGAAGTGGGGCAGGATATAAATGCCAAAGACCACACTACACCATGTGTTTTGAAGAAGTCCCTGCTGAAATCACAGAGTAGTTCTGCTTTCAAAGTGACTGAGAGTTGCCCTAGCATGTGCCTGAATTGCAACATTTGCTGTTGGATCTTGTAAAACTCTCTTTGGTACTTGTTTAATGAAGAGAGAATGGGGCTCCCAACTGTCCCGCCATGACCCATACAAAAGCACTGAGATAGCAGAGCCGGATTGGTTGCTGTGTTCAAAATCATTATAGAAGGAATGCCTCCCATATGGAAAAAAGGTCCTTTGTAAATAACAATAACAGCTTTCGACTTTCAGTCCTGAAAAGACAATGAGATGCAGGGTTGGCTGTTGTACACTGCTGAGCTTCACAAGGCTCAAGAAGACAGGAGCCCAGCCCTGCAAGCACCAGGTGCAGTGTCAAGGTCAAGCCCACAGGCATCACCTGCAGTTATTCCAGACATCCTGTTTCCTTCTTGACTGTGGTGTGTGCAGGACCTTGTGTGATGGAAATGTTATAGCAAACATTGCTGTACGTTTGCAAAAATGAGTTGTCAAGCTCACATTTTTGAACTTTTCTTTTTTCTCTTCCCTTTCCCTTCCCTTTCCCTTCCCTTTCCCTTCCCTTTCCCTTCCCTTTCCCTTCCCTTTCCCTTCCCTTTCCCTTCCCTTTCCCTTCCCTTTCCCTTCCCTTTCCCTTCCCTTTCTTTCCCTTCCCTTTCTTTCCCTTCCCTTTCTTTCCCTTCCCTTTCTTTCCCTTCCCTTTCCCTTCCCTTTCCCTTCCCTTTCCCTTCCCTTTCCCTTCCCTTCCCTTCCCTTCCCTTCCCTTCCCTTCCCTTCCCTTCCCTTCCCTTCCCTTCCCTTCCCTTCCCTTCCCTTCCCTTCCCTTCCCTTCCCTTCCCTTCCCTTCCCTTCCCTTCCCTTCCCTTCCCTTCCCTTCCCTTCCCTTCCCTTCCCTTCCCTTCCCTTCCCTTCCCTTCCCTTCCCTTCCCTTCCCTTCCCTTCCCTTCCCTTCCCCTTTTCTTTCTCTTTTCTTTCTCTTCCCTTCCCCTTTTCTTTCTCTTTTCTTTCTCTTTTCTCTTTTCTCTTTTCTCTTTTCTCTTTTCTCTTTTCTCTTTTCTCTTTTCTCTTTTCTCTTTTCTCTTTTTTTCTTCTCCTTTTTATTAATATTTATGAGCATCTTCCACAGTCTCTGGCTGCATATTGGCTCTGAGATCTATAATGCATTCTTTTCAGGAACTTCCACTCAGTAATGTTTTTCTCAGGTACTTCAAAATGCCCCACATTGAAATTCTTGAATGGGCCTGAATAATGTTTTAAAATGACATTGGTTTGGAATAAAAATAATGCATTCATTTAAACATATTAAATATTTAAAACTTTCTGTTGTTACTCCTGCACATTTGAGATATACTATCTGTCTTTATAAACCAGAGATATACTATATCATTATAAATAAAAGATACACTAATTTGAGATTTCTGTCAGGAGCTGATGGTACTAAAATCTTATTTGCTTAAGGATTAAATATTTTCCCTCCAACGCTTGCCAACACTTTTAAACCTTACTGATACCTCCCAGAGAAAAAAAAAAAAGCCTCAGTTTAAAACATCGGACTGCTGTAGTGATATCATTGTAAATACTCAAATCTTAATTTTACACACATGGGTATTCTCGTTTGGGCCCATATGACTCATCACTACAGAAAGCTAAATGCATGCAATATGGGACTGCGTGCTATCGGAGGACAATCATTTTACACATTTCAGAACCATTTGCTATGCATTCAAACCTCACCTGCATGTTGTCCATTCATTCACTTCTGCTAGGGCTGCTTCCAATCATCCAAATGTCTGTGCAAATGCAAGCATTCCTTTTTGCCAAACAAAAATTATTTTCTGCTGCCAAAGAAATGCTACCTTTGTCCACCTTCTTTGGCCGTGGAATTCCTCGGCTATGCTAACTCCAAGTGAAGCAACTTGTTAGTTGGAGCAAGAATTGAAACAAAGCTTAGAAAGAAGTGTGATTCACTATTAAGTGAAGGCTGTTTAAAAGACGGGGATGTTTCCACTTATGATAACGTTTCATTTTACAATTTTTCAACACGCAGATTACAATTACGGCCAAATTTATCTATGTTATGCTTCAGTGGTCCAAGCATTTACATGCGTAGCTTTAAACCCGTTGATCTGCAGGCTTAGGGGTCGGCTGTGCCTATGGAACAGTGCTACATTTCATCAGAGTAAGAGCCCAGTTGATCCATGTATCTTCACCTGATGCACCACAATATAGGAATAATTACAATTCATTTTACTTAGCATGAAAAACTGTTCTTGTTCCATGTCAAAACATTGTTTTCTTTGATTTTGCTCAAACCAGAATGCCACTGGCATTGAAACAAGTTTTTTTTTCTCTTCTTATTTTATTTCCTATTAGACAAGAATCACACTCCTTCATCTCGTGACTAATGATGGGTACACAGAAAAGTCGAAACAACAGATAAATATTAAAACTGAAAAGGCTAATAAAATTGCATAAGGAAACATGAATCATGCTTCATTGCACGTTACAATAAGCTCATTTAAATGACAAATGGTCTATTCTTAGCATACTCAAACAGCATAAACTGGTGATGAAGTATCTGTGTTCTGACCCACCAAAACAAATCATAGTCCTTCCTCATTATGTGACCAAAAGTATTCTCTGACGTGACCGAAGTGCAACATCTATCACCCTCAGTTCAGGTAATGGGATCATCTCACCTCACTTGCCATGGGGTCATCTTGTCATGCACGCAGTCTCACTCTGTGATGGGAAGAACTGACATTTTGGACACATGAAACATGTGTGCTGGCATATACAAGGAAAAGAACCTGGTGTGCAGTCTTGTCCATCAGAATAAGTTTGCTTTCCTCAAAATACAATAACGCCTGAAAGATGGTTAATCCCTACACTTAAATCCTAATGATCTCAGAGGGTTTTTCTGCAGCTTGAAAGAACAGAGCTCTAAAATAGAGATGGCATAGCCAGAAAGAACATTTTTAGCTGAAAAAGAATAATTTTAAGTACTCCTTCAGGACAGTATCCGTCTAAACAACTATGAGATTCACACTGTCAAAATGTAGACAGCTTTGCTAGAAATGCCTACCTGAAGGCTGACCATTTAGTGTCCTTTTCTAGCTAACAGAAGGGAAAAAAATAGCATTCATAACCGGTACTTCCTCAGTTGGTCTCTACTTTAGCCCATCTGTCTAAGGGTAGAGATCCGAACAGTAGATACTTCATATCAGCAGGTAATCATAGAACCACAGAATGGCTTACGTAGGAAGGAACCGTTAAGATCATTCAGCTTTTTAACCTTCCTTAGTGGGCTGCCACCATGCTCAGGCTGCCTGGGGCCCCATCCAACCTGCCCTTGAATGCCTTCAGAGATGGGGCATCCACAGCTACATTGGGCAACCTGTGTCAATGCCTCACCATCTTCCAAGTAAAGAACTCTTTTTCTAACATATTACTTTTCCCCTATTTCAGTTTAAAGCCATTCCCCCTTGTCCTACCACTATCAGATCACATTAAACGTCAGTCCCCCTCCTGCTTGTAAGCACCCTTCATGTACTGGAAGGCTGCAATGAGATCTCCCTGCAGCCTTATCTAGGATGAACAAACTCACCTCCCTCAACCTTTCTTCACAGGAGAGGTGCTCCAGCCCTCTGATCATCTTCCTGACCCTCCTGACCCATTCCAACAGCTCCACATCCTCCCAGTGCAGGGGGACCCAAGCCTGGACGCAGTGCTCCAGGTGGGGCCTGACTAGGGCAGAGTGGAGGGGACAGTCACCTCCCTCTCCTAGATGGATAGACATTGTATTACATAACTCCACAGTGCACACTGAATAGGATAAAGCAGTAAGTGGTTTTGTTTGTTGGTTTGATTGAAATAATAATTTCAATTTAGGCAAGGAGGGAGCTCAGGGCCAGCTCATTACCCTCTAGGCTAGACTTCTACATGTGTGGACCAAGCCCTAAATCTATACTGTGCTGCTCTGAAAATGTCAAGCACTTTCAAATCCAAAAGAACAGCATAAGATTAGAAAATACTTTTTCTCACATCAGCATCATAATCCGTGTACATCTGAAGTTACATGGTTTGAAATTTGGTGAAGGAAAGTACTGAATACACTGAGGAGATCAGAATGTATCCTTTCTTACTTAAAAGCATTATTGACTCTGTGATCTACAAGAAAAATACAACTCACATAGCTGTGTAAACAAAAGCTGTCAGTTTCAAATAATGGTGGAAGTACAATAAAATGAATGAACGATGATTATTTGGATAGAATTGTTTTTGAGGATAACAAATGACAATCATGTGAGTGAATGGGGCATGGGGTGTTTGCAACTTCCACTTGTGCTAATGGGGATACTTGCTATAGTTGACTGATTTCTTTGTGATTAACCATCCCTTGCTATCACATTGCTATCACATCCAGGTCAGCAACAGTATTTTTTGTTAAGACTGAAAATAAAAAATAGAAAAATAAATAAATAAAACACCAAACCATCAGACTGTTTTGTTTTGTTCTGTTCTGTTTTGTTTTGATTTGATTTGATTTGATTCGATTTCCTTTAGGAATCAGTTATTCCATTGTTTAAGTGCAACATTCAAAAGAGTATTTTTTTCCCATACCTTCTGCACAGACTGATTCTATTGTACTTATCATCTCTATCTTTTTAAAATGTTGCAACAATTAAAGGCCTGATGTAAATCAAAAAGCTCTTCCATGCCTGAAATGTTGTATTTTTTCTTATACACCTCAGCAGGAGGATTTACTTTTCATCATTTTGACAACTGAGACAGCGTATGTGAAACAGGTGATCCCAGCTAACAAAGCAGGTTTCTCATGACAGCCTGCAGGGCAGGAGAGGAAGGATTTAAGAATAACATAACAGAGATTAGCACTGAGCATTTCAGATACTTCAAAACCAGTTCAGAGCTATGTATTTTGTTGAATTAAAGGGAGATGTTTTCTTTCAAATGGATTAACTCAAAGAAGTGATTTGTATTATGGAACTTTCGACTCTGGTCACTATCCTTGGGTATGAAAAATTCCAGTACAGCTGTAGTGGAAATATTAAGAAGCATCAATGTTTTTGCATGAAAACCTGGAGGGTATCGCTGAACTGTATTTGAACAATCTCTCTTAATTCTTTACTAATCCAAACAAGTGGTTTTTTTACAAGAAGTTTTTTACTATAAAGTGATGAGGCACTGGCACAGGTTGCCCAGAGAGGTGATGGATGCCCCATCCCTGCAGACACCCCAGGTCAGGCTGGACGGGGCTCTGAGCACCTGGTGGAGTTGTGGGTATCTGTGCTTATTGCAGGGGAGCTGGACCAGGTAGCCCTTAAGTATCCCTTCCAACTCAAATGACTGTGATTCTATGAAGTGAGGATGCATCCTCTGCCTACAGAGAGCCCAGAATGACAGTGTTGATTAAAACATATAATCCAATATATGTTATTTTTTTAGGAATATAATTACATGAAGGAAAATTCATTTTAGTGCTTTTGATGAAATATATCCCACACTTCTGTACCTCTGTTTCACTTTATTACATGCTGAGTCGCCAACACCCACAGAAAGTGCATCCAGAATTTAGTACTGATGGTTCTAACGATTTGGTTTCCATTTTCCTCTTCTGTCTCGGTAGATGTTTTTTTATCTCAGCTCATGAGTTCTATTTGGTTTCCAGTTCTTCCCCTCATCCCACCTGGGGGGAGTGAGCAAGTAGCTGTGGTGCTGAGCAGCCGCAGGGCTACACCACAGCATGAAACCCAGTGGGGCCCAACTCAGTGTGCCCCAACAAGTCTGTATCTTTCATGTACTGAGGACTCCACATCTGGATGCAGTACTCCAGGTGAGGTCTCCCCAGTGCAGAGCAGAGAGACAGAATGACCCCTCTTGCCCTGCTGGCCACGCTTCTTTGGAAGCAGCTCAAAATTTGGTTGGCTTTCTGGGCTGTGAGGGCACATTGCTGGCTCATCCAGCTTGCCATCCACCAGTACCCCCAGGTCTTTTTTGTCAGGGCTGCGCTCCATCCTTGCACCCCCAATCTTGTAACGGGGACTGGCACAACCCAGATACAAGACCTCATGCTTGGATTTATTGAACCTTATGAGATTCTCCTGTGCCCACTGCTCAAGCCTGTCCAGGTCGCTCTGAATGGCATCTCATCCCTTGGGTATATCAACCTAACTACACAGCTTGGTGTAATTCTCAGTCTTGCTGAGGTTGCACTCAATCCCGTTGTTGATGTTATTGACAAAGATGTTAAAGAGCACTGACGCCAGCACTGACCCCTGAGGGACACAGCTTGTCACTAAACTCCATTTGGACATGGAGCCATTAACCACTGCCCTCTGGGTGTGATCTCATAACCAGTTCCTCATCTGTCAAACACTCCACCCATCCAATCTTTCTAAATTAGAGATGTTATGGAGGATTTTGTGCTCTCTGCTTGCATCCCATGCATAAAAATACCTCTGCACTGCTCAGATGTTGGGTGCAAAGTACTGTGGGAGAGCTGAGAGTTGCTTGCAGGTGGAAGTGATCTGTAAGAAGAGAAGTGATCTGTAAGGAGAGATCACTTGTACAAGTGATTTCAGAAAGAACAGCCAGGCCAATATCGCTTAGAGTCATATGAGGTTTAAATGCAAAGAGCTTAATGTAACGAAGAACAGAAACACTGTTATATAGACAAATAAATGTATTTTAAATAAGTTAATGGTTATTCCTTTAGGTTCCACGCAATTTGGAGGCTGGGATTCTCTAATTCTTGATTGTGAACACTTCACTGTAACTATAGGGGACACCAGAAGTAAAGTAAGCAGATTTAAAGCATGATTGCTAGGGTCATGCTCTAGGATCATGCACTTTGGGTGATGAGACACTGGAACAGTTTGTCTGGAGAGGCTGTGGATGCCTCTTCCCTGGAGGCATTCAAAGCCAGGCTGGATGGGGCATTGAGCAACATGGTCTAGAGGGAGGTATCCCTGCCTGTAGCAGGGGGCTGGAACTACATGGTCTTAAAGGTCCCCTTCAACCCAAACCACTCTATGATTCTGTGATTCTCTAGATGGATAAGACTGTTGGGACCAGGGAAGGGGCTCTTGACTGGGTTAGTTCCTAGTATAGATATAGCTGTGTTTCTGTATGTGCATCATGATTTGGTCAGTGAGATTTTTTTTTTTTTGCCAAAGAGATCTACTGCAAACAGGCACATGAGGTCAATATTCAAATAAGTTTTATGTGGCTCATCTGCTCCTTGGAGTTATGGATGGAGGTTTTGTAGAGATGGCCAGTTCATGCACTGTGGGCCCGACAATTCTGGAAGTTCAAGGCTTATTGCACATGCAGAGAGCACACAGTGCATCTGCATCTCTAATGTATGCAAATAGACTGTACAACAACTGCATGGGAGTTTGGCTACTGGTGCATGCACAGTGGCCATTTGCCCAGAACTGACAGCCTGGACAGAACTGTTGCTCCAGCTTCAAGTGAATGGACACACATGCAAAAATCCTTGACAAATTACCATATTTTTCTGACAACACAATTTTTATAGGGCAGGAAAAAGGGTATTTTCTGTGGGGTAAAAAACCAGACATACTGAACTTAGTATTTCAGATTTTCAATTGATTCTGAGTCAGTGGTTTTAGCTCCCATACTATTAAAGCTTTTCATTAGACAACAGTCATTCATTTATCGTTTAAAAGACTTCTGAATTCACGTGCAGAATGATCATGGTAAATAGTTATGTTGTGACTTTAGCTTGCTGCATGTGCTAATCCTGTTGAAACTAGTTATGTTCATAGGTTACTTTTAAATCAGACTGAAAATGAGAATTCTCAGTCGAATTATACGTTGGCTTCTGAAATGTTGTGTCTTCACTAATGGGAGTAAATCTATTATTTTGTGAGCACTGCAGAGAGATCATACTTCTAATACACATAAAAATTGATCTCAGCCAAATACTTAGTCAAGGGAAAGTCTAGAAGGTCCTTGTTACCTGAAACATCATTAGTGGTATTTTGTGACCTTCAAAAAGGAGACTGTTAGAACAAAATAATTGTTAAGGTATACGTATCATCCACAGCTTTATTTAAACAAAGAGCCTACGTGAGACACTATACCAAAAATTCTGTACAGATCAAGAGGTGTTGTCTTTGACATAGCCCTTATCAAAATCGTCGTACCAGAAATGAAGAATTCGCAATAAAGCAACTTCTTTACAGGATTTGGGAAGCAACCGAACTGATTACAAAGAAAGATTGTAAATTGATTTAAAATGTGAAAGAGTAGGATTAAACTTAAAGGCTGCTGTACTTGTTCCATATCTTCAGAAATGACTGGCTCAAGACTGACTTGCCTGTAGTCTGAAACAGACTTTTTATCATCTGTCCGCTGGACAGAACAATACAGGCATGTTTCATTTATTTAGGAAATGGCCAAGAGCCAGAGAAAGATTAAAAATGTAAGCAAGAATCAGTGCAGTGGTTGTTCCGGTAAGAGTTAGACAGTTGGACTGCAATATCAGCAAATCCTCCCACGAAAGATATGTTCTTATACTACAGGATTTGTGTTTGGTATGGTAAGGATGGACTTAGCTTTTACTCCTGCACAGTTGCACGTGGAATGCATTTGGTATTTAATAGATTAAACAAGAGCAACTGACGCACTTGAAGAAAGTGTTTTGTGAGCAGAAAAAATAATGAGCACAAATAAATCCTAAAAGAAAGAAATTATTTCTTGCAGGTTTCTGTCTTCTTTCTTCAGCTCCCCACCTTAACAGACCCAGCTTACCTGTCCTGTCCTCTGCAGTGTTTCAGCCGTGATGTTCTGCAGCTTATCTAGTGCTGTGCGTGAGCACTGGGCTCCTCGGCCACAGCTGGACAGACAACATGACAGCTGAGCTCAGCATGTCTCAGTGAGGACAAATGGTCTCAGGAGCTCCATCCTCCAGAAAATCTTCACTGTTCTGTAGGCATTCACAACTAACTAATCTAGGGACCTTACAGAGCTTAATTTTAATGAAGCTAATGAGCCACTCTGCTTTCAGTGCTTCCAGTCTCCTCCACAAGTAACGTCTTTCTTTCTAACACTAGGCATCTAAATTTGGTGGACGAGGTCTGCCATTAGGGAACTCCAAAGTCTTACCTCTGCTGACTGTGGAGGAAAAACTTGCTCTGGGAAAGCTTCTTCTCCAGTTGTCCAAATTTATTCTTCAACTTAGGAACCTAAGATAAAATTCTAGTTTGAGATTTGTGCTTCCTAATCTGTCTGAAACTCGGTTAGGAGAAGAGGGCAGAAATAGAGGAATGCCCAGCTGTAGAATTATGGGGAGCCAGGCAGAAAAATTAGGGAACATGTTTAAGATATTGTTTTCTCTGCTTTAACATTGCTATAGATAATGAAAAGTACAGCAAAGAATACATCTGCATTTAGTTCAATTAAAACTTTTTTGTCAATAAGTAAATATCAGTCCAAAACTTGTGTTTGCTACAAAGAATTTTAATTCAAGGAACATAGAAAAGCTCAGTTTAAGATTTCAGGTATGAGAACTCATTCTGGTGCATGTTGCAAGTGAATTGAACAGACTTGAGATATTTTGAACACAAACTTCTATGGGAAAGCTGTGTGAAACCAGTTAATCCATTTGATGGTTTATTAATGTTCCTGAATCTTCTGAATCTACCTGGATTGGTGGTTGATGTGATTCCTCAATCTTTCTCCAAAATATGTTTTTAATTTCTGTGTGATACTCAGGCTCAGAAGAGATCCATTGTTTTATGATTTAACTGTACTCAACTGTTTTGGAACACATACAGCTCATTACAGAGAGCACGAGAACAGCTAGTTCAAAAAGACATTAACGAAATATAAAATAAGTCAGTTCAAATAAAAGAAGAGTTAGGCTGAGCTAATATCCAAAAATCAGACTGGTTTGAAGCTGAACTCATTTTTCACATTTGGTTAAGGAGACTACATTCTGAAATGCAGTTTTGTCCCTCTGTGCTCTGTTGGGGTGAAGCTGGGGTGAGGGAATGCCCTGGGTGGAATTTTCAGTGCTGTGCTAGCTTGAAAGCAAACACGAATGGGAAGTGGTGAAAGTCTCACATTTCATGCTCAGTTGTACAGACAAAAGAAGTATGCTGGTCTTGTGGCTTTTTATTATTTATTTTCAGTTAGTTGAGTACAAGTTTGTATGTATTCGTGAAAAGTGCTAAGGGTTCTCTACCCATTCCTGTCTCCCAACTGTGAGACTGGCTCAATAAAGACCAGTGCTCCCCATAGCAATAACCAACGTGTCAGAAGGAAGCAGGTGAGTTTCTTCCGTTCACACACTCTGAGTTTGCGGTTCTTCTCCATTGTGGGAACATTCTCAGAGTGCGCCGTAATCTGTCTCTAGCTCCTCATTTTGCTTCAAGGAGATGGAATAAAAATGTTAATGTCAGTTTTGCTTACACAGCAGATCGCTTAGGGAAGCATTCTGGACTCAGAGAGGTATTTGTATGGAGGTACCAAAGATACCAAAGGACTAAAACCATTATACAAGTTTCTGAAAAAGAAAAGCACCTAATAATGAAAACACACGTATTATTTGTGTAATACGGTGTTTTGAATTACATAGAATTGTAATCACATAGAACTAGGGTGATGTCTTAGTTTTGCCTCACAAGATTTCCATGCTCAGTACACATAGAAGTAGAATGATAAACAAAAGCTAACAACTTTTGTTTTGGAGTAAGATTTTGCTGCTCTCCTTCTAAGTGAGTTAATGTGGAAAGCCTGAAGGTCTAGAACTGAAAGAAGGGAAAAATAATTGGAAATAAAACCACAAGAAATAAGGGGTACTTTGGCAAAGGAGAGGAAAATGGTAAGAAAGAAAAAAAGGATGTCTAGTGAGAAGGAAAAAAAAAGGCAATATATCTAGTGAATGGGAAAGGACAAATTTACTGCAAGGAACACTGGAAATTCCCTTCCCTGGATAGTACATCAGCTGCTGTGCCCAGCACAAACCCACATTTGTCTGACATCAGAAGGTGGACTTAGCTTCACAACACCAAGGAGAATGGGTAGAGATGAACAGAGACCTTTGCTTTCAATAAAATCTTTGTCTTAAGTGAAAGCTTCTAATGGACTGTCCCCCTTTCTCCTCTTTTGTGTGAAAACCTGCAAGCTTCAGCAGCGGCTGATGGCTCAGTCTTCTTGGTTATGAGGCCAACTGGATGGCCAGTGTGGATGAGGCCTAGGGTGATATAAGTGGAATGATATTTGTCTTGTGTTTTTGGATTTACTTCTCCTCTCCTCTCTTCTTTCCTTCTTTTCCTCTCTATCTTCTCTTCTAACCTATTCAGGAGTCTTTTTGTCTTTTTTTGCCCTCTACCTAGGCTTTTTTCTTAGCTTAGATATAAAACAATTTGACTCCATTCTAACTGGCCAGCTAAACTGCGTTTTAAGGTCAGTCCATAAACAAATTTAACAACTGTTGTTAATTAAATAGTTATTGTAGTATAGATGGGGTCAAACAAAGGGTATGTGTGGGAGGGGAGGGGAAGAGAGGGCCTAAGTGGCAAAAGGTGGGGAGAATCTTGGCTCCTGATTTAGAAGGAGTGAACAAGCGCAAGTCTCCAGATAAGGCCTCTGGGACATAACAATAATAGCCAACGTTTCAAATTTTGGTGCAAATATTAATCAATTAATAGCAAAGGACAGCTCATGTTCTCTCATTCATGCTTCCCTCTGAGCAAAGTACGTGCTCAGAAACCATTTTGGTAAGTAAGACGTGGCTCTCCCCTGCCAGAGCCTGCATCTGCCTCTGTCAGTGGCATCCCCATAATGACAGCACCACACTGACACGTTAATGCCTCCCATGCCAGGGATTTGTCCAGTTCCAGCTGCTAAAAAGAGTTGTTGCACGATGGGAATTACAGAGCAACAGAGTGGAAAAAAAAAAGACTACATTTAATTTCAGTACTAAGAAATGTGCTTTCCTTTCCATGGAAGTGGAACCCCTGCTGTCAGCCTGACTTGCATTCTGATTCTGTGTGTGCCTAGCTGAACTGGTGTGTGTTATACGGTCCCGTTTTGACTCCACAGAGGAGGGCAGGAGGAGCAAAATTTATGTTTTGAGTCTGCAAGGCATTTTAAAGTTAATCGGGTCCTCTGGGTCTGATATAATTTGTGTAAGATTGCTGTTGATGATTAGAAGAGCTATTTAAGATTTTTGTTAATAGTCTGTTACGTGGACCCAGTGGAAAGATTCCAATAGCAGTCTGTTAGTTTTTCCCTGTCACATTCAGGTTACAGACCCTTCACAGATGTTGTAAATAGACATCAATACTAAAAGGGAATATTACACAAATTAAAATCATAAGTGTGCTCAAACTGCCAACACAGACATTTTGTTAAAAACATCTGTCACATAAAAGCAAACATTTAAGGCCATTATATTTATAACAATTGTTTTCATTTTTAATATGTAGTATATATTTTTCTTTTCTTCTGTTATTATTGACTTGAATATTTTTTTTCCTATAATTTAATACTTACTTATTTTTTCCAACATTACTTATGTTCTTGACCATATAAATAGTGATGTGGACTTCTAATGAAAAGAAATAAATCTCAGTGGTTGGAAATCTAATAGATACTTGCACAATGAATGAGCCAACTGAGAATCCAACACAGTGTTCTCCAAGAAATATATAGTTATCAGATATTATAAAGACAAGTATAAAACTGGATGTCTGCTCAATTATGTCCACTTATTTCATCCTCTTCTGCAATTAATTTCTCAGGTGAAAAGGATAACTGAAATATAACTCTCCTATTCTGGGCTTTTCTGTTGCATTACTGCTGATGCAGCCGTTCTCATCACAGGAAGAATAAGGTCCCATCCATGCCCCATTTACCCTGCTTGCAACTCTTCTCCCTCTCATCGACTTGCAACGAAAGAAGGAGCTAGTAGTGAAGTAGTGGGGACAATTGCGACCTTGTTCTCAACTCATATCTTTGTCTCCTTCTTTAGTAGCTTGGTCCATCTTCAGGCTTCCTAGCAGCTCAAACATGTCACAAGATTATGTGAATTCAATAAATTGTCACAGTTGGAAAGATTTGGCTTAACACAGAACAAGTGTGTTGGTCTGATGGAAAAAAAGACGACAAAACCTTTCTATTTCCTTTATTTTTTCTGTTCTGAAAACAATTTAAACATATTCTCAGTTTTAAGTTCACACAACTTTTCCTTAAATCAATGAGATGAAGCAATTTCATAGAATCATAGAATGACCAAGGCTGAATAAGACCTACAACATCATCCAGTCCAACCGTCCACCTATCACCAACTGATGTAAGACTACATGTTTTGGCACAGTTAAATAACAGTTGCAGTCTCTTGAGGCACTGGTGGTCATGTGGCACAGAGGATCTGCTGGGCAATGGAATTAGCCTGGGGAATAGATGAACCAACCCAGACTCACGCAGAAATGTCCTGGAAAAACATAAATACTGGTTTCTGGTTCAACTCAAGAACAGAGCAGACCTCACAAAGGGATTAGAAAGATGTTCTGTGGTTTAGGACTGAGTAAACCAGGTCCATAGGGTCAGAGATGTTGGTTGGAAAAGATGTCTGGAGGATGCCTGGTTGCCTGGTCCAAAGCCTCCTTTGAAGTGCCACTGGAACTACAGCAGCATTTAATCTGAAGGATAATGAATTTTTGTTTCTTTTTCTGGATATAGGTACCTATACTCACTGCTCCACAGCCCAGAGTATCATTGCTCTTTTTGAACCCTTTGTGTACCCCCTCTGGAATTATCCTACATGTCTCAACTAGGTCCACAGGACTCACTGAAGACATCATACCCTTGAAAGTACAATTATTCAGATTGAAATAAAGTCAAAACCAGAAACCACTAGGCTCCTTGTGGGCTAACCCAGAGGCAGCTCAGTTTCACACAGCCACTCACTCACTCCCCCTGTATGGGATGGGGAAGAGAACCAGAAGGGTATAACTGGTGAAATTCATGGGTTGAGATTAAGTCAGTGACTAATATGCTGCTTTTCATTGGCAGGCAGATGTTCAGCCACATCCAGGAAAGTAGGGCTTGTCATGTGAGAATTGTTTCTATTCCAGTCCAGACCAGTACACTCCTAATGGAACAAGAGAAGCTCAACTAGATCCCTACGCTTAGGAACCTGGATGAGCTCCACTGTGTGTACTGAATAGATTTCAGCTGAGTACAGTGGGATTGCATAGTGAGAATAATTCATCACTGGAACAGTCTCCCCAGGAGCACACCAGAAACCCCATCACTGGAGGCATACAAGATGCAGAAGTACAGGGTGCCAGATAATCTGATCCAGGCTCCCTTTTCCTGTGAAATATTGCCCCTGATAGTATTTCGACTTCCATTCCAACCTGGGCTGTTCAGTGGTTCACAAGCCTTACACAACACGCAGACATCAGCAGCAGCCATATGCTACACTGAATAGCAAGTCAAGAGGCTTCTGAAAACAAACCAACAAACAAAAAAAAAAAAAAAAAGGAAAGAAGAGAGTTGTGAACACGGTGTTAAAGAACACTGTGTTCATCACCCGTCATAACTGGGGAGGCACATATCCCGCACCCATTATTTTTCAAAGGGTGTGATTAGGTGGCTGTGCTGTATAAACCTGGACCCAGTGAATCTGTCGAGCAAACTAGCCGAACTCAGACTGAAATAATCAGAATTTAAGATCCTCTCACATATTTTTCAGGCCTTCAGTGCTATTTAGCTAATGCTTAGCTGTATACTCATTGCACTCACTATTTGAACATTTCATAACATTTGTTGAATTGTATTCTCTTGGTATTTGTCACAATACTTCATGTAACAGAAGATGTTTGAAAGAAACAATAAGCAAAGATAGTGAAAGTGCATAAAGAAGATTAGACATTGTGATTCCCCCAACTAAAATGACATAATGTATTTTTAGGCTTTTTCAGTGGGAAAATGGGAACGCAATAGGTTACAAATAAAATGTTGCTCTCAGCTTTCCTGCTTTTATGAACTGCAAACCAGAACCACCAGACATCCCAGCAGCATGTAGATAAGAACCATCAGTGTCAAGGCAGTGAGCTGACAGATTCTTGCAGAGCACATAGCCCTTAGGTGCGTGACCTGTATGGGGTTCTGCACTGGGAAACTCACAATGCCTGCAACGTGTCCATTCCTCTGTTTCCTGCTCATCTTATTTTTTTGTGTATATCTTAGTTCAACATGCTGTGCTCTGCATGAGCTTGGGCAATTATTTCTCAGCCTGCCTGTGTGCTCTCAGTTCCTTTATTTCTTCTACTTTGCACTGTGAATGCAGCTACTGCAGTCTGGAATGGGAGTTCTGGGAACATTGTTTATCTCTGTCCTTTATGAGCTTGAAAGTGTATGAATTCAGGCATTCCTCTCTCTCCTTCTAATCTAATGCTAAATTAACAAAAATATAATAATAATAAAAAATAGAATAAAATCACTATGCTAGTTTTCAGAATGAGCAAAGTAGTATAACTTCAGAGATAGTTGAGGTATAATGCAGTCTATATAGGCGTTCAAGAGGGATTTTCATCCTAAGTGATTTTATGTTTAATCTCATTGCAGCTTTGCATTGCAACTGGACTCTGCTGAGACAAAGGTAATCTACCATGGGAAGAGCCATCATGCAAACATTTGCTGCTCAACCCCTGGTACAGCTCAGTGTTCCCACATTGCTAGCTCTTGCCCTCAGCTTGCTCGTTGGGCTTGGCAGCCTGCGTTGCTTTGGGCTTGCTTGAGGTCCTTTCAAAGCACAGTGGGAACTTGAGCCGTTCTTTCTGTGTGCTGGCTGAGACCCTCAGTGCAGAGGTTTCGCAGCGCCCTGTGCAGATCCCTCCCTGATGAACATGGGTTTGCAAATGCTTTGTAGTCTGCAGCACGCTGCCTTTGTGCTTAATTGTTGCATCCATGGCTGGTCTCTTCCTTGGTGTATACAGCTGCACAGGAACCTATATTTATCTTCGTATTCATTGTGCTTTCAACTGTGTTCAGCTCTTGCAAGTGTCTTCTATTTATTTTCTTTCTGTTGAAGCCTTTGTTTGCCCGATTCTTTGATCTCATGCATCCGGATGTAAACACTCCCTCAGACACTGTGCTTGGATGGCTGGAGGAAGGAACACTCTTTGCAAATACACATCGTGTCTATCTCAGAAATCAGGGACAGCCACGTTCATGAGCCCAAGCTTTCTCCTCTGTTTTAGAGGCAGCAAGAAGCAGTGAAACTTCTTGTTGTTGCACAGAGGGAAGCACCATAGGGGGTGAGTTCTGCACTGGCACGGTCCCATGGGGCTGCAATAGGGATGAGATGTATGGGAAGTAGAGAAGTCACACAGCCTTGATTCTGCTCTCCCTTCCCAACAGCAGGCTGAGGTCCCTTATGGTCCCTATATATTATATAGGGAGACCTATAATATATATTATTATATATATATATAATGATCTCCTAGTTTCTTCAGAATAAACAGAATGTCAAATGTGACTAAAAGCCCACCCCTCAAAATATTACCTGATTACTTCTGATACGAAATTAAATGTCTATCAAAAACAATATCATAAGTTTCATATATGTGTCTCTTCAATCAGAGAGGCATACAGTGAGAAGTCTTTTTGTTAAGAATATCTTAAATGGCTCAAGTTGCAGTCCCAGTCCCTTCCATGGTTTAAGTCCCTCCACACGCATATCTGCTTCAATAAATTGTGGATCTGGCCACCATGTTTTAAAAGACAAATTGCAATTCTGAAGCAATTATAATACATGTCCTCTCTGGGAAATCCTAGATGTTTTGTTTACCAAAGTACAAATTTCCCAGGTACAACTGATGCAAAAATGCCTGTGAGCTACAGGAGTAGCTTTGTGTCATTTGTGTCAGGAGTCATTGTGTCATTGCCCTGGATGAAATGTCACTTGATCACCACACATGGGATCCATAGGGCACTATGGCAGGAAGATGCATTGCTTGCCTGTGGTGCCTCAGCTCTCCTCAAGAGTAATTTAATCACTGTTCTGCTCTTATTAATGTGCTGCCATTCAGGCTTTGCCCAAGTAACTTGTCAATGGAGGGTAAGTGCAGTGCAGGATTCGGTCCTTTCACTTCAATTTTTACAGTTTGTTCTTACATAAACACATTTCAAGGAGTATTACAAAAGCTGCATAATTCAAGACAGCTTTTGGCATGATGATAAGAGCTGAAAAGAGAGCAGAAAAGAACCCTTCACTCTGATTTCAAAACGAAGGAGTAAAAAGTATCCCAGACATGTGAGATGGGAAGTTCCAGAAAAGACTTCTCAGCAGCCCTCTATCTACATAAACAATGAGACAAATGAGCCAGTATGAAGTGCTGTGAAAAGCCGTGCTAGCTCCAGCCTGTACTTTTCAGAGTCTTAGATACTGAAGAAAAAAAAAAAAAGATCCAACAAAATTAAAAAAATAATAAAAAAGAAAAAAAAAAAGAAAAAAAGCTCTCAAAACATCTCCTTCTAAGCCTAGAGATTGCTAGGAATTTTCTATTGGGAACAATCTTCCACACAAGAAAGGGTATTCTCTACAAAACCAACATTTTTCTGCCAGAACTCACTGATTTTGTAGGGAAAACAAAATTGCTTGGGAAATCTTATTGGAATATTTAATTTGAGGGCATTCATTTAGGTGATCTGAGAGATTTTTTAAACTCACTGGGAACATTTAGTCATTAGTTCTTTAAGAAAATGTTGCCAAAGTGCAGCCGTGCTGAGCTGCCTGAGATGTGCGGCTGTATCTCACCTGGCATCCAGCTGCTGTCCCAGACAGGCACTGCTCTGCCACAGTCCTGCATCTCTTCCCTCAGCTCTGCCTGGATGTCTCTGGATGCTCTGCAGCATCCTGCTGTCCTTGGAGGGTGCAGCTGACCTAGCCATCCCTTTATCACCTTTCTGAGGCCTGCAACTGAAACTCATTCACTGGGGCACATTCTGTGGAAGTCAAAGGTGAAGTCAGATGAATGTGTTGTACACCTGGCTGTTGTGCTGCAGCAGTCTGCCTGGTTTCCCATTTACCTGCTTAGCTAACTGCCCAATCTGGTTTGGGAGCCCCGTGCAACTTGCTCAAGCTCTGCCATGAGAACGACCTACAGAATTAGCTTTACATACATTTCACAAGCTCTGGATGGAAAATTCAGAGCAAAAGTACACAGATACCTGGACAGGGTCCCAGATCTTTGGGGAGGGCTGTGGGGAAGATTTCAGCAAGATATTTTTTCTACTTGGGAATAGATAGACTGGATATTGTATGCAGTGCACATTTCTTTTTTACAAATGTTCTTGCATTAAGTAAGTATAACCATCCTTAATGTAAACTCTAAATAACCCACCACCACATGGTATGAATCTATAGGTAAGTAAAATGTGAAATGGTTTAAATGAAGTCTGCCAGAGACTGAAGGTTTTTTTTCTTCTCTTTTTCTTCCTGTAATGGAAAGTAGAAAAGTGCACCCTGGGACTTTTTACTTCTTCCAGCTAACTTTCAGTTTGACCATGGGGCATTCAGGTGAGTGAAGATATAGAGGATTCACTGTGAAAGGTCCAACAGCCCATTACAACTTCAAACTCATGTGAATGAAGATCTGCACAGGAAAACTAACTGCTTCCTCCAACTACTTAAGAAAATGATAAAATCTTGCCCATGTTAGCAGGACCAGAACTTGCGTAGGTGTTTTACAGCCCTGTTACTACATCTAATAGAGCTTGAACTTTTTTAGGCATAATGCTGTAATAAGAAGTCATTACGTTCTGTCTAAATTTCAAAGTTAAGGAACACAGTGCTCTTTGGTCAGGGACATGCACTAACTATAGCTGTTTAGTTGAATTATGTTTTTTAAATGCATACGCACCCAGAACACGTTACATTAAATTCACAGGCCAGCAAAAAGAAAAAAAACTTGTGTTAATTTTCCTAATGTGGTAATGAGATGTTAATTTATAATGACAATAAAAACCAAATCAGCTACAGCAAGCACCAGGAAGCTGTCAGTAATTGAGACTTTGTTTTCCACTTCAGGGACTGTACAGTGAGGCACTCTAGAAATGGCACACAGAGCCAGGCATTTTACTGAAAAATGCCCTGTGAAAGCAGGTAACACTGGATGTGGGGAAAGCTGTGCACTTTCAGAGACGTGAGCCAAATCCTGCAGACTGCGGGCTCTTACTTCAGACCCAAAGCCACATAATAACCGTCCACAGTGATGTCTGCAAGCTAAGACATCACACAGTCCCCTCTTTCTAGAGAAACTACCTTTATTTTTACACCTTTTGCAAGATTGCTGCAGGGCTTTCTTTTTGCCTTTGGAAGAAAAAAGGAGGGAAAAATAGAAGCCTGAACTTCAGCATTTACAGCGAACCTCGAAGGAAACTCCCATCTAAATTATGCAAACCATCAAGTTTATGGCTATGGCTGTTAAACACAGTTGCTGTCTAATTGTGTTCATGATTCAGCCTAAGCTATAGGAACAAGACTAAGCCATATTATAATTGGATTAAAAATATAGTGTGCCCCATGTAGAGATCGCAGTCCTCTCCCAGGACTGGATGACAGACGGATTTGGATGGAAGCAAGTAGGCTGTCATCACCTCTTCCTACACTAAAAAACTAACTGCAAGTATAAGGCTTTTCTCCCAAGCTGGCGCTGTTTATGCCTCTCATCCTGGATTCTTCCAGCCATTTGTACAAGATTCAGCCTTCTTTCTTCTCTGATTAGTCAGTGGTGGAACCCTGGAGCTCAGGGACTCTTCCAGAGTTTCTCCATCATGGGATGGTCAACTTCCATAGCCTTATGCTCTGATCACCAGCGTCAGCTGGGTGAAAGGAACATGAAGGCATATCCTGAAAGATGGAACAGACAGGGTCTTTTCTGATATCTGTCAACGTGGATCCAACACAGGGTCTATCTGCCCACTTAGTGCATACCACTCGACTTTCATCTTCACTGCATGACAGGAGCCTTCTCTCAAGCAAACTGCAGTCATACCAACATGGCTTGAGGTCTCCTGTAGGCCTCAGGTTATACTCCTTGCCCTCAGGTGTCATTATTGTTCTTTGTTTCCTTTTCTTTGCAAAGTTTCTGAAATACTGAAAAGCCAAAACTGTGTCCCACTAGAGTTATGCTTTACAGCAAAACACTGAGGTCCATATTTCATGCCCTGAACTAGATATAAACATGTACAGGTGTTTGGGAATGCAAAGCCTGCTGGCATAGCACTAGGAAATGGTGTAAGAAGCAAAGCTGGCATAGTTTCTTTTCAGAACTATGCCTGCACACTGTCTTGTAGAGAAGGTCCATCACAGAGTTAGAGAGAGAACAAGCCAAGTTAACTAAGGTACAGAACTCAAGGAGCTCAGTCCTTTCCTTATCACCACAGAAATATTTGAGAGATGAAATTGTTCAGTTTGTGTCTGCTGCCACATTTGTGGGCAAGAAGGACATCACATTGTGCCAAATGTTCCACATCACTGCTAAGTGTGAACTGTGCTGTTTGTTCATGGATAAGGAGAGCTCCATTACCTGCTGAGTGTGTTGTGCTGCCCTCCTAGCTCTCAGCAAATTGACAGTAGTAGGAACAGAGGTGGATGGGGACAGCAATTCAGCATTTCCCTCTGCCTGAAGCTGTGATCCCAAGTAGGGTCAGTCAGCCATCAAGATCCTGCTGGTCCAGGATGTCAGGTCTGCATCCACCTCCTCACTGCTAAGGCTCCCACTTCCCCAGGATGTGCTACACATGGGTCTGCAGCCTCCCTCCTTCTGGCAGGAGGGATCTGCAGCAGGTGTGACACAGCCCATGTGTATTTGGCTTAGCACCTGGTGAGCTGTTGGTAGTTTTGGTTTTCAGTTCTCCTCAGGGCAGCGCTGGGGTCAGAGAGATGGGTGTGATGGGATTCAGGAGCTGAATGTGTATGTACAGACAATCTTCACTGAATCCTTTTCTGTGGGCTCAGACTCAGCATTTGTGCCCTAGCTATCAACAGCATCATTTTTCTTTTCTCTTCCTGTCTGTATTTCTTTCACACGTGCCTTTCTGAAAGGACAGAATACCATGAGTTACATTATAGTTGTATTAAATATATTTGCTTTATGTTAGCATATGCCTCAGGATTGCCATTATATGTCCTCCTTCTGTGTACTTTTAAACAAGAGTGAACCAGGCCCTATGAAATGCACATGGGAAACCATCAGAGTCAGCAGAAGAGATCTCCACCAGTGAAGAATGGTGACACTGAGTGCCATCAAAACCAGCCTGAAGCCATTTTCAATTGGGACAGGATTTTACTTCAACAATTTGAAGAAGCCTTTCCCATTTAAATGTTCTCTGATTCTGTAAATGAACAATATTATTCATCTTAGGTCTGTCACATAAAGAAGAAAAATGTACATATGAGTTTAATCCCTTCGTTGGTTTATAACCTTAGAACTCAGGCAGGAGAGTCACAAATCCATGTAGACATCCCCAAGTGCTGACTTTTGCATTTGGATTTCTGATTTAGTTGAAAAATATATAAAAAACTTGTGTAGCCAGACAGCTCCCTATTGGCTAGACATCTGTACAGGCTCAAGAGCATCGTATATTTCTGGAAAGATCTGGAATAAATTGTGCTCAATGAATTGGCCCCTCATATGCTTGTTTCAAACGGCGGACTCTGATGAACTCATGTATCGTGGGAGTGTCAATGGCAAAACAATAGCTCTTTGGACAAATCTAGTGGGAGCTGCCATCATAAATGTGGAAGACGTGTGGATCTAGGAATAAATAATTTGGGGAAGATGGAAACATGCTTATAGATCAGTATTAGTGACTTCAAATTGCATTCAGCTTCCTGAACATGAGTTTTGTATTTTGAAAGCTCTACAGTGACTCTGAAGAAAAGTAGCTTCACCCACCCAACCTCAGCCATCTAGAAAAGAAGAGCCTGATCTAAGCCATTCCTCTAGAAACATCAGTCATAGGGAGCTCTGTGTCAGTTTTACTATGGAGCGTGCCACCCTGTGAAGTTGCTTGTTCTCCACTGACAAAATGGAAAACACAGGCTGGTTTTTTTTCACTTTTTATCCAGCTAAAAGCAGAGATCTACTGCTATGTGTGTACTCTGTAAGCCACTTACGCAGCCCACATGCATAAACACAGCAAGCAGGGGCACAATACTGAAAACAGATTTATTAGTAGTTTTATTTGTTGTTACCACATCTCCCTCTGAAGGCCTGTCTCAACCCCTTTTGTTGGATGAACAATGATTCTTATCCATCTTATCCTTCTGACCTGACCTTTTCTTCAATGGTAGGGTATTTGTACGCCATTTTTCTCCTTTAATGTAAACAGCTGTCTGTTTGCAGCCAGTAACTCTTGGACCAACGTTCAGTCTCTCATTCGGATTCTCAGCTGAGCATGCACCCATATAAAGAGCTCACACTGCTATGTGGATTTCAAACACAAAATTCTGATTTTCTTTCATGACTGAGGTTCTGCAAGAGTGGGTAAAAACTGCACACAGATTTATGAATCCTGCTGTTCTCCCAGTCTAAGTTTTGGCTCCGCTTCAACCTCTTTCCCTTCCTGTTTTCCCAAGAACGTTCCGCCTGGAAGCCAGGTTCATTAATGTAAAGTTCAAAATTATCCAGGGACTCTCTCCCACCTTCCTCGCCAGCTCACGTCCTTGCTGGGAGCCTTGCAGATCTGTCCCTACCAAGACAGGCTCATTTCCAGCCCCTCTGGCCAGAGCCAGTTCCTACTCCTGCCACCTGATATCCTGCATGCAGCACAAGATTGAATCTCGCAGCTCTTTTAAGCTTGGTTTCCTCTCTCCCAACTCCTTTCTGAATTTAGGTAACCCATAATGTTTCCCAGAAGGTCCAATTATGAGTCACTTGCTCTTAACATATGAACCATCCTTCAGCACATCTGCAAAGTGTAGCTAGTCCAGGTGAGACTGAGCCTGTAGCAGCTCCATTCATGCCACGAAGTGTATACTTAGATTTTTAGAACTTACATCGTTCTTATATCCCAGCTTCTAAAGATACAGAACTATATAGTCATGGTTTTAAATAAATATTCCCACTTATTCCTGTCAAAAATAAGTACTGCCACTGTTGGGTTAGTTGTGACTACAGTCTGAAGAACACTGTAAATTGGCACCTGTATTGCAAAGAGAAATGACCCCTCATCCCCTATCGCTTGTGGCTGCCTCAGGATCCCTCCTCTGTGCAAGCACAGCAGCTGCATATCTGCAAAACTAGGTACCATGGGGAAGAAATACATCTGGAGACTATTCTTTTTTTTTTTTTTCTGAATAAGTTCAAACCTAGATCAGCTCCCTGCTCCGGTCTGATGCAGAGACACAAGGGAGGAGGCAGTGCAAAAGTGGGCAAGGCAATACTGGGGATAGGTGGATTTGTGTCTTCCAGCACCCATGCCACTTTATACAGACTTTTCTTCAGTTCTTATCAGATTCCATTCCCTCCTCCCAGATTTTACATGAGGTTCTCAGTGGTTTCAGAAATAAAATGAAAAAGAAATAGTAAAGAAAAAGGTCTGCATGGCTTAGAAATAGCCAGAACACAGCATAGTAGCTTTAAAATGTATACACAGCACCTGAAAGAGTTAATGCAGAATGATAAAGCTGTACTTCATTCATCCAGGAAAAATACCAGCCCTTCCTCTACTCCAACATCAACATGTTTACCACTGGGATGGAGGGAAGACAACACCCTAGGTATACTCTTAAGGATAAAGTTATTTTGACCTGCAGGAATTTTCACTGCTTTTACTCTCACAAACACAGTACAGATGTGGATATTAGAAGAAAACAGTTGAAAATCTGTAACACCGTGCTTCATTTTATCATCGTACTTACAGTCTCTATACGATTGCCCTGTTTTTAGCTACAGTTGTGCTCAGCACTGACACATCACAGTTGAACCACTCTCTTTGCTGCTCCTGTGGTGCTCTAAAGCTGATAAAACTCAGCAGCTGTTATTTTCCCTGGCTTATGCAGCGCATGGTGGGTGTTCTGGTCACTTTATAAATATCACCTTTACACTTCCAAATGCTTATAAGCACATTTATTTCTAACCAAGTATCTCCACTTAGACGAAAATGCGTATTTGGTTGGTGTTACATAAAAAGGTCCATTCTGAGGGCAAGATTTCTCCCCTGAATGACACGTAGGAGAGAGAAAATATTTTTTCTGTTTGTATCTTAGGAACATATGCTGAAGTCTAGTCAAATGTTGGCCCCAGGAGGAGCAACGCTGGTGGCAGCACTGCAGTGCCCAGCTGGTTTATAGGCTCTGCTGCAGAGCACAAGCCAGGAGAACAAGGTCATCTCCATCACACCTCTGCTAAGCTGTCCATGGTGTTTGGTATTTTGTAAGTGTTCTGCATGGACTCTATGCCTTCTAAGACAGGGGAGATTTAGGTTAGATGTTAGGAGGAAGTTTTTCACTCAGAGAGTGGTGATGCACTGGAACAGGTTGCCCACGGAGGTTGTGGATGCCCCACCCCTGAAGGCATTCAAGGCCAGGCTGGATGTGGCTCTGGGCAGCCTGCTCTAGTGGTTGGCGACCCTGCCCATGGCAGTGGGGTTGAAACTAGATGACCTTTGAGGTCCTTTTCAACCCAGGCCATTCTATAATTCTATGATTTCAGGAAGAGGGATGGTGCTCGCTGAGGGCAGTAACGTCAGTATAAGGGGAGAGGCTAGAAAGGAGCAGCGACACCTTAAGGACACTTCTTGCAAGTGAATGTCTTTAAATCCAGGGTTCTCCTTCTTGAATGCTGTCTAATTTTCTGGTTTCCTCAGGGTGTCAAAGCTCAAAGAAGAGGAACAGGGATGATCAAAAGTATTAAATGATGATGATACATGACTATGTAGTCCTGGTTTCTCCAGCCTGGAAGAGGGGTAATATGGCAGAGATCTGCAAAGTCCTGGATTCATGGAGAAGCAACTCATTTGTTGCTTCCAGTAGAAGAAAGATGAGCCACAAAAAAACCAGGTTGAAAACAAAGAAGAGATTCTTCAAGCAATAAGAAGTCAAGGACTTTGTTGCCAAAGACATTGTGGTTCCACCAATTTTAAGCGGGTTAAAAGGGAGAGTGGATAAGGACTTGAAGAGTAATTGTGGGTCACTAAACAAAACAAACAGACAAAGCAAAACAAAACACATCAGAGGCATAGAAAATACCCCTAGCTGAGAGTGGTCAGTGGCTCTGGAAACACCTGACAACTTACCCACCTTTTCTCATTCATCAACAGGCACATCCTTGTGGCCATTGTTTCCCTTTTCTCTGAAGCACACTATGAATGTGGTCCCCCCTTGCCACAATTCAGGCAGATCAGTGGCCTGGTTTGAGATTGTTGTATGCTGAGGATGAATCTTGAACACTTGGGGTATCACCTGCTGCTCTGAGAGACAGAAAATAAGCTTAGGGTGCAGTGATGCAAAACAGCACAGATGTTCTTAGGTTCAAGATCCAGCCACAGCATTTGATGCTTAAACAGAATTCATTCATTCATATGCACTCAAAACTGCACTCCAGAAAGTCTCTGCTTGCTATCCACAACACATCCAATAGTTTACGGTGCATCTGCAATTGCTCAGGAAACTTTCTCATTTGCCTTTCTCATTAAGCTCCAACAATATCCAGTATCCACGTATTTCCCTGCCTAAATACTCATGGTTCTTGTGCCCATGGACAGTATGCAGGAGCAAAACAGCCTTCAGCAGCTTCATGCTAGGGCAGCAATAATAGATTTCTGTTAGAGAGGAGAGGTGATTAGGATATCCTAATGAAGTCTAAATTCAATCAAAATATTCTAGGAATATATGTAGCATATTTGCTGGACACATGCTTTCTTCTGAGAGAGCCCATGTGCCCTATGGTCCTGCTCTGACAGAGCTGTCCCACGTACAAGCAGCAACAGCAATAACCAGCAGAATAATGCAGAACCCAACCATTCTCTTGATAAATCCCACTAAAATGAGCCAGGGACAAAAGCTTATGAACTCACTGACACACAAGCTGTTAAAAATGATAATAGGTTCGATTTTTTTTTGTTGTTTGGAACTAGAATGTCTCAACCTCCTGTTCCCCACTTGCAGCCCTGGTGCTCAACACAAGTGCTGGCTGCATTCACCGCACAGCATCCCAAAGCTGTGTGACCAAATGCTCCAGTGCTGTGCCTGGAAGGCTTCATCGTCCAGATACAGTCAGCAGGTGCCAACTCAAACAAGGGAGAGCAAGCAAGGCACAGCTCAGGGAAATGGGCTTCTCTCCCTGCACTGATGGAAATGGAGCGGCACGTGGCACTGGCCCGACAGCCCCCCTTACTGAGAGAGGCACCGAGGCAGGACAGCTGCAGGTGCAGAAAATCCATGGAGCTTGAGTCTCCCCATAGATTTCCTATGCTCCTTCCAAAGTCACAACGTTTTAATTGATATTTCTTGTGAGAATTCAACAGGTGCAATATAAATCCCACGGATTGTGCTGAATCCCGCAAAACCTTGACTTTCTTTTTGAAAGGGGTTGGGGAGGGGAAGAGTTTTCTTGCTCTTTTGGTTTTAGCCTTGAGCTATATGAGACAGAAAAAATGCTGTATTTGCTCAAAGTGCTGCCAGATTAAAATAAGCAGCTATTCATCTTATTTTTCTGAAAGGATGGTTAACTCATTGAGAAAAGCTCATTGACTGTAAAAATACATTCAATTACAGCAGAAGTACGGTAGGAACAAACTTGGCTTTCCCTTGTATGTATTGGAATGGGGAAAATCTTCTGCATCTATTTCTGCCCCTTCAGATATACTCTGCAAAGCAGATGGGCCAGCACTAGTGGCAAGAAGAGAACCTTTGGATTTATGGATACGCACCCGAACCCTGTTAGAGGCAGATAACAGACACATTCTGCCACAGTTTTAGTTATGAGGTGAGAGGTACTAGCAGTAATGAAGGTAGATGTCACAGCATATGATTTCTTTAACATTAAGTTGTGATATATCTCCTCTTGGTTTACTCTCTGCTTGATGGATAGCTCAATATCTTCAGGGCTCCACATGGTAGATAGATAAACAATGAGCAGACAGGGAAGCAGATGTTGGAAATAAAGACAGACTTCCACTTCTCGTTTTTACAATTGTGTCTGTATAATGTTTCTCTAAAAAAAAATCCTGATTAGGGCTTGTTAGAGAGTTTGAAGTTTCTTTATGTTTTAGTACCAAAAAAAAAAAAAAAAAGGGGGGGGGTGTTATAAAATGTTAATCCACCCCAAAAAGTTTGGACCACTAAGAAGATCGTATTTCTAGATTTTAGGAAGTGAGCAAGCTCATAAACAGCAGATTGTCCAGTTCTTCTCTACTCCCTTTCACGGGTACTTTTAATCACTTCTAACAGCTTTCACACTTACACCGCAATTGCAGTTGTTAAGCTTGATGGCCTGCTGTGGGTCCTGCAACGCTGTGAATCCTAACTATTGGGTGAGGGGGAAACCTTTAGGAAAGAAGCAAAACATCTTTTGAAATCAGTACTAACATTACCACAAAACTGCTTCTAGTAGCACTAATAATATTAACAAAGAACTTCATAAAAATTATACTGAAGTATCTTTAAGCCCTTTGATACTAATTTCACTTAACACAGTGAAAAAACATTAGCAAAACACTTCTTGTTGGTTATTTTTTCTATCTACTTAGTCTTAAATGCAGACTGAAAAAAAAAATTGCTTTGTTTTGTCCTTTTAGGAACTTTTCCCTGATTTTTTAAGTGGAAAACTGTTGAGAAGTGATGTTTTCCAACAGACAGTGCATATCAATGAGTTGTGGTTTTGTTTGTTTTTTACAAAAAAAAAAAAAAGTTATTTGGGGGAAAATCCTGTTTAATTCTAAATTGTCTTTTCTCTCTTTAAAAGACCTGAAGAACTTAGAAACCTGTGTCTTTTGTGATACAGGTCCCAAAGCATGACACTGCTGGAGTCAGCATTATCATCCTTGTTTCCATAGTGGGTGACAGGAGATCCTCAGGACAAGCAGTACAAGCAGTAAACCAGCTGAAAGGAGAATTTTCCCCCTACTCTTCCCAAGCTGGTGCTCCAACAACCAATAAATAGACCTCCAAACTGATTTATTTTATCATTACCCTTGAGATGGGATTGATATACTCGATTTTGGAAAAGGCAGGAACAGTAAAACCTAGCTCTGAGAAGCAGAAGTGGAGATAGGAGATTCTCCAAAGGGAATTGCTATCAGATGCTCTGCTGAAGGATTTAGAGGACCTATAGAAGTCCAATGAGAGTGTGATCAGACACGTCCCTCCTCATCTACACCCAGCAAAGCAGATTAATTTATATTTATAAAGAACACAAAGCTGAGAGAACGCTACCTAAAATTTAACTTGAGAGCAATTGGAAGTTTAGATATAAATCTCTCAAGGAAAAGTAATGAGCAGAATTACAGTAGAAACAGTTGCTATATGGACAAGGCAAAATATTTGACAAGGAAAACATCCCTGAGAAGAAAGCACAAGGGCAGAGCTATTATAGCCTCTGCGGCCTTTTCCCTCAGACTTCTTATTTTATAACATATTTCTAAAACGCAACACCCACAACTGTTTTTCTTCATCTATCAAAGCATAAAATTGCCAGTCCTTTGACCTAACTTAAATCAAGGAAGTAGCAATGTTAGGTTTAATTAAAAACAGCAAATATTTGTACAGCTGTCCCTGGTTTCACAGCACAGAAATAGGTTTAGCATCAAATCTTACAGTTTTAAATCCTCTGGGAACCATATACAAAAACATATAGGATCCTTCTGGCTGACTTGCCAAAGCCAGAAATGCCTTTTTTTGGAGTTATTTCAGGTGGGGCTCATTCAGCCTTACCATTTCCAACCCACTGTTTTCCTACTTGAATTTTTTTTTTTTTTTTTGGTCTCGTGTGCCAAACGCAGCACTGCTGGACTGACAAGTTTGGATGCATTTGATGCATTTCAGGGTTGTGAGTAATAACAGCAATAAAAGCAAGGTAGGCTGAGACGTTCTGATGGAAATGCTGGCTGGGCATTTCCAGCAGTTGGTGTCACTTGGAGACACCTGGTTTCAGATGCAGGAGCCTCCACCCGCTCCACCTTGATGATCCCTGAAGCTGGGAGGGGTTTGGAAGGAAATCATTCTTCGCTCCCCTTTTAAATTACTCACTGAAGCACGCTGTAAAATCGTTCAGCACCCAGCTTTATGGAGCTGCTCTCACAGGGCTGAGGCTGCACCTCGGATGGGCCGGGCCTGGCAAGGCCAGTCCCAGAGGGAATGGTGGAGGGATTTACACCACGCCCTGCTCTGCACCCAGCTGGGGATGTGCAGACCTCCCCCAGATCTGCCAAAATAAGCCTGGGGCAGGGCAGGGTGAGCGGCCACCCACCACGGAGTGAGAGATACGGAGGAGGGAAGGGGCCCAACAGGACTTAAGAGGCCGCAGTTAGGGCTTCAGTGAGAGGGGAGACTGATGGCTGGCCTGGCCGCTCTGCTCGAGGCCCTGGGGCACCAGGCAGAGGCTCTCCGTGCACTCCAGGCAGTGTGGGGAGCCAGGGAAGATGGTGCAGCCCCCCACCCTCCTTGCAGCCTCACACAGCCTTCCCAGGCACAGTGTGACAGCACTGGCCAGCATGGCCCAGGCTGGCCCAGCTCAGGAGGGAAAACGGAGGTGGATGGACTTGGCTGGGCCTGGGAGCTGGAGGAGGAGAGAAAAACCCCAGGGAAAAGTCCTGAGGGAGAAGAGAAGAGTGGAGACCTCACTCCCCTTAGTATAGGGGAGTCCAGGCCACAGCGGCTGTCACAGCTCAGGTTGGAGAGGCCTGAGACACTGCGAGAGAAGGCTCTGCGCAGCAAGCTGTCCCGAGTAGTCGACGCAACCACCCGGCTTGTAGCACTAGAACAGACCTTCCTGCTCCCTCTCGTACAGCAGCATCCTTTTCCTCTCTACCCGAAAGTAAGTAAGGGACAAACACAGTAACTCTTTTCTGGGCTTTTTGCAGTGGAGCTGCTGCCTGCACTGATAATGGCATGTGCTGGGTTTTGCCCTGTGGACTGAAAGAGTTTCATGTCCACTAATTTTCATTTGAAACTACAGCCTGTGTTACAGTTAACTAGCTTCTGATGGTTCAGTGCCGTTGCATCACAAGGATTCAGGGGATAAAAATACTTTTAGGTACAATATAGGTTTGCTTTCACACTGAGTAGCCTGGAAAGATTACTTAGACATCTTCCAAAAGTTAGTTTTCTATGCATAAATTTCTCTAAAACAGCCAAAGAACATCCCAAGATGCAGAGATGTCTGATAACCTACAAATGAGATGTGACTGCCCAGCAGAGCCCACACATCCGGCATATGAGACCCAACAAACATTTTTCTGAAAAAATCTTCCATTTTCCAATAAATGCAATGATTATGCATATTAATCTATAAAGAAATCTAAGAAAAAGTTTAGACATGAGCTTGCAAGTTGTGGTTTTAGGGGTTGGTTAAGGAGTCCAATATGTTGCACTCTGAGTCAGATGACATTGACGTTGCTTCAAAACTTACCTTAGGAAGAATCTTGGATGTACCACATAGAGCAAGATTACAGTTCTTAAGGAATTCTGAGTAGTAAAGATGCATACCACAGAAGCTCCATTAGTAGTTGTCACCAACAGTCAGGCTGGTTGAGATACAATTAAAATCTGCTCTTTTTCCTTTTTTGACAGTCTTCCCAGGGTGGACCAGCACAGTATAGGAAGATGGAGGATAGGGAAGCAGCAGAGAATTAGCCACAGTCTGATCAGATGGTTAATTTTTTTGTGGGGAAAAAAAATACACTATGACTTTGGGTTTATGAGTATCTTGCTGATGAATTTGAGATACGCAAGATACTATTTTCACAGGTGCTAGACCAGTGTGCTAGGTCTGATTAGCTTTGTGATTGTTCACGATCTGTGAAAATCACATCCCAGTTATCTCAAGTCAAGATACAACTCACTCATAAATGCAGGCACCGAGAGTCAGAAGCAAATGTTGCAGATTTGGATCTAAATTGCTTAGAGGTGGTAGGGGTGATAGTAGAAGCTATCCACGAGTGTGTTAAAAATCAGCCAAAATTGTTAGATAACATGCTTCAGAAATGAGAGTGCAGTGATAGTTTGGACTTCTATAATACCAATTTTACAGGAAGACTGCTTCATTGCTTGTAGTTTAAAAAAAACAAAATTAATGCAATTTATTTTTGTACGAACAAATGTAGGTTTGATGAAACACAGCCACCACAAGGAAGGTTTTATTTTCTTCCTCTTCTTTCCCAGAACTACCTTAATATTACTTGTGTGAAAGTATGAGTTTAGATACCACTGGGAATATAGTTTACTTTGGATTCTGATTTTCCTATTGCACTTGAAGCTAAGTTAGTTTTTTCTTCACTGAAAACCCATTATCATGACCCTTTGAGCACTGGGACTTTATCCCCCTTCCCTTTTACAGGAAGGTTACATAAATTCTGTGCTAGGTTTCTGTAGACTCTGTGTCACGGATAACTGACCCCTTTAGCTGCAGGTAATTTCACTGTTGCAGATTTGATTTTGAAGCAAATTGGATTTCAAGGGATCCATTTATATTATAACCTCTTCATAAATTCACATGAACAAGCCCTTATAAATAAGCTCTTGGCCAATGAGTTGGCCAAAATCCCTTCAACATGGCAGCCCTTGGTAACATGTTCTTCTACTCACTGTTTTTGAGGGAAGACTCTGGTTTTACGGCCCAGAGACGATCACTCATAGTCAGTATTTGGTAATTCTGGGTATGGTTAAGTCATTCCGGTCTTTCTTGGTAATCCTGACTTTCCTGTTTCTCATTTGTTCTGTGTCTGTTCCTTGGTTTCTTTTTACAGTATTGGTATTGTTTTATCAGCTGAACTGATAAAAAGTGTCTCTATACAATGGCACCAAAATACACAGAAGATTGAAGAAAATTTAGACTCGAGCAATGGAAACAACAAAACTTAAGTAGTTCATTGCCTGTGAGTATTGGAAATATGCTCTGCTGAGTTCCACTGTATGCTAGACAGTGCAGTTCCTCAGCCATTAAAAAGTCTGTGTTAATTTCTGATGAAAAGTGACGCATTTGCAGGAATTTGGAGCAAGTTTTTTGCTATTGACAGTGAGCATGTAATCACTGGTTTTGCATGAAGTACCACCACAAAGAGTTTGCTTAGCCAAACTGCATGTCTGAAGCTGGGATGGGCAAGGAGGCCTTTCCCCCTGAGCTCAGGATCCAGTTGGCTGCATCATCCCATTGCCCACCTGGCTGTTTGTTGGCATCAGCACCCACAGGCAAACTCCTAGCACCTAATGACTTCACAAAGACGCCCTGTAATAACTGCCACATTTTCTCTCTCCCATAATTACACACTGCCAAGGTGAACAGAACGGCCTTTTTTTAACAGAGTGAGAGATTCTGTATTTTAAGCAGCAATTTGAGTGCATTTGAAAAGGAAAAATAAAAGGTAGAAAACCTTCCCAAAATAGCAGTGTGTGGCTTGCCCTGGCTGTGCTCAGGTGCAGCTATGCATTACTCCAGCTTTTTGATAACATCCTGTCTCCTTTTCTGGAGTTACCAAAGGGTCGTTCAAATGGTACTAAATCAGAAATGTGGAGCAGATTGGACTGGGCCAATCTCAATGGCAGCCAGCAGGGAGTGGAATATAAATCAAACTAAGAAGTTAAAATAGCCGTCCTATTTGCAAAATAGTCATGGTATTTTCTTTAAAGGGGAAAAGAAAACACTCTCCCTAAAAGGTGCCAGATGGGCAGGGTGGGATAATAAAAAAAAGCTTCTGACTGTGCAAGCTTCTCCTGCCCGTGTGCTGCAGTACTCCTGCTCTGCTGGCTGAGGAAGAAGAAGAAGGTGGGGGCCTAGAGTAGCATCAGCAGAAGTACACATTTACCACGGTTCCCTTGCCCTGTATCTCTTGCTGAGGTGAAACAGTGAAGCTGCTGTGAAGTCAGGCTAGTGGCACTCCATTTGTACAGGCAACGAGTTGCTTCACCAGGGCTTGAGTGGTAGCACAAAGACAAGCAGCAGCGCCAGTCATTTGTTCTGTCTTCCTGCTGTACTTACACCCATCTCATGTATTTAGACAAAAGAGAAACTGCGAGTCCACTGCAAAACAAAAAAATGGCACAGAATCAGGCATTGCTGACTTTGGCCACATGAACTGGAGACTCAGAGATAGCCTGCTTCCTGCAGGACAGCTAACAAAGGCACAGCACAAGGATGGGGCTCTTCACCCAGGGGATATGCATGTTTTGGGGGGAGGAATATGGAAGGGATGGCTGTCCCTAGATATTTCTAGTGGTACTTAATAAGCTTGTTTTCTGGTTGCTGATTTCCTGAATCAAATTGGAGATGGGTTCTCAGTGCCAAAGTGACTAGTTCTTCCCTCTGTGAGAGATCTGAAGACTGATTCATAAATAATGGCTTAGGGGTGATGGAAACGAGATAAATTGCTTTCATTAGAATTCGCATAAAACAGCAGCAGACTCCTTGTTTGCCACCACGGATTGAACAAATGTGCCAGCATGCACGTTTCTCATTTTGCAGCCAGTGATATTATGAAGTTGTTCCTGGACCTAATAGCTTTGAGCACTCATTTTTTAAAGTAATTGATATGAAGGCTGATCCTGGAAAAGATTGCTTCACCCTCCATAAAGTTATTTGCAAGCTGTAGGCATTAATACTTGTTTCTGGGGATATTTTTTTAAATACTGACAAATGAGCGATCTGAAGTTTTTCAAGTGAAGAATTGCCTCCAAGATCTTTCTGGAAGCTCAGAGGAAATATGCTTATGCAGTTCAATTTTATTAATACGATAGTGCTGCACGCCGCATGCATCTGCACCTGCTGTGTTAGAAAGAGTCTTTACAACAGCAAACCGCAGAATGAACTACACTAGGGGATTGTGGGATTATTTTTTCTTCAGAAATAGAAACTTTACGAGAAATTATTAACAACTCCAGCATTTTTGATGGTACATGGCTTAGGAGAACTCTTCCAACTGCAATAGTTTTAGAAAACTAGATGAGAGATGGGTAACGACAGGAGGTGGGTCTTGTGGAACCATAGATTTGTTAAGGTTGGGAAAGACCTCTAAGATCATCTAGTCCAACCATCAGACAGTCCCCAGCATGCCCACTTACCACATCCCTCAAAGCCACATCTTCACAGTTCTTGAACGCCTCCAGGGACGGTGACTCCACCACCTCCCTGGGCACTGTGCCAGTGCCTTACTGTGCTTTCTGTAAAGAAACGTTTCCTAATATCCAGCCTGAATCTTCAATGGTGCAACTTAAGGCTGTTACCTCTTGTCCTATCACTGTTGCCTGGGAGAGGAAGAGGCTGACCCCCACCTTGTCACATTCTGCCTTTCAGGGTTTTCTAGAGAGCAATAAGGCCTTGCCTGAGCCTCCTCCACACTAAACAGACCCTGTTCCCTCAGCTGCTTCCCACAGGAAGCAGACCATTCACCCTTCATCCATTCCATGATGGCTTCGTGGCATCTTAGCTGGGTGTGAACAGCTCGAGCCACTTTCCTTTTAGAGTCATCAGAGAAAAGGAGGTAATTCCATTTTCAGTTCATCCTAAAACGGGCATCTAAGATGGGTCTGGTAAACTGCTCCTATTCTCCCCACTGACCACATGAAGAACCTCCAGGAGGAAGCTGTCTCTGACTTTAACATCACTTTCTAAATAGGCCTTTTATTCCTCCAGAAGTTGAACCGTCCTGAGATACCATTCTAGAAAAATATAAAATAGGTCAATGGGGTGGAGGCGCTGAGGAATGGGCACCACGAGCTCTGGCTCTCCCAGCCCAACTCCCAGATTTTGGCCTGCTGGCCATGGACAGCATCCAGCACCTGGACCAGGGCAGCACCACTGCCACTCTGTCCTCAGTGGAAATTTTGTCGACAAGGGCTCATGGAGATTAAGGAAAAAATGTTGAGGGTTGGCAGTGGGCCACGGTCTAAAATTTAAGCGTGCAAAAGAAAAAGACAGCTGTCTGTTAGAGCCAGCTGTAGGAATATGTTTGATGGGTCAGGTCGGTGTTTCAGAGTAAAATAAAAGATGGAAGTGAGCAGTTTGTATCTTCTCTAAAGGAGCCTTTATGAAAGTGGCCTCTTCATACACTTGAAGCAAGTTTGTGGATAGTATCAGTTTTACATCAAGGTTCAAAAATAAAAGCTGGGCCATCAGAAACATCCTGAAACTTCAGCCTACCACTGAGTGACAACTGCATGAAACAGACTCGGAGCAGTGGAAAATTTTAAGCCATAAATTAGAGAGCCTTGAAACTAGTAGGCCATGATGTTTTTATTCTGGGGGAGGTTCTTTATGAACTCATCTGTCTAAACATATGGATCTTGACAAATGAAAACTGCAGGGAGGATCTGCTCCTGTCCTGCAATTGAAAACACTCCAAATCACTGCAGATATTCTTGTTAGTGTCTCTTTAGTGGCAAAATACCACATGAACTGCTGCTCGCTATCAGTTCTACTCACAAGGGCCCTACTTCCTGAAGTTAAAACGGAAAGAATTTTTGGTCTGAAACTTTTGCTGCAGTTAGTTATGATCTACTTCTACTGAAAGAAGAGAGATAAGTCAAGTTTTTATTCCCTGTCATGTACCCGAAAGCTCCCATGTGCTGGACACCTGCGAAAGCGAGCAAAGCGAGCTTGTTTACTTAGTGCAATTCATTTGACCTTTTAATATATTTGAGTAAGGATTTTATACCTAAGGCAACTTTAAAGAACAGATTTGAAAGGTGACCTTCAAAGGAAACATCAAAATCTTTCTGAAAAAGGAAACTTTGGAAATATATGTGAAAAAGGCTGCTTTTCAGCTAACCTCCTGACTCAGGACTCCCCGGTTTTCGGCACGAGGCGTACCAGAGTGATGAGTTCACCTTGCTCACAGCAGACCCACGACTGCTATTGTACAATACCCAAGGTCCCAGGAATGGTATCGGATGGCTGGTTCATATATTTCCACACTGAATGCCTCCTGCTTGCTGGCTGGGGTAACCATTCAGCACTGTTTTCAATGTTAACCCACATTTCAATCCTTCAACTGCATATCCTTTTTGCTGTTACCATTATGAAGCTGGGATTGTCCAGGTGATAGGGAGTTTTAAAAACTGGTTTATTTGTTTCTTTTAATAACAAAGGCAAAACCCACAATAAGTCTAAACCTGCATGCTTTTAAGAATAACTTCAAAACTCAATTTCCTCTCAGCTAAAAACACAGCCTGCCACTAACTGTAAGAGTAAATACCTCAAGTGTAGGAGGTAAGAGGTGCCAAAATTTGGTGTGTGCTATGGGAGAAGACTCCTCTGTTCCTTGCAGTTTATCTAAATGAGTTCATTGTGTGGGGGACTTTGGGAAGGCAGAGGCTGTGATGGAGACCACATTTGCACATCCACTTTAGGCTGGCAGAGGCTGATCCTACTGCCTGAAGATGTTTTGTCCGCTTCACATCCAAATGTCCATTCCCACCGTTGAGGTCCTCCTCTCTTCATGCTGACATGAGCAAACCAGGTTGAGGAACTATAATGAGTGAGTTAAAACTCTGCTTCTACCACCTGTTCCTATCCTCTTTTTAGTCAGAGGTAGGAGCAGATGGGGATGGAGAGAGATGTGTTTCTTTTAATAGATGTGCTCACAACCTACACTAGCCCAGCTCAGTGGTGAGCAAAAATGTTCTAATTATTTAGAATGAGATGGTCTAGCAGTGGTTGCCCCTGAAAGACAAGGTCCCACAGCTGGCAGCACTACTGATCTTTCAGGGGAAACCAGCAGGCAGAACTTTTTATGAGTTGCAGTTTGTAAGGTTGGCTGGAATGAGTTAATGAACGCATTTTCCCCAGCAGTGCAGTTGTTATCAAAGCACTTCTCAGCTCCAGATCTTGCTACATCAGAGGGACTGGAAAGTCTTCACACTTCATCACGGTGCACAACCAGTAGGGCTGTCAGGGTCTCCTGCCTCAATGGCAGTCCCAGTCACCTCACGGATAAAGGACACCACACAGAAGTGGTGTTTCAGAGGACTGCTGTCACACCGTGCCCTTGGGAGCCATTGGGAGCTCTCTAGAGACATCTGGATATAACATTTTCCTGAAGTCCTACCCTTGCCTGCCAGCGTAGGAGAAATTGAATTGCTGAGGACAGCTACTAACGCTCTGTCTGGTAGAAACAGAACTAAAAAAAAAAATAATCACTGATGCCTGGGGAAGGCAAATGACCCTTAGAAGTGAGTAGGTGAAACAGCTACCCAAGAATTTCTGCCAAGTAAGTTTGCAGCAGCATTAGTGGTTACACTACATGTAACTCAAAAATAAAGATGCTTCACACTAAATCAGAGATAAACGTGCATAGTTAGGAAGTTTCTGTCGAGAAAGTCATGCTTGGAAAACTCAGGAGAGCATTATTTTTCACCCATTATTTTTCTTCTTGCTTTTATTTTTAGGATAGCATTGAATTTAGAAACATCTGTAGTCACATGGCTTTACAAAGAGAGGGACAGCAATTTGAGAAAGACTTGCATGAAGCACATCAGTGTCTGAAGACGATCATCGAGAAACATATTTGTTCACTGGCAGTTTTCCCCTCAGAATCCTATATCCCAATCCGATCTGCTCTGAGACAAATCCTGCAAAATCTCCTGGCAATGTGAAACAGCAGACTGGCCAAGGAACTAGTACTGCACATGAGCTATAATGGTCCTATAAAAACAGCAGATAACTTGAAAGGTGAATCCTGGAGATGTTACTATAGCAAGAGTTCCCGCTGACTTTACATCAGTGGAGACTTCCCAATGGAGATGATACTGAATAACCTTCTCATATCAAACTCATACCAAAGTCATACAAATGGGAGCTGGGAACATCTCCAGAAGTTTCTCTGGAGGAACAGGAATAGATTCTTAAATAAAAAGGTTTCAAAATGAAGACAGAATGATAGAGGCTGATACAACCACCATCAAAAATCTCTATTTTCATCGCAGCTTGGGAAAATATGTTTCCAAGTAATTATTTATGGAGTGGACACTTGATAGAGACAGAGAAAATATAGTCTATAAGCATGGACCACTTCAAGAGAAGGTATACATCCTGATTACACTGCAAATAAAGACAGCCTGCTAAATCTTTATTACGTTTTACTGTAGTCAGCCAACAAATCAATGGAAAGGTGAAGGTGCGATATCTTCCACTGAGTAAAGAAAAAGAGAAGAAAAAATATGTGGGACCTATGGGATCAATTGCTTCAAAGCAATAAAAGGCCTTGGTAGATGATCCAGTGGAGGTGAGTGGAAAGCAAAGCAAAAGAGGCATTAACACGGTGGAGCAAAAGTATTTATAAACTGAGGTGAAACATTTGTGAAGATTGCTTTGCAGAGCTTTCTCAGCCCCTGTGACTGCATAGCAGACAGCATAAAATTCTGCTCTCCTACTGCCAAATCAGGAGGGTTTATGAAGTCACTTACTTCTGTCAAACAGCTGCAGCTGTAATGCTGAAAAGAGGCATTCCCCCCCTCTTTTTGCAATAAGATTTAATGTCTGTGTGATTGCTGAGCAGGAATAACGGCTTGTAAAAAAAATAATTTTTTTTAAGGGATAAATTAAGCTCCTTTTGACTGTGATTTGGGTAGTAGGTGAGGGAATTTTGTAGACTATGAGATAGAAAAGTATCTCTTTCCATTGGCTGAGGGAGTGAATTTCCATATGTGATTTCTTTTTTCTTTTTTTTTCTTTTTCTTTTATTTTATGTGTGATCATGAACATCATCAGCTGAATACTTTCCGAGTGTGCTTCCATACTCTGATTGATTTGCCATATTTTATGTTCACACTTTAAATGTTACGCTGGTGTCATTCTCACAGCTATAATTGAGGCTACCTCGAAACACTTATTCACTGGTTCTTAGTGTGAATGCAAAAAACTGCCCTAGGTTGAAACTGTGGGGTATGTCACAGCTTAGAATTCACATAGAAATGGGAAGAAAAACCATGAAGGTTGGGTCAGAACAAGGTATCTCTTTTTTTTCTTTTAAGTGTGACTCTGTCCCTCAAGGGAAATGGGGAGGAGAGTTTTCTTGGTAGAAGAATACAGCAGTGTTTGCTAAAATGTCATGATTTCCAGGGCAACTCTGAGCCCAATGGCAAGAAACAAGCAAACCAAGGAGCTTGAGGCTGGACTCATGCAAAGGTATTACCTGTATCCTCACATCAGTATTGGTGAATGTGTATCTGCTGTCATTGGCACCATCCTTCACAACAAAGGGACAGAAGCCTAAAAAAAAAAGCCTTGTGAAATGAGCCTTGTGACCATTTTTCTCACACTGATCCCTCAGAGGACAGATTCGTGGGCAACAGAGATGCTGGGGGAGGAACCTTGAATGAAGGCAGATCCAACCCTGAGATTCTCCTGCCCTGTGCTCCACAAAGGTGTGCCATCACCCTGCTTTGATGTGAGCCACCTGCTGGAACCCTGAGCCACCAAATCTGAGCCACCATTTGGTCAAGCCACGTTCTGGATTTCTACAGTTGTTTCCACTACTTTGACCCAATTGGCTCTTGTGCATGAGCACTATATTCCAGTGCTTGTGTTCCTTCAGCAGGGCATTATCCCTGAACACTAACATTTTTATCTTTACTACATTAAGAAGACATTTTAAAAGAAAAGCTTTCACAAGAACTCTCTGCACCCATCACTTTCACCTACTCCAGTGCATGGCGCTCCTGAAGAAGATCAATAGCAAAATCCCATTGGATTCCCTAGGGCCAGAATTAGAGCTACGCAATCAGGGTCAAATCTCACATCATCACGGCTGCTAATGTGGTTAGCATCAGGAAAGCTCTGAAAAAAACCCGACAGGCTGATTTCAATACTCTTCACGCAGTTGCATGCACGTGCGCACAAAATTAATGACCAAGAACAGAGCGACAAAAGTATTTGGCAGGTAATTTCACTTCAAGCTTCTAAAGAAACCAGCAAGTGCTATATATTAAAAGCACATTACATCTGAAAAAAAAAAAAAAAAAAAAAAGTCCAGCCACAGTTCCACCAAATTGGACAGGTTCCCTAATGGATGGCTCTAGGCCTGAAGAGATCCTTAGCAGGTAAGAAGCACGAGACCCAGAGACTTAGGGGAAATTTCAGTCTTCTGAATATTACTCTCCATGTTATTTTACGAGAATCGCTGTTTATGCTGAAAATTTCCAGAACTCTTTCTTTCCCAAACATTCCCACTTAAAATGAATATTTTTAGTCAAGGTCATTTAAAAAGAAAACACTGTTAATTCTTTGAAATTCTGGCTAGAAATTTAAGAATCCCCTGGGAAACGTCATCTTGCATCTGACTGCAGAGCACAGGTTTTCAATGCCGTTTCTTGTCTTCAAGATGATGGTGCTACTAAACCGGACGGCAATGGTTTCTCAGGCTCTGAATCTGCAAACACTTTTGAGTATGGTTTCATGACTCAAAGTGCTCATGTTACTGTGGTTTAATACGTTACCACCCATCAGCTGAGCTGTGGCAACTGCCTATGCGCATACAATTAGCTCACCCTAATTGCAAAATGTGCAACCCACTCCCCTTCAGGAGATCAGTGCAGCTGCACATTTATATCAGGTTACCCTCTGGCACACTGGAGGCTCGAGGCCCCATTTCATCATGCCTTAATCAAGATGAAGCATGGTAGAAGATATTAACATCTGACATACCTCTGGGGTGGGGGGAGTCACAGCTCACCTGGCCTTGTAGTGGATTCCTGCACTCAGTAAACAACCTTGAGCTGCCCTCTGCAGTATTTCCTCTGCTGCATGGTGGGTGAAAATCAAAGCACTGAAAAGAACAACCTGAAATGTCCTTTCCTGCCTCCAACATGGGAAGCAAGGATGGTGCATAGGAACCAAGAGCTGCCCTTGTTCAGTGGTGACTATGTCACCAGCTCACATGTTACACTCAACCTAAAAGCTTACTTTTAAGTTTAGATAGTCTACTTTGGGTTTTGATGGTGAATGAATACTGTTCACACCTCTGGGAATTCATATAACCAACCTGACATCCTGCTCCTGAGCATCTGTGTTTTACAGCCCTCCATATGTGTCTTGTCTTTTCTGTTATGCTTTCCAAATACCACCGCCAGATTTAGCACAACTGCTGTGCATATGATCCACAAAGCCAGCCTGTTTGGCTGGGTTGTGTATTTCTATCTCCTGCTACCAGGCATCTGACGGAACAGCCCCCTCCTCCTTACCAGTGCTTTTGGGCTTTGATGACTCAAATCCTTACCCACGTGAAGAACCCTTGCTTGAAGATGGGCTCTGTTGCTCCAACTGGGTCTCTCTGCAGCAGCATCTTTAGGATCAGCACGTTCCACACTGTCTTCAAGCACAAGATGCACTTGCTACATCAGGAAATCAGCACACAAGCAGCTGAACTGGCAAAGAAGCTCTGAGCATGAACATATCAATGGTTCTACCCCATTATACCCAGCACCTGAGGCTCAGGTTAACAAATGGGGCAAAGTGGTCCAGGAAAATGGAAAATATATATGAATAGTAAGGCAATAAAAATGTACATGCACACCCTTTTTATTACATGTGTAGAAGTACTTGAATTTTATTTCCAAAATCAAAATATTGATGAAAATTCAAGACTGAAAAAATAAATTAAAAGAGAAGGTCAATGATTTTTCAGTAAACGATTTTTTTTTTCCTAAGTAAACTTAATGCTAACTGTCTTGCGTTTTATTTTAGCTGCTTGAAATAGTCTGAGATTTAAAACAGAGAAGAACCTTGGAACATTTTTTTTCCTAAATGTGTTTTGCTTTGAGCAGTCTCGCATTCAGGTAACATTTTTATGTCCTGGTAATAAATGTCACCTGTCATTCACCTCTGAGCAGTACACCTGTGCTCATGAATCCCTACTTCTGGGATTCCTTTTGCCTTCCAAATTGCAAAGCAGCTTCAAACAAGCACAGCTGTTTTGTTTGTCAAACATGGAAGTGTGTTTCCTTCACAGCCAGCTCCTAATATGTGGTCCTAGATTGATGCCAGCCTAAATGTGCAATATCTGATGGACCACCACAGTTAGAAATCGGGTGTTTTCAACAAGTTTAAGCTGAATTTCTCAGAAGCGTCAGTGACTGTGAGTCTACTCAGACAACTCAAGAGGTTGCTACGTTTGCGTTTAGTTATGTGCAAATTGGCACGTGCTACAAGTATGCAGTGAAGCTCTTCCCAAGCTTCTCTAGGGTAAGTTTGTTATAGTTTCTCCCTTCACTTCCTTTGTGTCCGTTACAGAAGGGGACAGCGTGCAAAGAGCACTCTTTTGGTGGTGGCACAGAGCAAGCAAGGGAAGGAAGAGCTGTCAGGGATGCATTTTCCTGCCATTCCTACAGTTAACTCCTTCTTGCATCAGCATAGTGCAACTACATAGCTTGCTCCAAAAGGAATGCCTCCTATTTATTTCCATGGAAACTACAACAGATACAAAGAACACAATAATACTGGTTGGTAGAGCAAATTCTCAGCTACAAAGCACTATTTCTCAGCATAGCCACGACCAATTAGCTGTGCATTTTCACCAGCAATGAACAAGAGCCTGCATGCCACCCTTGTAACAATCTATAAGTTCATAAGTTCATAAGTTCATAAGGTTGGAAAGGACCTATAAGATCATCTAGTCCAACCATCCTCCTATCACTATCTCTACCCAACTACTAAATTAAGTCCTTTAGCACCTCATCTAAACGCTTCTTGAACAGCGCTAGGGATGGTGCCTCAACCACCTCCCTAGGCAGGCCATTCCAGTGCCTGACCACTCTTTCAGAAAAGAAATGCTTCCTGAGGTCTAATCTAAATCTTCCCTGGCGCAACTTGTGGCCATTCCCACAATCTGTACCAGCGGAGGTGACCACTGGTGCCGTTGTTGGGAAAACACTGCCCACACATGACTATTCAGTAAGCACTGATGAATGGCAGCGGGTGCCAGTTTTTCCACATGGAGGAATTCAGTTCCACACTCACGTGAGACGCCATTTTGTCAGAGCACCCCCCTGCTGCCACCTGTCACGTGGCAACAACATGTAATGGGACGCTGGATCTGGACAGGCTTTAATGACCCTTCCAACCCAAGCCATCCTATGATTTTGGCATGTATTGACATATATAAGCTGGGCTTTCTCGGCCCCGCCCTTCCCTGGAGGGGCACGCAGCCCCTCTGGCCTCGAGGCGCCATTTTGTGCCTTCGAAGCGCCCCACACCGCGGGCGCGCAGCCGCGGAGGTTGCGCGGGGCGCAGTTCCGGCGGCCGCCCAGCGGGTGGCGCCATCGAGTCGCCGACGGGGCGCGGCGCGGCGCTGCGCGGGGCTGCGCGGAGTGGGGCCGCCGTGGATGGGGCGGGGGGAAAACGGGTCGATAAATAAACAGCGCTGATGCGCACATGGAGGCGAGATCGAGCAGCCCTCGTCCCAGAAGGAGCTGCTCATCATTTTTCTTCTTGCGTTTTTAAATAACTCCTGATGAGTCAGGCATGACATGGCTCCTGCAGCCCGCACAGATAATTAAGCAATTCATACCTTGTGTCTGTGGGCAGACTCTGCTGTCAGAACTCAGGCCCATTCCAGAGCTGGCTGAAGTGTTTTCTTTGGGAAAGATAAATCTCTTAGTTTCTCCAAGCTTTGATTAACTGATCTTAAATACCAAGCTGGTATTGTAGGGAATTTGCTTGTGTGGGCCATTGCTTTTGAAGCAGAGGAGTCAGCTCATTACAAGGCTCTTCACTGTGCATCTGTCCTTCCACTGGAAGGAATCTTGATGAACAGAGTGAGAAGCTTTTCATTTTTGTCAGTGTAAGTTGACAACATGCAGCTTTGTCAACTCTGATGTTGCAGAACCCAGGGAGCCTTTCTAGTATGGGCTGCTGTTGCAGGAATGCTTTTGTTATTTTTTAAAACTGCTGTTAATACGTTCACAGCCAGTGTTCCACACCTCAGCAGTGTGAGGCTATCTGCAATTTCTGTAGCACTGGCTGACGTTTTGCAGAATCAAGATGGATGGACTCCAGGCTCTTACTGACACGGATCCTGCTGCAGCATCAGTACCAGAGTCATCCAGGACAGGTCCTGCTCCCAGCACAGCTTACACACACAGTCACAGAGCTGAGGCTGGCAGGGCCCTCTGGGTCCCTCTGCAGCAGCCTCAGCCCCAGCAGGGACACCCAGAGCAGGGTGCCCAGGGCCACATCCAGGTGGCTCTGGGAGAACCCCAAGGAGGAAACCCCACAGTTCAGTTTTTGTGTTAACAAAATGTTCTGTGAAATGGGTGAATTATCTTTGGTTTCATGAGCACTGTTGTCTCAAATACTTGTGTTATCCATCACAGAATAATAGAATCATGAAACAGCTTGATTTGGAAAGCACCTTAGAGCCTACCCAGTTCCAACACCATGCTGTGGGCAGTCCTACCCAGCAGGAGCCCATCCAACTTGGCCTTGAGTGCCTCAAGGGATGAGACCCTGAGTGTCTCAGGGCATCTGGACTCTGGGAGCGCATTATTAAACTTGTGCTAGCAATGAAACAGGCTTTGGTGTTGAAACTCGTGTACCCTTTGCAACACAAAGAAGTAAATTAAAACAGATTAAAAAAAAATCAAACTTTGTTTCAAGGAATCCTCCATCAGAGTAGAGTCTTTGCACTCCTCCATGCTGAACTAGGATGGTTTATTTCATAACTGCACTGTCCAAACCACATCTTAGATTAATGGCTTATTTCCATTAGTTTAGCAAAGGTGTATCTCAATCTGCATGTAATATTTTAAAATGGGGGGGGGGGGGTGTCTTTTAGTGCTTTCCAGATTGGCCAGCCTATCACCACATAGAATAGCACTATGGAAGAACAACTCATGCAAGGGGAGGAAAAAATGAATGCAGTTAAGAAAATGCAGATGCAACACAAATACCAGGAGGGTTTTTCCAATTGCTGGATGTGGCAGATGGTGGAAGAGTACCTCTAGGACATACTGGTTTATTATTTGGCCTGGCGCATGCTGAACTAATCTGAGGGAAGGAACAGCAGGCACTAGAATTAGTATCAGTGTTCGATATAAAGCCTTTTTTTTTTTTTTAAATGAGAAAAGCAGTTATGGGGAATAATTCTGAACTGGCAGAGAGATGGGATAGATGATTGAATAGATTCTTTCCATCTCCACATTTTGTGATCTATGAACTCACCTTTGGGAAACTTTTCTCATTTCAGGCTGAGTCTCAGTCTCCCATGGCTGCTGTAAGAAGGTGGGCCATTAACCTCACCCTGAGCAGTGTTAATGCTACCTCCGCGCTTTGGCTTTAGAACTTAATAAGACATTTCAGCACTAAGAAACTTTCACTTAGACTGACTTTTCTCCCATTTGTTTTCTTCCCAGAGGCCTCTCTGTAGTATTTTCCACCAGTGCTCCACACTGCAAGTCAGAAATGGTTAGCTGTCAAGTGCTGGAGACCAAAGCTGCTCCGTAACCAGCTCATGTTTGCTGCAACAAGACTTCTGCAATTTCCTTTTGCTTCTCAGCCCATTCCTACAGGCAGAAGGAGGGATGCCACTGAAATATGCTGCTCATTGCAATTTCCAATGTAAAGGACATCTTTTGGGCCCCTAGCAGAATGTTCCCTTGCCAGAGGCTGTCAGAGAGCCCTGGGTTACTTGGAAGACCTGAGAAGCCCTGGATCTCCATGCCACTGTAAACATCTTGTTAATGCTTAGCAAGCACAGTTGCATACTCAGCCAGTAATCCCACTTAACAGAACTCACCAAAACGCAGTGCAGCTTATTTGCAAGCATCCAAGTCATTAATAGAATAGAATCATAGAATTGTTAAGGTTGGAAAAGACCATGAAGATCATCCAGTCCAACCACTGACCTATCCCCACCACACTCACTAACATGTCCCTCAGTATTACATCTACAAGGTTCTTGAACACCTCCGGGGATGGTGACTCCACCACATCCGCAGGCAGCCTGTTCCAATTCTTTAGCACTCTTTTGGAGAAGAAATGCTAGCTTTTACTCCATGCACCTGTTTTTGTAGCCACAAATCCATGATCCAAAGCAAGGTCCGATTTAATTTACATCTAGGTTGAATTAAAGAGGAAGTGATGTGGGTATCTAATCAGGAAGAAAACAATAACCTGGAAAAAGAAGGAGAAGGGGGCATGCATTCATTTCAGCTGGAATAGTTTGACGTGAGTAAGGGGGCATGAGCCTGAGGCTCCAGGGATCGGCAGCTTCTCTTCTTCTCATTGAACTCTTGAAATTAAAAATGGTGTAAATACATGGAACTAACAGTGTGCAACATTTTTTTGAACGGAACTGAATTATGTGGGGGTAGAAACGAGGTACTGTCAAAGTAATTAATAAACAAACAAAAAAAAATACAGGAATGTCTCATTGTGTTTATGTTTGTTTTCAGACTGGAGCTTTGTGATCAAGAGAAGGGATGTGCTGACCACTCACTTGAGTGCTTCTCAACTCCATCTCTGCCATAGGTCTTCAGAGCAAGCGTGCTCCGTGGTCCTCTCCAAACCCTGAGACAGGCAGACACCGGTGATCAAAAGTCTGTGCTGGTCTTGCCACAGATTTCCTGTGTGGTCTTGGATGGGAAGGTGTCTGTGTGCCTCAGTTTTTCCATCTGTAAAATAAGAGCGACATTACACGGTTTCACCGGCACGGCTACATTTTTGCGTAAAAAGCAGCCTGTGACCTTTGGATGAATGGTGGTAATGAGCTGTTTGCCTTATTTATAAGTATCATTTGGTGTGATATAAATATTTTTTGTATTGTACATAGTATGCTTATTTTGTGCAAGTAAACGCAGTCCCAATGAAGGTGAGAGACCGAATATTTTGCTTTCCCACATAACTCAACCAGCGTTCCCAAGTTCTGATCTCTCACACCTCTGCTATTGCAGTTCTGGGCCTCTCAGCCTCTCTTGTGCAGAAACTGCTGATCGTGCCAAATTCTCTGGTGTTTTGCAATGTGGGCTAACATGCGCCGGGGTTTGGATGAGACCGGTAGGCTTATTTTCACTTCAGGCCTGCGGCAGCACTGGAACTAGAGAGCACAGAAGTGAAAGGTCAGTATAGCCCTTCCCAAGCCACACAGCTCCTGTTTGAAAGCATATACAAATATAATATGGCCATTAAGAATTTTTTTTTTAATTAATAGGATTATTGCTTTTCTCCCTCCTGAAAGTCAACTCTACACCAAAAGGAACATTAGATGCTGTTACTTTCATTTATTTGAATTGCTCCTTGTTTGGAAGATTTGCTGGGAATGAGAAGAAAAACTGTAGACCTATTATTTCTCTCATTTTTCTAATTTTGTGTGTCTCTGTCTGTCTGCACAGTATTAGCTAGTGTTTAGATGGCTTTTTGGAACAAAGTTGGTGAATATGAACATGCATTTTGAAAAATGAAGGTCTGAATAGACATTCACAGGCGATTAAGTTACCGCAGCTTAATGAGTGTCTCTAGAGAATGATTAAAGCAAGCACTTAACTGGGGTGGGCTAGAAACATGCACACAATCAATTACTGTAGCTCAGTTGATGATGAATAAATTGTAAAACCACAATAAATTGGCTGATTACCGTGTCTGTGCCCTGAAGGACATGACAGCATCCCCTCCACCCTTTCAAAAAATCTTATCTGCTCTTCTAGGTTTCCTCTATCCCATTTGTGCGTCTGTTTTGGAACAGTAGAAATCAAACTCTTCAATGTTGAAAGCTGTTGAGATGAATGCCATACAAGACACCTAAAATACTATTGTTATGAGAGTAGGATAGACATTGAATTCACCAGACCTATTTTATCAGTAGTTAAGTCAAAGAACAGAAGAGGAGATACAGTAATCCTAAACCTCAAAGCTCACCTGTAACAATGAGGATAACAGACAACCTCCTGATGCCATTTAAAGGATAGTACAAGAAGGTTAAAAAAAATCCTTTGCTCTGCACCTTGAAAAACTAGTGGGCTCATCTCCAACATCCGTTACTAATTAAAAATCTTACACCATTTTCCAGGATACCGCAGACTTTTGACATAGAATACATGACGCAAACAACCTCAATACTCTACTGACTGTGAAGTGTGAAATATTTTAGTACCTTGTATATAACAATAAAGACCATGATAACATCAAAACCTGACTTGAGCATTTTTGAGTGGGATCAATATCAAGCATATTGTCCTGAAGGCAGTGCCAACCTTATTTTGTTCATCCTCGCTCGCAGTTTTATTTTCAGTAGTGCTAGGATGACAGATTATAACCTCAAGGTAGGGCAGGAGAGGTTCGGGTTGTTAGGAAAAAATTCAGCTCCAAAAGAGTGGTAATGCATTGGCACAGGCTGCCCAGGGAGGTGATGGAGTCACTGTCCCTAGAGGTGTTCAAGTAATGTGTAGACATGGCACTGAGGGACATTGTTAGTTGGCATGGTGGCAATCACTTGGCAGTTGGACTGGAGAATCTTAGTGGTCATTTCCAACCTCTATGATTCTACATGTTTTTCTAGAATACGGGTAAAGACATGAGAATTAAAATGACTCCCAACATGAAAACCTTTTCATGGAAGAAAAGCTTAGAAGAGTGTCAAAGTACATTTAGAAAATGTCACAAAGTCCAGCTTGTACCTAAGGTGACAGTTTCATCATTTGAGCTGGAACCTTGAATTTCCATATCAATTCATACCACAGATAATCATTACCCTCCTATTCTCTTATCTCTGGGATAGATTATCAGTTGACATTTTTCTGGACTCTATGGGTAACATAAAAAATAGCAATCCCTGGGCCATCACAGCAATACTCAGCAGACATCTGAGAAAAACTGGTAATGAAGTCAAGCCCCCATATACTACCAACAACCATATTTGCTTTCAGGAGAACACTACTGTGGACAGCCTAATGAACTGAGAAAGATTATTTCTCAACAAGGATACTCCTGAGACACAGATCACGTTTTTGAAGAAGCCATCAAAGCACCCCATAAGGAATACTTCTGTACCAAAAGATGATCTGCAAGAACATTGTATCTCCAGTTATTACATACCATCATATCCTTGAACTCAAATATAAAAAGCTTTACAATTACTAGCCAAGCATGTATCTAGCTGTAAACTCAGACCTGCCTTCGAATTGCAACAAATTCACTGGAGTCAATGCAATGTGAAATAGGAGGGCATTAAAGCAGATAGCATATGGAACGTATTGCACGGCATTGCATCACCATGAGCACCATGTTATAGAAAGACTCTTAGCCCGTGACAAGGGGACAGAACAAATCTCAGAAGCAGTGATTAGCAAAAAAGGGCAAATCTGAATGAGTCATGTAGTCACTGTAAGTACTGAATATTGCTGAGAGCTTTATGAAAATGAATTGCTCATAGTTTTCTTCTCTAGTTACACCAGAAATACTGGGGAAAAAAAATAATATTGTATTAGGCATTGACACTTCTGCAGCACATACATATTACAATGATAAATGCAAAGGTGCATAAGAAGGAAAACGTATACTTGATTCAGCTTTGTGGAAATTTGAATGTATTTGGCTTAGGGAGACCCTACTGCACATGCTCTTCACTAAACCTAGACAAAAGTTTGCGGTCAACAAGCAGTCAATTCCTTCCCAACTCAAAATGGTGTGTTTGCATACGGTTAAGAATTAGATGGATTCAGAACTGAGGAAGAACCTGAGTATTAACTCTGCTGTATGCATGAGAAATAGAATAGCATAATCAGAAGAAAAGCCTCTAGTTTCTCCTTCTTTCTGGATATAAATTGCTCTAAAATATAAGGGAAGGTATGAGATAGAAAGAAAGAAGGAAAAAAAGAAAGGAAGAAACAGAAGAGAGGGAAGAGCGAGGAAGGGAGGAAGGGAGGGAGGGAGGGAGGGAGGGAGGGAGGGAGGGAGGGAGGGAGGGAAGAGAAAAATTCCTAACTGAAGAAAAACAATAGAAAAATCAAGTAAGAGTGGTTTTATGAATGTGAGAGGAAGAAAAGGAGGAGAGAATGGGGAAAAATGAGAGGAGAGTCTGGACAGTAAAGGTGTTGCTTTTCTACTAGGAAAAAGGTTTTCAACCTTCTTCCCAGAGATTAAATGAATCACTTTATCTCCAGTAATAGTTCTTTGTTTTTAACAAAGCAAAGTGGCAAAAAGCACAAAATTTCACCAGACTTAGTGGAAAAGGAGGCAATATTTCTGTGGAATGAAACTTGAGAGTCCATCAAAGACAATGGCAGAAGGAGGAAGGGTCAGCAATCCATCATACTGAGAAGAAAGCATGCCTGAGGTGCTGCCTGGCCTCAGCCACGTCTGTGGAGGAAAGCTCAGAGCAAGCAGTCAAGAATGGAGCTCACTTTTGGTAACCTCTGTGGTCAGGCCATCTATTACAAGTGCATCCCTCATAAAAATCCCTTGACTTGTTTGCAAGAACTTCTCTCAAAGGTATTTTAAATTTTAAAATGTTAATACAAAATACCACCTGAGTTATTTCAAAGATTCTAGTATATATTAATCTGCTGTCTCTAATGCATCATATCATCACATAAGGTGACACACTGGTGTTTAACATTTTACTCTTCTACCAATACAACACCACCATCTCATTTTTATGCTATTTTTATTCTACTTTTTGAAGTTATCTTTCCTGGGAACTTAATCAAATCCCCAAATTCATGCCACTGAAATGGCTAAAACTAAGTTCATAAGCTGTATCTCATTAAGGGCGAATATAAAAACAAAATGGAAATTTTTTAGTATAAGCTGTTTTCAACTTCTAAACGAACAAGGAAAGGTTTGAAGATTTTTAAAAAGTCAAATACCTCCATGTTTTCAAATCTCGTTACTTAAAAAGGCTTATCAGATCTGCCTGAAACTTTCCAAAAATACTCTTCTTTGCCAAGAGACCACACGTGAAGTTTCAGGTGGGAAAAAAATTGGCTTAAAAAAGAAGAAAAAAAAAACTATAGGGTCTTAGAATAAAAATCAACATGGAGCAGCTACTGTAGTTCCATTATGAAGACTCATAAAAAACATTTCCAGTTGCTCTCCAGTAGGTCTGATTTCCATAAGTAAAGTCTCACTTTATTTCTTGCACAGTTCCTTATAGGTCTTTAAGGAGCTATGAAAATTCTCCTGCCAACAGGGAATTTCTTGCAGAAATAAAGTATTTTAGGAAACATTTTTTTTATAGATCTGGAAACATATTAATGATTAAAGTCCTGATCCTTCAGAGCTGAATGCTTACCGTTTCCATTGGCTGCTGTGAGAATGACAGATGCTGGGCAGCTTTTGGTATTAAACCTAATATCTGTGTATCTCAGCCCTGTGAGTGCACTAGGCTCATGAAACATTAGGTGCTCGCCCTCCAAATCACATAGGGCAGGCCACTGTGTTTGAACACAAGAGTTTCAAGTCATGATTCCAGTCTTTGCAATCATGGGACTGAGTTAAAATCCATGAGGTTGCTCAGTCTTTCCGCTATTTATTAATTGAAACTGTTACTTTTATTTGTTCATTTTGCTGTGTTCAGTAGGTTTCTTGCTTGTTATCTCTGCAGGGTTGAAAAGTCACACATTTTTCAAGGTTTTTCTCATTGAGGCCCTTCTCCTGCAGCCAAAGTTAAAGAAAAATGAAGAAAATGCCAGGTATCATGGGACCTACACCAGATCCAGAAGATGACCACAGTGGTGTCAGCTCCAACTGCAAGGGATCTAGCATATTCTGTGTCTGATGCTGTGCTTCTTCCTGCAGCAGGGAAAGGAAGATCAGTGGGAGGCAGGACTGCAGCTGCTGGAGGAGCTTATTGTATCTGTCAGCAACTGCACATGAACCCTCTCCACTGCAGGATAAAATCTGACAGAGAGGCATAAGTCCCGACAGAGCAAGTTTTATGTACACTAAAGTCCCCATCAACCTGTCAGTGCATAAATGGGCATATGTGACGGAAGTGATGATTAAAAGTGATCCAAAAGAAAGCATTTAAAAACCAAATGAACCTACCCGTGGCACCAGATCTACACCAAAGCTTTGTGATAAGCTAATCTGCTTTTAAATCGCAGATCAGCAACAAAAGGTCTGACTGCCAAAAGGTATTGTAGACATTCAGCAGATTTCCTCTAAAATGTAAGATAAGAAACCATCAAAATGCACACAGAAAAATAAATAATTTTAAAATAAAACAAACAAATGAAAAAACAGTGGGTTATGTAAAATTTCTTGAGGAATCATGGAAACCTGTCCCATTCATGGGACTGCTTCTAAAGTGTTTTCTTTCCTTCTCTTTCAGCATTTGTGCTTCTGTGTTTGTAAAAAAACACAGCTTACAGTGGGAACAGCTAAATCCATCTTGCAGCCCAACTCAGCTCTTCTTCTCCGAAGCAGATTTATTATTCCTGCCACCTTTAATTGCCTGGTTAATCTGTGTGACCAACAACTGCAGTCTGTGTAATCCTGTGGCCCCAAGTGATTGCCTTCTATCAGCCAGGCAGGTGTTTGTTATTCTGTTGGCTTTATCTGTTCCTTGGGCAGACCCTGGCCCTTCACGGAATGAAATTTCCTCCTGCAATGTGTTTGCACAGCCCAGCACAGCAAAGCTGCACTTGGAGCTTCCAAGTGCTACTGGATACTAAAAGCAAATACTGCTGAAGCCATCCTAGTGATTTGCCAAGGTCCTTCTTAATGTTTGCATCACTAGAGCTGTTGGATAACAAGGAATGAGGAGAAAAGTATTGTTCTGTTAAAAAAAAATGAAGAAGAAGAAAGAAAATCATCCATTAAGAAAAGCCAGTCTCCATCTTCCTCATAGTGCTCCCTGACCTCAGGGCAGTTTCATTCTGGGGAAGCACTGGAAATAAACCCAATTATTTCACTGATGAAAATCAACTTTTATGTCTTCTGTAAAACAATGACAGCAGTTCAGAGTCTTATATTGGCCCAACACCTTTCTGTCAGATGACTCAACACATTGTGGGTCAAAAATCTCAGTCTCAGTTTATCATTCTTATACATTCTTTGCTCTCTGCAACTACCTGAAAGGAGATTGTTAACAAGGTGGGGGTCAGCCTCTTCTCCAAGGTGAATAGGAACAGGATGAGAGATAATGACCTTAAGATGTGCAAGGGAGGTTCAGGTTGAATATTAAGAAAATTTTCTTCTCAGAAAGAGTGGTGAGGCACTGGCACAGGCTGCCCAGGGATATGGTGGAGTCATCATCCCTGGCTGTGTTCAAGAACCATGTAGACGTGGCACTGAGGGGCACAGCTAGTGGATATTGTGGGAATGGGCTGGGGTTGGACTAGATGATCTTAGTGGTCTTTCCTGACCTCAATAATTTTATGAGTCTGTATTTCTATGGGCAACAGATGTACCTGTGCCAGTAAGATGTCCATAAAAATATATGATCAAGACTTACACGCATGCATGCACACAGAATAAATGGCTGTAGATGTCTGTCAAGCTGCTGCTAGGAGTGGCCTCATATTTCTGGACAAGCTTGAGATAGAAGTCTAAGCATCTGGATACTTATAAAAATCATCCACAGCTCCTGAATGACGAGATTTTCTCTCATTCATTTTGATATGAATGTGAAATTGTCAGTGGGCACAGAAGTGCTGTAATACAAGGGGTAATCAGCCAATGGACAGAAACAGGAATCAGATGTCTTTCCAGTAAAACTTGCTCCTCTACCAACAGTCCTCAAGTGGATCTCCCACACCTGCAGACGAGAGCTTGAGCTGCTGTTACTACCATTCAGAACTCCTTTAAAGCTGGACATTTTTTTAAAAGACAGCTCTTGCAGCTTATAAAGCAAGGTTTTGGCTTTAGCTAATGAAAAGCATTAGTGTACTGTGGGAGGTGGAGAGAGGGAAAGATTATAATTAAATCTCTGCACTCCTCTCCCGTCTCTAAGGGCTTGGATAAGAAACAGTTCTGCTGGGCAGCTGAATTTGAGCTAAATAAGATAGCTGGGGGAGGGAGCCTTCTTGGTGGTTTCTTGTAGGCTTGCACATGTGGTAGGGCCGGGGAACATTTCTGATGAAAATAAAATCGTTCTGGGCTTGATCCAGCTGAAAATACCGACAGCCTGCCGGGCCCTGCAACTTTCATAAGGTTACAGATCCTGACTCCTAGCAGGAAGCTTGGCCCAGCTGCCATGAAAGGCCCAGAAAACAAAACAATAGTTTTATGCCTGAAAGTTGCACATCCAAATGGGAGAGGTGGGAGAACTTGTGTCAATGTACTCCTCTTCCAAATGTTGGTCTCCTTCTCCTACCTTCAGTCTCCCTGATCCCACATGGGTGTGGATGAGAGGCCACTTGGGAACCCAAGGCTACTGGGCCCAGGCATCCCTGGGCTACAGGTGGTAGGAGGTAATGGCTTCCTGAAGGAGAAATGGGATTCTCTCTGCATCATCCCATATATACATGTATATTAAGTATCAGCCTCTCTTGAGTTTGATTTTGTTCCAAGGAGCAAATATTTTGTTGAAATGATTTACCACTTATGTTAATTTATATAGTGCCCTTTAAGTACATCATAGGTGAGACTTCATAACAAGTACATTTGAAACAACGTAGATAGCAAAAAAATCCAACTGTTAGAAGAACTAAGAGGTTCTTCCCAAATGTTTAAATGTTCTGACAGAATTTGATATAAAAACATTTTTGTAGGGAGAAGGACATTGGATGCCATTGCTCTGCATTGCCAGGAGATGTGTTTAATGCTCTCTCAGGCTGAGCTGGGAGACTGAGTCTACAGTGAATACCAAAATTAAGCCTATAAACTTGGTCAGATGTTGGAAATGGAGATGTGGGCAACAAAAACATTCTGAACTCAGTGCTGTAAAAGCAATTTTTGCAGCCAATGGGATCACGGCTGCTGTATCTCAAATCACTTGTGCACCAGAGCTTCCCACATCATGATGAGATTTCTTGTTCCAGAAGCAGACGTGGGGAAAAAATGAGCAAATTTGGTTTACCTTTCTGACACACAACCAAATCCATCCACATAAGTATGCTCTAAGCTTCTTTTCAAACCAAGGCACAACTCTTATCTTGGCAACTTTGTGCCTTCCTCTGAGATTTACCGATTTAAACATTTAAACTGCTTCAGAGAAATAGAAAAGCCCAGAGCTACTCTGATTACACCTATGGAAAATTATTTTTCTCAGAAACTTGAAATGGTGATTGCAAGAGCAGAAAACATAGAATATAATGAAAATGGTAAGTAATACTGAAGTAAAACAAGGTTAGCTATCATCTCTTTAACTGCTGATTAGGCTGTCATACCCTTTGCCATTCCATGTGATTTGAACTAGCAGTCATTAGTCACAGCCCAAAGAGCCCTTAAGCATGCACCTAAACTCTGCTGAAGTCACTGTAAGGGTTTGTTCCCTGGGATGTTACACACATGCCTGCATACTGGACCATAGCCTGCATTTTCCCTTTTTCAAACTGACATTGTGCATTTTATTATTACCGTGAAATTAACTTTAAAACTCACCCCCACACACTGAGCCTGCCACTTTATTTTCTGCTCCACTGGAGCTTACTCAAATCTTTCAGACACAGTTGCAGAGCAGGCCTGATTCTGCGCTGTGGAAATCATTGCTTTTGATTTCAGTGTATTCAGCATCAAGCCTAAGTGAGGGCTAGAAAGCCCATAAGTACTTGTGCCTTTTCATGGGCACTCAGCTTCCTGGATTGCCACAGCAGTCTTCTTTCAGAAGCATTTATATGAAAATATACGTCTGCCATCCAGCAGCTCGGGCTGCCCAGAGCCCCATCCAACCTGGCCTTGAGTGCCTTCAGGGATGGGGCACCCACAGCATCTCTGGGCAGCTGTGTCAGTGCCAGTTCTCCTTATTGAATTAAACCAAGACAATAAATATATATGGCACATAACCCAAATGATGCGCAGCCCTGTTAAACACTGAGAAGAATCTTAACATTCAATTACAACTGTGTAACTTCTGTTCAGGAGGAAAGATTCCACTGATCTCACAGCAGGCAGATGTACTACTTCTAAGCAGAGCACATGAAAGGCCTGCCAGAATATGTGTTCCTCACTAGATTTATATCTCTGCAAGTGGGCCCATCTGAGTTGGAGATGTACTTGTTACATCCATAATGGGAGTTATTCTTCTCTCCCTAAATGCACATATGAATGTAGACAGGACTGCATTCTAAGTATGCAATAAAATGTTTTGCCTGTGAACACGCAGTAAAATACTCCTAGTTCATTTTATGGAAGAATATTTGTGTGAAATCTGATTCTTACATTATAGTGTGTTGGAAATTTAGTCTAAAGGCTCTCTACGTAGTGATTTTTGAAGAGATACTCCACATGGCAGAATGATTCATGGTGATAAGACGAGGTTTTTCTTCTTGTAAATGCGATCCAAAAAATGATTTGCAGCCTCTGAAGGAATGCCCTGGGTGTCTTCAGTAAGGGGCTCAATGCTTTGCGAAGCATACCACGTGATCATAGAATCATAGAATGCCTAAGATTGAAAAAGACCGCTGAGATCATCTAGTGAACCATCCACCTACCACCACTATTGCTCACAAAACTAAGTCCCTCAGTGTTGCATTTACATAGTTTCTGAATGTCTCCAGGGATGGCAACTCCACTCCCTCCCAAGTAATCTTTCCCTGACCATTCTTTTATAAAAGATTTTCCCTACTATGCAATAGCATCATTTGGGAAAGGGCTAGGAGTGTGTTCCCGTCCTCTATGGGAAGTCCATGGCTTCCTGGAAGAGCAACTTGCCCTTCAAGCTGCTTTTCAGCTTGTCTCATCACATGTTCATTTGCAGCAATGGCACCTGAGTACACCAAACCTGTCTGTGTGTCAGGGGTGGCTGCTATTGAAAGAACACTGTAGGAAGGCCACATCTCCTTTCTCTATGTCTCATTTGGTTATTACTTTTTCATTTCAGTGCCTTCCTCTGTTCATTGCACTAGAAAGTAAAGCGTTGTCTTCTCCCTTGAACTGGGGCAATCTGACCAAACAAAAGCTGTCATGCGATGGAGACAGGACCATCCGCAAAAGGCTGTGACCACAGAGCAGAGGGTCAGGGGCACAACAGAAGCAGGGCACAACAATGTATAAAGGGAAGAGAGCAGCAAGGAAGTACGGAGAACACATGCCAGGTGCAAAACCTGAGGACACATCTTCATGCTGGAGAGGAAGCTAGCAACGTATCCTGGGGATGGCTCCCTGTCAGGCAGCCTCTCAGAGCCTGCAGAGCAATTCTTGCTTTATAGATACATAGAAATGCATGTTGCAACATTATCAGCAGTCTTCCATGGAGGAGCAAGAGAGGTTGCATATTTCCCTCTTAAAAATAATTTCATTATTGTTATGATGGTACACAATGACACTGTTCTCTCAGTATTGAAGTACTGAATTCCCCTTTTATAGAAGGGACTTAAACTTGAGTGACCTGTGGTCCTGCCATCTATGCACTGAGTCCTCTTTGTTAGTTGTGCTTTTTGAAGAGATTATGCTTCCAGGAGTTATATAAAGACTCTACTTTCTTAGAGGGGATTTTGTATGACCCTATGATCCCATTATTTAAGTACTAAGCTTCTCCTTGTTAGAGGTGGCTTTAACCACCATTTACACACTCAACTCTACACAATAGGGCTTTCCGCACTGATGTCAATAAAGTTAACTTTTGTTTGGACACACTTCCTCTTTGCAGTGAAGCAACATACATGTGAAACAACACTCCTGATTTTTATAACATGCTTCCAAGCCAGCTATATCCTCCTGTGCAGGCACTGTGATAAGTAATGCACAAACACAAAGGGTGACAGTTATGTGCGTTTTCCAGCTGTGCCTGTGGCTGTGACTCCTACTAGCCAGCATGAGAACATGGGGGACAAGAGGACTTTCAGCCCTCTCCCAAAGACAGGGTTGCCTTCGGCAGATGAGGGATTGGATAGTGGTGGTGACCTAAATAATTGTGGTGAGTCCCTCAAATCACAAATGTTAGGGCAAAAAACCCCAAGTCATTTCTATAGAAAATGAATATGGCAAAAAAAAAAAAAACCAAACAACAAAGCTTTGAAATTAGCATATTCAAGAAACATGTAGATGTGGTACTTAGGGACATGGTTTAGTGGGCAGTGTTGGTGGTAGGTGGATGTTTGGGATAGATGATCTTAGTGATCTTTTCCAATGTTAATGATTCTATGATTCTAATGGATGATTTTTTGTTCTCCCTTATTAGCTTGAGCAACATATGTGAACGCTGCTTACTTTATATGCAGTTCTGCTAGCAATATAAAATAAAAAGGTTTGTTGAGTTTAGGGAAGTATTATTAAAAAAAGTTTCATGGATTCACCAAGAGCAGGTCCTGCCTGACCAAACGTGTTGCTTTTTATGATGGTGTAACTGCATCAGTGGACAAGGGAAAAGCTACTGATGTCATCTATCTGGACTTCAGTACGGCCTTTGACATAGTCCCTCAGAACATTCTTCTCTCCAAATTGGAAACATATGAATTTGATGAGTGGACTGTTTGATGGATGAAGAACAGATTATGAGATCATACCTAGGGAGTACAGGCTGGGGGATGAGCTGCTGGAGAGGAGCTCTGTAGAGAGGGACCTGGGTGTCCTGGTGGACGACAGGTTGACCACGAGCCAGCAGTGTGCTCTCATGGCCAAGAGGGCCAATGACATTCTGGGGTGCATTAAAAAGAGCGTGGCCAGCAGGTCAAGGGAGGTGATCCTCCCTCTCTACTCTGCCCTGGTGAGGCCTCATCTGGAGTACTGTGTCCAGTTCTGGGCTCCCCAGTATAAAAAAGACAGGGATCTCTTGGAAAGAGTAGGGCCACAAAGATGGTGAAGGGCCTGGAGGATCTCCCCTATGAAGAAAGGCTAAGTGAACTGGGTCTCTTTAGCCTTGAGAAAAGAAGACTGAGAGATCCAGTTTTATAAATATCTGAGGTGTGGGGGACAAAGTGGTGAGGCCAGACTCTTTTCAACAGTGTGTGGAGACAGGACAAGGGGAAACAGACAGAAACTGCAGCACGGGAGGTTCCACACAAATATGCACAAGAACTTTACGGTGAGGGTGATGGAGCACTGGCACAGCTGCACAGGGGGGTTGTGGAATCTCCTTCTCTGGAGATATTCAAGACCCACCTGGACACCTACCTGTGCGACCTGGTGTAGGGAACCTGCTTTGGTGGGGGGGTTGGATTCGATGATCTCTTGAGGTCCCTTCCAACTCCTATGATTCTATGATTCTATGAGCAGTGGTCAATGGCTTCATGTCAAAATGGAGATCAGTGACAAGTTGTGTCCCTCAGGGGTCAATACTGGGACTGATGCTCTTAAACATCTACAATAAAGTGCACCCTCAACAAGTTTGCAAATTACTTCAAGCTGTGTGGTGTGATAGGCACACCTGAGGGATGGGATGCTATTCAGAGAGACCTGGACAGGCTTGAGCAGTAGGCCCAGGAGAACATCATGAGGTTTAGTAAATCCAAACACAAGATCTTGCAAGAGTCATGGCAACTACCGGTATCAACCATCAGTACTAGGTTGGAGGTGCAAAGGATAAAGCACAGCCCTGAAAAAAACAACCTGAGAGTATTGGTGGATGGCAAGCTAGAGCTGGCATGAGCTGGCAATGCACCCTCACAGACCAGAAATCTAACCCTATCCTGGCTGCTTCCAAAGCAGTGTGGCCAGCAGGGTGAGGGACGTGATCCCACCGCTCTGCTCTGTGCTGTGAGACCTCACCTGGAGTACTGTGTCCAGATGTGGAGTCCTCAGCGCAGGAGAGACGTGGACCTGTTGGAACATGTCCATATAATGGCCACCAAAATGATCCAAGGGATGGGACATCTCTCCAATGAGGACAGACTGAGAGAGCTGGGGCTGTGCAGCTGGAGAAGAAATGGCTCTGGGGAGACCTGAGAGTGCCTTTTCAGTATCTAAAAGAGGAATGCGAGAAAGTAGGGGACAGATTTTTTAACAGGGTCTGTTGTGACAGGACTAGGGGAAATGTAAAAGAGGGGAGATTTAGACTAGATGTAAGGAAGAAGTTTTTTACAACAAGGTTGGTGAGGCACTGGAAGAAGCTGCCCGGTGAGGTGGTGATGCCAGGCTGGACGGGACTCTGAGCACCTGACTGAACTGTAGGTGTCCCTGTTCACTGCAGGGGAGTTGGACCAGTTAGCCATTAAAGGCCCCTTCCAACTCAAATGTTTCTAGGATTCTTTGAAGCTGTGAAAAATGTTTATCTTTTTCAGAATAATTACAGAACAGTTTTAACTTTTCGTGCAGACAGGTTCATATGGACCTCACTGATCAGAAAGAAAAGGCAGAAGAAAGCATGTGAGAAAGTGAGAAATGGGGTTGATTAGAAGACATTTACTGCGTGAACCACCGAACTTCAATTTCACAGACAGAGAAAGAGTAGAAAAAGATAACTGGGGATAAAATAATCGTGATGACATACAACATGTAGAAGGAAAATAGTGAAGCATATATTTAATGCAAAAGTTGAGATTGAAAAAGGTGCTTTATCTGACCCCGAAAGAGATGTATGTTTTTCAAGTATAAAATATTCTTACAATAAAGCTAAAGCAAATTTTAAAATGAAATGTTTTTAAAAGTGTTCAGAAACTCTATTCTTTTTTAAAACATGCTCCTTTTGTTCTCATATTCTCCCTAGACCCACCTATATAACAGATACACATTTTTCGACTGAAATAAGTTCATAGAGTCATAGAACCATTAAGGTTGAAAAAGACCACTAAGATCAGCTAGTCCAAACATGAGCCCATCCCCACCATGCCCACTCACCACGTCCCTCAGTGCAGCATCCTCACGGTTCTTGAACACCTCCAGGGCTGGTGACTCCACCACCTCCCTGGGCAGCCTGTGCCACTGCCTCACTGCTCTTTCAGAGAAGAGATTTTTCCTAAAATCCAACCTGAACCTCCACTAGTGCAACTTAAGGCCATTCCCTTTTGTAATTTGAGGAAACTAATGCATTTTCAGAAAACATCTTGATCTGTTTTCATTTACATTTTTCAATGTGAAAAAGAAGGCTTGAGGAAAACTGCTCAATTGGCTCTGTAAGGACAGAACAGGTGAGAGTACACTGCCAGACAAAATGGCTTAAAGAAAAATAAGTATTGTAAAACAAACTGGTTTCACTGTCTGACATTGGCTCACTGATAAAAGGCACTGAACAGATATGAAATGCTTACTGAAAGCTGCTTGGTTTAATATCAAACCATGCATTCATATCAAACAGCACTGCATAATACAGAATTTGTGAAGCAGTTCTAGAGTAGGTCACAAACTGAGTAACTGACAGATCTTAAAAGAGTGTTTTCATCAGGAAACCAGATGAAAATGCAGATTCTTACTCTGTGTAAATTAGTACTGCGTGCCATGTTAGGTTATGTTTGTGCTGGTGATCTGGAGGGGGACATAAATTACTGCTGGAAATATCTTAATGACTTAAAAACTGGTAGAGTGGTACAAAATGGTGAGGGCTGGGCAGATACACAGTGACATAGAGCTCGTCTACAAAGAGTATTGGTTTTAATATTAGGCAAAAGGTGAATCCTGCATGTAGGATAGAGGAAGGCAAGGATGCCTATAGGGCTTGGGAAAACAAGACTACTGAGAAGGGCTTAGGACTCACGGACGTGCAGCTGTGTTGGAGTTCCTGCGGCAATGCTTTAGCTAAAGCAAGCCCTGAATGTAAAAAGAGAGGAGAAACTGGTGGAAATACAGATATAAATTTACATTTGCACATAGCTACAGTGACACAGATGTTGGAACATTATGTAGAGTTCTGGCTGTCCTGTATTTATAAAAATATGTTGAAAAATCGAAGAAGATGCAGAAAATGAACCAGGAAAAGTATTCAAAGGCTGGGAAAAAAAATAAATAAACGCAGTGCAAGACCTAAGGACCTGATCAAAAAGATGAAGAATGGTGATTTGAATATGCCACAAGTACTTTCAGCACAGGGCACTGCTCTGGACCTAAAGTGGAGAAAACTACTGTGCTGAGAAACAGAGAGTAAAAATGAAAGAAATTCAGAAGAGAAATAAAGCAGATGTTTTGGAAAGCTGGAATAATTTAAATTATTGGCCCAAAGTACCAGAAGTCTTCATCTCAAGATCGGATGTCTGTATGGAAGGTTGTGATTAGGAGAAAGTACAGGTAGACAATGTGACATGGAAGTAGCTTGAGTTAAAAGAATACAAAACCATGGTCTGTTTTATCCTGGGAAATGAGGCTTGATGATCTAATAGCCTTTCTGTACACATCTGTTTGACTCTTCGACTCTATTCCTATGGATAAGACTCTGTGAAACTGGCCCAAGTCTTTCCGCACATCCAATTTACCTTCTTGGCACAAGACTGAGAGGAGAGGTAGTTGTGGAGCTCTTGCCAAAGCTAACAAGAAGCGGATCTTATGCAAGACAAGGTCCTGCTTGTAGAGAAATTTAAGCCAAAGCAATGTATAACTGTAAGCAAACAGTGAAGTCATAAACACCCTTGAGCCCGTTTCACCTTCAGTGCCTCTCTGCTGTCACAGAGGATATATGACATGGCTCAGGTCTGCTGCATGTGTACCTGTGCCTTGGCATTTCCAACTTGCTGCAGTATCATGGCAACAAAATCCCGTGACATTCTTGTTCCTGGTCTGTAACAAAGCCATTATCCCAAAATGCTCATTTAAAGCCACATCCAGACTCTGCCAGACATCAATGGTATTCTTTCCATTGATACCTAAGGGCTTTAGTCAGTGTGTTTGAATCAAACTCAGGAAAGACCTTGTGCAGCCCAAATTTGTGTCCACAACAGCTTGCTGTACTCAGAGCTCTTGGCTCCGTTTGAGTTATTGTCCTTAGAGTGGTCAGAGCCTTCAAAAGGTTTTATTTCCTACCCCTACACTTCCTAACTTGGAGTCTTAAACATAATTCATATAAACAACAATGTGGAAAAACGATTTGGGGATCACATGAAAAATGATTCAGAATTTGACCCTTGAAAATGTTTATCTTTTAGAGGACCAGAATTTGCCTTTTCTCAAGAAAACAGCCAGCTATCAATTTGTTTTAATAATTCAGATATCCTGGGAAGCACCCACTATATGCTTAACATACAAAGCAATGTTAATGGTACATACAACTGTAGTAGCAAGATGAAGTGTCAGATACCTAATGGTACAGACACCTCAGCTAACATGGAAACCCAGATAAGCAGCCCTGTTAAAGCCAATGAGAAAACTAGTCCAGAGAGCTCTAATTCATGAGGGTAAAGTTTGCTGGATCAGATCCTCTGCAGAGAGTTTCTTTGTTTCCAGGGATATTTTTGTGCTTCACTAAGTAAAAGATGTCATCATATTTCACAGTGAAATTTTGCAGGCCATTGATCTAGAATGTGAGCTAGTTTCTTTGGGTATTTTGGAAAATCAAAACCAAGGTATTTATTTAATTTAGAATAATGACGTCTGTCCAAGGCTGTTTCTCAAGAAATATTCATGACGACCTAAAACTTGCAAACTCGCTACATATACGTGTCAGGAATAGCTCAATATTTTGTGATATGAAGTCTTCCTGAACAATTATTTAGTATTGAATTGGAACAAATTTTAAAAGTCCTTCCAATGTCCTGGAAAAATAATCACAGTTTTAAAGGGCTAGTAAATATTATATCTTCAAGTGATTAGTTAGGAAGTGTTTCAATAAGCTGTAAAGATTCCTTCTGAAAGTTTTCACACTTAGTCCCAGAGTGATTAATCTTGCTGATTTTTTTCAGTCTTATATTAAAATAATAGTAAGTAAACTTTTCAAAGCAGTAAAACATGGTTGTTCTCATGCCAAGAGGAAAAGCCAAGGACATTAAAAAAATAAAGATGACATCTCCAATCTAGACTTCAACACTGGCTAAATAATTTTCATGCTCTTCAGCCTCTTTCAGTCCCCTGAGAGAAATGGATAAAACCCTCCGAAACCTGAGGGTACACCTGCCATGAATTCTTCCATATTGTAGACTTACATAGCAGGAACTCAGGCCTGTAAATTGTGCTTAGCTGTTGAACAGCATCTCTGTGTGTTATCACACGGTGCAAGGTACAATTTGCAGAAATCACTATATGTGAATTATAGACAAAGTGTTAGTCTGAAACAACAAAAGGAAGTTTGGTCCTGTTAGTGCCTGCCAGTAGCAGCTTCAGAGGAGATTGAGTGGGAGTTCCTCTCAAATGCTTCATTATTTTGTCCTTCGCTCTTATAAAGTATACACCAAACATAAAATATTAGTAAAGTTTTCTTTCTGTAAAACATTGCATTATTTGCAATGAAACTATATTGTTGTTACATTGTTGTTATTCAAAATAGACCTACACTGTTGTATGTTTTGTTTGTTGGTTTCTTTGGTTGTTTTTTTTTTTCCTGAAAAAGATGAAGATATAGAGCAAATGGGTGGAAACTGCACAGAGAGAAAATTTTTCTACCAGAGCATGCCAGGAATCCCACTTCCTACCTCCCTGGGGACATGAGATCAAAGGCACATCTTGACCAGAACCAGACTTGTCGTAGTAAACATCAAACAAAAAGCAAAAAGTGCTTCTTCGTCAAATACGTTCATAGAGTACAACAATAATAATAATAATAATAATAATAATAATAATAATAATAATGGCTCAGAGCACTGCTGTGCTGAGGTTAATGTCTTTGTGTGCTCAAGAGATTTGTGCCTAGAACTTATATATATAAGTATATATAACTTCTTGTTTGAAGGACATCCTCAGCTTACACACTGGAGAGACTTCTTTCTCTTGCTTTCAACCCAGTGTCTTCTAGATGAGTCTGACTCCCTCTTCCCCTTCCTCCTCACAGTTATTGTCCTAGATGAGAATGAGTAAGGGGTCTTTATGCAACTTTTCCACCTGCTGAGTCATTCAAGGATTCAGCATTTTGGTTCTAAATTCAGAGGTTCCAAGGAGTCCAGAATGCAATAATTAACAGACATATCAATAAAGATGGAATTACATGTTGCGTTTAAAGGTAAAGTTTCTGTAAGATGCTGTGAAACATTTCCATTGGTCAAATCAAACAACGTTTTCTGATAGAAAACCTATCTGATTGAGAATCCTCAAGCAACTATTCAGCCAACATTTTTTGTCTTAAGAAGTCTGTTAAGAACTCTTTATTTTTATTTTAACATAGGGTGTCAAAATTCATTATCAAAGATTTGACTGACGTGAAGGAAAATATTTGGTCCAGGGCATTTATTATTATATAGAATATTACAAAAATTTCCATGCTATAGTCATAACCACATTTTCAAAGACACTAAGTAAATAAAATACAGATTTCCAGCAAATAATATAGTCAAGAATAGAAATTCTGATGAATAAAGAAAAGGAAATATCTTTCCTAGTTTTCAACTTCCATTAATTCAGGTTATTCAGCCTCAACTGCAGATATTTTGGGTGGTTGACCATCTGATCATAAAAACGTTTGCTCAGATATGAGGCACTAGAGTGATACATCTCAGATAATGGGGGACCTCCTGATCTGTCACTGTCTGGCAGAGAGAGGGGACTTAAGAGGTGGGGAGCAATGAAAACATCTTGTTTCAACGTGGCAGGCAGACATCCTCCCTACCAATCTCACCTTTCCAGGTGCCCTACATAATAGGTTTGAGGCACTGAAAATTGAAAGACGGGTAAATGATGATGAGGTGGAAGGTCCACTCAAGAGGTTGCGTAGAGTGAGAAAATCAGCTCCACACCTCAAGACTGTCTCTGCCAAGAAGGAAAGAAGGGTAATCATCGTAGATGACTCCCTTCTGAGGGGAACAGAAGGCCCTATATGTCATGCAGACCCTACCCATAGGGAAGTGTGCTGGCTCCCTGGGGCCCAGGTCACAGAATCACAGAATCACAGAATCACAGAATCACAGAACTGTAGGGTTGTAAGGGACTTCCAGAGATCATCGAGTCCAACCCCCAAGTAATATCCCCAGGTTAGGGACATCACTAAGGGACTCCCTAGCCTGGCTCACCCTGTGATTATTAACCCTTAATGATACTTGATGCTGGCAGCAGTAAAGTTGCTGAGAATAGCCTGAGGGCTATCAAAAGGGACTTCAGAGGACTGGGGATGATGCAGGAGTACAGGTGGAATTTTCTCCTGTCTGTTCAATGGCAGTGAGGGATACTAAGACCAGGAAAACCCATCTGATAAATACTTGGCTAAGAGGCTAGTGCCACATCAGGAATTTTGACATTTTTGAACATGGAGATGATTACTTGCTGCCCAGACTGATGGCTGCAGGTGGGGTCCACCTGGATCAAAAGAGGAGAAAGATTCTCGCCTGGAAGCTGTCTGGGCTCATTGACAGGGCTTTTAGCTAGCTTTGAAGGAAGAAGGGGGTGATAGTGAGCCTGGCAAGGACTGGGATAGCATAGCTAAATTAAAGGTACATGGTGCTAGAGGGGGCCCTCAAACTGCTGCATCTTATGATGATGAAGGCAGTGGGGAGACTGAAGATAAATACTTCAAAAGAGTTAAGGAATCATCCTCCAAAAAGGTGGCAAGATCAGTGCCTAATGATCAGTGCCTCTACACCAGTGCGCACAGGATGGGAAACAAACAGAAGTAGCTGGAAGCCACCGTGCTACTGGAAAACCAAGGTGTTGTCATCACTGAAACATGGTGGGATAATTCTGATTATTAGAATGTAGCTAATGATGACTACAAGTTGTTCGGAAGGAATAGCTGAGAAAGGAGGGGAAGAGGCATTGCCCTCTGCATCAAGGCAGGAATAGAGTGTGAAAAACTGTCCTTCAAGAATGGCCACAAGCAAGTTGAAAGCCTATGAGTGAGACCAGAGCAACAAAGGGAGCCTTGTGATTGGGGTCTACTACAGGCCACTTGATCAAGTGGAACCTGTTGATGTAGCCCTCTACGTCCACCTACAGGAGGTGTCACGACTGAAGGCTCCCATCCTGCAGGGAGACTTCAACCACCCTGACATCTGCTGGAAAAGTAGCCTATTTCAGTGTATCTTCCAGAGGAGTGCCACCAAAATGACCCAAGGGATGGAATGCCTCTCCTATGAGGACAGGCTGAGAGAGCTGGGGCTGTTCAGCATGGAGAAAAGAAGGCTCCGGGAGACCTGAGCAGCCTTTCAGTATCTAAAGAGAAGCTGTAAGAAAGGACACATTCTTTAGCAGGGTCTCTTGAGGCACAACAAGGGGAAATGAACTCAAACGAAAAGGGGAGATTTAGACTAGATGTAAGGAAGAAGTTTTTTAGAGCAAGGTTGGTGAGGCACTGGAAAAGACTGTGCAGAGAAGTGGTGGATGCCACATCCCCTGGCTAGGTCCCTTCCAACTCAAATGATTCTATGATTCTATGAAGGAGGACAGAGGCCCGCTGGAAATTTTACCATACTTTTCATGAGGAAATCTCAAAGGAAAAAACAGCACAAAGACAACTTCATGTTTGTTTTCCATTTCTTGTTTAAGGCCTACTTCAGCTGCCTAAGTCTTCTAGAAGGCAACTAGGTTACTCAAGGATGTTTCCCCTTCATAAACCCATGCTGACTTTTCCCAGTCTCCTTCTTAACCTTGCTGTATTTAGAAAAATCTTCCAGGACAATTTGTTCCATCATTTCCTCAGTAATCTGTTTGAGATTGACTGGCCTGTAGTTCCATTCAACTTCTTGAAGTTAGCAGTGATATTTACTTTCTTCTGAACCTAAAAACTGTCTTCAACAAACATCAATAAGTTCTTTTCCTCAGTTTTCACTGGCTGTCAGGCTTCCCATGTCTCTCATGTCCCTGAACCTCTAGGTGGGAGTCAGGGGAAAAAATGTAATGGGCAAGAATATGGGATAATGTGACATGCTGAAGCTTCTCCAGAAAATTCTCACTGTTACCTATCCTCTCAGGCTGGAGAAATGAGCTGATGGCCACCTGATGAAGTTCAACAAGGAGAAGTGCAAAGTCTTGCACCTGAAGAGGAACAGCCTCAAGTACCAGGACATACAGGCACAGGGGTCCTGGAGAACACCAAGTTAAACATGAACCAGCAACGTGCCCTTGCTGCTAAGAAGGTTAATGGGATTCTTGATTGCACTAAGTGGATTATTGCTAAGAGGTTAAGGGAGCATCATTAAGATGTTGGGGCTACACCTGGAGTACTGGGTCCTGTTCTGGGCCCCCCACTACAAGAGAGAGATGGGCATACTGAAGAGAGTCCAATGAAGAGCCACCAAAATAATGAAAGACTTGTATCATCTTTTCTATGCGGATAGTTTGAGTGAGCTGGGATTTTTGAACCTGGCAAAATCAGGTATTCATAGACACATGGCTGAAGGGTGGGTGCCTAGATATCAGAGTCAGGCTTTTCTCAGTGGCACATACTTCCAGAACAAAATGCCACGGACACAAATTGAAGCACAGGGGGATCCCTTTGAACACCAGGAGCACATTTGTGCTGTGCGGTGATGGAGCAGTGGCACAGGCTGCTCAGAGGATGTTTGGTCTCCTCTTTGGGGATTTCCCAGAGCCACCTGGATGTGCCCCTGGGCACCCTGCTCTGGGTGTCCCTCCTGGGGCAGGGGTTGGAGCAGAGAGACCCAGAGGACCCTGCCAGCCTCAGCTGTGCTATGGTAATTTGATTCTTTGAAAATTAGCTTTTCTGTAAAGTCCAGATCTGGATATGTGCGTGCTGATGAAATAGCAAATTCCTGTTTTGCAATTACATCTAGAAAGATAAATGTTTTCCATTTGCTGCCTCCCCTCCCACGTGCCCAGCCTAGGATAAGGGTCTTATTCAGTTCAGCCTGAGAGATGGAAGTTCAGTGGGATAACAGGAGTTTCACAGGCTAAAAGAGAGATAGGAGGGAGTGTGAGGAGAAAGCAAGGGAGGAGGTAGGAGTCCTGGCACAAATATTTAAGCATTCAAACTGTTGCAAAACCAGGCCTTGTGGGAATAAAAGCTTCATGTGATGGAAATACATACTCCAGAGCGATTACTTCTGCTGCCTGCAAAGTCAGAACATTGAAATGGGAAAATGAAATGATAAGTGAAGAGAGTTACGAACAGCAAAGACAGAGGCAGTCCAGGCGCGGGTACACACACATGCACAGGGCAGTTGGCCTGGACCCATTGCTGAACCAGGATCCTGGCCAACTTTTTTTTTCTTGGAAGAAAAGCAAGGTTGAGCTGACCGGGGAAAGCAAAGCCACCATAGCCTTTTGTGGCCTGCAGAACCGAGCACAGAATGTCATTGTTGGGCCATGTAGCACAGTCTACTTTTGTTGTTTACTTGCAGTAAGGCATAAAAGGAGCTGCTCTAAAATAACGCTCTGTGACAAGCAGCCAGGAGAAGGGCTGCGGTGGGAGGAGGCTCTGCTTTCTTCCTCAACTTTCACTTTTGATTTTCAGCTGAGCTGGAAGCACGATTCACTATTGCTATTATTTTTTTGATAACGCAGTGGACCCCGGGCCAGGTCCTCAGCTGCAATAAATCAGATCTGCTTCCCTGCAGCTCTGGAAGGTATAAGGATGCACAGTGGTTCAGGATACAACCTGTGTCATTTCCCAAGTAAAAATCTGACCACCACATTTATGTGCTCAATCATCATGTACGTGAACATTTTTCAAAAGCACAACTTCCCGGTGACCCAGCGTGCTGTCAAATAAAGAAGTGCTATTGGACCTCAGCAGTGTGAAAGGAGCAGTTGAAACCCGTCTTAACCAGCTGTTAGACCTGCGTTTGATTTCTGAAAAGGGTTAAAGGAGACCGTAGAAGAAGTAAAAGAAATAAATTGAATGCACATGTGCAATCATTATTCATACTAACGTTCCCTGTATTACTTCATAACACAGCTGTATACACAAAAAAACAGTCCAGTTTGGTTTCTTCCTATTCGAGTCTTAATAATTTCTGTTTAATGGAACACAAATGTTTGTGCTCTTCATTTTGACGAATGCAGCCTAGCAGAGTATTTGTTAAGCATTAGCTAGGGTGGTTGTGACCATTTGATACAAATGTCTCTGGGCCTTTCATGGCTCCTGACAGGGCATCTTTTGAGCATGACAGTTGCCATGGGGACCAGTGCAATGCCTATTTGGAAGGAAAATTGGGAGCAATGCTCATTACGTCAAAAACGACATCAGGAGGGGGCAGAGCGGGGAAGGAGAATGTTTGCTTCTTGTGCTGACACTTAGCTGCTTGTTTTACCCGCCACCCACACACTACCATCAGACAATATCTCTTTCAAGCACAGAAGTCAAAGTTTGCATCTCCTATCGTTCCAGCTGGAACAGGCAGGGGCTGTGTGAAATGAATATCATCACGTGGGGCCGGGCACTGCCTGCCTGGCTCTATCACTGCAGCACAGTGATGCTGAGTGTGCACAGTTTTCCCTTCCTCCTGCCCTCGGCCAAAGGCTTTGCTGCCTCCTTGGGGCACCGCGGGGACACTGGGTGATGCATGACCACATCAACCTAACCAACCTGCTCCAAAGTAGAAGATCTGTTGCAGTTTGCAGTGGTGGGAGGAGGATTGGTGTGTGTGCGCAGCTCAGTTTCCACGGATAGGGCAAATACCAATAAGAAACACCAGGGCCATTGTTTTCTCCCTGTGTCCCCAATCATTTATGAGAAATCAAGGAGAAAGCAACTCTTTTTGTAGAAAATGAGTCCTCGCTATTTCCATTTTGGGCTGCCTTCACAGCCTCTCACTCTCTCAAAAGTCTGCACATTTCTTCCACTAGGAATTAGCCATTGCAATGCTTTTTGAAATTCTAAGCCAACAGAATGGTCAGTCTTCCAAAAAAACCCCAAACCCAAACTGAAAAAAAATCCCAGCCTCCTCCCTCCCCAAAAATTGAATACCAGTCAAACAGCTGAAAGGAGAGACTGGGATCAAGCAGCCAGGGCCCAAGTTTGAAGGTGCATGCAAAGTGCTTGAGTGCCCTGCTTTGGACAGTAAGATAAGGTACAAAGCCATCTCCACTAGTGAGAGGCTTCAACATCTTGCTGACAGGCCGTAATGCACACTCTGGAAGGTCAAGGCCGGTCAGGTGCTCTGTCCCAAAGATATCTGGAGCCCAAATGGCGGCCCTGCCAGGTCTGCACCTCCTTCTGCTCTCAGCAGGGATCTGGTGCGCGCGGCAGCACTCGAGGGTTTGTGTTTCAGGGTTACAAAGGCCATCCAGAACCTATTGAGTCCACGCGCTAGACGTCTTGGAAACAGGACAACTTCCCCAGCATCTGGATGAATACAAATTATCTCACATATGGAATAGGGACAGAGCGGTGGACTTGGCCTCTGCTTTGCGGGGGGGGGGGTGGCTTCGGAGTTTTTAAGTGCTGTCAAAGCACTTTTCCATTCTCTTCACTGGCAGGTTGCGAATGTGAACTGTGGTGCAGAGAGAGAGGCAGCTCCGACACAATCACTGCTCTCCTGGCTGTGATCAGCCAGGAGCGCTTCTCACTGGGGCCTCTCTGTACACACACTGCCCAGACTGCAGGCAGCAATTAATTTCCAAACTTTTATTTAAATGATAGATAAAAAAATAAATAACCCCCCTCCAAAACCACCAGAAAGATCCTTAGAAATAAATGCCATTATGTGCAGCTGTAACAATTCTCCCTCTCCCCTTCAGTTGTGCACTGACAGCTGCCTGTAAACTTGAACTTTCTCCACTGCTGCATGGCCTGCTACCACTTGAACTGCTCATAAGCAACAGCAGCAGCAGATGTTATCTCATCTAGGGAGGGAGTTTTCCAGGTCTGAATGCCAGAGCTGCAAAGGTGATTCTCTCACTCCCCAAGGAGTCATACTGTCAAGAATCCTAGTACTGATGTTGCCTTGGGGTGGCAGTGGGAGATCCAGGTAGCACTGGGACCTCAGTGCTCTCTTCTATCCATCTCCTGCTTTTCATCTCCTGACTTTCCCTAGCCACTGGGCCACATCTGTAAGCTGGAGGAGCTCCAACACTCTCTCTTCTGTCTCTTACCTTGCCCACCACCAGATCACCACCAGAAAACGACTTCATAGGTTTGCAGGGCTTGTTTAGCTCCATTACGTAGATGGTCTTCATTAAAATAACAAGTGTGAAAGTCCAACTACTCTTAGCTTTGCCCATGGAAAAAAGAAAGCAACTGGAATTAATTTAGCCTTCACTGCCTGGTCACATCTTCCATCGCTGTAGTTTATTTGGCTATCTGATCATTTTGTTTAGTTCAAAATTTAAGCCCAATTCTTTCTCCAGATTTAGACATGCAATGGCATGCATGTGTCTCTCAGATTTAGAGGAAAGACTGCCACTGACAAAACAGCTCCAGAAATAAGTTCTATACATTTCCATAAAATTTGTTTGAAAACTTCTCTAGAGAACAGCATTCTATACAGTCTGCATTTATTCCCAGTCTTGCTTTTTGTCCAGCCGGTGCATATAGCTTCCATAAAAATCTATGCAATTTTTGAAACAAAACCTAGGTTTTTATATCTGATAAAGGAGATGCCAATTACTTCTACAGTGAAGAAATATTTTCAGAGTTTTCAGAACTTCGTTACCCAGTTCCAAAGAAATGGAATGTAATGTTTGTTATTTTTGCACAGTTTCACAGCATTTGTATCTTTGTCAAATATCACAAGCGTGAGACACTTTCAAATACAAAAGATCGAGCTTTAAACTAAACAGTGCTAAGTATCACTTGCCTGCCTTTGATTTTTAAAGATAATTAAAATGATAGAATACTTCAATTAAGTAATTATATACTATCACTAATGACACACTTTGAAATACTGTAAATAATGATTATAAAAATGAAAATCACAGTACATTAACTAAAAGAATTTAAAAAAAAAATTAATTCTGAAATGAGATTTTGCAAATCATCAAATGTTTCCAGTTTCCAGCTCATGGAAAATTTCAGCTCTGTTTGGTTATGTTCTAAATCTCTGACAGTCTCAACAGATCTTAGATCTCACAGAAGAAAAATATATGCAATTTCAAAAGATTGCTGTCTCATAGAGACTGTGTTAGGCAGGGAATAAACACCATCGTAAGTGTTTGTTAGGAAGAAACTCAGCTTTCCAAACACTCAAGATAGCTGCTTTTTGTTCCATAGCAACCAGGTTTCAAAAGAAACACATTTCATTGTTCTCCAGCACAAACTTCCCACACATTTTTGCTCTTTCTCCTGCTGAATACTTCACGGATCTGCACGGTGCATACACAAATCCAAAATCAGTTCTGGCACAAATAATCACTGATGGCTGGGCTAGCCAGCAGGCATGTTTAGACATATGTCTGCCTTTCTGCTCATGGTCCAGGTGCAGAACTGTCTCAGTGCCCCCAAAATGGATGATTCTATGAAAGGAGATTTGAAGCCTCAGAACTGTGCTTCATTCCACCTGACACCACACGCTGACGGAGAAGACCTCTGATTCTGAGCAAGTTATTGTCAGCTCCCACTGCTGTTACAGCATGTGAACAGGCTCTTTGGGGTATGACTCATCTGACCTCCTTTTAGATGTTTAGATGCAGTGAGGCTTCTCTCCTGAGTCCACACAGAGGGCCTATATAACCACCACAGGTCAAACATCTACTTCTAGTCACATCAGTCACATCCATAGTACTTAGTAGTAATCTGATTAATAGGGTGGCTGATTTCCTTGGCCATTATTAACAAAAGAAAACTGTGTCCCTACCCAAAAACTCTCCATAGACCTTAACACAGTTTTAATGGTGCCATGCCACAATGCCCTTGCTCAGCATCTTCTCTTCCGGGCCATATTTGGAGGCTTGCCAACGTGACTCTCATCTACAGGAAGTGTCGTAAGGAGGATCTGGGGAACTACAGGCCTGTCAGCCTGACCTCAGTGCCAGGTAAGGAACAGATCATCTTGAGGAATATCACACAGCATGTGAGGGACAACCCAGGGATCAGACCCACCTAGCATAGTGAAGAGCAGGTCTTGCTTGACTAACCTGATCTCCTTCTGTGATTGAGTGACCTGCCTGGTGGATGAGGGAAAGGCTGTTGACGTAATCTACCTAGACTTCAGCAAAGACTTTGACACTGTCTCCCAAAGTTTTCTTGTGGAGAATCTGGGAGCCCATGTCTTGGACAGGTACAATCTATGCTGCATAAAGAACTGGCTGGAGGACCAGGCCCAGAAAGTGGCAGTGAATGGAGCTAAATCTAGCCAGCAACCGGTCACAAGTGGTGTTCCCCAAGGGTTGGTACTGAGGCCTGTCTTGTGTTATATCCATTGATGACCTGGACAAGGGGACTGAGTGCATCCTCAGTAAGTTTGCACGTGACACCAAGCTGAGAGGAAGTGTCAATCTGCCTAAGGTTGGGAAGGCCCTAAGAGGGATCTGGACAGACTGGATCACTGGGCTGAGGCCAATGGGAAGAAGTTCAACAAGACCAAGTGCTGGGTCCTGCACTTTGGCCACAACAACTTCAAGCAATGCTACAGGCTTAGGGAACAGTGGCTGGAAGGCTGTGTAGAAGAAACAGGCAGGGCAGTGTTGCTTGACATTTGGCTGAGTGTGAGCCAGCAGTGTGCCCAGGTGGCCAAGAAGGCCAATTGCATCCTGACTTGTATCAGCAAATGCTATTTGCATTGCCAGCAGGAGCAGGGAAGTGATCATCCCTCTGTACTCAGCACTGGTGAGGCCACACCTTGAATACTGTGTTCAGTTTTGGGCCCTTCGATACAAGAAAGACATTGAAGCCCTGGGAGCATGTTCAGAGAGGGGCAATGAAGCTGTGAAAGGTTTGGAGCACAAGTCTTACGGGGAGCAGCTGAGGGAACTGGAATTGTTCAGTCTGGAGAAGAGGAGGCTCATGGGAGACCTTATTGCTTTCTTGGACTGCCTGAAAAGAGGTTGTGGTGAGGTGGAATTGGACACTTCATCCACATAACTAGCAAAAGATTTAGAGGAAATGGCCTCAAGTTGTGCTGGGGGACATTAAGGTTGGATGCTAAGAAAAAATTTACTCTGAAAGAGTGATCAGGTGCTGGAACAGGCTGACCATAGAGGTGTGGTAGAGTCATCACCCCTGGAGGTGTGCAAGAAACATTTGGATGTTGTGCTGAGGGTCATGGTTTATTGGGGACATATTGGTAGTAGGTGGACAGTTGGACTGGATTATCTTAGAGGTCTTTTCCAACATTCATGATTTTATGATCCCATGATTCTATACCATGTTTTACATAGTCAGAGAATGCTCTGGGTGCAACCTTTTGCATGGCACTGAAAGAGCAAATGTTTCTTATAGCATCATCATGGGATTTGGAAGACAATCTGCTCCTATTTATTGAAAATAGAAGTGCTTCTGTCTGTTGTATTTTAATTTGACAAGGAGCTAAACACCACACAGCTTTTGCTCAGTCCCCATCTCCCAGTGTGAGGGGGGAGAGAATTGGAAAAGAAAATGGTGGAACTCCTAAAAACTATTTGCTAAGTCAGAAAAGAAAGACAGAAATGTAATAACAATATGCAAGTCACTCTGAAAGTTATACCTCCTATTTATTTCCTTGGAAACTACAACAGATACAAAGAACACAATGACGCTAATTGACAGAGCAAAGTCTTAGCTACAGAACACTATTTTTCAACATTGTCACCTCCATTAACACTCCATTAACATTTTCACCAGTGATGAACAAGATCCTGCATGCTGTGCACATAAAAATCTGGGTGGCTGTCTGGAACATGGCTTATCTTTCAGATATTTCTTCCATATTTGAATTTATGTTCTAATGCTACATGGGAACAGCCTCCATCAAGCCAACAGTATGGATATTTGACAAAGACATCTAGTGTGGCCAACTGAGTCCATCATTCACTTCATTGTTATCTTTCATTTCAAATTCACTGAACAGTCTCTATGGCCAAGTAGAGAGCTGGATAAGTCCTCTGTGCATTTGGATATCTGGAGAAGAAAACAAATATTTAGCGTAAGAGAAAGTCATATATCAGAAACATTAGAAAACAACAGATTTTTGTTTTCCCTGAGTTTCCTGGGTCTTGCCGAAGGCAACAGCCCAATAAATATTACTCAACTGAATGGCTTGCTATGCAAGTGCAGGGGTTGTATTGAGATTATTTCTCTTCATAGATGTAATAATAGCCTTGGTTACAATGAACATGGATTTCTGATACAGCCCAAGTGCATTTGTGACAGAGCTGATGTGGTATGCTCCTGCCACCACTACTCCTCATTTTGTCATGCTCGTTTAAAATGAAATCACTGGATAGTAATTCAAAACACATACAAAAAAAAAAGAAGAAAATACAGCTACGGTCTGATATGTCTGTTAGGTCTGCATCACTGATAAATGAAAAGGAGCATTGTTTTAACTGGGAAGACTGCCATCAGGACTGAGAGTTAGGGGTGCATCCAAACAACACAGCACAGGTTGTCCAGCTAGCCACAAAATATCAACTTATGGATGTCCTTGAGGAAAGTACTGGAAGAAAATGTGTCTGGGTATGACACATCTGTGATGTTTTCTCTTCCGTGTCAAATGGTTGAATTGCTTAAGCAGGACGGTGCTCCTGAGATACCCTTGGAAAGGTCTCTTCCTGTGCTGGCCACTTTCCCTTATCTTGTAGTCCTTTCTTACAACACCAGCATCATTAAGTGTAATTACCTTCCTTCCCAAAGCTGACATCTGGATTTATGCATCTTGGGGTATTTTGTTACTCCAATTCATTTTCTAACCTATGGGCCACTTGTCCCAACACTGACATTCTCAGTTCAAGCTGCACAGATGCTTGATCCCATTGAACCCAACTATGGTTGGTGTCCCAGTTACCCACTACTGTGACAGTTCAGAGTAAACCAGCTCCTCTGTCCTTTCCAGGAAACAAGTGCAAAAACAACTGACAGTAACAGTGTTGTACTACTTCTTATAATTCCCTTTTCCCTGTGTATCATCCAAATCTTTCCTTCTTTGAGCTGATCTATTCTCTCCTGTCATTCCCTCCCACACGTTCTTTTCTTTGTATTTGTTCTGGTCAGGTACACAGTTCATATACTTCCCGTGTATTCTTCTTTTTACATCTGTGCTCATGCTCCTCAATGAATATGGCCCCAAAACCTCCATCAAAGATGTAGATACTGGCAACAACTTCAAGTCTGATTCCATCCATGTTCTATATTAAGCAAACATGTTGAGTGCATAGGAAAACATTTCTATATCTAGTTCCATCTCTACATCCTCAGAATAGGAATGATCTGTAGTTACTGAAGAAGCTTATGCCATATGGTTCCACCTACATGACCTTCCTGTTTTCACAGTATATTTTGCACTACTTAGCCACTTTTTTTGTTTGCTTGTTTGGCTGTTGGTGTACCCACAGTGATGCAACATTTAGTTACTCATTGTTCAGCCACAGAAGAATTGCAACACTGACCATTCTGTGCCTGTATGTCTAATAGGTGGATGGTAATTTTTTCCTATAAATGTTCTTCTCAGTCCCATCATCTATCTCACCCTCTGTTGTTAGTATTGTTAACATTGCCCTAACAACAACAGCCAGAGGCTCTGGCCTCCAGCTACGTGAAGCACTGGAATACTTTATTTTTTCTTTTCCTTCTCACTATCTATTATGATCATAGCAAGGCCTATTTCACTTTCTCCTTTGCTTTACCCCTATATGTATTTATGTTGCTAAGTAGGAATGTGGGAATGCAGTTAAGTGAGGAAGACAAGTCTGAAAAATTAAGAGTGCCAAAATCCCTGAACAGAAATAATTTGTCCACCCACCCCACCCTGTCTCCAAATACCCACACTAACTCACTGCCTTTTTCCATCATAGTCAGAGGCAGAAACTAAGACAAAAAATAAAAACAAACAACAACAACAACAAAGCACACCAACAATGTAATGACAGTAAAATATGAACATTCAATTGAAACATTTTAAGAAGCATAAAAAATATGTAAGTCATGAACAACTGCTGGACAAAACATTCAATTATCTACAAATCTTATCCAACTAAGAGTTATGTATTGATATGGCTAGTGAACATCCTGAAGTTTGATTTAGTAGTTTAGAGGGTAGGGATGGTGATAGGAGGATGGTAGGACTGGATGATCTTGTAGATCCTTTCCAACCTAATGTACCTATGAACATATGAACCTATAAAACTTGCTGAACTATTAGAAATTTAAGTTACATATTCTTCAGGACTTGCTGTGATGTTTTATGTTATACTTGGTGTGGGAAGATCTCTCCACTTTGTATATTGTTAGTATACAGTAACTATCAATAATATTGAGTAAATAATAAATATCAACATTTAATTAAAAGGAGATAAAGGATTTCCTATAGTTTTCAGCGTTAATCCTCAGTTTCTCTTTATTTCTATTTTCTTATTTGGAGTTCCATGTTACATTTTTCCATATTATAGATTATATATATATATATATATATATATATATATATATAAATAAATCTGTCTCTCACTCTCCAGCATATTAATTCAACATAGTTAGCTACACATTAAGGAGATTGACTATGAAGTTCTCTTTCACTTGTTTCCTTATTTTAGGTGACTATTTACCAAGTTCTACCAGATATAGAAAAAAAGGACAATTTCTTTTTTATTTTTAAAGCAGAAAGTCTTTCATATTTGTTTATCATTAAGATGAGACACAGATAATAATCAACAGGTTTTGGTTAGACTCTTTCCAAGATGGAAATACCATGCCATTAATATATTTATCTGACACTGGGTCAGAAAAGGAGCAGTGTATTTCTTGGACTAATTCGTAGCAATGTTTTGTAACACTTCCCCTCTCCCCTTTCCTCAAAATATGGTCACAAACAAGGCTAGATGTGGTCACTTGAACTCTGTCTCCATTTCTGTAAAGACCTGTAATAAGTAAGGCCTGACTTTGCAAATCCGAGTAGTTACAACCAACTCTACAGGAAACATTCCCATGTGTAAAATTCAGATGTGTAAGAGTTTGTAGGACTGGGGCTTGCATTCAGAAACTGTGTTATTGGTGGCTATGTGCATCAGTGTGCAGAGCTGGGGCCCTTGGTGGCCCTAAGGCAAAGGGTGTCCAGCTGATTTCAAACCTTACCTGCAGCCCGGAGCAGTGAAGTTGGTTGGGTGCCAAGCATACATGGCATCTTTTAGATCTTTATCCCTATATTTCCAGGAGTGGACCTTCTGTCATAGAACCATAGAATCATAGGATCATAGAATCATAGAATCATGGAATCAGGATTCTATCTCATTAGATATCTATTAGATCTATTCATTAATCCATCAGTTCAAAGGGACTCTTAGAGGTCATCTAGACCAACTCCTCTGCAATGAACAGTCATCTGTAGCTAGATCAGGTGCTCAGAGCCTTGTCCAGCTTGACCTTGAATGTCTTCAAAGATGGGATACCCATCACCTCTCTGATGAGTAGAGGTGCCTCACCACCTATACTGTAAAAAAACTTCATATCCGAACTAAATCTTCTCTCCAATGGGAGATTGTCATAGCAGTAGACCTTAAGTTCAAATTTAACAGGCTGCCACTTGGTTATTGCACAGCTTGGTTCTTTCATCATCCACTTCTGAGGGAATGAGGGGTAAGATAATCTTTGGGCTGCTGGAATCCCTCTAGGCCAGGGATAGACAGATACATAATGCAAATATTTTTAGGAAGTTTTCATGTAACTCCTATGTAATCATGAGTTGATTATTCTTTTCAACTTGCTAAATTTTAGCATTTTATTTACTTCCAGTTTATGACCAGTGCTGTGTCTGCCTCAAGATAAAGAAGGGGCTTGAAAACATGGTGACTTCCATCACTGAGTGTATCACATGTAGATGGCTGTCTGTGCCCTGGTGGCAACCTGTCTGCATCTTGGTGCTAGAGCACAGCTATCTAAATGTTAGACACCTGGCCAAGCCTGTTGTTCGGGCTCTCCTTATGGGTGATAGTCAGACAAGAGCCAGTCCTCTCACTAGTCTTGGATAAGAATGATTATCTCATACATAAGCATGAAATAAATGGCTCCCTTACAGATGTAACTCTCTCTAAATTGATCATAGCTAGATGAGTGATTTAGGCAGGACACTCAATCTATGGACAGTTAAAATCAAGCTGAATAAGCTCCCATCACACTAAGGAAGATGCGTTCTGGATGCCCCACTGCTGCCAGCAGCCAGGAATTCCCTCAGAGCCTTCACAGGCATCTCCTGACTCATGAAGAACACTGAGATCAAAGCAGCCAATGCCTCAGTGCAGAGGCATATGTTGAAGTACTCTGCATTCAGTGGGATCTAGAGCCTCTTTTAGCATGGGGTGTACATCAAAAACGCTGTCAGACCTTGTACATCTGGCAAATATATATATGCTTAATTGAGAGAATAAACATTACCAAAAATCCAGAGCTGTGAGACTCAAGCCTTGGCTGTAACCATTTGGCTTTTTCACATGCAAAGTAAATGACATTATCATGAATACCACATTAGAGTCCATCCTAAAGAACAAAACCAGACCATAGTTGTATGAAACTGAAAATGTATGTTTTTTTTATAGGATTTGGAAATGTAATATTACATTTGTCACCCTCTCTCCAAAGAAGAAAATTGAAAGAAAGGCTGAGAAAGAAAAAAAGAAAAAAAAAGAAAAGCAAATTATTCCTGCTGTGGCATATGAAAGCTAGAAGAATTTAATTTTCTGGTCTGTTTGTCCTAGCATGCTTCCTTAGACTTGTCATCAGTTCCACTGGAACACAGGGGATGTAAAAGATATTCTAATACAAATTACTGTATTTGATTCATTCCATTCTCCTTATAAAATTGTCTGCTGTAAAATTACGTCTAATGTGAAACAGTTATAATTTTCTTGCTACTCACTGTATTAATACCTATTAAAACTGACCACAGTAGCACTTACCCAGTTGCTGCAACATGCAGAAATGCGCAAGATTTATTTCAATGTGTCTGGAGAGTGCCAAAGTACAACAAATATATTGAAATTTAAAAGGTTGAAAGTAACTATTATATAGATCATGAGCAAAGTGTCAGTCAGCTCAGACTGGCATGAGCATCTCTTTCTGAACATCACTGTTCCTACGATGTTGCCTATGTGGGTTCCACCTGATGTAGCATGTTTTGACCTCAGTTTTAACGCCTAGACCTCTTTAAACAATGAAAGCTTCACTGCATGAGACAAATGGATTTAAGAGAGCTTCTATAAACAGTGCTGGAGTCATCTTGCAAAAAACTCTTGTGAACAGCCCATTTGCCATCAGTCCTAATTAAAGCCTGGAACCAGACCCCAGAGTTAGAGCCTATCCCAGAACAGCCTATCTGACAAAACAAAGCCTCTAAGCAATACCACATGGAAGACTGATGGTCTCTGGTAGGACTGGCCTTTGGTGATAAGATCAGTGGGGAGGCGAACATGACTAGTAGTGTTTCAGCGTTTTGGTACTCTGGTGATAGGCACTATAAAAAAGCCTCATATCGTTTGCATCAGCCCACACTTGCGAACTGTGGCGTAACGCCAGCTCAGTCCTTTCTCTTGACGGACAGAAGCAACACTGGAGATGTTGTTTGCCACAGACCAGTGAGTGGTGGACAGAGTTCTGCAACTGTGAAGTGATAAAGTGACAATAGCCTTCTGCTCCTGCAGGAAGCGCTTGAAGCTTCTCATCGGAGGATGAAAATTGCAACCATAAAGCAAACAAACCCGCCAATAAAGATTATTATGGGCCTGCTAGCGTGCAGAGTGCTAAAAATTTGCAAACTTCAATCCTTTCTGAGTATAACATGTAGATCAAACTACCTCTTACTGCTTCCAGCTGTTGGAGGCTGAGCATATGCAGCAGGAAACCTGCAGCTGCATGTAAAGGGAACGAGGCACCCATATGGTGTGGTTCAGATAGAGAAAGACTGTGCTTACAGCACAGCACATCAAGCATCTCTGGATGACACATGGGACCCATCAAGGAATGAGGGACTGCTGCATGGGGACAACATGGTGCCCTGTGCTGCTTGTGGTTAATTTCAGTCCTTTTTTTAATGAATTTGTAAGTATCCTGACCTTGAACTGGCTCTCTGTGCTAAGACACTTGCACAGGGGATCTGTACTGAGGCACCACGGGACATACAAAGTCAAACTGCAAGGAAGCCCTGTAAATCTCAGCACCGGGTAATGTGTAGTTTGATCCACAGAACATTTAGGCAAGCTACTGCCACTGCAAGGTTGTAAACACGTACATGTATACTAATCCCCCAGCCCCTCCTGAAATCAGAAAACATTTACTGGCCTGCCTAACAGTTTCTAAGAAAGGGCTAGTTTAAGAATCAGATCCCCCCCAAAAGACAGGCACCATCAGTTTGCACCAAAGGCAGCAGCCACAGGCACCCAGCTGTGGCTCTGGGATTCACCCTGTTCTTTTCCAGGGCTTTCCCCACTGACTGTTCCATGCCTCTCAGCTTGATAGCTATAGGATAGCACACAGTTTGCTAAGTCAATGTAGTGCCTGGCTCTGAGGGAAGGGATTCTAAACATAAGAAAACGCAGAACCCAGGACATTCTGTGTGTCCTGCAGCCCAAAACACCTTGCCCATGGGAGAACAAAGGATGATGGCTATCCTTGTTTAACTCATGGGCAGCACGCCCTGCAATGTGATAAAGCAGAGAAGGCTGATAAGAATAAGAACTTCATGAGTACAGGGAATGCAGAACCTCAGCTATCAGTATTGGTATATTAAGTGTATCCACTGCTATCCTCTAGAAGGGAGGCCCCCCAAGGAACAGAATGGGATGCATTTCATCTGTGCTGTGAAACTCTCCAGGGGAGGGTGATCACATCCAAACTGCTTGAGGGAAATAGACCGTGTCCCAAGCTGACTCCCACACTGAGGACTGTTTGACATTGGTAGTCAGGATCTGCTGAAAATGTGCCTGGAGGGGTCCTGGTAATTTAGCAATATAGATGACTGAGTCCCAGTGCCCAGAAATGCTCCCTGGTATTGTTCAGATTATTAGCACATGCTTTGCCTTTGGGATCTCATCACCATGGGGATTAGTTGACGTTTGTACCACTGCAATGTGCTAATTGCTGCTTTTAAGAAGATGGTCTTCTGAATCTTGTTGCAGAAGACAAGACAAAAAGAGCAGTAACTTTCAGAAGTGTGAATGCTTTAAAGACGACAACACTCATATTATCAGTGGAAGTAAGACATCATTTCAACATGTATATATTACAGCACTACAGAAACCACAGTGATTAAGAGAGCATGAAGAGGACAATTTAATTGCGTGACAAACCTACTACTGGATGCGTACCTCTTCCCTTTGAGTGCCATTTGTCTCAGTCTTATAGCATGGATGTATGGTGATGGTGTGGCAAATGCAAAAGTGGAAGGGGAACAGAATTAAACCAGTAGTAAGATAGGTGTGGCCAATGCAGGTTAGCCAAATCCTTTCTGCAGCTTGGTATGTTGTCTCTGGCAGTTGTTAGCACAGATTCTTTAAAGAAAGGTGCAAAATCCACATAGTGTGTAATCATGGCAAGTCTTGCCCGTGAAACAGTTTCTTCTTTGCTTCCAGAGATGCATTATGTCTCAGAGCGTGACAGTTGATCCCAGTTTGCATGATTCTTATGTTTTTATTCCAGCTTGCGTAAGAGTATATATGATGATTCATACACGGAATTTGGTGCCATTTTTAGCATTTGTGGAGGAAATGTTAACTGCTCCTTCTTATTCCTTTGACTTTTGTCGCTGGTGTTATTACGGGGCTGGTGATAAAAGAGGCAGAGGCAGGTGCACTAGCAGCATCTTACAACACATTTACATTTCTGCATTTTTTTCCTGACTTAAAAAAATCAGTAGCTTCAAAAGAATTTACCCAGCATTAGCAAGCCCTAGCTTGCCTTTTAAATGTATCAAAGAATCAGAATCACAGATTCATGGAATGATTTGAGTTGGAAGGGACATTAAAGACCATTCAGTTCTAATCACCTCGCCATGGGGCAGGAACGTCTTTCACTGAATCAAGCTCTCCAGGGCCCCATCCAACATGGCCTTGAACACCTTTGGGGATGTTTCATCCACACCTCTGGGCAACCTGTGCCAGTGTCCAGTTCACCATGCTCATAGGGAAGAGTTTCTTCCTTATATCTAATCTAGATCACTTCTTGTCCTCTCACTACATTCTCTGATAAACAGTCCCTCTCCTGCTTCCCTGTAGGCCCCCTATAGGTACTTAAAGGCCACAGCGAGGTCTCCCCAGAGCCTTCTCTTCTCCAGGATGAACGAACCCAGCTCTCTCAGCCTGTCTTCATAGGAGAGGTGCTCCAGCATTCTAATAATCCTTGTGTAACCCCCCCACCCCAGACACACTCCAACAGCTGCACATCCCTCCTGTACTGAGGGCCCCAGACCTGGACCCAGTATTTCTGATGGGGCCTCACAGGGGCAGAGCAGAAGAAGACAGTTATCTCCCTTGCCCTGCTGGCCATCTCTTTTCTGATGCAGCCCAGGATATGATTGGCCTTCTGCACTGCAAGAGCACGCTGAAGGTTCATGACCCATTTTTTGTCTATCCGGACCCACAAGACTTTCTCATCAGGGCTGCTCTCAATGAGTTCTTCTCCAAGTCTGTACTTATATCTGGAATAGCCTCGACTCAAGTGCAACTCCTGGAAGTCAAGGTGGTTGCAAACACCTTGGTTTATTATAAGTTTGTTGTTCAACAGCATCCCCAAGTCCTTCTCCTCAAGATTTCCCTCAACTCATTCTCTGCAAGGTTCTCTACAGGTTAAGCCAAAGTTTCTTTCTGTGTTGTGTCATGACACCTTCTGACTTCAAGTTAAGTGGGTGGAGCAGATGGGAGGTCTGGTGACCTTGCAGTGACTGCAAGTTCCCCTTCAGAAAGCTAAGCTCACCTGCCACATCCAGCTGTGAGCTTCCAGCCTATTGCTTGTTGGTTTTGAGGTCTCTCATACACTGTGGGTGGGTTGACTAATGATGTTCCTCTGATTCTGCCATCTCCTCTTACTCAAAGAGCCACATTGCTCTCAGGGCCCCTTGATGTGGTCCCATCAATCCATCATCATGTAATATGTTGTGGGCCTTGACATACCTCCCCATGCCAGCTTTCTCATCGAGACTGTAGACCTTGTTTCCATTTGCAAGCTTGGATCTGTGAGGAAGGAATAAATACTTTATGAATCATCACCCTCAAAAGCTTTACACTTAAAGATGTAAATGTAGGAGGATATTGTTCAGAGGTCTTTCAGTTTGCTCTACGAACTTGCAAATTCAGGTGCAGAAACCAAAATCTTGAATTTCTCTATTTGACTATGTGGAAATGATTATAGTAAAATGCTGATATCTGCAAAACCTTCCATATAATTTTCACAGTTAGGAAACAGCAAACACAAAGACCCTCAGCTCAAAGCTGGCACAAGAACTGAGCTTCCATTTACCATTATGTGCTTTGCTCTTGTTGATGCCAGTAAACTCCAAGCAAGTTGTCTGCAATAACAAGTCTATGTGTTGCATAAGTATAAATGACATGTTTTTATGAAGAAGTCCAACACACTGGCTACATCTGAAGGGGAAATAAGTGGAAAAGATGATGAGAATGTAGTTCTTAACTGGTGTTTAGCAGAGGGAAAGTCCAACTCTTAATGTATTGTGGAACTATCTGGTAAAAACTTATGCATGCTTTTGGACTCCATCTGCAGATTAGAATCACTAAAGTTGCCACAGGAGAGGCCAAGCACATTAGTGAAATAACACAAGTACTCCACCCTTGGAAGATCTGTAAATACAGAACTCCAAAACCATCTGTCAACCCTCCAAAACCACTGCAGGAAAGGTAAATATTAGTAACAGCTACTAAGATCTAGAAAGAGCAAGCTGGGATTTCTTCTGGGTGATGGCTAATACTTAGACTAAGATCATCTCAACAGCTCCTTCTTCTGTGACCAGAGTGAAGAGAGAGTGGATAAGAAATGAGAAAAACCAAGCCAACTCCAAACACTAGAGTCAGCACTGAAAACTTAGGAGTTTAAGTGAAATAATAATGAATTATACATTCTCTGTCTTTGGCTCTGAATCTCTAGAGATAACCTGGTCAACTTGTTAGGTAATTCTTTTCCAGCTGAGAACAATGGTTTTTCTTTTCCTCTTGACAAATTATTTGTCTCTGAAAATTTGGATGCTAAGAGAACTGTAAATACTGCCTGAAAAAATCCTGAGACCTTGTAAATTAAAAAGCATTGGAGATGAAGTTTATTGACAGACATGAAGGAGATGAGGATGTATGAACCGCCTTTGAAACCTTTCTTGTTCTCTTTCAGTCCTTCTGTTCTCCTTGAGAAAGGAGAACAATTCAACATGACCCTATTTATTGATGGAAATTTATAATGTGGGTCAATATATCAAAGACTAGAGAACATGCAGCATCTTGTTGAAGAACCCATACAGTTTTAGGATTCTTGCTCTGGTCAGACTGTGTTATGTCAAGGGCTCTAACCTTTCCCCATTGAGTTTTAGTGCTGAAGCTTGGAGTATATCTGCTAATTTACTAGGCCTAGCCTGTCCCAGGACAAGAGGAGCTAGCGCTGAGGGAGAAGCCCATTACAGCTGACAGTGCTGTCATGGTATCATCTTTAATCACTTGTAGTAACAAGGGACCTCTGAGAGTGGTGGCAAGTTGACTTGCAGGCCTCCATGCACATCTGATCAGGAGATTAAAGGCCTCTCATTGCCATAACTTCTTCTCCTCCTTCCATCCAGAACACAGCTTTGCTGCATTGCAGACAAATGCTAACTCAGCCTCCTAAAGCAGACACAGCACTCAAGCTTTCAACAAAAGGCCTGAAAGTCCTCTTTGACCTCATCATGGACAGAGATCTCATTGCTGCCTCTGCCAGATATGACCTAATTTTTGATAAACAGATTTTCATAATGCCTAAGTCTTTATAATCTATATGTATTAGCTACACTTGTCTGTTATCTGAAAATGTAATATTGTCTGCTATTTGTTTAACTTAAATTGTCTCTGGGAGACACCCTACCAGCAGACTCCATCACTGAAGTATCTGTGGAGTGTGCATTTGGGTGAAACAAAATAAATGTTTTATGTTAGTTGGTACGCTTAGGTAATATGCCCAAGGTATCCATCCAGGCCTAATGAGAAGAATATTAGCATTCTCCCTTTCTTTCCAAACTCCTTTCTGTTTGCCTGTGAAGTAGAAAGTACTTTTAGGAGAGGCAGTGAGAGTCCTGCTGACATTAATGGGAACTGTGTACTGCAGGCAAATTAGAGAGTGCACTTTATGTGGCACGTGACATAGGAAGTGTCATTGCTTGTCCTGACACTAGCGCGTAATAGCTAAAGGGCTTCCCATGCACCAGGTGTCTTGGCTTAATGGAAAACTTTCAAAGGCAAAATCACAGCAAATTGCACATTAGTCTTTATGAGAAGGTACCAACACATAGAGATGACCAACGGTGATCCATGTGCTGTCATGATTTTTCTTTTTCTAACATAGATTTCTCCAGTGGTGCTTCAGAAATTTGGCTTTCTTCCTTTCCTGCCCTTTACAGTGATTGGGCACTGAACTTGCACTGCTGGACATTGAGGTAGTTCAGTACCATATTACAAGAGTAGTTTTTGTGATTAAAACTCATCTCCAAAACTATGATGGAATATGCAAGACCAATGGCAAGTGGAGAGCCCAATAACCTGACCAGAGAAAACCAAGCATTGTGAGTTAGCTCCTCACAGGACTGCCGCAGGAAACCATCAGCTTCATAGATTGGGAGTGAAATCTGATGAAGTGAGTCAACAGGTGATGGCCAGTGAAGCACCTTACAGACTGAGAGAAGTTAATGTCAGTGGGGAAATGGGATGCTGAGGAAGAATATTTCAAGATTGCTTAAGACTTATGGAATATTTAGGTGGAGGAAACAAAGCAGAGCAAAGAGATTTGGAGAAGAACAAGAATGGGAAAATGTAGGATAAAAAGTGATATATAAGCATGCAGCTGGTCAGCACATTTAGCCGGCCATGATCTGTACCCTCTCAGCACATTGTGTCTTGCCTCCTTAGTAACTACTGTTTCTTTTTCTGGGTGAGGGACTCTATTCAGAGTCCAATGGTCTGAGTGCAGCAGCTGGAGCTGGAGTAGTGTCAAAGGGACGTGTGCCTAGGGTGCAACAGTGATAGAAACTGGAGAACATGCATGTATGTCTGGGCATGTGATTATAAGTGAGCATAAAGTCAGGCTAGCTGGCAAGTAGGATAAGAGGCTTTGAAGTCAGGTACTGCAGGATTATAGGTTTGGGTCAGATACTGGAGGGACCGGAGGACCTGTGAGATGACTACTGAAGGGACCAGAAGAAGTCACAAGAAGTCATGGCTGTCAGGTAAAGTCCCCAGTGACTGGAAAAAAAGGCAATGTCACATCCATTTTTAAGAAGGGCAGAAAGGATGGCCCAGGGAATAACTAACCTGTCAGCCTCACCTCAGTGCTGGGGAATATCATGAAGCAGATCCTTCTGGAAGTTATGCTAAAACACGTGGAAGTGAAGCAGAACCCAGAGTGACTCTGTCACTGGCATTGCTGCTGTAGCTTGGACTTCAGTGTGATTTAAAGATATAAATCAACAGCAGTTCTTGAAAACTCACTGAGGTCCTGTGGTCACAGAAACCTGCAGCTCATTGAAATGCGGACAGACAATGAATGAGAGGAATGGGCCAAGGACAGAATGCTGTGATAGAAAAGCCAGAGCTGAGAGACTGCTTTACTCATCCATACACAGGGCAAGCAATGTCCCAACAGCTCTTTGAGCCTCTTTCTCCACTTGAATCTACAAAATGAATAAGAAGAAATAATTCAACAATAGGGCTCTGTGTAACTCCAGCCACAATACTATGTGTGTCACAAACGAAAAAGCTTTTGTTTCTATTTGGCGGGTATCCACGAATCACAGTGGTCACAAAGATTTTTACCAACGTTTGCACCGTCTTTGACAGTCCGCAGATGTCCCCCACTGCCAGTTAATTTCCAGTTTGAGCTGGTTTAGCAAGGAGATATTTCATATTCTCTTCTACCTTACATAGTGTTGTCCAGAAAGGGAGTGAAATGGTGCTACTGGGAATTGGTAATATCGCCAATTGGCTCAGTGGTATTTTTGCAGCCAGATATAATGACTCTAAAAGGAACAAAGCAAAAACACCCTAATATTTCCTCCACCGCCCTGTTGTCCCAAATGGCTGAATCTAATCTATATAATAAGGAGTATCACTTCCAGTCCAAGGAATTATTTGAACGTGATGTGCTAAGGCGCATACTGAAGACAGTGAATAACCACCCTTCTCTCACTGAGCGTTTCACTGATTTTATCATTAGATTACTGCGCTGTGTTCTTTTGGACTACCCAGCTGATTGATCCCATCCAGCTATACTACGCCTAAATGGCTTTCAGTCTCTTGAATTAAATGTCTCCTCAATTCAGAAATCACTTATTTCACCAGAAATGGGGCCTCTTCTGGCAGGCACCTGACATAGACTGGGTCCCTCAGCGTACAACACTGCTTTCATATCTTTGCAGGTCATAGATTTTAAGAAGAGGACTCACCACGAGCCTTCAAGCCAATGTTGTTTTTGTATGGACCACAGGACTTACTGACATCAGTTCCTGCTTCAAGTCCAAAGACAATGGTTGTAATAAAACAGATCTTTTTGGAAACATTTCCAGTATGAGTTGTTCCAATGATTAAGTGTGCACTTTTTCCCCACTTTTAATTACTTCTAATTCAAACTTTGTTTCCAACTGCAGTTATCGAAGCTTGTTGTCTCTGTGTCTGCCACAGTGAATCAGTGTCTACAGTCAGCTGTCAACTTACAGAAGGTATTAGGTTGCAATCAAGCCACCTTCTGTTTGGCGGTCCCTTTACACCTTTCTCTACCAGGTACATTTCCCAGTCCAGAATATTCTTGAGCTGTGTTTCTGAATAATTTCAGGAACATCATCACCCTTTCTCCCTCAGCTTTCTCTCTTGCTATGCACACAAACTTATACACACACCAGAAATATCTTTAAACAATGAGCCTATATCCCTTGTGCAAGCCTATTTAGAGACCAGAGGTTGCCTGTCATCAGCACATCTGATCTGTGCCCATTCAGTCTGTATTACCCTTGTTGCCGGATTCTGATCTTGTGCAGTACCAAGTTAAAACCCTGGGATCAGTGCCGGCCTGATAGGTCTACAAATTATCCAGGCTGTGCCATTTATCATGCGAGTTCTCTCCCAGGAAACTGGAACTTTCCCAGTGTGTTAAGATTTATTTTCTTTGGCCACTCTTTTTTTCAGTCTGCTGGATACAGGTTACTCAGATCTTTGCCTGATTTTATTATCTACAGTTTATCCTCCTCTTTGTTTACAACTAGAACAAAAAATATGTGATTACTGTTCATTTACATGAGTAAATGATTAGGATTTCTTTTTCCCCTGGAAATAGAACAGAAATATAATGGAATAAGCCTCCTTTTATTTCTTATTACTGGCAGTTTTACTATTTCCATCTTGTAATGGACTCATGTCACTGTTAAGATCCTTTATGTTCTGGAGAGACTTAAAATTCCAAGCATACAACAAAATACTCAACACACAACTTTCCTCTGCTCTGCTTGTCATGGTTCTACTTGTGACCTGTTGCTCCTTTCACCAATTTTCCCCAAATCGTACCTTCTAATTTACATATTTTCTCATTAAGTGTTTTTGTTTTTTTCTCTTGGGATCCATGTTTGCATATGCATGAGAAATTTTACTTCTCTTCTGAGGCAAGCTGTTTAATGACTGCAGATTTCTTTCCTGGGTGTGGTTTCTTGGGCATCCACTTAAGTATTATCCAATGATTCTCAATCATCATTTGGATTTTCCTGTTAATAAAATTCTTTTCCCAGTTGAATTTCTCCCAGCATTGTTTTCAGCTGAAATGAAATTTGCTCTTTAAGGCAAAACTAATATCCTTTATTGGATATTCATTCTGTTTGGAGATAATAAATATAATCCCACTGTCAGCAGTTACACTCAAGCCATTGGTAATTGCTCATTTTATAATCAGTTATCTGCTGTAGTAAAGGGAAGATCTAATATAGATTTCCCACTTGGATGTAGCATTGAAATTGTCATTTATAATGCTTGGAATGGTTGCTTTCTTTGAGGGTGCTTTAGTGCAGAAAATTCAGATGAGTATAGAAAACCAGGGTATGTTAATGTTATAAATAAAAATAATAAAAAAAAGGCAAGAAAACAGGCCATGATCCTTTCTAGAGGTCTGTCAAATCTTTTGCTATTGGCTAAAGCACGCAGCAAGATCATTACAATGTGGTACATCATGCATTTACAGAATAAACTTCACCACCACGTACAGATTCTCGAACAAATGAGACCCAAAACTGGTAGGTCAGAGAAGACAGGAGTCATGTCATCCCTGCACCTCTCTTGTCTGCATCTCTGAGATGTCACTGTCTATCATCTTCTCCCTATGAACCCAACCCCAGCCTCCCCCAGAGCCCGGTTGATTTCCCACAGCTGGTATCTATTTAGTGTTTGCCTTTCATACAAGGTCACTGAAGACCCTCCCCTAGATCTCTCTTCTTGCGTAACAAAGTTATTATTATTATTACTATTTATTTATTTATGTATACATACACACACACACATATATTTGTATACAGTATATACATAAGGCAATATGTACTATTTATATATACTGTATATAAGTAACCTTTGCCTCTTTTCCCAGCTGACTATACGCAAAAGAAAACACCTGCTGGCCTCTCTGGGAGCCAGACACACATAATGTTTCACAGATTTTAGTAGACAACACCTTCAGCAGTTCACAATGCATTACCATCATGTTAGTACCTCCTCGCAGCAGAATACAGTGAGGGGGAACCACATTTGCAGAAAGGGATCCCTTCTGATGTTGAAACCAAAATTACTGTTCTCAGGTGCACCCAAAGGCTCCTAAGTAAGATGCGTTATTAATGTACAATGTGCCCAATTAGTCCTTTATTGTTTTCAACATAATAAGAAGAATTAAAAAGGAACAAATACCTGAAGAAAGGTTTACAAACACAGCACTTAAAACCATGTCCTGTGACTGCCTGCATCTCCATAGAACAGAAAAACAAGGTAAATATAACACATGTAGGAAGACCAGGTCATGGAGCTTACTTAGTCTCTAAGGACTGAGCCTTTTCTTGTCCATCAACATTACTTGTCACTTTCTCTGTTTCATTTTTTGGAGTCCAGATACTCAGTAATACATGCAAAAATTGGTATTATTTTCTGCCACAGATTTCCTCTAACTTAACATTGCATTTTTCATGCCATGATGAAGAGTGATAGATGATGGCAGGGGGACCTGATAACATCTTTTCAGTGTCCAAAGGGGGGCTGTAAGAAAGAAGCAGAATCAAGGGAAAATTATTTCAAACTAAAGGAGGGGATATTTAGATTGGTGATGAAGAAGTTTTTCACAGTAAGGGTGGTGAGGCACTGTCACAGGTTGCCCAGAGAGGTGGTGGAGGACCCATTCTTGAACGCACTCAAAGTCATGTAGGATGGGTGTCTGAGCACATGACGTCGCTGTAGGTGTCCCTGTTCATTGCAGAGGTGTTGGACAACATGGCCTTTAAGGGTCCCTTATTTTGAGGCATGCTGGCACTCCCAGGAGCAGCCTGGGTTTGCACAATGGGCCACCAATAGCTGGTTCAACAACCCAGCAGCACAGACACTCACCTCCACTGACATTAACTAATGAACAGTTTTAATGTCAGAACAGTGATATTTCTGGTTGAGTGTCTTTTTACCCATTCTTTTTTTGATGCAAAAGCCATGGCATAAAGATAAGAGGCAGAGCGAGCACTTAAGACGTGTTTACAAAGATTAAACCACTGACTTGGCTTTAGTTAAAGTAAATTCTCTTGCTTCCCACTGTGCAAAGAAGGTTTACAAAGGGAGGACTGGCAAAGTTTGCTTCATCTTCTTTCCTGGCACTGTCTGTTGGCTCCAAAAGCAAATGCAGGACTTAAACCACATAAAAGAGCAGTAAGGTATTAGCACTTTTGAGGGGTTCAGCATCTGACACATTCCTAATCTGTCCGGATAGGGTTTAGATCAGAGCTGCTGCAGTGTTTCTGTCATGATAGGGCAATTTAATGAGCCTAAAATTCCAGCTACCCTCTGGAGGTGAGTAGTTACAGAGCTCTGTCCACACCCCTTTTGCTGTTGAAATACCGGTGCCCCAGAAATTGTATTGCATCGTAGGCTAAAGCACTCTAATTAACCCTAAGGTTGTGACTGTAGAGGGAGATAGACCTGAGGGTGGCTTTAGTGGGAAAACTGCACAACTGCTGTCATAGCACAGAGCTATTTTGGACTTTCAGTCTGGAAGATAAGAATGACAATGCTTTTAAAGCAGTGACAGACACATCCTACTCTGAAAACACAGTGTTACTGAGGGCTGGGGGCTAACTTACCTGGGAGCAGGGCCTGGTAGGATAATCACGGGACAGTGTGGGGGAGAACTACCCCTCGGGTAAGAGATGTCAAAAGAGCAGAGCTAAAAGGATAGGTCAAAGAATTAATAGGTAAGGGTCCTCCAGAAATGTGTGTAAAGAGCTCAGCTATGCCTGGAAGTTTTGTAAGACTAGTGTTCGTCAATGTAATATTATGCACCACTCACAGTCTTGGCTATGACAGGAGAGGAGGGAAGAGCAAACAAGACTTATCTGCTACTAAAATGGAAAAGGAAGCAGATTAAGCAAATTATGCACTTATTAGGTTGTTCCTCTCAGAACTGATTGCGACAAACAACAATTTAACAATAGTAAACACAAACATTCAGAGAGAGAAATCTGTCATTTAAGACATTTTTGGGAGAGGCAGTCCAGAGGAAGACGTGATGGGGCAGGGATGCTATGTGGGAGCACACTGCATTGCCAGGCAGAGCAGAGGGACATATGGGCTAGGTGCTGCACAGCCTTTCCCAGGTTGAGCTGCTCTCAGTATTTTTATTCATGCCCCAGACGATGGAACAGAGAGGATATACAGATGGCAGCCAGCAGGGAGGGACTGTCAGTAGTTTGGAGGACAGGATTTGAATTCAAAATGATCTTGGCAGACTAGTGTATTTAAGGACTAACAGAAAAACATGCTGCTCCAGAGACAAGCTCGTAGATTCTACACCTCATCAGGAACAACCAGCTATATGCTGTGGGATGCAGAACAGCTGCCTGGATCACAATCTGAACAGCAACTTTGCATTGTTGCAGAAGAGAGAAGCCCCAGCCTGACAGTGCACCATGAGAATTATCCTCTGTGATACACACAGCCTATCTTCAGCTCTGCAAAACAACATATGCGAGCAGACTAGGGCATAACTCTCAGGAAAAGTATGACTGAATTGCACCAAGTCCAAAGAAACAGCCAATCTCATTAGAGATCTAGGAACATAATTCATGAGACGACAATTAAAGTCATGGAGCTGCTAGAGTAGAGATAACTTTCAGCCATGACACATAGGATATGAGATGAACCCAGATTAAAGGACAGAAGACAGAGGTTAGAGGTTAGGAAACACTTTCCTAATGCTGAAGGGAGTCACACAGGAACAACGTGAGCCATGGCACGTCCACTACTGTAGGCTTCTGAAAGGTTTGCAGTAGTATCTGAGATGCAGCTGAAATAGCTGACAGTAGCGGGGTGGGGCCCATGGCTTATAAGGGGTGTCACATTATGGAATCATGGAATTGAGTTGGAAGGAACCATTAAATGTCATCTAGTTCAACTCTCCTGCAATGAACAGGGATGTCTACAGCTAGACAACATATGCACTTCCCTACAGCTTCTGAATTTCAGAATGTCCTTTCAGCAGTTACCTCAGGGTACGAACATGATCCTTCCCAGCAGGAGAATTCTGCAATAGAAGGGAAAAAAAGCACAACCCTTTCTTACAGTTTCTCATGGTTTGCCATCCTCTTCACCTTCACTTTACTTGCTTCTGGGAGTACCATCCTTAAACACTCAGCACCCCTGCTTCATGATACAGGGAGACAGGATCAGTGCCATGGGATCTGGGAATCTACACAGGATCACTACAGGCTTGGGAGGCACATTCAATGGTCTGTTGGGTCAATGTGCTGCCACTATCACTGAGCTGAGTTTATTTTATTAAGAATGGGATGAAAGAAGCCCTACTATGCAGGAAAATACAAAGTTCCCCTGAATGGATGAGAATTAGAGAAAAAAATAAGGCCAGTGAAACCTCTTTCCTAGCCTTATACATCGATACCTCTGTTACAATGCATGTATTGGGCAATCAAAGCTTCTGGGAACCAATTTTCTTAAGAAACAAATAAGCTTTGAGTAAAAAGAGGTTAAAAAAAAGATTTAGAGATCTAACAACAATCTAAAAAAAATAAATGTGATTTTAGAAACATTTCTCCTTCTATTTCAAAGCCAAACAGTGTTTTAACATCAATTTTCAGCCAGTAGTGTTGGTGTATGCTTGCAAACATAAACATTTTTCTCACTCACTCCAAAAAATGAAAAGAAATTGAAAAATTGCAGATAATTGGTGGGTTGGTGTCTTGGGAGATTTAAAATACACAGTGTGCAACCTGGTTATCAAAATTCATAAAAGAACTACTGTGCTATCAGACTGCTGAGAGGAGGCACAGTCCATTCTGCTCACACTCAGGAGTGAGAGTGTGGCACAGCCAGCTGGGCTTTAAATGCCAGCCATTGTAGTTTGCTCCATCCATCAGTCAAAGAACTCACAGGTAAAGTTTCTTGCAAAATTTATTTCTGGGCTTTATTTCTCCTACAAAACAGTGAACTGTTGATAATGAGGTTGCCTCAGAGCGTCAAAGGTTTTTTGTTCTTTGTTTTTTTCCCCTTCTTTGAAAGCTTAGAGGTAGTGGGGGAGAATAAGCAGACAAGAACAAACTGAGGAAACATCTAAAGACCATGAAAGGGCATATTTTCAACACAGACTCCCACACAGCCCTTGCAGAATTTGCAAGCTTGTCTATTTGCATTTGGCAAGTGGGTAAATGAGCAGAGAAATGACATTTTATACAGGCATTCGCAGTCACTTCTCTGCTGTATACAAAAAGTTGCACAACCACATAATTTTCTGTGCACAAAATGGATGCAACCACAAATTCTTTAGGTGCACTTCAAAATGCTGTTAAAACCTGCATATGACTCTTTCAACATGGAATTCACTGTTCTCACTTCCACTTCTTCCTTGCTTACATCTTTAGCCAGAAACATTAAAAATACATAGTGCTCATAAAGAAGCAGCAGCCTCAGCTCTGAATCTGTTTTTCTGTGTTTGAATAAAACGTTTAATGTTACTTGAGCTGGCAAGAAAGGTGGGGGGTTGTGTGTGTCTTAGTAGAAATTAATGTTTTTGTTGGCTGGACAAGCTCAGGAAATTTCTGAAGTGAGCGTGATGAGAGAGGATGTTTGGCAAGATGTTTTCCAACAGCTGGTACAGGTGAAGGATTAGAGGGAAAAAAATGCTTACAAGTCTTTTCCCTGATTTTCTGCTTTGTACCCTTCTTAGACGTACAATTTTAGAGTCTAATCCAAGTCTCCCTGAAATCATTGAGTCTCTTTCCAATGACTCAATAAGACCTGAAGCAGGCACTCCAAATCTGTTGGTTATTAAAAATATTTTGATGTTCCTTTTCATCTTCTTAAACACAGTTATTTTGGGAAGAAGGAATAGACATTGGCTTCACTATGCTGCCTGGACTCAGAGTAATCTCCCAGGTGACTCTGCCTTCAATAGAGTCAAATGACATACTGAGGATCCAAAATGGCAGATGAGGTAAGGTGCTCTACTGATTCCCCTCTTCCCATATAAATGTGGGTATAGGATGAGTAACCCTACACAGACTTTCAAAGTGCTTGATGGGGAAAAGTGGTTTAGAAGGGAATGTGGCAATGTGCTTGTACATAGTGCATTGTTCTTTGAAGGATATGAAGGATGGGGACAGTTGAATGATGAGGTGAAACTTTGCCCTTTTCCCAAGACTTCTGTCTAAAGACTGCTTGATGCAGTGGGAGAGAAAGATCAGGCTTTAAAACTCAGTGTAATTTGTTTTACAGAGTTTCTAACCATTGCCTTCATCCCGTTCCCTCAGTGATATGGCTCTGCTACACCATAAACACTTCAGAATATCCCTGAGGTTATTTGGTATTTGTAATATATAGAGACTTCTGAAAAGTGAACGTTTACTGACTCCAGAATTGCTTTTGTTTAATTCATTATGAAGGTCAGAAATATTATAAATCTACACAAATTGAAACAGCCTTTTGGCATAGCTCTGACGTTTTAACCAAGTTAATAAAAACAATGATATATAGGATTTGGGTATCATTTAATCTTAGGAATCCATATTGAGCACAAAGACCAAAATAAACTCTTGCAACACACATGTTTATTCACATATTAAGATTTTCTGAGACTGTTCTACATTACTGACTTTCATATGCTTGGAAAATAAGAAGGCTTTTTCATATTCATGCTCAGCAAGTGAAAACACATCACTCAGGAGACCATCTGCTTCTCACTGGAGTGCAGATCTTGACCGTAACACGTTGGGCTGTATACAAACTCCAAAGGTAAAAGATATATCTGAGTGCTCCAGCGTGATCTTAAAAGAATACAGAAAATTCAGTAAGAATGTCAGGGGCTTAGTATGAACTCATTTGCTCCAAAATTATGAGACAATTCAATCTTTCAACTCTACGCCTCAGTATACTTACCACTTCACCCAATTCATTTATATGGGGCCAAACCTAGGTCCCTGAGTAACAGCTGAGTTTTGCCACTGACTTCTCCAGGAGCGGGGTTTAGCCTGCAGCAAGGAAAAGAAGAAAAGAAGAAAACTTGAGGCAGCAAGTCCATCTGGAGAGTGGCAGGCTGCCCACCACCTCCGTGCCCGCAGCCCAAACAAAGGCAGGCAATGGGGAGCTGTGCATTGGGCATGCACAGCATTAACCCTCCCCTGCCTCCCCAAGCTGCTGGAGGATAAGAGTGGCCTTAACCACTGCTGGGGATGGAAGAGTAATCCCATGAGAACTGTTGCCAGCTGCAAGGGGCTACAGGGGGGAAAGCTGGGTAGGGGAAGCATTTCTTGCAGTTTTAAAGTTGAAGGTGCTTTGGCTCACAAACTCCTCTAATATTTTTCCCTTTTCTCTCCAGGGTTAAGTACTGGAAGGACATTCAAAACCAGTCTCTGGCAGGTACCTCCGCACTGCAAAAAATGCGCTTTCCTCTCTGAATTGCCAAGACAACCACAAAAGAGCATTTTGAATGTAATGGGAAGAAGAAAGGGGCCATTCCAGGTATCACCTGGAGGTTTACAGGCAGGAAGAGCACAGCACACAGCACAAGCCTCAGTGCCTTGTGGTGAATTATTTCCTGCCTTAGGGTTCAAAAACCAAAGTTGATAAAAAGCAGGGCTATGCTTGACAGGGAGACCTCAGTACACATACATACACTGTATGCATGGAGAGCAGCTCTGCTGAAAGAGATTTGATGGTCTTGGTTGATATGATAGCAAGTTGGATGTGAGTCTGCAGTGTGTGCTGGCTGGGTGAGGGGATGGGGTGTCCCCTCTGCTCTGTACTGTGCAGAGGAGGACATCTTCACCTCCTGCCCTGCATGCAGGTTTGGGAACCACAGTATAAAAGGGACTTAATTAGAGAGTGTCCAAAGGGGGGCTACGCAGGTGATGAAGGATCTGGAAGGAAAGATGGATGAGGAGCAGCTGAAGCTCCCTGGTTTGCTCAGCGCAGAGCAGAGGAGCTGAGGGGAGGCCTGATGGCGGCTGCAGTCTCACAGGGAGCGGAGGGGCAGCGCTGAGCTCTGCTCTTTGTGACAGCGACAGGGCCCGAGGGAACGGCATGGAGCTGTGCTGGGGAGGGGCAGGTTATGTGTTACGAAAGGTTCTTCACCAGAGGGTGGTGGGGCCCCAGAACAGACTCACAGGGCAGCGTGAACAGCCCTGAGCTGCTGGACTTCAAGCAGCATTTGGATAATGGTCTGACACAGTTTGAATTTTGAGTGGTCCTGCGTGGTGCCGTTCAGAGAGAACTGGGCACACTGGAGAGTTGGGCAGAAGGGAACCTGATGAGGTTTAATGAGCAAGTGTAGCTGCTCCTAAAGGGGAATAACCGCATGCACCCGTAGAGGCTGGGTGATGAGCTCCTGGAGAGGAGCTCTGTAGAGAGGGACCTGGGTGTCTTGGTGGATGACAGGCTGGCCGTGAGCCAGCAGTGTGCCCTGGTGCCCAAGAAGGCCAATGGGATCCTGGGGTGCATTAAGAAGAGGGTGGCCAGCAGGTCAAGGGAGGTGAACCTCCCCCTCTACTCTACCCTGGTGAGGCCTCACCTGGAGTACTGTGTCCAGTTCTGGGCTCCCTAGTACAAAAAAAGACAAGGATCTCCTGGAAAAAGTCCAGCAGACGGCCACAAAGATGATAAAGGACATGGAACACCTCCCTTATGAGGAAAGGCTGAGAGACCTGGGGCTGTTCAGCACGGAAAAAAGAAGACTCAGAGGAGATCTGATCCAAGGAGCGGGAGACAAAGGGACGAGGCTGGACTCTTCTCTGCTGTGTTTGGGGATACAACATGCTGAAATGGCCACAAACTGAAGCATAGGAAGTTCCTCACAAATGTGCATGGGAACTTCTTCCCAGTGCAGAGACGGAGCAGTGGCACAGCTGCACAGAGAGGTGGTGGAGTCTCCTTCTCTGGAGACGTTCCAGACCCGCCTGGACGCCTACCTGTGCAACCTGGGCTAGGGAGCTGCTTTGGTAAGGGGTAAAAGACTCAGTGATCTCTGGAGGTCCCTTCCAACCCCTTCAATTCTGTGCTTATGTGATTCTTGATGAATTCCTTCCAGCTCAGGATTTTCTATGATATTCTATGATCCTGGGTAGTAGCAGGAGGAAGAGAGGTGATAGCATCCACAGCAGGAATCCTCCAGGGACAGTCCCCTGCTGCCACATCTTCAGTGCTGTTTGCCAAGGGCAGAGCAAAGTTACACTGAACAATCTGCACTTTTCTGGGGCTGTTATTGCTCCTCATTGGCAAATCAGCATTCTTTCAGGCTTAAGATGTCACTGGATGACCTATCACATCATCAAGAGACACTTTATCTGCCTTGCCTTGAAACAACTTTTTGGGTTGGTGACATTTTAATCTGAGCTATGTAAGTCTTGTAATGAGGAGCTAGAAGAGCTTTGTGGATGGGAGAACATGGAAGGAGAAAATGGTTATTTTAGTCTGACTTGGGGTGAAGAACCAGTCTAGTCTCGCTTTAAAGTCTGGTGAATGCATCTACTGACTGATCCAACTCAGACTAGATATCAGGAAGAAGTTCTTCAGCAGAGGTTGGTCAGGCCCTTGACCAGGCTCCTCAGGGCAGTGGTCACAGACCTAAGCTGCCATAGTTCAAAAAACATTTAATAACACTCTCAGATATAGGGTCTGATTTTTGGGTTGTCCTGTGAGGAGACATTAGTTGGACTCAATGATTCTTATAGCTCCCTCCCAACTCAAGATATTTTGTGACTCTGACTTCAGTTAGAACTGTTTGCTCATTCAACTACTTGCATGTACCAACAAAAGAACATTAGAGGTAGAAAATCAGAATGTCCCAGAATGTCACAGAAGTAGTCAGCTGCATTTAATGAAAAGCACACATGCTTGAAATGACCTCACTTCATGCATGGCACAAAGAAAATGATTGCAGAAGGCACCCTTCTCCAAATCTCAGAAAGGGAGCAACAGATGTGCATTTTATCATGCAAACATTCACACTATCAGCTGAGATCTACAGAAGGAACTTCTCCAAAGAGATAACCTTAAATACATTGATTCATGACACAAAAATAACTTCCAGTGTATGAAAAGTCCAAGGGAAGCAGATGCAGTTACAGTGGAAGGCAGACTTCTCATGGGGAAGAACCAGAAGAAAGTGCCGATCTGCAACTACCATACAAAATCTTTGGGAAATAAAAACTATAGACTGGCATACCAAACAGTGAAGAAGTCTGAAAGTCTAGAAAACTCATGTGTGAAGGAGGTGGGGGAAGCTGGTATCCCAATGAGAGACCTCTGCAAATAATGTCAAGAGAGCTGCAAGGCAGTATATCTACATTTGGTAGAAATCCAGGTATAAAGAACAGGGGATGGCTTGATAAAGAGCCTGTAAAGGCTCAGAAAAGCAAAATGCAGCAGTAGTCATGTACTGTTGACCTTGCAAAATGACATTTGTTAGTGAAGCAGGAGAATTTGTTAGTGTTAGTAGGAGAGTGCTCCTAAGAGCATCTGAGCAAGGGCACAAGTGTGTCAGCCACAGGGATCTTGTACACATGGTAAGAAAGGGGCCTTTTCAGTTCCAAAGCATCTCCTTATAGGAAAGAAGGAGGAGATGAGATAGGGCTTTGGCTCCTCCAAATACCAGTGCATGAGTTTCTATCTGGAGGCTGGAGGTGTTGTAGGAGATACCCCATGCAGCCACTCAGCGGCCAGAGCAGGGCAGAGCACTATGCTGCTGTATCCAAAGGGGCAGTGACAAAAGACAGGTGACATCTTTCTAGCTTGTGGAACCCTTCTGAGCCAGCTCCTGACCATCATCAAAATTAGGGCTCAGGCACAGTCTGGAGCTGGGTTTTGATAACATTCTGTTCCTGCTGTGTTGTTAAAAACAGGAGAGGATACATTTGGTCAAAGACTTTGTGAACCAGCTTTGTTGATTTGGAAGCTTGAAGCAAGGCCAGGGGAACATCAGGTCACATGCTTGAATTTGCACAGGAGGGATGAGTGGAGGCAGAAGGGATGTCTCCCTTTCCAACACAGACTGCACTGGCAAAGCCTGGGCATCCAAGAAGATGGTAGCAGAGCATCCACGCTAAATCTGAAGGCCAACCCTTGGCCAAAAGCAGCCCGCTCATCAGATTGCTTGGTCTGAAGTTACATGGGCTCATTCAGGCATTCAGCACTTAACTCAGGAACAGAAAATGGAGCAAATACCCAGGGGCCACAGGGCTATAGCTGGGGGCTGGGGCCGAGTCAAGCTTTCTTGTTATTGTTGTTGTTTTTCAATCAGCCTCTTTTTCTAACACATGAAGGGTCTGGTCTCCTCCCAGCAGAGGAGCTGGCTTCTTTCGAAAACCCAGTCCCCTATGGCTGTCAGGTTTGGAAAATTGATGCATGGACTAAAAATTGGTGTTTTGACATTACAAGTTTGGAAAATTTTAGAGATGAAATGAACCAGAGACGGCGGGGTCTGGGGAGGAGGGAGGGGAAGGAGTTAAAGGAGCTTCCAAAACTGGATATATGAAACTGAAGAAAGTTAACTATTTGTCGCAAATCACATTTGATAAAATGCAGAAAGGATTCTGGTTTGGTTTCTGATTTCATTTCCCATTTAAAGTTGAACTGAACTACTAAAAAAGTGCTTTTACTGCAAGACGTAGGTCAAAGTGTGCGAAGGAATGCAAGAAAGGAATACCCTTCAGATTATAAATACTGGCTGAGCCGTTCATTAGCCAGAGCGAGGTCTTCACACTGCCTCGTTTGTAAATTAATTCAGAATAGATTTTGAATTTGCAAAGCAGGACGTGTTCTTTTCTAAACCAAGACACAGAAACGTTAAGGAAAATGACAAGATTAAAATGATCTGTAGACGGCTCCCTGTGGCCAGCCCAATAGAAACAGTCAGCATAGAATTAGTTGAAAATTAGCCCTTGCTTTCATTCAGAGCTGGCATGACTCAGAGCCATTAGCCACCGCTCTGTGTCAGCTGCTGCAGGACCTGCTGAAGCCTGGCTCTGGCATTCCCACCTCCCGGCCTGCCAAGCCTCTTTCTACGGAACAGGGTAGTTTTGCAAGAAGCCTTTGCAAAATATTTTAATAATGAAAACTTTAAAAATACACAGCTGTTTTGCAAAGCCCTCTTAACAAAGACCCCTTTGAGATCAGCTCTGCACAGGCTTCACTGTGGATGTGCTACCATCAGTGCTCTCAACAGAGACATTATGGTGCCTGGCATTCCCCCTCCCGCCTCCTTCACCCCCCGAGTCCCCTGCCTAGACCTTATTCTTTTCAGGAGCTGCTGCCTCTCAAATCCCTGCTTCAGTCTCTTTATTTGGGTGCCAACCATTGCATCCTGAGGTTAGGCACATTTGCCCCTTGGGGTGACCCCCTCGAAGGATTACTTGTCCTGCATCACTCCTCCAAGAGGGCACTCTTTGGTCATCACTTGGGGCAAAAGTAAGCTCCCAGCTGAACAAGGTAAAGCTGAGAAAAAGATAGAAAGGGGCAAATAAAGCAGAAGTTCCTGAGACCTACAAGCAGCTGGGCATCACGTAACTCTCAGCTGGGCGTCTGAGTCATAGAATCATAGAATCACAGAATCATTAAGGTTGGAAAAGACCTTTATGATCATCTAGTCCAACAATTAACCCATCATCATCATGCCCATGAACCTCAGTGCCACATCTACACTGTTCTTGAGCACCTACAAAGAGTCCCAGCTGGTTGAATTCAGCCTTCCTGCCTATGAACATACTTAGGAGCATGGCATGGAGTGTTGTCATGCCCGAGATCTGCGTGTTGGAGGTTGGCATCAAACTGGACTACTCCATCATTGCTCCTGACTGGTGTTTAGTGGAATCTATTTCCCAGAGTGAACAGTTGACTGAGATTTGAATAGCTGCAGAGAGTTCATTGCTGTAAATAGGGTAGTGCTTGACTAGGAAATCTATTTATGGTGCTTTTATTACTTCAGGGAACATGGGGATTCAGCTTTGCAGTGTTATATGTATTTCCCTTAAGTGGTCATTAGAAGAAATAACTCCTAGATTCACAAGCACTGGTATCTGTACATAAGCTATATTTCCAGTAAGTTTTAATGACAAAAGAGAAAAAGCCAGCCAAGGCAGTGCACTGATGGCTTTCACTCTCCTCCTAGAGAAGCCAGAAGGAATTTCCCATCTGACTGAGCAGGAGATGCTTGCCAGTATCCTATACTGCTGTACCCCCTTGCCTTAATATCACCAGTAATAGGCAGTAATCAATAACCTGGCAAGAAGGGGCCAGGTAGGGAAGCCTTTCCCAGACACACACAGGAAAAACAGACAAAAAACCCACCTCCCTTTGCTATTACTGTGGTGTTCCTTCTGAGAAAAGAAGTATCCTGAATATAATCAGGATAAGATTAAAGCGTGGCTGTACTTAGTGATCCTAAAGCCCAGTCTGGCCTCATATCCAATCTTTGAAGATGACCAAATGCAGTTCTTAGGGAAGAATGTGACCTGGATCTTGGTGGCCCTGGCTGGGAGATTGGAGGTTGTTACCCTGGGTCTGAGGTGAATGCAGGAACTGCTGGGCAAGTCCTTAGTGGCCATGCCTGTAAGCATGCAGAGTGCTTTGCCAGGCTTCACTTTGTTTGCAACTCCTTTGACTTCCAGGTATTGCACTTGGGTTGAGGCAATTCCAGATGTGTGTACAAGCTGGGAGAAGAGGTCGTTAACAGCAGCAATGATGAGAAGGACTTGGGAGTCCTCATGGACATAAAGCTGGTCATGAACCAGTAGTGTGCTCTTGCAGCCCAGAAGACTGGTCATACCTTGGGCTGCATCAAAAGATTGGTGGCTAGCAGGGCAAAGGAGTGCACATTTCCCCTCTATTCCACCCTCATGAGACTCAGTCTGAAGTACTGTACCCAACCCTGGGACCCTCAGTGCAGGAGAGATGTGGAGCTGCTGGAGTGGGTCCTGAGGAGGGCCACAGAGATTATCAGAAGGCTGTTGTACCTTTCCTGTGAAGATAGGTAGAGGGAATGAAGCCTGTATAGCCTGGTGAGGGTTCTGAGGAGCTCTCATTGTGGACTTACAGTATTTAGAGAGAACTTAGGAGCTGGAGGGGGACCAGTTTTTTGGATGGTCTGATAGTTACAGAACAAGGCTGAATGGCTTTGAACTAAAAGAGGGGAGATTTAGGTTAGATATTAGGAAAAAAAATATTTACTCAGAAGGTGTCAAGGTGCTTGCACAGGTTGCCCAGAGAGGTTGTGGATGCCCCATTCCTGAAAGCATTCAAGTCTAGGTTGGATGGGGCCCTGGTCAGCCTGATCTAACCCTGCCCATGACAGGGGGGTGAAAACTATATGATTTTGAGGTCTTCTCTAGCCTAAGCCACTCTACAATTCTATGATTCAAACTGAACTGTCCATCTGAGTGCTTAACAGAAACCTCTTGATTGCTTTGTTTAAAAATGAAAGCTGGCTGGAGCTCAGCCAAGTGGCCAAGGCTGAAATAAGTCAGCTTAGTCTTGTTACTGCTTCCAGCAGTCAGCCTGACCGAGGTGTTTGGGGACCTGGGTGGGACAGAGGACACTCTGGACACTGAGTAGACACCCAGACTGCCAGGACACAAAAGCTAGCAGCTCTGGAGTCTGCAATGCTTTCTCTTTGGAGGATGCTGTCTCTCATTGGCACCAGTTTGAAGCCAACCCAGAGTTTCCAGCAGTAGCAGATCACCCACAGCTCCCAGCTATTTCACAGACAGAAGGCTGGAAGAGACTTGGGCTCAGCTTCATCTGATCTGGCCTCCCTCCTGGAGCAGCAAGGAGGATATGACCTCTGACAGATGTGCCAGGTTAGCTGTTGTATCATTCCCTGCTGAATTGTCTCCAGTTTCCTGGCAGCCCACTCCATGTTAAGTATTATCCTTGTATGAGCTATTGTATGTTGATACTATTCCATACCCTTAAAAAAACCATGAGCATTAAATTCATTACAAAGATCTGTGGATATTTTTAAAGAGAATAGCTATTGAATTTCAAATCAGAAAATAGTCATGGGGAGAACAAGCTGTAAAGATGGAAGTTTTATTATGATTTTTTCCTCTCGTCATTCTCCTTCTTTTTTTCCTTTTTCCTTTTCCTTTTCCTTTTCCTGTCCCTTTCTCTTTTTCTTTCTCGTATTTCCTTTCAGGCATTTAGTTGCAGTAAGTGCAGGAAATAAAGACAAGATGGAAAGATGGAGTTTTTAAAGGTGTGCAAGCCTTGATACACAATTTGCACTTTTCTTGTCACTTCATTGGCAGTTTTTCAGACACAGAGCTCTCTTTTCATGCTCTAGGTAGAAAGTGACAGATTTTCCTGGCAGAGGACAAACTAATCCTCCTCATTTTCCCCTCTCATTTGAGTCTAGGCTGATTTCACCCAGAAACAGATTAAAAAAAAAAATCCTTTTGATTCCATGACACAGATGACACATTCATAAGACTGTCAGATGTACCAAATATTTCCCAGGGTTTCCCTGAATCTGAAGCCCTGAGATAGCATCTGCAGGGTCAGAAGTCCCAAAACCCCCACCAACATCGGGTTTCATACCACCACTTTTCTTTTGAGAGCACACCTTGAAGAACCATCTGCCCATAAGTTCATGGACATGGACCTTCCACCCCAGTCTGGGTCCTGTCAAAACCTTTCCCTGCCCTGTGTTCACCTGGGGTCTAAGGCCAAAAGGTACCACCAGTGTGGTCGGGGTGGAAGCATTACCCTATGGGCATTGACACCAGAGGGCAGCTTCACACATAAGACCTGGTACCAGATGAAACTCATTGGGCTGCTCCAATTCTTGCTCAGCTATTTCATTATTACCATTCCTAAAACAGAAACTACACTCTCGGTAGGGCTGCCTTATGCTGAACCTGATTTGATAAGTACTGCGCAACGATGACAAGTGTTGACCAGGGGAATCAAAGTTCTAGTATGCAAAAAGAGAAGTGATACACTTTTGCTTTAACCAAGTGAGACTTACAAACAGTGAAGATAACAGAGGCCCACTTAACAGCTCTTCATATAGCTCTGATAAACAAAATGCTTCCAACTGGAAACTACAAAGCTGAACTCAATAATATGAAGGAGGAATAAGAGTTTCCCCTTGTCAACTGGCTACTAACAAAAGAAAAATATGAGGAGTGAATACTTAGAAAAAAGACCGACAGTGCTGTAATATAATTAAAACCATTAAAAATGCTGTACTCTGGTTTTGCTCCCTGAAGCAGCATGTTATTTTTCTTTTTTAAGCTGTCACCACATTTTGATACCATAAGGAATAAACTAAATCAATACAAACCTCCATTTCAAAGATGGAGGGTTTGATAGAAATACTAACTTAAAACTTCAGCAACTAGGGGATGATGCTCAACAAAGAACATCTCTGTTAAAGGTAGGTATTCCTCAGGTGTACAAGCAGTTTTGACATGGCACAGAGACAAAGCAGATGCAAAGCAAGAGAAAGCATGAACAGAAAGGCACAACTTGAAAGTCAGAAAGCACCTTGTTCAGCAAAGCACTGAACCACATCTGAAGTGTCCGAATCACATGTGTAACTTAGAGAATGTAACATTGCTCTTTTGCATTTGGCAGACTTTCCAGCAGAGGTAAGGCAACCTTCCTGTCCCTTTCTATCATATACCAAAGTTTTCCTGATGCCACTGAGGTGATGTAACTCTGATACTGGAGCAACAGCAAACTGCATGGGGCCACACTTCTGTTACAAACACTGAAGTATGAGAGAAGGGGCTGCAGGACTAACCCACTTCATTCATTTACCTCCTTTACTTTCCTTGTGGAGGGGGTATGTACTCTACTAGAGTTGGGAATGCACAAAGCAAGGAACTTTTACAAAAGTTGTTGCACATGAATGTACAGTCATAAAATTGTTAGCCATAAACTGTGAAAAAAGAAATTAATAAGTGTGTTAACTACATTCCTGGGTATTTGAAAAAAAAAAATAAATGCCTGTTAACATTTTGTTCCTTGCATAAAACATATTCTTTAGGAATGCCAGACAACCTCCTCCCACCACATTCTAAAAATTCAAAAAGCAACTTGAGAAAGTTGTCAGTACATTAATAGTAATCTGTCTCTGGTTTTGTGGCACTGCACAATGACCCAGACAAGCAACACCAAACATCCCAATTGCTGGCTTCCCAGGAGTGAACAGAAGTGTCATCTGCATTACTCTGTAGGGTGTCTGGGCAGTACAGAAACGGGAAAATGGGTACACCAGACCTTAAACAAACACTTGTTAAGAACTGAAGGCATAGGCTTCTCCTTCCTGTGAGCTCTTGGTACACTGCTTGAACAAGTCACAGGTAGCAGAGAAACGTGGCTGATCTGAGGGTTGTGCATAGATTCCAAGCTGACAATCTGAATACAATTTTTTAACTAATGCAAATAACTCTCAGCATCATCCCTACAGACAAATGTTGCACGTGTACACTCAGCCTAGGTTCACCAGCCTGTCCCCCAAACTCCTCAGAAGCCAAACTTCTTGTCTCCTAAATTACACAGAACAATTTTGCCTGAGTCCTCACATGTGAGACTTACTGAGTGAAACATCTCCCTTTTCTTTTGTAGATTACCATCATTCTGTTCAAGTGACATTTTTACCTTCAGCTAAAGGCAAGACTTTTCCATCAGTATGGCAGGATCCTTTGCACTAGCATTGCCAGCTTACAGGAAAAAGCGGGGAGCAGGATCCGATATCAAAACCTGAAAGTGTCTTCTCTGACCTAGCGCTGGGGAGGAATTTCAGCCACTACTTTTTCCGTAGGGATAAATCGCAAAACAGTAGTAGGAAAGACAAGGCCAAGGATTTTGTCTCAGGGGAAGAAGGTACTAAAGAGTGTTTGTGGTAAAACAGTCTAGTGGAGCACTTTGTGTCTCTTCTGACCGCAGATGAAATGATGGGGCCAGATGTGTCTCATGGGCCACCAACTAGAGAAAACTGGTTGTGAACCTTCCTTGGATCAACATGAAAGCAGTCTAAGGCTACGGGGTACCAAAGCTGCCAGTAGATGAAACTCTTTGATGTTTCTATGAAAAAGAATGGACAGAAACATTTTTAATTTCACATTAGCGTGTTGCGTTATATTTTCTTTTTTACAACTGACTTGGTGATTGTTGATATTAATTAAAGTGAGTAGTGGATTATTTTCTAAAGGCTATAATTTAAACCAGTAGTTGAATATAGACTTGAGTGTAACATTCTTCAGCACAAACCACAAGGTATGCAAGCTGGGAATGAACTCTAATTTTTTCCTGTTGAAGGACAGATTAAATATTTTTTTATTAATTCAAAAGCAAGCAAAGAAAATAAGGTCCCCATTTTTCCTCCAATTTCTCCGTACACTTAATCGATGTATTCTAGCAAGATGTCAAGCTGCTTTTAAAACCCATTCTTTTTCATAGAAATATTATCCTCCTTTTATTAGTTTGAGTTGATAAATGGATCAAGAGTCTTTGAGGGTATTGAGTACTGTCAACAGAATACATCTTTCAGATGCATCCACTCCAATGGAGCTGAAAAAATATATATCATGAAACACTTAATAAAAAAGATACACAGATTTGTCTGCAAGATCATGGGACTTGAGTCTATCTCCAGGGAGGAGTTCCAACATGAGAAAGAAAATACATAGTTCAAAAGCCCATGTTTTCAATTTGCAGCCACATGGTTTAAATTATCCCTGCATTTATTTAGGGCGCTAAATGGGCAGCTCAGCTTAGGGGAAAGGGTCATTCAAGTTGAGAATAGTCATGTTTAATCCCTTAGCTAGTTGCAGGTTAATTGTGCTTCAAGATGCTGAATGTTCTTTACAGTCTGTGTTAAAATGCCACATAAGATGCATCTGGAGGACTTTTGTCATTGATTGAGGGGTTTTTGGTTTTGTTTCCTGTGGGTTTTTTATTTGTTTTTTTTTTTGGCTCCATATATTGCCGTTATAAACAACAATAGAAAACTTCTAAGCACCTGGCCTGGAGGCATAGTGATCCTATGTGCTGTACAAAATGTACTCTATCCCCATCCTTGCACTTCAGTTTTGCAAATGTGTACACTCTGAGTTTAGTGGTCATCTCCTGATTGCCTTGACACTCAGAAGGGTGGGTTTTTCATATAATTAGGGACATAAGGAACAAATGCAACTTTTACACTTTATGCTCGGGTTGAGAGTTGTTTTTGGGTGTTGCACTTATCTACCTGGGAACTTGCTAACTCAGCATTTTGGGAGGCAAGAAAGAACTGAAATCCCAAAAGCTGAAATTAAAACAAAACAAAACAAAACAAAGTAAAACTGGCATTTTCAAATGAACAGGTGGCAGAAATTTTATATTTTTTTCCACTAAGACATCCATGGATATGAATGAAGTAGCTATTGATTATCAAGGCCATTTATCTGAATGTCACTATTCTTCTATTTAGGTGTTTCATCCACAAACAGGCCCTGGTGGGAATTTAAGTACATTACATTCTATCCAACTACTAGTTCAGACAGAATATAGCCTAAATTTTGCCTTACAGACACAAATGGACAGCTGCAAATAGCCAAATGCACACTGTGCTTGATGCTGACCTGAGACGTTTCTTCTCTTCTTCAGTTGGGATGAAGATAAAGGCTGGGAAAGTTGGGATTCCCTGGTCACTCACTTCCAGCCTCAGCATCTGAATGTTTTCAAATAGAAAAAAAAACAACCAATAACACACACTCCACTCAAAAAAAAAAAAAAAAACAAACCCAGCAGAACTCAGAGGCATTCTGAGCATGGTCATGTCTAAAATCACTTTTAAATTCAAATAAATATTTGTGGGAAAACAGCTTCCACTATTCTCCTAGCACTCATAACTTAATTATAGTAGCCGCCAGGCATCTTTAACTTTCATGACCAGCAGATCACTCTGGGTCTCAGTGACCTTGGCAGTTGTAACAGAGTAATATTTTCGCAAGGATGAAATGTTCTTGAATACATTTCTCCAATGTACTTGTGTTCACAGAGATTTCTCAGCAGATCTGACTTGAAGTGCAAACATAATTCTTCAGTTTCACCTAGAGGTTTATTGATAAACTCCAGAAAACTCAAGTTCCATTTTCTTTTGCTGAAAGCTACCCTCAGTGAGAAAGCAGAGCTGCTGGGATTCTTCTTCTGGGCTCTCCATCACATGGGGGAGTCTGCACCAAAGTCCTGGGCTGTGGAGCCTTTGAAAATCACCCAGTGGCCATACATCTGAAGAAAAAGAAGAGCACAAAGGCAGTGAGGAAAGAGCAAAGAGGAAAACATGTAAGACGACAATACATTTTTATTTATTTATTTTTCAGTATGATGTTTTGTGTAACATCACTCTTAAAATTCTCTGCTGATATTTGTCAACCAAGTTCAACAAAGAAACACAGGGCAGACAGGAATTATTTAAAAAAATGTAAATCTGTCACTTACTCTTAAAACAATGGCTTTAAAATGCAGGAACTAAGTCAACAGCTTAAGAAATATGCAGTCACCACGATCTCTGCATTTTTTTTTTTTCCTGCGAATAAGTTCCTGCTCTGCCCTCAGACAGTGTTGCTCTCAAAACGTCACGTCTTGTTTTATCAGACTAAGGAATTCTCATGTTAGAAGAGTTTGAGCTCATGATCTATAGCTCATTTTTCTACCTTGAGTCATGCAAATGCAAATCCTTACCTTTAAATCATATTGATCTGAATTGTCTCTGAAATTTTCAGGGATGCTTAAAAAGGCCAGCTATTTGCATTCTCTGTTATTTGCGTTCTCCAAATGAGACAAATGTCTCATTTGGAGAAATGATGTGCAGCTCACTTTTCCAAATGCCATATTTTGGCCATGTTCAGATAGCATTCCTCTGCTGAAAATTATCATGCTACTCCTTGAGGAATTGTGGTAGTATCATATAGCAAACGTATCAAGATGCAGGCCTTAGAAGGCCAAAAAAATGATAAGAGCTTGCATTCTTTCATGGTGAAAGTTGTTTTCTTGGAGAAAAGAAGAAAACCCCAAACACTAGAAATCTCACAAAGCTAAAAATTAGGACCAATTAGAAAATATTTCAGCTAATTTTTCAAATCTTTGATTTCAACAGATCAAAAACCGTCACATATATATTCCCCTAACCTGTGGGCTCTTACCAAAATATTATACCCTTTATACCAGAATTGGTCAACAGAGACAGGTGGTCACAACCAGCTCAAGCGGTTGCAATGTGCTTAAAGTGCTCCTGAGACTTTGCACCTAAACCACAGATCCAGTTTGCTTCAATTTCATAATGGCTGGAAATCTTCCCAACTGAGAGGTTCATTAGCAAATAATAACTTGTATAGAACGAAGACCTGCTGGTTTTCGCTGTATATATTTAAGAATTCTGTCCATAGTGTTGCTTTTCCTGAAAAGAGGAAAATTTTTATTTTATTAAGGGAAATAAATCCACTGAACTTGACTTGAAGTGTCTGATGTAAATATTCTCAGGAGTGTTTTTACTTAAACTGTGTCCCAAACATTCATCTCCTTCAGAAAGTTTATCTTGCTGCTATGAGTTATAAAAGCTATTATCAGGTATGATCAACCCAATGAGTATAAGCCCAACAAATGTTCAAAACTGTGTTTGACCATTTGTTAATTTGCTAGGTAGCTTTATGAATCTGAAGATAATGGAAAAGGGGTTAACTATCTTTTGCAAAGCAGCAAAAGTCTGGAGATCTTATGCATAAATACATGCAGACTATTTGAAATAACTGTCCCATTCATTAATGAGAGGCACAAATTGAAGTACTTTTCAGTGGGCCTGTAAGCAGATCAGTGGTTACCTTTCGAAACCAGGAGACCACAATCAGAGCTTGCCATTAAATTCCAGGAGCTGTATCTCATGAAGATACTAGGAACCCAAGTTGGAATGCAGTTGTAACCCCATACCTGGTGTGTCAATTGAAAGCCAAACTCAATAGTTCACCCACGTTTCATTGCTAAGACAGACTTGATTACTTCGACTTCACTGCCTAAGCCCAGAATTTAGGGCCAAATTGACCCCATCACAGCTTGTAAAGGTACAGTCTCCCAGGTGATAAAGAAGCAGCCACATGTACAAGAATAAGCCTAACATTTTTTTAAAAAGGGAGAATCTATTCAGCTTCCTTACAGGGGTCTTCTGCAAGACTGACAGCAACACACCTCATTCTGTCATGCCAGATTATGTAGGGCTCCATAAAAGCAGATCCCAGTATTTCTGAGCAAAATAAGTGTATATGCAATATATCCAAATTCAACATAATGTCTTTTGGCAGGAATTCTTCCAATCTCACACCTTTCCCATAGTTTAATTTTAAAAGGAGTATTTGTATTGCTTTATTTATCTATCTGGCAATGCTACTGTTATAATCATTTTTATTTCACTGTGAACTGGAGAAAATTCTAAATGATGTATTAACTCTTTCTATGCCCTACTGGTTCCATGCTTTTACTTGTGGTAAGTGTGGATCCTTGCTTCTTGTTATCACAATCAACCTTTTCATAGCTAGGAAGGACAACAAGAGCTAGCAAGTGGAAATTTTCCCAAACCCTACAGGTTATGATCTGAAACACTGAAATCTGAGATCCGATAATAGTTGCTTTTGTGTCAGAAAATGTTGAGGGCCACACAGACTAGTTCCTTCAATGGAATATGAACAGAATATGCAGGAAGAATGAAGGAGGTACCCCAGCTACCTAACACAGACATGAGAAAATATCTTTTTTTCTGCCATCAGCTACAAATAAGGATGAATTCACCACTTTAGAAGATTCCAAGAAGCATCTCTTTTGTCTCATTCAGTATTTTGGTCTCATGTTTAATCAGTTTTACTATGGAGAGAGTATTCTAAAGGGATATTACAGGTTTAAGTAACCATGTTAATTCATACGTTTCCTTTTATAAACTGGATCTTTTTCATTGCTTATCTGTAAATTAAAGCAACACCAACAATCACTTTAGCCTCTGACAGTTGACAGTATTGGAATAATTTAGTTTGAACCCCTCCAAGAACAGAGGTCACAACTTCTCTTGGCAATCTGTGCCGATGTTTCCTCCCCCTTTTTGTAAAAAACCTTTCCTAATATCAATCAGAACTTCCTTCATTGCAACTTCTGGCTGTTGCCTCTTATTGACATGCACTTCTGTGAGGTCTATATCATTGTCTGCTCTTTCTCCTCCCATTAGCTATTTCAACAGCTCATCTCGCCTACTTATCTTGTGGATCCCTTTGGTTCTTCCTAGTATCTTGTTAGATTGCCTGTGCCCTGACACAGAATCATAGAATCATAAACATGGGAAAAGACCACTAAGATCATCTAGGCCAGCTGTTGATTCATCACCACCATATCCACTAAAACACATCAGAACTAAAACACATTGCTCACTGAGATGGTTAAAGCTCCCCATAGGAGCCAGAAGGTGTGATTAGTTTCTTTCAAACTGATAAAACAATGAGAAAAAAATGTTAGTCATTGGGTCCTATGATCAGTTGTCAACAGGTCTGGTTGCTTTGTTTGCTTGTTTCAAATTTGAACACTCCAAATGCAGCCTTTCAGGAAACATCTATGGTTTTCTTCATCTATAGGCAACAATAAGGCACTGAGCATAAAATAACACTTAGAAACTTTCTCATTCTCACAGTTACATTAGAAATTAATAAGTTTTCAGATAGCTCCTCAGGTAATAACTTTACATAAGCTAGGCAACTTTACACAACCTTGGCATAAGTTAAGTGTTTAATTTTAGCAGATTTTTCATATCCGTCTTTGTTACAGCTAATAAAATTCCTGTCCCACATCCCAGCACTTCAGATGGGCACCAATAAATACAAATAAGTATTTAGCAACCTTTCTGCCTCTTTGTCATCAGTGTTCATGATTTTATAATTTGTACACAGCAATTGACTTTCACCTGGCACAGGACTGTTTTGGCTCTGAAGAGGGTTTAAAAAATTTCCTTATCAGTTTTAACTCTATTGTGATCAGATCTTTTTTGTTCTTAGCATATTTTTTAATGTTTTACTGTTTCTCTGTTTGACTAAAGATTGTTGTTCTACATAACCCTCTTTTTGATGGTGGGATCATGAGTTTTGGAACAAATAACATTATATTCTTGAACAATTCCTGATTTTTTCAACACCTTACTTCTTAAAATATGCTCAGTCAGTTATGCCAACAAGTGCTTTAAGCTTCGGAAAACTGGCCCTATTAAAGTTCCAAATATACAGATTTTTGGTCAGTGCCCTATAGTCATGTGCATAAAGTAAATTCAAATTAACCGTGATCTCTGGTACCTCAGCAACTTCTTTCTTGGGAGCCTGTAACTAACACTTCTTCATTCATCAGTCTTTAGTCTGTTATCAAGTTGCCTTCTCCTGGATATAGGCCTCCCTGTTTTGAGAAGACAACAATATTATTTTTAGAAACACTAAGGAAGTTTGTTATTGGTCACAGGAGATCAGCAGCAAATGTCCCTCTGGTTGAAGTTATCCATGCTAAGCTTGTTGGTTGCCTTTTGTCTGTTATTATTTCCCATGTCCCCTATAAATTATTAACAGATGCTTAAGGAACAGCTCACTTTATCTCCTAGGAAGACCTACTGGGCTATAAAAGACACATACCTGTAACCTGACTTTCGTGCCGAAGAACTGTGAAAGCATGGCTTTCAGATACAAGCAACTTTTAAGACATGTCAGCTGTGTATGAAGAACTGGATGATAGAGATAGGCACACGAGCAGAGGCCCCTGGTCACAGCTTAACACCCACCTCTTCTACGGGATGTGGTCCAGATGCAACATATCTCAGCAACCTGGACAGTTCATGAGATCTAACGTGTCCACTCTCCCAGCTTATTAGTTTGGGCCTGGGGCCAGGCAAAAATAACTAACTTGCATCTGGACATTCCCTTTCTCCCAGCAGCATGCATCCAGCCAGCCCAGGTGTCTCTACACCCAGTATCACCCAAACTGTCCGCACACAAAAAGTTCCAGGGCTAATGCGTAAGACAGAGCTCAAATATTTCTGCACCTGCCAGTAGGGACATGACCAAAATCATTTCTCAGCCTTCTGCTTTCCTTCTTCCATCCTTCATCTGAAGCCTTGGCTTTCTGAAGCAGATATAGGGCATGGGCAATGCCTGAATCAGGTGGAAGAATAGCTGACAGCACTGGCTGTCTCATCTTCATTCTTTTCACCATCAAGCATGGGCAGTGTTTTAAATTACACAAAAATAGGCTGTAAAGCTCTCATCAATCTCACTTGTTCAAATGCAGCTTTTCCACATTAATCATTTATAGTGTCATGAGTAAACAATGCCACATGTGGCCGTAATGATGGTGCTGCTCCATTATTCATTCATCCCAAGGTGCACTGCTTACTCCTCTTTAAAAAGCTCTGTGAAAAGGAAACTATAGAACCACCTTCTTGTTTAAGGGTCAAAGATGGGAATATTCAGGGAGCCAAGGATCACAGGCTGCTTCTGCCAAGAAAAAGGGAAGTGTCACGTTTCAGCTTCTCTGCACTCATCTTTTCTTTCTCTTTGTGCACCTAAAGATGCCTGAGCTCTCTCTTGAGAGGTATTCTCAAAGACTGGAAACGCAGCGGTTTTATTAGGACAGTGCATCAAAATGTCTAACAACCTGCTTCTAAGCAATGGTACTTCTGAGCTGTACTTCTTGCTAGTCTCCAAACTATCTCATTTGCATCCAAATTCCATTTGTTCACCCCATGTGACCTTTTTGGAAGGAAAGGGGTGCATCCACTGGTTGTTGAAAGAAACCTACTTCCTATTGTACATTGTTGTGCCTGGTGAGATAAACTAAAAAGTCCTGGGCAGGTTTGAGCTTTCTGTTCATGGCATTGTGCTGTGCCATTTAGATGCAATTCAATTTTTTCCTTTTCAAAATATATTTCAGAGTAGAAAGAGCTTCAGATGTCGGACTCTGAATTTCAGACCCACAAGTACTCAGATTCTGGGGTATAGTTTGGACTCTATTCCCCCCCACACACACACACACACAAAACCAGCATAAAAACACTCTCTAGAGCTGCCAGTTTCCTTGACTTATCCAGCAAATCACAAATGTAAAGCTGGTATTTGAGTCCTGGCTTGGAACAAAGAGACCGAACACAAACCTCAACTTTCATTCCTGCAAGAGAAGTTTCCATCCCTCCTGTTTGCAGAGGAAAGTTTCAAAACATGACCTGACTGCACTCGAGCAGGCTGCTGGGAAGGGAGGGAGAGCTGACTCATGATTTTTGGTACTTGAGGATCTCAACGTTGGGACACTGGCCAGGTGGGAACAGAATTTGAGACTTTGGAGCCTCATTAATTAATACAACTGTGCTGTTGCTCTGGATGTTGCCAGTCATTACTGGAGTCAAGGCCACAGGGAAATGTTTTGGTTTTGAAGAGAGATATCAGCCAGGTGGCCTCCCTCCTCCTGAACAAACTTACCTAGGAGAAGACTATGTTTGAAGCAGCACATGTGTGAAATCCCAGGTGCCTCTTTACTTCTGGTGGATGTTGTTATACAATACTCCATCAGCACATTTGCCCACATCAGCTGCCCCAGAGGGATGCCAGTCTCCTACTAGGCCAGTCTATTCAGCAAAGTCACTTTCTGTGGCATGGACATTGACTGTGGTGGTATCCTTGGTGACATCATCTCTGTTAATGGCCTTCAGCAAAATGACCCCAATGGGCCCGTCCATCTGTGTTTTCTGCCTTTACAGAGATCAGCTTTGACAATGCTCCTATTCAAAAGAAAAATGGCTGCCCTGGTTGTATATGGAACTCCTAATTAGGCATAAGAAGATTGCAAATGTGATACTAGTAGGAGAATTAGATAGACATAATTGTACATAACACTTAAGCACATTGCAATAGCAACAGACTCACTCTACCCTCCTAAACAGGCAGGAAAAAATAGTGAGAGAAGGAAACTGGTTCACTTTTATTTCAGATTATGAGGAGGAGCAAGAAAATGTTGCCAGCACAGAAAAAGAAAAAGAAATTTCAAGGAGGGTTCATTGGTGTCTAAGCTCTATTCCCTTTGAAGCCAATAGGAACTTTATTGCTCATCTAAATGTATGCAGAATTAGGCACCTCTAGAAGTTCAAGCCAAGAAGAACGTTCTGACTGTTTACATGTTGATAACAGCAGTAACAAGCAATTAACATAAAGGCAGATGAATAAAATCCCTGGCTGACTGGAAAAACAAAAACAAAACAAACAACCAAAACATACAAAACCAAACTTACATTCAAGCAGGGTGCTCAGTTATTGTGCAAAAACAACATTAGCAGGAATGGATGACTAACAGGGAATGGTGCAGGAGAGCTGAGAGCTGCAGTTTCAGCTGAACAAAGCATGGGGGTATACATGACTCATTCAAAGCACTCAGTACTCTTTTCCTGGCTATCAGCTAAGCGTGAGGTGCAGAGCTGCTTGCTAAGGGATTGGGACTGGATTTGAAGAGCTGGGGTGCAGTACATGCCCAGGATCTGGATTTCTCTTTACAAATTCCATACAGCTAAGCAGCTATCTGGAAATCTGCTTAGGACAAAAAGCAGAAGGAAGTGAGGAAGGGTGGGAAGAAGAGAAATAATTTGTGTGTGTGTATTTTTATTTTACTAGATTGCATTATTTTTCTGGCATTTATTTCTTGCTGTTGTCCTGACTTTTGGGCGTGGTAGGCTCTGAGCTTTGCCCTGTGTGCCTTTAGGAACAATATTCTCTGGGCAAAATTGCTTTTTCCATTTCATTGCGGCATTGTGGTTGTATATTTATTTCACAAGGAGAGTAGGTTATTTGGCAATTTAGATTCATGTTGTGGGTGTAGTCCCTGTCAATAGTTTACTTCTGGATTGAATTCTACATGAACTGTTACTTCTCTTGTAGTATACCAGTGAGCAATGTACCATTGTCCTCAGCAGGATTTTATTTCCCATTTTCTCATCAAAACACCCATTTTATTTGGCCTGACATATTCTTTTTTTAGAATGGTTCTGGGACCTTCTCAGGACACATGGCTTGGTGACAGCCACCTGAAGCACACACAGCCTTGTGTGGGCTCTGTTCCCATTCATTGACACTCTTCTAGATTACTTCCAGTACCACTGTACTCTCTTCTTAAGGCATCTCTGCAGAACACTTGACATAAGCATAAACCTACTTCAAAGGTCTCACCCTCTTGAGAGTAATACAACAGGGAAGAGGAGGGGACACAAATGCTGGCAATAGAAAACCACAGTAGATGCTGCACAAAGTAGTTTTCTTGTCTTATGAGCATAGAACAAACAAAGAAGTGTCATTTCTGATCAATCGCAGAAGTAAGTAGGAGTATCCACCACCTATAGCTTACGAGAAGGGAGGCTGTTTACACAGCAGATTTCTTGCTTTTCCAGAGGGCAAACAAGAGTAGGAGCATGTTTTCCCTCTGCTGACTACTGAAAAAAAAGCTAAGGAGAACTGCATCTTAATTTAGGTCCTTCATAGATTTTTCTGACTTGCAGTGATATGTACATATCTTAGGTATAGTTCTGAGCAGTCTCAAGATATGGTTCCCCTTGCTATTGCAAAACATATCTCCTAAAATAAGGCACTAGGTAAGCATCCCAAGGTCTACATTGGCACCCTGTCTGTTAAACATGCCTTTCTTGCAGCATGGGAAATGCAATTCCTAGCAAGTAGATAGGGTCACTCCTCAGTGCACGTACATGTAGTGCTACTTCAGGGTAGAGGAAGGATCCAGTGGATGGTGGCTTGGTTTTCTCTGAAAAGGAAGACAAATAGGGAAGAGTTGCCCACTTGGAAGACAAAAGCAGACTCTTCCTAGATTTGCTGGGTCTATCTGGGACCCAAACCTGGTCAACAACAGTCTCCCACCAAAAAGTAAGCAGTCTCACACCCTTAGAGCTGGAAACCTGCCCAAGGTTCAGGTCTGGGCTGGGACCCGCACCTCAGACTCAAACGTGCAAGCCTACCAAACCACTGTATTTCTTATGAGCTCAGGAGATAGAGAGTGTAAGTGGCCATACCTCAGGCAGTCACAGCTGGCAGCAGGGCTGTGTCTCCAGCACTGGAGATGTGACCCTCTGCCTGCAGCTATGACAAGAACAGCAAGTGATGTGGCACCATTGCTGCAGAGAGGCAGTAAAATCATATGTATCACACTACTACTGTAGCATAGGCATGAATTAAGCCTAGGCTGAGGCTCTTTTTAAAACAATATAAATTAAAAAAATGGCTCACTAGTTTTAATTTAGAATATCTTTCCTTGCACTACACAGTAGATTGACAAAACAGACTTTTTAAATCACCTCTGAAACTTCACTCAATGACAGGATACCAAAAAGAGTCTTTTGTGTTAAAGTGTTAATTATTAAAACATGACCGAACGGTTAGTTCAATTTACAGCATTGCCATTATAAAGAATGCTGGAAACAATACGCATATTACAAGGTTATGTTATATGTGCTGTTACTTTGAGAGTCTCTTAAGTGAGTAAAGACAAGTTATGGAGCCAAGAAATTCTACACTGGAATGGTGTTAGTTCTGCTTTTCTCTCAGTACAATCTCATTTATCTGAAATGCTACAGGAAGCAAAAAAATGTTTTGGCCATAAAGAGCCTCAAATAATCAAAAGAAATCCTGAGGAAGTGATTCAGCCAAACACTGGAGGAGAAAGGCACTTCCAGATGAAAAAATCAATCACCCAGGTAAGTGTCAGTCAGCGTTGTTTGAGTTGGAAGGGGCCCTGAAAGGCCATCTGGTCCAGCCCCCTGTAGGGACACCTACAGGTAGATCAGGTGCTTAGAGCCCCATCCAGCCTGACCTTGGGTGTCTGCAGGGATGAGGCATCCACCACCTCTCTGGGCAACCTGTGCTAGGACCTCACCACCTGTATTGTGAAAAACTTCTTCCTTATATCCAATCTAAACCTCCCCTGTAGTTTGAAATCATTTTCCTTTGTCCTGTCACAGCAGACCCCACTAAAGAGTCTGTCCACTTCCTTCCTACAGCCCCCTTTAGATACTGGAAGGCCTCTCTGTTGTTCATTTGTATTCACATTGCTTGCTATAGCCATTTCTGTTTCACTGATGAGTTTGTTGTTATTTACAAAAGAAACAGCATCCAGGTTACATCAGGTTTCCAAAACAGGCTCCATGAATGCACATATAATCCTGACATACACTGACAGAGGTATCTGTTCATCTGTCTGTTCCAGAAAAGAAGCGGACTAGGCTGAAGGTTGCTGAGCCCACAGGGCAGCCATGATGTGAAGCACAGCAGCAAGATACTGAGACTGAGATTCAGTCATAGACTTTGAAGCACCTAAAACCAAACTGAGATGCAGGTTCATTTTTTTGGCAGCACAAATCCAGCTCACAGGGACAATCTAACGGGTGTTGCTGTACTGAATCTAAAGAAGCATGTACAGTATTTTTTCCCCCATAATGTACCAACCCATGCATAAAGCAGTGAAGCAGGGTTAGTAAGTGTTTCCATAGCTATCAGTTGTTTATTATGCCAAAAAATGATAACGCAACAAAACCCCTGAAGCCCATATCATGAAATCATGGAATCACTGAGCTTGGAAAAGACCTCCAAGATGATCCAGTCCAACCATCCACCTACCACCAATATTTCCCCACTAACATCACTATAGTTCTGTTTATTTCTACATAATGAGATCTGAGTATTTTACCTTCAGCTAGGGATCTGAGCTTATATATGCTTGTCAATTCAGTTTTTTTATCAATTATACTCAAATCTGTTTCGTATGGCAACAGCACAGTTTGAAACTCACCTCATGTCTACACAGAAGCATTGAAGTCAGTGGTGACAAACTGGTGTGAAACAAGAGCAGCACCGGCTCCTGTGACTTGTTGTGTTGTTGTTTTGTTTTTTCCTTCAGTCTCATTCTTTATTTAATTTACAGCCTCTAGTTCTGTTCATCTTCCTCCATTCCCAAGTCCTTAGTAATAACCCTATTTCCTCAGCTCTCTTCCCATAAATAATTCTCCTGAAACAACAAGAGGAGAGCCTGCTCTGTGAACGCAAGTCCCCCTTGGAGAAGGCCAGGAGATCAATTACTCTCCTTGAAATGCCATGGGAAAAGGAGAATTTTGGAACAGGATTTCACACAGCAGTTTATACAACAGAGTGGGAGAAGGAAAAGCAATGACCGAGGAAGAAGTGCAGTGCTTGCAGTACACCCATTGCCTAAACTTTAGTGAATGCTTCCATGGAGAACAAGGAGAAAAAATACCCAGACATCGCTGGGAATTTCTCTCCTTAGTGCTTCTTTCTGATTGATTTTCCTGGTGTCTAAATGTTATCATCTAAATGATAGCTACTGTAGCAATATATAGACACGAGTGCTCTTCAACATTACAGTTCCATAACTGTTTATGTTAGCATGCAATCAAATCAGTCATCTGTGCTGCTAATTAACTGCTGCATTGTGCAGCAAGACAATCCAGGGAAAGGATTTAAAAGACTTAAAATTAATTCTAGTTCAATGGAAATGATCTCTGGAAAAACTGTTTAATAAATGTAGTAACGGCTTTTACTAAAAATATTTTACACTTGATGTAATTTTACACTGCCTTTGCATAAGGTGATTATTTAATTAGCAACGAAAATGCCACCATTGTAATTTTTGCAGCTAATGTTTGCAGAGCATTTCCACTGTTTTGCAATGCTGTAAGCCTGAATGTCATTATTTCTACTTAGTGTCTGGTGGAACTAGGACCAGCAAAGAGTAGAGCAGCACCTCCCAGGAGTGGAGGAGGTGATGGTTTTCATTTATCTGCTCAGTATTTGAATGAACTTCCCTTTTTCTCTCCTTTCTATTTGAGATAACACTTGACCATGAAGATTGGAGTGGTGGTAAGTCATCTGGGAGAAGAACGTGGAAATAAAAGAAAAGAAATGCAAGAAAACAAAAAGAGAAGGGAAAGGGAAAGAAAAAAGAAAAAAGAAAAAAGAAAAAAGAAGAAAGAAAAAAGAAAAAAGAAAAAAGAAAAAAGAAGAAAGAAGAAAGAAAAAAGAAAAAGAAAAAAGAAAAAAGAAAAAAGAAAAAGAAAAAAGAAAAAAGAAAAAAGAAAAAAGAATCTGCTCTCTTTCTCTTACTTGTCTTGTGACATTAACATTAGTTTTAAAGGAAATCAAAAGCTACCTGTGCTTTTTAAGTTGGTCATTCTTCCTTTAAAGTACTAGGGACAATTTTCTAGTGAAGTAGCTCAGCATATCTTGATCACAGAGCTGAACCTATTTAACTGAAATCTGTCATGTAACCTTTTGTTACAGAAAGATCTTAAATAATGAAAATGGTTTTAAACCAATTTAGAAATTTTCTTTCTCCCAAGTGAACTCGCTGCCGTCCTATTACCATTAATTGATTGTTGTATGTACAACTGACACCCAAATTTTTAGACAATGCCAAGAACATTGGGAAAAATAGAAAATTTTTGTGACAAGAGCTCTTGATCTGGCCTACAGTATAAATGGACCATCTGTGAAGAAATCTCCCTGAAAATACATTCCTTGTCAAAGAAAATAATGTGTCTTCCAGCTCAATGGGTCTTGAGAGACCAGAGGGCCCAAAGGGAAAACAAAGAGGCCAAGGCAAACATCTTCTGGAGGGAAGACCAAAGGGCTGGTGCTATCTAGAGAAGATAAGAGCGGTGAGGATATTATGGCAGAAAAATGCCACTCCTCCATGCCACGCTGAGTATAATGTATAGAGCAAAGGGAGAGAAGAATGGGAGTACAGTTTAGGTTGTGAGAAATATTCTCCAACTATTTGGACAGGTCTATGATGGAGATATCAGAGTATGCTCCATGACAGCCACTTGAAGTGCAAGACAGACAGACATCATCCAGTAGTGACCACTTCATGGCTCCACATAAAGGCCCACATTCACCAACCAGGCGGCAAGGGCATGCTCAGTCGTGAGTCAGAGAAACACATCTTTCTGAGGATTACGAGATGATGTAGGAAGTTGAGACTGCAAGTTGCCGACAATGAATACCAGACGGCCGATGCTGTGCTGCCAGCTCATCAAGGGCCTGACTCAGCAATCGGCTCTGCTTTCTGCAACCGCTGCGCCAAGGGTTTGCTGCTCCCACACTGCATACCATGCCTCAAAAGCCTGAACAAGCTCTTCTTTTTCTTTCTTTTTTTTTTTTTTAATATGCTGTTGGAGATCCTAAGCCAGCATCACATAAATTGAGAAGGCAGAAGATAAGCAGTGGGGCAGTGGGAGATAGCAAGCACTCTCAGGCTCCTAGTGCTTCATGCCCAGCTACAGACACAAAACACACGCAGGGGCTTCTGGGATCCATAAGAACAGCTGCTTTCCTGTCTTCCCCCACCCTGCTACTATGGAAACCCTCCTGTGACAGCCACAGGCAGGACTGGGATTTAGGCAATGCTCTTTCCTCCTGCTCTGCTTGTCCAATGCAGGCAGAGCATCCCTCCTGAAGCAGGTGGTGCCAAATGCACAGGCAGCCAGTGGGAAAGCTGTGGGGGAAAAAGAAATAGGGAAAGAAGCCATAAGATGGAAGATTGTAATAGATGGGAAAAAGCAGAGCAGAAAAACATGCTTGAAGTCTCTGGTCAGTAAGAAACTTAGAGCATGGTTTTGCATTACTACATCTGTCATGGAAACAACCGGAGAACAGGGATTTTCCATGTTGCATGCGAATTCTGATATTAAAAAAAGTTGCTCTGAGCTAGAGAGAGAAGACTAGCACAGGTTATATTACAAAAGGAAATGAATAAAAAAGATCTGGAGCTGATTTGCTCCAGAACAATTTATCAGACCATTCCCTGCAGTTTGGATTGTAGGGCCCAAGGTGTCCAGCAGACCTATGGCAGCACCCACTGTGCCAGCAAACCCATCTCATTCTCAACAGAAACCTGCCTGGAAATCCAGTGACACCCATAGGTTTCTTAAAGACTCTTTTTTTTTTCAGGAAAATACTCATTCACCCACTCCAAATAATCAGAAAGCATACTGAAGCATTATTCCCATTGTCACCTGCCATTTGTGCTCTCCTTTGATAATCTATTTTATTTTAAATTGTTTGTGATGAACTTTATTGTGCCACAGATAATCTTTCTATCATCATACTACTAAAGGTAAACTACTAATATATTCCTCTTAAGAAGCAATAATAGGGTTAAGTGTTTGCATGGCTCATTTATTAGAAAAATGTGTGCAAGTAACTCAAGGAGTTTTCAGTAAGTTACTCTTTATGAGCTAGATTCAATCAAGATTTCGTCTGGCTTCCAGGCTGCAAATAATTGTCCAAGGCAGCTCAGCATTGAAGCCTCGGTGCCTGCACTGGCCAACACTGCTTTTCATGGCAGCAGAGCTACGTTCCAGCTCTGCAAGCCTGCCCAACCAGCTCAGTGCTGTGCTGCTAGGACACCAAGCAGCCAACTCCACCAGATCATCCCAGAGAGGAGTTGGACACCAGGTGGGAGAGTCACCAAGGTGACAGAGTCCCAGTCATGCCTCTAGGCTCCATAGTGGCACCTTCAACGCTGTGATACTACAAAGACCAACCTCTTCTGGAGGGACTTAGCTTGGTCCATTCAAACATCAGAGATCACCAACGGTGGGTTGAAAGGCCCCAGATCCTTGAGAACATCAAATTTGCTGTATCTGCAGGTGTCATGGCCTGGTGAGCTCTCTTACTGTGTGTGCCTCTGGATCTTCCAACTGGGGAAGAACACTGCTCTGTGTATCTGGTTATTACCTGACTGTGGGCACCAGCACATCTGAGATTTATCTCTCCTCTCACCCTGCAATGGATTTTCTTATTTTTAAATGAAATGTTTTATGAGCCAGGAATAATAGGGTTTGTTTGTTTGTATGTTTGTTTGTTTGTTTGTTTTACAGCCTATATGTTTTCTCTTTACCATTCTGAAACTGAAACATTCCCAAAGTGGTGTTCAGAAGTTTTCACTTAGCAACTGACTCTTCATATTTATTTCTTTTATTAGGATTAAGCAGGCCAAAACCAAGATGTTCTATTTTGGATTAAATAAACCATTTCATGTTGACTACCTTCTTTCATGTACTTGAAGTATGAAAAAGAAATAGGCTTCGATGAAACAAAGATAAATGTATAAAACACTTTCTAGTCCATTTTTCACACAACTACATTCAAAACTTCTCCTACTTGAACTAAGTCTTCCCACTTCTCCTTCATATAGGCTATCCCATTCCAAGCACTCAAAGAGAAGATATAAAAATGTTTTAAAGTAAGTAAGAGCTACCTGCCATCTGTGAAACAAAACACAGGAACGCAGGAGTGAATCTCTTTTTAATCTGAAACAGAAATTGTAAGCTCTGAAATTTAGCATGTGGCCTCACCCTTACAACTGCCTGTATTGGCTCTGCTTTTGATAAACTGAGCCACAAACACGGAGCTAAAGCCTTTGGCAAACAGTATACCTATGAATCAAAAACAGTGTAAAGGAACAGGGAGTGTATTAGTGTGGCTTTACTGAAGTCAGAGATGACACAGCTGGATCAGCAGAAGCTGAGACCTGGTATTCTGAGGCCTCAACCTCAGGCAAAAAAAATATTTAGTGTCCAATCTTCAGAAGACTTGCTTATTTTAGAATGAGTTAGTCTACGCATTTTTGCATAGGTAACTATCAAGATGTTGCATTCATTGGACAGCAGATTTTTAGCTCCTCAGCATATGTTTTACATGGAGCATGGGAATGGGGGGAGATGAATTAAAATGCAGTCCTATTCTTTTAAAAGATATCAGTGAAATTACTGCAGAGACACCTCAAATAATACTTTTTCCCTTCCCTTCCCTTCCCTTCCCTTCCCTTCCCTTCCCTTCCCTTCCCTTCCCTTCCCTTCCCTTCCCTTCCCTTCCCTTCCCTTCCCTTCCCTTCCCTTCCCTTCCCTTCCCTTCCCTTCCCTTCCCTTCCCTTCCCTCCCCTCCCCTCCCCTCCCCTCCCCTCCCCTCCCCTCCCCTCCCCTCCCCTCCCCTCCCCTCCCCTTCCCTCCCCTTCCCTTCCCTTCCCTTCCCTTCCCTTCCCTTCCCTTCCCTTCCCTTCCCTTCCCTTCCCTTCCCTTCCCTTCCCTTCCCTTCCCTTCCCTTCCCTTCCCTTCCCTTCCCTTCCCTTCCCTTCCCTTCCCTTCCCTTCCCTTCCCTTCCCTTCCCTTCCCTTCTCCTTCCCTTCTCCTTCCCTTCTCCTTCCCTTCTCCTTCCCTTCTCCTTCCCTTCTCCTTCCCTTCTCCTTCCCTTCTCCTTTTCTTCTCTTCTCCTTTTCTTCTTCTCCCTTCCCCCCCCTCCTCTTCCCTCTGTGTCCCTTCCCCTTCCCTTCTCCTTCCCTTCTCTTCCTTTTTCATTTTTCCCCCATTTGTTGGAAAAGGATTCCAACAGAGATCTTGTTCCTGGGTTGCCTGAATGCATGTCCTATTCTTAGGCACCAGCACTGTATCCTAACAGACTATGTACTTCACAAGCAGTTATCCTCCATTGCCTCCAGACGTGAATTCTGAATTCTTCTCTCATCCTAATGCTGCTGCTTTTATCAAGCAGCCTTGTTGCAGCCCATGCCCTTTGGCAAGCAGCCCTTTTTGTGTTATCTCCCTTGCTTCTGCACAGAGAACCCACCCCATATACCCTGTATATTACAACTTAAAGGATAGAGAGCTTTTGGCCTTTTCAGAGAAGGAACAGAGCCTGATGGCTGTCCTCCCTTTCTTTTTCTCCTACAGAACAAATCTGCCATGGCTTTTTTGGCACAGGGCTCCACGCTGTTGGGACCACTTTGCCCTTTCCCAGAAAGTCCATTCCCACCACAGCTCCTCGTCCTTCTCTGGCTGCAGTGGTGATCAGAGTGGTGTGGTTGAGCCAAAAGCTAACTCAGCAGCATTTTCCACCGTATGAAGCCATGATGGGCTTGCATCACAAACACTTTGTACAGTCCTGCTGTCCTTCCACCCCCACATCTTCAAAAAATATAGTGGAAATTGGAGAAGGTTCACAGAAAAACAACAAGAAGGGTCAAAGGTACACAGTGGTTTGCACAAAAGGAACAGCTGAATGTCCTAGAAAACTTCATCCTGGAAAAACAAAAGACCTGGGAGAGGAGTAAAGGGTATGATTCAGTCAAAAATCAAGTAATTATAGTAGCATGGAGCAGGAAATGCCCATCCACTCCCTCTTGAAGAGGCAGGATTCAGAGCCACAGCATGGAGCTCGCAGTTGGTGTTTGGATCAGAACCAGGAAAAAAAGGTATTTTTGCACACTGTGCACTTCAGCTGTGGATGCTGAATGTACAGGGGCTCAGGAGGAAACTGAACATGTTCATGGAATAAAAATGCACTGTAGGTGGCTCAGTGTATGACAGCCACCTCTGCCACAGGAGCTGCAAATGTTTGGATGCTGAAAGAATGGGGAAGCAGCGCACTCACTTGGACCCTCTACTCTAAAAGAGCTAGGCTAGACAGAGCTTTAATCTAAGCCAGCACGATGCTTCCTATATTTGCTATTAGTCACTCCTCCTGTAAAATCACAGCCTTCCTTTTTACTCAGGGCTTCCAGTTTATCGCCTTGCTGTGACATGGGTGCACTGTGGCACCAACGTCCTTCCTCCCTTCTCTAGGGAATGGTACAGCAGCTCAACAGCCAGCCCACTCTGCTAGAGATCAAGCCATCAGGGAATGAATGACTGCAGAGCAGGAGAAGGAAGAACAATCTATCCCAAGAAGACAGATGCTTTCTTCTTTGTAGCAGTCCAGGCCCCCTCACTTAGTGGAGGAAAGTATCATCAGGGTGACAGGTGGAGGACGGCCCCAGAGAAGAAGGATTTCTCCATCAGTTCTTCTAAAGACCAAACAACAGATGTGGCTGAAACCATTCTCAAGACATGTGACAGTTCTTACCTTGACTACTAAAGGAAGCTGGGGATGGGTGACTAGGGTTCAGCTCTGAAGGCATCATCTGAGCCCTTAATAACACCAGGCAGACAAATTATTTCTGGGCCATCACTGGTCTCTTCCAAGACCGCTGTCTCTGAAGTATCACTCAGCCACAGGCAGAGCTGTGAAATCATGGTTTAGCTGTGGCATAAGCTGAATTGATGCATTTGCTTTCCAGTCAACCCAAACCATTAACATTTCTATTTTAATTTTGGAAACAAAATTATTTTTCTTGTGTTCCAATTCAGTACAAAATCGTGTTTTGAAAATGTCCATGGCACAAGTACATTTTTTTCAAAAGAAATTCTCCTCCACTTTTATACTCAAAGCTTCTCTCTGAATTCAGCTCGGATCAGCAGACAGCTTCAGTTCCCCAGAGTGCCATTCTTCAACACATTAGTTAATTCTTCCCCCCAAAAGAGAAAAGTCTCAAGTGTCCTCATTAGGGAGTCTCCATCAATCTCTTCAACAGTGCCATAGTGCATTTTGTAACACAAATGTTCACGTCCCTAGGTAAACACCTTGGCACTGGGGACAGATCTGGACTAAGACTGTTGATGTCTGCATCACTCAGACCAAGGGTGGCAGTCGCACATCTAGTGGAGCATCTGGCGTTGTCTTCACTTCTAGGTGCCAGTGCTCCTGAGGAGCTAAACGTGTTTTCAGCCTGGTATGCAGAACATAGTGGGAAGTATTGCCTCAGTGGGGGCAGAAAGCCCTGTCCTAAACCACACAGCTCCTCTGCCTCTTTTTCCCTGAGCACTTGTTGGCCCCACTGCACTCCTTTGAGTTTCAAAGGCTCTGGTGTCCACCCATATGTATTCAAGGCTATGTACTGGTTTATCCAAATTATCTTCTAAGGTCTATGTCATAGTGTTTAAGTAAGGATGTCCAAAGGCTCTGTTGAACAAGAGTTACTCAGAAATCTCAAGAAACTATGGCAAAACCTGGGTCTACATTTGAAACAAACCTGCTCTGTTGTTTGCCAATGTTTCAAACCCAACATGAGAGAGATGTGATGCCTTTGCCCTGTACAGCATGCGAGTGTGGGATCCCAGGATAGGACTGTAGCCTCCTGAAGCCATAAGTCCTATAGGACTCCCATGGGTCCCATGAAAATCCCATTTCCCTTTCCCATGGAAAGAGCCCATTGCAACCCCTGTAGCGGAAATCCTGCTTGTAGTCATAACACTTTTGTCCTCCCCAGGGATACAGCTTCAGTATTACTTTGTTTTCACAAAACTGAAGTGCTCTTCATCACAGTCAGTTAGTTCATCATCTCTGCTGGTCTTGTTAATCTCCCCCTCCTCTTTCACAGATAAACCACATTCAATGACTGTGCTCAGTAACAAGCAGCTTGCCAAGGAACTTCTTGCATACTTCAGAGGGCTAATGTCCTACCAGATTCATCTGGGCATTTAAAAGCTATTTCGAAAAATTTATCCCAGTTAATAATGTACTGAATGCAAATTTTGTAATAATTTATTTGGGAAGGGGAAAAGGAACTGAAAAATGAGAATAATGATCCAGTTTTTCAGGGTCTGTCTGACAGCTTAATATTTTGATTTTGAGTCCTGGTAATAGGATTGTCCTCAGGTGCAGCTCTGTGTGTCATCAAAGCATTTTCCCCCTAAACACTGCTCTTTAATTCCTGTTTCCACAAGTAACCATCTCGCCCTTGTCAGAAACCATGCCGAATCCACCTCCCACCTTACCTCCTGTTTACAATAACCCAACAAGGGGGACAATGCCTTTCCCAACCATGGGTAGTACAGCGCCTAGTCCTCATGGAGCCCTCGCTGTGCCTGCCTGGAGTGCCTATACTCCTTAGAAACCCCATATTCCCCCTCTTTGTTTTTTTTTTTAAAGCTGAGCCTTTGACCTTCTAGGTTAGTTACAGTTTTCCAACCATCAAACAGACATAAGGAGTGTGCCTGCCACAGCCCCAGACCACAACTGGAGCTCTGAATACCTTCTCTTATTAGCCCCAAAAAGACTTTGAAGCCAGGGTCAAGTGCAAAACCTTCACTGTTTTGTCTATATATATACATATATTTGTTGTTTGTTTTTACTTCTGTACTTATTTTTCTGCTAATTAGTTCTCAAGGCAGATAGGATGGCATGGCAGAAGCCAGATGTGGGGACTGGGTGGATTGCCTACATCTTTCCCTTAAAGCAAGCATACCTAAAGCATAGAAGATCTTTTAACTTGAAAGCTGGAGATAGAATGGGGAAATCCACAGCTGGAAAGCAGAGTTGCTGAAGGACTGTCCCAGAATACAAGCCACGATTTAAAACATACATTTCTCACAAGCACCTCCCTTTCTTCCATTTAATCTCTTTGCAGGTTTATTTACATTTCAATGCACCAGAACCTCAGTGAAGGAAACGTTGAAAAATTTAAGCATAGGAGAATCTCATTTTAAAATTCCATTACCACAGTTACATTAAAAACTATTGCAAGTCCATAAGCAACAAGGTCCATTTGCTTGCTGTCATCTGCTCCTGCTCTGCCATGCCAGCACATCTTGGTGCTCCAGGTGCATAACTTCCCTGCCCATTGCTTTCAGCCACAGTCAGCTTTGTGGGTGCTTCTTTGTGTTTTCTGCAAAGAAAATCTCTGTGAGTGCCATTTGGCTACACAGACTCTTGACACTTTAGCACAACCTCCACAAACTTTGGTTTCTTACACTTTTTCATCATATGGCTATTTGGTTAATCATGCAGGGGAATCACCTGAGACGTAGTGAAATTGAGATGTCTTGGAAATGCAATCTGATGAGGATATAAGATGTACAGATGACTGTACCGTCTTCCCATAAGACAGAAGAATAAGGAACTGAACCTTTCTGAGCAGGGCTTGGCTTTGCAGTGCTGCAGCATGAACTGGTGTCAATGTCCACTGTGCCTTGGAAGGCAGCCGGCTCCCCCTGCCACGTGCAGGACGGCCAAAGCTTCCAGCCAGGTATGGATGTGACTTCCCACCTGTGACGTGCTGTCAGTCCCTACAACAAGACAAAATCAGGAAGTTTTGTGCTTTTTTCATGGTAGACATTCAACCATAAGTTGCATCTCCCATAAATCACACCGGTAATCATGACCAGGCTTTGTACTCACAGTCCCCACTGTTCTCACACTGGGACGACACACCCCCACTGCAGACAAGAGCAGTCACTGCAGATCAGGGTCTGATCTCATGGCCCTGCTGTGAATCTAGCATCATTCAGTCACTCCCAGCAGGTACTTTGGACTGGTACCAGTGACATTCTGCCTCTCTGCCTTGTTTTAAGAAGAATCCTTGGGATGAGATGCCAAAAATATATTTTCTCCAGTACAGGCACTGGCTAAGAACCTGTACTCGGTTTTTAGAAACCTCCTGCCATCTGGTCATTTGAGTTTCAGATATTACCATCGTCTCTGCAAATTTCACAGTGTCCTGCAGCACTGGGTGCTCCAGGGGGCACAGTGGGACCAGGCTCAACCATGAGCACTGCCTGCAGAATATTGAGACTGCGCACAGGATGCTGGCAAGGTTGGAGACAGAGGCAGAGCCCACACAGCCTCTATTTGTCCAATTCCATGCATGAAACTCTCCCTTTTATCTGAACCAATGCTACATGGAGGTGTATTGCCCTGCCTGCAATGGAGGACTCAGAGCTCTGTCTAACCGGGGAGAAAAGTGATATGTCCCTAAAATCATAGAGTCACAAAAAACATAGACCGTTAAGATTGGAAAAGACCATTAAGATCATCTAGTCCAATCACCAACCTATCCCCACCATGCCCACTCACCAAGTCCCTCAGTGCCACATCTACACAGTTCTTGGATACCTCCAGGTATGGTGATTCCACCACCTCCCTGGGCAGCCTGTTACAATGCATTACTGCTCTTTCTGAAAAGAATTTTTTCCTAATATCCAATCTGAACCTCACCTGGTTCCTCAGAAGAGTTTTACATTGATTTCTGAGCCAGAATTCAAGACACAGCAGCTGACTGGTGGTGGAGATTCAGATCTGTCATTCCACCACTCCATGTGCATCAGCTTTGTCCACCATGGCCTTGCTAACTACAGCAAACCGTTTCTGTCTCCTGAGCTCCATGAAGCAACAGTGAGCATTCTAACACACTCACGGCTTGGAGATGCAACAGAGTGAGATCAGATAGGAGTTAGAGGAAGGAAAATAAAAGGTTATATGTTTGCCCAGATGCACTGCCTGGAGAGCTTATTAGTCCTGGTTCTGATAGACACACTTTTGGGGAGAGGAAAAAAAACAACTATCAGTCAAATTATCTTGCCATTTCTCTGGAGACTTTCAATGCATTAAGGAAAAAAAAAACATTAGCATGCAGTTCTGACACAGAAATCACTCAGAAACAAACATCACTGTTACAGGCTGTTTGTGAAGAAATCCAAAAGCATCTCCAGTTCAGAAGTGCCTCTCTGTGAGGTCCAGGTTCCCATAAAATGTGTGGTCGTGCATCTCTCAGGTACTTTTCCTCATGAGGTACAAGAAGCCATCATCATCTGGAATTAACCCGTGCAGTTTGTTTTAATTAGGGTCTTAACTAGTGCTGCTATGGCAGCGGGAACACTGCGGAAACATGATGCCTCCCAGGGTGCAGTCCCAGGCTGAGCAATCAACACGAGGAAGTTGAGAGCTAAGACAGCAGCAACACTCATGACAGTGGGCAGTAATGCAGCAATACCAAGGAGCAAGTTGGGCAATTAGCGACTAGATAACAATACCTGCTATGGAGTGCAAGTTCCTCAGTAGTGAAATGCCATAGAAGACAGAAATCTGAGCTTGCTGCTGTGTCCCCCTGGATAAAGATGCTTCAAGGACATCAAGAAGCCTTGTACCATTGAGGCATAACAAAGGAGACATGGAGGTTTGTAGTATAAAGTACCCCAAAAGACTTTGTGCGGTGCCACGAGAGCGGCCCTTGGAAGTAATCTTTCAGAACCGGGCAGCTGTGAAGAAATCAGGCAGATCGACAAAAACCCACAGCCAAGATGTTCAAATCATTAAATGAAACAAGAACCAAAAAAATAAAAAATAAATTAAAAAAAAAATCAGACAAAGCAGAAGAGAATAAATAATAAATACTGTAAATATCAAAAGAGAGGGGATTACAGACCTGAGGATAACAAAGAGGTCAACAGAATGAAGTGTAAACAGCAATAGTTGAAGAAGCTAGATAGAGTGTCTAAATCTAATCCTTTCATAACACAGCACCATAAAAGGTCTTGAAGCAGGACTGGTCAAAATTTTCCATCAAAACTTCTCTACTAAATGGTAAAATTAGTACTTTTATATGATTACTCTGGCTAATTTTTTTTTAACCCACAACAGCTGCTTTCCGTGAAAATTTGCAACATTTTGTGGAAACACCAAAAAAAAACCCCTACCCTCTGTTTATGGCAACTGACTATTTTCAGACAAAAAAAAGAAGCGAACATTTTTGGTGAGCATTAAAGAATGGCCTGTAGGTTTGAGACATGACTAATCCCTTTGTTGCCAAACACTGAATATTTTTTGGTTTTCCAATAAAAAGTCCAAATTTTTCTCTGGGGTGGGGGGGTTGGGAGCAACTTTCCAAACCAGCAGTATTTTAAATGTCAAAAGGAAAAATTCAAACTCAGTTCCTGCCTTAAGGGATGGCCAGTGCTGAGGCCTTTGTAAAGAAGTACTGGGGGCCAGTCAATGAGCAAAACCAACCAGACTAACAGCCTAAGTCTGGATAGGTTGCAAACAGAAATGGAAAGAGGCTGGAATACCAACAAAAATAAAAGTTATTAGGCTGGGAGATGCAGAGAGAGAATTGGAGCATGGATTGGTGGTTTTGTTGTGGAAAGAGTCAAATAGTCCGGTTTTGGATAGCTAAGAAGCAGTTTGCAACAGAGCATCTGAACACTTGGAGACAGAGTAGTCACAGTCTTGCATATTTGGGTAGTTGACTACTCTGGCTGCCTCAGTGGCCTTGGTTGCTCTATAACGAAGGAGAAATGAGTGGTACATTTCTTTAATCTGCCTGTGCCAGGGCAGATACTGTCAGGCCAGAAAAATTTCTTCAGTCTACCGAAGTATCATTCAGTAAAATAAATACATTATTGAAAGAAGTTAAATCAAAATCTAAAATCCCAACATTTATTGCAGAAATATTATATGGTGCCTTATATTAAAAATTGTTATTTAAGGAAACTGTTCTGTTGGATGAGAGCCAACCCTTGTGTTCTTAGTAATAAAATATTTCATCTCATTTCACCTCTAACTTTTGATCTTGCAGTAGGTATCACCAGAAGATGGCAGGGTAAGCCAAGGCAGCTGTAAATGTCATCATGCATTAGTGAAGGACCTGGAGTTAATTTAAACCTATTTATTTGTGATTCTCTTGCTTTTCTAGCACCTACCAGCTTACTTTACATATGCAATAGTAGCCTGGGTAGACTTTTCTCATGAAATTTCAGGATTAAATATGGTGCTGCAAATGTCGCCCAGCAGCCTCAATTGAAGTGATAATAGAAACCAAGTAGCCAAAACTTCTAGAGCAGGTAAAAAAAATACTCTCCATGGGTCCCCTACCTCCTCCGACAACTTAAGAGCCACGCAGAGAGTTAACACACAACACATCTCATAGGATGGTTCAAACTTCAGCAGCTGGGGAAGAGGTGCTGGTAGGATATTATCAGAGCTACAGTGGAGCAGAAAAGGTGGGAGGAAAAGGGACTGTGAAAAGACTATTGCGGCTCTGTCTGACCATGGTAGACAGGAAGAAAGCAAAAAGGAAAGGTTTTTTGCCTTTGTCGTTAAGGCAAAAAGCAGGTTACACAAGGGAGTTGGATGAATTAATCAAAGGTTGAAGTTACAGAGAAAAGAAGACAGATGGAAAGAATGATGGATAAGAAAAGGAAGGATAGAGTCACAAGCAGAAACAATATGAAATCCTACAAGCACCACTTATGGGATTTTCTAAGACTTGTAGTGTAAACTACTTTATGTATTTGTCTGAATTTCTTTTTTGTTTTTCATCTTCCTCATACATTTGATGTTTCCAACAGAGGGGGATTAATATGAATGTCTAAAGCTATGTTACACTGAACACAGGCTGGGCTGGCTCTGGTTCTGCTGAGGCCTCATTGCAAATGCTTTACCTGCTCCTTTCCTGATTCTGTCTCTTCTGGAGCACTTCTCCCCTTTTTGATTCTGCTTTGAAACTTTCCAAATGAAGCAAAACCCCCTGATATGCATTCAGTGTAAACCTGGACATGCTCCCACCAGAATACTAACAAAGACAAATAAATAAATATAAAACAAAAACACCTCAAAAAGCAGTTCAGGCCTGCTCAAAATCAATTACAGTAAAAGAGTTAAAAAACTCACCTGCCTGGTGGGAAAGTTACACAAAAGGAACTCAGGAAGGAGGTAACATGGAAGCAATGGCATTCTTGGAGATCACTCAGCTCAGAAGGTGTATATCAAATATTTGGCATAAAAAGAATGAATATTCATCATAGATAGAGATGCATAGGCATTGTGTTCCTTCATGTGGGGTCAACCAAGAACAGGCCTCTTCTAGTGCCTATGAAGTGTTCAATCTTTGTCACTGACTGAGACATCTTGACAATAGACCACTATGCAGCATGGCTCCATCTGAACTGGGTAAAAATAGTGGATGAATATGGAATACATAACAAAACACAGGGGAGGGGAGGGGATGAGAGTGGTAAGGGGAGGGGAGAGAAACTCTAAAAAGAGTATTTTTAATGGGGGGAAAGCGCCGAGCCTTCCTACCATGGATATTACAAGAATAACAACAAATGACTCATAGGAGAGGAAGAGCATGGTTTCTGGAGCAAAACAGACAAAAGAATGCTTAATAAAAGAAAGATCTAATCTTCAGTCTTCCTCCTTCAAAGTCTTTTCCAAATGGAGACATGGGTGGCAATGAAAGGATGTGGCTTCTGTGGAAGTGGAACTTCCAGGTAAGGGTGGAGTGAGTTTTACTTAGGTGTTGTAAGATCTCCTCATTTAGGGCATGGAAGTGTAGCATGCCCTCATTGTCTCTTTAGGCTCTGAAGAAACATGAATTACATCTTCTGCCTGTAAAAAAACAACAAAAAAGTCATAGCTGACAATGCCGATAAATGAAAAGAAGACAAGAAAGAGGAAGGAAAAAGCATGGGAGCCACACTTGGCTCAGTACTAGGTTAATGGCAAGGATATGTAATTCCTGAATTTCTTCTGGGACCAATCCTACTTGATTTACCTTAGTGAAGCACTTCTCATTTCACCATAGTTACTCCTGGTTCACATAAAGTCTTATGGCCTTTTCATTAAGGCTGTGTACAGGTTTCAATCTCTTTAGTGAAATCCATGTCGGGATGGGGTGCTGGCTGCAGGTTAGCTTTGACCTCACAAAGTAAGAATTTCTCATTTTTAGTCCCAGTGTAGGGTGAGGAAAACATTTGGTGCCTTCCATTGGTTTCCTGCATAAAGATAACTAGTAGGCATTAATATAAGCCGTGAATTATAAAACATTGAGTTTTAGGCTAATTAATTCTCCTTCACTAGCTTGAATTCATAGGCACTTTTTCTTAAAGAGCAGGAGAAATTTAAAAGCCTACTTCTGAACTCATTAAGGTCAGGATAAATAAGGAGTAACTACTCATGCTAATGGAAATACACTAGTGTATAAATTAGCAAAAACAGATCTAGTTTCACTTAAACTGGTTTTTGATGTACTACATCAAGTTCCACTCCCTCCACAGTTACATGGCAAGGGGTGTTGTTGTGCTTTGCACACTCACACAATAAGTAAGACTATTAAATAAACAGGGATACAACAAAAATATGAAGTTTCAGAATATTCAGGAAATCATCATTTCCTGGAGCTGAATAAACATTTTAGAAAAAACTCACCCAGCAGGAAATGGAGCTATCTGAAGTTGCCAGTAGGTTCAGAGGATGTGGAAAGGGGTTTGTTCAGAGGCGTTAAATAAACAGAGTAAAATGCCTTGGGAAATAGTTCCCTTTATTTGCTTTCTTGGCTAACAATGTTCATTTTGCATTCAGCCTTCAGCACAAGAGACACAAACAGGCCCCATGCAAGATTACCAAGCTGAGTGTAAGCTGATACACGGTCTTCCTGATTCTGCAGGCATCCTGAAATGATAGCTAAGGGAGATCGCAGTGCCCTGTTCAACTCCTGAGCACATTACCTCTGCATATGAATGGTCTGGCAAGTTAAATATTATCAGATTAACCATTTCACTGCTCTCTGATTTAGCAGATCCGCTCAAACATTGGCAAAGCACCAACTTCTCCAAGGAATGCAAAGCAATACAACAATATGCTGATAGAAACACCTGCTGCACATCAAACCCTGATAATTGGAAGATGATGTAAAATATAAAGTCAGTCAGAGTTAATAGAAGGAAGAGAAAGTGAATAATGGTATTCATGCTTAGTTCTTTGCATTCTTCAATCTTAATACGTTACCGTAGTTGACACAGCATTTCATGAATACCGCTCTGGACTATCACAAAACATGAGAACCAAGCTGCAGATGTCAGCTTGAGCTGAGCCTCAGGAAAACAAACTTTTCAGTCCAGGTCACTTAGCCAGAGTCAGATACAACGTGAAGAGCATGATCTATAAAGTGGCATTGTTCTTTGTCTCCCTATTTTTTTTCTCCTTCTCTTAAATCGTGCTGAGATTTCATTATCCCCCATGAGACCACTGAGAGAAGGTAACAGTCTTCACTGGTCACCCTGAGCAAAGTTCTCCACAGTTTCTACATGAGTGTCATTCTAATATGCCAGTAAAATCATTAGGCTAAAAGAAATTAGGTAGTTAAAGTGCAAAATAACTTCAGATTGGGGAGAAAATATGTATCTGCATCTTTATGTACCTAAACAACCCAGTAAACCAATTGTTATTTTCTATAAACCTCAGTGGTTTATGTTTCAGAATGGGACTGTAATCTCTTTTGTACTGAGTGATGTCTTTTATGGCCCAAGCTGTCTTCTACTGCCCAGCTACATGCTGCTTGGTCCCATGTGTCACTTGTCAAAAAAAATATTAATATCAGCACCAGACTTGCAGCCTACAGCACCTCTGAGGACAGAGAGGGCTATCTTTCCAAAGGGTATGCCCCATAGCTGCAATCGCAATTCAGAGAGCTTCTGGAGAAAGGGGTGAAAGTGGGGGCATGGGGAGAAGAATGGGAGGCACCTGCAAAGTGAATAGGAGAGGCTGGGAAAGTGGAGGAGGCAATGGAGGAGCACTGTGAAGGAAGAGCTAATGGGTGAAAAAAAAAATGAAGGGAGAGATTACAGCAAAAAGAGCCAAAAAAGAAACATTAGGGGCTTTGAGAAGAAGCAGAAGTAAAGTAAGATTTAGAGGAGTTAGAGAAGGTGGACCAAGAAGAGAGGAAAGGAAAAAATTCCAGTGGGTCTGATAACAGAGCTGTGATGAGGCTTCACACACTTCAAATAAAGAAATATGGGCCCCTCCCCAGTGAAACAGAGCTTCTGTTGCCAGCAAAATTGTTTCCACAGCTGAGATCACAGTGCCAGTGAATGCCTGTGATCACCCCATCCAGGTGCTCTGCAATACAGGCAGCACCAGACTCAACCCATCAAAGCAATGGGAATAAATCTGAGGGCCAGGAATGAGCACTTGGGCCCCTGCTTGGCTGCCGCTGTGCAGAAATGAGAACATAAGTAGCCAAAAAAAGACACATTTAAGGTATAACTCAACAAAAATAAGAAACAGACCCTTCAACATCAGATGTTAACAAATCAAGTTCAGGGAGTAAGAACCAGCTATGCATTGGGAGGGACAAGGACTCTGCAAGCTATTGTAGCTTGATTGTACTGATACGCCAATTTGCAAAGGATACTGAAATTCCATCTGTTTCAATTTCTAAATTGCACTTCTTCTGGTAAACTCTCCCATCTGAACCCTTGGTAACACTCTACAATCTAAAGCCTGTGCAGCTTCCAAGTTGCTCCAGTTTTCCTTACTGCACACAGTCCCTGGCCTTATTGCTACCTCTGGTAATCTACATAAGCACAGGGCAGAGTGCAGAGCTCTTCTTGTTCCTCAAGTAGCTGTGCTGACCTTTGGGGAACATTTTTGGCATAAATTGTAATCCAACACATGTAGAGGTGTGCAGTTTTGGCCTGATGGAAAAGAAGGATGCAGGTACAGGTATTACGATCCAGACCTATTCTTTCAAGTGCAACTTCAACACATTGCATGAATTACATAGTCATCACACTGAGATAAGAGGAGATTTCAAAAGCAGCTATGCTAGACAGTAGCCCAAATCCTACTGGAAGTCTCCCCATTAATCTGTACCAAAAACTGATAAGAACAGGTTGGTAGAGGCCTTCTCAGAGATGGCATCCAACTTTTTGCAGGTAACCATGTCATAGAGACTCTCTCATAACCACTACTTCTCTTGTGCTTACTAGTGTGTCAGAGTGTTATCTTACAGCCATGTCAAATTTTCATCTTTTTATCACTGCCACACAGAGGGTTTTGTGAAAGAATCCAATTCTTGGACTGGAGAAGAATCAACATGGTTTCTCACTCATCAGGTTGTCCCAGCCCCTGTCTGGTCTTCATTTGCACAGGACTTAAAAATGTATCACTTATTTTTAAACTCACAATCAACCCCTGGTATGATTTAAAGCTATGTGAGTATTCCACAGTGGTGAAGCTGAAGTAAAGCCTTGCTCTGTGGGACAAAGTTCTTAAAGATAACCCCTTTGCTGCTTTGTGGAAGTAATCTATCAGAGGCCACAGAGCAGGTCAGTGTCCCTCTCCACACAACACTTACACTGTCTTCCATCTTTTGTCAGAATTGGGCTTCCTTTCGGTTCAGTGAGAAGGAGAAGTCCCAGGAAAATGTTTTCACTGCTATTTCCACCCTGAATACACCAGTAGTGGAAAATGCTAATACCCTCCAGCTGTTATGTGAGTGCTACAAAAAAGTCTGTGGCATCACTCAGAAAGGGTAAATATGAGCAAACAGATGGGCTGTTTTAGAGAAGCTCCAAGAGGTTTGCATCTCTGGGCAACCTCATCTCCTGTTTTTTCAGCTCATCCTGCTGGCCATCAGCATGTCCAGCAGGTCAAGGGAGGTGATCCTCCTCTTCTACTTTGCCATTGTGAGGCCAAATTTAGAATAATGTGTCTAGTTCTGGGTTCCCCAGTTCAAAAAAGACTCCTAGAAGGAGTCAAGTGGAGGGTCACAAAGATGATTAAGGGCCAGGAGCATCTCCCATGAGAGGAAAGGATAAATAACATGGGTCTGTTCATCCTGGGAAAAAGAAGACTGAGGTGAGATCTAATAAATGTTTATAAAAATCTAAAAGGAGGCAAATGGATGTTACCAGGCTCTTCTCAGTGTTGCACAATGATAGAACAAGGAGCAATGGCCTAAAACTTGAACACAGAAAGTTCCAGAGAGGTAGTGGTGTCTCCTTCTATGGAAATATTCAGGACTCAGCTGGACACCCCTCTGTGCAACCTGCTGTAGGAAACCTGTTTTAGCAGGGGAATTGGACTCGATGATTTCTTGAGATCCCTTCCAACCTCTGCAGTTCTGTGATTCTGTGTGACTCTGTGATTCTGTGATCCAAAATTAAACTGTCAGCTCCTCTGGGCTGGAGACACTGCTCTGAATGCATTTAGTCAACTGTCTTGAATGCCTTGAGAATGGTGTAAATCATAACCGTATACAAGGATAACTAAATGTACCTTTCCTGCTTTCAAGCATGCTCAAACACAGACGGTAAAGTCAAGCAAGTCACCTACTGATACTGTGCTTGGCAATCCTCCTTGTTCAAGGCTCATGCAGATCCTACCCATCTCTTTGAACCCACAGCCCACTGGTGCTGATGGCAGCCTCTTCCCTGGGAAAGGTGGACCGAAAAATACTCTGCTGCTCCAATCCAAATGAGGAGGTAAGAAATCTCCCACCTTGGAAGCCCAAGCAGCGCAGGAATGCAAAAAGAAGAAACTTATATCCTGGAGAAGTTCATATTCTAGCACGGGAACAGGCTGCCCAGGGAAGTTGTGAAATCTCCTTCTCTGAATATATTCAAGACCTGCCTGGACACCTACCTGTGTGACCTCGTGTAGGGAACCTGCTTTGGGAGGGGGGTTGGACTTGATGATCTCTTGAGGTCCGTTCCAACTCCTATTATTCTATGATTCTATGATATTCCCTAAAAAGAGGAGGAAGGAAGAAAGAAAAATTCACCATGAACCCTCAAATGAATTACATGCCTCCTGGGAAAAAAAAATGGCATATTTCTTTTGGTAAATCATTAGTCAACAACAGCAATAACAAAAAGCCATTTCAGGTTGGCTGGTGAATTTCCAAATCCTGATCAAATTCAACAAATGGCTTTGATCAAAACAAATGAAAACTGGGTTTCCTTAACTGTCAGAAACAGTTTGTTTAGACATATTCTTAGCATCATCCCTTCACATTTCTGAAATATTTAACTTTCTGGATACTTAGAATTAAATTCATGTTGTGGTTCACCTTCCACAGAAAATCACAGTATCAGTGTCATCAGATGAAAAACATGAAAGCTTCAGGATTGATTTTTTTTCCTCTGGCACGAGGAGCTACACCCATGTCCCCAGGACACCACACTAGCCACTGGTCAGTGATGGCACGTCTCTTTTGTTGGCCATCTGCATCCTTCCTCACTAAGAGACATGACTTGAGATAAAGTCTTCTGCATAGTAACCACATCACCAGTTTCTGGTTGCTCTCAGTTTTTCACAGTGCTCCTCCAAGCTCCTGTCAAAGCATGGAACTGAGGATGCTCCAAGGAGATGAGTGATGCTGGGTGATGAGAATGAGGGAGGTACAGGAGAACATCCCAGGCAGGGCACAGATCTAGCTGAGTTGCCATGTCAGCAGATCCAACATCCCCTCACAATCCAGACAGAGCAAGAACCAGGGCTTTCTTTTGAATCAAAGAGTTGTCCAAGCAGCTGCCAGCTTTATCATCCTAGCCTCTCATTTTCTTGTCTGTTATTTCAGAACTTCAAGCTGAAAATGTTCTGTGACATTTCACCCCAAATTTCTGTTTTGTACTTTTTAATTTTGGCAGGGAAAAATTCTAATGTGGAGAAAGTAGAACATGATTTGCATTTCAATTCTTGATTTCAGTTACAGCCAACAAATATATTAGCTGGTTATTTACACAATCCATCATCAGTGCCCTCATTTTTCTCATTTCCACTTTATGTAGATGCTGTCATTTTTTTCCCAATTATCCCAGTCTTCTCCAGCATCTTCTACTCAGCTGGGTGCTTGTCAGGGGGCACCTCACTGAACTGCAGTCATCAGAGGGCCCACAGGGATCAGCTGTCCTTTTAGCTCAGATAAGGCAAGAAGAGTGCCTAGTAGGTTCCCCCATCCCCAGAAAAAATAGAAAATTTGACCTTGTTAACCTCTAGCTTCCAAATTTATTTTATACATCACTGTCTGCATTTCCTAGGAGATAGAGTGGAAAATAAAGAATCTATTTGTTTAGCATAAGAAGATTAAGAACGCAGCATAAATTTCCAGTGCTATGTTTTGTAACACACTCCATTATACAATGCTGAGGAGAAATCAGCTGAACATCCCTCATGCCTGACCATATGATCAGGAGGCAGACACTGCGGGTGCGGTTCTGTGAGCGATCTCCTTTGAAGTCAAAAGTCAAAAAGACTTTCAGGGGTTTAAATGTCTTTTTAATGTGGTCTGTCTTCTGTGTGGAGCACAGTCTATACTTAAAGGGCTTTCTATGTCTCTGTGAGAAATGCATTTCTCAAAACCCATTTTTCACATATGCCCCTACAAAGTCTGTCTAAAAGCCCTGGCCACTTGGTAGGTCCTCACATGCTTCAAAGGGTGCTCATCATAAGCACGGTCCTGTGAGGTCCCAAAGCTAATGGCAGTTTAGTCTGGATCAGATAGTAGGGGTCACGGTCTGAAGGCTGAATGTAAATATCTATTAAAAAGGTAACAAAGCCTTCTTTTTCTCCTTGCTCTTTCAAAGCCAAGGACATCTACATTGCACTGAACTGACTTTATCTTTCATGGAATAGCCTCATTATGTCCCAGTTTTGGGCTGGCTTTCAGTGCAAGAACCCTTGAACGCTAGGCCAAGATCAAGATAGTCAGGCAGCATCAGTTCCGTGTCCCCTCAACCACAGATGATGCTCATCAGAGGCAGCATTTCTGTGCTCCCAAAAGTGCCATTCTGGAGAGAGAGCAGTGAGTCTTGCCTCAAACAAGGCAGAAGTGGGTCTGAAATGGAAATACATTTTGCTATCTCCAGACAGCGCACACCCTGTAGGAATTGGCCTCAGGTGCAGAGCATGCTTGAGTAAGGCTCTGTTTCTTATCTATAGCAGCACCGCAGCCAGGAGATGGCTGCCTTGTGCCAAAATACCCACCCTGATGTATATACTGGGCACTATTGGTGGGGTCCATCATGGTAATGGAAATCAAGTGGCTGCGTGCCCTTCCTGCAAGTTCTGAGTAACGAGAGAAATTGTATGGATCTACCATCACTTATTTCCTCTCCCCATCAGTGACTTTCCTGCCTGGTGTAACACTTCAGGTTGCTCTGCACCCCCAGGCTAGAAAGGAAAATAAAAAAGGAAAAAGTAAGAAGAAAAAAAGAAAAAAATCCAACTAGTTTCTGGAGCAAATTTCAGTTTTCATAGTCCTGTCATACAGTCTCAATGCAATGTTCAAAGTAATTATGCAACAGTTTCAAAATGTCACTGTGACATATGAGGTAATGCCACGTTATGTACAGGCAGGCCTGGATGCTGCCAGGATGAGCTCTGCCATCAGCAGTATGTTAGAAGCAACCACTCACCCACCTTCACTTTCTCAGGGGAACAGGAGTTTCCAGAGCCCAGTTGGGATCCATGGCAGAGAAATCTCCCTCTGACAGGAAGGTCTCCTTCATTTCTGGACAATTCTTTAACAAAACAAGGAGTTGTCTGGGATTCTGACTGGAGAAGGTAAGAGGTTTGTTACTTGAGCGGTTCATGCATCAAGTCCTTCATTTCTGTTTTGCTCTCATGTAAAGCTTGTTGAAATCAGAATGGCTTGAGTCGGAAGGGACCTTAATCCCCACCCAGTTCCAACCCCCTGCCATGGGCAGTGCATCCCAGCAGCTCAGGCTGCCCAGGCCCTCATCCAACCTGGCCTTGAGTGCCTCCAGGGATGGAGTATCCACAGCTTCCCTGGGCAGCTGTGCCAGTGCCTCACTGCCATTTGAGTAAAGAACTTCTTCCTAACATCTAACCCAAACCTTCCCTCTTTTAGTTTAAAACCATTCCCCTTGCCCTGTAACTATCAGACTGTGTAAAAATTTGGTTCCCTTTCTTCTTGTAAGCTCCCTTCAATTCCTGGCAGGCTTCAATAAGTTCTCCCGGAAGCCTTCCATTCCCAGGCTAAACAAGCCCAACTCTCAGCCTTTCTTCTTCACAAGAAGGTGTTCCAAGCCCTGACATCTGAATCAGAAGCTTAGCTACATGACAGCATGAAATAAGGCTAAAGCTGAAACATATTTATAGTCTGATTGCCAACTTCTGTCCATTGATTTTGGCTAAAGTCATCAAGAGACTCTGAGCAAACAAACAACTTCTTCCACTAGAACCAACAGTAGTTATTTTATAATTTCTTTTGTTATGAGTACACACACAAAAAAAGCAAAACCTGACTAATCCTATGACTACCTCTTCAACTGCAGTTACAAAACTGCACAGTACAACAGATCTACTACATCACCCTGGACTAGAGAGTAACAAGATGTTCCTCATCTCCTTCTCTTGTAGGGAGTCCGAGCCCATCGCTTACATTGCTTCTGTTCTTATTGGTGACTGTTGCTTTACATGGGGCATAGGCATAAAGCTTTAATAGAGTCATATAAAAGAATCGTAGAATCACAAAGGTTGGAAAAGACCTCCAAGATCATTCAATCCAAGCATCCACCTAACACCAATATTTCCCATGTCCCTCAGAACATATTCAGATGTTTCGCGAACACCTCCAGGGATAGTGATTCAACCACCTCACTGGGGAGCCCATTCCAGCACCTGATCACTTTTTTTTGAAATGAACATTTTCCGAATACCCAAGCTGAATCTCTCTGGGTGCGGCTTGAGGACATTACTTCTCATCCTAACATTAGTAACATGGGAGAGGAGGGTGACCCACACCTCACCACAACTTCCCTTGAGGTAGTTGTAGAGAGTGATAGGGTCTCCCCTGAGTCTCCTCCAGACTGAACAATCCCAGTTCCATTGGCCGATCCTCATAAGACTTGCACTCCAGAACCCACTTTGCTGCCCTTCTCTGGACCCACTGCAGGGCCTCAGTGTCTTTCTTGTAGTGAGGGGCCTGAAACTGAACAGAATACTCGAGGTGTGACCTCACCAGTGCCGAGTACAGAGGGATGATCACTTCTCTGCTCTTGTCAGCTGCAGTGTTTCTGATACAAGCCAGGATGCCATTGGTTTTCTTAGCCACCTGGACACACTGCTAGCTCATGTTTGACCAACACTCCCAGGTCCATTTCTTCCATGCAGTCTTCTAACCACTCTGCCCCAAGCCCTTAGCATTATCTGAGGTTGTTGTGACCAAAGTGCAGGACCCAGCACTTAGTCCTGCTGAATTTCATCCCATTGGCCTCAGCCCAGCTATCTAAACTCTCCAAATCCCTCTGAAGGGCCTTCCTAACCTCAGACAGATCAACACAGCAAAGAATGTACTGTCCAAGCTACAGGCTGCCAGCTTCCCCAGGAGAATACTGTGGGAGACAGTGTCAAGGGCCACATCTGGAGAACAATTCAGCAGACCTAGTGAGGGTCCTTCCTCAATTCTGTCTTCCCCAGTGTACAGGATCTTTGCCTTGTGCTAAAGCACCAGCCTCCCATAAACAGCCTCAAAACTCATCCTGTACGTACAAATTGAGATGTGTTGAGATAGCATTGAGATGTCTGGGGATGCTGAAGAGCACTGCTTCGTGAAGCAATCCTTCTCCCAAGGAAACTGAATGGTTTTTGGTTGGGGAGGACCCAACTTAATATTAACACTATGGTACGCTGTTCTTCTGATCAAATGTCTCCACAGTGAAAAGGTGTCTTCAGGAAGAACTATTCAATTTGGTCTGCAGAAAGAGGAAGAAAATACTTTTTGAAACAAGTGGGGAAGGGGATCCAGGTATCTACAAGACAGTCAGTCCTTCTTTAGCTCCTGGGAGGACTGTGGAGCAAGTCTTCAGTGCAGGCCATTTCAGGACACATGAAGAGAAAGACAGCAACTGGGAACAGCCAGCATGGATTGACAACTGGCTAAGTTATCTATAAAATTGACAATGGGTATTCAGCCAGTCTATTTCTGATGCCAAACTGGGAGAAGTAACTAATACACTGGGTGATACCTGGGTGACCCAGATGAGCTGTAGCAATGGGCCAACAGGAACTTCAAGAAATGATGAATGCAAAGGTGAATGCAAAGTCCTGCACCTGGGGAGGACTAACTTCCTGTGTAAGCACATGTTGGAGGCCAATCAGCTGGGGAGCAGCTTGGAAGATAAGGACCAGGGAGCCCCAGTTAACTCAATGCTTTGCCTTCATGGGAATGAAAGATAAGCACCTGTGTGCTGTATTAGCCAACACATAGGTAGCAGGTTGAAGAAAGTGGCTGTTCTGCTCAGAACTTGTGAGCCTATTACATTTGGAATAATGTCCTGTTCCCAGACCCATTCAAATGTAAAGAAAATGTCCTGCAAAGAGAGAGATTGAGCACTGGCACAGGTTACCCGTAGAAGATGTAGGATCTCCATCCCTGGAGGTACTGAAAATACAGTTGTACAAGATGCCGAGCAACCTGATCTAACATCAAAGCTAGCCCTGCTTTGAGATGAAGGCTGGACTACAAGCTCTGTGGATGTCTCTTCCAACCTGAATTTTTCCATAATTCTATGATTTATGATAGCTTTTAGCAAATCTTGTGCCATTATGTTGTTGAAAAAAAATGGCCTATACTTTTATAAGCAGAATATAGAAATACTTCCTATTGAAACCTTGGCAACTGCATGCATCAATATTTAACAAATATATTTTAACACTATTGCTTTCATTATTTTCACAACTTTCAGGAAGGAAAGATATTATTAGTAAACATGAATTTTGTAAAGTGATTTCATAAAAATGCTGGCAAAAATCTGTGGAAATACACTGTAAAATAAGCAGAAAAAGTATCAATTTCAGATCACAAGGAATGGAAAGATCTTCAGAATGTCAAAAATAGTGAAATAATTTAACTAGCTCTGTAATTTCTATAATGCAATAAACATATGCATTACCTGCTGGGTAGAAACCATGAAGACATTTTCCATTTGAATTAAGCGAATTCAATCCTGTAATTTCCATTCTTTGGTGCTCATTTTCCTTAAATTATCTCCTGAAAGAGTTTCTTGGCAAAGATGATCCCTGGAACAATTCACTTTAAATAAATGTTGCACACATTGCAGAAAAAGTAAATTTCACTTTCATAATTGCCCCATATTCTCACTAAAAACTGTAGCACAGAAACACTAATGCTGCATATAACCTATATATGAGCCTGGATTTATGAGTTCCCAGCAGCAAATATTTTTGATTATTTTCTCACAAACAAGCTACAGACTTGCAGTTGGACAGAGCTGGTGTTTCCTTCATTGCATATGCTGAGGTACTCCTCCAGCACACCGTTTCTTCCTGTGATTTTCCTATTGCTGCTTCCAAAGCATAAACATGTTACATCAAATAGTCCAGTCTTATAGGAACACCTGGGAATCTGAACTGGTATGTACCTGAGAAATGAAGGTAGTTCTGGAGTACTGGTACCACAGTCTGCAACATTTCTACATGGATTACTTCATGGGCCTGCACAAGGCATTATTAAAATCTTGAGATACCTTATGCAACATTACATTGTCTTGATTTTCAAGAATAGCTGGACAGAAGGTTCCTTGCAACCTGAATTACATGGTAAGGGTACATTATCTCATCATGATGGATGGGGCTTTGATCAACCTGGTCTAGAGGGAGGTGTTCCTGACTATAGCAGGGGATTAAAACTAGACCATCTGAAAGGTCCCTTCCAACCAAAAGCATTCTATGATTCTATTATCATGATATGATGACTACTTGCTCCAGATTTCAGGCTGAAGAAATGTCCAATACATGACTGCGCTCGTGCAGCAAGATAGTTCAAGAAACTTGTCTTGACATAGGCTCTGAACCATATTATCCTTAAGACAGAGAGAATGAATGAAGAACAAATTCGCATAACTTCCACTAAAATCATTGGCAAGTCATATGTCACTGCCCTTTTGTAGTCTCAATTATCCACATCTAAAGCTCATCTATTGCAGGTTATAAAAGACTTTATTTTATTCCATGTGCTAAAATGCTTTGCTTTGTTCGTTGTATTAACAATGCTATTGATGAGTAGATAATATAAGTAGATAATATAAGGAAAATAATGGAAATCCTGGTATTAATATAATTCAAATATAAACATATGCATAGAAAATACAGTTTATATGACAATATATATAGATGTAAAAAAATCTGATTTAGATCTTAGGGCACGCTGGCAAACTGGCACTAATTTCATTAGCGTTCAATATTCTTATTTCACTTTTTCCCCTAAAAATATCTTATCTATACTGTTCACCATTGTTTCTCCCTAACTCAGTGTATTTTTTTCATGTATCAAGGAGCATTAATAAAATCTGAATATTTTCTAGATTATGAATGAAGTAAGGAAATAAAATTAGTTTTAGAAACAATCTTTGCATTCCAAATTACACTGTTTCTACTCATTTTAACAAGTGTTCATGTAGTTTGAAATGCAAAGAAAAAAATATTACTTTTTCAGGTATAACTTTACTAGAACAAATAAATACTGTTGTAAAGCATAAGTGCTGATCTTCATCTTGTTTTAATAAGTATGATGAAATCAATATGGTTATATTTCCTTTCTCCATCTGAAACTCTGATCTTCAGTATAACATTTACCTCATTTTTTTCATCCACTAATTATTCTATCTTATAAAAACAATTTGTCTGGCAACAGTCTTGTAAAATCAGTGCTGGATATTGATCATAATTCTATCATCTTCTAGATGCTTGAAGATAATTTTCTTTATCAGATGTTGCATTTTGGATTAAAATGTTTAAAGAAAATTGTAGTTAAAAAGAATATTCCGTTTTTTATTATTACTGGTGTATTTCTGTTCTCATTTCTGTCATTTCCCTGTGCTCTCATCTTTTAAAAATTAAGTACCTGTGATTTGGTAAGTCTTCTAGTTGGCTAAGACATGTACATATTTCCTGACTATTTCATCATTACTCTTAAGTTTGTGATGGAAATCTATAAAATTAACACTTTTATTTTTTAGAGAAACATTTTATAAAGGTTTTTGTTAACTCAGTCTCTGAATAGTCCCTAATTATGTGCATGTTTTCACTCCATAATTTTTTCCATTTTTGTTGCATTAATTAAAAGGCAAGAATATTTATTTTCCTCACTGATGCAGAAGAGAGTCATCTCTCTTTAAAAATAACAAAGTAAAATAAAAGGAAGAGAGAAAGCTTTTATTCTCTTTAACCTCAGTGGCATTCACACCATACACACAAGTTCAGCTATTGCCTACTCTAATTTATTTCCATTCCACACCAATAATAGGGTTACTGAATATAACAGATTTTGAGTAGTCTTGGCTAGGTTTCTTTGCCCTTTCTTCCTCACATGTATATTCTATTACCATTGTGTCCTATTGTGATTCAAAGTCACAATTACTGGAATAATCTCTGTTTGGGCTACACTTTCTCCTCACAGTCTCCATTTTGAGGACAGCTACAGTCTGCTGTACCTTAACTTATTCTTTTCCACTCATCACAGAATCACAAAAGAGTTAAAGTTGGAAGGACCCCCTGTGTCCCTCTACTGCAGCTCCTCCCAGGGACACCCAGAGTAGGGTGCCCAGGGTGTCCAGCTGGCTCTGGGAGATCCCCAAGGAGGATAGCCCACCCACAGACTCTTGGCAGCCTGTGACAGTGCTCTGTCACCACACAGTACAGAAGTGCTCCTGGTGTTCAGAGGGAACCTCCCATTCTTCAGTCTGTGCCCATGACCTCTGGTCCTGGCACTTGGCAGAGCCTGGCTCTGGCCTATGCCATCCTCCCTCTTAGGGATTTATGGACACTGGTGAGATCCCCCTGAGCATCCTCTTCCCCAGCTGAGCAGCCCCAGCTCTCTCAGCCTATCTTCAAAGTAGAGGTTTTCCTATCCCTTCACCATCTCTCTTTAGCTCTCTCTAGTATGTCCAGGTTTCTTATACTGGAGAGCCCAGAAATGGACACAGTACTTCAAATGTGGCCTCAGCAGTGCTGAGTAGAGGAAAAGGATCAACTTTCTTGACTGGCTGGCAACACTCCTCAGTGCAAACCAGGATATCATTAGTCTTCTATGCCACGAGAGCAGATTTTTGGCTCATGTTCAACTTGGTGTCCACCAGGACTCCCAGATCCTTTTCTACAAAGCTGCTTTCCATCTCAGTGGCCCCCAGCATGTCCTGGTACCTGGGGCTATTCCTGTCCAGGTGCAGGACTTTGAGCTTCTCATTGCTGAACTTAATGAGATCCCTGTCAGCCTGTTTATCTAGCCATTTCTCTCCACTGTTCTGCTAATGTCAGATTTTCCCACTTACAGAATGCAAGGAGTATGTTTTTAAAGCTTCTTAATTATCTATTGAATCCAACAATTAATAAATCTGTTCCTTGTTCTGTAGTTTTTGGTTGCAGACTTTCCCATTATTCTCAAATCAGCAATGAGCAACACAATAAACTCCATTTGAGTTGACAGAAAGATTCCCTGGAAAGATTTCCATAGAAGGTGGATTACGAACATTTTTGGGTAGCATTTCAACTGGTTAGCTTAAACAACAGAAACAACAAATTAGTTACATTTTCTTTGAGAGATTATAAATGATTTTTAATTTCATGCAAAAGGATATTTAGATGAAGTTTGAAAGCAAATTTTTCCTCTACTGTTCAAGCAAGGAAAAAAAAAGTGGCTGCTGCTCTCATATGTTTACCAGATTTAAGTTACTCACCTCTCCAAAGTCCATTAAGAAATGATATATTTTTATTTATTATTTTGCCAGACAGCAAGAATGCAAGCTTTCCTGTACTACTCCATCAATTACTTCGTGGACAGAGTGGAAAGGTTACTGCATTCAAGGGCCAAAGGGTGATTTACTCCATGTAGCTAGTACAGCTAACAGAATCCTTGGCTTGTTTAGCAGAAAGACAGGTATCTTTTAACACAGAGGCAAGCATTTTTGAAAAACTGTCTGTGAAGAAATGAGTCATGTTTTGGGCAGTCCCCAGAAATTGTATTTAAAGTGAAGGACACTTCAATTTGAAGAATGTAGATAACATGATCCAGTGGCAGCAGTACCTTCAGTAGCAGTGTGGAAGTATCAGGTTTCCTGATCACATTGGAAGATAGGGAAAGATCTTTAGTGAACATACTGATACAGTCTCAAACAGTTTATTCATAACCTCAGATTGTTGCTGTGAATGCCAGCACTGCTTCGTTCAATAGAAGGGAAGCACATCCAAACTTTCCATGATTTCTTAAATGCAACCACTTCCCTCTTCCTCCATGGGTTTCTACTAGACAGATATCTTCAGGTAGGTTAAGATAAACTCCTTAAAGGTAGCAGCAAAACATGGCTGATTGTGCTAAATAAGAGAGGACCATACAGAAGCTAGATGTACTCCCTACTCCTGGGCTTCCTCCTCATGGACATTAGCATCAGTGAAAACTGCTTCTCGGTGAAAAACCCTCCTGAAGTCTAAGATTCATCTACTGTTACAACTGTTAAAGTTATTCTGTTTGAAAACCTAATTTTTGTGGATACAGACATCAGGTTAATACAGAGGTCTCCTAACTTGATGCCAGTGTGATACTGTGTTTAACAGAATAGTGCTGTACTTGGCTGCTGACACCCAAGATTACTGCCTGTGCACTGAAATAGCCTTAAATAATCAGTCAGTGTACTACCAGGGTACTCCTTACGTGCAATGATATGAATACTGTAGCCATCAGCTTATCTTGCCTATGAAGAGGTCTTATTGCTTCAATTACTACAGTATTTTCCAGAAGAAGCACATCAGGATCTGAAAGAAAAAGCTGTGCAGCCAGAAGCAAGAAGTTTGAGTGATGCAATAAAATGTCTTTCACTGGCATTACTGACCCGTGGAGCTGCATACATTCTTAGAAGATGATAAACACAAAGATGAAAGAATCACTAACTGCAATACTTTTCTTATTATCACAGTAAGAAACCCACTGATTAGAACCTTGAAAGCCTCATGAACTATGAGGAATGCAAAAACATCATTTAAAGACAGTATTGGAAAAATATGGCAATGGAGTAACTTCAGGGCATAGATCACCAATAGTAAAATCAAGGATAATTTTCACAACGATATTTTTCAAGATGGCAGTTGCTTTTAGGAGCTGATCCAAAGCCTACTGAATTCAATAGAAATATTAAACTTCAATGGATTTGGGATCACTTTAACTTTTGGCTGAGAGAGCCACATTACTTCAAGTTAAAAGACAGAAGACTTGGCAAAGGATAACTGAAGCTACAGCATATTTAGGGTCAAAAGACATTAACTGCTGGACCAATTCATCCCTGGTGTGATTCCACCATACTCAAAGCATTTGCAGTCAGTTTTGTACTGACTGATTATGTCTTCTGTAATTTTCAATGAGTTAAACATGCAAGACAGGGTAGAATTCGACCCAGTGAGATGAGACTGTACTGTAAAGTTCAGTTCATTTGAATACAATAGTCCTATTGGTTTAAATAACTGTAGAAGTTTTTCTTAACACATTAAAAGACTCTATTTTATGAGTATAACCTCACAGCTATGAAATATAGCTCTCCAATGATAACTAGGAGATATAACTTTCTTCCCAACAGCTGCTGGTGGGAATTTTGCTGTTCCTGAAATAAATATTATATGTGTATATACCATACATGGATGGAAAGAGAGCAATAGGAAATACAATGAGCTGGCTAGAGATGTGTTATTTATTTGCACACATTATTAATGATCTCATAGCTCAGAAGTGGTGGAGGGAACCTGAGCCACTTGTGAATTATGAAAGGTCATCAATAACTCATAGCAATATATGACACATTCATTCAGGTCATCCAGACTTACTCGATGCTTGGTCTGTTTATCTGACACCAGTTTTAGTTTAGTCTGTAGTGTGTGTTGATTTCATAGTACATAATGTAGCAATGAGACCTCTTGGCCACAGTCCCATGTAAAATGACTAAGTCTGAAATATAAGAGAACCTGAAAGAAATTCGCAGAATATCAATTGATATTGAGCTGAACCACACATATCAACTTCCAATGACACAAGATTGTTCAGTAACCTAGATGCAAATATATCACATCATGTGTATGCACGTGAGCCTGTAAAAACACACACATTTCATAGATATGAAACTATGCTTGTTTCTCTCTCTAAGAAAACAAGCTCAAACATCTAAGAGATTACTTTAGTATCACATGATATTCAAGTACTACTGATGAGCATAGTATAAGAATGGAATAAATTACAACCCGGTTTTTCAATGTCTTTACATTCAAAGGCATTCTGTTCCCTATCACATATCTGAAACTGAACAATTAAGTATATCTTATATAACCAGAATGTTATAATTTACCTCCATTATTCTTAAAATAGTACAGACTACGTGCTTTAATTATAGTTACTTTGAGATAGTTCTCAGACTATAAGACATACTTGAAAATGGGATTCTGAAAAATACGAGTTCAAATGGGTTTTGTCCAAGGAATTGTACTAAATTAATTAGAAAATATTAAACTCCTCTGCTAGTTCCACTAATCCTGTTGGTAATACTCACTACATCAAACTGGCCAGGCAGTGCCCATTATTGGCTGCCAGAAATTCAAGGCAATACTCTGGGGTAGAGCTCACTTCTTCCAGCCCCAAATACCCGTACGTTTAGTACTTCTTGAACTAATGGAAACGCAGTGGGGGAAAGATGTGGCACGTGGCACACCATAGGGAGCTGTGATGAACACACATTTTAGGCTGTGCTGCATACTTATAAGGTGCCTTGTGCTAGTGCTGTCATCACTACTCACACGTGCAAATTCTCAGTACAGATCAGTATCCAACAGTTATGTGGCAAGACAGGATGCATTTTAGTGACCTACAGATGTGGTTTTTAGGATGGCTGCAAGCACTTAGGCCTCTGGACAAGCTCCCCACCTGACACTGTATCAGTCCAAATACTGCATAAACTGTAGTTGTTTTACGTTACCTTGTCATGTAAAAAAAAAAAAAGATCAATCAATCAAGAAAACACCCAGACCAAAATCCTCCCACATCCCATATGCTGTTCGGAGGTAGATGGAGATCAGACAAAACTGCACAGTTGTTCTCCCTTCTGACCAAAAAAAAAAAAAAAAAGAGAGAGAGAGAAAGACAAAAGATTTTTTATGTCAAATGAAAACTAATTCCACACGCGTAATTCTTTTCAATCCAACTCTCATGGTAAGTCACTGCACATTTTATACATGCAGTAGAACATTTTGCTTATAAATCCAACTATGATAAAAACACTGCCTTCATCAAGACAGAAGAGCAGCAATCAGGAAGGCAGCAAAACAAAGAAACTTTTCTAAAGGCTCCTGGGCACCACCATAACACAGGAGAAAGTGAATGTTACTTATTTAGTGCCAAAAGTGAAAATGGTCTTTCAGGAAAAAGAAAAAAATGTGATGCTATCTTCTGCTTGCAAAACCTGCCCTCACCTTAATGCCAAATGTGTGTATCTAGAAATATCACTGTGTCACTCCACAGCTAATTTTAGTGTTTTCTCCCTCACCTTGTCATCTTTCCTTTAAGGTAGTTTCTTGCTTTTCTCTTTAATTTCCCTCAAAATTGCCTTAAAATGATTGAGTTATCAGGTTTCAGTAAGATATTTTCTCAAAAGGGACAGAAAACTTTCTCAAGGCAAAATGAAATTGCTGGCTGTTACACGAAGACTTCACAGTTTCCTGTAGGGGCCCATGGAGGATTCTTAAGAAGACTCTTGGACTCATGCTTGGGTGAAATGTCACTGCAAATCCTTTATGTTCACTAAAGCTTTATGGATCAGACTGCCAGTGTAACAGGTTGATAACACTGAGTACTTCTGCACAGAAACGTAAGGCTCTTTGCTCAGTCAGATGCTCACACTGTACATCAAGAGGCAGAGAATTACCTCTGACTTGTATCTAATACAAGGACATTGTTAGCTCCAGCAAACTGTGTGAGCCATTGCTACCTCTTCATAGAAGACGGACATTTTCAGACAGTGGCATCCTTCCAAAAAGTCTTATAATGACAATCAGAAGAGGAATCTCTAAGTGACTGAAAATATAAATCTTTCAATATAATTAAATAGAAACCATCATAAACTGAGGTGAGCAGCAGAAGAAAATGAGCAGCACCCACCACAAATAAGAAAGTATAGAACTGAACAACTTGGCAACTTCTCCACTTTGGTGACTTGAACAGAAACATCATGTTTAAAGCCAGAAAGGAATGCTAGGATGGCATAGGTGCTGACAGAACATGTTTCATTACCTAACTCATGTTTCAGAAAATACTGTGAAAGGAAGAAAAAAGGCACATGCACTCTTTCAAGATGCCCACTGGTCCTAAGCATTAAAGCCAGTTTCAAAAACTAGGCTATATTCAGGCTTCCTCTTACCCTGTGAGAGGATGCTTCTTTGAGACAAAGGAAAGATCATTTTCATTGCCCTAGAGAAGCTCACATTTCAGCTACCAGCATTGTTCCTGGCCTGAGGATAAGTAGAGGCCAGCAGTCCACGGGCCTCCAAATTTTTGAAGCCAGCTGTAAAATTTGTAAGCCAAACAACAACAATAAAAATCAATACAAAACAAACAAACAACAAAAAAGCAAAAATTCAATTGTTTTTACAGTTAGCACTTCTTCCAATTATTGCATGAGCACACTAAAGATAGATCACATCTTAGGAATCCAATTCTGACATCATCACGTTAAACATGTTGTTCTGCCTGTCAATTTAAAACAAATCACTGCTGATTTATTCCACTATAAGATCAGATGTAGGACAATTAAATGAATATGACTATGGAAGTTGGGTGCTCTGAGTGCAGTATTGATGGGTTCTATGCACATACTTGAGCACAATAAAACAGAATACACCACAGCCTGACTAATGTGATCCTGGCATGAGACCAGGATCTAAGCCTTGTTTTCCTCATCCATACATCACCACTACATTCTTCAAGTGCCACTGTCATAAAGTTAAGATACAGAACAATGTATCATTTAAATTCATTACATAAATACTTTTGAGTCAACAAGATGACCTTCCATATAACTATACTTGCAAAAGAACATATTCCTGATGTGGCAAAGAGAACTAAGCAGTGGAATACAACACACTACCAAAAACCATCGCTACAAGTTTCACCAGTAATTATTTCTGATTTTCTGTGCATTTATGTTTCATAGGTGGTTCAATCTTCAACAAATCCCAACAACGAACTCATTCGCATATCACCTACAGCCTCACTGTGATAAGCTCAGCTTGTTCATCTCACCACAGGACTTCTCAGTCCTTTACTGCCATATGCTAACGACCTTTCTACTCTCTCATCTCTTATCCATATTCTTCAATCACTTTGCCTAGCTTGCTGGTAGGCCAAGAGACATCAAGACCTTCATAGGGGCCAGTGCTACATGAACATGGTTTGACAAGCCAGGACATGTATTAGTTGCTCAATCAGATGGTCAGGAGTCAAACACTTTTCCACTGCCCAGTCTATTGTAGCATTGCAGCTGCCTCGTGACAAAGTCAGCCCCATGTTGCTTTCAAAATGACAAAACATAGCATAGGTAAAGTAAATGAGGAGTCATGTGCTCTTTCACTATTCACAGACTTTTTTGCAGAAAGTTTGTATAAGTGAAGTCCTCTGCTTCTCTTTTAAAGCTTGATGAAATCAGCTAATAAATTGAAAAATGCATAGCAAAGAGAAGGAATGACGTACACTAACAATGTGACAAGTATCTCCTTACTCTAAGAACTACTGTAACTATCACACAAACAAAGAGACACTGTTTTAGTAGAAAGATTTTTGACCAATTGCTAACACAGTATTAAAACACTATCTGATGTGTGATCTTCATGAAAGCGTTCAACACCATACAGGCTGATAAAGAAAATCTGGGAGTAGCAGAGTGCTGCAGTTTGAAGAGTTATTCTCCATTAGATAGCTTATGGCATGATGTTACGATATGGAATAACAATAAAACCCATGACACGGAGATAGTTAAATTAACCTTGCCCCCCTTCACTGACTGCAGCTCTTTGGACAGCTTGACAAGACTTTCTCTGGCTGCTCATTATTTGTTATATCTAAAAACAAAAATGATCAGAGACAGCAAATACCTAGACTCTCCTTTAAGCCTCGTGCAGGGTTTAGAGGAACAAGAATGTACATTCAGCACACAGATGCAAGATCTTCTGTTTACAATAAAGTTCCAATGCTTTTGCAGGCCCTGATGTCAACAATTACCTTTCATTTTCAGAAAGGGCATTCTGTATTCAGGCTTTATGCTGCTGTCCTGAACAACTGCTTGTTCCCAGTTCAAGCCATGGGCCCTGCAACTGCTCCCAAGCACACTGCATTCTAGTCAGTATTCTTGACATCTAATGTTTTTCTCCATTTAATTTGTTTCGGCACATGCAACAGATGAGGGAATGACAACAGCTGATAAAGACAGCAGCAGAAAGGAACTCCAGCTGAACAAGTTAATTCACAACCCCACTTAAAAATCAGGCTGTTCTGATTATCACCTTTCTCTCCTTTGGTTTCGGCATGATTTTTAGTTACCAAGCTTCTCACAAACTCCTAGACTCAGCAAATAATATTTTAAAGTTAAACCACTTGAAAACTGAAGTAAATATTTTTAGATTTAGCCTACTGCCTCCCTCCTCAAGACAGCTGCTGCTAAACCATGAACGGTGTGGAAAGAGAGGAAAACTAAATAATGAATTATCTTTTATGTGTAAATCAGTAAGATTAGATATAAGTACCAGGTATAATTAAAAAAACAAGCACTCCAAGGTTGTATAGTATTTGTTCCTGCTCATGGTGTTTCATGATAGCAAAGGTTTGGAAATACTTACAAATTCTTTTCAACCCTGCAGGCACAGAGGCTGTTAGTCAACATGCCAGGATGCTTTATTACTGTGGGGAGTTTGGGCCAGTCCATCTGTACCACCGCTCAAAGATGGAAAATTGTCCTCTGGTAGTTAATACATTTTCACCTCCGTCTAATTAAAGAGATCCAGTGCATTCATTCTCATTAAAAAAAAAAAAAAGTAAAAAAAGAAAAAAGAAATGAGGAGCTTTGCAATTTCTCCCATTTGGTGATGTAAAAGAACTTTAAACATCAGAATAATTTTCTAAAAGTAATGAGTTTCCTCATTCTGGTGGGTGCTACAGCCCTGATAATAAAGCATCTTTGCTAAAAACTGCTGTCTGCAGACTGATTCATTCTGGTGGCATGAGGGAGAGATTCAGACAGGGAGTGCTCTGCAGGCAGTCTGTGACAGTCTTTCATCAGCTGCATATTCTCGACTTATAAAAGCAAAAACAAAGCCATATTGTGAAGATCATGGAGCCTCATTGCTGAGCTACAGTGTTTTAGCTGAAGATTTCAGACTCCCATACAGCAGCATGCTTGAGAAAGGGGTGCTGTATAAACTTAAAATCAAGTGTGAGATTTTTGTCTCCATCGCTGTCTGCACAAATGAAGGAAATCTCAATTATTCTCCGTTGAGGCATGCTGAGGATTTTGCTTTCCTCTTAACAGACTCACTCTACTCCTTTGAAGTGGCAAGCAGAGACAGTGGCTCGCCTCTCTGGAGTAATATGCATAATGAATGTGTGCACATACAACTGCCTCCTTTCTTGGCATAGCTGCAAGATGCTCCAGATTGTACCATTGTAAATCTCGAGTAATTTAGAAGAATCATTATCTTCTTTCAGCTGAGAAGAGTAAGTGGCCTACAGGCTTCAACAGGAGGCTGGCCTGAGCAAAGTCTCTGAGGCTCCCTTGTGAAGACACCAGAGAGAAACGTCTTCAAAGGCAATCCCAGGCCACTCTGCTCCCACCAGTACTGCTGGGCTCCCCAAATTAGTCAAAACTGGGGGAGGGACAGGAGCATGGGCTACATCCCACCTTCCCTGTTTGTTGCACACACTGATATTACTGGGCCTCCAGGGGAAGTTTTCCTGCTCCTTCGAGTGTGGGAACCACAGGCATTCCTGGCACTTGGATGCAGAACTTTCAATATACTCTCCCCTCTGCCCACACCCACATTTAGCATAAAAGACAGTGTTTTCCATCAACACTTATCAAAGTGACAATGCTCTGAGAGAAAAACTAAGGAGGGGAGGGAAGATTCAGCTGAAGAAAATGAAATCTCTGCAGTCAGCCCATTGACAACTCTCCTAAAAGCCTTTTTCTTCCATGCTCCCTACCAGAGAAGCCAAACAAACAGTAATTAAAATATATATTATGCTCAAAGCCGCAGATTATTCTTCCCACTGGATTTCTTGAGTGGTTCTCCTGTCTTCTTGCATCAGTGTTTAAGGTTGTGAGTTCTCTGAGACATGACTTTCATTATCTCCGGGTCATTAGCAGCTCATAACTCAATGTCAGATAATACTGATAACGAGAGACAAAGGGCAGACTTTTCAAACCAGACTTTTCAAATTGTGGACTCAAATGTATTGCACTGCAACTGCGTAAAGTCAGAATTGTATGCATTATTTACCAAGCAGTGACAATGCTGGACACTTAGCTTAGTTGAGACAAGTAGATGGCAATGCACACTGTGTTAAGCAGTGGGATTAATTCAGCAGATCAAAAGTATTGGTTGAAGACTGAGTCAAGGATGAGTCTGCACTTGTTTTTGTCACCAGATCAGAACCCAAGACCCAAATTCATTTTCTTTTTGCAGCTAATGCAGAGTTGTAGCTTCAGAAAGTCACCTAATAATGCCCCTGAAAGCCCTAAACCATGCACTTCACAATGGTCACTAGGAATCATAGAATCATTAAGGTTGGAAAGACCAATAGGATCACCTTGTCAAACCACCAGCTTCCCACCACCATGTCCACTAACCACATCCTTCATTGAGACATCTACACACATTCCTGACCACCTCCAGGGGCAGTGACTCTACCACCTCCCTAGGCAGCCTGTTCCAATGCCTAACTGCTCTTTCTGAGAAGAAAATTTTCCTAATGTCCAATCTGAACCTCCCCTGGCACAATATAAAGACTTAATCTCCTGGAGCCATGAGCCACAGCAATGTGGCTGGAATCCTGCCCCACTTGTAAGTTTGCACACTACAGCACCAAATGCACAAAGTGCATTTTTATACCCAGCATTTGCATTGTGCATCACAGGATCTGTCAGTGTTACCTAGAAGAGCAGGCCTAGATTTGCCTTTTAATAATCTCAGTACGTGCTCTAAAAAAATCCCAATGACAATGGAAATTAGAAAAACAGGCTCCATTTGAACTTCAGTCTGAAGAAATTCCCCCCATATCTCCTATCTTTTCCTGCCACCAAATTGGTCTCCAAGAGTCATTCTCATCATCTAACACACACACACACAAATAAAAATAAATAAATAAATAAAAGCAAAGGTTTCATCTAGAAAAAAACAACACAAGAGTGTATGACTCGCTAACCTAAAAGACAGAATCTCATGACTATTTTCTTTTTAATCCAGGATCTGCTTAAATAGAAATTTATGAGTTCCAACTGGCACCAGGTGCACCACACCAGCTGAATGCCTTCACTCCTAGCAGCATAAGCAACCTTTTCTTTTGGTTTTCATACCAGCCGTATGAATCCTATGTGATTTTCAACACCAGAGCACCACGTCAGTAGGAAGAATTGAAAGAGCCCTCCCACACAACCCTACTTCCAAGGGCATGATTCAAGGTACACTCCAGTTCAATAATTATTGTGGTTTTAAATTTTAAATGCCTTCAGGCTGATGGGAATGGGGTACCCAGCTTTTCTTCCCCTCAATCATAGCACGTAACTCCCAGCATAATGTGTAAAGGCACTGACTTCTATGCTTTTTTAAATGAGGCAAGTACTGTAGACATGAGCACCCTCTTGACTCATATTTGCTATGAATGGAGCATGCCTGCACCCCTCAGCTGACTGTTAGAAATACTGCATTGACAACTGGGAGAATGGTGCAGCCCAAGGAGTACACAGTTTTGTCATAAGACAAAGATTTTCCAGGAACAAATGGGAGAGAATCAGATGAGGAACCTGATGAAAGAGTGAGATCAGACATCACTGATTTAGATTAGTTTACCTAAAACTTAAGAAAGTGTCAACAACCTTACTATAGCTCTGACAGACACCATGCTGGTTTTTTGCAGTTATCAGAAATGCTGTCCTCTTTGAATATACCAGTGACCTCTTTGAATGTCAGCAGTCCTCACCCAGTCTGCTGACTGCACTTCCAACCTGTGGAAGCAACCAATCAGGGGCCTAAAGACACTCCTGGATAGTTTCTACCCTAGGAAAATCAGCTATTGCACTGCAGGAACATAATTTTTTTTGGCTAAAAGGTGTTTGTGAAAGGAAATAAATTTTTCCACGTGATTTTCAGAACCTTTTTCATCAGAAGAAAAAAAAAAAAAAAGAAGTTCAATATTCTTATTCAGGGAATTTAATAATCACTGAGTTAGTAGTTTTTCCTTTCTTTTTCTGCAACTATTGTGCTTTTAAGTCTTTTCTGTTAAAGAGAGTAAAAAGCAACTTTCAGCTGTGATCCTACACAGACACCGTTTAGCCTTGTTTAATTGGTCTGGATTTTGTTACTAAATACATTTTTAAAATGAGTGCTACATCTTCGTGAGGGTGCTAAGGGAAATAAAGGAAATAGAATATTTTGGAGAAAATTCTCTACTTGAAGAGTGGTGAGGCCTAGGCACGGGCTGCCCAGAGAACCTGTGGATGCCCCATCCCTGGAGGAGTTCAAGGCTAGGTTGGCTGTAGTCCTGGGCAGCCTGAGCTGGTGAGACATTGAAACTGGATGATCTTTAAATTCCAACCATTCTGTGATTCTGTAACTACACAACCTGCTGAAATAATTTGTTGCTGTGGTGTAACATGCCACTTTCTTAAAATTCCTCTCTCCCACTGTATACACTTTTGGACAAATTAGGAAGCCAAATTGCTTTAAAACCTGGAGATCCTTTTGTATCTCAAATCTATGTTTATATCATTTTATACAGAATGTTATCTGGTAGTTCTCTAAGTAAGAGATGGGAGAGTCCAGCAAAGGACATATGAAAAATAGATATGTATGTAACAGCAAGATGTTCATCAAATTTGGGAATAAGGGATAGGAATGCAATTTTCAATATGTAAAAATATATAGCCACCTCAACAAAGGCGTAATATAAATATTTGCAGAGTGCAGGTAGGTGGCAGTTTCTACCACTATTTTGTGAAATATTAACAATACAAATTTGCCTTCTCATTTGCAGGCAAAAGATGAAAGTATATTGTTCCATAATGGGCCCTAGCAACAAGATGAAGATGCTGATTACCACAGAAGTTCAACAAGTTCCATATACTATAAAGTACAGAGTGCCAACAGGAGACTCTGAAACTGAACAAGGATTCAAAGGGAGATTCCAATATGTAGGTGGCCATGATCATGGATTTGGGAGGCAGGCTTATACAGTCAAGATGGCAGCAAGGAGATCTGAAAAAACAGTGCCTTCAGTATTGCTAATGATAATGTCTAAAGGCTCTGTCATGGGGCTCCTGACATTTACTTCACTTTTCAGAAGGAAGAACTGTTTTGTTGAGGTATTGCAGCTAATCAAATAAATATCACAGGCAGACTTTGCACCTTGACAGCAACAGCATTACCTAAAACAAGAACAGTATGCCTATGAATGAAAGGGACTATCAATGAAAGACAGCAGGCTGCTTCCTAAGTGATGAAGGACATCTTCACAGCATTTACACCACGATCAAGTAGGATTTACTGTGGGCAAGTCAATTCACTATGTGATTTCAGAAAAGACGCCTTGGACATTTGGGAAACAGATAATTTTAAAAGACAGTCTGAAACCATAGGCCTCCTTTTTCATGATAAGAGTCTGCTGCCATCTCCAGCTCAGTTGTCTCCATTGCTAAGAGTCTCATGGCTTCAGTGGTAAACAGCATGTTTTTGGCATCCCAAATGGCCCTACCTGCACTGCTGCATAGAGCAGCCTGATGGGTAGGTCTGAGGCTGAGGTAGCTAGCACTCTACGTCACCCACTTGGAGCAACACCTAAGATGCCAGGCTGCATTAATGCTGCTGCTAATCCCTAGGATATACTTAATATCTGGACAGGATTTATGGTCCCAGGTTTCCCACCAGTTGTCATCCTTGCAGTAATCACAGCAGACTAAAAAGGTCTAAAGGCACTTGGGATCCTTATTGGAAGAGTAATGATAGTGCAAGGACAGGAGGCATTGACCCACAGCACAAGTACAGCCTGTATTCCTGCATTCCCTAACCATAATGCAGAGCCAGTACAGAGCAAGAAGTCATCACAGGAATAGATTCCTTGTCATGGAAATATAAAAGCTGCAGTCCTTGTCCTGCTATATAAACCTCTATGATCCAAATCACCAGTTAAGTGGTCATATAACCACATTTTTACTCCAACAAATTTTCTCTGCAACCATAAAGAAGTTATAAAGGATGCATAAAGTAATGCACGTTTTAGTACTATTTATGAACAGATCTTTTCCTGGTATTTTAAAGGTGTATGTGAAGGAAAAAGATTTTATTATCTCCTCCACTGCAAAAGATTTATTCTAGGGTGACACTACTGGGAGTGAAAACAAGAACAGGGCTCAACAGTCCTGCTCTGAATATTTTTTCAACTGAATGATCAGACTTTATTTTATAATTATGGACAATAGGGAAGATAAATTCTTCTTTTCACTTGCACTCTCCACACCAGCACTCTTGTGAAAAAAAAAAGAAAGTCATGAGTGATGGTGACTGTAAAGCAGTGCTACTATGGGATGATGCCAAAGCAGCAATAGTGATGGACAGTTAATTTTTACAACATTTTAAGTGGGGCTAAGTGGGATTATAACATGAAAAGAGGCCATTCAGGAAGGTCACCATTTCATTCAACTAATCTGAGATCAGGGCAAGGAAGGGAGGCTGGAAGAAAGAAATGGAAAATATTCTTTAAATTGCCTTAGTAATGATAACAGAATCTAGTGCTGAGAGCAGGAAAACAATTATTCTTTTTTAGATAGTCACATCCCCAGATGAATACAGTGAATTAATATCTCTCAGTGGATAGTGAGAAAGACTTCAAAGTAGATTTATGGAATGTTCATAGCTTCTTCTTTGGGCAGCCTGGTCTAGTGGTTGGTGACCCTGCCCACAGCAAGGGGGTTGAAACTAGATGATCTTTGAGGTTTTTTCAACCCAGGCCATTCTATGATTCAATTATTCTTTCTTTTTGGTTGTGTTTTTGTTGTTGTTTTGTTTTGTTTTTGTTTTTTATTCCCATAAGAGAAATAATAGGAGACACGGAAGTCTGTGCTAGTAAATATAATAGTGAATTATATGTGCCAAGGACTAGTCTCTTGCCCTAAGGCCAGAAGGCCAACTGCCCACATCTGTGTTTGTAATTTCTGTTACTTCACAAACAAGATGGCAACCACCAGACTGTTCACTTGGAGTTGCTCCTCCCCTAGGCTAACTCCACACCTATTACAGAGGGTGACAGATCAAACAGCTTCCCCTTTGCTCAATGATACAGTGCAAAAGCTGGAAATGTTCCACCCTAATCCTTTTCTAACAGTGAGAACACAACATGGCTGAGGCTAGCAGGGTCATCTAGATCCCTTAGCTCCAGCCCCTGCTCCAGCAGGTACACTCAGAGCTCCTCTGGGAGATTCTCTGGGAGGAGACCTCACAACTCCTGGGCAGCCTGTGCCTGTGCTCTGTCACCTGCACAGCACAGAAGTGCTTCCTGATGTTTTCTTGATGTTCATAAATAATCTTCCAGCATATGCTGCTGCCTTAGTTCCCAGGCTGCTGTTGTAGCTGGATCATCTGAGTCCAAATTCGTGGTGAACTCTATCCAGTCTTCTGGGAGTGGAAAGGTCACTAGCCCTTGCCCTGCCTTGTCCAGGAGAAGTACTTGGAGGAAATGGGCCTGGGGGTGGCCAGTTGTGAGAAGCGCGTGAATTAAAACAAAACCTCTCTTAAAAGAAATCAAGAAGTGCAAGCTATCAGCACTATACAGCAACCACATCAGTAGTGCTATGATATTTGCCCCCTTTAAGGGGAAAGACCCAGTCCTTCAAGGGGGATAGATGGTTCAGAAAAGCCTCTTGATTTCACATGGTAAAGATTTGGCCTTCCACGTTTAGTCAAGGAAAGCATTCACTGACCTGGAAGGGAGTTTGTTTAAGAGGAGCCTGCAGAATTCAGCCCTTTTGCTTTAACAGCTAACCAGCTCCCAGCCCCAACCTTCAGCAGAACAGAGGAGATCGGTGCAGATGGAAGCCTGCTCCTTCTTTTCTTGTGGTAAAATTAAAAAGAAAAAGAAGCTCATACATCATAAAACGTGACAATTCCCAGAGTAGTTCTTCTGGGGCTCCTTCTACCAAAGAGTTGTAGCGCTGCCAGGCAAAAGGAGAAATGGTCTTAATCACTCGAACCCTAGGCAAACACTATATCTTTTTTGAGAACCAAGTTTAAACAGAAGTTATGCAGGAAGGACCAAGTCAGAAACCACTTTTTCCAGATGTCAGAAAGATTGAAACACACATGAGGGAAAAAAGCAGTGTTACAAACTTTTAGCTTGATATATCTGGTAGGTGAAAGAACTAATGCTGTAAAGAAAATGTTTGCATAGTGCCGCTGAGTCTGCTCTAGACTATAACACTGGTCAAACAGCACTTTCACCAAATGTTTCTTAACCGTGCTGCTGTTTGAGGAGCAGAAAGTACAGGGAGGGGGAGGAAAAAGAAAAATCTAAATGTGAACACAAAGTTCTATTTACTGAGATAAAGATTGTAGATATGGATATAGAAAATGCTCTTGAAATATGTTCCTTGTTATAAATAAACCATGTTGCCAGCACTTAAATAAAATATATATATATATATATAAAATCCCCGTTGAGAGTCACGGGGGAGCAATACCATCGCCGGAATATCTGCTGATGCAGCTGAACTATGCTTAAGACATCTGCTGAGATGAAACTACTTTGTGGCTGGAGGTATTAGGAAAAAAAGAGTTACTTAACAAAAAAATAGCCCATGCGTGAAAACAAAACCACACCAAAATGTATCAGAACGTGCACTTCTACAGCCATGGCACAGCCCTACAGAAGTCATTCAATCAATCTGTCTGCCTCAAAAGTGAAGCAGAAGACCATAAAGCAGACTGATAAATGAAGAAACCTCCCCCGTGGCTCCACTTACTGCAGAAAGCTCAGATCCTGAATGGAGTTCTGAGAAAGCCAACACTGAAAATAAACATGATTTTTAAAAAATCATTCAGAATGAGTATCAAAATGCAGAGCTTAAACCCTGCAAGGTCTGTGTGCACCCACATCAACAAGAGGAGCATGGACCCCAGCAGGGGCTGTAGGTCTTTGCTGTGCCACAGCTGCAGGCAGGGATGTGCTGCACTCAGCCAGATACAGCCACATTGTCTGCACTGACATGTGCCACCTAACCCAGGGCATGTTTTGTAAAACAATTTCCTTGACTTGGAGCGGATCCTACTTTGTTTTGACAGAGGCTTTGCTGCAGCCACTCGACCAGAGTGGGCAGAAGCAACTAGTTCTAACAAAACTGATTTCAAAGTCAACTTAAGTGAAACACAATTAGTTTTCTGCACATAAACTATTCGCTACCTTATGTGGGCTGCAGCTTCCTACTTCTCTTTTATAGTGATCACAATTCCCTGCACTTCTTCTGTAAGGAAAACAGGAATTCGAATTATTCTTCACTTTAATTTTAGTATGAACTCTGTACTCCCACTTTCTAAAGCAGTGCATAATAGTTATTTGTCATAGGTCAAGGTTTAGGCAGCAAGGGATAGACCAGGGAATCTAATGCACATGTACATTGGAGAAATAACGTATGAATACTGAGGAGTTAATACCCCCCTCCCCACCCCACCTCAAACCTCTCACTCAAAACACCAGAAAGTTTCTGTAAGCTCCCTTTTTCTAATCACTCCCATCTCTCTGGTTTCTTCTTATCTAAACTTATCAAAGCTGTCATAACCAGTTGTTTCAATAGGCATCTTCAGCCCTGCATTGTTGTTTTCCCCCGAAACTTCCCCCACCAGCATTTTTAAACATATTTGCCAGCCATCATACATGGAATTGGAATAGAATTGGCCTCCAAGTCTTGGTATTGCTCCGTGCTTCAAAGATTTGTTATAATACTGCAGCACAAGCTGTATGATTTTAATCAGAAGCAATTTAGAATCTGTATTCACTGAGCCATGATCTATCTTCATTTTAAACCTGTGTACCTTAGATCTATGCAGTTTGCCATTGTTATTTTTCTCATCAATAGTTTATATGGTAAGAACAAAAAATTAGCTGTCCTGAAACAATTTTGTTAGTCTCATCAACTTCAACCAAATGTTTTGGCTGACACCCTTTCTCTGTGGCAGCTCGGCTGAAGAGTAAGACCCCTCTCATCAGTGACCTCATCTCATGAGGGCTCTGCTCCCACATCTACCAGTGAAGATTTCACTCTTGTATTTCCCATTTCACAGGAAAGCTTTAAGCCACCACATCAAAAGACAGCTCTTAATTTTGTATTTTGATGACAAAGCCCCACTTGAGGAAGTCAGCTGCGATCTGCAACTTTCCCACCTCATACTTCCCTTGTTTCAAAAATCGTCCCATAGCCTGGATAGATTCAGCAAAGCTTGTTAGCATGAACCCATGACTTGGGTGTGCCACACACAGAATCATAGAATCATTAAGGTTGGAAAAGTCCACCAAGATCACCCAGTCAAGAATCTACCCATCACTACCATACCTACTTTGTTTCTCAATGCCACATTCACATGTTTCTTGAACACCTCCAGGGATGCTGACTCCACCACCTACCTGGGCAGCCTGTGCCAGTACCTCACCACTCTTTCAAAGAAGTTTCTCCTAGTATTCAACCTGAACTTCCCCTGGTGCAATCTAAGGCCATTCCCTCTTGTCCTACTGCTGTCACCTCGCCTTGCTAGAACCTCCCTTCAGGTAGTTGTAGGGAGCAACAAGGTCTCACCCAAGACTCTTCATCTCCAGACATCTTTCTGGAGTCATTTGTCTCAGTCTCTCTTCTTGTCACCGCTCTGTCATGCATCAATGGCCTAACATTTGGTGGAATATGCTACAGAAGCCAAGTTTCTCACATAGCAGTGGCATGGCTGCCTTTCAGTCCCTGGGGCACTGTATGGACCAGCAGGAGTGGCTCTGTGCCACCTGCTCCTGCTGCTGGCCTGGTAGAGTCAAGAACGGAATCAACCCCTTTGGTAGAATGAGGCTGGAGGTGGACACATGTCCTGGCCATTGAACTCTTGGACAAAAGAGCCCATTTTTTACCTTTTAGCCTGTTTTTTACAACTAGCCCTGCTTTGATTTACTTTAGTATTGGAAAAGGGAAAATTTCATTTCATCAGACATTAAATATTCCAGTCACTCCAAATCTACTAGTAAACCTACTTTACTGCGACTAGGAAAACTGGAAGATAGTGCCAGGTGAAACTAAAACAAATCTGTTGCCTGATTTTTTTCATCTGGAGAGACTTTGATGTCCAAATGAAAAACCAGTTTCTCACACAGCCCTAACCAGTACCTTTCTATCTACATGGAAGAACAGCACCAGGTCCCCCAAATGTGTGGTGTACTGAAGAGCCACAGAACAGTTATGAGCTCCCAGAAGCTGTCATTGCTGCACAGGATTCCCTGGAGAACTCACTGGCCATGAGCAGCTTTTTTACTGATGATGCAACACATGAAACTTTAACTCTCTGCTAGAGCATGCTAGTGAATTAACAGCTCAGAAAGTGTTCAAAGTCCCCTGTTCGTGTGGAAGACAACTAGTCCTTCTGATTTAATTCTGGTCCCTTAAGTCATAACTTAGTAACCAGTGTGCCCTTTATTAATACATACTTGACAGTCAGAAAGGTTAACAACAGTCTTGTCATGACACGTCTCTTTGTGGCTGTTGATTTCCTCACTGCTGTTGCTTTCTGATCTCAATTACTGGGAAACCTGAGTCATCTGCTACTTCGGTAGTACAGAGTAATGCAGACTTGGGGGATTCCCTGCTGGAAGAGCTATTTACAATTCTGTTGCAATCAGCACAGTTTGTACAGGGTTTTATATATAAGTACAGTTTCTTCTCTATCTAAGAATGGACAAAAATAAAGGTTCTATGTGGGAACTCAGAAGTATCTCCACAAACAAAACAAACGGAGAAGTAACAGACTGTCTTTATCACCTGCTGATGAATATGAATGTAGGAAACATACAGGCACTTTTAAGAAGCATACAATAGAACAGCTGAGATTGTAGACAACATAAATGTTAGCCCTCCTAAAATTACTACAAGATAGAAGAGCCATTTACTCTTAGGTATACCTTTTTGGTCACAAATGGAAAATAGGTGATAATATGAGGCAGATGGTCTGTATCATGTTTTGATAAACACCTAATAAAAATATTTCTAGCTCTCCCACCACCTAATAGATGATACACAAATGATCCTTTCTGAATAACATTCCAGATAGGGCTTCAGTGTTAAGTACATCAGTACTGGCTGTTCGTTTGTGTTCCAATTTCATATATAGTCCCTTCAAGCACTGAGTACCCATTAACTTAAATGGAAATCCTGAATGTGGAAGATTTTGCAATTCAGTCAAGGAGTCTGCAAATACGACTTTTGCAGAAGTGCATTCATAATCAAGAATACGTGATGGCACCAGAGGACTTTTCCAACCCAAATACCTTCACAACAGACTGGTGACATCTGACATCAGACCTTATAAGAAGTTCTTCCTTTCTTACTGCAGTTAATTTTCAGTAGTTACTTGGAAGCATTCATGCAGGGAATATGTACCATGTTCACTGTGGGTAGAGTTCATGCTAATCTCTCATGTGAGAAAATGTCCTATCCCCAGCAGTCTACCCATGCACCCAACACTTCAATGAAACAAAGAGCCATTGTGCTGGAAACCGGAAAAGATGAAAATGTAAAACTCCAAGTAATGCAAAAACAGAGATCCTAAGAATTTCTACTGATGCATGTGCGCTGCTCTATCCCACCAAAACAAGTCTCCATGCTACCGGAACAATTCAACTCATTTACTTCAAAAGACATAGACAGTTCTGCAAACATTTTTCCCTGCATTTTTGTGGTTTTCACCCTTTCAGCCCATTTTCTGCTACGGAATTAATTTGCAAACAATATGTGTTGTCCTCCAAGTGACTGTATGTGAAAGATACCCTGTGCAGTGAAGCATTTCTTACCATTAGGGCCACCCAGTCTGCCCCCTGGAGACACGTCTTTCTGAAACAGTGTTTATGTTTCCATTTTTATATAATATTTGAAGTTGAGAGTTTTCTCTTAAACATTTGGCACAATCTTTTCACTAATAATTACTCCATGGCATACTTCTCACACAAAGTAAGAGGCAATAAAAGTGAAAAACACAAGAGCTCTTTATGGTGTTTATGTCACAAGATATCTTGTCTTAGCATTGATTTAAACATTCTTCTAAGGTGCTAGAATTTATAAAATTATTTGGCTAAAGAACATTGCACATACATACCTTGATATGTAAAATAAATGGCTCAGTAGTTTCTGAGAATTAAATAATACCATCTTTCAACAGAGAGAAGCTCTGGATAGTAGTATACTCTGTTAAAAATTTCAGCATCCTTGTACACGGGACCTAGCACTAAGTGGAAGCTATCTAGCACTCAGAGTTAGACTGCTGATATAAAAAAGCTTGAACCATGACAATCATCAACCATTTTCAGCATTTGGCACATTCGTTTGTTCATGGAAGCGTTTTATCCTAGGGTAAGCGGATATCCAGTGACCCAACATTGCATCGGAGAAGAGAAGGCTCCAGGGAGACCTCGTTGTGGCCTTCCAATACTTAAAGCAAGCTTACAAGAAGGAGGGGAACTAACTTTTTATACAGTCTGATAGTGATATGACAAGGGATTCTATGATTGCTGCTACTGCCTCTGCACTGAAATGTAGGGAGAAGCATATTGCCCTGCCCTGCCTGAAGTCTATGACATCCTTCCTGACATGTGGGTCCAGTTCTCAGAGACGCACAATCCTATTTTTCTGTCTTTCCCCATAGCTCTGCAAGGAGGTGCCTCACTTGGATCCTCAGAACAAGCTTTTGTTTTCCTGCAATAAATAATCTCTGCCTTTTCAGTTCCAGTTAATTTCACAGCCCAACTCTGACCTCTTATTCCATTTTGTTCTAGTCCTGATGGTTTTCCCTAAGGTTACTCCTTCTGCTGCTGAAGTCTGTGCCTTGCAGGCAGACTGGAGCTGTAAACTTCCAAAAATTGAGCACCCACATTTCTGTGTGATGGGCTGGCTGAATGCTGCTGTAATTATTCAATTTATTGCTCAGACTCTTGGTGATCAGCCTTCTCTGAAAGGCTCCCAGAGCTGCCAACAGGAAACTGACGTAGTTCATGGTTTAAAATAAGGTTATCATGGAATCACAGAGTCACAGAATTGTTGTTCCAATAATTGAGTAGGAAGAGACCCTTAAAGGCCATCTAGGCCACCTCCCTGCAATGAACAGGGACACTTACAGCAAGACCAGGGTGCTCAGAGCCCTGTCCAGTCTGACCATGGATGTCTGCAGGGATGAGGCATCCATCACCTCTCTGGGCAATCTGTTCCAGTGCCTCACCAATGGCTAACACAAGAGAAGGACATTTAATCTTCCTTGTGTTATTATTTCAGAATATACTTCATGGAGAGAAAACACTGCTATACAAACAGAAGGGAGAAAAAAGCATAAAGAAACATTTCAAAGATAAGTCCTATTAGAAGACACAGGTATGGCAAAACAAGAGTGAAGTATTTGAATAAATGTGTCCCCATACCCTATGGATGTAAGTATTCTTAACAGTCCAAATCAAGGTGATAGTGCTGTTGTTGAACTTGCTGCTTGCAACTACTGTTGCTTCAATATTGCTGCTCCAAAATAATTTCTTATTTTTTACTTTCTTACTTTCCACTTCTGCATCCAGTCAGGCAGAAGAGATAACACTGAAAGGCCTTAAATCAGCTTCATCAGTGTGATGAATTGCTGCTCCTTCCTCCTCCTCACTGGAGCTGGTGCACAGAACCCAGCTCTGGGAGGTGTTAAAAGGATATGTGTGAGTAAGGGCAGCCAATGGCAGCAGATCTAGGCCACCATGGGACAACTGAGAAGACAGACACCATGGCATAAACCCTGGACACCCAAGAACTGAGGTGCCCTGAATGCCCTGGGCAAGCTGCAGTGCACCTGGACCAATCAGGTCCTCACCCTCCAGCTTTACAAGCAAAGCAGAAAATCAGGAATTTTTATCCATTGTCAAGTTATTTTTGAAAATGTGAATTTCACATTTCCTAGCTTTTTTCCATGACCACAACCTTTTTAACTTATCAACCAAATCTGGACACCTGTCTCCTGAAACTAGGATTTTACTTTCTCCCCTTTCCCTGATGACTTTCCCTCCTCCATCTCCTCTTCCTCCTCCCCCACAACATTGCCACACACAATTTTAGGAAGATTTATGCTTGAGCTGCTGGAGCTGGCAGCAGTATATTGGGAGCAGAAGGTGGTATTCGAGTAAAGGCCAACACAGTGGAGAATTGCAGAGCTGTATGCAAGAGCAAAGAGAAAGAAAGCACCTAACATAAGGTACTTTGCATCAGATCTGGCTGCAAAATATTCATCAAAGCAGATTTTCATTGGAAATTGTTTTTTGTTTTTTGTTTTTTTTCTGAAGACAAATCCTCCATGAGAGCTGTCTGTTTTTGCCTTTTGCCTGGAAATAAATGAAGGCCACCAAACAAAAGATACTCTAATCAGCACATATTCCTGTTTTCAGTCAAATTGTCTGACAAAAATCTGTCATTTCTCAGGGGAGAAAAGAGGGAAAGAACCTTTTTTCACACAGTTCTATTTTATAAGCCTACAGTATACAATATCCATTGTTTTCTGTGTAGTTAAATCTCTTACCAAGGTTCAGTATTGCAGCTGGTTGTCATGCTTGTGTTTGTATACTGAATATCTGTGGGGTAGATTACTTCATTGCTTATGTGCATCAATTCCCCATTTGGAAAGGGGACATACCACATCTTGTCTGTTCAGCTGATAAGCACAGTGACTACTGTCTCTTATTGTGCTTGGGTACAGTGCCACTTAAAATGAGTCTTCAGTTTCAATGGACACTAATGTCAAGCAGACAATACAAAATAATAGCCTTATTAAACAAGTGTCTTATGATCAGCAGCAGGGCAGGCAAAGAAACACACTCATTTTCTCTCCCCCAGAAACAGGCCTCAGGAAGAAAATCTCCCTGGTTCTCTGACAGTGGCTGATGTCCATAAATCTTTGTGTGTCCATGCTGTTTGCTGAGCACACAGTGAGGACAGGGGTATTATGTGGGATTATTTGTGTGCTAGTGATAAAAATCACATTGATATGAGGAGAACTCAGCACTCTTCTTTTTCCATCCATCTAACAGCTCCCCAGGTTATTCTCAGCCTTGTTTTTTTTCTCCTTTCTCCTTTCTCAAAAGGGTTTTTTTTTTTTTCACTGTCAGTAGAAATTTCCATTACACAGTAATGCCATTTCACTGCTGCCCTAATCATACTTGCCGTCAGCAGATCTATCCTTACGTTTACAATGGAGAGAAATTGTTTGTAGGGCTGTGCTTTCTGAGTGCTTGTCCCAGTACAAGCCAGTTTAAAGTCTCTGTTGTCCCCTAGGACAGAGCAGCTGACAAAAGAGGTCCAGAGAGGTTCTTGGGGTACTCATAGGTCCTATCTCAGGGGCAGTGTAAGTGCCACTTGGGTGCAGGGTGCTTGGGCGTGCAGTGCAGTGGTGGAAATCCACGTATACCACTTCTGGGGATACAGCTGCTGTGCAGTGGAGAGGTGGGATGTGTGAGCAGCACTGAGTCCTTCCAGGAACTTATCCCTGGAGTGTCTGAGAACAGAGCACACCTCTTTGGTTTCCTTCCTCAACCACGTAGCACAGAACAACCCTATCTGCACTGCACGGTGTGGCTTCATGTTGAGTAACGTGTGCAGTTTTGAGCACCACAGTACAAAAAGGGCATACAGCTGTTAGTGTCCAAAGAAAGGTTACAAAAGTGGTGGAGGGTCTGGGGAACAAGATGGGTGAGAAGCAACTGAAGCTCCCTGGTTTGCTCAGCGCAGAGCAGAGCAGCTGAGGGGAGGCCTGATGGCGGCTGCAGCTCTCACAGGGAGCGGAGGGGCAGCGCTGAGCTCTGCTCTGTGTGACAGCGACAGGGCCCGAGGGAACGACATGGAGCTGTGCTGGGGACGGGCAGCTGGGGTCAGGGACAGGGTCTGCACCACAGGGCAGTGGGCGTGGAACAGGCTGCCTAGTGGGCACGACCCCAAGTGCTGGAGTTCAAGAAGCATCCAGACAACACTCTCAGACATAGGGTTTGAGAGTGTGTAGAGCCTGCAGCTGGACTCAGTGATCCTTCTGGGTTCCATCCAACTCAGGATATTCTATGATTCTGTGACCCACATGATCCATTTTCCTGTCCCATTGAGGCTCTTCTGGTATGAATGAGTTGCCATTGCCCAGACAGATCTTCCAGAAACCAATGATCCATGGTGCACAGGTGGATATTTGCATCTCTCTCGATATGACAAGCCTGGACGCTGTGACCTTAGTGTCTGGAGACATGTTCAGCAGCCAGTCCACCGTCCATACTATGAATAGCTTAGCCACTGGAGCCCAGCTGACCTTCATACTGGTCTTTCACTCCAATAAAGACATTCAAGCCCTGGAATATGTCCAGGAAAGGACAACAAAACTGTGAAGGGTCTGGAGTAGAAACCTTGTGGGGAGTGGCTGACGGAACTGGGATTGTTTAGACTGTAGAAAGGGAGTTTCATGAGTCTTACAGTTCTCTACAACTCTACAATACCCGAAAAGAGGTTGTGGTGAGGGGAAGTTGGTCTCTTCTCCCAGGTAACTGATAAAACTAAAGGGAATGGCCTTAAGTCGCACCATGGGTAGTTCAGGTTGGACATTAGAAAAAAGTATTCTCAGAAAGAGTGGTGGAACACTCATTGGAACAGGCTGCTCAGGGAGGAGGTGGAGTCACCATCTTTGGAGGTGGTCAAGAGCCATATAGGTGTGGCACTGAGGGATATGGATTTGTAAGCATGGTGGTGGTGAATTGACATTTGGACTAAATGATCTTAGTAGTCTTTTCCAACCTTATTTTATTCTATGATTCAGTACAATGACCAAATCCTGAGTTTTTAAAACTCACACCAGATAGAGTGCCAACAGTATCTACACCTGCAGTGCATCATGCCAGGCAAGTATCTGGAGTGAAAATAACATTACTGACAGGGAAGTATAACACAACTTGGCATCATTGGTGTCACAAAAGAGCCAAGATGGCAACAGAAGTGAAGATGATGCAGATTGCTTGCTTTACTCTTGTCCCTCCTCTCAGGACCAGAAATCCTCTTCTGCTGGCTTTTCCCTGAGCTTGAACCCTCAAAGAATGAGTAGTACAGAGCAACTTCTGGAGGCGTGCACAGTTCTGGGCTCAGTTCTAAACAGTCTCTACAGCAGTTCAGTTCAAACAAGTGCCCAGCTAGCAAGGGATGTTGCAGACATAAAGCTCACTGCCTTCCCTGTGTGTTTCATGTCAGTGTTTCTGTAGTATCTGGCTTTGGTTGCATCTCTGAACTTTACCCAAAGCATGTAACACTCATGAATCTGCAAAATTGGACTTGAAGTCTCCTGAGAAGAGGCATACCCATGAGAGTTTCAGTATTTCCTACTTCCAGTTGGGCTGGAACCAACACAAAAACAGCTATAACAGTATTTGGCTCTCGCATGCCTCATCCGAGCCAAAAGGCAGAAAATTTAGAGGTATGCAAAACTGAAAAAATAAAAATAAAAAATGATAGAAGTCTGGGGAAAGGAACTGAGCCTAGATTTTAGAAACTTAAAAAAATAAAAATAAAATATTCAGTTGGGCCAATTATTTTTTGTTCCTGAAACATTCTGCTAACCTGCAGGGCAAGGTCATCCCCTCTGTATGACACTTGAACTTTCTTAAAAAGTAAGAGTCCCTAAAGCTAGATCTGGGGGCTCTGGCACTACTCTATACCTCCCCAGAACAGAACAAATTCAGTCTGGGATCTAGCCCAGAGTTTGTATTAATTAAATTATTTATATAGCTGATAATTACAGGCTTCCCAGGCTTGCCTCTCCTTTTACTCACACAAATACTGTTTGGAGATCTCTGCTGATTTCAGAGGAAAATGTGGTATTCTCACTATTCTTCAGCAGAGCTGGCAGCTGCTAGAGAGGCCACAGCAAATCTGCATTATTACAGAACCGTGCCCAATGTAGCATTTCAGACAGAACCACCTATCAAGACAATCAAGAACTTGCTCTATGTGCATATCTGGAAATGAAGCATTCAGATGTGACACTGCAGATTTTTGCTGCTTGTGATCTCCATCAGTAGCACTAGAAACTGTACTTTATCAAGGGGAGGGCTGTCTTTGCACAGACATGAATACAGCCACTGAAACTGCCAAGGAGAAAATTAACACTTTTCATGTGAGGACTGTAGCAGCAATCACAAGAGACCCCAAGAACCTTGTACCTTGGTATGGCAAGGTCACTATGCAGATAAGATGAAAAGCCCTGTTGGTGAAGCTATGGAACCTACTCGGGTTGGCATCACACCACACCATCTGTATGTTGTGATGGAGACCTTGGGTGCTGCTGCTCTGCAGCCACAAATGACACTGCTGCCTTCTCCCCTCTCTACTACACTCTAAATTTTGTTCTTAGAGTCAAATCTACATACATTATGTACTTTCACCTTTTTCCTCAGACTGGGCAATCTGATATAGACTGGCTGTATGAAGCACACCTGTACTACACTTGACCGTATTAAATACTTCAAGCTAGTAAGGATAGCTGTCCCTGGGGGATGCTGGAGCAAATATTTACTTTTAAGATATACATGACTGCAAAGAGTGTAAGTGCAGGCTGGTGGAGTATTGTTGTGGACAATTTGTTCCTCCAGCTGTAAGGGATGATGGACAAGGGAGAGCTTGGGCAACACTGCTGGCAAACCCAGGCTCCCACTTCATATTCAGCCTCAGGCCAGTGCTCAGCATGGAGGTGAAACTCTGTGAAACTCCAACTCCTAGATCTTGCCTTTCTTCAGCCCACTAGTGGATGGAACCTCTTATAGTTCTTGGCTGATTCTGTATTTTTGTATTCTGTTCAGAAATCTGGCCTGCCCACTCTAGTGAGTCAGACTGTGTATATCTCGATATCTGGGGATGTTCAGAGACTCCTGAAGAGAGGGAATAATTTGATTAGGTTCTCACTAATCATAAATTTGGAATAGTCACAGAAAAAAATTTAAAAAGTATTTCCAACTGGGCTTCGTCTCCTTGGAAGATAACTGCCTGAATGTTTGCATATTGGTCCTCCAATTCAATATATATTTACCTGACTTCATTCCATGGCAAGGAAAAAAAAAAAAAAAGAAAAGAAAGCATATAAAAATTTTGCCTGGCTTTGAGCAATAGCTTTCTTTAGTTTTACATCAGGATTGCCAACTGGAAAATTCTTGTTAAACCTAGTCAAGACCTAATTTTAATCCAACAAAGAAGGGCCAAGCCCTTTGGGTCTTTGAATTCCAGAGGTCAAATTAAAAATTAGCCTACATATAAAAATCCCCTGGTTTTTAGAATTACAAATGAAAGCACGAATACCCTTTGTCTTACCTTTCTGTTGCCTCTCACTTACGCAAATGTTGAGCAGGAAAACTTCCCCATGGCAATGGCTTTCCCCCTGTTCCTGCAGTGTTGTCCCTCAGATTCACGTTTCAAGACAATGTGATACAACTCTTACAGCATCAGACCATCTCATTAGTAGTTTCACTGTATTTCTCTCAAAGAAAATGGGCAATAGCTTTGCCTTCAGCTGCCTTTTTTTTTTACTGGTATCTTATCTTTGATATCTTTCACCACTTGGGTCTTAAAAGGCTTCTTAAAATTGGGACAGAATAAGTCCAGTTCTTTTTTTTCCCAGTGAGCCTGTGCTGTACAGGTCTCATTTTGTTACCACTGGCAGTGTTATGAAAGTTCAGCAAGACTGAAGCACTTATCAGTGGTTAAAAAAAATTTTTGGCCCATCAAACTAGTCCTTCAACATTGTTGCTTGCTTGCTCTGCTATCCCAATAGACAAGATAAATTTAGGGGTAGACGAGAGGTGTTTTCTCACCCCTATGGCTTTTGCTAGCACAAAATATTGATATTTTTATCAAGAGTTTAGGGCAGATTTCTTCCAGATCCAACATAACATTCCAGGTGACAAAGCCTCATTATGCACAGCAGGTTTTTTTTACCTTTCCAAGGTCAGAACACCAAACACAACTGTGACTAAGAAGGATCCTAAGGGTTACAGCAATGAAGGAGATTCACAGACAACTCACACTGTCACATGCTCAGGGGTCAGGAAAGCAGACTTCTTTTTATTACCACTTCTTGGACAGCATCTACTTCCTTCTCTTTTGAAACACTAGAGGACTGTGGATTCAGAACTATATCTATCCATGACTAGTGTTATGGGGGAATTCAGACAGCATCATGACAAATTACTTTGGGCCATGTTGATATCATTCCGGCTTGGTTCCCATGTACCTTTTGGCATGAGTACTTCTAGAGGCTTATAGAGATGTAGGAAAGCCTTGATTTAGGCACAGCAATGAACAAGGATTTTCTTGGTGATGAAATTTAGAAGTGACGTTCTCACCTGGCTGACACAAATTGGCACTGAGGATACTTAAGTATCATCGGTCTATCTTCCTTTCCAGTGAGGATACTTTATTATCCTGGAATAGATCTTTTACATTGTCGCTGAGGATATGAAGGAGAGAGTAACTAGAGCATTTTTTTTTATCAGAGTGAAAGCTGGAGTATGAATTTGGAATGAAATCTCCCTTTTCCTCACAGTATATCATCTTCAGAAGTTAGTAGAGATCTGTGCACTTTTTAATCTCTGTTTCATACCAAAGTCACTACGTTCAGATCCATGTACTTTAGCTATTCTGCTCATGAGTATGACCTTCTTTCCTTCTTCCTTTTTCCTTTATCCTCAAGCTGTTTCACCCTCTCATAGTTTTCTGTCAGCCTCCTTCCTCCACCCCTGTTCTGTCTCAGCTGGCTTGCCCAGTAGCCTATCTGTGATCTTCCATTTGCCCTTCCCTCCTTTTATGCACTTTCTATGTGGGACACCACATTTTTTCCTACTGTTTATTTTATCATCTTTATAATGATGACTCCTAAATCTTCTCTGCCCAAAGCCAACTCTCCTTGGCTTGAGTTCATGTCTCAGATGTTGCCTCACTGAAATCTTGCTGCTTACCCATATTATTTCTTTCATGTGCTCTTTTCATTCTCCCATCCTTACCACCATACACATTTCCTGCAGTCTGGACCATCTTTATCCTACATAGCCAAAAGCCCTATCATGTCTCCACTTCATCTGAAAGTGCTCTATAGCTGTGTTATCACACATTGCTCAAGCTTTTGAAAAGTTTGAACTCCACCTCTAACTCTCTAATGGTAGTGATCTCCCTGGTGGTGGCTTTGAGGTCAGGTGGCAGCCTGGTTAGGAGCTTCCAGCACACTGGAATTAATACTAAAGGAAAAAGTTTTGGAGAAGTCCCACTTAGCAGTACCTTGAAGAGGAAGATGAATTCTTTAAACCAAACAAACTAACAATATTGATAACACCATTAAGTTGGAGGAATGTTCACTTGATATAAGCTGCTGTTTAAACTGTTACAGTTATATAGGAAATCAGATATCAATCATGGTCACTACCTGACTTAGAAAGGTCTTTGGCCAGGTTTAAGGATTCATATGATGTGAAAATGAAGTCAGGAAAAGAATGCTCATAGGGCTCAGTTTTATTACAGTCCTGTGTATTCCCACCTTGACCCTCTTCAGCCCAGTTAGCAGCAGAACTCACCTTCCTCTTTCACAATCTTTGCATACTCTCATCTCTCCTTGAGGAGAATTCATGTTTGCAGGAGAGGTTCAGATCTGTCCACTATCTCTTTTGAGTGCTCTCTTCATAGCCTTTTCTTTCCCAGTTCTAATGTGTTTCAGTCCTCTGTATTTTGTGTTTCCATGCCTGAAACATCATCCTTTCTACTTATCCTCTGTATTTTCTAAATCTCTCTCCTCTATTTGGATCCATATCTATTCCTTCATTGAGTGATTATCCATCCTTATCTTAGCCCAGCCTTTTCAAAAATGATCAGAAAATTTATTTCAAAATGATAAAAATTAATAAAAAAGAAGAAAAAAAAAGCTAACTAAAATGTGGCACAGTAATTTAACCTATCTTCTTGAGAAAAACAATCTTGACCTATTTTTCATCTTTCTGGTTCGTTCATTTCTGCCTCAGAACAGAAGCCACTGATTAATTCCAGTAAAATCTGAAATGTGTAAAGAGACTTCAAAAATATGAAGTTCCAACAACTTTGAGACTTTAAGTAGCGCAGCTGCAGCTGTAATTTCATCGTCTGGGAAATCAGTAGCTTAAGTGAGGAGAAAGACCCCAAACAGTCTTTTTACCTATGTAAAAGCCAGAATTAGGGCTGAACTTATCTCATATTACATGCTATTTTAACAACATTTACTTATGTTTCAACTTCATACCTTTAATCCACAAGTGAAGAGGGTTTGTTTTGTTATGTTTTATTTTCTTGATTTCATAGAAAGTAATGATTTCGCTTATTAAGTGCTTTTATTTTTCCTTTCAAAAGCCAAATATCTGGTCATCTCAATAATCCAGAGGGGAGTTTGTCATGCATCAAGCTGCACAAACTCACAAACTTGGCCTTAATTTTTAGACCAATCACAAACTGATCTATTGTTTCTGCAGGAGTCTGATATCTGGTAATAAATAAAAAGAGACATCCAAATGTCACATATTTTTTGGGGCTGAGATAGTTCTGGAACTGATCCATTAGCAGAGTTAACTTTGTGTTATCATTTTACATTACAGAGCTGAGACTACTAATACATCATGCCCAATCACATGAAGGAAAGCAGATGCTTGTCATTTCTTTCCTCACCATCTTGTTGGTACATAAATACCATTCAAACATTTGTTTCTCCTTTCTCCTATGTTAGGATAAGACCTTTGTAAAAACCAAGGGTGCCATTTGTCTTCTATTTTCACCATCAGTTCAGTGCTATTACTCTCCAGCTGTGCTGGGATCTGGTATACTTAGCGCAGGATAAGGGAAAGGCATGAGCTAACATGGTGTTTGCAATTACTCTAGTTAGGAGATCAACTAGGAGGATGAGGTCCTTGACATAAATCAGAGTAGCACATAGAGGATTCCAATCTGGTTATTCTGTTACCTTGCAACATTCACAAATATCAGTATAATGTTTGCCTACACTCGAAAACCAGATCATGCTAGGAAAAAAAAAAAAAGACCCTTGAGAGTTATGGCCACTAACACACTGTTAAATATTTAACACAGGCTGAGACCATCATGTTTAGCATTGTGGCAGCTGGTCAGCCCTTGGGCTTAACCGCAACCAGCTGATTTGATGTTAAACACAACAGTCCCTGTCTGTGTTCAATGTTTAGCAGCATGTTTAGCATTGTCTTAGTTACCAAGATTCTTCAGGGTTGTGTTTTATCATGATGCAATTTTCCAGTGTGGAATAGCTCCAGAAGGCTAGCATTTTACAACCTCTGGAAATAAGTCAGAATATAAAGTGTGTAGCCAGTATACTTAGCTTGTGGCTACTAAAGAGATCTTCCTCCCACACATGACATTGCCACAGGTGTAATGTTAGGCAAAGAGATCTTTTCTCTAGGAAGAAGGCACTGATAGTGAGTATTATCCCCTACGGGATCCTCATTCTGGAGCAAATTCCATTGTCTTTGTATGGAAAACACAAATATATATATATATGACTTGGGGGCATCCTGGCAAGATGCATCTATTTATTTTTTTTAAGTTTTTATTGGAAATGACATGCTGAGCAAGTCAAGATGGCTAGTGGAGAGAGAGTCTTACTTTGGCGCAAGAACTGTTGCAGTAGAGCAAATTAAGATATTGTGGATTTTTTATCCATGGCTGTGTATAAATTTTAAACACCTCGAGTACTGTGTTCAGTTTTGGGCCCCTCACTACAAGAAGGACATTGAGGCCCTGAAGCGTGTTCAGAGAAGGGCAACAAAACTGGGGAGGGGTCTGGAGCACAAGTCTTATGAGGAGCGGCTGAGGGAGCTGGGATTGTTTAGTCTGGAGAAGAGGAGGCTCAGAGGAGACCTTATTGCACTCTACCACTTCCTGAAGGGGGGTTGTGGTGAGGAGGGGGTGGGCCTCTTCTCCCTGATAAATAATGACAGGACGAGAGGGAATGGCCACAAGTTGTGCCGGGGAAGATTTAGGTTAGATTTGAGGAAACATTTTTTCTCCGAAAGAGTGGTCAGGCACTGGAATGGCCTGCCTAGGGAGGTGGTTGAGGCACCATCCCTAGCGCTGTTCAAGAAGCGTTTAGATGAGGTGCTAAGGGATTTGATTTAGTAGTTGGGTAGGGATAGTGATAGGAGGATGGTTGGACTAGATGATCTTGTAGGTCCTTTCCAACCTTATGAACTTATGAACTTATGAAATAATTGCATAGAGTCATCCTGATGGGTGTCTTTTAAATGCATCATCATATATCTCAAGTTTGAGCTCTCCACAGGGCCTCTTCCTGGATTTTAAAGGAGTAGAACTATTCAGCCCCAGATTAAGCTTTGGAGAAGTTTGGGCCTGGGTCTACATGCAAATTTTGAAACTAGAGTCTTTTATCTACTAGGAAATAAAGTCAGTTTTGTGTCAGAACATTCTTGAACTTTGAGAAATTATGGATATAAGTCAAATAAGGCAATGAATCTTTGTCTCCTCCAGTTTTTTTCATGCAGAGGGATGAGTCCCAAGGTGATTCATCCTCAGTTTTTTTGACATAATTTCAGAAGACTCTTTAATAAACTTTGGAGCCCTTCTGCCAAGCACTACAAAATGCCCCACTTTGCAAAAGTGAATCTCCAAGCAAATGACATAACTACATGTTTTGCCCTTCTTTTGCTTAGTAAAAAGTAAACACTTTGGTGTAAAAAATTCCATGATTCTGAAACAGTAAATTTAATTAAAACTTGCAAAGTCAGTGAGCATGAAAATAAGGCACCTCTAACTAGTACCATGTCAGCTCATAAAGCTGATTGAAATTGCAGCAAAAAAAAAAAAAAATATCCTGAAAGATGCTTTATAAAAAAATAAAAAAAACCTGAAAAGAGTTTTTATTGGAAAAATATTTTCTGCCCATTTGTTTCCAAGTATACTGGTTATGCACAATAGGACAAAGCAATACAAAATTATATTGACTTCAGAATTTTCTGACTTTTGGATAAAACTGGCCAAATAATAGTTGATGGCTCGATTCAGAGCATATGAAAGACAGTGGAATGTTGCCCATCATATGTAAGATCAGGCCTTACTTAATACAGTTCCCAGATAAATGTAAACAAATCATTATCTTAATTTCTTGACTAGATCCATAAACTGGTCATGCAATGCCAACAATTGATATTTACAATCTACTTTTGGATGTTTCTTTTAGGAAAATGTCATTTTCCACATACCTCCTCATATGCTGAAAACCTATTACTCAGAGCAGTTCTTTTTTGAAATCCTTGGTGATTGAATAGAGGCCTGATGCTCATACAGCAAATTGCCTGTTCCATTTTGGTGTCCTGTTCAGCAAGCCAGCTGCCAGATAACACTTACCACAGTGCTTTTGTCACTTATACATTTACGTCAGTGTGGCTGAAAATTCTGGAAACTCAAGCCATGAAGATGAACTTTTGTGAAGAAGGATGACATGTTCAGCAGGAGGCAAGTCAGAGGGGGCTGGCTGAGGGAGTCAGCAAGAGAAAATTTTGCTTGGGGGAGATGAGTGTCTAGGTGAACTTCTACTCTTGTTTTGTTTAGTTAGCATCACAGATGATTATTCAAAGACAGTGTGTGATTTATGGAGTTGTTGTGATAATATCAAGGCTTCTTGAGCACAATTGCATATAGTGTGGTGTACATAAAGGATATTATCTTGGGGGCAGTTTCAGTAAGTGAAAGGGTTGGGAGCTATGTAAGGTAAACAGGACTGTTGTGGGTTTTTCCTGGCATACTCGCACTTACATCTGCCAAAAAGTGGGCAAACTTTTGCTTCCAAAAATAAAAAGTGATTATACTCTGTCTAACCATGTCTACCCTTAACTACACCGCTGCCTATCACAAAGAGAAGAGCAGATATGTATTTTGTGGTTATTGTTTTTGGAAAGATTCCATTCAGGAGTTTGCAAGAATACTGTGGGTGTGTCGCTAGTGAGGAGCTGAGTGTCTCTGTGAGTGTGAACTCAAGGTCCTGTAGAGAGAGCACTGTGCTATTATATTTGCAGCATTCTATAGGCACTGGATGCCAATATATCACTGACTCTCTCTAAGGGACTGACCCAGCTCCACTCATCTCTGTAAGAACCTCTGCACTGACTCTGGTTGTGGCTCAAGCCCATTGAGAAACAATGATTTTTCCCTAGATCATCTACATTCAGAAAACCATAGTGCTGTCTCCATGTTCAACTACGTTTACCCGCTCTTATATTGGTTCTTGCAGTTCTGCTTCCACACCTGCTCTGCCTCCACTATTTCTGCATCATGAAAAAGGGCAATCATTCCAACTTTCAGTCTTTGCAATTTTTTTTATAGATTACATCACAGCCCCTGTGACAGGAAGATCAGCAATCTCAGCATGGCTGATTTGCTAAGGTGTTTCTGGCTAAAGACTGAAATGCTATCTTGCCTTTGTTCAATGTGTGCAATGTGTCTGAGCCCCACTGAAGTTGCTATTCCTCTGTCCCAAATTATGTATGAATAGCCACTTAACACCAGATCTCATTTCCATCTGATTTTGTCTCTGTTACTGGCTTAGTGTATGATCTTGCAGAAGTCATTCCCTCTCCTTCATGACGCATTTCTCATTCCGTCCTCCTCCATTTCACCAGTTCAAACTTGGGTCTCACAGGGTGCTTTATAGTACGTGTTTTACAGTACTCAGCCCTGGCTATGGTCTTGACACTATCAGAACACAGAGAATAACAAACCAACGTGGGCAATATTAGGCTTTGGGTTTAATGGAAATTTTTAATCCTGCAGCAAAAGAAGGGGTCCTGGATGTGCGTTTCATTTTCATCAGTTCTCTGTGTGCTGCTTCTGACTCATCCTTATAGATTTTCAAAGTAGAAATTACAAGGAGGGATGCAAATTGTTAAAATGCGTCTGATTGCACATTCTTAACTTCTTACATACTCTACAAAAGTTTCCTAAGCAAAGATACGTCCAACCTCTGCCTGGTAGGCACGCTGGCACCTTGCCAGGGTCTCGACCAATTGGAATTAATTAACTAGAGCAGCTACAACATCCATCCAGGCGTCCTCCAGGCTACAGTCTCCAATATGCCTTCAGAGCTGACAGGCAGCATGAACGCTGTGCCAGTACCATTTAGGTTGACACTTGTCACTGTAGGTCTTCCATAGCTGCTTTATCCCCCTCCCTGGTTTCTATCCAGCCTTCCCACTTTACTTTACTTTACTTCTACTTTACTTTTTCCCCAGGAATTCTTCAGGGCAGCTTATTCTCTGCTCCAGCTTTCTCAGGAGGATGGGGAGAGCATGAGATAACAGCTCTGATTGCCATTTTTATGTTCTCTAAACCAAAAGAGTCTCATCTTCCCCTTGGAAGACATAGTGCAGTAATACAGGGAGTAAGGCATTGCCTCTCGCCCTTCTGCAACACTCAGTACTGTCACCATGTCACTAGATTTGCACTCTGCTGTTTTTCTGCCTTCTGTCTTTTTTTTTTTCTTTTTTTTTATCAACATTCTAACACATGAAAAACTCGATAAATTTCATACCGTGTAGAAAATGGATTTGTTTGTTTGTTTGTTTTTACTCCTGGTCTGTCTCATAACTTCCATTTCTCTTTGATTTAATCTTTCTGTGTCATGAGCAGATGTTGCTGACAGCTGTGTAGTTCTGTGTCCACACTGATGGTGACACACAAAATGCATAGGAAAGGTAGGCTGGACTTCAAATCTGTTTCCCTGCATTTCAGTTTCCCAATAAAAAAATGGCAATAGCAACACATAGGTTCCTGGCTAGTTCAGTATCTGGAGCAACTTTTTTTTCAGAGGAGATTACGTATGTTCCTATTACTTTTGGGCTGCTAATCAAAAATTCTGCAAATTTCTGAGTGTGAGCCATGCTCAGGATTTATGCGACTAGAAGATTATGTGCAAATATGTTTGTGGAGATAGTAAAAAGAAACATGCCAAAGAATGCCCACAACTCTAACCCTAGGATAAAGTGCAGGTTTTGTGTATTCTCTTTAAGTAAAGTTGTTGAATGGTGTTTTTTCACATTGCAAAAATGGTCACGATTTCCAGGAAAAAAAAAATAGTAGTGAGACATAGGCAAGACAAAAGGCCTTAAAAAAAACTAAAAGAGCACTGACATTTCTCCCAACCCCCAAGCAGCAGTACATACATTTTCTCCAAATACTATCTCTTCTCTGAAGAGTAGCTGATTCCATAAATGAAATACACCTTCCTTGTAAATGTATTAATTGCCTTTTGACAAGCCACAGCTATCTTCCCACATCTGACCTGCTGCAGGCCATAGAGAAGGCACAGCATTTCTCTAAGTCTCACCTACTGTCACGCTTCTTAGTCACAACATTACTTCTTCACTCTATTTTACAGGTCACCATTAACGCAACTGGGTACTTAAATATGAGCCAATTATGACAGACAAACTGTTCTTCCATGCAAAGCCTTTTCCACATGCAGAAGTGCACCAGTTTAATTAAAGGTGTGCTTTAAAATCAAATTAGTTAAGCCAGTGCAAACACTGGAATCTATTTAAAGTTGGTTTGCATTGATTTAGCTTTATCTGATCAGGAAATGACTGAATCTAAACTGATAAAGAGCAGATTTAAATCATTCTAAGTGACCACGTCTTGCACCAGTTAAACTAAACCATTTAAAAACCAATTTCTTGTGAACCATATCCCACTGTTGTGCCAAGGAACGTGAGCTAAAAAGGTGGATGAAATAATACAGGAATGACGCTTAGGGACTGATTCGGCACCACAACAATTCAGTGTAACTTTGCTGTCAAAGAGTTGATGTTGGCCATAATTGTCATAAAACCCAGAATTGAGCACAGTTGGATAACATTCCTACTAAGCATTTTGTAAGGTTTCCAACCCTAAAATAAGGTGGTATTTTGAACTTTTTTTTTAAACTGACCCCGGCTGTAGTTTGTGGAAATGTTAATCTCCTGAGCTGTATATTCCTATTTTCATATTTTATTTAAAATTTCTGAAAACTTCGATTATTTCAGGCCTAGAGAAAATAGCAGTATTAAACCTTATTTGACTTCTTGCAAGAATTATTGCTTTCTAATCAAGGTTGACAGTCTTTTCTTTCCTACACAAATGAGGTAAGCTCATTTTTATAAATACTGCACTTCCATCCAAGTTCTGTTCTTTTAGTTCCACAAAGCAGAGAAAGAAAAGGTGGAAAAAAGGCAAGAGGGTGATGCATTTTCACATGAAATAATCCTAAATAAAATCCTACAGAAGCATAAGGTATGGGAGGGAGTTCTTTAGGTGATTTTATGTTGTATTTTTGCTGAGGTTTTAGATTAATTACATATGTTTTAGTAACAAATAGATCTGGAAGAAAAGAAAGAAGAGGAGAGGAGAGGAGAGGAGAGGAGAGGAGAGGAGAGGAGAGGAGAGGAGAGGAGAGGAGAGGAGAGGAGAGGAGAGGAGAGGAGAGGAGAGGAGAGGAGAGGAGAGGAGAGGAGAGGAGAGGAGAGGAGAGGAGAGGAGAGGAGAGGAGAGGAGAGGAGAGGAGAGGAGAGGAGAGGAGAGGAGAGGAGAGGAGAGGAGAGGAGAGGAGAGGAGAGGAGAGGAGAGGAGAGGAGAGGAGAGGAGAGGAGAGGAGAGGAGAGGAGAGGAGAGGAGAGGAGAGGAGAGGAGAGGAGAGGAGAGGAGAGGAGAGGAGAGGAGAGGAGAGGAGAGGAGAGGAGAGGAGAGGAGAGGAGAGGAGAGGAGAGGAGAGGAGAGGAGAGGGAAGGAAAGGAAAGGAAAGGAAAGGAAAGGAAAGGAAAGGAAAGGAAAGGAAAGGAAAGGAAAGGAAAGGAAAGGAAAGGAAAGGAAAGGAAAGGAAAGGAAAGGAAAGGAAAGGAAAGGAAAGGAAAGGAAAGGAAAGGAAAGGAAAGGAAAGGAAAGGAAAGGAAAGGAAAGGAAAGGAAAGGAAAGGAAAGGAAAGGAAAGGAAAGGAAAGGAAAGGAAAGGAAAAAAGAAAAGAAAAGAAAAGAAAAGAAAAGAAAAGAAAAGAAAAGAAAAGAAAAGAAAAGAAAAGAAAAGAAAAGAAAAGAAAAGAAAAGAAAAGAAAAGAAAAGAAAAGAAAAGAAAAGAAAAGAAAAGAAAAGAAAAGAAAAGAAAAGAAAAGAAAAGAAAAGAAAAGGAGAAAAGCTGAGACAGCTGTAGCTGTATGTGAGTCATTTGGACCATTGAAGAGATGTGAGCGCTAAGGCATGAGTTTTGCTGCTCTGCAAGCTTTGCAAGGCTCCTTGTTGTTGAGTGCACCACCAGGCAAACAATTAATAATGTCTACTAGTGTCATTAAAAATAGCATGCTGCATAAAAGCAAGCAAGGCATGTCAGTGCCTTGTTAAAACACGTGGTCATCAGTGTCTACTGGTTAAAAAGTCCTTCCAGCACTATGGGCAGACAATGGGAATTAATGCTTTAGATGTGAATATACATGTTAAAGGGTCTACCCTGGTGACCTGCGTTGCAAGGGACAAATAGGTCAGTGTTAGAAAAGCTCAGACCAGTGGGAATGGACAGAAAAATGAACAAAATTTTAATAAATTGGGCTTTTTTGAAGGCTTCATTGCAAATCAGCACAGATGGCTCTTTCACCCACACCCTAGCAAAAATCGTGATTTACGGCTAGAGGCAGCAAGAATGTTGCCATGAATTATGGCAGTTTAAGAAGCTCACATTTGTAATTGGGAGCTGGTAATTATTTACTGTGAAATGTGATCATTACTGTCAGGTGATGATGACATTCCTCCACTTTATGCATTCAGTAACTTTTTAAAGACTCTGAGCGAACTCATTGCTGGGGGTTGAAGGAGGAGCTCTGGCTTTCCTCCATCCCTACTACCAAAGCGGGTGTGTGTTTTGGCAGTGGTTTTGCTTGGAATATTCAATTCGGTTTAATGTGATTTTAACATCTACTATCCCAGGTGTGTGCTAGTGCCACTAAACATACATATTTACCAACTATGGAGTGCAGGCCATGTCTTCCTGCATGGTGATCCTTATCTGTCTCCCACATGTGTACCTTTCAGATTAGGTCCACTGAAATCAGTTTCATTACAACGGTTTAAAACCATTTGTGGTGAGGAGCAGTGATTCTTTGTACTGTAATAGTCAAAAGTTTAAACAAGATGCAGAATTGCATTCTGGTCACAACTGCTTGACCTGGTACCTCCTCCATTCACACAATTCTTTCTCCTACTTTCTTCCATATCCTTTTTTTTTTTTTTCTTCTCTAACTTGCAGGTTGTCTGGGCATCAGCAATGGAAGGAACAAAGTTATATAATGGGTTTTGTGCCCCAGACATGTGGAAAACACTATCCAGTTATCTTCTGCAGATCAAGAAGTATCAAGTCATTAAGTGTGTATGGTGTATCACAGGTTTGTCATCATCCTGAGTCACACAGTGGGTCTCTGGTGGAAACAGGGACATGTGCTCACACAGTGGGATGTAGCTTATGGATTGGACTCCCCATCTCAGGCTCAGAGCTGATCACCATCTACCTTTCTGTGATTAATGATGTCCCTTCAGCAGTTATGGCTGTTCCATTGAGGGGCAAATAATGACACCTACACCTAAATCACTAAAAGGTATTTCAGCCCATCATGTGACCATTGCTCTGCTTCTCCTTCCCATCACACATTCACACACAAAATTTTCCCCACCTTTGGGCTCTGTACACCCATGACTGGTAAGGGGAGGCATGTGGAAAGCAACACAAGTTGTGAGACTACATGTGATGTCCAACCCACAACTTTTACACTGCTCTCTCTTGGGCTAGCCATAGTCCTGTGGATGGTGGCAGTGATCCCTTGCCTCCTTGGCCTTCAGGATCTTCCCCCACTACCAGGGGATTTCCTCCAGACATGATCTTCGTCTCCGTCTTCATGAGCCCTCTTCTTTCCATTACCACTTCTTCAGTATAGGAACCCCTTTTGCAGTCTTCTGATTCTGGGATGAAAAGCACACTGTTTTCCTAATACAGAGATTCTTTGTGCAAAAGCATAATGCAAGGTCAGTCTCTTAATAGGTATGTCAACCCCTTGTCTGTTAACGGGAGGACTTGGGACATGCCACTTTAGTTTAGCCCAGGTGTTATCCAAATTTACAACTAGCCCATATCTGATGCAGCCAGCAAGTAGCATGCTTCTGCTTGAAAGTTCAAAAGTTCATTTTAGGACATGCAAATTTGCACTCGGTTATCTGCTGACTATCGGCATTCCCAAACGAAACCATTTTTCACCTACAGCATGCCCAGTTCCTTGTTGTCTAATGTTAGAATTTTTAGTCAGGAATAAAGCTTGAAATTTGAAAATGTTCACTTAATTAGAATACATACAACACTTCCTTTGTCATTGGGCTTTCTGGTGACCAGCAGGAAGCTGGATTTTGCTCAGACTCCTCTCCTCAAGCACTTTGATAGAGCTTGCAGAAAATATGTAGGAACTAAGTGTCCCTGACACAATGGTTCATCATATTTATGTGAATTTGGACACCTTGAGCTCTTGTAGGCTACTCTTGCTCCAGAGTATGGGGAAAAATAGCAGCAGCCAGAGTGAGAGGAAGCAGGACTTTTGCTGGTCTGGACTGAAATTCATGAGATCACTGAAACACTTTTTTTTTTTTCCACATAAAAGAAATGGGCTCTGACCTGGTGGAAATCCCATGACTCATGAAAATCTCTCAAGGTCTGGATGTGCTCCACATTCCTGACGTGAGTACTCCCATTGGAGACCTTATCACATCACTGGGCATCCAAGTGGGGAAGGGAAACTATACCACGTGGCTTACATTTAGTGGCATTTTTCAAACACTTTCTAGAGAAATCATGATGTGCTTGAAGAATTTCCAAGGTGAAATATATCAACAAATCTATTCAGCATGAATAATTTTCTCAGTACTATTTACTGTGACACATTAGGATCAAGAAGTAGAAAAGGACAGGAGAGAAAGAGAGAAAGAGAAGAAGGAAATTCTCCTCCCACACACAAAGAAGATGTATCATTTCTGGATTGCTTCAACCAGAGAGGAACCCAATAATTATGATTTCACATTTCCAAGAGAACTAAGCCCAGTCCCACACAAATATCCTCGCTGTAGTAATATGCTGCTATCCACTCACCCTAATCCTGAACGTGTTATAAAGAACTGACCCAGCAGGCTACCAATATTAATTCTGGTTGTGGCTAGGTCCTACATGCTTACTTTTCATTAACCCTGTATTGCTCTTGTCTTCATTAAATCTGTTACTTTTCCATCTCCTGGTGTGCTCATCCTGATGTTCTTGAGTGGTCAAATTTATACTCACAAAAACTGTAAACATTCACGTTTGCCAGCAAGAAGAGTCTGATTTGAAGTCACTTACGAAAGTGACATGCTTAAAGGTTTTTATTCATGCAAACCTGAGTCTTCTATGGCTCAGCTAGGAACAAAGCAGTTTATGGCTTTCTCATGAATGCTTGTACTGTATAATTTTGGAGGTCTTTTCCAACCTTGGTGCTCCTCTGATTCTATGGGAAAGGGTGGTCTCCCTGTCATCTGAGAGCCTGATGCTCCAGCATATCTCAGCTCAGAAATGAGGAAATACTCAACTTGTTTGACTAGCACTTTTCAACAGCTGTAGGCCTTCCTCGCAGGTAGTACCCTGTGTGTGTGCAGTGCTTTGAATTAACAGAGCTGCTTGCATTCCTCAGTGGACTCTTGGGCTGGTGAAGAATAGCGGAGACAAGGAAAGACCAAGCATACAGGGAAAGACAAGGATGGAACTACTTTTTAGTTTGTCTCTTACTTGCTATATTTGAGCTTTGTGCTTGGTAAATAAACGTTATCTTTCCAGGTATGTGCCTTTATTTAAAAATAGAACAATTCTAGAGACATGGGGGGAGGTTACATGAAATAGCAGTTTGGCAAAGCTTACTACTTTATGCAGGCAACAACCCACAGAAAAACAGAACTGCAAGCCTTGCAAGACTGCTGGTGACAGCCCTTTACCTGTGACTGGTTAGAGGGCAGCCCCTCACAAAGCCAGAGTAGGGCTCAAGATAGCAACCCTGGAGCATGCTCTACAGAAGCTTTACCTTTCCCATGCTCTCAGTAGATGCAGACAAGTGTTCAACTCCTGAGACCATACAGAGCTTGTCTTCTAGCTCAGTGACACTATCTATGCAAAAAACTGCTCTGGAAAGAAGTCTTGTTCTAAATCAAAGTTCACACAGTGATGAGAAATTTATAGTAAGAAACACATTCCCAGCTTGATACAAAGAAGCAAACTTTTTGATGTCAGAGGAATTGCTCCCAGGAGTTTCTCCCTCTACCTATGTGCACAAGTCAGTGGGTGCTGGACATTTGAGCATACATCAGCAGTACAGAGAGTTCACAATCCGTGAACAGAGAAAATCTGGTTTGTGTAGGGCTTTTTTATTATTATTTTTGAAGTAAAATGCCAGCTTTTCCAGTGCTTCCATGGAAAGATTCCTGTCTGGCAGAACAGAGCTACAAAAGGGAACACAGAGATTTTTATGGCTTTTGTCATCTTGTAATATTATTTTATGAACTGTGGTTATAGTAGTTTAAAACTATTGCCATTGCTTGCTGCTTTGTTTCTACTTATCATAGTGAAAGTCAAAACTAGAACTAGCATGTTTGACATGCCTATCCTGTGCAAGAGAACAGCCTATACCAGGCAAGAAGAAAATGTTGAATTAAAAAAATAAGGAAGGAAAAGAAAAAGAAAGAAAAGGAAAGGAAAGCCCATGAATTCACATAATTATTGTTTGAAAGCCATGGTGCATGGCTCTAAAGCTGAGTGGTGTAGCTGTACATTGCACAGACTAGTGTATGCCTCTGACGTGCTAAACACTGATATCTCCTTATAATGATGTGTTAATGTAAGGGGAGTGATTTTGCAAAATTTTATGCCTTATTAAGGAAATGATTCAAGCCCAGGAAATGTGCGGGTTAAGTACTTGCTTTCATAAACATGGGTTATGGTGGAAAAAAAGATTTTAGATATTATGTGGAAAAATGCAGTAAAAAGCGCTGAATTAGCCCATTCCATTACATTGAATTGTTCAGCAATTATGGTCATCCCCCAGCCTAGAAAATTGAAGTATATGATGAAAACCCAATCTAAAGATATCCACTGCTGTGCTACTGAAGACAAAGCATATCATGCTTAAAAGTCACTTAGGGCTTCAATGACCAAAAAAAATTATTGGAGGTATATGTTTAAATCAGCTACACTCCTGATTTGGTCCTGCCCTCCTCTGTCTCTTGTCAACAGGGCTCACTTCTCAAATGGTTCATGCAAGTAGGAATTGCAGCAGACTCTCAGGGGCCCAAACATGTGTTTCATTAGTGGAAGATCCAATTCAAAACTCTCAATCACAAAGAAAGAGCAGACTTTTGTGCTTGCTGTCCCAGCAGCAAGGTCTGGCTGCCAGGCAGTGTTATAAGGATGGGCCATCTTGCTAGGGAAGGAAAATGTGTCATGGTCCGAGCTGGGTGGAGTGAGAGAAATAACTGTCAAATATTTGTTTGAACTTGAAAGCCACTCTGTATTTCATTGCGTTCCCTATGCTGTTGAGTTCACTCACCACAACTGTTTCATTGCTGGATGTTACATTAATGAACACTCACAGAAAGCACGCTTTTCATACACACGCTTGAAGGGTGTCTGCAAGCCCATTTCAGACTGAGCAGCTATCTGCTGCATGCCTTCTGAACGATGCTGATTTTCTCAGTTCTATTTATGATCTAGTATTTACTAGAGATGTTCGCACCTACTGAGTATTAGCTTAGCAGATCTTTCTTTTTCAGCTCCAAAAGCCACTCGCTGCTCCTTCTATTTTTTTCTGTCTCTCAGTTCCCTCTCCCCAGTGTTTAAAAGCAGTAACTTTAGCCAGATTTTTTTTCTTCTAAATTTAAAAATAATAATGTGGCTCCTCACTATAAAATGTCTGTCTCCTCCACTCCCAGCCTCCTGGGGGTTGCCGTGGGCATGGTCTGCAGATTAAGTGGAGGCACTCAGCCCCCAGTTCAGTTCTAGTCAAACATTAGCTGCAGTGTTTACCCTTGTGTAATCTTCAGTTTTGCATTAATTTAATACTGCTCAGCACTTTTTTAACATATTCAGCAAATCCATGGCACATAGTGCTTTGTGTCTGCATCTCCCCCATCAAACTAAGTTTTGATTTTTTAACCAAACTCATCAAAGTAAACTCCTTGTGATACTCTTCTCCCTCTACTTTGATCTTTACTTAATAAAAAAGTAAAATAAAATGTTGCTTTATGTGGTATTTCAGCTATACTCTGAGGGTTTTTTCCCTCCTTAACTTCAAAGAGAGCGAATAGGAAATTGTTTTTGTTTTTCTTTCACATTTAGCAAACAGCATACTCCAGTTGGTTTTAGCAACAGAAGGTAGCAAGCATCTCCCAAAGAATAATTCCTAGGTAATACCATGGCCTTTTTTAATCACAGATCTCAAGAAATTCTGTTCAAAATGCAGACAAATTAAACCTACTTTGAAGGTCTGGTAAAGGATGGCTAAAAATGGAGTGAGACTACACTGTCCTTCTTAATCAGCCTTCTATCTTTGAACCTGTGCATGAGTGTGGAAAAAAACTAACAGGAATCTTGGAGTAGTCTGTTAGAAAGTCACTCACCTCCTGACTTCAAAACTGCAAAATCCCACTGCACTGAAGCAAGCAGTGGTTAAATAGCTGGAGGTCTCACCACAGCCCCGCTATGGGTAATCCCACAGCAAAGAGATGAGAGATGTTGTCCAAGCAAAGACTGAAATAAAGTCAGCACAAGATCCTGGCCTTTTGACTGAGGGAGTTTTGCCCACATAACACTAGCATTTTACACATGCCAAGGACATCTGCATAACTGCTGCTGCACAGAAGAGTGGGTGATCAGGCTCTTGTGATGGCATTTGTAGTGCACCATGTTTCCTGGGCTGGTGAGACACACCGTCACATGCCTCACACCAACTACTCTGACATTAGTATTGCTACAAAATCAATAGCCACAGGGTTGTTTAGTCTGAAGAAGAGGAGGCTCAGAGTAGACTTTATCATTCTCTCCAATGACCTGAAAAGAGATTATTACAAGCTGGGAGATGACCTCTTCTCCCAGGTAACAGATATAGGATAAGAAGTAATGGCTTCAAGTTGTTCCAGAGGAAACTTAGGTTGGATATTAGGAAAAATTTCTTCTCAGAAGGAGTGGTGAAGTATTGGATCAGACCGCCTAGGGAGGTGGTAGAGTCACTGTCACTGGAGGTGTTCAAGAAGAGAGTAGATGTGGCGTTGAGAAACATGGTCTAGGGCGGTCACAGGCATGTGTTGATGGTTGGACTGGATGATCTTATTGGTCTTTCCGACCTTAAAGTTCCTGTGGTTCTATGAAAGGGATCTGAGGCTCTATGTGCTTCATCATATGGGAGCTTGCACAAGGCCTGGAGAGGATCTGTGTGCTGAGACTATTTGACTTCATGCAGCAACCTCCTGTGAGAAGACCTGGGGCCAACCAAGGGCACTGGTGCTGCTGTTTGGCTCTACAGAGGTGCAAAGCCCAAGAAAAAACTGCCTTAGCACCGCTTTTTCCCTCTGCTACCCATTTTTCATCAGATCCTCCTCCTCACCGTCCTGCTCTCACCCCAAGAACACAGCATGTCTGAAAGCAGCCCTCAGAGGGGCAACACTCAATTCCTGGCATGCCAAATGGAGCACGGAGAGCGAAAATCCCGAAGCGAACAGCAGAAAAAGCTGCTGTTCCTTTTATGAGACAATTCCCCTCAGCTCATTGACATACACTGCTTTGTTTCTTCTCCATTTAGGAAAGTGTGCAATTATGTGCATGGCCGGGACGCGGAAGCGCCGCGGCGGCTCTGCTGGACGTCCCGTGCCAGCCGATCTCCCAAGGGAGCCCCTTGATCTCCTCACGCCTGTCTGAGGCCCTACACCAGGCAGAGAGATTAAGGAAAAGTCGGTGAGAATTTAGGCACGCCTGGCTCCAACGAGCCATTTGCACCAATTCACAAAGGAAAAGTGTTGGAAATGTTTCCAAAAATACAGGCTAGTCGTGTGAGTTAAGGCTGCAAGGGAGCCTAATGCACAGACTTTCCCCATAATCAGGGTTTACCTCAACTCTGTTTATTCTGTAAACTCTGGTTTCTCAACAGAAACAGCTCATCACGCTACACCCCAGCTCAACAGACATGTAGAAAGCCTTTGTAAAGGGCTAGCAGGAGAGTGAGCCAGCTGTTTCTTTCATGAAAATTGTTTGTTAGTGAACTATCTCATCATTTTCCAAGCATTTATGGGAAAAAAGTAGTATTAATAATAACTGCATGCAATCGGAAGCTGCCAAATTGATGGCACTGAAAAGTAAGGGAGTATCTCAGACCAACCTTACCAGGGTGGACGGTAGCAGTGACTGCCCCCAGAGCTCCTGCTCAGAGTGCTTTATCCTAGAGACAAGTGAGTTATTTAGAGCAAGCCCTTTTCCAGAGTGCCTTTTTTCATTTATATATATATCTTTCCTTTTGATTAGAGGAATGAATTTCTACCAGGTACTTACGATCTCTTCCTCAGAACTGTTGAAGAATTCCTGGCCTGCAGCCTGTCTGCAAGCAGCTCATTTCACAGCCAGCTGAGCAGTGTTAGGGTAATAAGTGATAGGTGCAGCTCAGGGGTTGAGGCCACCAAGGCAGGAGAGAGAGCTCACAGCAGAATTGCACCATCCCAAGGCTCATCCTGAAGGCCAGAGCAGTGCTAAGTGTCCCATAGCCAAAACGGGATGGCAAGGCCTCTCCTGGGGCAGAGCTCAGCTGCCACACATTGCAAGTGGAGTTTGAGGTTGCTCTGCTCATGGCAACATATCAGCCACCCATGCAGTGATGCCAGATTGACACTGCAGAATCCCCATGGTTAGCAGCAGAGGTATGGATCCTACATGCAGATGTCACCACCTGGCCCATTGCTTTTCTGTCTCTATCATTTTTGCAACCAAGTGTCAGGGCTGAGTACCTTTTTTCATTTATTCAGCATTCGCTTGGCCATCAAGCTGAGTTTCCATTACAGAGGTGCATGAACAGGATCACCACGAATTTGCTTTTCAGAATCAATCAGTCAAACATATTTGAGAAAATAAATGCATGCTGTTTTGTCTTGCTTGATCTTACTATAGAACAGACCCACCAAATGCTGTAGAGAGGTAACAGTGATTCCCCATGCACCAGGGTGGCTAATAAATTGAGGGCAGCACAACCTGGATTAAATTCAAACTACTGTAGGCTCTTGACCGTATTTCTGCCAAACCCTGAGCCACTCAGTCCCTCTCTCCTTCACCCCCAAAATTATGTTTAGATTTGGAACGCAAAGCCTAATTGTTTATTAAGGAAGTGGTTATGATGGGAAAATAATGATGCTGAGAAGGAAAGAGCAGGAGGGTTTTACAATATGCAGTGGGATTTATCACCATCTCTTTCACATCAACTCCCTCACCCCTTTGTTCTTCCTCTGCCTTTGCTTTAATTCTTGCTGAAACAGAAGTGATTTCTCTGTCTGTAGACAGAATGGTATGCAAAACCCACACAGGATGACAGCATTGTATTGATATCACGAAACAAACAAACAAAAAAGATTAGCCTCTGATAAAACACATGGCCTTACTTAACCCCTGGTTTCATCTCATTAAAAAATTGACACAATTAACAACCAAGCATTTACACCTTTTTGTGAATTCTTGCTTTATCTCCTGCTGAAGAGAATAATGTCACACACGGAAACTGGAAACTGGAGAGAATTTTTCCCTTTGAGGATGTAAGATTGTCAGTTGGTACCTAACTGTCTATAACCACGAAAGCACCAAAAAAATATGGAAAATATAGCCAGGTATATAATTTGGTCTAGTGGCATGTTTCCAGGATCAATTTCATCTCTCTGTCTACTCCTATTGAGCTGTACAGGGAACAAACTCTGGAAAGGAACTACCAATGGCAGAATCAGAAGTTTCCCAGTAACTGAGCAAGGCACAAAAACCCCCATCTCATTCCTAAATCCACAGTGCACACATCATGTATATCTTTACTCAGTGATGCAGGATGACTCACAAGAATGTTAGCTCAAGATATATTTTAAACTCCTGAGCTAGCACTGTCCTGAGAAGAAAATTCTAATTTTGCTTCCTGTGGGCATACTTTTGAAAGCAGATTATAAATCTGAGTAGTGAAAATTGCACTCCCTTTTTTTCCACATAGGCAGTTTTGGACGATCAGGATTTTTCACTGTAAAAACAACAAATTGCCCACACAAACAATTTACATGCACACCCAAAACCACATACTCCAAATCCCATGCTCCTGTTCTCCGCCCTTGCACAGCATGTTGTTCTCTTTTCTTTTTGGCTGCCTGGTTGGTCTAAGCTTGGCTTTATGAGATTGCCCCTAGCCTTGCAATAACAAATCAAGGCCTTTCCATTGGTGCAGGACATGTGTATGCTCTAAAACCAGCCATGTTTTATTTATTTCTAGTTGGATAAAGTTGGGTCTGCACATTCACTCCAGGTATTTCAACTGAAAAGCTGTGATGAGATCATTTTGATATCTAGTTTTGAATGCCAAGGATGGAGTGAGTTTGGAGAAAGTTGGTCCTGTAGTGGGGCACAAGACAACTAGTGCTGAACAAGCTAGTTCTTCCAGCCAGAACAGAATAGCTGTCTAGTAGGCACTTTTTCTGCCAGTGCAACTGTATTGCTCCTGGTAACTCCTTCCCTGCTTTCAGACCCAGCTCAGTTTGCCTCAGAGTGCTCAGATGACCTTCATCCCAATTAAAGTCTAAGGTCCCCACCACTTATCTACTCTGTGTATGTCTTAGGTTTTTTTTTGGTTTTTTTTTTTTTTTTTTTTGTTTGGTTAGTTAGGTTTTTTTAGACCAATAAAAATGAAATCCAGGTAAAATTCTGGAAACAACTGACTTCAAGAGTTGTTCCCTGTAGAAATCAGAGATGAGATTACAACTGCTTTAGGTCTCTGCTCTGTATCACCCAGTAGGATTTCAGAATCACAGAATGGCTGAAGTTGGAAGGGAACTCTCAAGTCACCTTGTCCAACCCAGTCAAGTAAGGCCACCTAGATCAGGTTGTCCAAGATGATATCCAGATATCTTTTGACTATGTCCAAGAAAGGAGATGCTACAATATCTTCAGGCAACCTGTGCAAGCATTCAGTCACCTTCACAGTAAAAAAGCATTCCTTGATGTTTAAATTGATTTTTTGTTTTGTTTTGTTTCAACTCTCTCAGACTTTCCTGATACTTAGACACTCCAGTCCTTTTTTCATCTTTATGGTGCTTCAGTATGTCCATTTCTGAATGAGACACAACACTCCAGGAGTGGTCTCATCAGTGCTGAGAGAAGGAAATAGATAATTTCCCTTGACCTACTAGCAGTAGTCCTCTTAATGCAGTTCATGATTGCATTAGTCTTCTAAGCTGTGAGGACACACTGCTGATTGATGTTCAACTTGTCCACCACAGCTCCAAGATTCTTTTGTACAAAGGTGTTTCCTGCATATATTTACTCACACAGTTATTCCTTCCCAGGTGCATGCTCAGCACCTCATCAGTATGACCAGAGCTTGTTGACTTGGGAAAAAAATACAAAACAAAAAAAAAAAATACTATGCTTTTATTTATAATGTATTTCTAAAATTCAAAAAGAAAAAAAGGGGGAGAATTTTGGAAGTTTTATTAAAAAAAAGGGCTTTCTTGATGAGAAAGCCATATTTTCAGCAAAAAGTAACAAGTCAGATAATAAATTCCATTCAGCCCTATGGGCTGGATGAACATGGCTGGCATGCACAAACCAAAAGTGTCCTCTTGAAAGGACAGAAAGCCATCAAGACATGGAAGACAATGGGAAAATGGATTTGCTTTCTGGTCAGAGAAGAGCACCAGCTCATGAACTCCATTTCCAGACATCTTCTGTACGTTCCTCAGAATTTGTTTGATAGAGATTGTAATATTTGCCAGAAGCAGCAGCTTAGACTAGATCCCAGGGGAAGTTACTCCCCAGCAAGCAATGACTTTTAAGTGTTTCTGTTTGCTTTCTGCATTTTTTTACTTCCCATACTGATTAAATCTTACTCTCTGGTCGCTTCATATCAAAGAAAATGGGATCATATGAACACCAAGGAGTTAGTGTAATAAACAAGAGTCCTGCTCAATAACTACAATAGATCCTGAGAAAATTTTGGGGTCAATCAGGCTCCAGACAAGTTTCAGGAATCTTGAAGAGGCCACTGTGGACACTGGCTATGTAATATTTGGGATTTGGATTTTGTCCCATGCCAACAGCATTCTACCATGTGTTTTCCAGGCATGATCCAGAGTTAAACTTGAGTGAGTGGCTCTTCAGCTGTGCAGTTTGGACAGATCCCCCTTTATGATGGGTGAAATTACACAGAAGAAAAGGAAATAGATTGTGACAGCAGCAAACACTCTCAGGGATGTTTTGCTTCCCAGCATTTAGTTCTTCAGCAAAAAGGCAGCATGATTATCCACACTAGTGCTTTCAGTGGTCTTGGTTCTCAGGGATGTTGGTCCACAGTGCAAAATCCCTTCAAGAAGCAGCACACACATCTGGCTTCCCTGCAGGCATGCGGCACTAGCAAAGAGGTATGCTTAAAATCCAGAGGCAGGTGGAGAAGGCTCAGTGTGGAGAGAACTAGAGCAAGGAAGTGCTGCTTCTCCATTACCGCAGTCACAAGTGCAGTACATCAGCTTCAGCCCATCCCACTGCTCCTTCACATAACACACTGGAAATGACAGATGGATTTTCAAGAGCTTTTGGCTATTCTGTGTCATCCCAGACCTACTCTGGAGCACTTTGACAGCCAGAGATACACACATGAAATTTACCGTTTTTTCAGTGGGTGGGTTTCAGTGTACATAGGATCCCAGATCACCATCCAGAGATGTTTCTCCACTGAGCTGGGAGGGATCCTTGAGTAACTACAACTGTACCTTAAGAATTTTTTTAGAAGGACATTAGTGATAAAGGTAAGTCAGATTTTCTGAGACAAATCAACTAGAAAATAGCTCTCCTCTCCAGCAAGTTCCCATAGCTCACTGACCAGGTCTACAAATAGTATGCATCATCCCACCATCCTTCTCTCCTTACATCCTACAAAAGGTCTGGACAGAGTGACCAGTACTCCCCGATGATTGGATCTACCTGTGAGTTGATGGCCATGTCTTGTCTTTTGTGTGGGAAACTCAGCACATGCTTTTTTGGAGACACCCAGACAGTGCATGATCCGGCTGCTTCTTGCTACACAGTGGGGTTTTCAAAAGCTGCCAGCATCGGCTTTACTCTGCTTGCATTTAGTAACACAACAGTTTTCAAATCCATCATCTTTTTCAGTAATTAGTGCATAATAGTATTCAAGCAGTATATCATAATTAGTTTCTCCCCTGAGACTCCTCTCTGCCACACACAGATTCAGAACATCTTTATTTTCTTCTAAAAGACATTAATCTTTACAATCAGGCATTTTGGCTTTTTCTCCTCTACCCCTATCCCAGGAGAAGCTCTCTTCTCGCTGCGAGTCAGTTAGGCAAACCTACTGAGCACTGTTTGGACTAACGCATAAATCCAGTAGCATTTCAACACTGGACTGCTGCTATTCTTGGTCCAGAAGTTTGCCCCTGTCAGTGTGTGCAGTCCTCTGCAGTTCATGATGTTATGAGTCCATGCAACACTTGCACAGAGATGTGAGTAGCTTACCACTGAATAACTTACTCCCATCTCTGCTGATATTTTTGTTTATTTGTTTGTTTGTTTTTTAAACAGTTTTGGAAGGGAGAGGAAAAGGGTACTTTGGGTTTCCAATTGGCCTTTTGGTTTCCTTGCACCAAACTGCTGATGTTCTGTGAGGTCATCACACCCATGAGAACTGGATCCAGTCTTTGTTCCAGGAAGAGGAGGGTTAATTTCCCTGAGTCCAACCACTGGGCTTTAGAGAAGAGGGGATTTCACACACCACTGACTTCATAGGGCCATTTCTATTTACACTATGGATGAATAGAGAAGCTGTCCCAAAATACACCGTCCTTCTGCTGTTCAACTTGGGGAGATTTTGGGGGGGGGGGGGTGGAAACAGGGCTGGACCCCAGCTCTGCCTCTCATCACTGGATGTTCATTACGCATGTAACGTGCTTTGCTCTTGAAATTTATTTCAAGGTCAGAGAAACTTACCTTCTGTGTATATTGGGTTGAGACATATTTTGTTAGCAAAATTTATAAGATGGCTTGTTTTAACAGTTGTTACGGTAGATTGATTGGGTAATATTTACTTGTGCTATAATTATCTTATTTCATAGCAGTGAATGTAAGGAGGCAGCTAGGCGTGCTGAAACCAGAATAACAGAAATCAGGAGATTCACAGCAGGAGGCAAGGTGTTGTACTGTATATACTGTTGTGTCTTGTTATTTATATCAAGCTAAACTTGTTTTTCCAGCTATTTGTGCAATTGACCAGCTACCCAATAAATTACATCATTTCCAGCACTGAATGGCACCATGACATGTTAACTAGGAATTTAAGGACCAGAAAATAATCTTGACTGACTTAAAAGCGCAGCTATAAAAGCCCAATGAAAGCTAATTTTCTGAGACAGGATGGGGAGGGGGAGAGGTAGGAAACAGGCAGGAGAAGGAGTATGGGGCTGGGAGACAGACAAAAAGAAAGCCACATGCACAGCCATATTCACAGACGTACACAAGTTTTAAAATTCTTAGTCTAAAAATACATTCCCTGTAAAAATTCACTTGTGAGCTGATTGCTCTCTCCTCCCGTGTCTGAACCTACCCCCCAGCATTCTCTTACTTTCAGGTGGAGACCAGCAACTGCTTAAATGTGAGCTGTGAGGAGCTCACACAACATTAAATCTGTGTAATTATATGTCCCCAAATAGAAATGCAAAAGCAGAGATGCATTCCCCACCTTTATTTTAAGCTCATCGTGTAAATAGCAACAGGCCAATGTGGAAAGATCCAAGAGCCTGGGAATTATCTACTTTTTATTATTTTGACCAGACAGGCACAAACTTATGGCACCTTTCAGGTAAGCAAACAATGTTGCAGTGGCACTGTGGGCTGAGGCAGCAAGAATGGGGAAGGCCAGTGCATTTCCACAGGGCCAAGCACGTTGTAGGGTGCATGAGCTCACAGAGAACAGACCAGGCAGCTCTGTGGGTCTTGGGGCTCCCCCAGTCCACTCACATTGAGTTTCTCTGACTGGATCTCACTCTGGCATAAATTCAGGAAGCAGGAAGGATCCTGAAGTCTTCCAGAACACATGTAACCAAAGGAGTCTCTTCTCTATAGTGGTGTCTTCTGTTTCCTGGGTAGAGGAGGTTTCTCCCCTCTCATCCCACGGCAGCCCAAGGAATATTTCCCACAGTCTGGCACCAGGCTTTATTCCACCAACCAAGGCTCACCACAAACCAAAGCTCATGTAACCTTCAGTTAATTTTAGCTTAGGAAACAAGAATCCTGCAATTGCTCTGTCTGTCTTTCTGCCTGTCTTCTACCCTCCCCTTCCCTGAATACACACACCCTAATAAATTCTGAATCCAACTTCATCTAATATTAAGTGAGAGGAGAGAAGATAGACCCAAATTTGTGACCCCAGTGAGGAAAGGACACGCCAAACCCAGCTGTGATATTTGGCAGGGCCCACCTGGCCAGCTAGCGCAGGCTTACTGGCTGGCAAGTGAGCATACACGTGGGCAACAAATGTGTGCCTCTTGGGCTGGGGAACTTGAATGAGCTGGGACACCAGCAGCTGGAGAATGCAGTCCTGCAGAGGACAAGGAGGGAACAAACCATGCCTACTCTATCCACTTACAGAACAGTACTCTTCTCTTTGATTTGCACTGTTGTGTTGGTGGGAGGAAGTAAGCAGGTGAGCTTTATTTTATTTATTTATTTATTTATTTATTTATTTATTGTGAATGCACAGCATGGAAATTGTAATATATATATATAACATACATATATAAAATCCCGAAGAGTCTGAAATAGGATGGCAGAAACTCTTCAGGATAGTTCACTCTCATTTTCATATATATGTAATTTTTGCACCATCACTTACCGGAGCAGGGATGTCTGGATCCCTTCAGTGAGAAAACAAGGTATCAGCCCAGCATCTCCTGGGCACCAGAGCAAGAGGCAATGGCTTTAAGTTGCACCAGGGAGGTTCAGGTAGTTTATTAGGAAAAATTATGCTCAGAAAGAATGGTGAGATATTAGAATAGGCTGCCCAGGGTAGTGGCGGAGACACTGTCCCTGGAGGTTTCAAAGAGCCGAGTAGATGTGGTTCTGAGCAACAGGGTAATCTTCCCTACCTTAATGATTCTGTGATTCTAGGAAACCTGGGTGCTACCTTGCTTGGGAACAGGGTCAGACCTCTTTCGTGTGTTGAGCAAGTGGGCACCTTGCTTTTGGGTGTTTCAAATTTCTTACCCAAGCACCCAAGCAAAGAGTGACCAGAACATACTGAAATACAGAGATGCCTAAAATAAACTGAATGGGGGATCAAAGCTCAAAGTATCTCTCATTCCCCTGAAATCCACACATTTATGTACCACAACATTCTGGAGTGAGAAGACTTATAAGTTTCCTCCAACCTTCTGTCTCCCTCACAGTGTCATGGTGCTCAGAGGAACTGGTGGTACATGCACTTTTCCATCAGTCCTGTCACTTAGCACACTGGCTGCCACCTCCACAGACAAGGACAGGGCCCTCAGCTCCTTTTCCCCAACGTCAGTGGGTTTGCCCCAGTGCAAGTGAGAGTGCACAAGCTGGCCCTTTATCAATGGGGTTTGATGCTCTTTAATGGATTAGCCAATTCCACCCTGTGCTGGTTGCTACAAAGACTTTTTCTCCTGTCCCAGTGACCTGTTATGTCTTAACGTGTGTGGTCATATCTGCAGTTGATTTATGCAGATCTTTGTTCTCTGTACATGTTTTTATTGCCTAGGGGGCATGCAGCAACCAGCCAGCAAACTTTTGTGGTGCCCAGTCTACTTGTCTGTTTATACAGTTAATGCTCTGCAGCCAAAGTAAGAATCTGCAATATCAATTCCCCGAAAGTAAATCTGGATGACAATTGCAGAGCAGTTTGGGATTGGCAGTACTTTAAGGATTCAACACAGCCAACAGCTTATGGTATAGCCCAGGCACATCCCATTTAACTTTAGCAGTCTACTCAATTGATGAAGAATCATAGAATGATCATAAAATCAGAGAATGGCTTGGGTTGGAAGGGACCTTAAATCCTGTCCAGTTCCAAGCCTGCACCATGGGCAGTGCCACCCAGCAGCTCAGGCTGCCTGGGGCCCCATCTGACTTGGCCTTGATTGCCTCAGGTATGAGGCACCCACAGCTTCTCTGGGCAACCTGTGCTCTCATACTGAAAAATTCCCCCCCAATTTCTCCCCCCCTCTCATTCTCTGATAACAAAAAAGCAGCAGCAGACCACAGGGCAATCTCTTCTATCTTCTGTGGACACTGAAGCTATGTTGAAAGATCCTCCACATGTGTCTCTGTTCCTCTCTTCCCCATCAGCTAACAAGGGAGCTTCACACGATTCCCTTTTTAGTATCCAGTGATAGGTAATGTCCATGCAGTCCCATGTGTGATATTGCACATGACCGTTCAGAACTCAGAAATCTCAGAGCTATTCTTAGATAAGCCCCAAAGCACAGGTGGAGGGGAAGAAAACTTAATAAAAGGTGATCCATAGAACCTGGGGGAAATAGAAAAGAGAAATGCTCTACTGCCTACTGCCAGCAGATATATGCTATTTCCTGCTTACAGAGCACTTAATCATAAGACCAAGAACCAGCAGGCACCCTGACAAAACTCCTGCCCATGCAGTGGTTCCTGAAAGGTCTCCCAAACCTGGCACACAACATTACCATAGCCCAGGAAATATTTATAGAGAAACATTGCCTGTTAAGTAGTATACAACAACCCAGTTTCGGTGAACAAAACAAAATTTGGGGAAATATCCAGGGTGACATTATTAAGGGTACAAGGGGTTTGG